>NC_012872.2:58765694-60015694 GCF_000003195.3 Sorghum bicolor | reverse complement strand
TGCCTGAACATCTGCAATTTTCAACTCTTTTTTTGTGCATGACTTGTCGATTGTTAGACTACGGTATATATTTTTCAGCTTTGTCTACCCATGACCTTGACCTTACAATAGACATGCCTTGTTTAGGCTTTGTTTAGTTCCGAAAAGTTTTTGGATTTTGATATTGTAGCACTTTCGTTTTTATTTGACAACCATTGTCCAATTATAGAGTAACTAGACTTTAAAAGATTCATCTCGCGATTTACAGGTAAACTGTGTAATTAGTTTATGTTTTCGTCTATATTTAATGTTTCATGTATGTGCCATAAGATTCGATGTGATGGGGAATCTTGAAAAGTTTTTGGTTTTTGGGGGGCCTTGTTTAGTTCGCAAAAACTTTCAAGATTCTACGTCACATCGAATCTTTAGTCACATACAAAGAGCATTAAATATAAATAAAAAATAAAAACTAATTGTATACTTTACCTGTAATTTATGAGATGAATCTTTTGAGCCTAGTTACTCCGTGATTGGACAATATTTGTCAAATAAAAACGAAAGTGCTACAGTAGCCAAAAACCAAAATTTTTACGAACTGCTGAAGGAAAAAATTTCGTCACACTGTAGCATTTTCGTTTGTTTATGGTAATTATTGTCCATATGGACTAACTAGGCTCAAAAGATTCGTCTCGTCAATTCCGACTAAACTGTGCAATTAGTTTTTTATTTTCGTCTATATTTAATACTTTATGCATGCGTATAAAGATTCGATGTGATTAAGAATCTTGAAAAATTTTGGGTTTTTGGGTGGAAGCAAGAAAGGCCAAGTGTGTTTCCTATAGTTCAATTCAAAGTGTCATATGTGCCTCTCTTTCCTTTTTTTCTGGGTATATGGGTGGCCACGGCGGCGGCTTCGTTTCAGGTTCAGAAGTCAAAGGTCGACTGCCACGCAGTCCTCCTGCCCATGCCAAGAATTTGCTGAAAACTTACAAACTTACGTTGAGAACCCTCGAGATGCATGGTGTCTGTGGTGACAGGTAGAAGAATTATGATGATCGAATACAAGTATACAACGACTGTTCGTGTCATTGACAGTTCACAGCTGACAGTAACTCTGTTACTCCTATATTGCTTTATGATTTCTTTCTACATCTAGAAATCTCGTAGTGCAGAAAATTGATGGAGGGTGAAACGCACCGTATCGTTCAGTTGATCCAGGAGACAAAAAGAAGCTGCAGAAAATGGGGGGAAAGAGTGCCATTTGCGGACAGTATGATGAATTGGTGTGGATAGTGTGGTGACTTTCTTTTTTTGTTTTGACTAGCAAATGTGAAATGCCTCCCACTTCCCTGGCCGGACACATATCCGGCCGGCAGCAGGATTGGATCGTCGACACACTCAGATCCTACTACCTTCTGTCGTGTGCCGCCACGGCCGGTAGTGTACCAGCAGATATTCATACGTGCCTATATATATTATATGCTTTATCACACATGCATGGGATTGGACTTTGTGATTGTAATTAAGATGCATGCACAGTGGTGTCATAGCTAACAAATGCAAGCCGCTTGTGATGAGCCAATAATCCTCAATCAAAAAGACAAGTTTTTCACGTTGCTAACTGATCGAGCTCATCCATAAAACCAGTCCATATGCATGCTTTCATGGCCACCACCAAGAAGAACCAGGCAACGGGGGCTAGCTAGGCTAATTAGATGATGGTGGGGGTCACCCCGGCCGGCTGGTGGTCTGGTCGGGCACGCCGCATGCAGTAGTCGTCGCCTCCCACATTCCGGTGAGCGCTGATGCGCTCTCGCGTGGAGGCCGGCAGGCGGCCGCCACCGCATTCCATTATTGCCCCTGCTGTCTCCTCATCTCATATCTCCTTCAGCCTCTTTTCGGCTCCTCGCAAGATTTGTACAGGGAAACGCGCGCTAGCCGTTGCTGCCTTGCTCAATCTCCATACCTCACCGGAAAATATCGGCAAAGTGGCCGGACGACGATAAGGGCTTCATTCCTCTGAATTCAAGTAGAGGAAGTTGACGATAAGGTTCTTCATTAGTCATTAGATAGAATTAGGTTGACAGAGAGACTCAGAGGAGAGACATGGACGACGACGTCACGACTCACACAAACCATGCATGGTTGTTGATGGTACTTACCCCACTAATATAATGATCTGTGTGCGTATATTTTATTGTGTTCTGAGCTTGTTAGTTTATCATGTTTTGAGAATGTCACCAGGATTAGTTGCTACTATATACCGTCTTCCACACATGTTAATATCTAACTGGTAACTGCTAGTATTTGCTACGCACACGCTAAATCGTCGCGTGAGATTCAGGTCAGATTTGGCGACTTTCAAATCTGGACTTTACCTGAAGCTAATGGGCGCCTTTTTAGCACTCGCTCAAATGGAGTTTGACTCCTTGCATAGACCTAAGGCTGCTTTTATACCCTCCTTGGCCAGCCTATATATTATATTCTTCTGTTCTTTCACGTGCAAAATTAAGTATGTTAATTATCTGCAATATCAAGTTCATTTATGCACAAACACGATAAGCATCGACACCTCACCGATACCATTAGGCATTAGCAAGCAGCTAGTGAAAAAGGTGGCACGATTTTTTTTGTTTCTACTGTGCTTATTTGTTTTTATGCCGGATTGTATGGCTGCCTTGTTTGATAGCTGGGTTGTTTCTACTTCTAGAGAGATATATATGCTTAGGTGCCTTCTTGTCTCTTTACAGGTGGAGAAGTTTTGTTTGGTTGAGCAAAAGGATGGGCGTATGTCAGTGTCTCTAGTGACGAAGAAAGTGGATGATTACAAAGAAAGCACATTGTATCTTTGTGTAGATCTGTTTTCGTGGCTGAGGAAACAAACATCACATTTGGTAGCTACAACTGCTTTGGTTCCGGCTTCTTTAGTGGAACCATTTTTTTCTTTTGGTTCTAGTAAATAACTTCTCATGGAGATAAAATAGTAAAATATGCGTAAATGCTTTTACTTTTTCTTTCTTCTTTTACCTTTATTTTTCTTCCTCTCCTAGTATTTCTCTTTTCTTTTCCTTCTTCTTTCTTATCCGCTTGTGACGCCTCTCTCACTTCCTACCCGCCCTAATGAACCGCACCTTGCCCACATGGAGGAGGACATTTAGAAGAGAACCCGCATGCACGTACGAAGGAGTAATGCGAAGCGTTTTTTCAGCTCGCGGTGGCTTCCGGCTCCAAAGAGCATGAATTATGGACATAGCAAAATAGAGACCATCGATCCCGGTTTAGATGGAAAGGTCCTAACTTCAAATCCTTCAAAGAAGATGCATCACAACTATTACAAGAAAGACTTTGACACGTAACAAAATTTATGTGCACACACTCATTGCTATTTGGGGAGAGATGTTTCTATATGAATTCTAAGTTTTTGTTCAAATAGGATCACACAAAAGTATCATCACAATATCATACTCAACTTTGAGTGTGTGAACCTAGCCCAAGCATAGATCCAGTCTATGCCCCAAGCGGGTGGTGAGCACTCGTTGTGGTTGCATCTTATGGTAGCTATATGGATCTAGCAAGGGGGCAGACAATGAGGCATTGCATGAAGAGGGTGGACTCCATATATACTCCCTCCATATATGATTTAGATGTTGTTTTATAAAATATTTGGGTCAAACATTGGTAATATAATTTATCAATAACTTTTAAGTTATTTGAGTTTGCAAATATGAAAATTATATGAATAAATTTATCTTGAAAAATACTTTCATAAAAGTATACATATATCATTTTTTTCTAAATGCTTTTATAAAAATAAGAGGTCAAAGTTGTGTTTTAGAGACTCTGTCGCTGTCGTAAACGACATCTAAATATTATACGGAGGGAGTATACACCATGCTGTGAATATCCCAAATGTCTCAAATCCTTAGGGTGTCATGATTCAATGGTCATACATGTCAAAACTCTCCGTCCAAGATGAATGACAGTATAATTGTTCGCTTTATACTAGCGTCCAATGACGACCTCTGCCAAATATATGTTTTCATATAATATAACTGCGTCATCGACCACTAGCATAGGATAATAAACTATATGAGACACAATAGGTTTTTGCAGTAGTCATCTTGTTCGGTTAGTTTTAAAATGACAAGACATTCAGAAAACTTTTTTAAGAACTCACGCATCTTCTTGAAACTGCTCCAAAATGCATGTGAAAGGAGAAAACCTACCCTTTTCCCTACAAAATCTCTTTTGCCTCAATTGATACACATCATCGTGAAGATAAACTCACCAAGGCACTAACCACATATGCCATGTAAGATCACCAACATACTTATTTAATTTCTTTGGCAACAAGACTCTTAGCAAACAATTTTTCAAGAACAACACACCTTCTTGAATGTGCTTCGAAATACATGCAAATAGGAGGAACCTAACCATTTTTTGTGTGGTCCCTTTTGTGTGGATTGATATATATTGTGACACATCATGAAGAAAAAAATCATCAGCCGTGTATATTGCGTGAAATTAGTAACATACTTTTGCTGCAAGAAATCACCAATTTTCCTCAATAAAATCATTCATCCAATCACCATATTGAAGGGTCATTGAGGTAAATTATTGGTAACTAAGTATACTGCAATCACGTAACATTGGGACAATTTATAATATTGTAGAACTCAACATTGAACTACTCACTTATTCGATTATTTTGTTTACACATAAATGATTCTTTTGAATGAGAATTCTTGTTAATCTTTTATGTAGCCATCACTCTATGTCATAATGGGAAATTTCTATGCGATGAATGAACCAAAACCTCGTTGCATATTATCTCGTGTTCATTTTTCATTGGGATAGTAGCACAAAATTGTCTATAGTTCTTTTTTATGGTAATTTTTTATTTTTGGCTTTTGCTTTTCGTTATAAAAATATAATGTTGTTATAAATCTACATGTGATTGATTTTGCATATTTCATATAACATATTTGATCTTTTTCAGAAATTAATATTTGTGTGGAGATATTAACTTATTCTTTTTAAAAAAGTTTGCTTTGTTTTATGAAAATTTCTATGCAATTCATGTTAGAAGCCATCATTTTCTCTCATATTCATTTTTTTACCACAAGTCTCAGGTTAACTTTTTCTCTCTCTCAAACTAACTTACACTTCTTCTTGAAACCACTCCAAAATGCACTAAAAAGGAGAAACAATTTCATTTTTCTAGCATCTATTCACTCAAGTTGATAGATATACACATCATAAAAGAAAATATTATCACCAACCATATATGTTGCAAGCAGTACTAACATACTTTGGCCACACGAATCAACTGGTTTTGTTCTCAATAAAATCACTTTTCCGTTTTTTTTGAAAGGACAAGTTTACCTTAAAAACCCCATATGGACAAGTATACCATATCATACAAAGACCAATATTCAGGAGTTATATGTAAGACTAAGATGTTATTCTCCTCTCCTATTCAATCATCAAGGCACCAAAGTATATCAAATTCCATCTCACATAATACGATATACTACATGCCTAGCTAGCTATTTCTTCTTGTACGTACTAAGAACCTATTTTACCAATTTTGTCGTACTTTTCAGCCGTACTTTTTCTGCCAGCCAACAATATTTTTCTCTCACAATAAATCAGTCAACAATAATTTCAGCCATAACTTTTTAGACCAGCGAACAACACGGTATATTGAAATTGTGTTGTGGGAACTTCTTAAAATGATTATTCTCATTAGTGACAAATTTTACTTGCATGTAAATAGTTCTCTTCTATGTGCTATGTGCATATCTGTTTAATTTTCTTATTTATTAGTCATTATCTAGCTGGCTAACGAAGATAACTTGTGTGTTATTACAAGAACAACAAGAAGCAGCTCCAAACAAAAATGGTTCTAAGCAATCTCAGTCGTTAGACAAACGAAGTAATTTGGGGTGTGGGAAGTCGACCCTAATAAGGTCTTGTTTGGATGTTGTCAGATTCACCTCAATCCACATGTGTTGGAGTGAATTGAGGTGAAATTTAGTTCAAATCCTACTCCAACCCACATGTGGATTTATGCGAATCCAATTACATCCAAACAAGTCCTAGCGGGGGAGAATTGGTGTTCGTTTCATTGGGACAAGTATCATAACATCGTTGGTTTCAATTTTTTTCCCGGTTTTCCCTCTTCGGTGCTTCAGTTTATATGTATTCGTATTTTCTATTGGAAACTAGACCTAACCAAACGCTTCTAATTAGTTGAAACCTACAACAATAATCCTTGGCAGAAAAATAACTATATATATATATATATAAATATATATAAGAAATATAATATAATATAATATAATATAATATAATATAATATAATAAAATAAAATAAAATATAATAGGTTTGAGAGCTCACCGAGCGAAAGAGACGCCAAATCCATTCCTCTTCCCTCTTCCACAGGCTGAGGGCCGAAACCAGCCGAGGAAACCAGGCGACAGGCGACGCCAGGCCAAGTCGAGAACACCCTGGTGGTCGCTCGCGGGCTGCGAGGGAGAGCCGTGGCGGAGTCGCCGTCCTTGCCCACGGAGGAGGACGTGGCCGCCGCCGCAGTGGGATGGCGACGCCGACGCCCATGCCCGGAGGCGAGGGGACGCTCGCGGCGGTGATGCCGCGGTCCCCGTCGCCGACGCCGGCGGAGGCGGGGACCTCGGCGACCGAGACGCCCGTGCTGATATTCCTCTACTTCCACAAGGCGATCCGCGCGGAGCTCGAGGCGCTGCACGGCGCCGCCGTGCTCCTGGCCACCGAGCGCACCGGCGATGTAGCGGCACTCGCCGAGCGCTGCCGCTTCTTCTTCAACATCTACAAACACCACTGCGACGCCGAGGACGCGGTACGGATGCTGGCCACCCCGTGTGGAGCTCTGTTTTTTTGTGTGTTTTTGGTCATTTTCCCCTGTTGCTTCCTGTTGGGCGGGGGACTCGACGCGTGGTGGATTTGGGCTTGGATGTGCGTGGGCGTGGGGGGATTTCGGCGGTATTTGGGTTTAGGGTTGCGGAATTGTTGCCTTCGGTTTGGGTGTACCGGGTGGGATCGGGATTGAATCGGGCAAGCATTGTTAGGATCTGAAATTGGGTATGAGTTCATACGGTCGTGTAGAAGCTTTCGATGAATTGGCGTTGGATGGTTTGGTGGACAGTTTGAGCTTGTGTTCTTGGTTGATTAGCCATGCTAGTACAAACAATTATTTGCTCCTTTGCCCTTCCAATGGTGACAAAATAAGACGTACTCTATGGAAAACATGAGGGGGAAAAACCTCTGTGTACTTGAATCTACAGTGGGAAATTTGATTCATACCATCGTATGTTGTCTTGTTTGTCTAGCTTCTATGGTAACACTACCATCCTTTTTCTCTGATTTGAACACGATGATTTTCTTGTTTGTCATGTATCTCCTATCTCATAGTTTCCACCATTCGTGAAGTAGCTAATAATGGAGGTTGCAACATTTGGGTTTCGTTATCACTTATTGTTGCAAGGACACTAGCTCACAAGCAAAACTGTTCTGGTTTCAGCTTTTCCTAAAATGTCGCCAAAAGTAAATGTTCTGCGATCAAATGCGAAAAGACTGCTTTTCGTTCTGTAACTGCTGCACCGTTTTCTTCATGACTGTCATATATTATTTTATAACCCATTACATATTGGCCCTTCATTTTTGGAAATAATGTGAACAGTTTACAAATTGATCGTATAATAGATATATCTTTCTTTGAAAATGTGCCTATAGGTTTCATTTCTTTTGAATTTCAGGTCATCTTTCCGGCACTTGATATCCGAGTAAAGAATGTTGCAGGGACCTATTCCTTAGAGCATAAAGGAGAAAGCGATCTTTTTAGTCAGTTATTTGATCTCCTACAATTGGACATACAGAATGATGATGGTCTTCGTAGGGAGCTTGCGTCATGTACAGGCGCGATTCAAACGTGTCTCAGCCAACATATGTCCAAGGAGGAAGAACAGGTTGGTTGTCAGTACCATACTACCATATACCCCTTTAAATCTCATTTATCACATTAGTCATGTCTTATCATATCATGCTGGATGAATAAAACAGTCTGGCTATATGAATTTAGTTCCTAGAATCAGCATGAATTGTGAAATAAAAAATTATAGGTTGCCATCCATTTTCTTTGTAGGGTATTGGGGTTAAAAAAAAAATCCAATTTCCCATGGCCAATGCTAGATCCTTAAGCTTCCATCCGGCCACTCAATTGTAACCAAACCCTGCACACCTAAATGCCTAATTAACGTTTAGTGAACTTGCTATTGCTGGCTGTTCTATAATTTTTTTTGGTGTCTGATCAAGGGTCATTTAAATTTGTTTCAGGTCTTTCCCTTGCTTACAAAGAAATTTTCATGTGAAGAACAAGCTGATTTGGTGTGGCAATTCTTATGCAACATTCCTGTAAATATGGTGGCCGAGTTCCTTCCATGGCTTTCAACTTCTGTCACATCTGATGAGCACCAAGATATCCGTAACTGCTTATGTAAAGTAGTTCCTGATGAGAAACTTCTCCAACAGGTTTTTATAAGCACACCTCTTACTTTTTCTTTGAACCTTGCTTTGTATCCTGTTAAATTTTGGTGTTAAAACTCGTGAAGGTTGTATTCACATGGATGGAAGGGAAAGCAACAAGAAAAGTGACAGAGAGCTTTGCTGCTGGTAATTCAGTAAGAAATCATAGTGTTGACGATGTCCTAGACCAAGGGGAGATTCATACTTGTTCACATCAAGATTCTAAACTTGGGAGTAAAAGCTGTGCAGAATCTAATGGTCCTCAAGGTGGCAGGCATCCTATAGATGACATTTTGTACTGGCACAATGCTATCCGTATGGAGTTACATGATATAAAAGAGGAGACAAGGAGAATGCAACAGTCTGGGGATTTTTCTGATATATCAGCCTTCAATGAGAGGCTTCAGTTCATTGCAGATGTATGCATCTACCACAGGTGTGTAGATTTGCATCTTCACTCATTCACATGTTGTTATGGCCATGGTAAAGATGGCCCTTCACTGAAATGTTCATCCTTATTTCTCTCTTTCTCTATGATGTTTTCGTTTAGTAAAAAGCGTGTCATTCGTTAGTCGATGTTTAACCTTGCCATTTCTTTGCATCAGCAGCACATAGTGAATCTTTTGCAACATATGCTGTTGGTTTTACCAACTAGCTGGCCTGTCTGTCATGGCGTTTTCTAAATTGCAGTTCCATTCTACTACTTTGTTGGCAGCTCCTCCTTTAGTGCTATAATTAGGATGTGTGAATATTTTCCTAACTAACTAGATCTCCTGTTTTGATAACAGTGTAGCAAGGGCAAAATTGGCCAATGGTCACCATAGAAATTGATTGCATTATCTTTATCCTTAAAATTAAGCAAATAGTACCTTGGCATACAATTTAGTTTTGCATGAGGAATAAATGTTTTTGTTCATTACTTTAAGCTATTTTACTTTTTGTAGACAGGGCTTCTATTTTTCTGTCTGATGCAGCACGTGACTACATGTACTTGGGCAAGCAGTATCATGTGTCATGCTGATTCTCCTTGAGTGTGGTGTCATTTTATTTGAGAGGAGTTTCTTTTGTTATGTGCTGTTGTTTTACTGCACACTAAGGAATTTATTGCTAGCAGGTATTGTTTGCGTGCTTGTCATCACTTGTTGGGCCATAGAACATAATTTTGCTTCATTCACTTGGGAAAAATAGTGCCCCTCTAGTTTGCATTTGGGAAAAAAAGTGTCCCTCTAGTTAAACGAATCTTATCTTTAGTCTCACGACTTCCATTATTTTCTGACCTGCAGTATCGCTGAGGATCAGGTTGTTTTTCCCGCAGTCGATAGTGAGCTGTCCTTTGTTCAGGAGCATGCTGAAGAAGAACGCAGGTTTAACAATTTTAGGTGTTTAATTCAGCAGATCCAATTAGCAGGAGCCAAATCAACTGCTTTGGACTTCTACTCAAAACTGTGTTCACATGCTGATAAAATATTGGAGACAATTGAAAAACACTTCTGCAATGAAGAAACCAAGGTTAGTACTAAGTAGTCAGGTAGCTTGGCTGTTGGAACATTTATAGGGTGTTTGGTTTGAGGAATGAGTTAGTCCATCATCTTCTCACTCTTCACTTTTTTGTTTGGTTTGTGGAATGGAATGGGTTGATCCATCATCACCTCATTCCTCACAAAGTAATAATTGGTACTAGTATGAGGAATGGAGTCATTCCATTAAATTTGGGGAATGGACTCATGATGCACCACATCATCTAGAATGGAGTGATTCCCCAAACCAAACACCCTATTACCTTATTGGTCAGTGCCTCATATTTAATTGAACTTACCTAGGTGCTTCCTCAAGCTAGGATACTTTTCTCTCCTGAGAAGCAAAGGGAACTTTCATACAAAAGTTTGTGTGTTATGCCATTGAAATTGTTGGAACGTGTTTTACCATGGTTGGTGTCAAAGCTGAGTGATGAGGAGGCAACTTCATTTCTTCAGAATATACGCTTGGCAGGTTATCCTTTCACTTAAATTAAATCGTGCTGTAATGTCATATCTATTCATTTCATTAGCTTAAATGATTTCTTCAAAATTCCTTATTATTTTCTAAAAAAGACACACATGAAACAGCATCACCATCTGAAACTGCGCTGGTCACTCTTATCTCTGGTTGGGCATGCAAAGGACGGGACAAATCCAAGTCTGGGGAATATTTATGCTTAACATCAGGTGCAGCGAGATGTGTGTCAGCTAATGCAGATGATCTGGGAAAATGTCAATCATTCTGTCCATGTGCTTCACGCAACAACTCAGATCTTTCTCTGCAGCTACAAACTGAAAATGGTTCTAGGCCAGGCAAGCGAGGAAAAGATGCAGTATCTTTTCCCGGTACTAATGGAAGCTACTGCTCTCAAACTGCTGACATTGAAGCAAGTCCATGCAGCAAAAAACCTTGTTGTATTCCTGGGTTGAGAGTAGAGAGTAGCAATCTTGGTATTGGTTCCCTGGCTTCTGCAAAGTCCTTTCGCTCTTTATCATACAATCCTACCGCTCCTTCACTATATTCAAGCCTCTTTTCATGGGATACAGATGCATCATTGTCTTGTTCGGATGGCATTTCAAGGCCAATTGACACAATATTCAAATTTCATAAGGCAATTCGGAAGGATTTAGAGTACTTAGATGTTGAATCCGGAAAGCTCATTGATGGCGATGAGTCTTGCCTTCGCCAATTCATTGGAAGGTTCCGTTTGTTATGGGGTCTTTACAGGGCTCACAGCAATGCTGAGGATGAAATTGTGTTCCCAGCATTGGAATCCAGAGAAACATTGCACAATGTGAGCCATTCATATACTCTTGACCACAAGCAGGAAGAACAATTATTTGAAGATATATCTAATGTTCTCTTGGAGCTTTCACAACTACATGATAGCCAGGGCCATGCCCAGAATGAAGTTAATGAAGTAAAGCAAAGTTGTTTGCATTCATCTAATGATGTTGATTTTGCTAGAAAGTATAACGAGCTTGCCACAAAACTTCAAGGCATGTGCAAGTCTATCCGGGTTGCCTTGACTAATCATGTCCATAGAGAAGAACTTGAATTGTGGCCGTTGTTTGACAAACATTTTTCTGTGGAGGAGCAAGACAAACTTGTAGGTCGTATAATTGGTTCAACAGGTGCTGAGGTTCTCCAATCTATGTTACCCTGGGTTACATCAGCTCTCACTCAAGAGGAGCAGAACAAAATGCTCGATACATGGAAGCAAGCAACCAAGAATACGATGTTTGGGGAATGGCTAAATGAGTGGTGGAAGGGAGCTGGAACAACATCTGATTCTTCATCAGAGGCATCCTCTTCTCCAGAAGGTCTGTGTGGCTGTTTTCTTTTTCTTTTTCTTCTTTTTTTCCTTTTCCTCCATGTCTTAAGGACTTTTCTATTTGCATTCCATCTTCAATATAATGTTTGTTAGAATAACCAGGTGAGTATAAATTTCATATGCTTATACTTCCTTCGATGACAAATATAGCTATATAAGTCTATCTAGGTCTTTCATAATTCATGTCAATCATTCTAACTTTGATTAGCAATTTCTGTAAAAAATATCTTAAACGAAAAGAGTTATATATTATGAAAGCAACGTCCATCTATATCGAATTTTGGATATTGATGGTCAAAGTTTTTTTAAAAGTTTGACTTAGGACAAACCTAGATGAACTTATATTTATATTTATATTTACAATCGGAGGAAGTGTTATGCACTGTCTAGACATTTTATGTATTGGATAAAATCTTTCATCAATTGGTCAGCTCTGTACCGTCTTATACGTTATAAAAGTCATAGGAACAATGTTTGACCATATCAGCCACAAACCAGGCAAACACGTTCACTTAGGGTGTGTTTAGTTCCCCAAAGAATGCAAAATGCCAACTACTTTCGAATGATGAAATGCAAAATACAAAATTTTTATGGTGGTGTTTAATTTCATCCAAAATGCAGAATTTATTGCCCTCATTATGGCCTCTTGAGTCTCTTTCATTTTTTTGGCCTCTTGAGGCCAAAATCCAAAATAGAGAATAGCCACCTTTTTGCCAAGAAATTTGTATGGTGTTTAGTTTTATTATGCAAAATGATGGACCGAAACCCAATTTTTTTTTCTCTCTCTCTCTCTCTCCCCCCCCCCTTTTTTTTTGCAATTCTTAATATTTTGTTCTGCAATGGTACAAGAAATAGTATGGCTCCAGTTTACCAGAATGAATTATATGAAATGTTTTATCAAGGTTGTTCATAGGATGTTTCTATAGCATGGAAAGACTATTGATGCTTAAGTAAGGAAAATGTTATGAAGAATACTAAAGCAACAAATTCATAAATTGTGTTTTATGCTTATTTAGTTTGAAAGTAGTTATATGCTTGCTTGTTCTCTGTTCCACTGACAAACATCTTTCATCATGACCGAGCTTTCATTTGCCCTATGTAGATAGTCATTTACAAGATAAGCTTGAGCAAAATGACCAGATGTTCAAGCCTGGCTGGAAGGACATATTTCGAATGAACCAGAGTGAGCTTGAGGCTGAGGTGCGAAAGGTTTCACGAGATCCTACACTTGACCCAAGGAGGAAGGCCTATCTAATTCAAAATCTCATGACAAGGTTTGACATTTGAATGTTTCTATGAATTGCTTGTTACAAATATGTATATTCATAATATTGTGCATTTCAGCCGTTGGATAGCTGCTCAGCAAAAGTTACCAGAACCAAATTCCGAAGAATGTAGTGATGGTGCCAGTATACCTGGATGTGCTCCTTCATATCGGGACCAGGAGAAACAAATTTATGGTTGTGAACACTACAAACGGAACTGCAAACTTGTTGCTGCATGCTGCAACAAGCTGTTCACATGCAGATTCTGCCATGATAAAGTTAGTGACCATACGATGGAAAGGTAAATTCCATGGCCTGTAAATCACTTTTTTTTTATCTTATTGATGCCGTAGGTACTGTGCTTTGAGATTCTTTTCCTTTAAACCTCGGTTTAGACTACAAATCAGTGTGCTATGGTAAAAAGAATGAAAGACGTGTAGGAAATAGAGAGCTTGCAGTTAAAATGTAACCCCTGTTTGCTGCTCTTCATTATATATGGTTTCAACTTAATATTCATGCGTAGTTGTGGTGTTCAGATCATCAGATGGGCTTGCAATTTAGTCCAATCTTGAATATATTATCTTTAGTTCTCTAGTGAACCTCATAACACTGTTTAAAACAAAATTTGTTACTGTCCTTGTGTCAGTATGCATTATCTGCTAGACCTTTGCAGCACATTTCAGAAAGTATAATGAACCAACTCTACTTGATATCTCAAGGAAAGCAACACAGGAGATGATGTGCATGGTATGCCTAAAGATTCAACCTGTTGGTCCGTTCTGCCAAACCCCATCTTGCGACAGACAATCGATGGCAAAGTACTATTGTAACATCTGTAAATTTTTCGATGATGAAAGGTAATATACCTCAACATGACTGAAACTTTAAACTTTGTCCGATAGTGTACTTCAGCCCTGTTGAGGTATTGAACTACAGTGTTCTATTCTGCTTATTTATTAACAAAAAGTTGCATCGGTATTTTTTTTCTTATTATTTTACATGTAATAGATATGTATTTGTTGAAGTGATTTATTGAAATAACAAGAATTTTCCTTTCCATATATTTGCATCCAAATTTAGAAAAACAACAATATTGGTAGTTGCCAGACCTCGAACCTATCAAGTTTGTCAGTGCCACTTTATTTTGCTAATCGGAGATCTGGAAACTTATTCTATTGTTTATCTATGCTGCATGGTAATGCAGTTTTTTAACTTAGTAACAAGAGAACAACATCCATAGTGTGGTAATTGGAGCTCTGGAAACTTATTTTATTGTTTATGTATGCTGCATGGTAGCAAATAGTATTTCAACTTAGTAACAAGTGAACAGCAAATCTCTAATGTGAATGTCATCTGACAAATACTGAAGTCACTTCTAAAATCAACATGAATGGTAATGATGTAGCATTATGCATTCAAGAACAATCTAACCCGCACTAAACTTTTGCAAAATTTTAGTGGTAGTGCCAAATGTAGTAAAAACCACTTCAGTTCATCTAAGGACGTAACAAAAAAAATCACTGAAAGAAAAATCCCTAGTGAGGTGATAGTCTGTGGTGTGTCCTATTCTCTACCTACATTTCAAAAATTTCAGTGTTAAATTTTAGTGTACGAGAAAGAATAGAGTGTGGAAGTGAGGCATGGATTTCTAGTTACTCTTGTCATTGCCATTTCTTTGTTATAAGTCTTGAGAAAATTTCTCTGTTGTTCTTGAGAAAATTTTGTTTTGGTTTGTCTGATACCCAAACCAAGGTGTGTTGCACTCTTGCAGATTGCACCTAGCTATTGGCTTGTATTATAGTTCTCTGGTTGGATAATTTTTGTTTAGATTTGTTAGGTTCATACATTCTCTTTGAACCATACAAAACTACCATGTTTGCTTTTAAAATACTTAGATGCTATTTTCTTGTTCTACTTTCTCCAATTTGGGTTTAAACCTATCAACTTTCCAAGTATTCTTTCTTCCATCTTATAGTTCTTTGTTATCACATCATGTTTTAAAATAAACATCTGGATTTGGAAATAAGCAATATGGTTCGTCTAACATTCGGATGTTCTCCAGGACTGTGTACCACTGTCCATTTTGTAATTTGTGTCGTCTTGGGAAAGGTCTTGGTGTTGATTTCTTCCATTGCATGAAATGCAACTGCTGTCTTGGAATGAAATTAACTGAGCACAAATGTCGGGAAAAAGGGCTAGAAACAAATTGTCCAATCTGCTGTGACTTCCTGTTTACATCAAGTGCCGCAGTCAGAGCCCTCCCTTGTGGCCACTTCATGCATTCAGCTTGCTTTCAGGTATGTTCCTTTTGTTGCATCACCATGATCCAATTTTGTAATTTTTTCTCTGCCTGTCAGCAATGGTTTTTAACAAATTAATTAATCGTCAATCCAGGCATACACCTGTAGCCACTACACTTGTCCTATCTGCTGCAAATCCTTGGGAGATATGGCGGTAAGCATAAGTTTATGATGTGGCTATTTTGTGTTTCCCCTTAGTGAAGTATATTGTTTTCTGTTCCATGATTGATTTATTTTGTTTTTGTGCATTATTTGGGTGCATTTTTTTTAAATGTTAAGTTCCTTTTAGTGGAAGAAAGTGACTGGCAATTTTTTCAGTGTTTCAATATTAGTAGCAAGTTAGCTGTACCTTCTATTTGTTGATAATACTATTGAATGCCCTCTTTCTTCATTTATGTTGTGTGGTTATTTTCTACAAATCCTCATATTTCCATACTCTTGAGGTGATATTACTTGTCCTCTCACTGTTGAACTTTTTGCTCTTGAATATCACTTTCACTTACTGAATATTCTCATTGGTTTAGCATCATCTTGTTCCTTCCATATTCAGAAGATCAAGTGTTATAGCTATAAATAAGCACAAATAGTTTGTTGACATTATATGGGAAACCAAGAGGAAACTACCGGTTCCTTTTTGACTTGTGTGTAGCAAACCTGCCAATCATCTTGCATCACTGCCTCTGAGAGTCTGAGTAGCATCAGTTATCGGAAGTGAAATGCAGATGCCTTTCTTAGTCTTTTCTTGAACTTAGGAATTCTCTGTGGGTCTGTGAGTACATGCTGCGGTAGGAATAAATAATGGATGTCTTGTTGCATGACTTCTAAAATCTTCTCAAGCAGTCACTTCATATATCTTAAAATATATCCAGACAGTAATGATTATTAACTAAGCTGATTGTCTCAGTCTTATGACATTTTGATGATCATACTGAATTGAATCTATAATTCAAAATTTTCCTATTTACAGGTGTATTTTGGCATGCTTGATGCCTTGTTGGCTGCTGAAGAGCTTCCGGAGGAATACCGTGATCGGTGTCAGGTAGCCCAGTTCTTTCGTTCTCGATTTTCATTGTTTCCACCGCTCGAGTATTTACTAATTTTCATTGCATCGCTCGTCCAGGATATACTTTGCAATGACTGTGAGAGAAAAGGCAGATGTCGATTTCATTGGCTATACCACAAATGCGGCTCTTGTGGGTCTTACAATACCCGTGTTATCAAGACTGACACAGCAGATTGCTCTACGCCAAACTAGTTGGAGGGAACATTCGTGCTTATTATTAGTACGTTCTTTTTTGTTTCTCTTTTGTAAATATCTTGTAGCTAGAAGGAAGAAAGAGAAGTCGTGTAGCATAGTTTACCATAATTTCATTCGTAGACATTTCAGTTTTGTAAGTGTAGCAGTTTACGATTTGCTAGGGGGAAAAAACAATCCGAGATAATTGGTTCGTTAGAAAAAGTGTACTTCTCGCGGGCATGCTGTATAGCTTTCGTGTCCACTTGTAATCTTTATAGCAAGGGGAATCGCTAATACTAATATTTTATAAAATTTAGACCCACTTTCAACTGACAACAAAAATATATACAAACAAAATGTTACAGTAGTAAAATAAAATAAAAAAAAGATCTAAACTCGCAGCGCTCGGCTGATCCGCTTCACGCTCACGCTTCAAGAAGTTCAATTCAATTCAAAAACGCCACCGGGCCAGCGCTCTACCCTAGAAACGCTCTGACCGCTCTACCCGTTCTCCACCGAATCCCTCACTCGCGCCGCCCTCTCGGCTCGCTCACGGCGGGTAGCCAGAGCCGGAGCCTCCTCACCAGCGCCTTGTCGCCCTGTGCCCCAACCCCAACCCTTGTCCACCTCTCCACCCGTCCACCGGCGCCCAGTGGAGCCGTTGGGAATGGGAGCGGCTGGAGCCCTTCCAAACTGGCTTTTACTGGATCGTGTGGAAGCTACCGCTGGTCTCCGTTACGGCGCTATCCTTACCACGTCGGCTGTGCCAACTGCCAACGAGGCTTAGCCTCAGCGTCTCATGTTGCAGGTGACAGATGTCATGACCTCTCAAGGCAGTACCTGATCAGCTGAATTCTCTGATTACTGGACTGCTGGAGAGTGGAGATTCAGCCAACATAACTAGGAGTACTCTTCTCTAGCGTCAGCAACAATTTTTAGTACTATAAATAAACTTGGGCTGAGTTGAGAAGAATTCTATCTCCGTTTCCTTCCCATGCATCTGTAATCTGTTGATCGATCGGGAGAAGCCTCCCAAAGATTTCCGATAGGTTAAAAGTTTGACCCAGCAATAAACTGGAGCACAAGCTTGTAGGAAGACGTAACTAAGCTTTGACCCGACTGTGACCAGAATATCTACAGGCCTCGATCGGCTAACGTTGTTCCATTCCATTCCATAGGTTGACTTGACAAGTTAGCTAGCGGTCCGTTAGCCCAGCCGGCCACTTGTGTTGTCTCTGAAATGGATATTAGTATCCTGTTCATTTGGCCCACAATTATGTAGCGCTACGTAGCGTTGATTCGTGAACACCTGTGAAGTGAGTGGGTGGAAAAATCCTTACCCTTACAACAAATGCTACAGAAGGAAGTTCATAGCCCTTCTTGTTATTATGAATATATATGGCGTGGCCGATGTGTATGTAGCATAGTATCTATACAAAACTTATAGCGAGGAGGAGAGGCGTGTATTTTCAAACTGTGCAGCAGCAGCCTCAGTATATTCTTATGCGACGACTGGCTGACTCAGTACGTACACGGCTGCCGCTAGAAAGAAGGAAATGTATGCCGTGCTGCGGAGTCGCCGTTAAAGAAACACCAGTTTTTCTTTTTCAGGCCAATTTGCACGTCTTTCGTGTGCTCTGCTGTGGGCCCTGTGGCTCCCTGAAGCTCGCGCGCGCGCGCGCACAGTATCGCCGGCTAGGCTAGGAGATACAGTTTCGTACGCTCGGTGGTATCATTTCATTGTCTGGCACTGGCTGTTAATTTTCGTCAGCCGTCGGCGTACGGTAGAGGCCGTCGGAGTATGTACAATGACGCGGCGCAGACCGAGACCGGGAAAGCGTCAGGCACACTAGGCACCGTCGGTCGTCGCCTCGCCAGTATCAAACGGACGGCAGAGCTAATGATGGTAGCCAGCCTTTGCCTCCTCAGCGGCTGGTAAGTTATGGTTAAAAGTAGTACTATTTATTGTTTTATTATAAAAAAAATACTATTAAATAACTGATAGATTTAGTAAATAAACGAATTAAGCTTTGAAGTGCACTCTCTCTCAATCTGTTTTTTGTTATCATTTTGAATATAAACTTAAACTAACTAAAAAAAGAAATAAAAGTAGTACGTTCACGATACCCGAGCAATGAATACTTCCACACTGACAGCAGCAGAAAAGCTTTCATTAAGGCATTGCTTAGTTCGCAAAATTTTTAAGTTTTAACTAATGTAATTACTATCTAACTATAAACTAATTAGGTTTAAAAGATTCGTCTCATAAATTATAGATAAATTATGCAATTAGTTATTTTTTATCTATATTTAATACTTCATATATATACTTAATGTGATGAAAAAAATTTGGAAACTAAATAAGGCCTAAACCCGTGGTTTCATTTGGTCGGCTAGCATACTCGCGTGCTCAGGTGGTCCTGCACGCAGCACTCACGCCGCTTGTGCGTGATCCACAAGAGAAAAGCCCAACGACATATCAGCAGGATAGTTCTACTTCTAGGGTCACTCTGGCACTGCTCCACTGCAGGTCACTACAATCGCATTCGCACATCCGGAGGTAGTTGCGGCGGCTACGCACGCGACGACTCCACAGTCCACATGGGTCGCCCTGTAGCTGTAGTCCCGCGCCAAATGGAGCTAGCGTCACACAGATGCATGCGATGCGATCCTACGCTCGTAACCGTGTCACTACTACTACCACGTGCCTTCTTGTGTCCACCAAAAGGCACCGCGTGATTCAGCCCACCCGAACCGTATCGTACGTTCCAATTCCAAGATGAACGAAGAAAGTAAGCTGCAGAATTGTACGGTCTACAAAAAGCTGTTGCTTGAATCAATCAAAAATAATTTTACTGCCAACTCTATGTGTCAATTGTGAAGTACAACAGAGCAAAAGAGGTATGTAGAAATTATTTCTTTGGACACTATGGCCAAGACATATAAGGTTATGGTGCGCATCTTTCCTTAATTAAGGTGCAGCTCCACAATGTTTGTAGCCTAAAAAATATCGTATTATTTTTATGATTACGTTACACAGTACAATATACAAAGACAGCATAATATTGTAAATATCGCTTAAGGTTATCTTTTTTTTAGCACGTTGTAGGTGCCCTAATCTCTTAGAGCTAGAACTTAGGCCATCTTATTTTAAAATTGCGCATAAACATGGTGGTATCTGGTATAGAAATTCTAGTCCGCGCCTTGTTGTCTAGTATATCGACACACCGTGAACTCATAAGCATGACTTGCATCTTGAGCTGTACTTGACCTTCACCACACGAAAATAGTGCATGATCTATCTATTAATGCTTACCTTATATATAGGTCTAATATAACAGTAGTCATTATATTATGAAAACACGAAATTGTCTTCTATATATGAGTGGATATGTAGACATTTTTCAGTTCTAAAAAGATTAATACTAGTAAACTAGCCCATACTTATCCATAGAATAACTCAATCAGACAGTAGTAATTTGGTACAACGACATTTATGAAAGCCAATGAGCGATCGAAGAAGAGTAGTACACTACTGTTCTCTCAAAAAAAAAGAGTAGTACACTACTGCCAATGATGCACCCATTGATGTTGCACCCAGTAAATGAGCGATCGCTTGGGCTGACACGACATTGATGTTGCACCCAGTTTTACAAAGTAAAACCAAGTACTAATACCTGTACGTCCACGAAGTCGATACACACGTGTATTCCAAACTATAGAATATCAGAAATGTTGCTAATTCTCGGGGAGGGAGAAGCTAGCTTGTATCAAATAAAGCAGTGGGATATGCAGCAGCTGGATTGCTACGAGAATAATCAGCGAAGCAATCTGTAGCTAGCAAAGTAGTATATGTTTGTGGTCTATGTGGTGAGAGTGTTCTCTTTGGAGATTTCATATTTTAATCCTCCAAACAACAGCCGAAGCTAGTTGCTAGCTAGAAAAGAATTTCTCGTGCACTCAAACAAGAAATTGAATTTAATCGAATCTTGAATCTTGAGTAATTCATTTTTAATATAAGGACCCAAACAGGTCCTGATAATTAAGGTCTTGTTTAGTTCGCAAAAATTTTCAAGATTCCCCGTCACATCGAATCTTTGGTCGCATGTATGGAGCATTAAATATAGACGAAAATTAAAACTAATTGTATAACCTATAATTTGTGAGATGAATCTTTTGAGTCTAGTTACTCTGTGATTGAAAATTTTTGATAACTAAACAAGACCTAAAAAAGAAAACGTTGGGGGCGTGCTCCTCTGCTCCACCACCCTGGCCCATCTACCGCAAACACGCACGAGAGACTCTCCCATTTACAGGTGGGCCTCGGGCTCCCACGAGTGTTGGCGGCGGCCGGCGGGCCTGTGGCTTGCCTGTCGCTGTAGCAGTTAAGTTCAGGCTCCTCCTAGTACGGCTGACGAGCGGGACCGGGGCATCCGGCCCCGACAACGCCGTGCCGTCGGTTTACGCGCGCCGTAACTGTACAGGTGGGTCGCCTTTTAATGGAAAGGTTGTACAGCTCTGGTTACAGAAGATCCGGCGGCGAGCGCACGGGACGGACGTTAAAACCAAACCCGACCCCAGTACCGCCTGCTGGCCGGGTTGGGCAGTTTGGCACATCTCGTTTCGACTCGACGGCAGCCGAGGAGGGCGAGGAGCGTCATGCCATGTGAAGCTGACCAATCATGCGGCCTCGTGCTTCCACGGCGGCTGTACGTGCCTAGTACCATGGCATAGCAGTTCCTGCGCCATCAACGTATGCCGCGTTGCATGAATTTTGAGCCCTAATGCGGTACCTGGTACTAGTACTTGATCTTGGAATCTTAAACATCCTAGTAGTACATGACACTGTCAAAGAAGGTGGTTTTCAGAGGCAGGAGTACGCTGATTTGGGGCCATGGCCGAGCCGAGGGGATCTACAGTTGGGACGCAAGGTAGCTCATCTCCCGACGAAAAACACGCCACAACCACACCGAGCCACGTGGACGTGGATAAAACCACGGGGTTTTGGGCACTCCCAGAGCCCAAAACGTCGCTGCACACTCCATGTATGTCCCGGCGTAGGCAAGAACGCGATGCCAAGCAAAGGTCCCGTGAAAAGCTTAAGCACAATTCGTTCTGCCCTGCGCCGTGCGATCATGAGACAGAGTTGCAGAGCCCGCAGCGAGTGATAAGGATCTCGGAGTGGGTTACAAGCATGCAACCGCACTGGCAGTGGCAGAGAGCGAGAGATGGATCGATGGAACGACACACTGCTTAGATCTTTTTAAGGGAAAAAAAAGTGTTACAAGCGATGGGACACGGCGAGCGGATCGGACACAAAGCACCTATCATCAAATCGACTAGACCTACTTACAGACAGATTATGCTTCATGTTTCTGGCGACTCTTCTCATGACAAGGGTAGTAGAATTGTGAACAACTAGCCGGCCGGAGCAGGTGGCGCCGGCGTGGCGGGCTGCAGCAGCTGCTGCTTGCTACTACTACTCTTCGGGGACCTTGTAGGCGTCGGCGGTGATCTCGGTCAGCCACAGCCCCGGGAACAGCGACTGCACGCGACAATAGCCAGAGTGAGATTAGCTGGATCGATCGGCGGCAGCAGTGTTGTGTTCTTCCGAACAAGAATTGGTTGTTTATTCCATGGCGAGAGTATATTAGAATAATCATATTTGTGCTCGCTAAGCAGAGAGGCTAAAAGCGTACTTATCGAGCGGATAATAATAATATGGAAAGGGAGGGGCACGAGGGGCAGTATGGGGAATTGGCCTTACATCGAGCTGCCGCTGCACGACGCGAGGACGCTTCCGGGGACGCCGCCGCGGCCGGGCGCCGGTCAGCGCGTACACGTCCTCCTCCACCTCCTCCGCCGTCAGCGCCACCGCGAACGGCGCGCGCTCTTGGTAGGGCACGACGGAGCGCCGCGCCTTCTCGGCCGCCCCCGCGACATCACCCCACGCGGTGGGCGACGCGTCGAGTGCGGCTGCCGCTGCCGCTGCTGCCGCCGCCCCGCGTGCCGTGGGTCGGCGGCACTTGCGGTCACGCAGGTTCCACGGCCTGGCGGAGGGCGTGGCCTCCTGCTGTTGCTGGGGCGGCGAAGGCTGTGGAAGCGGCGGCGCTGCCGGCTCGGGTCCCGGTCCCGACAACCGGGGCTGCTGCGCCTTAGGCGGCGACGCGGCCGGGGGCGGCAGATGGAGCCGGTCGGCGGCGTCGCGGAGGTGGCCCATGAGCTTGTCGCGGAGATCTTTTATCCGGCCGTCACACGACAGCTCCTCCTTCACGGTGCCGGCGTCGGCGCCGACGCCGACACGTCGGTGCGACGAGGAGGAGGAGGAGGAGCGACGCCGATCGCGCGCGGCGCCTCCCGCGGTTACTGCGGGGCCCGGGAGGGGAGAAGGCACGCGGTGGGCGCGAGGCGGCGGCGGGGCCGCCCACGGCTTGAGGTGGTGCGACGCCGCGGTCGGCGGCTTCGCCCTCGGATCCGCCGTCGCCGCCATGGGTCCTCGCGCGCGGGCCGTTCCGCGCACTGCGGCGACGCGACGCGACGCAACGGGAGAAGCAGGGGCAGCGGGCGCCGCCAGGCGCCTGGCGCAGCAGGGCTGGCTGCGGCGGTTGGCTCGCCGGCGGGGAACGTCGAGGCGGTGGAGGAAAGCGAGGAGGTAGAAAGAGACGGTGGTGGTGGTGTGGTCGTCTGCGCGCGTCGCAGCGTTTTTGTTACGGCAACAGGCAGGCAGAGGCAGGCATCGCGAGGCCGTGCGTGACGGGTGGGGCGTGCGGGCCGGAGGCCGGAGGCCGCAGGGGGGCAGTTCGGGTAATTCCGCGGGCCCCGAGTTTCCACCGGACTGGAGCTGCCCGGTAGGACGTCGAGCCGATCACGCAGGGGCCCGCCGGCAGCGAGCGAGCGCGTGCGCACGAGGCACGAGTCCGCGTTGTGCCGGAGTTTTAAACAAGCGGCCGGTGGTCCGGGTTCGTTTGGGAATTCTCAGGTGGCGGCGGGCCCGGGATGTCAGCCTTGGAGCACGTGGGCCGGAGGGGACCAGGTCCTTCCGTTCCGTTCCGGCTCTCACACGGGGCCCCGCACCGCACGGTGCGACAGGCGACGCGAGAGCCGAGACCGAGAGCTGCCTGTGGCCCACGGTGGCTGTGGCTGTGGCTGGCCGTCACCAGGCTACTGGCTGCGGCTGCAAGGCTTGTGCGGTGCGCGAAACACGTAGCCACCTCGTGCAGGTGCAGTGCAGCTCTCTCCGCGACTCCAACTCGAGCTGACGGCTGACACGAATGTTTGTATGGCCGTCCACTGCCGCATGTAACAAACCTGTAACACTGACATGCATGCATGGCGGCTCAACTTTATTCCCTATAAGCCAGTGGAATCAACAAGCTGGTGATTAGGCTCCGGCCGGGTTATTAGTACTGGAATATAACTAGTGCTAGTGCATGCATGCGGAAGGGGCGCTGTCACGTTAGTGTAAAGTCTCAACAAACAAACCTAGCGGTACGATGGATATACTGTACGTAGGGCACAAGTTTGCTTGCCCTTTGCCCCTGCCCCGGGATCGACAGTGAAGGACGAGTGGAAGATAACGCCGCAGAAGAAAGCACATATGGTGATCCAAGGCTCTGCCTGTTTGATACGTACGGACTAGGGAGTAGCGGTGTAGCACTAACACGGCCCCTTGGAGTTTTGCTCTAATACCTTTGGATGATGCCAGATTGCCAGCAGGTGATTGCAAAGGAGATGGGAACAAAACAGATCTGCTATGAGATCAGACGAATCGTCCCTCTATGCTGAAGAAGGGTGCCGGGGAAGAAGGAGCCGGCGCAGATGCAAATTAACCGGTCCATGGGAAAACTTGCTCGTGAACATCGAACTCGATGGCGCAAGAGGTGGGACCGACCGGACCCCACGGCAGGAAGGCGGACACGTGTCACGCTTCGGGCTCCGGCCGTACGTATAGGTAGAACATTCTGTAACGGATAGGTAAAGAAGAATCATCATTGCAGGCCGCAGGCAGGATACTCCATCATAGCCCTTCGCCATCAAAGTTTCATCAGCAAGCAACTCCTCTGGTAGTTCTCTCGCCACCCCCCGGCCCTCTTCAGCACAACACGGAGCTATCGATCGCCCCTTTTATTTCTCGCAAAGAATCCAAATCAACGTCGTCGTCGTCGTCGTCGCGTGTGTGTATGTATGTATGTATGTAACCACGATTATTGAACGCCCAAAAAACAAAACAAAAACAAAGCCTAACCTTACCCGCAGCCGCGGCAGAATCGATCCGGATTCCCGGCCGCGTGCGTCAGCGTCGGGGTTGCGTCGACGTGATCGGGCACGCACACACGGTCCGGTAGGGCGGGCTTCAAGGCGTGACTGCGGGGGTCTTTCTGCCTGGGTACCACGTCGGTTTCGCGGACGATCCAGCGGGCCGCAATGTCCATGGAACGGAAGGCTGCCGGCCGGCCGGCCAGCAACGTGCGGTGTGTGTGTGCGCGCGCGCGCGGCGACTTGGGGAGTGAAGCGGGCCGCGGCAAGGCACACTGTCGGTTCTCACGGGGCCCGCCAAGGGGCCTGTCTGTGACCAGTGGCTAGTGGATTACCGGCTACAGCGACATGCTCCTGCTGTTAGGCCCTGTTTAGATGGTGGAGGAAATTTTCTTGTGTCACATCAGATGTGTCGGAAGAATGTCGGGAAAGGTTTTAGAAACTAATAAAAAAACAAATTACATAGCTCGTCAGGAAACTGCAAGACAAATCTATTAAGTATAATTAATCTATCATTAGTATATGTGAGTTACTGTAGCACTTAAGGCTAATCATAGAGTAATTAGGCTTAAAAAATTCGTCTCGCGATTTTCAACCCAACTGTGTAATTAGTTTATTTTTTTATCTACATTTAATGTTCCATGCATTTGTCCAGATTCGATGGGATGGATGAAAAATTTTGGGGGAGTAACTAAACAGGGCCTTAGCCCACGTAAACACGTAGCCGCCTCCTGCAGTCACTACAGCTCTGCGCTCAGAACGCTTGGATGGAAGCTTTCTATCAAATGGAAAAAGAATGCTTTATGGATGTGTGTGTGTGTTTTTTTTTGTTTTCCACCCCCAAGAGGAAGAGACTCTGTTAAACCGAGAGAATAGTTATTATTTAAATTCATTGAACAATAAGGAATGTACTTGTAGTGTATCCAGCCCTCTACCGAAATTTTCACCTCCAGTTCAGAAATAGATGGCTATTTGTGTTTCTTCTATCTACTCTATAGTACTCCAGTTGATTGAAAGCTTAGCAGAGGTCATTGGAGGTGAAAATTTGACCACCGCGCACCAGAGGTCCTGCAAGGACCAAGGGTTACGCCGTGCTCTAGTATTTTCTTGGAGAGAAGTAGTGTCCCATGTCGTGCTCATGAACACCGGCAACTCGCAACCTTGTCCACCTACCACAAACGACAGAAATCCTATCTTCTGCTTCAGGACCCAGCAGCTATATACCTGCGGCAAGGCTTCGACTACCCAACCGACGTAGGGCTCCCCGTCCCCGGTGCCAAGATCGGCCGGACCAAGCTCGCCGGCGGCAAGGATTTTCAGCCTCCAGTTCATCTCCCAGAAGAGCCTGGTCGATCCGAGCCCCGGCTCGCTCGTACTTCATCAACATCGATGGACCCCTTCATCAACATCGATCAACCAGGGAGCTCTTGTCGGCGCTGACTGCTCTGATCTACATATGGATCCGAGGACCAAGGGGACTGCTGAAACCGGCCTACGTGGACATCGCCGACGAGGTGTACGACTTCACGTACAGCATCACCAACGAGTTGTCCTCCCTGTTCTTCCTAATCGACATCGCCGGACAGCTCAAGCCGATGCTCTGGTCCGAAGCCAAGCTGCCTTATATGTCAGACCAGGTAAGACGAAGAATAGCCGAATCGTGCATGATGGAGGGCGTCGTCACAAATCCCGTTCGTGTGAAGTCTCAGCTAACAGGTACGGTGTCTACTGTCGCTCCCTGGTTTGCTTGTCTGGTGATCAACGGTGGTTCGAGTATGACAGCGCCACACAAAAAATACCACTCGTATAGTACCCGTCTATGTCAGTTCCATAATCGGGTACCGTCAGGCTGCCGAAGTGCAGTATCACTTACTCCCAAGTCTCGCAAACCTGTTTACTCAGTTGATATTATTCATCGTCAAGCGATTCTAAACTGAACATGAAAACAAGAAGAACAGATGGTGTTAAAAAGATGGATTGCAGGGGGTTTTTTTTTCGTCAATGAGCTCAGGTTCAGGGTAAAGCTAACTGCGTCAGCGTCACCTCACTGCATTCCACGGTTCATGTCGACCGCTAAGACAAGAAAAGAAATATTTTCATGGCCAGCGACAGCAAGCACGTCACGCACGGCGCGGGTGCGACGTTTCTCCGGTGCGCTGCGCATGTCGTCTTGGTTTTCGCGGACGCGGCGGATCCCGTTGAAAGGTCGGCGATTTTCTTTGGCAGGGTCACCAACTCACCGTCCCTATCACTGCCGCGCCGTGGCACCGCCACGGGACGGGCGGACTCATGACTCGCAGATGTTCGACTTCACCGGTAATGACCTTCAGCTGAATCGTCAAAGTCGTCAAGAAAGCAGAAACTCTGCAACAGCCCGATCGCCACGCAGCGGCGGCAGGTGGTGGTCATACATGGTTCTATTCTATTGTTTCGATCGTCGTGTTTTGAGGAAGAGAGGTTTTACGGATGTGTTAATATTGAATTAATCTCGCATCATACACCAGCAAGGGCTAGTACACCTGGGCTATCACGGACCGAAGAACGCAATGAGAATATCACTTTTTGTGGTGAAGAGCGGAGAGGTTTGTAAGCAAAACACCAAAGATTAACTATCATGCTCGCGTGATACAAAATTAAGGTAAACTAGTAAAATCATGGAAGCTCTCACCTAGGAAAGACCCCATCAAGGCAAAGATGTCACCGGATTGCCCTCGTTCAGCCGGCAAGCCTAGGGTGTCATCTTTGATCGTTGGTCCTTGATCCTTAGATCAATGGATGAATAGTATATATTATTCTTGATTGTCGGATCAAGGGAAGGGTGAAAAAGAGAGGATAGTAAAAAGACAAGAGTAGATTGATTTTGATGATCGGCCGGTGGGTGTCCTAGAAAGAGAAGAAGAGTAACTACTTGCCGAACTCAACACAACATGTCTTCCTTTTTAGTGACTGAGTAAGTGAGGGAATGAGCGTGCTGCCCTGAGAGCCGAAAGAGAGAGCACGTGAGAGTGCCTTTTTATAGACCAGAGTGCTCAACTTTTGCCATTAAAATGCTACTGTAGTGCTTTGGCTACACAGGACGACAGGACGATGCTGCAGGTGGTCGGTGCCTAATTTGCATACAAAAGGACGATGTCTCATTTGCATGCACGGTGCATGCAAATGGACGGTGCCTAATCACCGTGCCTTTTCATGCAAGTGCATGCAAATAGACCGTGCATGCTTGTCCTGCATGCATGCATGCATGCATGAGATATACCACGTCTGTGCGAGTGCACTGCTATGCTTTGCATGCAAGCTTGCTGGTACTTGCTGTAATTTGTGCGCGAAAAATATGGATGGTGCCCAGTTGTGCGTTGCGACTTGCTATCTTTTTGTACAACAAAAGAGGAGCGAGGAAAAGGCAGGAGATGGGACCCGCATGTTGCGGTGCGCGTGCGAGCGGGCGCAGCCGGCGAGGGAGGGGGTCCGAGCACAGGTGCGCTGCTATGGCGATGGTGGTGGGGCCGGCGCCTTGCTAGATATTAGGCAAAGCGAGCGAGAGAGATGAGCAGCGGACAAGTGATGCTGATGCTATGTTGTGTAGAATATATTGGAAGATACATAACTGGATGGATGAAAAAGAATTAGAAGGAGATAATATAGAGTTTAAATAATTTATAGTTTTTGAAATATATTTTAAAAATAATTTTTAATGCAAGTGATTTTTGAATATGAATTTTGGGATGTTACGGACGGTCACCACATGGATCTAAAAGGTCACCAACCCAAGCTGGGAGGGGCGTTGGGAGAGGGACTATAAGATCAATGCTTCACACATTTCAGGGTCATTGCCTAAGCTGCTGGGCTATGCTACTTCTCTACCACCATTGCAGCAGCTGCATACAGGCCATCCCATGCTGAGCTTGGATGACGATGATGTGGTCTACGTCATGGCCAAGGTCGACCGCCGAGACGACAAAGCATTTGTGCTTGCTGTTAACACGCGGGATGCCGCGCTGCAAGCAGCATACTACTTTATAGCTACTTTAGAGCTGAGAGAATGGTGGACATAAGTTTCACCTACACAGTACAGGCTATCGAACTACCCCAAAATCACTCCAGGTAAAATGAAAAGGGGGTCAGTTTTGTTGCCAGCATCATCAATGACTAAGAGCAACTCGAGCCAAAGCACCCAAATCAAGGCCTCTATTTTTGATTTGGGTGCTCACCCCTATTTTTCTAGGTCCAAGAAATCCATTCCCTAATCTTTCACACGCTCATCCGGTTCCGTCGGCTAGCCGCCATGGACAACGACCCAGCTGTCGGAGAATGCCTGGAGGATGACCGGGTGGTGGCGCGGCGCGTTGAGGGAGAGGTAGGAGCGCAGCAGGCGCTCCATGTCCGGCGGGCCGAACAACTGCCGCCCCACGATCTTCCCCACCATGGACGACCGGAAGTCGGCGTAGGGTCCCAGGAGCACTTCACCACCGCGAACCCCTTGCGCACTTGCTCCTCCGCCGCCGACACCACGGGGCGGAACCCGTCGCGCACGCCGCACGTGTCGCAGCTGCTCACCGCGCGCCGGTGGGGGCGCCTGGCGGTGACGGCGGGATGGACCTGGCCCCTTTTCCCCGTCGTCATCGTCATCCTAGGAGGTTTGGGTGGCTTGCCGGTGGATGCTGCAGGGGGCTTCATCTTCGCCGTTGTCGTCTGCTTCTTCTGCTTCTTGGTGTAGAACTCGCGGCGAGGAGGAAGCTCACCTGCCATGAGGAAGCGAGCGGCGCATGGATGAGAGGGGGATAGGGGGCTGCTGAATTTGAGGACCTGAAACTATAATTTGAGAGGGCATTAAAAATAAGGGGTGGGTTGGAGTTGATTTTTTTAGACCAAGTCTCTAGATTTGGAATAGGGGCCTGTTTAGGAGGTAGGTTGGAGAAGTCTAGACTTGAGATGCTTCATGGATGTGTGAAATCCTACCGTTTTAAATGACACATATCTCGATAGGCTATGTGAAGGATGCAGATAACACATGTCCAGCATGTATACATTGAAAAACTGCTTTCATGGTGGGTATGATAGACTAAGGCAATTTAGAGATGATAAGAGGAACAGCCTATTCATGGGACGTTGTTGAGCTTGCTGATTATGGGATGTAACTGCATGCATTATTATTCAATGTTGTTTGTACTTGCACGCTAATTCTGGTTATACTATGGCCTTGTGTAGTTCAAAAACTATTCAAAATGTTTCAAGATTTTCCGTCACATCGAATCTTGCGGCGCATGCATGAAATATTAAATATAGATGAAAATAAAAACTAATTACACAATATGACTGTAAATCGCGAGATAAATCTTTTGAGCTTAGTTACTCCATGATTAAACAATATTTGTTAAATAAAAACAAAAGTGTTATAGGAGCTGAAAACCAAAACTTTTGCCAACTAAACAAGTCCTATATCGTTGTATCTTTATCTGAATATGGACCAACCCTGTTGTCAACTTTCTTTTTAAAAAAAAAACATCAAAACCTCTACAAGAACCACCGAACCAAAAGGCTGGTCCGCCGAGGCCCTGGACGGCTGGACCCCGCTCGGTACGACGTGATGCTGATGGCGGCGACTCGACCTGAAGCATGAGTACGTGACGTCACCGCTCCCGTCGTCCGCTCCGCCGGGCGAAGCCGAAGGGAAGGAAGCCCACGCCAGTCGCGACATCGATCCCCGATCCCAATCAAGGCCCGCGCCCGTCCCAATCACCGCGCGCGACCCACCACAGCGAGCCGTGGAAGCCCACCACACGTCCACACCGAACAAGGGCCGCCGAAACTTGATGTCCAAAAACAGTTTTACAAAGGGCTTTTAGGCAAATACTCGATGGATTCCGGGGGTCTTTACGGAAAAGCGCCCTCTTTATCCGCTGTTTTAAAAAATCTGACCCTCTGTTTTCTGTCTCTGTCTCTCTCTCTCTCTCGCCCTCCTCGTTTCCTTCCTTCCGCTTCGGTTCGGTTTCTCCTGTCCCTCTCTCCCACGCGCCCGCCCCTCCCAGGCTCCCTCCCACCCGCCCATGGTCCTCATGGCCGCCGTCGAGAACGACTACCGCCGCGGCGCCAAGGTCACCTCTGCCCAGTCGAATTCCATGGGTCCGGCGCCGCGGCCCTCGTCCTCGTCCCGCGCGCGGCTCCACGATTTCTCCTTCCCCACCCTCAGCTGGGGCACGCACCGCGTGCTCCGCTGCTCCAAGAACGGCCCCGCCTCCTCGTCGCCCGCGTCTCCGGAGCCCCCGTCCCCGGACAAGGAGAAGGCCCACCGCCCCGAGGGCGGCGGCTCGCTGACGCTGCAGCGCCAGCGCCAGCGCGCCGCTCGGCGGCCGTGGAACCTTCGGACCCGCCGCTCCGCCACCGCCGCCACGACGCGTCAGGCGGGATCGGACGACGCGGACGAGGCGGCTCAGGCCGCCGTGGACCGCGCGCCTACGCCGACGGCGGAGGCGAAGAAGCGGGCCTTCTCCTTCTCCATCGCGCTGTCCAAGCAGGAGATCGCCGAGGACTTCGCGGCGATTCGCGGGACACGGCCCCCGCGCCGGCCCAAGAAGCGCCCGCGCACGGTGCAGCGGCAGCTCGACGTAAGGATTTCGAACCGACGCTTATAATTATTGGATTTTGTCTCCCCTCCGAATTCGGTGTTTCATGAGATTTTTTTTTGTTCTTTTGGTTTGGTTTTTTCTCTCGATTGCAGTTGCTGTACCCGGGATTGTGCCTAGCAGATGTGGCGCCTGGTTCCTATAAGATTGAAGAGGTAAATGGGTCTCTCGATTTGGTGGTGTTTTGAAAGTTGTTTTCTTTGGTTTGGCTCTTAATAAGGTGCAATTTTTATGTTCCTGCAGAGGTGATTGTTGCTTTGGTGGAGCTTCGGATGGACGGGGTTTCCATTCTTCTTCTTCTTCTGATAGCTAACACGTCTGTTTCATAAGTGTTCTGTTTTCGGTGGATTAGAGGAAGTTGAGGTGGGATTTCCTGTGATTATGTATTGGAGTGTGGTTGGGGAGGAGGTTAGCTTCTTCAGTTTGATTACTGGGGCTTGTAGGATTGTCAATTGTGTAAAGAATTCTGATCCACTAGGTGGGATGTCTTGTCCTGGCGTCCTGCACTGTACATGGTTTAATATATGAAGCAGTTTTAGTCGTTGGATTTTCGACTGTTCAATGTTCATTTGATCCTGACGCTGAGGGGTGACATTGCTCTGGTGTGTGGTCTGGGTTCCTTGCTGGTGATGATTGTTTATTTGTTGAATCAAATCTGGTTTTTTATTTTGAGATTGCAAATTTCGGTTGATGTGGTGAATGTTGCCATGGATGAAGAAGCTCTACAATGATGAACATGCCATTGAGGCTTCAGAATCGTTTTGGAAAAAAGGCTAAAACGTTTCATAGGGTTACAGAAAATGAGAAAAATAATCCAAGACAAATAGTCCAGGGTTACAGGAAATGAGAAAAATATAATCCAAAAACGTCAAATGTTGATTACTGATGTGGAGTTTGATCCTCGTTGACAATTCGTGGAAACAGATAACTCCATCGCTTTTTTTTTTTGGCGATCAACCATCGTTTGTAGTTGAGCCAAGAGAGCAATACAACAACGTTTGGAGGGTGCACCTTGATTTGCTGAGAGCCCCTAAAAGCTTCGTAATTCAATTAAAAGCATTTTTTATATAAAAAACCAAGACTTAGACAATATTCTAGCCGATCTCCAAGATTAACTCACTCTCAGTTTTGATTTTTTTTACAAGATTTTAAAAAAATATTTCCAACAACTTCTTATCTCAACTCCCATTCTCGCGCGCGTGGCGGGAGAATAAGAGCAAGGATAGGGTTCCCATTGCAAATTGTCATGATCGAGAGATAGTTCTATTTTTTTTTTTTTGCAATATCCCCTTAAAAACCCGAACCCTTGACAATCACCTCCTTGTTCATCGAAATGATCCTAAATGATCCTAGCTCATCTCTGGATGCATCTCTCGACGTCGGATCTCAGACTCATCCATGTCACATGATCAGCCCTCCTCACCCTTTTACTGCAATAGTGAGCCTCGTCAATATGGTGTTCTCCTCTCGGCTCATGTTGAGCAAAATGCTACCAAAGGGTCTTCTAAAATCCTCTCCACATCTCTGAGCTCTAACCCTAGCAAAGAAACTCTCTAAGCACAACTCTACTCAATCAAAGTCATTCCCATCAACTCACCTTGATCAAAAGCTCGGGCGTAAGCCTGAAACGGAATCCCAAGTCTCACCTAGTATTAATCTACTTCTCGTTGCAGCGCTCGTGGTAGCACTTGACATCAACGTTGCCACCATCGACAACAATGGCGCGAACATCCCATTGAATTAGCTAAGTTGTTTTTATAATTGTTTTGTTATGTTACTTTATTCTCTCAAGCACTTTGATACATTGCATGCAATTTATTAGGATGCTCGGGGGGCTATATTGCCTGTGCTTACTTAGGTCTCAAGGTCCAAAATTAAATTCTTGAAACAAATAGTGATGAAAACCTAAGTCAACTTCATTAATCACCCCGCGCTTAATCAGGGTTGACCCTTAATCAGTCATAGGTTACGATGGGTCTGTAGGAAGTCGAATCAAAGCTTTATCGAGATAAGAAGCTAGGGATTAAGAAACGTAAAAGAAAGACATACCAGACATGTTTGGGACCGCGGTGGGGAGGCCGCACGGTGTGGTATCGGAACCACGTCCTTCTGCCCCACGACACGAGAAACACGAGTCCTAGTTCATTTTTGTGGCGGACGTGTCGCTCTGTGAAAACAATCGACGATTATCAAAATGTGTTTGGTTGGATTATTTTGATTCTCACGATGGAGCGGCTGCAGATGCGATTATAACTTGAAACAAACACACCCACCATGTGGTTACAACCTTAAAAACTGCTTTAAGTACTTTTATGACACATGTTTTACGTGATGAGTTTTACACTTTTACTCAGACCTTAAAAACACAAAATGTTCCAACTTAAGAAGAAACATATAAAAAAATGTTCTAACTTCGTAAAGAAAATCTTCTAGCTTCATACGAACATTTTCCACTTTCACTACTAAAGTGAAAATTTTGAATTTCATTACTGAAATGTTTTATGTTTAGCTGAAATTTATTGTAGCATATGGACAAAATTTGTTCCAACGTCATGAGGAAAACATTTTAACATCACCAGAAAAATGCTACAGATCTGGGACAAAAATACTTGTGGTATATTTATGTAGAATAAAAAAATATTAAAGGAATCAGAACACAAATTTAAATATACCAATAACAAATTTTATCCTAGGCTAGTGATATAAAAGAGAAAATCTTCACGGGTGAATCTGGAAAAAATAGAGATAATTATTTATTAGTGACAATTTATGATATGATGAAATCATTTGGAAGCAAAATATATAATAAAAACAGGGGAAAAAAAAGAAGAACCATGGCATGAGCATGGGCCGCTTTCTCTAATGAACGAGCCTACTCGTTCGCGTGCACCTGAAGAAAAGAGAGAGAATTCGGTCCAGTAGCACGCGGAGAAAGCAGGCACCGGAAGAACTGCTCTCCTGCGTTCACTTCACACCTGTCTGCTGTTTTTCTTCTCCCGTTCACCTCGCGCGCGCGACAACTACGGCGACCGCCGACGCTCTACGCCCAGCTGCCCATGTCTTCGTCGGGCCCTTTGCCGGCGACGGGAACCCACCACACCAGGTATGCCCGCCCCTTATCTTCTCTTTGCAAAATTGAGCACCCGAACCCTAACTTGCGCTATTTGTATCCGGATCTGATCTAATCAGAAGTTACAAGTGTATAGTTCGATCTATTTTATCGATCCATGTCCTTTATTTGTCCGCTCCTGATTCTAGGTGATCTGGCAATATGGTACTTGCAAGTTACAAGTTAGCATTTGCTCCAACTGTCTACTTACTTATTCCGTGGCCATCACAAATTGATATAAATTTCTGATTATTGGTATCAATATCAGGTATACAGTGGTTGTCCACGTCCTACACTGAGCATTGAGTATTGACTCCCTAAATGTGCACTCGTTTTATGCTGTTAAATGGTAATATATGTGGCCGTAACCTAGCCCTTTTGATGTGAGAGCAATGTGAGAAATGTGAGCTTGAGCAAGATGTGCAGCTACTTGATTTGCACTCTTTCTACCTTTCATATGTATATTTATTTCCCTTACTACCATATTCACGTCAAACCTTTATCTAGCTTGTCTTTCCAAATATATGTATCAATCAGTTTGCTGGCTACTTTTTGTTGACAAAACTGCTGTGTTTTGCCTTTTGCAGGTCAACACCATTGCAAGTAATTCATGTTTTGGGAAACTTTATGAGAATTTGGTCTGTTTACTCCTTGTATAGCCACTTATCCAACAGTGGAGATTCAATAGTTGGCTTTATCTTCAGTTGTCTTGTACCCACTTCAATCATATTCTTGGTCCTACAGAAGCCTTGGAAAGGCCGGCCTTTGCCCAACTCACAGGTTCCATTATACCTTCGTTTTCTTGAGATTACTTCACCCGCTATTAGATGTGCACTTTCTTATATTCATTCTTTCAGGTTGTTCCTACAGTTGTGAATGGAGGAATTCTGGCATTCTACTTTGTGTTATGGGGTAAAGGACTTCTTGCCTGTGGCCCACTAGTGTAAGTATCCTGTTCTTTCAGCACCATGAATTTTCAGATAGCTGCATGGTCTGTGGTGCAGTGCATTTATGCCAGGGAATATATAGTTCAATCTCCACCTATGTGCAATGTTTAAACCATGCTGCAAGCCAGTTGTCATCAGATCATTGTGCAAACAAATAACACTTGTTGGACGTCAACTGTAGGACATTTCTCTGGCGTCCTTACTGATGTAACGCATGATAGTCATTGTGACTTGAGTACTGCAGACATGAACTTGCATGACTGCATTTGTGTGTGTGTGTGTGTGTGGGGGGGGGGGGGGGGGGGTGTTGCACTTACTCTCCTAGGGGTGTGCAATCTGATCCGATCACTTCAATCGCAAAACAGCATTTCTATTATCATTAACCACATCATCTGCACTGCTTTGAGCATCCTAACTGTGTTACTAAAGAAGCATTTACTGGCACTTCCATCTAAACTGCATTTTACTCTGTCTATTGAGTCTAGTGCTCTACTGGCAGAGTATGCAGGTGCTGTTCTTGGAGTTCTCTCTGCTGCTTTATATGGAAGGAAAGTTAACATCTGGAAAAAGGCAAGTTGCTGATTTTAAAATAGATTTTTTTATATGATGATTTGGTTCCTTGTTATATGTTTGTTCTATGATATTTTTTGAACTTTTGTTTTATGACATTTACTTATTTAGGCAACAGGCATAAGGAATTAATGTTCGTACGTGGCACTCTAACCTTAAGTATTGTCTAATCACTGGTTTTTTAGTCCATTTGATATGTGCCAATACTTTTTGTTTAAGTAAATATAGTGTGCACATGCACTTGCAAAGATATTTGGCCAATAATTGTACAAGAAATGTAGATATGGGCACAGGAATACATTGTCAGCAGTCCATGTTGCTTGGAAGTTATGGGCCCCTCATCCTTAAAAAAGTCTAACATGGTTTGGAATTGTGATTGATTTGATGGGCTTAAGCACAAAATAAGTGTGCACATGTTGCACTTGCACCAGGTGTGCATATTTTTCAGCAAAGTTATACATTCAGCAACTATGATAGCCGGACAAACAATTAAGAAATTCTATATGACGATCCTTCTGCTGTGCTGCATGTCAACTCTGTGTTCTGCCATGTTCAGCGGACTTTCAACAAACTCTAGTATCTTGAAGTAGAACTTGCTAATTTTCTAGGAGATGATATTAACTGTTTCCCCTGGATTTTAGATTGGTGGACTTGCTGCTATGTTGGTAGCATATTATCTCTTGTCAAATGGATGGTCTACAAGAACACATTCTCCTTTATGTATCCTACTACGTAATATCTTCCCGAAATGATTTACTGAGTTATTGTGAATAACTCTGCATTTTTGGCAATTAAAGTATCTCTACCTATAAATTAATTTGTAATGGACTCATCTAAACCCGTTTTTGGAAGACCTTAACTTCATACAGATAGCTTTGGAAGTGAACCAGTAGAGAAGGCAAGACAAACTATTGGAGTGAAAGAAATGGTGGTGCCAATTACTGCTGGGATCTTATCTGCTTTGAGGAGAGTATTAGCTCGGCGTGTTTCTCTCAAGGTAGCGCAGCTTCTGTTGTATTCTCTGTCAAAAACCTCCTTCAAGGCACTATCAATGCACCATCATTTTCTATGTACGAATTGACAGTCACCATTGTTTTATTCTACAGAATCAACTTAAAAGGCGGCTCCATGCTATAACTATTGCTTCTGCTACTTGTTTTCTTTTTCCATTTGCCATGTGGGATACAATCCTAGTGAGTACTTTCTGTTTATGCTCTAGTTATTTATGGGGTTTGGAGGATGAAGGATTTGCAGGCCTTTCCTTGATATAGGTAGTATAATGATTTTTTGTTTTCTTGATTGCAGGGCTCGGCATCTGACAGCATAGTTAAATTACAACTACCAAGTTGGGCATACTTGAGTACTGTTTTGTTTGGAATGGTGCTTATATTCTATGTTGACAATGTTGCTGAAGAAAAGTAAGATCTTTTCTTGGAAGGAAAGCGTTTTTTGTTTTGTTAAAAGCTAATTTTAAAATGTTCTCATGCATCATCAGATTGTAAAGCGAACCATCAGCACTTGTTTTGTCATCACTGATCGGAGCCAGCGAACAAGCCTCTAGTTGAGGTGGTTGGCTGGCTCTAGTAGCACTTAGGTCCTGGGTTCGACTCCTCATGGAAGCGAATTTCAGGTTGGGGATAAAAACCCCCTTGTATGTCCCATGACAAAGCACGTGTCTAAGGTCTGGCTCAGGCCGTGATCGTTCTCACATGGTGTCATGTGCGGGAAAACGTACGCAAGGCGCAGGCGCGCCCGCGACGTTCGCTGCGCAGCTGAGCGCGCAGGGCGCGCGTTCCAGCAGCCCGAAGGGGCAACTTCCAGTGGCTAAAAATCAGGGATTTGATTGGGATTAGATTGGGAGTTGTTTTGGTTAGGCTATAATTAAGGGAATTCCTTTCCATAGTTTGTTGAGCCATTGGCTATATATTCTTGTAACCAGGGAAGAATGAAGCAAGCAAGAATTAACCTATTCTCTCTCTCTCTCCCCTGCGTCTCCTAAGCCCAGCCGGCTGAGAGGGGTATAACCTCCGCCCTGGAAGACTCTGCCGGAGACTACGAGCTTCGTAGTCGAGGGCCAGCTACCCTAGACCACACCGCCCTTGACAACCTGGTATCACGGTCTCGTCGATCCTCTCCCACCCGCTCCTCCAGTTCATCGTCCACTGCAGCCCAGCACCCAGCAGCCGCCGCGCCGCCGTCACCCACCTCGTCCGCGCCTGTCGCCCTAGCGCCCAGCATGACGGAGCCGTCCGCAGCCGACCTCATGGCGGCCATCAAGGCCCTCACCGACGACATGGCGACCATGAAGGCCGATATGGCCTCACTGAAGAAGGAGAAGTCGGAGTCGTCCGCCGGCGGCGGCGGCGGCAACCGGCACGCGGAAGGTCCGCACACCGACTACCCGCCCAAGCACAAGAAGTGGGACTTCCCGCGCTTCGACGGCACCACCGACCCCATGCTCTTCCTCAACAAATGCGAGGCATATTTCCGCCAACACCGCACCATGGCGGAGGAACGCGTGTGGCAGGCTTCGTACAACCTCGAGGGCGTCGCGCAGCTGTGGTATAACCAGCTCGAGGAGGACTCCGGCACGCCCACCTGGGCGCGCTTCAAGGAGTACTTGCACCTGCGGTTCGGGCCACCGCTCAGGTCGGCGCCGTTGTTCGAACTCGCCGAGTGCAGGCGCACGGGCACCGTCGAAGAGTACTCCAACCGTTTTCAGGCGCTCCTTCCTCGAGCCGGTCGCCTGGACGAGGAGCAGCGCGTCCAGCTCTACACCGGCGGTCTCCTCCCGCCGCTCAGTCATGCCGTTCGCCTCCACAACCCCGACTCGCTCGCCGCGGCAATGAGTCTCGCGCGACAGGTCGAGCTGATGGAGGCTGAGCGGCCGCCGCCGCCCGCGCCACGAGCTCCTGCGCGGGGCATTCTGCCGGCGCCTGCGCCCCGTGCTGCCCTGCCGCCACCACCACCTCCTCTGGCCTTGCCAGCTCCGCCAGCAGCCGCACAGCCGGGCCGCGGGGACGGTAACCGGCGCCTATCGCCTGAGGAGATGGCTGAGCGTCGCCGTCTCGGTCTATGTTTCAACTGCAATGAGAAATATACCCGCGGCCATAACCGTTTTTGCAGGCGCATTTTCTTCCTGGAAGGCGTCGAGATTGATGACGCCCCCGACGACGTCGCAGCAGCCGAGCCCGACGCCGAGGCTCCCTGTTTCTCGCTCCAGGCCGTGGCGGGGGTGCCGGTGGCGGGTACCATGCAGCTCCGCGTGTCCCTCGGCGCCGCGATCCTCGTCGCCCTCCTCGACTCCGGCAGCACGCACAACTTCATCTCGGCGGCGGCTGCCCGGCGTTCCGGCCTTCCCCTGCGTCAGCGGCCGCGCCTCACCGCCTTGGTCGCGAACGGCGAGCGCGTCACCTGCGACGGTGTCATCCGCGACGCGCCTCTACTCATCGACGGCGTCACGTTCCCGGCCGACCTCTTCGTCATGCCGCTGGCCGGGTACGACGTCGTCCTGGGGACGCGGTGGCTGGGCGCGTTGGGGCCCATTGTCTGGGACCTCAGCAGCCGGCGCATGACGTTCCAGCACCTCGGGCGCCCTGTCTCCTGGACAGGCATAGCCTGCCCTACGGTGCCATCGCTGAGCGTCACGTCAGAGGCCGGGCCGCTCCTCGACGCCCTGCTGCACGCGTACGGGGGGCTCTTCGCCGACCCGACCGGTCTGCCCCCCAAACGCGCGTACGACCACCGCATCACCCTGAAGGCCGGCGCCCAACCCGTCGCTGTCCGGCCTTATCGGTACCCAGCAGCGCACAAGGACGAGTTGGAGCGGCAGTGCGCCGCTATGATCGAGCAGGGTATCGTCCGTCGCAGCGACTCGCCCTTCTCATCGCCGGTTCTCCTCGTCAAGAAGCCGGACGGGTCGTGGCGTTTCTGCGTCGACTACAGGGCGCTCAATGCGCTCACCGTCAAGGATGCTTTTCCGATCCCGGTGGTTGACGAGCTCCTCGACGAGCTCCACGGCGCCAAGTTCTTCACCAAGCTCGACCTCCGGTCCGGGTACCACCAGGTGCGGATGAGGCCGGAGGATGTGCACAAGACGGCGTTCCGCACCCACGACGGCCTCTACGAGTTCCTGGTGATGGCGTTCGGGCTGTGCAACGCCCCGGCGACGTTCCAGGCCCTGATGAATGACGTGCTCCGGCCGTTCCTCCGCCGCTTCGTCCTGGTATTTTTTGATGATATTCTCATTTACAGCAGGACATGGGCTGACCACCTCCGCCACCTTCGGGCCGTCCTCGACGAACTGCAACGCCACCAGCTCTTCGTCAAGCGCTCCAAATGTTCTTTTGGCGCGCCCTCGGTCGCCTACCTCGGCCATGTCATATCGGCGGCGGGAGTGGCCATGGACCCAACCAAGGTGCAGGCGATCCACGACTGGCCGGCGCCCCGCTCGGTGCGGGCAGTCCGCGGGTTTCTCGGCCTGGCGGGATACTACCGCAAGTTCGTCCACGGTTACGGGGCTCTTGCCGCGCCGCTGTCGGCGCTCCTCAAGAAGGAGGGCTTCTCCTGGGACGACGCAGCCGCGTCGGCGTTCGCGGCCCTCAAAGCCGCCGTCACGTCCGCCCCCGTCCTCGCCATGCCGGACTTCACCAAGCTGTTCACCGTCGAATGTGACGCGTCGACCGTCGGGTTTGGGGCGGTCCTGACTCAGGAGGGCCACCCAGTCGCGTTCTTCAGCCGACTAGTGGCACCCCGTCACCGCGCGCTGGCCGCCTACGAGCGCGAGCTCATCGGCCTCGTCCAGGCCGTGCGGCACTGGCGGCCGTACCTCTGGGGGCGGAGCTTCATCGTCAAGACGGACCACTACAGTCTGAAATACCTCCTCGACCAGCGCCTCGCCACGATTCCCCAGCACCATTGGGTCGGCAAGCTCTTGGGCTTCGACTTCTCGGTGGAATACCGCTCCGGCGCCACTAACGTCATCGCCGACGCTCTCTCTCGCCGCGACACCGAAGAAGGGGAGGCCATGGCGATCTCGGCGCCCCGCTTTGACCTCATCGACCGCCTGCGCCATGCCCAGGCAACCGACCCGGCCCCGGTCGCCCTCTACGCCGAGGTCCGCTCGGGCGCCCGCGCCGCGCCATGGGCACTGGTGGACGGTATGCTGACCTACGACGGCCGCCTGTACATCCCGCCCACGTCGCCGCTTCTCCAGGAGGTCGTGGCCGCCATCCACAACGATGGTCACGAAGGCGTCCACCGCACTCTCCATCGCCTCCGGCGCGACTTCCACTTCCCCAGCATGCGCCGAGTCGTGCAGGCGTTCGTGCAGGCCTGTGGTACCTGCCAGCAGTACAAGTCCGACCACCTCAGGCCGGCAGGACTGCTGCAGCCGCTGCCGGTGCCGTCCGCAGTCTGGGCAGACATCGGCATCGACTTCATCGAGGCATTGCCCAAGGTGCAGGGCAAGACGGTCATCCTCTCCGTGGTCGACCGCTTCAGCAAGTACTGCCACTTCATACCGCTGGCACACCCCTACACAGCGGAATCGGTCGCCCAGGCGTTCTTCGCCGACGTCGTCCGTCTACATGGCGTTCCGCAGTCTATCGTCTCAGACCGCGACCCGGTGTTCACGTCCGCGTTCTGGCAGGAGCTTATGCGGCTCACGGGGACAAAGCTCTTCATGTCGTCCGCCTTCCACCCGCAGACGGACGGCCAGACCGAGGCCGCCAACCGCGTCATCGTCATGTACCTGCGCTGTTTCTCCGGGGACCGGCCTCGCCAGTGGCTCCGATGGCTGCCCTGGGCGGAGTATATCTACAACACCGCCTACCAGTCCTCTCTCCGCGACACGCCGTTCCGGGTGGTCTACGGCCGGGATCCCCCGACCATTCGCTCGTACGAGCCCAGCGAAACCCGAGTGGCCGCGGTGGCTCAGGAGATGGAGGACCGCGCCGCCTTCCTCGACGACGTCCGCTATCGCCTGGAGTAGGCTCAGGCGGCGCAGAAGCGCGTCTACGACCGCCACCATCGCCCGGTGTCCTTCCTGGTCGGCGACTGGGCCTGGCTGCGCCTACGGCAGCGTGCTGCGGCGTCCCTCCCCAACGCGCCCAAGGGGAAGCTCAAGCCTCGCTATGTCGGGCCGTATCAGGTCCTGGAGTTGATCAACGACGTGGCTGTCCGCCTCCAGCTGCCGCCTGGAGCTCGCCTGCACGATGTGTTCCACGTCGGTGTCCTGCGGAAGTTCATCGGCACCCCACCTGCAGCGCCGCCCCCACTGCCCCCTCTCCTGAACGGGGCTGCTGTTCCTGCTCCCGCCAAGGTCGTGAAGGCACGAATCGCCCGGGGCGTGCGCCAGCTGCTCGTCGAGTGGCAGGGCGAGCCAGTGTCTGCTGCTACTTGGGAGGATTTGGAGGATTTCCGCTCTCGGTTTCTGACCTTTCAGCTCGAGGACGAGCTGGACTTCGAGGCGGGGAGAGATGTCATGTGCGGGAAAACGTACGCAAGGCGCAGGCGCGCCCGCGACGTTCGCCGCGCAGCTGAGCGCGCAGGGCGCGCGTTCCAGCAGCCCGAAGGGGCAACTTCCAGTGGCTAAAAATCAGGGATTTGATTGGGATTAGATTGGGAGTTGTTTTGGTTAGGCTATAATTAAGGGAATTCCTTTCCATAGTTTGTTGAGCCATTGGCTATATATTCTTGTAACCAGGGAAGAATGAAGCAAGCAAGAATTAACCTATTCTCTCTCTCTCTCCCCTGCGTCTCCTAAGCCCAGCCGGCTGAGAGGGGTATAACCTCCGCCCTGGAAGACTCTGCCGGAGACTACGAGCTTCGTAGTCGAGGGCCAGCTACCCTAGACCACACCGCCCTTGACACATGGGCTATGGTGCCGCTGTGTAGAATGGGGCAGGGGTTTTCTCGACCTGCGTGAGAAGGTCTCTCCAAGGGGCTGTCTTACCCCCCCCCCCCCCCCCCCCCCAGATTCAAAGTTATTATTCCTCTAATATCTTCATGTATAACAATATGAAACAACACTTTTCTTTTCTTGGATGCTTCTTGAAGTATTTTATTGACCTTTATACTATTAATCAATAATCATAACTCATGAGACATGAATGATCTCCCTTTAGTTAACTGCCCATTGTGCTTCATGATTAACCTTCGCTCCATGTTTGTAATGCGTTTACTTGGTTGCAGGTTGCATCTGGTCTTCTCTTCTCCAAGGCACTTAATGGTTTCAACAGGTTGCATCATTGTGTTGGAGATAGCGTACCAAATGGATTTCTCCCTTTTAGGATTCCTGGTCTGTTCTGTTATTTTAGGATTCGGTGAGTTTTGAGGTCTTATTCTTTGTATCCATGATTGGATTCTAAAATTACTCTCTCAGCTGTACTGCTATGACAGTTGGAAAACCTTTTCTCTTTCATGTCCTGAATATTTCATATCCAAAATGAGCATTGTTATCCTCTTCTAGGTATTTTTGAAGCAACCTCCTTGGATCGCTCAAAGAAAAGCCCTCTAGAGACCCATGAACTATCAAATGGGGTGTTCCACAATCAATTGCCAATTTCAGAACTTCCAAGCTGAAGCTATATATGACCTGGGTGAGTGAGATGCATTGAAAAAATTGTGTGTTTACTTGAGTATGAATTTTGAATTACTTATCTGTTAAGGTTGAGATTGCGGTGAAAGTTAATATTAGATAACATGTTTCAAGAGTGTACTGTTACAGTTTAAGTAGTAACTTTAGTATCAATTCTGAAGAATATTAAAGGTCTTTATATCTCCCTGACATATTTATATAGTCCCTCAACCAACAGACTTTAACCCCCTTTTCCCTATTCTTGTACCCCAGCTACGACATGGTGAATGGCCGCAGTTGCGCACCCCAAGTTAGTGGTTCGATTCTTTGTGTGAATGTTTTAAACCAGACAGAAAGCACGGATGTTTTTGACCGGCCAATGTATTTTTGTGATCCTCCATTCTTGTTGGCCACCTGCATCCTGTACATGTCAACAACTCCTCAGATGTGTATCCATATTCCCCTTGCAGATATTGCAATTGCCACAGCATCCTGTCTCCCTGCTTGGGTAGTTGCGAAATTTTGCTTCTCACTTGGAGATGCAGATGGTTCAAGCTGTGACCGAAGTGCATTGATTGTTTTTCCAAACACTGAAACATGTAAGTATGTAACCCGTCCATGATATGATTAACGTGCTGACTCTATCTTTGACCTGTCCATGAATGCAATCAGCGAGTCTCATGTCAGTCCCTGTGCTAGCTCAGCGCCACAGAAAGAGGTCATCCGTTTAAGCTGTCGACCACCTGTAGGCAAATCAGGGAAATGATTTGAACCCGATCAATAACTGAGCAACCACTCAAGTAATTTAGGTCCTCTTTATTTATCAGGGCAAATAGCTTTGGGTTCACCTGCACCATCATTATTCACATGAGCTCTTTCTTCTCTCCAAATTTATCAGGGCTTAAATATCTTTGGGTTCACCTGCACCATCATATTCACACGAGCTCTTTCTTCTCTAATTTAAATGAACTAGAAGCAAGCAAGTGAAACTAGTCCTTGTTTTTTCGTTCGTTTTACACTTATTGCTACACTGTAGCAATAAGCTAAGGTCTTATTTGGTTGACGCTGTTAAACTTTAACTTCCATTACATGGAATGTTTGGACATATACATGAACTATTAAATATAGACTATTTACAAAACTAAAAACACGGTTAGAGAATAATTTGCGGGACGAATCTTTTGAGCCCAATTAGTTTATGATTAGACACTAATTGCTAAATAAAATAAAATGCTACAGTACTTATTAAACTTTAACACATTCAATCAAACACGCCCTAAAAACGTTTGAAGCTTTGCCAAATAGGAGTCATGACACAGTACAACAATGACCAGGCCGAAACGATGTGTAACTACAATATCTGATAATTAATATCCAATTATGAACTAATTAGGTTTAAAGATTCGTCTCTCAAATTACTCTCTAGCTGTGTTTTTAGTTTTGTAAATAGTCTATATTTAGTGCTCTATGCATATGTCCAAACATTCGATGTGACGGACGGTAAAACCGGGCAAACCACCTCCCTCAACTTTTCAAACCGTGCATTTTACCTTTTCGAAGGCGGTTTTGCTACAGCGAATAGTGGTATCTACAGTAACGGTGGTTTTGTCTTTTTTCTTTTTAGTTATTTCGGCTGAATTTTTAAAAATTATAGTAAATCAGAAAAGAAACATAAAATAGAAAACTTTTTTGGACTCCACATAAGTAGATCTACATAGTAAACATATAATATGGTATGCTTTAGTACAAAGTTTTTGCTATAAAGGTTTTGTCCTTTTCTTTTTCTTTATTTATTTGGCTGAATCTTTGAAAAATCATAGACAAAATTCATAAAATAGAAAATATAATTTTATTAGACTCTACATGAGTATATATACACAATGTACATATAATATATGTATGCTTTAGTACGACAAAATAATTGTAGAAGGTGTAGCTATGCATTATTTCAATTAATTATAGAAAGCATACATATAAAGCTGCAATAAAAAAATTATACTAAAGCATACCATATTATATACTGTGTAGATATGCTCATGTGGAGTCTAAAAAAATTAGATTTTATATTTTATAATTTTTTGTAATTTACTATGATTTTTCAAATATTTAGCCAAAAATAAATAAAAAAACAAAACCTTTATAGCAAAAACTCTATACTAAATCATATTATATTATATGTTCATTGTGTAGACCTACTTATGTGGAGTCTAACAAAATTAGATTTTCTATTTTATGATTTTTTTCTGTGATTTACTTTGCTTTTTGAAAGGTACTGCTGAAATAATTAAAAAAAAGACAAAACCACCGTAGCAAAACTATTATTTACTGTAGCAAAACCGTCTTCGAAACCGCTCCAGCGAGGCCAAATGCATGGTTTAAAAAGTTAAGAGAGGTGATTTATCTGGTTTTGGAGTTAAGAGAGTTAAAACGGACTTTCGTAAAAATTAGAGACGAAAAGTAGTCTTTTTTCTTAAAAAAAAGATGGAGAAAAAAAGTCCAGAGAGCATTCCTCGTGCGGGCCGATGTAAACGCACATATTCAGGCCAGGGGCATCGCTAGCCCATATAGGCATGTGGCGCGGGTTCACGGGACGGAAAGCCGCTGTTTTGCCTCCTCGCGAGAGCAACTCGAATAGTTTTTTTAAAAAAAATATTTAATAGAGATTTAAAAAAAAAACATTCTTCAGCATGCTCGGATATATACATCTTCTATTCTATTTTTTCACTAGCCAAAGAAAGAAAGCGAGAATGACTCTCGATTCTTACTCAAAAATAATACTTTAGAAAATAAATTTTAGAAAGATTTTTTAGAGATGCTCTAAGTCTAAGTTTTCTTACTCAACTCTAGAATTGAATAAATTGTCTCTTTGAACTCCAATACTTGTTTAAATTACCTCTCTATCCTTGACCTTCAAGGAAGTTTTATAATTTTAATTAAAAAAAAATAGTAAACACCTGATAAAGTTTTAAAACTATGAAAATATCTTTAACCTTCTGAAATTCTAAGAAAAACCTAGACATAGATTACGAGAAACCAAAATAAAATATTTATAGCTTGTGAAAAGATATTTAAAAGCTTCCTAAATTAGATTTAGCTCTATAAAATGCAAAAAAAATATCTAGAATGATCTTTTAAAAATCCCAAAATATTATAATCAATGTCTAAATGTGTTTTAAAAATTTCCCACGATTAAAATATAAGATGCAATTAATATGTTGAATGCATTCATAATGGTTGCATCTTGTGTTTTGTAGAAAGTTTTTAAAACACATTTAAATATTGATTAGAGCTAAATGTAAGTTGTAGAAGCTTATAGATATATTTTCACGATCTTTAAATATTTTATTTGGGTTCTTTTGTTTCCCGATCTATCTCTAGGATTCCCCTCACGATTTTTGGAAGCTTATTAGAGATTTGTTTAAAAAGTTTATCAAGTCTTTATTGTATTTTATAAAATTTGAAAATGGTGAAACTGCACTTAAAACCACTTCTAGTTGGGACTGGGCACGGTCATAATTAAGCACGATACTGGACACAATCACCGTTCAATATGAAACAGAAAAAAAAATTCTCCATATGTCACTCCAATATGGCAATATCTCGATAAACAAGCGCGAATACACACCACCGAGGCACCAACGCCCGCAGACCGCCCTTCGTCGCGGCTAATAGTGACAGTCCCAAATAGTCGGACCTCGGCGCGGTTGCCGCGCGCACAACACCAACCAAAAGTCGACGATCCCATCCCTATATATCATCCCCTGCGCCTGCGCGTTTTCCCGCGTGCAGCCCTCTCACACCCCCAGGTGCGAGCCGGAGGAGCAGATGAAGTCGGCAGGCACACGACGACCGGGGCGCACGGCGACGTACGGCAGCTGACAGAGCTGAGAATGAAGAATCCAGAGAGAAAGCCCCGTCAGACGCCCGACGACAGCGAAACGCCCGCATTTGTAGACGACCTCTTGGCACGGAAGCGTAATGCGCGTGCACCGCTAGCTATCTCTCGGTCTCGGCGCTCTCTTGTGCTATAAGTAGCTTTTGGCTCCCCGCCATCCATCGTCACGTCGAGCGGCTTCGTATGGAAGTGAAAAGCAAGGTGGTCGGTGCGTTCCTGCCGCGCGGGTACTGTGGGTCACAAGTGATTAACCCGCGTCGTGGGACATGGGAGCAAGTCTTAATTTGCTGCCGATGTCTTGCCTGCAAGCATGCATGCATACACCTCCTCCATTTCTTGTTGATGGAATTAGATAGGGTATGCGTGGTCAGTAATTCATGTTATTTGCTACTACACGCTACCGAGATCAGAAAGAAATCACAGTGCAAAGTTGCATGTTCAAAGGCATTATTATTGCGAGTATATACTATGGCCACTCTTTCAGTAAAAATGACACACACTTTCGGTCCCCACATCCAGCTGGCCACATATATAATGCTCTTTCCGTCCTCAGTTCTGTGAACCTCTCATCAGAAAAACCGAGGTCGGCTGAGGACGATATATATAAGCAAAACCGACTCTCTTCAGTCTTCCAAATTCCGATCCTCGCTGACGAGGACGGCAGCACGCACCACGGTCACCAGAAACATCAAGGAGGGGAAAACAGAAGAAAAGGCTACGGCCGATCAGTTTCCCTACGATCGAGAGTAGATAGAGATAGCGACCGCCAAGGAAAAACCGCGTCACGCTCTCTCGCGCGCCCATCGCCGGTCGCCGTCGTCGTCGCGCTCGCACCGGAGAGCCGCGCGCCGCGCGCGTGCCTTCCTCCGATCCTGCAGTCCTGCTCTCGCCTCCCCGGCCGCCGGTCGCGGTCGTGGCTCAACGCTCAATGCAAGTCCGCTGGCCACCCACCACCATGCCACGCGCGCTCGATCCTCGCGTCGCATCGTTCTGAAACCCGGGGGCTCCATTCGTCGCGCGACGTCGTGGTTAACTGCTCGGCGCGGTCTATTTTACTGGCCTTGCAAGGTAAGAATATGGCGATGGATGGACGTGGACGTGATCATGGTCGGCAGCACACAGTATATGGATAGATCTATCACAGGTAACTCTGTCGGCGTGGCTACTATATAGTTAGCTTGCAGCAATGTGAGACCGGAGAAATGATGTTAGCAAAATGCTCATTGGCCATTGCTGCCACCGGTAGGTAACGACCTCCTCCCGATCGATCGGCATCACACGTACGTACCAAGGACGACGATGGTTAGCTAGCGCGGTGCACCGATGGTCTCTGCGTGTCGCCCTCTCCGGCGACGACGCGCTTTGCTGAATACTGCCGTCATGGACTGGCATGGGTGGTCGGTCAGATTAAGGTATCGGTGGTGACTAGATGGGGCACCAACCGTGCTACTGCTACCGTCATTTGGACGGAAGATTCTCAAGAAATAGAGACACTCACTTTACCTGCCTTTATGTTTATGGAAAACTACATTGAGTACGTTGGTCAGAGTTCACATGGACTTAACATAATACTACAAGCTTTCATTCAGTTCCTCATCGTCGATTGTGACGGGAGAGTGAGGTGAGTGTCAACTGCAAACTTCCATCCCTTACCCTAAAGTAGCTAGCTCGATCTAAACTGTTTCAGTCAGAAAAGAAACATTGTCTTGGTGGTGTCACTACCGGATTGGGGGGGGTTTGCCGTGTGCCTCGGGCACACGGCAAAGGCCAAACCGCACACGGCGAAGGCTTTGCCGTGTGTTGCTCACGGCGAAGAACACACGGCAAATCCTCCCACGGTAAACCTTATCTTTACTCACGGCCAAATTGTGGGCACACGGCGAAGCTTTGCCGTGAGTCAGTCCTGACACACGGCAAAAAAAAGGTGATGGACGGCGTGAAACGGAGGGGGACGGTTTGATGACAGGGTTTGCCGTGTGTTGCACACGGCAAACCTTTGCCGTGAGCTAGAGTAAGCACACGGCAAAAATTATAAAGAATTTTTTATTTTTCCTGAAAAGAGCGTTTGCCGTGTGTCTCCACAGTGGCACACGGCAAACATTGAATCTTTGCCGTGTGCTACCATGCAGGCACACGGCAAAGTCTCAATGTTTGCCGTGTGTCAGGGTGCACACACGGCAAACCCCCTTCCCAGGTATGACATAGGCAGCCTGGTAGGCGGGTTTGCCGTGTGCTATGGTCATAGCACACGGCAAAGATTGGTCTTTGCCGTGTGTTATGGCCCTAACACACGACAAACCCCCTTCCCACGTTTTTTTTGTTTTTTTGCTTTTGCAACCACATGTATCATAGCACAGCTCACATTAATCACACATAGCACACAAATATCACAATATATCGCACATTTACCACAATAACCATGATATACCAAATCTCTGACATACATATAACGTACATGTCACATACATAAACACATGTTCATCACCAAGTCCATCACAAGTCTAAGGAAACCACAAATTCAACAAATGTCCGACAAAACGACAAATTCCATAAAAAAACTATAAGTTCACCAACGGAATCCATCTCGTCTGCCCCATGAATCGCCTGGAGGTTGTTACGGATTGACATGGTCGCTCCACCCACCCTCTTGAGGACTTTGCTCATTGGGCGCTTGAGTAGAACCCTGGGAGTGAAGCTACACAAAGGATGAGACAAACGTGTCATAAGTGAATTTTGAGATTAAATACTTCAAGTTGAAGATATACATAGTGGTTTCAAATAAAAATTTTGGCAGCACCTCCCCTGCACGGGGAGGTTCCCAAGACCTGCAAGAAAAGCATCGACACGAAGGACGACAAGCATAGCGGCACGATAGCCGACATCCAAAGCGGCTCGATGGCACGCAACCACAATCTCATCTACATCTACAAAGGTAGAGATTGCATGGTTAAGTGAAGTGAAACTCACTGGGCTAGGTCCACCTAGAGCAGGTGGAACGTACAAGTTTGGTGGCGGAGGTGCTCCCATCTGAGCCCCAAGAGTTCGCATGTAGATGGCCATCTCCCTGTACTGTGTCTCTAACTCGGTGATCCTGACTTCCTTTTGCGAAAGCTGGGTCTACAAGGTTAAAACACTTGTGTTACAAAGCTATGTTATTATTGAATGATTGAGCACGAATGAAACAGCGAGAACCTGGAGGTTCGTGATGATGCACTCGGCTGCGGTCGGCCTCGAGCGTACCCCTGAGCTGCTTTGGCCCTGACGCCTGTCCTTTGCTCTAATCTGGGAGAGAGTAGGAGTCCTCGAGGAGTCAATCAAGGGGTCAGCAACCCAGTATCGCCCATGTTGCTTGCCTCCCCCTGCCCTCATGGCTGCTTCTCCACTGATGGCCTCATTGTAGGGATCAAAGTCAGGGCCATGGATCGCATGTGCCGAATCACAGTATGAGCTGATCCGGCTATGGACGGTGGAGTTGGTGTACGCCTCAGGAGGGTCGTCCGGGCTGTAGGTGATGTCGGCCGTCGCCTTCCCCTTCTTGGAGAGAGCATAGGCCCCCAACGGGCCTATATCCTGCCCAGGGTGTGCGGCTTCCTGCGAAAAAACAAGAAGATGATTAGAGGGTATGCACATATGATCATTAGAATAAATCAATAAATCCTCATACTTACATATCTTTCTCTGTAATCCTCGAGGGTAAGGCTCCCTTGATGGTGTGATGGACCTGGCATCTTTCTGCGTCGCACGCGGGCAGCGTCGTGCTGGTCCCGCCATTCCTGGCTGCACCACCAGTCCACCATCATTTCCCAGCACATCCCTTTGCCCTCCACCCAGTACGGTGGCACCTACACATGATCAAGAACATGACATTTAACAAGACCAAATTAACGTTACTTAAACTACCAAGAAATTAATGTTACTTACAAGCATGAACTGTTCCTTGGTCAGTGTAGTGTCCCTTGCGACATCTTTGTGTATCTTCACGTGCTCGTACTGGGCCTTGTAATTTATGATTGCCTGGATGCGCGCCTCGTAGTGCATGTCCTTGATGCTCTTGACACATTTTGTTCCAAAAATGTGATTGGCTTGTTCCTCATATTCAGGCTCCACTCTAAAGAAATCCTGCATGTTCACACGATGTAGACGGTCATTATGTATAGAAGGACTAAAGAATGTGAAGTAGTGAGCAATGAAGTGCGATGAATTCTTACCCACATCTCCTTGATCACTCTCAAGGCCTTGTTGCCGAAGTTCCTGCCAAGTACATCTGTGGTATCCGGCGCACCTCCGTAGTGCTGAAATGTCCACGCCGGCTCTGGAGCCCCCGCAAGAGTGACCACACCAGGGAAGTGCACCCTACACAAGCCACCAAGGATGGTACTGGGGTGTCGTTGGTGAGCAACTCCTGCTACTAGTACCTTAAAGGACCTGCACAAGTGGTTAACCAAAATTAGTAGTTCATATTGTGAATTTGAACATAAGGAATGTCAAAGTAGTGCTTTGAAACATACTTTTGCCCTCGTGGCCGAATCAATGGGCGATGGTCAATGAATATCGGTCGATTGGGAAGCTGATTGGGACCTCGTTGCCAAATATCTGGCGAGGCCCCATCGTCCTCGTCCTCCTCCTCCTCCTCCTGCTCCTCGTGCGCCCTGGTGGCCGTCTCCTCCTGCTCCTCGTGCGCCCTGGTGGCCGTCTCCTCCTGCTCCTCCTGCTCCCAGGTGGGCGTCTCCTGCTGCTGCACCGCAGGTGTCTCCCCCTGAAGACTGCTAACGCTCCTAGTCCTCCTGCTCGAGGTCCGCCTCGACTGGCTCCTCGACCTGCTCCCCGACCCCTCAGGCTGCTCCTGAGGCTCCTCCCTCGGTCGGGCGTACCGCGACCTCACGTTCCTCATGCCGCCCACCATCTTTGTTCAATGACCTACATGTAAGAAGAGTAAATTAGTAACCACAAATAAACAACATATACATAGATAGAGATGCAAATTAAGGATAACATAATATTACATGTATTAGAAATAATCATCATCTTCATAACCGGCATCCGGTGCATCCTCCATCTCATCATCTGTACCAGCCATGTCTAGGTACTCATCACTAACTGGAGGAGCATCGTTATTGTCATTGTCATTGTCTAAGCGTAACTGCTCAAGTAATCTAACAAAGTTTCCGTGACCAAAGTCATCTAACATGTCTGCTACCCCACCATCATCATCAAAACCATCGACACGTGGTCTCACAACCTCCTCCCTCGTGCGATCACCTTCACCGTGGTAGGTCCATCGGGTATAGCCCTGCATAAACCCAAACTTGCAAAGATGCTGCCCCATGACCTCCTTCGTACGCTTCCGCGTGTTTGCACACTTCACGCATGGACACCAGGTCATACAGGCGCCTTTAGCCCTGGCGAATGCTTGCTCTAAGAAAGCCTCGGTCTTCTCAATCCATTCCAAGGAGATGTCTCTCTGACTTGGGCGGCCGGTGTACATCCACTGACGGTCATCCATCCTCTAACATATCATACAGTAATGTAAGACCAGAATGCATCTACACGATAGCCCTATTAACTAATAGGTGAGGATAGGTCCTAATCCCACCCGAGGATGCGTAGATGGGCTTAGTTTCCATGTCAACTCCGATTTGAGACAAAATTTCGGCAGCACCTCCCCGCTGTTCTCCAAATACACGTCCCGACGGGGAGGTTGTGTACCCGGAGAACAACAGGGAGGTGATGCTGAAACTCTATCTCAGATCGGAGTGGACCTGGAAACTAACCCCATCTACGCATCCTCGGGCTGTCCAAATAACGTGGACAATTCGAAATAGATACGGTCGTTTCCAACCGTATCTCTTTCGAACGGGAGACGCCTAACTCGGTTACGTAAACTATGACACAAATAGAATGTGCGGTTATACCTTGGGTGGCGGTGAAGTTAGGCTAGCGATGCAGGCAGACCCACGGCTTCGAGGAACGCCTGTGCTCCCACGACCTAACGTCCTCCTGCAAAAATAATAGTGTCAAATGAAAGCAACATGATTACAATAAAAACGAGCACACTCATTCACGAGAAAATAAAAACGGCCAGTGGAACTGGAACGGAAACTGCACAGAAACTGCAGTCTCACATGTTCACATGCATTCAGGTAGTGGAACTGAAACTGAACATTACAAAAATTTGAACTGAAATGAGCATTGAGCTAGTGCTTCAGTTCACATTCACATGTATTCAGTTCACATTCACACCCACTAGCAAGTGCTGCAGTTCACACTCACTAATGCTGATGCAGATGGGGAGACATGTAGTTTTCATAATACAAAAATGGCATGACTAGTATTCAGATAACTCTCACAAGCATTTAGATAACTAGTAGCATAAGTAACTAAGAAAAAAAATACTGAACAGTATCCTGAGAAAAAATTCACAAGAAAGCTATTATTCAGTTAGAGCTATTATTCAGTTAGATATTGTTCAGCCATAGCAAATTCATGCTATTTTCAGAACAGAATGTAATTTTCAGAACTGATAGTAATTGATAGCATGCAATTTTCAGAAAGGCAGATACGCATACAGGTACTATCTCTAATGTAGGAATCCTTAGTTACCTCCTTCAAGAACTATTCTTGTGAACAATATCTCACTGTCACTTTTCTGAGTAGATAACAAGTAAAAAGCTACAGGATATTTCCATCCACCGAGCACCTTATCTGTGAACAGGCATATTTGATTCGGCATCACCTTGGGTTGCAGTCTGTTGGAGACGAATGGATCAGCAAGCACAGGGACGACCCTCCAACGACTCCGGCAGTCGCGGCTCCGGCGAGCGCGGCTCCGACGGTCGCGGCTCCGGCGAGCGCGGCTCCAGCGGTCGCGGCTCCGGCGAGCGCGGCTCTGGCGGTAGCGGATCCGCGAGCGTGGCTCCGGCGGTCGGGGGTGGGCGCAGCTCCGGCAGTCCGATGCGGGCGCGGCTCTGGAGATCCGAGGCGAGCGCGGCTCCAGCAGGGGCGGGTGCGGGCGCGCGGCTTCAGCAGGAGAGGGCGGTGCGGCGTTGCGAGTAGGGCAGGGGCGGGCGTGGCTTCGGCAGCGGCGAGGCGGCGTTGCGAGCATGCGGCCAAGGCATGGCCTTGCGAGCAGGGCAGGGGCAGCCTTGCGTGAGCGGTGGACAATGGCCTAATCTGTTACCTATTTTTGAGAGGAGAGGGGCGCATGGCCTTATCTGTTTCCTTCCTTTTTTTTGGAGAATGACATCTTTGCCGTGTGCCATGATCTAGCTCACGGCAAACATTTTTTAGTTACTTTTTTCATTTAATTTTTTTTTAAAAAATTGGCTCACGACAAACATTTTTTACTTATTTTTTTCATTTACTTTTTTTTTATTCTTTGCCGTGTGTCCCACATTTGCACACGGCAAACCATGTGTTTGCCGTGTGCTGGTGCAAGTGGCACACGGCAAACAGATAACAATATTTTATGTATCAATCTTATACTTTTTTCTATACAAGTATACTTACTTAATAAATCAATTTTTTTGTAATTTCTTTGTCAAATGAACTTCACAATGTATATTCCATGTTTATAAACATATTACACTATTATTTCATGTGTTTATTTCTTTAATTCGAATTTTCTCATTTCAAAATCAATAAATGCTGAAAATAATTAAGAAATAGTAAACGATTCCGAAAAATTCCCAAATTTGGAGACAACAGAACCTATGTGTTGTAGTGCTTATAGAAAAAGTTTCGAAATCAAACTCAAATATGAAAGTCGAATCTACTCCAACTCATACTCCTTCACTTATAACACTATGAAACTTCTTCGAAGATTATTTGGTTTCTACACATCATATAAGACAACTTATTCGAAATCTTCCCAAACTTTTTTTACGACGTCTATGTATGATAACATGACATATGTACAAGTTTCAGGATTTACGCAATAAAATAGCATTTATTAGAATTTTTAAAAAGCACCAACGCATGTTCGGCGTCGTGTCTCCTAACCACGGCATTCGAAAGTCATTTCCGTTTCGAATGTGTGTTCTCAGACAGGGTTAGGTAACATGAATATCATTTTTCCGATATTTTTTTCAACAATTTCACTGAGTCGTAGTTAAAATTTGACCGCATCCGAAAAAATGAAATTAAATGCTGTTAATTGCAAAAATATAGCAAATATGTTTCAAATTTTATGAAATTTGAGTATGAAGTTACAAATGGTGAGTGAGTAGACAAGAAAAAATTTGGAGGGCAAAATCTGAAAAAAAGACAAACTGTTCGCCGTGTGCTGCACACATGGCACACGGCAAACGTTGACGGCAGGGTGTGGACGTTCGTATGGAGTTAGTTTTTGCCGTGTGTCTTATTTTTACCGTGGGTTGCTCACGTTAAAGTTTTAAGTTTGCCGTGTGCCTGGTGTTTGCCGTGAGCAACACACGGCAAAGGCTAGATATACCGTGTGCCTAGCGTTTGCCGTGTGCTTGGACAGGGCACACGGCAAACCCGACCTTTGCCGTGTGTTGCTCACGGCAAACTTTCGGGTACACGGCAAAGGCCGGCTCTCCGGTAGTGTGTACAGAAAACGAAGAACAGGCGAAAAGAATAACCCCTTTAATTCCAGCTGATCTAAGTAAGTATAACAAACACATGCAGTACGTGTAGGCATTTTTAGTACTAGTATTCTCTTCCTTTAGTCAACATTGCCAACAGGGGCGTCCCAGATAAATATGAGACCCAGTTCAAAACAATAAGTGAAGGCCTAACATTTATTATCAAAATCTAAAAAAGATAATATCAAATATCAATATACTACAAAGACAATGTATAAAAGATTAACTAAATAAAATAGGGATTGTGCATGGAATTTATACTAGGCAATGATCACCGTCTGGCGTCCTAATCTGGGTCCAGCCGTCTAGGATTGCTACTAGGTCTCGACTCTTAAGCGACGAACAACACCAAGGGCAAGGAACAAGTCTAAGGGACGAAGCCATAAAATCACGAAGGGTTACAAACTTATGTGAAGAAGAATTACCGGTCATAGACTTTTCTAATTCACGACCATAGACTTAATGTGCTTTCTCTCGAAGAAAGTAGCAGGCCATATTTATTGAGTCTCTATGACTAATTTACTAATTAAAACAAACCTAAAATTATTATATATACTTAGAAAACTTAGTAAATTTTGGGGCCTATAAATTTTATAGGCCCAGTTCGGTCGCACAGTCCGCACGGGCTCCGGGACGCCTCTGATTGCCAATTGCATAATACTGCAAAACCCACGATATAAGTATAGTAGACTACATTATTTTTGGTCAGTTTCTGTAGGGCAAGAAAGGAACAACAAGATAGTATTATATACTGCTCTATAATCTACTACTAATAAAACGCATTCGAAGTTCAGTTCCAAAACGTACTGCATGCCAGTACTCCTTCTATATTTATATAGTATGCATGAACATACTCTTACAAAAGACCAGGCTGGATCCAAGTTCTTTACTGCCTGCCAATACCAATACCAATACTGAAAAGGCAGCATGCACTCACACACATCATTGATCTTCGGAGGGGAGAAGCATCTAGGTACTAAGTATGCTAGCTAAGTGGAGTAGTTAATGGCATCTGCTGTCTCAATGCGTACGCAACACACGGGGAGCAAAGCTGAATTCCTGTCCGGGCCGTGACGGGTTGCAGGGGGAGCAGCAAGCAAGGAGCAAGGCGAGGAGGAGCAGGGCTGACACACCAGGTGAGCAGGCGCCAAATTTAAAACTCGTCAGCTGTTCCTTCCCTTCCTGCTCGTCTTCTAGGTCGGCTCCATGCATGCACCTCAGCCTCAGAGCAGAGCTCAAGTGGGATTAAATTTAGCGCGGCCGCAGCGAGCGGAGGAGAGAATCAGAGATCATGCGGCGAGGCGGCGGGCATTTCGGCGTCAAGTATTTGCAACTTGGAGTGGACCTTTTGGGGGGTTGAGATGATGAGATGGATTGTTTATACGACGTGCTAAATCCAGGATGAAATGACCTACTCGTGGAAGAAGGATCCAAAGATGTTAGGAAGGAACAGCGGTGTTTATTCGTTCTGACTTTGACCCTGCATAAACATAATGCAGGTGTGGAGAGACAGACAGTGCCAATTGAGTTCGAATCTAGCCAGAGCGACGGGGATTCTAATTCTAACAGGGGAACGAGAAGGAGCTGGGCTTTTGGCAAGTGGTTCGTTAGTGAGGGGGGTGTGTGAGGGACAATTAGACAGGGGGTAGGGGCCATGCTGCTGGTTGCGTTTTGAGAGAGCAGCTGATGAACATGTAGTACGGAGTACTACTAGCTAGGCGTAGGACGATGAGCGGTTGTAGTAGTAGTAGTAGTAGTAGTATAGTATTGTTACGCTGCCGGCGCTGCCTCCGGCCTAGTACATGCACGGACGGACACGCGCAGCTGGAGAGGGCTCCCCTCGAGCGCCAAAAACAAGCGAGGGGGAGGCAGCCTTTGCCGCGGCCGCGAAGGAGAGGGAAGTCTGGGCGGGCCTAGAGACCAGCAACCGCAACAACTACCAAGGACGGGTGCGTGCGGCTCCTCTCCTCAGCATTAGCGCCCGCCACAGCCGCCCGCCCGGGAAGCAATGCAACGGCTGCTGCGCCTGCCTGGTGCTGGTGCCTGCACGCGCGCCGGCGGCATGTGGGGGGATAAACAAATGCCGCTGCCCATCATTGTTCACGCGCGTTCCTCTCTCTGTGACTCTACTGCACGCCCTGCATCCTTTTGCGTGCGGCCTCCCAGTTCGCCGTCGTCTGGTCAACCGTGCGCGCGCGTGCGTTCGCTCGCAGCGTAGGGTTTCTGCGTACTACTGTCTAGGACTACTTCTTCTCATTCCCCCGTGGCCATGCCGTCGTTTCGCCCCCAAAACGAAGCTTCTTTTTCAGAAGCTTGTTTGGAACGCCATTTGGATAGTCTAGGCACTAGAGTTGCGGTCTCTTTTCTGAGTTGTGATAACGGGCAAGCGAGCAATGAAGAGAAGAGCAGTGCTGGCTGGTCGGCGTGTCTGCACGCCGCCGAGGACAGGAGCAGGGGTAGCTCAGTAGGCATCTGGAACGGCATCCTATCCTGGCCATATTTTATAAGTTACACACACACAGTGTTAGTTGTTGTTGCATTAGTAAACATGGAGGCACAGCTTGGCTGAATGGCTGCTCCGCTCAGCTCCAGGGAATAATTCTGGACGAATATGGTGACACATCCAAATCAAGCGCAGGCGCAGCGACATCATCAGGCAAGTGCACATGACCGAAGGAAGCAACTACGGAGTACAGCTCACAAATCGCATACTCATTGACACGCAGCCACAAATGAGGATTAACTCATCCATTAACCCATGGTGATGCAAACAGAAAAAAAAAACAATAGGATGTCTGAAAACCCCTATCATTTTATTGTCCAGGTGTTGGAGCGATCTGATTGACATCTATGCTGCCCATCCTTTCAACCTCCGGTCAGTTCTGTGTGTCTATTTTGTACGGTACCGGCGAACGTGGGCTCCCACCTTAAACCCTGCTTGATCACCATACTCCTCCGGCCGAGGGTCGATTTGGATGTGGGCATAAAGGCCTTTTACGATACAATCAATAATTCGATTCATTTTCAATTAGATCCTGCTCTAGCTTTAGAGGTTATTACTTCCTTAGCAGCTTAACATATGTGCTCTTTACCTGCATATGCATTCATACACAAGACTTTATCACCAAGTTGCAATAATGTTTCTCAAAAAAAAAAACAAGTTGCAATAAGGCTTAGTCTAGTGTTTTTTTTGGATAAATGGACCAAAACTAAGTTAAGATAAAAAAAAACTTTCTTGAATAAAGACACATAAAACATTTACTTCATATTAATTTACATTTGCCAACTAATGAACTAATGGTTAATTGGTTTGAAACTAAAAATTTGTTCATAGAGAAACTCTACAACACCCGTATCGAAAAGTAGTATATATAGGACGTTAGCAACTTCACGACAGACCACTCCAACAATCAAAGTTGCCTGTGAAACTAAAAGTCACCCTACCCACTGCAGCAACGCCCATCAAGGGATTCACTAAGTGACGCCTCCATCAAGGAAACAACATCTGCAGACGTTGTCAACGTCAACCGGAATAATTGTACATGTTTTTCAACCAAGAAAAGAACCCCTCGGTAGAGGCGGTTATGGGGAAGAGGGCATACGACAATGCCTATAACAAAGGTATATGACGCCCACATGCGTCGCCATTATCAACATCAATATAGTCAAGTAAGGATTTCTCCTAATAACTAGACCTAAAGTTTAGGTGACTAAAGTTTAGTCTATGGTAAGCAAATAGGGTTTCTCCTATCGTCAAATCCATGTCTGCCATCGACGATCATGCTAACCATAACATGCTTTGTTTGTACTCGTCTCCCCTTCCAATGTTACCCATCCTCCATGAATCCCCAAGAGGCGTCACATTTGGTTACATGTATAAGTAGATGTTGAGATCTTTGCATGGTGAAATTCAGTTTAAACATATCCACTGGACTAGAATGAGACGCCATCTATGAAAATGTCAATCCCACATCTAATTTCTCTATCGCCATTTTAACCACAGCGCCAATTGTAATTTTCCAACTTTTAGACGACCGACGGTTGATTGGTAGACAACAGTGCTGTGCAAGTGTACTCCCACAGCCGGAGTGGCAGAAATCTATCGCCAACAGGCCAGAATTGGTCGAAAAGAATATAATTAACATGATGGAGCGCGATCACGTCACTACATCTATGTCAGGAGTCAGCAGGGAGACGTAACAGTTTGATGAGTTTTACTTACTAGTAATATAAGGGGGAAAAAAAATAAGAGCTTGCATTGGCGGCTAAGCTTTCGAGGGGGCATTGGATTTGGATTTGGTAGCAGCGATGTGTGACGAGCCAGCGGGACAAGGTTTTGTGCAAGTGGGAATTGAAGGACAAAACAGAGGAGAGGAACCATACACCAGCAGTACTAAGTTCTAACAACTTCTGGCCGGCCGGCAGCCAAATGCCACATTTGACTGGTGCAACGCAATTTTGTGACCTATCAAGCAACTCGGGCTCTTATTCTATGATAGTACTGTGGTAGTAGTGGAATCGCACGAATCGCCGACGAGACGAGCTGCACAAGATAGATATAGCTCGCAGGACAAAAGAAACGAATGCATTTCTTGTTTTGTTTAGCGAGAGAAGGGCGCACACGTCTGGAGCCCCAACTGACTTCCAAGCTGGCACAGCACAACCACAACACCAGCTCACGCGTCCAGCACAATCCCCTGCCTCCCACCCCCCTAATCACGCATTAAGCATGGGTTTGCGCTCTAATCCGCACGCACAAGCTGGCCTGCAGACAGTTTTTTCAAAGTCTCTGAACAAGACGGTCGGTGGCACTGGCTGCGGCTAGATTACGCTGCTAGCTGCGGCTGTGTGCCGTGCTGTCTTCTCGCTTGACAAGCCATGGATGGAGCCGAGAAGGAAACAGAGATGCGCCGCCTCATCAGTATTCACAAGCCCGGCCGGCAAAAATTGGCAGTTGCTTGCCGGTCGTCGTCTCGCCCTGTTTCTGTTGCACGCTGTCGCTGCGGCTCAGCTGCTGTGCGGCATCGCCAGCTACGGACGGCCCCACCGACCGGTGCCCGGTGTCGTCTCCGGGACCCTCCAAAATTCGGCGGCCTATCCCCCCAACAAAAAAACGAGACATTTGACGCGTCATCACGAGTCACCCCACCATGCCACGACATTGCCTCCGCGCCAGCGGCCACCTTTGCTGCTGCTGCTGCTGCTCGTGGTGGCTGTCGAGGAACTGGCGCATGGCGGCGAGGCCAGGCCCGCGCACGTCGCGCTCCCACGCGGCGGCCTCGGCGTCGCGCCCGGCGCCGGCCAGCCGCGCGCGGACCGTGGGCGTCGCGTCGAGGCGCCGCACGGGCCAGCCCCAGGCGTCGGCCATGCGCCGGATCTTGCGCACCTGCGCCGCGGCCAGCACCCGCGTGTTGGCCTTGATCTCGTCGATCGCCGCGGCGAGGGTCTTGCGGCCCGCGAAGTGGTCGCCCAGCTCCGGCACGCCGATGGCCTTGCCCAGCCCGGCCGCGTGGGCGGCGCGCTCCGCGGGGGACGTGGACGCGAAGTACTCCCGGAGCTCCTCCACCATGCCCTCGCGCACCATGTCGTCCACGCGCCGGTCCAGGTAGTCGTCCAGCACCGCGCCGTCTACGTCCACCCAGAGGAGGCAGCACGGGAGCCTCAGCGACGGCCGGTAGCACCCGTCGTCGTCGTCGGCCTTGAACGGGTCGCCGCCGCCGAGGCGGTCGTCGGCGAGGAGCGCGTGGATGAGCGAGTTGGAGCCCCCGGCCACGACGGGCACCCGCCCACGCGCCGCGACGGAGGCCGCGGCCTCGGCGGCCAGCGCGCGGTACGACGGCGCCGGGAGCTCGCCCGCGTCGGCGCGGACCGCGCCCAGGAGGTGGTGCGGGACGCCGCGGCGGTCGGCGTGGGGCACCTTGTTGGTGGTGACGTCGAGGCCCGCGTAGAGCTGTATCTTGTCGGCGTTCACCACCTCGCCGCCCAGCGCCACGGCCGCGTCGATGGACAGCTTGGTCTTGCCCGTGCCCGTGGCGCCGACGATCACCACCAGCCTGGGCTCCGCGGGCGCAAGCCCCTTGCCGCTGCTCGAGCAGCAGCAGCCACCACCGTCGCCTCCTCTGCTCCTGCTGCCCTCCATTCTGACGCTGCCGCTGCTGGGGCGACGCGGCCGCTTCCGTGGCGCGTCGATGCCAGCGACTGCCGCGGCGGCCGCCATGGGTGAGCAGCGGGCGACGGTGCCGATCCTCGTGATGAGACCGCTCATATAGCCTTTGGCCGCCACCGAGCCCAAATCCTGTGCCGCAACACTCGCTAGTGTGCCGCGCGTTATATATGCAGGCGAGGCACGCAGGGCAGGAGAGGCGTGGCTACAAGTGTGTCATTTATTATTAGCACTTGGAGCAGCAGTGGGTTCTCTGTTGCGGTGCGGCGGGCGAAGCTGAGGCTGAACTGTTAACGAATGCCACAGGCATCCGCATTCAGCTCACGCGCCAGTTGCTTGCGAGCCGGGCTTGCAGCCTTGCACTTGCACGCCTGGTCTGTTTGCCTTGTGCCGGGCGCCTGTTCCGGCGCTGTCCCTCTTCTCTCCTCTGCTTATGTTGTTATGCCTGTTCCTAGGCAACTCTCACTACTCGGGCGGCAGGCAAAGCGAGCAAAAGCCAAAACAAGGCGGTGCATATGCTTGGTCGATGGCGCAGGCGGAGGATATATATGCTCCGTGGCGCACATACTTCTGACACTGCAGGAAGGTACCTTCGGATTAACGCATAAGCCATCGTTTGCAGATGACTGACCGTGATGTGATGCGATCGGATCGGGGAATTCGGCCATCCTGCTCGCTTTCTTCGCTTCCAGTCCGCCCCTCCCCCAGGGAAAGCTGATAGCAGCAGGGAATCAAGGCGGCACTGGTAGGTACCATCCATACCCGCGAGATCAAAATTTTAACCTTTAGATTACCTATACCTGCACACGAGTAGAACAATGCTCCTATACCCGCATCTGCGCGGGTAAATTTTACCCCACAGGTAACCTGTACCCGACAGCATACCCGAGAACTACATATAAATATAAGACATTCACATGCAAAAATAAATCATTGCAAGTCTCCAACAAGTTACAAACTAGCATTTATATAATGACATCAAATTTATATATATATACTAGGAGGGTTTAGTTAGATTTGGGCCAAATTCATAGGCTAGATGGGCTAAAATGACAAGAGTGGCTAGTTATTTTGGCGGGTGTTTTATACCCGTAGGTAGACAAGTATGGGTACTACACATCCACACCCGTACCCAACATGCTTTTGCCCAAAAACGTACTCATGGGTAGAAAATTCATTCCATACTCGCCTCTTTATCGGGTAAAACCCGTCAGATACTTGGGTTTTGGGTATCTGTTGCCATCTTGAGCAGGGAACAATGTCCTGCTTAGTATAGAAATGGAAAAGAAAACATTCAGTCCATCCAAACAATTTAGCTTACTGTCCATCTTTTTTAGATTATCCAACCATCCGACTTATAATAATTTCATTAGCTAGCTCTTTTTAGTTTTTTTCCTTTCATTGTAGCATGGTCTCTTCTCCTTCTTTCTCTGGCAAACTCCAAGACCATCTCGTTGGTAATTCAGTCAAGAACATGTTAATGCCTCGTTCGGTTAGGGTGAATTGACCTAGGAACTATTCTAGCTGATCAAGGTTATACGAATTAGGGCCCGTTCATTTACCACCATTTCAGAATCATTTCTGATCTATCGCTTCGTCAATAAAAAACTGTAGCATCAGAACTATTCCTGTCCACGAAGGACCAAGAACGACGTAAACGAACGACCCCTTAGTGATCTATTCCAACTAGGAATCATTCCTGGATAACTAAATGAAGCTTAAAGAGGCAGCGACACCATGGGCGGAATACGTCAGCAAGGTTGTCCATCGATACAACTGCCATGATACCAATGCCACCAAAACAACCCCTTCTTAGGATCATTGTGCAAGGCACATGTTGACATTGTTTGCCACCAATAAGGATGCATGCGATCTCTTATGAAGCATGTGGATCCATGTAGAGGAGCTATTGCATCATCACTAGTTGGATCTTCTCATCGTTGTCGAAAAAGGAAAACTATCACCCCTTTTTGATCCGTTATCCTCCTCGAATTGTGTCAATGACAACTCAATAAGGAAGCTTAGGATGATAGAGTGTCAAACGTGATAGGTAAGGTCAAAGCAACGTTGAATTCTGAATCTATGCATTATGGTGTTGTTGTGGCACAGGTGAAGATGTTGCCACCTTGGAACTTGGCAATGGATGTGACGATGTGCTCACTCTCGCCGTCCCTATTTGAGCAGTGGAAGTGTGTGTTGACCTTGTAGTCTAGACGAGCGCATCAAAAGAGGCAACCTCATCAACAAATAGTGTCGCATCATATCATTCTGGCGAGAGCGACACGTGATGGTTAAGGAGAAGGCGGCGTACCCTGAAAGCTCTATGTTTGGTTTTGATCATTAAGACAACTAATAGAATAACATTTTGCTAAATGTTAATTATCAAAAGATTAAGCAACAGTTTGAAAAAAACCTAGTCCTTGTAGGAGCCCCTCGCAAGGGCCAAAATCCTACTCGGTAACTCTATAGATAGCCCCGACCTTCCCCACACGCAAGTGTATCTCTGAGATGGCCTCTCTCAGACCGCTTCTCATCATTTTCACTATCAAGCTTCTAGCCAAAACGCTGTGAGCCTCATTCTCTCTAGTACATCAGTGGTGGTATTGAAGGTGTGCTTCTTTTCTATTTTAATATAATTTTAAGGTATGTTATAACAACTTTTGGGATTGTGTTTAACCGAACCCTAGCTGATATTCTACTGGCATATTATCTCTTTGGCCTGCGGTAGCCATTTTTGTTGACTGCGCTTTGCACCTGAGTCAAATGCAAATCTCACATCTTGAAGAGTCAAACAATTCAAACTTAGACTACAATTATATAAAAAGTACTAACACTTATTAAACAAAATAAGTATCATGAAATTAGTTATAAAATATATTTCATAACAAATTTAATTGAAAATATAGATGTTAATATTATTTTTCTATAAATTTAGTTAAACCTAAGCTAATTTGACCAGTATGCTTTCTATAGTTGTGTTCTTTATGGACGGAGCGATGTCTCTTTGCTTAGTTCCCAAAAAAAATTTATAAATTTTTTCAGATTCCCTATCACATCGAATCTTATGGCATATGCATGGAGCATTAAATATAGATTAAAAAAACTAACTATATAGTTTGTCTGCAATTTACGAGACGAATCTTTTGAGCTTAATTAGTCTATGATTGGACAATATTTGTCAAATACAAACGAAAGTACTAGAATGTCCATATTGCAAAATTTTTTTGGAACCAAACAAGGCCATGTTTACAAATGACCCCACCGTCTGATTTGTTTCCATTTAAAGCCACACTGGTACGGAGTAATTTCCTTTTCAGTTTGGTCCAATCCTGTCCGTTAATGTCTGGTCCAGTCTATCTGATCCAGCAGTGGCGACCTGTGGGCTTGACGTGCACACTGTTGCCTCTCATGGGTGGTACAGCAGCACAGCACGGTAGTTTACCCAAAAACAAAAAAAAATTAAGATTCCTCGTCACATCGAATCTTATATCACATGTATGAAGTATTAAATATAGTTAAAAATAAAAACTAATTACACAGTTTGTTTGTAAATCACGAGATGAATCTTTTGAGCCTAATATACAAGATTTGTCACAAACAAAGCCTTTAGTGTTGTAGTGTGTGGGGTGCCATGGCTTATCGTCAGGTGAGGTGTAGTGTGTGGGGTGCCAAGTAATGTCCGGTCCAGTGGAGTAGAGTTGTACTGCAATGTTTATCTACGTGACATAAACACGAGGAGCACTTACCTACAAGCTTAGACTTGATAGGATCTCACGGCAAAACTTTAGTCTTACATTTTTAGCATATATTTTTTTACCATGGAGATCCAAACACGTGGGCAAAAGTAAGCAAATGAGGTGGATTAAAGTTTTGCTTATTTGTTCCTCAAGAAGTGCAAAACTAGACTAAAATGTCTTGGGGGCGCACTTAGATGCCAGATACCCCCCACCCGTGTGGGCTTAATTAAATGAGGGTAAATCGGTTATTGTAGAATGAATGACTAAACTTTTATCATGAATCTAAACACTCTAGCAGGACTAAAAGTTTGACAGATGGATTCAAACATAATCTTACTCACCTAAAACTGGAACTAAACTTTAGTCACCCCGTATTTAGTTTGGGTGACTAAAAGAGATTAAAAGAGGTCTTATTTTAGTCCATTTTAGTCAGGGTGTTTAGGTGAAAAGTGAGTAAAAGATGAGGTTTAGTCCCATCTAGCAACAATTTGGTGACTAGTTATAGCATTTGAGTGAAAAGTGATTAAATGAGACTAGATTTAGGTTAGTAAACTTTAGGAATGAACCAAACATGCCATTATTATGGCGATAGATATACACACTCATCACTAGGGGATGAAAACGGATCGGATACGGACGGATATCACTGATATCATATTTGTTTTCATATTTTTTGTCGGATTCGGATTCGAATACGGATAATATCAACCATGTCGGATAAGATATAATTGGATGTCGACATCACAAATATACGATTTAAGTATTCGGATACGGATACGGTATCGGATGTTGAATATTCGGACTCGAATACGGACAGATCTAAACCCCTCTAAACGAATTCAGTCTCAAATACGGTCGAAAAATATCCGTACCGTTTTCATCAGTCATCACACATTTTGTTGGTTGGCAGACTATACCACTCCTAGGTAGATAATTGTTGGCTTTAACACCGCATGTACGTTCTGCAATGCTGCAGCCGCATGACCTGATGGTCTCACGTCCCCTGCCTTTCGGCGGCGTTGCTTTCCGTGTCTGGCCGACGGTACCACCGTTCGTTTGCCCCCATCACTGTCCATTAGGGATGAAAACTCTAAAACGGATCGGATACGGACGGATATCACCGATATCATATTTGTTTTCATATTTGTGGTCGGATTCGGATTCGAATACGGATAATGTCAACCATGTCGGATAAGATACAATTTGATGTCGACATCATAAATATACGATTTAAATATTCGGATACGGATACGGTATCGGATGTTAAATATTCGGACTCGGATACGGACAGATCTAAACCTCTCTAAACGAATTCGGTCTCGAATACGGTCGAAAAATATCCGTACCGTTTTCATCCCTACTGTCCATGCACACGAGAATCTGTGATTTGGGTGTTTATAGGTGCGAAAAGATTTTGGATTTGAATTTGTGATTTGGGCTGTTTAGGTGTGAATAGTTTTTGGATTTCGCTACTGTAGCAATTTCGTTTGTTTATGGTAAATATTGTCTAATTATGGACTAACTAGGATCAAAAGATTCATCTTGTGATTTACATGTAAACTGTGCAATTAATTTTTATTTTTGTTTATATTTAATGCTTCATGCATGTGCCGAAAGATTAGATGTGACGGAAAATCTTGAAAACTTTTTGGTTTTTGGGGTGAACTGGCCTTGTTTAGTTTGCAAAAAAATTTAAGATTTCCCGTCACATCGAATATTTGGTCGCATGCATAGAGCATTAAATATAGACGAAAATAAAAACTAATTGCACAGTTTACTTGTAATTTATGAGATGAATCTTTTGAGCATAGTTACTCCATGATTAGATAATGTTTGTCAAATAAAAACAAAAATACTACAGTAGCCAAAAACCAAAACTTTTGCGAACTAAACAAGACCTAAACAAGGCCTTGTTAGCATGGACTTCTGATTTCTGAAGAGCTAGCCGTGCAAACAGTCCAGAGTTCAGTTCTGCTTTTGTACAATCGTACGTACAGGGCAGCTGAGGCAGAACAGAACACAAGGCCTTGTTTAGTTAAAAAAATTTGCAAAATTCTTCAGATTCCCCATCACATCAAATCTTTAGACGCATGCATGAAGTATTAAATATAGATGAAAATAAAAACTAATTGCACAGTTTGGTCGGAATTGACGAGACGAATCTTTTGAGTCTAGTTAGTACATAATTAGATAATATTTGTCAAATACAAACGAAAGTGGTACTATTCCTATTTTGTAAAAAATTTTGGAACTAAACAAGGCCTAGAGAAAAAGGAGAATTTTCATTCTCCTGGCGAACGACCGCCTGATGGTAATGGTCTCAAAATCCAAACCAAACTCAAGCCACGCCATTCTTCCTATCAGGATCAGACTATTCCAATTTCCAAACCACCTCTGCCATTTCACCTCTAGACTAAACCAAACCAATCCGCATGCAAAATGAAACCAAACCAGCGTATGGTTCAGGCCCACAGCTCCAGTCACCTGCAGCGAATTTTTTTAGCTCAAATTTGAAACATATTTTAAATCTAACCCGAAATTCTAAATATTTTTCAAAACTAGACCATTTAGCCCTGCCACCATGTATGGCAGGACAAATGAACTACACCCCGCCATGCATGGCGGTGGAGTGCACCTACACACGTGGCAAAGAAATCCGGCCACCAATCATGGCGGGTTAGAGTGCCCCGCCGCGCATCATGGTGGGGTGTACCCGGCCCACCAAAACGGCTGCCCCTTCCCTTCTCTTCCTATTGCTTCCTGCTCTCGCCGCGTCGCGCCCGCATCCCCGCCCCCGCCCCGCCCTCGCCCCCTGCCCCGAGCGTGTGCTGGCGCTCGTGCGTGGCCGGGGCGGCTGTGGCCGCCTTCTGCAGGGGGGCAGCACCCCCTCCCTCAGCGGTCTTGGAGGCCGCGCGGCCCGCGCCCTTCCACGGCTTAGAGGCCACCCTGCACGGTGCCCTTCCCTTGGAGTATCTGGATGTCTCGATTGGCCCATGTGCGCTGGATGACCACAGTCACAGTTAGGGAAAGGTCCCTCGGGAGGCACGGGGGCATCCTTGCAAGACATGTCGGGGTACATTTCTCTAGGACGACCGTTTTTCCACCAAATCGACTCACGATACAAGTCCTCCATCTAAAAACGCAAAAAAGTTTCAACACAAATCACATATCACTTATAGTTCTTGCAATTCAAAAATAATCCACAATATCAATACGATTAAAACTAATATAAGTTTACTAACTAATTTAACCAAACATAATATAACTAACCAAACTAACATGACTAAACTATAGAAACAGAAAGGAGATAAGAAAATTTACCTTTCCACATGGGTGGCCGCCGCTGGGGAGGGGCGATGGGGGGGGGAGGACAGTCGGCAGCGAAGTTCTGGGACTACCGTGTGGCGGAGTTGGAGGACGGCGACAAGCGCGGGGATAGGACGGAGTATGGAATGAAGCAAAGACAGAGAAAAGAAGACCCTGGCCGTTTAAGTGGCCCTGGACGTACCCCGCCATGATGGGGGGCGGGTACCCTTACCCGCCTATTGATGGAGTGGGGCTTTCTTGGTATTGATTAGAGCATCTCCAACAGTTATGCAATTGGACTTTGCATTCTTGAAATTTGCCAAAACCTTAAAAATTACTCTCCAACAGTTTTGCATTTGACTTATGCATTTTGGCAAACTTGGCATTCGATGGACCAAACTTGACATTTTTGCATAGGCACAATGGCTTGGCAATTTTGATATCCCGAGAATCTTGGACTCCTTGTCGTGCCCGTACTCCCCACGTCGCGGTAGTTTGCCGCGAGACGACTCCTCCCCGCGCGCGACTCTTTTCTTTCCCCGCGCGCCGCCTCCTTTCTTCGCGCGGCGACGAAGGAGATCCATCGCCGTCTCCTTTTCTTACAGCGACGCGAGGCCTGGATCAATCAGCGACCTCTTTTGGCGACCTCGAAGCCCTCCTTGCGAAAGCCTTGGGACCTGGATGCCGCGGTGCACCCTGGGACTGTTGCCTCGATCGGATCTCGACGACTTGGACCAAGTGGCGACGTGGACTTGCGGGATGAACACGGCCGCGCGACGCGCGAGAGAATTGGCGGCGACTGGCGAAGGAATTGCGCGCGACGGGCGAAGGAATTGCGCGCGAAAAAGAAAGCACCCGCGTGAGAGAATTTTCTGCGAAGATGAAAGATTTCCAGACAAAAATAGTTGGGTCCACTATTTTGGGAAATGCCAAGTCAAAAATGACAAATACTTGGAGATGAACTTATTTTTTCTTTGGCAAAACGTTGGAGATGACAAACACTTGGACTTAGCAAACTCCAACAAATGGCAAATTCCAATCGCATAAATGTTGGAGATGCTCTTAGGCACTGTTTAGTTCTAAATTTTTTTAAGATTCTCCATCACACTTAAGACACATGTATAAATAAAATATAGATAAAAATAACTAATTATACAATTTATCTATAATTTATAAAATAAAATTTTTAAATCTAAATAGTCTATAGTTAAACAATAATTATTAAATATAAACAAAATACTCCAAAAAATTTTCACAAACTAACCAAGGCCTCAGGCCCGGTCGCAGTGTGCCAGTGTATGCACTCGGAGCTCCACGGCGGCGCATGCGCAGCGGCGGTTTTGCCATTCGCTGCTCGAGATCTCCATGTAAACGGCCAAAGGAGTGGATCACACCACGAGGTCATTTCTAGAGCATTTGGTTTGGCGAATTACACAATTGGCCGATTGCACTGGAGATCAGTTTTACAATGGTTGTCGAAAAATAGACGGTCCACGAGAGCCGATCCGACGGCTAAAAAGGCAAAGGAACCAAGAGGAACCAATGGAAGAGGCACCAAGTGCATACTAAATGGTGGGGTCATATGCACTAAGTGCATACTAAAATTGGTGGAAGAAACCCACTAGGATAATTCTATTTTTGAGATTTATTTATGTAATTAAGGGTAGAATGGTAAATATATATTAGAAAAATAATATCTAACTAGTATAGAAATGATTGATTGAATTGAAGTAATATATTATCACATGTTTTCTCTACCTCTTCGATCTGGCCACTCTCTCGTCTCTCTTCTCCATTCTCACTCACTGCGGCGGCGCCGGCTGCGAGGGCAAGGGCAAGCGCAAGGGCAGGGCTGCGGCATCCAGGGCGCGGGATCCATCCTCTGCAGTCCCCGCTGCCGAAGAGTGCGGGCAGCAAGGTGCGTTCACGGGCGTGGCTGTCTGAGGCGGAGGAGGCGAGATCCGGTCCCGCATAGATCCACCAGAGCCGGGCCAGCTGTACCGCCACCGCCGACCTCGCCTTCGTTTGGCTGCTGCCGCGTCGGCCATGAAGGAAGCAGGAGGATGAGGTCAGAGGAAGCGCTGGCGGGGCGGGCGCAGCCCCGGCCGACGGCGGCTCCAACTCCAAGACCACCCTCTTCGGCATGCCGGTTCTCGTCGCGGTGGGCGCCGCCGCCGCACTCGTCGCCCTGCTCGTCCTCTCCGCGGTGGCCGCTGCCCTCTTCTTCGCGCGCAGGCGGGGCGCCAGGCCGCCCTCGCTGTCGCGCGTCGAGCACGCGCCGTCCTCAGCCTCCGCCTCCGGCTCCTCCCGCGCGGCGTCGTCCGCGCGCAAGGAGAAGGTCGTCGGCGCGGACCAGGGCGCCGGCGGGGCGGGTGCCACCGCCACCTCCACTGGCGTGGCCAGCTCCTCCGCGGCCGCGAGCTCGCTCGAGTCGCCGGTGAAGAGGAAGGCGGATCCGGCGCTCAGGGCCGTCGGCGGCGGCGGGGGGGCACCCGCGGCGGGAGTCGAGATGGAGATGGGGTGGGGGAGGTGGTACGACCTCACGGAGGTGGAGGTCGCCACGGGCCGGTTCTGCCACGAGAACGTGGTTGGGGAGGGAGGCTATGGCACGGTGTACCACGGCATCCTTGCCCATCCGCGCTCCAGCTTCATAGCCGTCAGTGTCTCCGTGACGATCCTGGCGCTTAGCTCGTAGGACATGGCGAGCTTCGCGACCTTCTCGTCGCCTCCTGCCTTGGCCTTGGCGAGGGCGCGCTCGGCGACTTGGAGCTGCTTGGTGGTCGCGTCTATGGCTTCCTGCTTCTTGGCCGGCGGGGCGGTGGCGATGACATCGTCGAAGACCTTCTTCAGTGTCAGATTCACCTCGTTGATCTTCTTGTCAGCTTCTGGGGACGATTGCTGAGGCACTGGTGGCGAAGGAGCGGCTTCCACGGCGGCTGTGATGGTAGCAACAAGGATGATTAGTAGGAGGATCATCACGGCGAGGTCGTCGCGGTCAAGGACTTGTTTGATCAGAAGTGAGTGTCCTGTTCTTCACTGTCCCTTTTCCATTGTACTGCTGGTATCTTTCTTTTCTATCCCAGAAGCAGAAGATTATATGGTTAAAGCATGGAACTCAGGCGTCCCCTTTGAGATTAAAAAATTCCTCATTACTTGAGCATCTAACTAATTCCTAAATCGATGTGTGTAAATTAAATTAACCGGCCTAGTTCATGGTACAACTATGTTCAGAAAAGATAAAGCAGGGGAAAGGCAAAGCGACGACCATCTTTTCCTTTCAATTCAACTTCGTAGGCATATATATATCAAACTAAAATAGTCAGGGCAATGAACATTGAAGAAGCATTAGCTTTCAAGGGAAGGGAATCAAATGCATGCACGTGGGTTCCTGATAGATTGCCATAGAAGCAACAGTTATTGCTGTTTCTTACCTCAACCATACCATGCTACGACATTTAGGGTAATCTGGAGAGATAAAATGGACAGTGGATAGAAGTTTATGTTCTGATGACGATAGCTTTACTAGTCGGCATGCTTGTTGATTGAGATGATGATTTGTTTTTGGGGGTCAGGCCGAGAAGGAATTCAAGGTGGAGGTAGAAGCCATCGGCAAAGTGAGGCACAAGCACCTTGTCGGTCTCATCGGGTACTGTGCGGAAGGCCCTAAACGGTGAGCACCCACACTTGTGAATTCACCTGAATAACTGTCGGCCATGTTTGCTGATAGTCTGATTGATCGATACTCACTGGCAATGCCATAAATTTGCTTTCACAGGATGCTCCTTTACGAGTTTGTCGAAAACGGCAACTTGGAGCAGTGGCTGCAAGGCGACGTCGGGCCTGTCAGCCCCTTGACGTGGGAGACACGGATGAATATCGCCGTCGGAACGGCCAAAGGGTATGTTCATGTTCTTCTGCTGACAGGGTACTTCATAATCTTCGATTGTTATTAATCAGTGTGCATAGGGAAATAAATCCACTGGTAATTTTGCTCATGTGTTTCTTCTGTAATTGTGCATGTTTGGTTAATGTCTCAGTGATTGTTTCCTTAATAATATCACTACAATTCATCGAAAATCTGCTTGATCTGTTATAGGTGACATCCAAATTGTTTCATGTCCACAGGTCCATTAGATTTGGGAAGCTTCAAGGTATCGAAAGTAGCATGTTATTTTATCACACAACTGCTGGAGATCAAAATTATCAGACAACCAAACGCAATGTAAGTTTGAACTCTTTACTTGCTACTAATTTCACTCGTTTAGGTGTTAACACACATCGTTGTTGTAGCAATATAGACAAACTAAAGATTAAATTTAGCCTACTAAATAGACAGCACATAGCTCTAAAAAGGCCTATAAGGGCTGGTGATCTGATCTCGTGCAATCACATACCACTGCCCTGTGATCTGATCTCGTGCAATCACAAATTTAGCAAGACACCCAACACGGGTAATATTCCGCGGCTTCCGCTTCTTAATCGCCCTCTTCAGCTGCTTCTCTTCACGGAAACCTTGACGACTGCAAACGAACTTCCGAAGGGTCATCTCATTATGGCCATTGTCCCACTCACAATAGCTTCTCCTCACACTAAAACCTTTCTCTGAACCGTAGTTGTTATAGAACTGAAATCCTTCTTCTTCATTAGCAAACATCTTCCTAACAATTTCATTGTACTCTAGCAATGACTCAAGATCCGGCATTTCCTCCTATATCCATCAACAATATTACCACAGAACAAATTAAATTCCACATAACTAATTAATTAGACTAATTGAAGAAAGACATGTCTCCTATCAAGCATATGGACTAATGTTGTAGAATAAGTACATATTTAAGGACTGCCCTTGTATTTTATTAGAAAATATAAAAATATATCAGCTTCAAGAATAATATCAATTCTTTATAAAACTGCACATATGAAGTTGTACATTCATATGTCAGGGCATAAATAGGCTACCTAATGTGTTAACAGCCTTTCATATTTATTTGCCACCTGTTTATAATGCAGAGTTTGTTGTTTATATTTCTAATATTTAAGCTCGATAACATTTATACTCAAATCCATATAGAATATAGTCAGCCAGAGTACTGCTCAATAAGGATAGTTCTAATGTTCGATTCCAGGTTCTGAATAAAGAGTTTCCAAGAGGGGTCGATGTCATATACGAAACAGTAGGCGGGGAAACATTTGATGTGTGTCTGAATGCTCTAGCAGTCTATGGACGTATCATTGTAATTGGTATGATCTCTCAGGTATACTTTTGAATTTTGGCAGGCTCTGTACCTTGCATTCATCGATTTATTATATGCTCTGAGTGGTGACTCCAGTGGGTAATACAGAATAAGTCAAAATTATTATGTGCTTCACCAAAGAAAATTTTTCACATATTAAAAGTACTAAGGAGTTGAGGGGCAGATCTGCACAAAGTTGTTACTTGTTAGGGACTACACTACAAGTGCTTTATAAATTGTTCAATTTTCATCTGGTGCAGTTAATAAATATGCTTTGGGCTTATGCCATCTGTTCCTAGGAAAGATTATTGATTTGTTGAGATCATGCTTACAGTTACCTGAGCTAGTGTTCGAAGGTAGCCTAAATAATTTATCAGGATACTGTACATTGTAGTGGAAGCTTTTACACAGATCATAGTTATCACACACTGAATCTGGTATAATGCAAATTCTTATGCCTCTTGCTGACTACCACAACCAGATCTAGAAAAAGAAGTGCTTGTAAAGCCACTGCAGGGATAAATGTAGCCTAAAACTGTGAGATCTTATCTTTCTAATTTCAGGCTGGATTTTTTCTGATTCAATATGCGCACCTGTGGAAAGATCATCTTGAAAAACTGTTTAACCTGTATGCTTCTGGAAAGCTAAAGGTATGGTTCACATTTGTGCCTCTCTTGCTACCACGAGCAATGGTTCCTTTCTTAATGCATAATCATGACCTTTCTCTCTTGGTTTTGTGTTTGTGAAACCATACTCGTCTAGAAAAAAAAAAAGAAATTTAACACACATCTGGTTGTTGAATTGTTCTCTGTTATATATACGGATCTAACAAAAAAGCAAATCAAAATCACTTGTTTTCCTCTAAATCAAACGCAGAACAAGTGCAGAGGAGGGAAACCTTGGCCTTCTGAGTTCAGAGAGTTCTCCACGGAGACGGGGGCGGACGCTAAACTCCAGAAGGGATACGCGGAGGCGACCGCGTGAGCGATGTCCACGGCGGGGACGGTGGCGAGCGGCTGTCGACGGAGGGCACGGAGTGACCGACGAGGGCCAAGCACTCCTCGGCAGCTGCCACAATGCCGCGGGTGGGGGCAAGCCTGTAGGAGCGACGGGCCCTTAGCGTTGAGCGCAGGTGAGGTCAGGCCACCGGCGGGGCCGCGCGAGGGCGAGGCGGCGGCGGCGTGTGCGATGGCGAGGGCGAGGTCACGGCGAGTTGTGTCCTTCCATGTGTGCGTTTGGGCATTACGTGATGGCGCAGGCCGACCGGCGGTGGTAGCGGCGCGAGATGGCGAGGGCGAGACGGCGAGGGCGAGATGGCAGCGGTGGGTTGCGGCCTTTTTTTGCGATTGTGCTGGGCGGCCTTGCGGGGAGGGGTTGTGTGGGAGGGGTGCGTAATTACTATAGTAACCTTCCACTCTTTAAATTAATTAGAGTTAATAATTTGATTAGGAACCAAGAGGTACCAAGAGGTACCCCCAACCACAGTAAAAGAGCTCATGAGAAATATAGTTATTCTACTAAATTTGAGAAATAACCTGGATCACACCATCTAAAATAAGCTGATTCCCCAAACCAAATGCTCTAGAAAGGTTTCTGCTCCCCATAATTTTTCAGTATGCGGAAATGTGGAGTATCCAAAAAAAACTTTTGTAGTATATGCTCTATACTAAATAGCAATATATTACTATAAGCATTATAGGGATAATAAGATGTGTGCATACAAAAAAAATTGGTGTCTTTATTGTATTTGAAAAAAAAAACACTATTACTCCTCCATTCCAAAATATAAGATGTTATGACTTTTTGATACATAACTTTTATATGCACTTAGACTATCTCCAACAGAGCCGACCCAAACTGAGACCTTTCACACGTTTAGGTCACACACAACAAATGAGCAACACACCCAAAACTAGCATACTCCAACAGCGAACACAAATCCTCGCCGAGCGCCGCCCCTCCTTCTCTCCCTTCTACCTCGGCACCGCCCCTCCCTCTCTCCCCTCCATCGTTGAACACGACATCTCTTCCTCCTCTCCCTTTCGGATCCGGCGGTCGCGGGCGAGGAGCAGCCTGGATCTGGCGGCCGCATGTGAGGGAGTAGCTCAGATCCGCCACCGCTGGCTTCCCAATTCGACGTCGAGCTCTGCCTGCCTCCCACCCTGCCAAGCTTCGCCCGCCTCCCCGTCGAGCGCCACCACCCGCCTCTAACCGCGCCTCGTTGTCGCCGGGCCCACCACTACAAGTGTGTTTCATTTGTGCCGTCGTCCAGAGAGGACGTTTTTTTTGCGTGTCGATTCGATCGATAGGCAAAATAGGTCATCTGTTTGGATCATCTATTGGAAGGTATTTCTAGGTAGGCAAAGCATTTTGCAGGACCTATTTTGGGTATAGGTTGTGCTGTTGGAGACGGTCTTAGATATACAATATGGCTAAACACATGTTGAAAATAATATATCTAGAAAAGTCAAAACGTTTTATAATTTTGAATAGGGGAGGTATTAAATTAAAGATGGTTGGTTTTGTGGATGACCGGTTTGGCTAGTATGAGAGTATAGAAACTTTTACAGAACACACAATCACCGTGTGCAAAAAGGAACCAAGAGCTATGATAACAAAAATGTTCCTATACTTGCACTTACAAAAAGGGAATCCCTGAATGCGGAGAACCTGAAGGCATTTCAGAACAACGATTTCCGCTTTTCCAACGAGACATTGTAAGTGGAGAAAGGAGGGATACCTGGCCTGCGACTCTACCTATTTTGTTCTTGCAAATTGGACAATAGTTGAATACGAGCAACAGTCAAACTTCGAAGTTTAATTTGGATGTATACGGTTGGTGTAGACTGATACATCGATTCACTCTTGTCCAATTGATTATAAGTAAAAAAAACAGTTGAGCGGAATTGGCGAAAAGTTAGGAGGCACCAATTAATCAAATAACAAAAGAGAGAGAGAAGAAAACCGGAGAGCAAATAAAATGAACTATATAGAACTGAAAAAAAACTTGGCCAAACGTACATATATGGAACAAAGAAAGCATCAACGGGACTCAATATTCGGAATGACAAAGACAGGCATAAAGAGCTCTATCTTTCATCCCATGATAAAAGGGGTGATTTATTGGAAGTGGGAAGAATCAGGAATATGATTATGATTTCTGGATGAAGCTAGGCTGTATTGAAAATCCGTTTGACAAACAGTTCTACATGTAGGTTTTTTTTTTTAAAAAAACATGCTCTTATATATGAATCCTACACAGTCCCATAAATATGAGGTGTAGTTATGAAAAGTTAATATTTTCAGCTTCATTTCACCTCATTTTCATGTAAGAGCACGATTTAAAGAGCTTCTACGTTAGGAAGGTTTGGAAGGCAGAGTTCCAGGATTGGTTGAGGCGACCTTTTTGCTATCAAAAGTTCAAGCCCATTTGCACAAAAAGTACCATCTCTTTTTAGGTACCATGCATTGGTGTGTATCAAGTACCCGACCACTACGATAGAATCTCTTATCAACGCGTCTCATTAGGCTTTTGTGACCTCTGCTGGTAGTGTGTTACGTGTGGTTGCGACAGTCACGTAATGAGCATGTACGCAATCTGCTAAAAAGAAAGTGCACATCAATCTGTGCTAGCTGTGAAACCAGGACAAATTAAAAGCACCGGCGCCATTGAGAACATTCTAATCAAATCGAACATATGGGACAAACACCTGTTTTGGACAAAGTACTCCTTTTATTTATTTTTTAGATGGACTATTAAGTTTATGTTAGTGTCATTATTTGTTATATTATCTAGAAGGATGTATGAGAACATGTAGTTTGAGAGCTTAAGCCTTTATAGTTAGTAAACAACTACCGCGTAATATAGGTTTGCATGGTTGTTTTTTCCATTCTGTCAAAAAAACTGAATTGATTTTTCCTATGTTTGCAGTCCCATGCGGCTATAATCATCGTTTGGTTCATATTCATACCAAGATCCTCACATCTTTTTTTTTTCGTCGCGTGTGGAATATTTATATTCAGGAGATGCGCGAATGCTATCCTAAAAACTTTTAAAAGTGGCACTACCCTTTCATTTTGTCGTATTATATATATATATATATATATATATATATATATATATATATATATATATATATGTTTTAGGGATATTTGGTTGCTAGGCATATTTTGCCAAACTTTATTTTAGACAAGTTTGATCAAGTTGTGGTTGTTGTGTTTGGTTGGCAGCTAAATTTAGATATGATTCTTTGACTCCATATTTTAGAGAAAAAGTACAAAAAAATCCTTTGGATATGGCAAAGTGCGACTTTAAATTTTTCTTAACACATTTTTTTAGCTTGTAACACTTTTTTTATAGAATTTTAGCTACATGTAACACTTGCCTAAGGTAGGAGCTAAGCAGCCCCTTAATCATTTACTTTATTATAAGGACATGTGTGCAAACTATCCCCAGTTAAGGCCTTGTTTAGTTCGCGAAAATTTTTGGTTTTTGATACTGTAGCACTTTCATTTGTATATGACAAATATTATCCAATTACAGAGTAACTAGGCTCAAAAGATTCATCTTGTAAATTACACACAAACTGTGCAATTAGTTTTTATTTTCATCTATATTTAATGTTCCTTGCATGTGTTCAAAGATTAGATGTGACGGAGAGTCTTGAAAATTTTTGGAACTAAACAAAGCCTAAACAAATAGACCTATCTAGATTTTATCACTGTTTTTCGCAATCGCTAGAAAACCCAAGCCTTGTTTAGTTGCAAGGGAAAAAATTTCGCGACACTGTAGTACTTTCGTTTGTTTGTGGTAATTATTATCAAACTATGGACTAACTAGGTTCAAAAGATTCGTCTCGTCAATTCCGACCAAACTGTGCAATTAGTTTTTATTTTTGTCTATATTTAATACTCTATGCATACATGTAAAGATTCGATGTGACGAGAAATCTTAAAAAATTTTGGGTTTTTGGGTGGAAGTAAACAAGGCCCCAGATGAAGCAAGATTTGCAGTGGCTTTATCTTTTCTGAGGGATCTTTGTTTGTCCACAATTGATTGGTCCACAATACATGCAGATCATGCAAAGATGTTATAGAACAATAGAGAGCACGTTGTGATCCAAGGCACTATAGTCTCGATACCTCTTTAATGTGTTGCGGTGCCCGCGGTACCATCCGGACATGGTGCATCGCGCGCACTCTCGAATCGTATGCATGCCACCACATTCCCAATTTCCCATCATCGCTCATTCCTCCATTTAGATGATGATGCGCCGCGTTGGTGCATCGTGCGACCTTACATCTGCATTTTTTAAGCCTACATAACAAAATTTTAAGCCTACATAACAAATGAACGAATAAATACGACAAGTCACATCAATCCTGGCTTGACTACTAGCCTCGATCACTTTGCAAGTACTACGCGCCTCCAACGGCTAGCTATCTACTAGCTTTAAGATCTACGTGTCACGTCTAATTTAACAAGAGGTTTATAATAAGTAATGTTATTTTTTATAGCTTTTATACATTATCCATATATATGGTCTTCAAATCAAAGAAATATTTTGGAGAAGATGTTAGTGTTCACCTTGAAAGACGTGCAAGAGATTTACTTAGGCCCTCTTTAGTTCCCCATTAAAAAATTTCATCCATCCCACCGAATCTTTGGACACATACATGAAACATTAAATGTAAATAAAAAATAAACTAATTACACAGTTTGGTTGAAAATTGTGAGACGAATCTTTTAAGCCTAGTTAGTCTACGATTAGCCTTAAGTGCTACAGAAACCCACATATGCTAATGACAGATTAATTATGCTTAATAGATTTGTCTTGCAGTTTCCAGATGAGCTATGTAATTTGTTTTTTATTAGTTTCTAAAAACCCTTTGTCACACCCATATTTTAAGAACAAAATAGGATGCATAAAAGATTCATATGTGCCCTAGAAACAGTCGCACACATAAGTAGACAAATCTCAAATGTACCATCGCAGTGTTTATTACATAGCGGAATATAAAATATCACATAGTCTCATACAAATATGATAGCATAAAGTAAACAACGCTCTCGACGGAAGCTCCACACAGGGACACTGTTGACTGGTTGACTCCAAACCTAGTACTCATAACGATAATCCTCATTCCAGTCATCTTCATTATCATAACCTGAGGTGTTGGGAAATTGCAAGAGTGAGCATATATCGTACTCAACAAGTATAACCAGGGGTTCATGAGGCTCAAATAGCTGACACGGGTTTGACTGCATTTAGCTTTTAATGGTGGATAGCATGTTCATAATTAAATAGCAATTGTCAAGGTAGCATAAATAATCTATTAATCACATGATCAAGTGTAAGCATAATTAACTTATAGCATAAACGATAATCAAATGATCATAATAACATAATAAGCTCATCATCTTAATGTAGATGTCCCCAAGGCCGCTCCTGACCGTGAGCTCGGCTAGTATACCAGTTTTACACTCTGCAAAGGTTGTACATCTTTACCCATGAGTCATGATTTACCCTTTCGCCCGAGGTAGCTAATCTCTTAACCCCCTTCCTAGGGAGGTCGGCAGGGATCACTATGAAGCCTTTCAAAAGTTCGTCTAACATGTTAGGGCCGCAAGGTTTCCTTTGCGCGCAGATATAGATACCCCCTTCCGAATGGCACAATGACGCGCAACCTATACACATAAGGACAGGGGCTCGCACTATACCCAAAACGGTTCAGCCCCTCCGTCCTTTCGGGTAACCTCTAACAAGCTAGAAAAGGTCTTCATACTGAGCTAAAGCCAGATCTATTATAGCCCTCATGGTTGCACTGTTATCCCGGGTGATCACGTACAGACAAGATCTCATACAGTTATTTGTCATTCTTTTATGTTCATTGCGTAGCTATTAATCATCTTACAAGATCATGGATTATATCAACCACTAGCACATCTACACCAAATGCATATCAAGTAGGTAGCAAGGAATACAGGTAACAATCATCTATGATTTTGCTAAGGTCGACAAGGTGATAGCATGCATATGATATATATGTGTAATTATAAGTGAATAGGTAACAAGGATGATCCCAAGTTATACTTGCCTTGCTCAAAGCTCTCCTGAGCCTGCTGGTCCTCAAAGGCTTGGTCTTGATCACCAACGTACGGCTCACCGTCTAATCCCAATCATCAATCAACAACACACAATCCAATGTAGACAATCATACACGAAGCAAACAAGATATAATTAGAACAATACACCAAACAGTGGTAAAACAAATATAAAAGTTTATGAAAATAATCTACACAGCGCTACGATCACACAAACGTAAAGTTCACGAAAATCGGAATTAAAACGGAGAAGTTATGCATTTTCCAAGATTTCCTATAGAGAAATAATTAATTAAATGCTACTGCAGAATTAAAAAGTTTTAAAACAGTAAACTAATACTTCTAACATGTAGAGATCGTAAATACGAATCTAACGGAATTTGAATGGGCGAAAACGGAGTTAAAAAGAATATTTTATAAGCAAAACAAACTCAATGGTAAAACTGTAAATACTGGAAAACGTATTTTGAAACACCCTGGCTCGGTTTACGCTTTCCTAACGACGAAACGGGTTTGAGAAAGGCGCCAGGAGGACTGCGGGTTAAATCTTAAATTATCCAGGGGCTCTTAAACAAATTTCACCCCGAAGGGGTATCTTCTGTTTGGGACCGTTGATCCACGATCTGACGGCTGGGGGCGCGTCTGGGGGAAAACGGGCGGCGGGCCGGCCAGAGCTGAGCCTCCTCGCGGCGGCGCGCCATTGCTGCGGCCTGGGAGCTCGCCGGCGTTTGCCAAACTCCCAACTCTGTGCACCAAAAGCCAAGCCGCGGGCACGGGGAGAAAGAGGAGCAGCCCGCGAACTCACCTAGCGTCTTTGGTCGGGCCGAGAGGGAGCGAGAAGCTCGCGTCGCGACGGGGAAAGGATGCGGTCCTCGGCGAGATCCAAACTTCAATGAACTCGACGGCTAGGGTTCCCGAGGTGCGGAAAACGGTAAAGGGAGGTCGCGGCGGGGTCGTAGGAGCTTTATACGGTCACGATTCGCGAAAAAAGGCAAGGAAATCGCGCGCGGTGTTCCTGGGATTGGGTTCGGCCGTGTCCAGCTTGCTCACGGCGAGAGGAAGGAGGAGAAGGCGCCCGCTGGCCTGCGGGCCCGTGCTGCCAGTGAGAGAAACGGGGCGGGGCCCGATCGTCAGCCGGAGGGAGAAGGAGGCGCGCGTGTTGGGCCGGGAGAGGGAGCTGGGCCGCGCGAGGGGTGAGGGGAGAGGTGCGCGGTTGTCGCTGCTGGTTTTCGGGGCCGAAGCCGCGAGTGGGGAGAGGGGGAGCTTCGGCCTGGTTTCCAGGGGTTGGGGTCTTTTCTTCTTTTTTTTTTCTTTCTTTTCTATTTTATTTTCCAAAAACATTTTCCAAATAGAGTTTTGTGTGCAAAATAAATAAAATAAAAACAGAAACAACACACAAAAATAAATGCTATTCTCAGCATGAATGCAAAATTCAAGTTTCTAAACTTATGATAAATTTTATTTTCCACCAAAAATTGCTTATTTTCTAGATTAAATGCTCACAAAAATTCTTAAATAAATCAAATTAAATCCTATTATTTGAAAATTCAATTTTGGGTGTTACACCCTTCCCGATATCCTTCCGACACATCCGATGTGACACCCAAAAAATTTTCATCTCCAATCTAAACAGGGCCTTAATTATCAGGAAGAGCTACCTCATCTCTTCCTCACCCTTCTCCTTCACTTAGGAAATATGGATTAGCAAATTATGTGATAGCATACTCAGCAAGTTTGAGTCTTCGTATGCATGACCCTCGTGAACCATATTTAACATCTCTAAAGTGGATTCTTCAATACATTTGAGGAACTGTGCATCTTGGGCTGGTTTTTCGGCCACTGGGCTAATTGCCCTGACATACGCAAGTCTACCTCAAGCTATGCAGTGTTTTTTAGAGATAATCTTATTTCTTGGTCTTCCAAGCGTCAAAACACAATATCATATTCCAGTGCAGAAGCAGAATATAGAGTTGTTGCCAATGCGTTGTTGCTAAAGCCTCATGGTTACGAGTTGCACACTCCCCTTCATCGCAACACACTGGCCTATTGTGATAATATCAACATTTTCTACATGTCTTCGAACCCTGTTCAGCATCAATAGACAAAGCACATTGAGACTGACTTCGTTCGGGAGCGTGTTGCTAGTGGTGATGTTCGTGTCATGCATATACTCTCTCTGTCCATTTATCGGAGTCATTTTAGAGTCATGTGCAGTGACCAAGGAGAAATTAATTCGACCATTAAAAGGAGCTGCATGCAGACGGTTGAATTAATTAGACTAGTAAGATGAGCCGTATGTGCTTGGAAAAAGGTGTAGATGAATCTGATTCTTGGAGATTTTTTTTCGGTAAGATGACTCCGATAAATGGACCAGGGAGTATGTGCCTACTTCTTCACAGTTCGCTAACCTCTTCAACAAGGCACTATTGTTTAGATTCCACACCAAACACACCTGGATTAAGGTGGATACATAGACATCCAAACAAGGCCAAGCTAGTTTCCTAGATTTCATGGGTATGCTTAATTTTGGTCATGAGCACCTAAGCTATGGCTTGTTCCCCCAAGCTTGAGCTTACCCTGGTTTCCTTTCGCCGTAGTTGTTCAGGGCATGTGTTCTCTGCGCTAACAATCATAATAACAGTCGTGACTGTGACAGTGATCCATGACGCGAGTCAGTGATTCACCAAATTATGCATGATGTACAGATCAAATACCAAGTATTATTAATGGGCATCAGGGAGATAATTTGTTAGGGTGACGACTACAAGCCTCCTAATCAACTCAATCAACATGTCTCCACGATGACGAATGAATAAGTATGACGGATAGATCATCCAATAAAATTAGAAGAAAACCCGTTTAAGGTCATGTTGAGTCAACTGCTACTGGTATCTTTCAGCTAGGCATAATGATAGAGTTGTGATGTGCAGTACTGCAGTAGGCTATATATACTATCTTCAGATAAACTTTATTTAAGATGGGGACTGCATACAGTAACTATTTTCACTCTAGTGATATGTTCAACCAATTAGCGTGTACTAGTTCTCTCCGTCTCCCCTGTATGGCTGATAGATGGCGTCAACTCTGTTATCCTGGACTACTACTATACCTTTTATTTTTGTGTATGTGAGCGATAGTGATTGCCTCTCTCTTCATCTCTTTTGCTAACATTGATCTCACTGCAGAACGAGCGAGGGAACTGAACTGTGAATCTGATCGTCATATGGCGGCGAGTCTTTATTCTCGAATCCTTTCTAATAATAATAATATCGTCTTGGTGTGTAGTCTTGTCACCTTGTGATCAGTGATTAGTTTTCTATACTAGGAGATGAACTTGTTACATAGTAATTGCGTACCTAAGTAGAAGTCTAGAATTGCGGGTTGGCATATGTTCTGTTCTTATAGAAAAATAAAACCAAGTTAAAGCGACAACAACTAGAATTTAGTTTACCCGTTTTAAAAAGCCATGGATCTAGTTTATACTCACAGCGATATGATCTCCACCATGGCACTTTGACTTGTAAGTTCAATTTAAATATACTACTAATCTAACACTATTCTCTACTAAAAAACAATTTTCAGAGGTGCCTTGATTTTTTTTAGACGTGGTTTTATCGGTAGGGCACGGTGGCCTGGCCTGAGGACGGCGTTGGTGCGTTTTCTTGTTTTCCTTTTTTCGGTTTTCAGTGGCGGGCTCATGTTGTTTTGGATTTCTAGGGAGGCTAGTTTGAGAACCTGCCTCTACAAAATACTCTATTTGTAGCAACACATGCTTAGTAATGTTTGGAGCAGCCACCGCTAAAAATCGTTTAGCTGTTGTTGTAAATAGGTTCTATGGTAGTGTAAATAGAAAAGGCTACTCCCTCCATTCTTTTTTTAACTGTCATTCAGACATATCGAGGAGCCAAGGTTGTACAACACTGAACTGTGAATTGTGGCCTTTCAAGTAATGTAATATTCCATTTATCTCTTGAGCTAATATTAACTGTATAAACTACTGTCGTCTCATAGCTGATATTCATATTAGACGACGATAAATTAACTAGCAGCTTGCATGCAGTTTTCAGCTCCTACACTAGGGCCGTGTTTAGTTCTTCAACGAAATTTTTTCAGAACATTGTAGCATTTTTGTTTCTGCTTGATAAATATTGTTAATTAACTAGGCTTAAAAGATTCGTCTCGCAAATTACAGACAAACTGTGCAATTAGTTTTTAATTTCGTCTATATTTAATATTCCATGCATGCTAGATACATGATAAAACAATATGTCTTCAAGAAAAGTTAAAACGGCTTATAATTTGGAACGAAGAAAGTACATTATATATACGTGACAAAAGCTTCCATATTATGTTACCGGAACCAAATCTCACCAGCTGCTGATCAAGCCCTCGTCCAACCTAGTAAAATTAGGTCATAAATTGAGATAGATTCGAATGCAACCAAACATTATTATCATGTCATGTAGCGAGGCGTTGGCGTGTTCGCGGCTGGCGAAGTTGACACTTGAGAAAGTGAGAAGTGCCGACGATAGGGATCGGCTGGTTGTTTTTGGCAATCTGTTAACGCGATTGGCCTATCGGCATTGGACGTGGCGTGAACATGCGGCAGTGAGCGGTTGGATATGTAATCAGAGATGATGTTAGTTTTAAGCGCCACCGCCGATCGAGTCGAGTGTCTCTTTCAATTCGTAGCTGTAGAGCTGTAGCCGGGCCCCCACTTCCGCTGCATGCGTCGTACAGGTGTTTTTGTCTACTACATGGATCGAGAAGACGTCGGTTCCCCGGTTAGATTCGCTCTTTTTTTTTCATCTACGGCCTTGTTTAGTTCACCCGAAATCCAAAAAGTTTTTAAAATTTTCCGTCACATCGAATCTTGCGGCACATGTATGAAGCATTAAATATAGACGAAAACAAAAACTAATTACACAGTTTGTCTGTAAATCGCGAAACGAATCTTTTGATCCTAGTTAGTTCATGATTGTACAATATTTATCAAATAAAAACGAAAATAGTATAGTAGCGAAATCCGAAATTTTTTCGGAACTCAACAAGGCCGTACGAGTAGTATACAGGTTGACGCCGGCCGATCTGATGTCCGTTTTGTCGAGTTGGAGAGGACAAGTTTGCCAACATTCGCATCAGATCATTGTCAAATGGCTACTTGTTTAATGTAACAAAGCACCGCTAGAAAACGAAGGGGCCGGTGGAGCCGGGCGTGTGATGTTTGCAGGGCACGTTGAGTTGGGCTAGCTAGCGGCGGAAGCTTAGCTAGCTGTACAGAAGGTCTTGTTTAGTTCCGAAAAGATTTTAGATTTCACTATGATAGTATTTTTGTTTTTATTTGATAAATATTATTTAATTATAAATTAACTAGATTTAAAAGATTCATCTCATGATTTACAGGTATGTTGGGCACCGCTCCGTAGGATTCACACGCCCAAGCGAACTTACTGAGTGTAAGTACCCCATTTGGGCTGAAATGTTGCAGCTCAACGTTGAAAGCCTCCATCACTTGACGAAGGAAGGCATACGACGGCATCCGCAGACCACAGGTGAAGAAGTCCATGAAAACGACTGCGTACTCCGCTTCGAGCGCAGGTACCGTCTGGCCAGCAGGGGGAACCATCGCACGACCCTCTTTAAAGAATCCAGCATCAACCATATCTGCAATATCCTACGGCGTGATGATGGACTCCCTAAACTCGAAAGTAATAGCAGCCATGGAGTCAAATTCCTTCGCACTAACTAGATCACAAATTGAGACCTCCACGTCGGACAGGGTCTCTTCCAGGTCTTGGGTAGCTGCAACCTCCATCATGCAATCTTTGAATCTCTTCAGCCAACCATCGGATCTCACACTCAGCAAATTTCACAAAGGACCAAAGAAATTCGCTCGAGAAGGACGGGGCGAAGGAAAGGGAGCCTGTGGGGGTATAAACCCCTATACCCTCATGGGCCTATATGGGCCGCACCATCAGAGGTGGCTCGGCCCACAAGATGAAGACGTGCGGCGCACGACTGGTCGGCGTGCACCGCAAGGCTACAAGATTTTGTACCAAATAGGATACTTTGCTTGTAACTCTGTCCCTTCAGGATATATAAGGAGGGGCAGGGCGAACGAGATGGTCATCATCCCCGACTTCGTGGCCATGGCGGGCGACTTCACGTTCACCGTCAGCTTCAACAGCTTCACCGCCACGACCACGGAGGAGGTGTAGATCCGATCTGCACCAACCACTTCTTCATCGACGTCGACGGCGGCTTCAACCACGTTGGCTACGACTCCAACTACTCCAGCAACGTCTCCGACCACGCCGACAACGCGTCACCCGCTTCTTTGCTACAAAGGGAGGCAGATCGACGACACCGACCTGCTCAGGCTATCGACCAAGTTGTTTGGCCTACTTGCTCTGACCACGAGTCGCAATAATAATCGCCGCGAAGAACGGCGCTACGATAGCCGCGACCACCATCACGACAACAAGTCAAGCAACTCTCCCGACCAGACTTTCGTCCAAAGATAAGTACAATTCTAATATTTTATTTATTTTTGGCATAATATTTTTAAGATTATTATTCTTCAAAACAACTTTTTTAGCCGACTAGTTTTTTCTCCTACACGAGCTTTCCAGAGCCGGTACTGTCTCCGACTCCTCCCTACACGTGCACGAGATCCGCCCTCTGCGTTCCGGGTGGTCGGCAGTAGCTCTCTGGCGAGGCTGGCAATCCCACGCGTGTCTAGGTTCCGCACCTCATGCTGATTGTTGGCTAGACCAGAGCTGGTACAAGCTCTAGGATGAATTAACTACTTGTGCTAATTTTATAACAAAAAATCTAAAACTTATCTCAGTACTGATTTTTATCTAAAGTTTATTTATACATCATGTACTACCTATTCTTTATATTTATTTTTCAGGGGTTTGGCCCAGTCGACGAGCTACGCTCGGGGACTCGTCGACTATTCCCTACGCCACCGGTCCCTACGACGTGCTCAGGGACTGTGCCGACCACCGAGCACTATACGCTCGGGGACTGGTCGACCAGCTCACCAATTTAAGAACTTGGGGACTGCACCGACCACCGAGCATTATACGCTCGGGGACTGGTCGACCAGCCCACCAATTTAAGAATTCGGGGACTGTACCGACCATCGAGCGTTATATGCTCGGAGACTGGTCGATTAGTCTATTCAATTGCAGACGAGCATGATATGCTCGGGGACTGGTAAATTCAATTTTTTAGACCTTGCTACAAAGCTCATACTTCGCCTTCCAGCAAGCTCGGGGACTACATCGGTACGATGCATCTAGCGATGCATCTCAGTCTCAAAATTTCTTTGAGGACTTTTCTTTTGACCCTGGCACCACGTGCCTACGTCACCTACTACCAGGCTCGGGGACTAAGTGGGCACACTTCACCTTGCGGTGAATATGCTTGCTTTTTTGAGGTCTATACTTTTTAGAAAAGTAAAGTGAGCACACTTCACCAGGAAAGAAATCTTTTTTAGAGCACCATGCATTCTTCGAACAACCTGCTTCTTCGATGTCAATGTTGATCAACTGTCTTTTGAGTTGGTCAAAATACCGTTGCAACTGTTTGGGCGACTTTCCTGCTTATTGAAGACGTCAAGCCTCACTGATCGAAGAAGCTCAAGACGGCGTGTTACATCATAATACATGGTGCTCGGGGACTAGCTGTGGGGGTATAAACCCCTATACCCTCATGGGCCTATATGGGCCGCACCATCAGAGGTGGCTCGGCCCACAAGATGAAGACGTGCGGCGCACGACTGGTCGGCGTGCACCGCAAGGCTACAAGATTTTGTACCAAATAGGATACTTTGCTTGTAACTCTGTCCCTTCAGGATATATAAGGAGGGGCAGGGGTCCCCTAGAGGACACATCACATACGATTCTCTCAACACAAATCAATACAACCAGACGCAGGACGTAGGTATTACGCCAACTCGGCGGCCGAACCTGGATAAAAAGCTTGTCCGAGTCTTGCGTCACCATCGAGTTCGTAGTTTGCGCACCGTCTACCGATAAACTACTACCGTGGGTATACCCCAAGGTAGTGCAGAAACACTCTCAAGCGCTCAGGAAGCTAAGGCAGAGGCTACGAAGGATTCTCTCAAGCGCTTAGGAAGCTAAGGCAAGGGCTACGAAGGACTTGAGGCAGGCGCTAAGAGGCAAGAGTGAGAAAACACGCCACCCCCACGCCCCCTTTTATAGGGGGAGGTCTGCGGCTCCGCGACGGTTGCGATGCCGAGGACGCAACGACTATCAGCAAAGGAAAAGGAGAATCCAACGGCTCTTTACGCAAACTACGCCGCGCTATCAGCGGAGGAAAATCCCCCAACGGCTCTTTGCGCAAACTACGCCGCGCTATCAACGGAGGAAAATTTCCCAATGGCTACTTGCTGCAACTGTAAACTACAATCAGCGGAGGATGCAACCAGCGGAGAATGTCTACAACAATCGATTGCAACAGCGCCCAATGGACACATCATGCGCACCAGGGGGAAGGCACCAGCCATGCTCAGAACCTCCGCCGCATAGCAAGTTTTTGAGCATGTGGCCCGCAGGAGTGCCAATAAGCTCAAAAGGGGGGAACTATTTGGGGCTCAACCTTGCCTTCCCCTGCCTGGTCGCTTCGGAGGATTGCCTTCATCATAAACCTCCATCCCGTGATCCTTCGGACGTTATGGTACGAAGATCTTAGGCGGAGCTAACAGTAACGCGTCGTGTATGATGTTTTGTGAATAACAGGAACCCAACCGGTGGCGGAGGCCGCGAGGAATGAAAGAGGGGACCTTCGGATTTCCCCCGTGTCGAAGGATAAGCGGAAGCATATCTGAGGATGCGGCGAGGACAACAAGGAACCTTTGGCGCCCCTGAGCTGAGGAACCTTCGGCGCCTCTGTGCCGAGGGTTCGGCTGCCAACCGGAGGATCGAGTCCCGACAAGCTGGAGTCCCAAGCGGGAGGTGCATGTGGAGCTCGCGGTGTGAATTTACTCAAGTAACTCGTAGACAGGAGGCTGTAATGAGAGAATATGCCAGAATATTACCCTACCGTCGGGGCATTTTGTAATAGTCCTAGAACGGTATCCGTGTCCTTTATAAGGGGAATGTAACTGCTCTTGAGAAGGCGAGAGAAAAAGATCATTTACTATTCCCACCTATTGTCCCCAACTATCGTTCTAGGGCACCGAGCCCGTTCTCTGCAATATCCAGGCTACTCACTGCAGCGCGTGAGGAGACACTTCGAGCATCGTGCTGCTAGGGAGTGCCGGAGAGCATTTCTCAACAAGGTAAACTGTGCAATTAGTTTTTGTTTTTCTCTGTATCTAATATTTCATGCATGTGTCCTAAGATTCGGTGTGACAGAAAATTTTGAAGTTTTTTTGGTTTTTAGAGTAAACTAAACAAGGCCCAAGCTGAGTTCATGGAGACCGGAACCTGTCAACAGGTATCGCCATTTATTTTCTGTTTACCGATAATTGATAATATAAAACTATTGCAAGTGTTCTAAATTTTATCGTTGGGCTGATGCCTCTTCTCGAGGAGGATTGAAGCCATAATTTTTTATTATCTAAAAAAAGTTTTGAGAGAAAAGTATAAAACACACTCTCACCGGTCCCTAAACTTGTTCGGGTGTGTTATCTCGGTTTCTAAACTCGCAAAATGATCGTTTATGTACCTAAATTTGTTCGTTTATGTCATCCTGGTCCCCAAACCTGGAAATCTCCCATATAAGTCCTCAAACTTATTCAGTTGTGTCATCTCAGTCCCTAAACTTATTTTTAAGTCTCATCTGAGCCAAACACAGAACAAATCTAAAAACTCTATATGAACTCAAATGAAGATAAATTTTGCATCAAATTATACCTAGCAATGTGATCTATAACTTTATAGTTAAAAAGTTTTTAAACTAAAATCATTTAGGATCCCAAAATAATTTTTGTAAGTTTATATATTTTAAAATTTAAAATTTAAAATCAAATTTTGTGACACTAAATGACTTCAAATAAAAAACATTTCAACTAAAAAGTTGTAGATCCCGTTGAGAGCTACAACTTTGATATAAATTTTGTCTTTATTCGAGTTCATATGAAAAAGTTATAAATTATTTTTGATATAGAGTTTTTAGATCGCTTTGTTTTGACCTAGACGTCCTCAAAAACAAGTTTAGGGACCAAGATAACACAACAAAATAAATTTGAGGACTTCAATGGGTGATTTCTAAGTTTAGGAACTGGGATGACTCAGTTGGACAAGTTTAGGGACCGAGATGAAACAGACGAACAAGTTCAAGAACCTAAACGCTCAATTTGTAAGTTTAAGGATCGAGATGACACGACAGTACAAATTTAGGATCGATGGTAGACTTTACTCTTTTTTTTTTATTTTGGCGCAAGATCAAGTGAGTGGAAATGCGGAACCAACTCGTGGTAACTTTTGAAAGAGAATTTCAATGTCTATTAGATCACACTGAGTGTTCTTTCATGCATAGATGGTTGACTATTTTAGTAGAAGTAAACAAGTTCTGTGGATGCTACAACTAAATTGTGCTTAAGAATAAAAGTAAACGTATTATTCAAGATAAGGTCATTGTTATGTTATTCTTTTATAACTTTTATCTTTTGCACTGATAGTTGTACTAACTATATTTATTCTCGCGTATGTAAATAGGTTTCATTGTATTTATATGGAGAGACAGCGACGTCTGCTGGCTACCTAGAATTGCAGCACAAAACTGGCCTTTTTTGTTTTAGGAAGTTTATATAGGAAATTATTGGAGAGGAAGAAAATTTAAAGTCCCTACCTGTTTTGTTAACTTTCTAAAGTTATTGGTTTAGTTTCATAAAAAAATTATTGATTTGGCAAGTAAATTATAGAAAACATTTCAAGATGCTCTAACTTTTTTTTAAAAAATACACAATGTAGACGTCCACAACACGCACATGCACTCATTCCTATGAATATACGTACATAAACCTAGTGGCGGAGGCAGGAATAATTTTAGATGTGGCAAAATCATGAAGATCAATTGGTTAAATATGAATAATGTAACTATGTATGAGCTCATTAGAACACTATATAAATGTATACATATACATTTCTTTGTGATCAGCAAATAAAATGGAAATCCAAAAATAAAGCATTGGCACTTAAAATACCTTACTAAATAAAGATTACGTAGATGATTGATCACCAATTTATCACTCCATCAGGCCCACTAGGCACCAGCCCAACCACTAGATTCAGCCATACAACAGCCATGTATTGGTGTATTTCACGTGTATATATACATAACATATAGTTTTTTGTACAAATTTTAGGTAAGTCAACAACCAATCCTTGCCACATAGCTGCCTCCGCGCATGTATAAACTCTACTCTTATTAGCACTCCCGAAGAACTAAGTCATACGATCTCGAGATTCATAAAGTCAACAAAGGAGACTTAAGATTTATGAAGTCAGCAAAGGAGACCCGGATAAGCAGATTCCACCAAAAGGAAATCAATCAACTCATCTTCACCAGTGCATCTGCTCATTGAGCTAACAAAAAAAACCACTTTAAAAGCGAGTTGTGCCAAACGAGGCTTAAGTACATAGTGCACAAATGTTTAGATTTATAGTTTTAACTTAAAACTCATGTTCAAGGTAGTATTCGTTTTTTATATTTGAAAGATTATCTTTTTCGTTCGAAACCGTTCATAATTTTTGCTTTATATTAATTTTGAAAGCTTGAAGAATGTACCTGGTAAAATATACTTGAGCTATGAACATTTGCGCAAGTTTCTGCTAGGCTAGGACCTAGGTCCACGGAGTCAGCTTGTGCGCGCGCCGCGCAGGCCGTAAGCTGTCCTCCGCGCAGGCCGTAAGCTGTCCTCCGCGCAGGCCTTGCATCCTCCTGTGATTATCCTAGGGAAGCCCGTGCTTCTTCGGCCCATTTCTCAGCCCAACACGACGCCCTTGCTGCTCTGTGCGACCGTGCTCAGAAACGCGGAGGGTCAAAGTCAAACAAGCCTCTGCAACTGCAAGGCGACTCCCGATGAGCGGAGTGGCCAGCTCCCAGACATGGCCAAGGGTTAAAAAAAAAAAAAAACAAGCACCCACTTGCCCACGGCAAAGCCGGCAACGCCACGCGAGAAATTCCGTCTCAAGCAGAGCGCAGCAGCACGTGCGCGCAGGCCACAGCCCCGATCGACAAGCCGGCCGGCCGAGCAGGCACACCGCACGCGCGCATGCCTCCTCACATGGCGGCGATCTCGCACCGGATCGCAGCAGGGTCGGGCCCGCGCGTCGCCGTTGCTGCGCCGCCTCGCCCGCGGGCCGTGGTCGTGGGAGCTGCGGCGAAGGGCGCACATCGGGAGCGGACGCTGGAGGGCGCGAGCGACGACCTGAGGGCCGCCGCGGCGCAGAGCCTGGACTGGGCTCCCGCGCGGCGCCGGGTGCGGGCCGCCTTCGCGCCCGTGCTCCCCACGCTCGACCACTGCCTCTTCAAGGTTCGATGTGCGAGCCGGTCGCTCCTAGCTTTGATTTGATCTCGTACGCTGTCGCGGAGGTTCAGTTGTCGGAATTACTTGTTGGAAAATGGTCGAACGCTTCCAGTACTGCGGAGCTTGCCACCTCATTTAGGTGAGAGCAGAATTTTCTCAACTGGTAGGATCCGCTGCATGCCCAACAAATTGAGTTCCAGAAATGAGCAGCACTATTCTTCAGTGTGCAATTTGCAGTACCCTTATGCAGTCCGAGTCGGATGGACTCTTCACAGTATAACCGGAGTTGTCAACTCGTCATATTGTCTCGCCTATCTCTTGTCTTAATCAGGTTTATACAATTCCAAGTTCTCTTCTGAGAACATGATGAACCATCTGCATCGGCTATTGAGTTCCAATTGCTAATTTCGTATCCTTGTAATACTGGTTCATATGATATCAATTGGCCCATTTTTCTCACTTTCTGTGTCCTACTTTTCATTTTGCAGATGGCTCCCAAGGAAATCCAGATGGAAGAGGTACGGGCATGATGGGATTTCTGAATTGAACTTGCACTCAACGTTCAAGTAGAAGTAGTTCCCTCACTGAAATGAAATGGCACATACATGCTTTCTGTTGCACAATCTAGCTTTACCATGCCCATTAAATGATTCAAGAGCTTCTTTCCTTGCTTTGGGTATTGATAGATACTGCTTGTTACTGTAGAATTACCAGACCAATTCAAAGGGCGTTGAAATATTCTGGAAGAGCTGGCTGCCAAGAGAGGGCACTGCAATTAAGGCTGCACTTTTCTTCTGCCATGGATATGGGGATACCTGCACTTTCTTTTTTGAAGGTGACATTACTTGTTCTGTTATGTATTGATTTGCATTTTTCATTCCTTTGCCTGCATGTTTATTAATTATTATTAACAAGCTTGAGATTACAGGGATTGCTAAGAGGATAGCTGCTGCTGGTTATGCAGTTTATGCTATGGATTATCCTGGTTTTGGCATGTCATATGGTCTCCATGGCTATATTGCAAGCTTTGATGGAATGGTGGACCATGTCATTGAACAGTATGCACGAATAAGAGGTTTTTTGGGCTTATCTTCTGTATATAAGAGTAGATTCGTAATTATATAGTCTTTGCATCATGGTATAATGACCATTAATGTTCAGGCATGAAGGAAGTGTGTGAGCTGCCACACTTTCTCTTAGGACAGTCAATGGGAGGTGCAGTTGCCCTGAAAGTACACTTAAAGCAACAAAAAGAATGGGACGGTGTGCTTCTTGTCGCACCTATGTGCAAGGTATTTCTCAAAGTCCCAATTATCATCAGATTAGGTCATCACACAATCGCATCCTTTTGTTTGTGTTAGTATAAGGTGCATATTTTTCACTGTCCACTAACTATCCAATCATGACTTGTGCTAGCTCGCAATAGTGGATTGTAGTTCACAGTTGGCCGTAGGTGGAAATATAGTGCTAGGTGAAATTTGGGAGCTGCTGGTCAAGAAGTGACTTCTTATTGATACGTTTGCAAAACAATTTATTTCATAGTTACTAATAACTACTAAATCAATGCCAAATTCAATTTTTCTTGCAACCATAGCATATTTCCAGAATCTGAAGAATGCATGAAGAAATTATCTAGATTTTCTTCACTTATCTTTCAAGATAGCTAGAAACTGGTGTTGGAATCTCTCTTTGAGGTCCTTTTGCATGTTTTTAAAGCCCAAGGATATGCGTACTTGATTTATTTTTGTCTCCTCATTCTGTTGTTCAGTGATTTTATAAGATTGGCTTCTCTTTGGCAAGATTTCAGAAGATGTAACACCACCTGCACCTGTATTGAAGGCACTGAGCATATTGTCATGTCTTCTTCCTGAGGCGAAGTTATTTCCGCAGAAAGATATAGGGGATTTGGCATTTAGAGATCCAAGGAAAAGGAAAGTAGTAAGTTACTTGCATAGTTTCCTGAGGCGAAGTTATTATCTTCAACTTGATTTGCACGAATGTAATGTAACGTCTAGCGTATATCCTATTATCCATGTGCATTTTGTGGTTTGCATCTCTTCTCTGCAGTATTTTAATAATATGTACCTTGCATGGGTTAGTTTGTGCAATAGTAAGTCTCGTGCAATCTGCCTTGTTTGCCATGACCTTCCAGTAATAGTTTAGAAAATGAAACAATACATCACTGCTGATTGAAATATTTATTGAAGTTATTTACTTTGGCATTTTCATTTTCAGGCTGAGTACAATGCCATCTCATATTCTGACCAAATGAGATTAAGAACAGCAGTCGAACTTTTAAAAGCCACGAAGGACATTGAATCACAGTTGGAGAAGGTCACTATCGCTTGCACTTTTTTCTCATGGATCTGGATCTCTCTGTTTTATATTGTTTTAACATGATCTGGATGCAAGTCATGAGACCTCTGCATTTGTTCTCGTTGTTTTTTATATGTACACATGCCTTCTCGTTGAAGTACCTAACACAAAAACACTTTTATGATATTCCTAATTTCTTATATAGATCTCCTCCCCATTGCTGATTCTTCATGGAGCCGCAGACATGGTAACCGATCCTCAAGTCAGCAAATTCCTTTATGAGAAAGCCAGCGCGAAGGACAAGACCCTCAAGCTCTATGAAGGCAGCTACCACTCAATCTTAGAGGGAGAGCCAGATGAACGGATTTCAACTGCCATTAGCGACATCATTTCATGGCTAGATTCACACTGTTAAATAACTTGTGTCTATAGCCTCTCATGTCCTCATCCATTGTTTTGGATTTATAGTTTCTTAGGGTACTACGGGACTATAGTTTAATTTTGCCATGGTGTGCACAGAATAAGTATCTCTCGAATTTAATTAATTTTGTGTTTGCTATCTTGACGTTGTTAAGTGTTTTTGCCGTAATTGCGGACACCGCACTGTATAATTTCTTTCTTTCTTTCTTTCTTTTTTTTTTTTGCAACCATGGTCCAATCCTCAAACCAAGATCTAATGTAATCTGCCAAGAAGATTGGTACCCATTCGGGGTTTTCCCCCTCAAGGACAATACCAGTTCTATTGGTAGAATAGCTGTTTATAGCATAGTATTTATCTGGAAATACTCTAGTCGAATGAAAAATCTAAGGTCGTACCCATACATATGTCCTATGTCAAAGCATAATATATGGCATGAGCTGCCATAGAGAACCTACTCAGCTTGACTATTCCAGTGACGTAGGCAGTGACATACTCCATCTGTCTAGGCCATCTCATTTACTGAGTTAAATCTGTTTAGGTTTAACAAAATATATAAAAATTGTTAATAATTATTCTGTGTAATAAGTATTATTAGATTAATTATAGAATATATTCTTATAATAAACTTATTTAGATACATAAATGTTGATGTAATTTTATTTGTTACTAGTTAAATTTAAAAAGATTGACTTCTCGAGAAGCGAGATGCACAGTATTTTGAGATGGAGGGACTAGCTACTATTCAACTAGGTAATTTCACAAGCACAATGAATATCGTTATAACAATTTATTCGAGAATATTCCAAAGTGTCATATTTGTATCCTTAGAGGAAACTGTGGCTAAGCATATATTGATAAATATAGTTTCCTTGACTGTATCACACTCACCTGCTACCAAAGTCTAGTGGGTAAAGGATGATATAAAGTAATGCGATGATAGAAAAAAAATACAAACTAAATAAAGAACGGCATAGCTAGTTGGGAAGATAACAAGTGAGTACTAAGGTTTTTAAGCTCTTATCTCTTATCTAGGGTTTAGGGTTTAAAAATTAAAAAATACAACCAAGATTATAAAATTATAGTACAACCAAACTTCTATACCACTTCGAGGTACGACCCAAAAGAGCAATGAAAAAGGGGATGAGAATGATGCTAAGTTATTGCATAAAGAGCCTTAAATTTTAAGAATCAACCTAAATGTGGTGGATTACATAGGCTAGATAAGACTGTCACCACCTGCTGGCTACCACACAGTCATGGAGCAAACCATATATATATATATATATATATATATATATATATATATATATATATAAACACCATGTTTACACTATAAAGATACTACTCTAGTCTCCCGCTATAGAATAAATTAGAGCATATTTGATACGAACGAGGAAACTTATGTTAAAGAAAAGTCAATAACCATAGTTATACAACTAAGGTCTAAATAATTTCAGAACTACTACAACAATAAAGTACTCAAGTAAAATAGAGAAGATAATATATTGATAACTTATCGTCTTACAAAAAAACTATCATATTTTTAAAGACTATTTTATTTTATTTTATAACTCTGAACTTAGCTTGACTAACTCTAACTACCAATTGAACTAGCTTAAAGATAAATATTATGATTGAGCTTGATGGAATATCTCTTATTGAATCATCTTTCACTTTTTGGCTTGACATCACAAATTGACATGGTCTTCAACTTTAAATGGCTTTCCTCAACTTGATGCTTCTCACATCATCAAGATTTTCTTATTCAATTTGTGAGCCACTTGTTTCTTCAACAATATCATGCACCTGTTCAACACTATCATGAGTCTTTTTTCATACATAAGCTTTGCTATTTGATGGATATCAAGAAGAAATCCTTCATCATACATTCTTTCAAATGGATAATCAGGTTCCCTTTATCAACGTAGCATTTGAGACCAAACATCCAAAAACATGAGATGTTTAGCTTTCTTCTAATGAGCAATCACAAGGTGTCTTCTTCTATGGCAATAGAATCTATTTGATGCATGACAAGTGGTGTCGATTGCTTTGGCCCCAAAACTATCCGAAAACATTTCTCCTTTGGTTCATTTTTCTATCTAGAAGTGAAATTGAATGACCTGGTCAAAGAATAACGATCATATGTCTTTAGTGCATAGTATGTCCCACAATAGGTGTTATTCTTTTATCCTTGAGTCTCATTAGTTCTCATTCTTCTACCCTTTCTAGGTAATCGATTGCTATTCACAACTAGTACCTTAACATAAAAGAAGATTTCGACCCAACGCTTTATTTATATGTTAGTGAATCTCGTTTTGATTCGACACTAAAAATATATTTACTCTTTCTCAATAATGAGGACTCTTTTATGTAAGTAATGCATATTTGATTCCATCCACAAATCAACATTCTCTTCTATGTTTTGAGTTTCACTATCGACACAAATTTGACTTGTTAAATATACTATACCAATTCGTTATGTATGGATGATGAACACAATTCATAGATACACTTATGAAATGTCTAGGAATTGAGCACGCAAATTTACCAATGATGACTTGAGCACTTTAACCATTCAACCATGGGTGCTTAATATAGATAGTCGCATAAATAACTAATTTTATATAGAAAGATGTATTAGTAGAGAACTAAATCAAAAATATTTTGAAATGGTAAATATCTGAAGATGACAATAAAAATACCTTTGTTGATCCTCAAATTGAAAGAGGAGATTAGGAGGGATCAAGAATTCTAATTTTTGCTATTTGGAATGAATCTGTTGACTCATTAATTATTTCTCTCGAACAAAGAATGATTTTGATCATCGAAGGATTGAAGAACAAAATTGTCATTTTGAGATTTGACGAAGCAAGCGAGAACAAGAGAGTTTTTGAGACCTCACCTGCTTTTTGGATTTTGGGTATTGTAGCACTTTCGTTTGTATTTGGTAATTATTGTCCAATCATAAACTAACTAGGTTCAAAAGATTTATCTCGCAAATTACAGATAACTGTGTAATTAGTCTTTGTTTTTATCTATATTTAATACTCCATACGTAAGATTCGATTTGACCAACTTAATTTTTTTTAACTAAACAAGGCTATAAAAGAAAAACCATCCATCTTTCCTCATCCTCGTCGACTCGAGGGAAAAAAAAAAAAACTCGTCGACTCCTCCAGTGACATCTCCAATCGCCGCCGTCCCCGGCGCCGCCCCTCTCGCTATTGTCCTCGGTGCGGCACCTCCTACATCTCTGCCTCACCGCTTTAGCACGGGCAGTCGCCCACCACGCCCGAGTCCCGACTGCGCTAGATTCCACCCGAAGCCGGCGACCATCATACCCGTGCGCGCTAGCTGGGCTGGATCTCTCACCTCCGCCGCCGGCAAGCGAGCGTGGTCTAGCGCTGCAGTGGTTTCAGCGACCTTAGTTCGGCCCGTAAGCTCGAGACCAACCTTAGATTTCTTGAGCTTAAGGTCTCAGTGGGGTTAATTCTGAGGTCGACCTTTAAAGGTCTTACGACCCCCTTGTTTCGCACGCTACAGACGTCGGCTGTTAACATCTGCGGGTGCATCTGCGGTCAGCCTTGTGCGAAGCTGCCGGCGATGTCGTCTCTCAACTCGCTCTTCAACCGATCCACCTTCGGCACAAAATGGTAATTTCCCGTTTCGATTAAAGGGTGGATTTAAACTTTCTAAGATCGCCAATTTTAGTGTGCTTTCTTATGAGATATCCGAAGGATATGAGTCTTTCTTTGCCCCTTCCCCTCATAGAAAAGCGAATTGCCACTTTAATGCCCTATGTTAGATGTTGTGGGGCAATTCAATGTATGCCTAAAATGCGAATTAGGATGAAAGACATCTTGCTTCAGGACTTCCATATGTTGTTGAAGATGTTATATGCTCTTAATTCGAAACGGTAATGGAATATTGATTGGCAGCTTCATTTTTAGTAGTAAGGATGGCTGCTTCAGTAAAGATATCTGAATCCACCATGAACCAACGAAAATTCACTAGTATTGAGCTGGAAAAACTAGATTAGTAAGTACCCCTGGGGCCATGGATCCACTGCTTCAACAACAGCCAATGGCATTTGATGACTGACTTTATTTCAGTTATGGAAGTTCTCATTGGTTACGAGGAATTTGTATATTGCTATGTTCGTGCTCCGTATCAGTTGATGCTTCGTGCTAGTGCTCACAATGTTATCCATTCACACGCATGGTGTGATTCGAAGGAAACAAAATTTCATGTGGTTTAGATCTATTATTAACTTATTTTCTGTGGTTTATGTAGTAAAACATGTTTGAATCTCGTCATTTCGAGGATCAAGCTGCTGCGCAACAGGAGGGACTTACAACTAATAAATATGCGCAAAGAAATGGTTCAATATCTTCAGACTGGCCAGGAATCTATTGCAAGGATTCGAGTAAGTTGGAGTTTAGCTGTTTCCTTGTCATAATTCACACTATTTTATTCTTGGAAAAATACTAAATTACTCGCTCCACATATGAACATTGTCTAGATAACCTCCTGAACCATTTTTGTGTTCAATCTACACCCCCTCTCCCCAACCATTTCAATTGGTCAAATCTACCCCTTAATAACTTTTGTCTTTTTTTTGGTTCTCTTCTCTTACAAGTTGAGTTTTTAGTTCAAATGTTCAAGTGTAGAGAGCAACATAACTTATATTAGAAAAACACATTATAAATATCTCGTTACTACTTTTGATAGGTTAGTACATCTAATAATAAATTAACCCTATAGATACAAAACCTATCTAATAATAATGACGAAAAAATCAGTGTATTTGTGTAAGATAAGTTATGATGCTTGTTTTCACTTATAGAATTTGAACTTAAAACTCAACTTGTATGAGGAGAAACAAGAAGACAAATCTTATTAAGGGGCAGATTAACCTCCTCTCTTTACCCTCAGTTACATCTGAAAGTGATTTGTATACTTTATTGTGACACGAAGCGTGGAGATTGATAAATAAAAAGGCCACACAGTACCAGATGTGTGCTCTCGCGCGCATGTGTGGGTGGGGTAATTTGGACTTTTCATTTTTTATTCTTAACATTTTCTAATAATATCATTATTAATCATAGGTGGAGCACATTATTCGGGAGCAAAATATATTGGCTGCCTACGAGATCATAGAGCTTTTCTGTGAATTTGTTCTGGCAAGAGTCCCTATTGTGGAGGTCCAAAAGTAGGTTCTGCTTTATGAATTGCGATCGAATTACAATTTCTAAGCCATGACTCAAGATTCTTTTTTGTCACAGAATATGATTAACAACTATTAGTTTTATGATGGAGCAGGGAATGCCCCTTAGAACTGCGTGAAGCAATTGGCAGTATAATCTTTGCATCAGGAAGATGTTCAGACTTGCCTGAGCTAATGCATCTCCGTAATTTGTTTACCACCAAGTATGGAAAGGAGTTTGTCGCTGGCGCTATGGAATTGCGCCCTGACAGCAGTGTTAACCGCACAGTAAGTAGAAGCTCTAGCACGTGCCTTTTCTATTTCAGAATTAATAATTGATTGATCACAAAAATGAGGATCTCTTACACTTGCAAAAATATTGTGCCTTTTCTATTTCAGAATTAAGAATTGATTGATCACAAAAATGAGGATCTCTTACACTTGCAAAAATATTGTGCATCTTTTATACAGATAATTGAAAAGCTCTCGGTGAAGGCTCCATCAGGTGAATCAAAGCTAAAAGTCTTGAAAGCTATTGCCCAAGAGTACAATATTGAATGGGATTCATCTAATACTGAAGCAGAATTCAACAAGAAATATGAAGATCTACTGGTAGCATTTGCTAACTCATTACTTATTCCCTGATTATTAGACATGAATGCATATGAAAGGTGTTTCATGTGACATCTTCAAAGCAGGTGCTTGCATTACTGCTTTCTATAGTGAATAAAAACTATAATAATAATAATAATAATTGAGGAACTGCACGTTTGATATTTCCATTGTTGGGCTTGACATAGGCCATTTGGTGTTCCAGTTGAAGGAATTCAGTGTACCTTTACTCTCATCCTGAGAAACCATTAGCTCACAAGACGCTGTTTTCTCTATCAAATATTCAGCTAGGAATCTTGGACTGTCGGCTGCATATTCCACATGCGTTGTCACATTAGGGTTATGTGTCCCATATTTCTAGTCCGTTCTCCCCCTTTTTGGACTTGTGGATTTGGTCTAATCTTACGTCCTTACCACAATTTCCATGTCTGAGGATTAATTTTGGTTGCTGCACAACACAATGAGAACTGCAAAAACAATGCCTACTGGTAATGTAGAAGGTTTGTTGGCTGTTTACTGTGAATCAGGGCCTAATGATTTTGTAAACATGTTTCAGTTGATGAAGCAGTTTAGAAGAAAATATATGCATCCATAACTCCATCGAGAACTAAATATGTTCAGCTAAGTTTGAAATGTGAGTAATCTAGAGATCACCTCATTTATTATGTGCTGGTATGCAGGACGGCTCAGGATCTTCAGTCCACCAGGTCCAGCCACCTATCATTGAGGGCTCAGTGAGCTCACCAGTTGCTTCTGCTTCAAGAGATAAGCTGGCAGCATTGAATTCACCTGTCATTGATGCCGAAAAACATCAAATTCGCGAGTCTCCGACTTCACTAGCTGGAGGTACAAGAGCTTGTGTTGCCACTAAGGGCAATGTGGCAACCATGGAGCATCACTCCCCCGCTGAGGAAATGCCCTCCACCAGCCCAAGTTCATCAGACGCACTGGAGAAAGCCCGAGCTGCTATAGCAGCTGCCACCCGTGCATCTGCTGCTGCTCGTGCGGCAGCTGAACTTGCAAAAGTGAAAATTACAAGTCAGTGACGCCTTCAGTTCCATCAAGGCGAGTCACAGATCCATCAAGGCGAGTCAGGAAATTCACGATTTACGAATCTGGCAACGCAGCACCAGGACAGACTGAAATATATTTCATTGATGAATAACTTGTTACTGTGTATTCCATTTGTGAGCACTTATCACATCATATGAGGAGCGTGGCTTCCCGTCCTCCTTTGAATTTAATCAAAGAAAATGTTCGTGGTTTGCCTGTTTGGAAAGCAAGAATGTCACATTTACTGTTCATTTGCCTTTATTATCATGCATATGCAACTATATCTGTTGTTAGAACGGACACAGCACTGTGCAAAATGCTAGGGTAGGGGATACTCCCAACAAATTACAGATTAGTTTTGTTTTGTATAAGTCAAACTTTAAGTATGTTTAAACAAAAATGCACCATTAACATATAAAACCTCAATTTAGCTTTAATATGTAAAGTCAAACTTTAAGTATGTTTTGCCAGATGCAGGCTCTGCGCCTTTGGTTTTCTAGGTCTTGCTTAGTTCTCAAAAGTTTTTTAAATTTGGTTACCGTAGTATTTTCGTTTTATTTGGTAATTAGTGTCTAATTATAAATTAATTAAGACTTAAAAATTTGCCTCGAGATTTAGAGACAAAATGTGCAATTGATTTTTGTTTTCGTTTTACATTTAATACTTAATGCATGTGTTCAAAGATTCGATGTGATGGATGAAAAGTTTTTAGGTGAAGAAAATTCATCTCTTTTTTTTAAGAACTTCCTAGTCCATCTCCTTGGCGATTTTTTTTAATTTTTAGCCCAAATTTGAAACAAATTCTAAATTTAGACCGGTTTGGAAAAAAATTTTATAAGTAACCCGTTTGGACCCGCCACCATGCATGACGGCGGGGTAGAGCCGCCACGTGGCGGGTTAGGGTCAGCCACGGCAGCAGTCGTCTGGCGTCAAACGCCATGTGGCGGCCCTACGCCGCCGCCATGCATGGCGGGGTGCAGTGGATTTGCCCCGCCATGCATGGTGGCGGGTCCAAACGGGTTACTTATAATTTTTTTTTTCCAAACCGGCCTAAATTTGGAATTTGTTTCAAATTTAGGCTAAAAATAAAAAAATCTCCTTGGCTAGGCTCTGGGCGTGCAAAAAGGCCCGCTCCTCTCAAGCAAGCCTGTAAGAGCAAGTATTATAGTGGACTGTAAGCCGGCTAAATGTTGAGGTGGGGAGAGAAGAGAGAAGAGAAATAAGAAGCAGACTGTAAGCTTATAGCTAGCTTAGGCAAGAAACCAAGAAATGTGAGAGATAAGTGGACCATGTATTAATAGTGAATAACTAATTATTATGTGGGCGGGCTGGGAGAAGACTGCAAAAACCTTATAGCTAGCAAGTGAGATGTATTATTAAACTTGCTCTAAGCATGCTTATGCTAACCAAGTGTCTATCCGCAAATCCATGGCGCCCCAAGTGTAATACTCCCTCAATCCTAAATTACAAGACATTCTAAAAATCTATCTCAAGTTTAACCAAATTTATATGATAAATAATAACATTTATGATGTCAACTAAGTATTATTAAATTCTTCACTAACAATATTTTTCATATGATACTTATTTGATATTATAAAGTTTTATAATTTTCTCTATAATTTTAGTCAGATTCTTTGTGAAATGGAGGGAGTATATAGTTTTTTAATCAAGTGTAATACGTAGTTAGCTACGTCCTTTGAGCGAGATGGCTAATAACTTTCTATTAGCTACTCCCTTTGTTCAAAATTAGATATAGATTTTACTATATACTCCATCCGTCTCAAAAAAGAGTCATTTTAGAATTTTAGACATCTTGTTTGATCATTCGTCTTATTTATTTTTTATATAAATATTATATATTTTGTTAAGATCTATTTTATCATTAGAGATACTCTACTAATAATTTATTTATTTTATAATTTACAAAAAACATTGAATAACACGAACGATCAAATATATGTCCAAAAGTAAAAAACGTCACTCTTTTCGGAACACAGAGAGAGTAGTTAGAGACACACTATACCTAGTTGTGTAGTAAAAATAATTATCTAAAAGAATATCAACATGTCTTATTTTTTTAAGATATTAGTTTCATTATTATAGAATTGTTTAGTTATATATTAGGGCTAATTTAGTAGCTACTCCTGACTACTCTCTCTATTCTAAATTATAAGCCATTCTAAAACCAAAATTATCGATAAAATTAGAAAGATTTATGATATCAAATATACATAGTATAAAAATATAATTAATAAAAATAATACTTTATTATTATTATTATTATTATTATTATTATTATTATTATTATTATTATTGTAATAAAAATTTGATCAAACTTAAGATCTTTTAACTTTTTAAAATTTTTGAAATAACTTATAATTTCGAGCGAAGGGTTAATTATGTAGACCTCAACACTGTCTTCAAATAAAAAGTGACCAGCAGTGTAGCGATAATCGTAAATTTCAGGACATAAATTAATCAATAATAACACTGGACTGGGTTTATAATAACGATATTCCGAAAACGCCCCTACGCCGGGGCAATGGAGGAAGCGAAAGCGGCGGCGTACTACGACGAGCTCAACCGCAAGGGCGAGGGTGCCCGCCGCTTCAAGCAGGGGCTTGGCTTCTCCTCCACCTCATCCGACGCCGCCGCCTTCCCTTCCAAGCCCACCGCCTCCTCCTTCCTATCCGGCTTCGTTCGCGCTGGCGCAGCCCCTGCCGCCGCCCAACTCCCTAATCTCTCCAAACAGCCGCCGCCGCATTCCAGGCCCCCATCCAGTCCGCGCCGTCGCTCCAGTTCACCGCCTCCGTCGCGTCCCAGGATCCGCTCCAGGTCCAGGTCCCGGTCCCCGTCTCGTTCCAGCCGGCGCCGATCGAGGTCGAGGTCCCGGTCGAGGGAGCGCAGGCGCCGCTCCAGGTCTAGGGAGAGGGACCGCAGGGCATCCCGTAGGCGCTCTAGGTCGCGGGGCTCGAGATCGCCTTCTCGCCGGAGCGGCAGGAGCTCGCACTCGGAAGGTCGGTGGGAACGGCATGGGGATCGGCGGTGGCGGCACGACGACGGCCATCAGAGCTCTAAGGGTCGCGGTGATAGGGATGGAGGCAAAATGGACTACTCGCGGCTCATAGAAGGATATGATAAAATGGTTGGTCGCGTCGCGCCCTTCTCATATTGCTTCCTCGATTCATGTCTGCTGTACGATTGTTTTGTTAGCTTCCCGTTTTTTTGGAATGATGAACTGTTGATTCTCTTGCAGACTCCAGCTGAGAGAGTTAAAGCAAAGATGAAGCTTCAGCTTGCAGAGACAGGTGATCACTCTTTCAGTTATTATGAGCTAGGCTGCTAGGGTGGTGCCTTTCTCGATCGACTAAAGGCTACTAGTTTGAATGTAGCATGTCTCTACTGAATATGTGATTCTGCACTGTAGAGAAATGTTGGAAACTGATTGTAGATAAGTCAATGCATTCGCTATGCTAGCTTGTTCAGTGAAAAATGGTTATACATAAATCTAGGCACTGCAGTGCTTATATGCATTTTTTTTGTTTGGATATGTAGCTATCCTTATATTATGTAGCTCCAAAATTCAAAATTGACTCTTGGGTACACTAGCATAATGCCATTGAAATGCGCATGCGGCTGCAATTTCTTCTGTTGATCATGCTCCATGATAGGTTTACAATCTTTATGGTTCTTGGTGATATTTTCATTGTTCTAAAAGATTGTATTGCTTTCCTTTTCAATGTTTGGCAGCTGCAAAAGATTCCAATCTTGGAACTGCAACTGTGGGGTGGGAAAGATTTCAGTTTAATAAGGATGCTCCACTTGATGAAGATAATGATGACGTTGAAGGTTAGTGTTGACATGGCTGCATTGTCTTAATTATTGCTTCATATGGCTTTTCATTTGTTTGGTTGTTCATCATGTCAGCCTTGATTGTTCCTTATGATGCTTTGCATGACATGGTTATTCATCTAGTCATTGTTCAACTTGGTGTATTATCATTTTAGACATCTGCCTATGATTGGTTTTGTAGGCCCTAGAATTATAATTTGTGATTTTATTTCTAGGCTGTAGAGTGCTTTTTAGCACTAGTAAAGGCTACACAATTGATTTTACATGCCCAATGTCATTTTCTTTTCACCATCTCATGATGTTTCTTGCTAAAATACATTCTGTATTCAAGTTATCAGATTCCCTCAATAAAGCTAAGATATATTAACCTTAGAGAGGTTATTGTTGTTTTGGTAGTTGCCCTCTTATTTTTCAGTTTTTATGCTCAACAAAATAGCACTACCCCTACATTTTGTATATATTTGTGTGAATCTAGAATGCTCAGTTTTTGTATGTCCACTGACTGCATTAGTTCAATCATTCTAGACTTATGAGTAGCTTAGGCTCACGATCAATGCAGAAAAAAGGAACTTCCTTTTTGTTTGGATTTGGGGAGCTTGAGCTCTTGGTTGCTAGAGTGATAGCACAGAGGTCTAGATTGATGCAGGGACTGTCCCTTGACTGTACAGTGACAGAACAGCCTACTGAGCATGAAATACTTTCCTAGATATGATTACATTCTCTGAAGAATCATCTGGAGAACTAATACAAGATATGAGGCGATGTTGATTGTGTAAGTAGGATTGATATGCTGAGTTACTAGATTGACTATAGGAGTACGTGAGACCTGTATATATAGGCACAGATAGGGGTGGCTTATGGAAACAGATCCGTCCTCATGTTCAGCAGTTCAGTGTTTATGCCAGCACTGTATCTTTCAGGCTTACTGGGCAGGAGAATAATTTATTTTGGCGTCTCTGCTCTTTATTGGTGATAAACCAATCTGCTGGAACCTCTGCTTTTTATCAGGAGAATAATTCAACTGCTTGAGCTGCTTCAAACTGTTGAAAATGGGATATACATGATTGCCCTATTTCTGTGATGGCTTGGTGGCTTTAACATTTAGTGAGGTTTTAGTGCAGTAATATGTACAATGTGGCCATTTATGCGTTCTGCTTGGCAACCCAGATCCTATAATTTATCTTTATTTTGTATCTGTAGTTGCTAATGATGATGCTTCACTGGTGAAGAATATTGGAAAGAGCTTCCGGCTTTCTGCTGTGGAGGTATACAGTGAAAAGCAATGAGTTATATATTCTGCACTTTTTACATTATTCTTACCATTATTGCTTTTCTCTCTCCTATTCCTTGTTCTTCACCTATCCTAGTCAAAGCATGAAGATAAAATCAGAGATGCACATGATGAGGCTATATTTGGTGTACCTACAATTTCATTTGTTGATACTGAAACTGGTGGGGACGAGCTTAAAACCAATCATGAAGATGGGAAAGTTGAAGATATAGAAGCTGATGAACCTAGCAGCTCCCTCATCAGCGACAAAGTAATACTATCAAGTTTGTTTTCCTGTCATTTTGTTTATTTCTGTGTGTGTCAAAGCCACTCATGAAACAATGCCCTTAGGTTCTGGCCATGCAAAAAGGTTCCTGGAGAGATCGGGCTCAGAAGTTGCGGCAGGATTCGAATACATGAAGTTTGTCCTCGTCCCTGCGACCCTGCTCAAGTTTGAATTTGCCAGCATGTGACAGATCTGGCATCTTGTGAAGAATGGAGCCTGAATTTGAACTTAACCCCACCCACCCCTTAGAAAAGTATAGTAGTAGATGGATAATGTAAGCTGAACTAGACGGTGGTTGTTTGTAACACTCTTTCTTGTCATCTACAAACAATTGTATAAACAAAATCTACGTTACGCTGTCTATATGGGATTCTACACCATTTAATCCTTGCATGAAATTAATCAATCTGTTATCACCTCTTGCTAAACTCTGTGCACCACTTTGTGTTTGTTTCTTCGAACATACAGAGTAAATTATTTCACATTGATATTTTTTTTATGGAACTTGGATACATCAGTACATATGAAGATAAACTTTTGCTACAGGAAATGAAGTCGAATAGAAATAAATCTTTTGACAGAAAGTATATACATGATATGGCTATTCAAACTAGCTTCCAGTCTTCACAACATCACTTTGTTCCGATTTTTAGTTCTCAAATAATAATACGAGCTTCCATGAATTTTACCATGCCTCTTTTACCAAACCGTGGGGGACGTCGAATGATGTTAAAACAGTAATTTGTATTTCTCTGTCGATTTTTGCAAGTGAGAGAAATGCTACTTTCCTTGCAAAAACAGCACCGTAGTTTCCCTTACTTGTAAGGGCTACTTGCTTTTTTTTTTCTAGGTGTTCACTTAGGGGACGTTTGGTTGCTAGCTATAGTTTACCACAACTAACTTTAGGCAAGTGTGGCAAGCCACAAAAAGTGTGGCTAACAAATTGGTTGCCACACTTTGCAATGCCTAAAGGAATCTTGCCACACTTTTTAACTCTATGACATGTGAAGCCCAAAAGAATCATGCCTAAACTTAGTTATCAACCAAATACTTGCCAACTTGGTCAAACTTGCCTAAGGTAAAGTGTGGCAAAGTGTGGCTAGCAACCAAACAGCCCCTTAGTGACCACATACATACTAAATCCGCCCCTGATAACAGCACCATGGATCTGAGGATGAGAATGGAGATGAAAACTCAGAGTCAGCTTGCAATCTGGCACGGCTTGACAGTGCGGCGGCGCTGCCGCTCACGGCGGACCATTGTTGCTCAGCTGCGTCGAGTTGGCTAACCAGCAGTGCACAGCTCACGTTCTCGTAGGTTGGAGCTTGGCTGCATTTGGATTTTGGAGGCACGGACTGGCTTACAATCTCGCCGCGACTCGATCGATGATAGACGGGAGAGCCGGAGAGGTCATTGCCGTAGTCTACGCTTGACAGAATCACAGAAGTATAGGGAGGAATAGTTCAATTCTCTTCACTGCTTGACTCAAAGGACGTAAGAAGACTTGACCCATAAGAATCTAATAATCTCTAGAATTAAGGAACTAACCTGATCAAATCTACTAGTAATATCTTTCCTAATCCTTATCCCTTTGCCGTGAGGGGTAGGGTAGGTGGGCTGGCCCTTGGGTCATCACCTATAACAGTGTCCCATACCTACAAATTTTCATCCTGGTCATTTTTGTTCAATATAAAAATACACCGTAACTCCGTGTCCATCTTTTGAATGAAAAATATAATGAACATTTCACTTCTATAAGTTACTGGCAGGCATGGAGACACTTCAGTTTGCTCCAATGGACCAGACCAAGAGAGAGAACTTAGAAGCAAGACATTTCGTAGAACGTTCAGATGCAGCTGTGCAGAAAGAGCCACGACGTCCTCAAGAAGGTAGGACAAATTATTGCCTTATTACTCACCGACAACTGTATTAATTCTCAAATGCTTGTAGCTCAGTTAGCAATGACAGTAGTGAAAAAAATGTTTCAACTGAAATGGTTACAGCAAACAATTAACCAATCGTTTGTCTTCTGAAACTGAGGAAGCAATACATAGTTTACCAGAAGAAGGAAAAGATAGTAAAACTGAGGTCTCATCATATAGGCTTCTAGCGCTCCCCTGCATATGTTCGCGGGATGACTGACGTCCCTGCAAAAAATGTGCATATAGGCAATTTAAGCAGATGTACTCACCTTGCTGTGCATATAGCCACACTCATCTATCTGTTCTACATGGTAGCACTACCATTTACTAGAGGTTAACCAAGCAGATGTACTCACCTTGCTGTGCATATAGGCACATTGCTGTGCTGCAAATGCAGATATCTCCCTATGGCAATTTCATCAGCTTCTGACCACGCAAACCATTCCAAAAATCTTGTGCCTTTGTTACTTTCTTTCCAGGGAGTTGAAGCTCCAAAACCTACCATATGCAGCATTAGATGCACTGAAGAAAGTCATAAGGAAATCAAGTAACTGTCATCGGTCAGCAAATCTCAATACATGCCTCAAGCCAGGTTGAACCACTGCAAGGAATCAGCAACGAGCTCCCGGAGAATAGTATCTCATTTTCATCTCCAGCTTTGACACATGATGTTGAAACCTTTGTGCTGATAACCTTAATCTCTAGCACATCAGGCACACTGTTTTGGTTTACGAGTTGCAGCTTTGCACGTGTCCCAGGCCATCCTGCAAATGCCCGCACCTACCAGAGTTGGTTGGCAATAGCTTTGTTGAACACATTAAGAATTAGAAACTCACCTTGTTATGGAGCACTTTAGCTTCTTGGTCAAATGATAGCCATGACTCCTCAGAATTTAACTGGAAAACATATGTCATTGTGATAAGGTATTAAAACAGTTCTTCATGATAGTTTAGTCAGGATTTATCAAAACGTGGAGAAACATTTGAATGCATTATTTTTGAAGTGCTTGTAGACTGAATTTCAACTCTCAGTAGTAGGCACAGAAGATTAAGTGAGTACATCTTATCCATTGAAAAGCAAGTATGACTACTGCAGGCTAAATTTCAACAAAATAACAGTGTTGAATTTGTATAATTGTAGAAATCTGAACCCACGAGGCATGAAACAGTTTGGTGTAAAATAAGTTCTTTCAAATTCCAGTCCCTCCATTATCAGTTCAGAGGTACCCCGAAGAAACAAATAATTTATGAATAGTATACCAGAAGTAAAGGGATCATCTAGAGTAGGCCATGGGCTAAACAGCAGGCAGAAAGTTTGACAAAAGCTCATGTGACTTGAGAGTTTTCTTTGTTGAATGATGTCTAACTTTATAGCACTGAGCATGATATCAAGATAATGGTGTTTTTTCCTGTCATTGGATGGAGCTAATGATTATATTTTTGGTTTCATATGAGAAGACTAAGGGCCTGTTTAGATCCAACATTTTTTTGGATTTGGACACTGTAGCACTTTCGATTGTATTTGGTAAATATTGTCCAACCATGGCTTAACTAGGCTCAAAAGATTTGTCTCGCAAATTACAGGCAAACTGTGCAATTAGTTATTTTTTTTATTTGTATCTAATGCTCCATGCATGTGCCGCAAGATTTGATGTGATGGGGAATCTTGTAAACTTTTGAAATTTTGAAGGCATCTAAACAGGGCCTAAGAGCATCTCCAACCATTATGCATTTGAAGTTATGTATTTTAGGCAAATTGCAAACCCCCAAATGAAAATGGCAAGGCTAAAATCGGGTGATCTCCAACCGTTATGCAAAATGCCAAGTCCATCATCTTTTTTTTCCCGGAAATTTTGTTTCGCGGCACTCCTTCCCGCGCGGCCAATCGATCCCGCGCCAAACAGCCCGCCATCGTGAGCTGCGCAGTTCGTCGTTCCCGTTAGCAGTACCGATCGCATTGATGAAGAAGGCGTTCCTGGCCGGCGTTGATGAGGAAGGTGTCGTAGATTCGTCCTATCGCGCGCTGCGTCGTCCTATTGTGCGCTGCTTCGTCCAAACGCGCGCGCGAAGTGGTGGCGGCGCGAAGGGAAACCGCGCGAAGGGAAGAAAAAAGCCCGCAAGGTGGAACCGAGAATCCCGTGATCTCTATTTGCATAGCCGGACTCCTTTGGCATATATGTCAAGTTTCCCCCTCCAAATGCATAGCTATGTAAAATGCAAAGTCCAAATGCATAACGATTGGAGAGGTTTTTTTTGGAGTTTTATGCATTTTGGTAAATGCCAAGTCCATTTGCATAATGGTTGGAGTTGCTCTAAATCAAGTTGTAACATATTACAGCACACATTTAGGCCTACTTCTGCCAATGCTTACGGCTTACCTTTGGTGCTAGTGTAGCTTTGGAGTCATCCTGTGGTTGTGCCTTTTCTTTAGCCGAACCATCAAGAATCGATGGCAGTTCATTAATCAATAGCTTGGATCCTGGCAATACAACTATCAATATTACCAGGTCTGAATAGAAAACAAAGTGCTAAAGTCATCCATCATGTTTATTTATTTACAAAACTCAATCAACTATTCAACTAATTTGAATACCCAGCTAAGAGTGAGGAGAAAGTAAAGCAGCAAACTTGCCATTAGGGCGGGTAAGCTTCTAGAAGGTATAAAAGGACCGATTTCATGACAATGACCACATAGAATAATGACCTTTCATAGATTATGATTAGTCTGTGGTCTTTACCTAAATCAAACAGGATAGAAAGTAGCTCTGGTGCCTGCAAACAAACAAAGTGACATACAATATGATCAATTGAGGATAGTAACATGCTGATAACCAAACATCTAGCAATATTCTGACGCTTCACCTTTTTTAACGCTAATAACTAACCAAATTCTGCCAAGAAATGTGTTTCAGTAGATTGTTGAACGAAAAGCATTTCATGTTAGTTGAGCAGTGGAAGGTTTTAGTTCCAGAAATGCACCTCACATAAATTACAAATGCAGTGATAATTCATAATCTACAATGCATTAAATTCTTCAACATGTGACATCCAGACATCCAGTTTTATAATGAGCAGCCAAGGCACAATTTTGTGAATCAAGTTATCCCTAATGGGGCCCGGGGACTCACCAACCAATTTATCCACTTAATATTATATGATCGAACAAGAACAGGGAGAGGCCAAAATGCCCATTTGGTAACATTTATTTATTTTTAATCATATATCCGTGCCATGTTAAAAAAAGAGAGCTGCAGAATTTCTATTATATAACTTTGAATCGTCAAGACGAAACATCAAACTAGGAAGACACTGAATACTACCTACCTTAATGCATTCATCAACAGAAAACCTTTCACACGCAATCACTGGACCTGAATCCAATGCACGAACAGTATATGCAAGGGAAACACCTGTTTCTGCAACACCATCCTACAGAAATAAAGGATATATAAAAAAAAGTATCACATACTCCAGTGTCACTGTATTGTAAATGGGGAGCATTAAAACCTGCAGTGCCCTCTGCACAGGAGCTGCACCACGATATAGAGGCAACAAACTTGGGTGTATATTAACTGTGCCTAAATAAAAGGATACATGACAGATGATCAGGACTTAGGGCTCCGAGAGGCATTTGAATACCCAAAACACAACATGCCCAAATTTTACCAAACTAGGGTTTTAAATGCCAATTCTTCTAAATTAGCCTGACTATGAACTGACTTGAAGTTATGCAGTAGTATAGTTGCTCGGTGGTAATCAGAACAAAATCCGATAATATGGCCTGAATTCTGAATCATAATGTATGCCTCAAGCCTGGCCCTAAACCTTATATTTTAGATAACTACCTTCATCTTGGAACGAAATGGATTCTGAGTTTGTCCTAATTGACCAAACTTATAGAAAAGAACAATGATATTTGCGATATCAAATGAGCCTTACTAGATACATTACAAGATATATTTTCATGATTTACCTCATTGATTTGGGAGGTGTTACCGCGGTACATATGCAGTAGTTGCTAAATTCATTTTTTCCTCCGAAAAACGTGAAGAGCAGTTCCTACTTCCTAGTCAATTACAGTGGACTCCTAGTTGACTATTTATGCTTGAACATGAGGCAATTCTTGTGCATTGTGCAACAACAGCAAAAACTAGGGGAACAAAAAAGGCAAAACAGGTGCTGGACAACCAGTCGTACCGCACGATGGGATATCAAGAAATTTCTGGGGCAGAATGTTCCCGTAAGCAGCAGTTACGCAAACATCCGGTTCCACTTCCTTCAGGGCCGACAGGAACGACTCCTGCATTGCTCCAGAAATCACTAAGAACCCAAATCCTCCATAGCCTTACAGGAGCACCAAGAAAGACTCGAGAATGGTCGTCAGGAAGGTACCTCCCGGGCTCGTTCTGGCGTGAAGATGAGTTCCTCTGGGAACCCGCGGTCGAGCGCCAACTGCGCGACGGCCGACGGCAACAGCTTCCTCCCCCTGTTCTTGGCGGCCGGCGGCTGCGTCACGACGGCAGCCACCTTAAATGCGGATTCCGGGGAGCCAGACGCGCCCAGCAGCTTGTCCAGGACCGAGGCGGCCACCTGAGGTGCGGTACGGTCCGAGTTCAGTAATATGACCACCAAAACCTGAGTACGAACCGAGAAGCTGGGATTCTGCAGGCGCGGTGGTAGTACCTGCGGCGAGCCCAAGAATACAAGGTTCTTCTTCCCAGTGCCGCTGCCTCCGGCTCGAGAGGCGGAGCTGGCGGCGCAGCGGAAGAAGCGGCGCAGCGACGGTGGAGAGTACCGCGCCATGGTTCTCCTCGCGGGGATTGTTGGGATGGGGAAACGGGATTTGAGGCTGGAAGGCAAAGAGTGGTAGTAGGTCCGTAGGTGGACTTCGGGCCGATATTTTCTGGGTATTACTGACGGGCCCGATCTGGCGTGGCGTGGCAGCATTTTCTGAAGCCCAAAAAGCAGTAACAGACTAGTTGATTTTGCTTCACACGGCCCACCACCTCCAATCACTCATCATCTTACTCAGGTTGCGCTGAGTAAATAAATAGTTCTTTTATAATCCTAAATTTTAACTCATGAGATGGTTGTTTCGTGAAATCATAATCTCTTTCTTTCTCCGCTCTCTCTTTTCTTCATATTAGCAACAATTTTATATGACACTGTATGAGACGACGTACGAGACAGCCTGCCCATTTCTAGCGCTGAATACAGTTGAATTATAGAACAAAAAACGCATTACAGATACTACCAAGTTACACTGGCGCTGTTCAACATCTTTTAAGGAAAAGGATAAAGGCATGCTTGTCTTATATCCATTAATATTACAATCTTGTGTTTCATGTTAAACATAAGAAACTCAACATAAATTCAATGACACATATTGGTGAGCCGTTATATAGAACTAAAAGAGGCAAAAATTTAGGACGAAGAATAGGTAGGCAATTGAGCAGGAAACACAACTGCTTGGTAAAAAAACAAAAAAAAACACGTATTCTCTCTCATGGTAATCACAGTTATATTAGTGTGGGGGTATAAACCCCTATACCCTTACGGCTAGACTTCAGCTAGGAAGCTTGGCCCACTACGAGACGAGTTCAAGGCTTGATCCGACAGCCCGTGTTTCGTGCAAGGAAACAAGACGTGGAGATCAAGCAGGATTCTAGTCGGTTAGAGTAGGAATTGATATCGAATTATCTATGGTAATTGTAACCGACTAGGATTAGTTTCTAGATCTGTAACCCTGCCCTCCAGACTATATAAGGAGGGGCAAGGGACCCCCCCTGGGACATCATATTCTCTCAGCACAAATCAATACAACCAGACGCAGGACGTAGGTATTACGCCAACTCGGCGGCCGAACCTGGATAAAAAGCTTGTCCGTGTCTTGCGTCACCATCAAGTTCGTAGTTTGCGCACCGTCTACCGATAAACTACTACCGTGGGTATACCCCAAGGTAGACTGCCGACCAGCTTTCGTCGACAGTGGCGCGCCAGGTAGGGGGTGTGCGTGCAACTTTTCCGGCGAACAAGATGGTCACGATCCCAGCTTCCGCGACCGTGCCCGAAGGCCTCACGTTCACCGTCGGCCAAATCACGTGGACGACGCGCAGCGGCGGTTTCGCGACCACGGTTCCGAAAGAGATCCAGATCCAATCTGAGATCACGTCGTCTCCGACCACATGCGTGACGACACCAAGCTCCCGACCACCGTTCCCGCTCTACAAGGGAAGGGAGATCGACTGCTCGGACCTCCTCCAAGCGCTCGATCGCGCTGACTCCAAGCTATTCGAAGTCTCCCAACTAATAGATGGAGTTCTGCGCCGGCCCGACCAAGCTGCTCGAGCGGATTCTTCGAAATTCCGCCGGCCAACTCGTGTCACCACACACGAACGGCTGGGAACGTCCCTGACGATAACCTCAACCCCCTCAGGACGATCCGTCGAGCTCAAAAAGGAAGACTATCCTTGCGGCCTGAACAACTCGGCCTCTGTTTATTCACAGCATGTCCAATCCGTTTTCAGCAAAGCGGGCTGGTCGCCGACAAGGAACAATCGTCACCATGTCAACATGGTGACCATCCGAGAGCTACGGGACGGCCAGGTTTCCAGCACCAACTCAAGCACCGGCTCCGTCCCCACCGAGGTTGTGAACACCGAAGACGAGGACTATGACCTGGATTTTCCTTCACACCCCCCGGGTTTCGACCGATTCCCGATATTCCCCCCCCGGCGAGGGGATATTGTATTCAATGTCAGCGCCGACGAACCAGCCGTTGACGGAGAAACAGACGACCAGAGGCAACTCCGCGAACAGCGTAACGCCGAGCGCGCCCGACGGCGTGCAGACGAGCAACAACAGACGCCGCCAGGCAACCTCAACGATGCCTTCGACATGGTCGGGGACCAGCCGATCTACAAAACGCCAAGCGCCAACGTGGCTGTCGCCATGGCCAATCTGGATCGGTTTCCTGACACCCCCGAATGCCAGGGAGTCCGAACCAGTATCCGAGCACACCTGATCGCCGCAATGGGACAGACAGCCACTCTGCTCAAGAGAGTCCAGGACGCCTCTTATACGGAAGCCGCCTCCGACCAGACTCATCGCAGCCGGGCCTCACCCAGCAGGCGTCGCCGCAGCCGCTCCCCCGACAACCGTCGAGGGGACTCACGGCGCGATGATGGTGGTCGGGACGCCGATGGCCGCCGCCAGCAGGACCGCGTACGCGGCCAAGAAGAAGAAGATCAACACAGGGATCTCCGCCACAACATCCCTCCCAAAGATGCCCGGGACCGCATCAACAGGCGCGCCGCAGAAAGAGCAGTCCATGAAAACCTGCGCCGCATCGAGTACGACGCGACCCACGGTCCTCCGGGCCTAAGGCAGTTCTCTTCACACCTCCGCCAAGTCGTGTGGCCCCGCAATTTCAAGCTCGAAAAACTTAAAAAATACGACGGCAAGGAAAATCCAGAGAACTGGATCACTCTCTATGAAATCGCCGTCCGATCAGCGGCAGGAGATGAGCACGTCATGGCTAATTACTTCCCCGTAGTCCTCGACCAGGCTGGTCATCAGTGGCTTCTCGGCTTGCCCGAGGACTCCTTCGACTCTTGGGAAGAGCTACGTCAGGCTTTCATCGACAACTTCATCGCCACATGCGAGCAGCCCGGAAACAAGTATGACCTTGAAAGGATAAGAGACAGGAAGAATGAACCTCTGCGCGATTACATCCGACGATTCTCGGATATGCGTCTCAAAATCCCGAAGATTTCTCATGACGAGGCCATATCAGCCTTTATCAAGGGTTTGCGTTTCCATGAAGCGCTGAGGAACAAGCTATTGCGTAAGCGCCCATCAACGGTAGCAGAGCTCCTCGCCACGGCTAAAAATTACGCCGATGCTGATGACGCAGAAAAACTAATCCGAGACGATGCGAGAGGCACCGACCAGCCCTCCCGGCGAGACGACGGTCGTGGTCGCTACGACAACAGAAATCATCGCCGCTCCGACAACCGCGATCACCGAGAGGGTTGGGATCGGCGGCGCGACAGCCGCGACGACTTCAGAGGAAAGCGCCCTCGAGAATACGACCACGAAGTAAACACGGTCAAACGTCCCAATGGACGACGGGACTACCAAGACGACTACAACAAAACGTTGAAGGGACCGTGCCAGCTACACCCGAAGTCTAACCATACCATGGAAGAGTGCCGCGTCCTCAAAAGTATCTATACACGGCGGGCCGCCCAAGAAGACACCGCCAAGAAAAGTAGCAAACGCGACGGGCACGACCACGAAGATGAGGATGAGGACCAAGACAGGGACCCCCGACACCAATATGTCAGCCCTACCGACGTGGTTCATTCCATTTTCGGGGGCAAGGTCTCCACTGAGTCCAAGCGAGAAAGAAAACTGTTAAAGAGAGCCTGCCTCAACATAGACAGCACGGACGGGCTGATCGCAGATCCGAAATTTCCCGCCTGGTCCCACAGGGAGATCGCGTTCAGCAGGAAGGACCAGTGGGCCGCTATCCCAGAGCCGGGTCGTTTCCCACTGATTCTTGATCCCTGCATCAATAGCATCAGATTCGAGCGCGTGCTCGTGGACGGGGGAAGCTCCATCGACATCCTCTTCCGCAACAGCCTGCCCGCCCTCAAGATATCACCGGCGCAACTAAAACCTTACGACGCCCAATTCTGGGGGGTTTTGCCAGGTCAAAGTTCGGTGCCCCTCGGACAGATAACATTGCCTGTCCAATTCGGCACACCCGATCACTTCCGGACGGAGTTCATCAACTTCGTAGTCGCGGACTTCGACGGGACCTACCACGCCATACTGGGCCGCCCATCACTGACAAAGTTCATGGCAGTCCCGCACTACTCATACCTGGTGCTTAAGATGCCCACGGAGAAGGGCGTCCTGACCGTCAGAGGCAACGTCTATACTGCGTACACCTGCGAAGAAGAAAGTTTCAAGATCACCGAGGCAATTGACCTCTCAATCCGCATGGCGGAAACAGCAACCCAAGCCGCACAGCTGCCCCCCGACCAGCTCCGATTACCCGAACAAGAGACAGCCAGAAAGAATTCGAAATCCAAGGAGTACAAAGAAGTGCAGCTGGTCGAAGGTAACCCCGAGAAGACAGCCCTCATCGGGGCTAACCTGGATCCAAAATAGGAAGACGCGCTCGTCAGGTTTCTAAGGGACAACGTGAGCGTTTTCGCATGGAAACCCGCAGACATGCCCGGTGTCCCACGAAACCTGATCGAGCACTCCTTAAACGTCTCGAAGACCGCAAGACCAATCAAGCAAAAACTGCGACGGTTCGCTCGTGACAAAAAGGAGGCTATTAGGACAGAGATAACACGGCTTCTAGCAGCCGGATTCATAAAAGAGGTGTATCATCCCGATTGGCTCGCCAATCCGGTTCTTGTACGCAAAAAGAATAATGAATGGAGAATGTGCGTTGATTACACCGATCTCAACAAGCACTGTCCTAAAGATCCTTTTGGTCTTCCTCGCATCGACGAGGTGGTCGACTCAACGGCCGGATGCGAACTCCTCTCCTTTCTAGATTGCTACTCTGGTTATCACCAGATCTCGTTAAAGGAAGAAGATCAGATCAAAACATCCTTCATCACACCCTTCGGCGCATACTGTTACACTACCATGTCTTTCGGACTTAAAAACGCCGGGGCCACTTATCAAAGGGCCATCCAGCAATGCCTCCACGACGAGATTCGCGATGACCTCGTCGAGGCCTACGTGGACGACGTGGTCGTGAAAACAAGGGACGCGAGCACCCTGATCGACAACTTAGACCGAACCTTCAAGGCACTCAATAGGTACAAGTGGAAGCTCAACCCCAAGAAATGCATTTTCGGCGTTCCTTCCGGTCTACTGCTCGGCAACGTCGTCAGTCGCGACGGCATACGACCAAACCCTTCAAAAGTCAAAGCCGTACTCGACATGCGACCACCGAAGAACGTCAAGGACATTCAGAAGCTAACCGGATGCATGGCCGCCCTCAGTCGTTTCATCTCAAGGCTGGGAGAAAAAGGCCTCCCTTTCTTCAAACTATTGAAAGCGTCAGAAAAATTCTCCTGGACCGAAGAAGCCAACGCTGCGTTCACTCAGCTTAAGATCTTCCTCACTTCACCGCCTGTCCTCACAGCGCCTCAGCCTAATGAAGACCTGCTCCTTTACATTGCTGCAACCGACAGGGTTGTTTCCACGGCAATAGTGGTCGAGCGAGATGAACCAGGTCACGTCTTCAAGGTCCAGAGACCCGTTTACTTCATAAGCGAAGTTTTAAACGAATCCAAGGCCAGGTACCCACAAATACAGAAGCTTATATACGCCATCCTGATAACGTCAAGAAAACTGAAGCACTACTTCGACGGCCATCGAGTCCTGGTGACAACCAGCTTTCCTCTCGGTGACATCCTGCGCAATAAAGACGCCAATGGCAGAATCGTGAAATGGGTAATGGAATTATGTCCATTTTCCCTGGAGTTCCAGAGTCGCACCACTGTCAAGTCCCAAGCCCTGGTCGATTTCATTGCCGAATGGACGGATCTCAACGAACCTTCCATTCCCGATGTCTCAGACCACTGGTCTATGTTCTTCGATGGGTCCTTGAACATCAACGGTGCAGGCGCTGGGATACTGTTCGTATCACCCAACAAGGACAAACTCCGCTACGTCCTTAGGATCCTTTTCCCGGCGTCAAATAACGTCGCCGAATACGAAGCATGCTTACACGGCATACGACTAGCCGCTGAACTGGGGGTCAAGCGCCTCTATGTCTACGGCGACTCTGCCTTGGTCATCAACCAGCTCAACAAGGAGTGGGACGCAACCCACGAGAAGATGGATCTCTACTGCAAAGAAATTCGCAAATGGGAAACTAACTTCTATGGCATAGAGTACATCCACGTGGTCCGGGACAAGAACCAAGCAGCAGATGCGTTGTCAAAGTTAGGCTCATCTCGGGCCCAGATCCCGCGGGGTATTTTTGTCCAGGACATCCATGAGCCAAGCGTAAGCCCTCCCCTGGTCGACAAGCAACCCACCGAGGCAATGCTCATAGATGACGCCACTCCGGCAACCGGTGGGCGTGACTGGCGCACCCCGTTCATCAAATACATATCAGACGGAACAGGCTATCAGGACAAAACAGAGAACGAGCGCCTCATCCGACGATCAAAGAACTACATCCTGGTCGACGGAAAACTCATGCGGAAAAACGCAAGCTCCGAAGTACTGCTCAAGTGCATACCCCAAGATGATGGTATCAAACTCTTGGAAGACATACACGCTGGATCCTGCGGCAACCACGCCGCATCTAGAACGCTGGTCGGAAAGGCTTTCCGAGCAGGTTTTTATTGGCCAACCGCGGTCGGCGACGCAGAAAAACTGGTTCGGCATTGCGAAGGATGTCAGTTTTTCGCTAAGAGGACCCACGTACCTGCCCATGAAATTCAGACTATCCCGTCGTCTTGGCCCTTTGCTTGCTGGGGGCTTGACATGATCGGACCATTTAAACCAGCCCCGGGCAATTTCAAGTTTGTCTTCGTGCTAATCGACAAGTTCTCCAAGTGGATCGAATACATGCCCTTGGTCAAGGCAACCTCCGAGAAGGCCGTGGAGTTTCTCAATCAAATCATACACAGATTCGGCATCCCGAACAGCATAATCACCGACCTGGGCACTCAGTTTACTGGCACCACTTTTTGGGATTTCTGCGATGACAGAGGCATAGTCATAAAATATGTGTCAGTAGCACATCCACGTGCTAACGGTCAAGTCGAACGTGCTAATGGAATGATCGTTGATGCCCTAAAGAAGAGGCTGTACACCGAAAACGACAGAGCACCCGGTCGATGGATGAGAGAATTGCCGGCAGTAGTCTGGGGCCTCCGAACCCAGACCAGTCGAAACACAGGGGTGTCTCCCTACTTCATGGTATACGGTGCAGAGGCGGTCCTGCCGGCCGACATACACTTCGGATCTCCTAGAATCGAGCACTACGACGAGGCGACTGCCGACAACGCCAGAGAACTCGAAGTCAATTGCATGGAGGAAAATCGTTTAGTTTCATGTCTCCGAACAGCAAAATATCTCGCGGCAGTCAGGCGATACTACAACAGGAACGTCAAGGACCGTTCCTTTGTGGTCGGCGATCTGGTGCTTCGATGGAAAACGAACCAGGAGGGAATGCACAAGTTATCCACTCCCTGGGAAGGACCCTTCGTGGTGACCGATGTCACACGACCTACGTCCTACAGATTGGCATACCCAGACGGAACACGAGTGCCTAACTCTTGGCACATCGACAAACTGCGACGATTCTATCCATAAAGTTTTAATGACTTTCTTTTGTAAGTATCTTATAGTTTTTGATAATAAGATTCTATATTTCTCGCCTATACTTTGTCGTACGCAGCACCCGGCAAAACTCCTGCAATGGATGCTCTTGGCGACAACCAAGACAAATACGGTGACACGTCACTCAGATATTCTTACAGCGCTCAAAACAACAGTCATGACAAAAAAGAAAACTTTATTACAAACTTTACATACAAAGTTTACAATAAACACCCTGACGGGCAGATACTAGTCTATTCCTACAGACTACTTTATTGGCCTAGCTGCTCGGGCTGATCACCCGCCTGGCCTTGCTGCCCGGACGAAGGGGTCGGGGCCACCGGCGCCTGGCTGGTCGAGACCGCAGGCGTCGACCGCCCATCTCCAGCAACGGACGCGCCCGACAACTCCCTGGCCGACCTATCTGAGCTCGGCTGGTCTGGAGGAGTGGCCGTTCCGCACAGGTTGATGTCGCCGATCACCGTCGACGACAAATCCAGCAGACTACCCCGAAGTTCGTCCGCTTCCTGTGGGCCGACTTCCTTTGGGTACCCCTTCTCCAGCCTGCTCAAGTCAACCAGGGGGTAGTGGGCGCGCACCATGCTGAGGACGTGCGCGCCGGCAAACTCCCCGGCGTCCTTCACAAACTACTGGAGCCAGTCCCACGCCCGTTGCGCCTTCTCGACTGGGGTCAACTGCGGCGCGCGGGGCTGGCTCTCCGGGAGCTCGGGACTGATCAGGTCCAGGACCGGGGACACTCCCTTCCAGATCCTGCAACAGTTGGCCTTCCAGGAGTCCCGGTCCTTGATCAGGTCATCCAGGTGCTTCTTGGTGTTCACCTTGAGCACTGCAAACGAAATGAAACGTTACTTTCGGTATACCAGACAAGCACAGGGCAGGCAGCAATCAACAAGGCGGCACCCATTACCAGCTAACTCCCGGTCTTTTCGACCCAACTCCTCCTCCGCTCGCCGCCCGGACTCCTGTGCACTGGTGAGCTGTTGGCCGAGCTGCTCCTTCTCTTGTTGGAGGCTCGCCACCTCCTCCTCCAAGTCTGCGTGAATCCTAAACTGGTCAGCAAAGCAAACTATACAAGTATGCGAAACTGCTCGGAGCGTGTGACTAACCTTCCTGCAGCCGGTACTGGTCGGCCAGGCGACGAGCGAGGTCGAGACGACGCTCCTTTTCGGCGCTCATCTCGACCACCTTCTCTCCGACCTCCGCCCGCAGCCGGTCTACCTCCGCGGCAAGGGCCTTGTTCTCGGCCATGACGCCTTCTATCTGGTCAAAGCACCGTTTCCGGTACTTCGCCGTTTTCATAACGTCCTACAAAGCAAGCATATAAGAATGCGCAGAAGACAAGGCAAAAGAACGCGCGGCAGCTCAAAACGCCGCTTACCTTGACCTCGTCGACAAGGCGCTTGGCCGCGCGCTCCACCCTGGCGGCCTCTTCGGACTCGGCGAGCTCCTCATGACCGATAAAGTGATCCCCGCGTTGGCGCCACACATACACGTGTTGGCGGCCATCACGGGGACGACCCCCGATCTCTTCTACCTCGCCGTCGGAGGCCGCCCTGGTTTCCTCCTCCTGGGCTGCGTCACCCCCGGTGGTGGTCCCAGGCGCCACCGTCCCTTGGACCAGACCTGGGGAGCCCGCAGCCGGAGAGGCTCCTGCTCGGGGCGGCGGGGGGACTTCACTCCCCCCGGCAGGAGGAGCGGTCGGAGACTTTCCCTTCTCCGAGGAGTCAGTTGGGGGAGCCTCCCCAGCCCTGGTCGGGCTGCTTGTTGTAGTCGGCGCCGCGCTCGGGAGCCCCTCGGTGCTCCCAGGCGCGACTGCAGCTGTCGGCTGCTCTGTGGTCTGGGGGGCCGCATCCCCAGAACCGCGGGCAGGCTCGCCCGTTCCCTGGCCAGCAGTTTGGCCAGGGTCGACATCCGATGCCGCACTACAGGAACAAAAGTTAAAAAAAAAAAGAAAAAAAGAGGGGTCCAAAATACGTAAGTTGAACACTTACAGGTCTGACCGGCGATGGGTCGCGGTGAACCTCCTCCTCGCCCGGCCGGTCGGCGCCTGTGCCCCCACCTCGGCAACTTGCGGGGCAGCTGCGCCGCTGGCCACTCGATCAGTGGCGACCGGCGCAGCGTCTGGGCGGCCCCGAGACCGTCGGACCAACGACGGCGCAGCCTCCTCGTCGTCGTCGTCGTCGACGACGATCCGCACGAGCCGACGACGCTTCGGCGCTTGACTGCTCTCCGCCGGTAGGTCTGCCGGCAGCTCCGGTGTCGGCAAGGGATCCGCCGGCAATGGCCTTTTCCCCGCTACCCTCTCCTCGGGGGTCGGGACGGGGCGGGCTCGGTCTTCCTCTGACGGGACCTCTCCCACAGGATCTTCCATCCCCGGTGCCAGTGATACGTACACTACGCACCGGTCGACATCACCGACCTGCAAAAGCAACAGAGGTGAGCCAACTGCAGACGACATACGAATGATCAAACGGAGTATGCTACATACCTTTGGTGCTGGTCGTCCTAACTTGAAGGCTTGCACCCGATCACTGCTACGGGTGAAGCCCCCATCCGCGAAGTTAAACAGCTCGTTCAGCAGCTGTTGTACCTCCGCCTTCTCCAGGACCTCCGACCGCATCCTGGTCGGGTCTGCGCTTCCGGCATACTCATACGCCGAGTGCACCCTCTTCTGGCAGGGCATCACCCGGCGGCAAATGAAGTTGCCGACCACGCTAAGCCCATCCAGGCGCGACCAGTCGATCAGCTTCATCAGATCCGCCACTTGACCGTCGTACTCTGGGCGGTCGGTCCAGCTCGCCCTCTTCTCGGGAACGTACCCCACGTCGCAGAACGTGGAGCTGCCCGGTTCCTCCCTGACGTAGAACCACCTCCTGTACCATTCGGTCAAGGAGGTGTTCCATGGGCAGTGCAGGTAGCGGTTCTTCATCCCATCACGAAGGTTGAGGTATACTCCACCTGCAACCTTGGAGCCTCCAACTGCTCCCTTCTTCCTCAGACAGAAAAGGTACCGGAAAAGATCAAAGTGCGGCTCTATGCCAACATAGGCCTCGCACAGATGGATGAAGGTGGAAATAAGGAGAATTGAGTTCGGGTGCAGATTGCAAATCCCGATCTCATAGTACAAAAGAAGACCTTGAAGAAAGGGATGAACAGGAACACCAAAGCCTCTCTTGATGAAATCTTCAAAAACGACGATCTCACCGGCGCGAGGGTCGGGGTAGCTCTCCCCTTCCGGCGCCCTCCAGCCGCCGAGCTCTGCGCCGTGCAGAAGCCCCATGTCGACGAGGTCACCAAGAGACTTTGTGGTGCTGCGAGACTTTTTCCACTCCTTGGCCATCAGCTCGGCCCTCTTCCTGGAATCGCTCTTCGCCATTAGAGGTGCGAATGTGAGCTGGAGCTAGGAAGATGCAGGAGATTGGAGAAGATGAGAGCGGAAGATTTGACGGCAATGGCAGGAGAAGCGGTACAGGCGGTCCTATTAGGCCCTTATAAACCCGCGACCCCACCTCTCCCACTTCCTGTATTCTCGGGAAGTGGGCAGGCCATGCGGCGGACGCGGCGTTTCGGTTTACAATGATTATAGGCAATTAATGCGGCGGAGTTTTCGTACCAATTGATGGTTTCCTTTTCTCAAACCATGCAAAGAGCGGTTGTACAGTTGCCAGGCGCGGCTTTTCATGCATCCGTCTGACATATCGTCAGGAGACCCCGTCATGTCAACTTTAATGGGAAAGATTTTTTCAAAAGTAAGAAGACACATACGCCAGTGAGTCAGCAATCCGGGGACTGCACCGACCACCGAGCACTCGACGCTCGGGGACTGGTCGCCCAGTCTATCAGCTCGGAACTTCAAGGACTGCACCGACCACCGAGCACTCGACGCTCGGGGACTGGTCGCCCAGTCTATCAGCTCGGAACTTCAAGGACTGCACCGACCACCGAGCACTCGACGCTCGGGGACTGGTCGCCCAGTCTGTCAGCTCGGAACTTCAAGGACTGCACCGACCACCGCGTACTCGACGCTCGGGGACTGGTCGCTCAGTCTGTCAGCTCGGAACTTCAAGGACTGCACCGACCACCGCGTACTCGACGCTCGGGGACTGGTCGCTCAGTCTATCAGCTCAAAGCTTTAAGGCACGCACCGACCATTGAGCACTCGATGCTCGGGGACTGATCATACAAGTATAGTAACATGTAATTCCACGCAGCACATTAAGTGCCTGGGGACTGGTCGATTGGCATTTTCGATTGCAGACGAGCATGACATGCTCGGGGACTGGTAAATTCAATTTTTCAGACCTTGCTACAAGGCTCATACTTCGCCTTCCAGCAAGCTCGGGGACTACATCGGTACGATGCATCTAGCGATGCATCTCAGTCTCAAAACTACTTTGGAGAATTTTCTTTTGACCCTGGCACCACGTGCCTACGCCACCTACTACCAGGCTCGGGGACTAAGTGGGCACACTTCACCTAGCGGTGAATTTGCTTGCTTTTTTGATGCTTCTACCTTTCAGAAAGGCAAAGTGGGCACACTTCACCAAGAAAGAAATTTTTTTTAGAGCACCATGCATTCTTCGAACAACCTGCTTCTTCGATGTCAACGTTGATCAACTGTCCTTCGAGTTGGTCAAGGAACCGTTGCGACTGTTTGGGCGATTTTCCCGCTTATTAAAGACGACAAGCCTCGCTGATCGAAGAAGCTCAAGACGGCGTGTTGCATCACAATACATGGCGCTCGGGGACTAGCTGTGGGGGTATAAACCCCTATACCCTTACGGCTAGACTTCAGCTAGGAAGCTTGGCCCACTACGAGACGAGTTCAAGGCTTGATCCGACAGCCCGTGTTTCGTGCAAGGAAACAAGACGTGGAGATCAAGCAGGATTCTAGTCGGTTAGAGTAGAAATTAATATCGAATTATCTATGGTAATTGTAACCGACTAGGATTAGTTTCTAGATCTGTAACCCTGCCCTCCAGACTATATAAGGAGGGGCAAGGGACCCCCCCTGGGACATCATATTCTCTCAGCACAAATCAATACAACCAGACGCAGGACGTAGGTATTACGCCAACTCGGCGGCCGAACCTGGATAAAAAGCTTGTCCGTGTCTTGCGTCACCATCAAGTTCGTAGTTTGCGCACCGTCTACCGATAAACTACTACCGTGGGTATACCCCAAGGTAGACTGCCGACCAGCTTTCGTCGACAATTAGTGTAGCAATTCTTTTAACTGCAGATATCTCCTGACAGGCGAGAGCTAATGCACAGAAGAAAGAGGCATACTTTCTCAATTGTCACAACTCCTGTGCCTTCCACACTACCGAAGGGCCCTTTTTCTGAAGTTCACACGGTCTCAGGTTTGTACATTGCTTTAAGTCATGTGAAATACTTTAAGTCATGTACATACACTATTTGTTTAAGTCATGTACATACATGACTTAAAGTATTTCACATGATTATTTTGTTACATTATAGGTATGAGGTTCTGAGGAAATATTTTAATTAAGAGCATCTCCAAGAGCTTTTTCTAAATCTTACTCTCTAAATTATCATTTGGAAAGTCATTTGCATAAAAATCGCTTTCTATGCGGGTGTTTGGGACTGCTCCACAAACTCCACTGTGGAGCAGCTCCACAAAAAACTAAAGTTTGTGGAGTATCTCTTTAGGTGCTCTCACAACTCCACCATTTTTTCTCGAACTGAGTGCGTGGAGCTGAAACCGTTTGGCTAAAAAACATGGAGCGGAGCTAAAAAAACATGGAGCAGAGAGCAGTCCCAAACACCCCCTATATCTTTTCACTATCCAACAGTTTTATTAAATCTCATGCGCACTCTACAGAGTCATTCTTGTCTTCTATATTTGGCTAGCAAAAAATACAAAATAGACAATGACTATATTTGGATGACCATTTAGAGAAGCTGTTGAATAGTAATTTTTCATCACAATCTCTATTCCTAGCATTCAGAAAGAATATAGAATCCCTTGGATTGGTCTCATTGATACATCTAGTTATAAGTACATTAAAAAGTTCGTACAAATAAACAAACCAATAAGCGAAGCGACCCTCTTGAGTTTGCGGAAAGTTGGAGATAAGAGGGTTGTAGCGTCTAGCGTGTCCTGAGCCAACATATTGTCATATCAGCAATTAAATCCTAAAAGCATTTGATGATACCATATTTTGTTATTTAAAATTTCCAAGAAAAAATGTGGCCATAAGAAATATTGATTATACCAGCATCACGGGATTGAATGTGGCACCATCGATTGCACGATGTAGGATAAAAGGAGTCCAAAAAAACCGAAAACAGATCCTATTTCCACAGTATCCATATCTCATGACTGAAGCTACTGATATAAAGTGAATTAAGCAGAAGTACTTGGCAAATATTGTGCCTTCAAACAGTAAAAAAAAACTAAAATAACAGAGCCATTTCCCATGACAAGACTATCAAAACGAATTCATTATTTAGACCTAGTAGCCATATGCAGAAATCTTATAGATCCGGATGCTTCCATCAGTGTAACCAGCATAGAGCGTGCTTCCATCAGCACTCCAGCTCAAGCATGTGCAGTAGAGCATCTGCATTGTTACACCAAATAGTATGTAAGTTTCAAAAGTACAACTTCACCAAAGTGGCTTTTATAATACCATAAATCATGAGATAGAAAATAACAATGTAGTAACATGCTTATAACAAGTCTTAAGAATAACAGCAAGTTTTCACCCAATAATATAAAATGGTTGGGGTTTTTTAACACCTTCTTCAAACATGACAAATAAATTGAGACGGTTGAGATTGAACACAAAGTGTCAACAAGGGCAGGGAACACAATCTTTCTTCTAATACAGATACCGCAAGCAATCTAATAACAAGTTTAATGTATCTTGCTTAATGTAATGGATGGATAACAGTTATGTGGCTTCACAGCATAAAGTCCACACAAGGAGCGACCTGCATTTACAATTTAAGCTGCATATATACATATAGATACTATATGTTCTTATATATAACTGAACTATTGAGTAGCAGCTCAACCAGACAATAATTCAGAGCATACACAAATCTCATAAAACAAACAATCCTTTAAATTGCAATTCAGTTCAATGTACTGCCAGTACAGCACAACTAGATAAAACATCAAAACTGCAGTTGGTAAACCAGCATGATACAATATATTCAGTTCATATAAAACTACACATATTCATCATCCTAATGCTGTAATGCAGGCAACATCATTATAGCTAAGACCTATAAGACTGAGTTATGACCAATAAAATATGAACATATACCATATAGTGGCAACAATCAGAAATCAATCAATGACACATGAACATCTCTACATGATTACAATTACAATTATCAATAGCAACATAAAAAAAAGTGAAATGATGGTCGGAAGACTAACCTGATCTTTGGTAGACGATACCTCAGGCTTGAGATCCTGGACAACGTGCTTTGATTCAAGATCCCAGATCTTTATGGATTCCTGTGTCGCTGCGCAGAGCCAGTAGCGGTTGGGCGAGAAGCAGAGCGAGTGGATGATGTCACCCGCGTCGAGCGCGTACAGCCTCTTGCCCTCGGTCAGGTCCCACAGCAGGGTAACATGGTCTTTCCCTCCGGAGGCGCACAGCGAGCCGTCAGGGCTCACAGCGACGGCGTTGACGTAACCGCCGTGACCTTGGAGAGTGCAGCGAAGCTTGCAATTGGTGAGGTTCCACACCTTGACACTGCGGTCCCAGGAGCCGGAGACGATCGTCGGTTGGTAGGTATTAGGCGAGAAGCGGACGCACGAAACCCAGCCATTGTGGCCCTCGGCGCCGCCAAGGTCGCCGCCAATTGTGTACTTGCATTCGCCGAGGGTGTTCCACAGCTTGATGGTGCGATCACGGGACGCGGACACGATCTGGCGGTTGTCGGCGGAGAAGGCGACGGAGAGGACGTCCTTCTCGTGGCCGACGAAGCGGCAGGTAGTTTCGCCCGTGGTGAGATTCCAGAGACGGAGATCGCCGTCCCAGGACCCCGAGAGCGCGAACTGGCCGTCGGAGCTGAGGACGACGTCCTGGACGAAGTGGGAGTGGCCTGTAAGGCGGCGGAGTGGGACGCCGTAGTCGGCGGTGGTGGTGCCGTCCCCGGCGGCCTGGACGGGGTTCCTGAGGTCCCAGACCAGCAGCGACTTGTCGCGGGAGGAGGAGACGATGAGATCGGAGTTGTCGATGGGGGTGGCGATCGCCGTCACCACGCCGTTGTGGCCGCGCATCACGCCGGCGAGCACCAGGGTCTCCTGTGCGCCGGCCATGGTGGTGGGGAGGGTTAGGGTAGAGCCGCGGCGGCGCTGAGTGAGAAGGGAAGGAACACGGCCGGAGAAGGAGGCGTGGTGTTTTATACGTAGGCGGCGCGGGCAGGGGCACTAGGGTTTAGCAGTAGCAGCACCGTGGAGTTTGATTCAGGGGATCGATCGCAGCCGTTGAATGAGAGGAACGTATATTTTTTATTCCTGGATACTGGATTGGGTACCATTATAATGGGCTTCGTTTTGCGAGAGAAGAATGGCCTTGGCCCATTTCAGCAGGCATGTAACGGGAGTTGCAGGGTTCACAAGACATGGGCCTAAATTCCAGAAAAACCCTAAACATAAAAGTGGCTATAGCTACATCCACCGCCAGGCAATTCTTCTCTCTCAGAAATTTTCATCAAAAAGAAATGTTGTCAAGAAAAAAGTAATGCACAAACAGAAAATCCTAAGTTGCGAAAAAACAAGTGAAAATCCTGCATGTTCGAGTAAATCAAAAACAATATTGTTTGAAAAAAATCAACTTCATCCTTTCTTGTTTGATTAAATTCAAAATAATCCTTTCCTTTCAAACAAAAAGATTCAATTCAACTGGAAAATCTATGATAGACCAAACCTGTTATTAGTGCTATATATTCTTGAACTTTTGCTAGTTGGCAACGAGAAACATGTGCTAGGCCCACTTTTTTAGAAAATAGAAGTGACTTCCCGCTTCTGCCACCGCATACAGTGTTTACATTATTACATAGTTTCAGCGATATTGCTGATGAATCAGGAAAACAAGAAATACAAAATATGCATGTCTTTCTACTCTAGCGCAGTGGTCCCTAGAAAGACTCAGGGCTTGTTTAGCACAGCTCAACTTCACTAGTAAAGCTGTTTTTTTAGAAAATAGCTTCATGAGTGACTTTCTATATGAAGCTGAGCTGTTTTGGAGAAAATGTTTGGCAAAAAAAATAGCTTCATCAACTACTTCATGCATAGTTGAGAGAGAGAAATGAGGGAGAAGCTGCAATAAGCTACTTTTTTCCAGCTTATCCAACTTATGTCTTTGTGAGAGGAGTAGAAAAACAGCTTCACCCATGAAGCTGTTTTGAAAATAAGTGTTTGGCAAAAAAAAAAACAGCTCACAACAGCTCATGAAGCTGTTGTGAGCTGTACCAAACAGGCCCTCATTTGTTTCGTCATCAACTCATCACGCTAACATAAAGCAGCTACGTACCCCTAAACAGAATATTTCCTCTCTTTTAAATCAAAATTTGATAATCAACTCCCTAACATTTGGGATACAGAGCTGCGAGGGATTAACCCAATTGCTATATAAATTGTCCTCCATATTGTTTTGGCATGATGACCATCGAATAAAAGATGTTCAATGGTTTCGTTAAAATTATAGAAACAACACTTCTAATTGTCTTTCTAATTCTTCTTAATGAGGTTGTCCTTTGTTAAAAGTACCCCCTGCTAGATTCGCCCTAGAAATAAATCGGAGTCCATAATGCACCATTTCAGTGATTTTGTGGTAACTTTTTTTACCCATACAACTTGTATCAACTTTTTTCTTCTAACAAAGTCCATCATTCGGGAAAAAAAAATCAGATGTCGTTATCCTGATGAATCAATCAATCACTTATTATTATTATCATCATCAGTATAAGAGCAAGGCTAATAACATAATCAATCGTAGGTTGTAAGGATCTTTATAACCCATATCTCAGCTTACCTATATAGTAGTGAACTCTTCGCTACTAATACATAGGTCATTTGTCTCTCACAAAGTTTTTTTTGTCTCATGTCTAAGTCGGATATAAGCTTTTTTCTCTCTGTCTCCTCCACCCTAGCATTCCCTAGCATTCAGTCTATTTCCAACATGTTATTATACTTGCTCTAAAACAGTAACGGGACCACCGTGATTCTATCGCACGAATCGTGAGGCAGGGTCGGAATCAGATTGTTCTCCGGAGCAAGAAAGGCCAAATGCCGAGAGGGACCAGTGTAGGATGCGGCCAACTGTTAACCCGAATCTTATGTTCTTCATACCATCCAGGGTCTCTAGGAATTCATTCAGTTATCCTAGTCCCGCTTCGCAAGTCTCTCCTCCTTGTCTCGTCGCCTTAATTTGCCTCTGCTCTTCCTTACTTGCCCTGCTCCTGCTCCTTTGCCTTCTCCGCGGCCTTTGCATCGCATCGCATCGCATCCTTGCGTTTCTTCCTTCCTCTCTCTGTTCGTGGACGTGGAGAAAGCCAAGCAGGACCAGGATCTTTGCGGCGGCCAGAGACAAACTTGATGCGCGTGTGCTATAACACGTCCCGTGCCGTGAAAACCACCTCCCGCCTTTTCTTTCTGTCTCAGCTAGTCGGCTGGCCTCCGTTCTCTTTGCCCAGGACCCAGGTAGCCTCCTTTTTCACCACCTCCATGCCTCTTTCTTTTCCCTTTCTACCCTGACCCTGAGCGAGCTCAGCAGAAAAAGATGGTCAAAACGACACTCTTTTCAGCGGCCTCGATCGTGCCATGCTCGTGCTCCCGTGTTCCTAGATAGCACAGCGTTTTCGTATCGGAGATCGTGGTTCAAAATTCAAGTACGAGTTTGGCGGCGTCGTTCGTTATTCTGAACTCTGAAGAAACTTTTGTTTCAGCGTTCCAGTGATCGCCGCCGCGCGCATGCCGACCACCACAGCAGGTTTGTGCTGATTCCATCTCCAGCGCGCGTCTGCGTCTCCGGAAGCTAGCAGCAGCAGCAGCAGCTCGAGAATGGCGGACCACTTCGCGCTGATGACGGGCCGGCTGCTCACGGAGTCGACGCTCCAGTCCGCTGTCCACGAGGCCTTTGCCGATGCCGCCGTAGCTTCCACAGCCGCCGGCAGCTACGACCAGACCGATCCCTCCGTCGTTCTTCCTGAAGAAGATGTTCAGCTGGGCAAGGGCAAGGCCAAGAGTGGCGTCATGGTGGAGTGCAGAATCTGCCAAGAGGAAGGTGACGAGGCTTACATGGAGACCCCCTGCTCCTGCAAGGGCAGCTTGAAGGCCAGCTTACTTTCCCCTGCTTCTCTTTTCGGTGTTCCAGTTTGGTGTTTGGCTACCCTATGAATTGAAGCTAACTTGCATCGGAATACGGTTACAGACTCTTGTTTTTTTTTTTGAAAAAAAAATATTTACTGTGAGTAAAGGGGTTGCTGAAACGATCGCAAATAGGTGCTTGAAAGAAAAAACGATCGCTAATAAGAACACACAAAGAAACTAGCCTTGATCGACTGATGCTGCTGAACAGAATAACCAGCCAAACCTGTTTGAAATTCAGTTTGTTGCAACAGATAGTTTTACTTGAATCAGTTTGTTGCTGGTTGCAGTACGCTCACCACAGATGCGTCCAGCGGTGGTGTAACGAGAAGGGAGACACCATATGTGAGATATGCTTGCAGGTAATGCTTTCCCAAACTTCCTTATCATAACCAATCATTCTCAACAGAACTACTACACGACAAGAAGCAGCTATATGTTTTAGCACTTTTCTTTCCTTAATAGCAATTTAGGTTTTGTTTTCCCTTAAGCTGAAAATGTCCACTTCAGATTTACTATGTAGTCATAAAAAGGATGAGAAAAAACCACTATTGAGTCTACGGTGCTGATTGACAGGACACTACTGTTGTCTGACTTCTTTTTTCTGCTCTTTGATGCCACAGCAATTGAAACCAAACTACACTGCTCCTTTGTTTCGGCATGGAAGGAACCTAATAAATTTAAGGTACCGGTCGGTGCTTTATGCCTCTACTATCTCTCTAAAAAATGGACATTGCAAAGGTCTGAAAGCTGATCGTTCATGGGTCACCTGGTAATTAAAGTTAATCCCATTATAGGGCAGCTGGAGAAATACGAGAAAACCTCGGTGCTAGTTATGGTCACACCTCGGATCAAGCTGATGGCACATCAAGCGTTGATTCTCAAAGTCCCAACCTGAAAGGCGTCATATATTGCCGAGTAATTGCCATTGCTGTAAGCGTTACAAAGGGCAAATTTCCTACTTTATCATGAGTGTTCATTCTGCAGTCATCTGTTTTTTTTTTTGTTAACACACTTGCAGTTGATGGTTTTGTTGGTGCTCCGTGACGCAATCTTGCTTATACTCCACAACCATGAAGTGTGCTCAGTAGAGCTAATCACTGTAAGGCAGTAAATCTGATACATTATTAATTTATTGTCTTACTAATCCCTATTTATATCCAAACTGAACACCTGAACTGTGCAAATTACTCTGCCTATGCAGCTGCTGATGTTCAGAACGGCTGGAATTGTCATACCAATCTACATCATCTTGATATCAATTACGGCATTGCTTCATTCGTGCAATCAACGACAGATCTTTAGAATCCAGGTCCATTTTGCATTCCATTCCAGCTTCTTTAAACGAATCGCGCATGAGAGCTGCCGACTATATTGATAAAGAAGAAGAATTCCAATTCTAGCTTCATTTACAAATAATCACAATGTGAACTTTCATGAGAATGCAGGCTGTGCACGAGATGCCGGCTTCAGAACTTCGTGGAGCAGGGGGTTTGCAGCATATCATAAACATCTGGTAGGAAGCTGCACGGTGATTCCTGGTGAGGCAGGCTCTGTAAATATCTGAAAAAATGTTTGAGCTCCAGGCTTGTCAAAATGGGGATATAGAATCATTGTGAGATTGTTTAGTGTTTCATAGTAGTTTCTATGTACAAAAGAAATTCTGAAAATACAGCCAATCAACTTCACAAGTGATGAAGACGAAGTTGGATTGGTGTCACTAAGGAAAATTGAGTTAATGTTGTACATGCATTCTTTTCTTTAGGGGGTCATGTCAAAGATTATAGGAAAAAATAGTACGCCCCCTCCCACACACCAAACTATTTGCTATACCCCACACAAATTCCAACTCATTCAAACTTGTCAACCCCTATGAATTTTTTTCATCCCCTGATGATGATTTTTTAGTTCAAATTTTGTCGAGTGACATAATAATTTTTTGGAAAAACTTTATTGATGTTCTAGACTACTACATCAAGCTAATACATAAATCTTGAAATTTATAACGTTAACAGAAAAACTAGGTAAATCGGCCTAGGTTTGAATTGCATTCTTCGACAATGACATCAGTAGCGCATGTTCGGGGGAGCTCCAACTCTGCAAAAATAACCTCACAGCACCAGCTCTTATATGGAGCAGTTTAACTCTGGAGTTAGCCTCCCGCCGTGGCAGAAGTGGATCCAACAGTATGGCTAGAGGGGCTCGAGCCCCCTACTGTCACCAGCACAATGGAGCCTCTCTGGAGCCTGTCCTTCATTTTGTGGAAGAAGAAGGAAGAAGCGAAGGAGGAAGGAAGAAGAAAGAAAAAGAAGGAAGCCCCTTCTAGAATCCTAGGCTAGATCTGCCTCTACACCTTAGAGTTGATACACTATAGAAGGTTGCACTATAGATGTTTTGACATTTGACATATCTAGCATAGGTGAGTGGTTGATATTAGTTTAAAATAATTTCATAATTAACCGTTTTGGATTATCATTGAAATGAAAACTTCAATTGCAATGTTTGTACATTTTTCATGCCAAAATTAAGTGCTCGTGTGCATCCAACATTGACATAACAAAATATAATCATGGCAACATATTTTTGGCAATGCATGGAATAGATAACTAACCATGTCCACAAGAACATTTATAGAATTTTCTCGGCCCTTGCATGGTGATCCAAACTGCATCTTTTTTGGTTTTGCACATTATTGTAGTAGACAACAACTAATCGATGAGAGTATTGGCAACTAATCTGAGTAGCAATCTTAGACGAGCCGCAACTAATCAACTTTGGTTTAGAAGTCAAGAATTTTGATGTTGTAAAAACAAGAATTTTGTTTCTTGGTCCCAGCGGTGGCAGCATAATATTTGAATCGCCTATGCATCGAGACAACCTCGATCCAAAGTTGTCCTCGTGCTTGGGAGGTTCCCGCGATTGAAAGGGGAGACAGATAGAGACAACTGTGCGGCGGTCTGGTGGCATCTTCTTTCAGGAGCAAACAGGGTGGTGTGAGATAGGGGTGAGGGATTAGAGTGTGTGACTAGTGGCATGGTGGGTAATTCACCAACTTCATGCTAAAACCATAGTTTTATGAAGCACCCCTTAAAGAGCTCTACAAAACCCCTAGATTTAATCCCAGAATCCTCATTCTTTTTGTAGAGCTAAGACATTTGGCTTGGAGTTGGTGGAGTGGAGCTATATTTCATAGAGTGAAGTTCTCTCAAACCTCTCCTAAAAAGATTGTGTTGACATCAGTTATGCTCACTAATTTATATTGTAAGCATGCCAGGATGTTGAAGCTTTTTTAAATGAGAAATTTTACAGTGCTTGGAATTAATGAGAACCCTTCGTTTGGCTAGATCGAATGGTTAAAAATTAGGAGAAACCAATTGAGAAGAACTTAAGTTGCGGACCGGAACTAAAATTTAGTGGGCCAGGAACTAGCTCTTAATTAATTTTTAAGGGTAGAATAATACTTTCACTTGTGAGAGTTTTCTTCCTGCTTATCTCGGTCTATTCAATCCCACAACCACAAATGCATACACCGATGTCGACATTTCAGAATCCATGCCTTCCATTAGGCAGCAGCGGTGGTGGCTGAGACGATTAGACGCCAGCGAATGATGATCTATCGTTGTCTCATGTTCGGCCGGTGCACCCCGCACGACAAGAGGAGGCCTATTTGTCTATCGGCGCTCTTTCCATGGTTGGCCTATTTGGTATTGATAAGAACGTACGATTCTAAAATCGATGAGACTGCAGAGACTCCCACACCCAAATAGAGCATGGTCAGCTACAGGGACTCTCCATTTGTGTCATCTTGCTTGGTTCCATGTGTGAGCTAGTTCTGCGTTCTATTGGAATTTGGAAGCTAACTTTGATGTTATGCTGCTTTTGGCGAATGGTTTCGCATGTGCAGACGAACAAAGCCTCCAAGCTTGATGATGCCATTGACTACCTAAAGCAACTTTAGCTCCAGGTGCCCGTGACCAAATGAAACCGCGTTGCTCCTCACAGTGGCACCGATCGAGCCCATGTTGCCAAGCATGGGGAAGACAAGACCTTGCAGCTGGGCAGGGACGAAGCCATGAAAAAATTTAGGTAGGGTTGAATAACAATTCTACATCAACTTAGCTCTACTATTACCCCTCGTAAATATAGATTAATGATGAAATTCAGAAAAATATATCTAAAAAATAAAGTTCTCAGCTCATCCTATTTTATAAATTTATGTCTAAAATTAGAAGGAGAGCACTAAAAGTTCCACTGGACCAGCAGCGGTAGGGGGTGGGGGGCTGGAGCCCCCCACTGCTGGCTTCGTCGCTGCAGCTGGGCAACAGAGATCTGAGCACATGTCCGGCAGCAGGTAGTCAAGCAGTGACCGGTGATCGGAGCAAAAGCACGAACCGCAGATCGTTTGTTTGATGAGATGAAAACAACTGTTTCGTTAGAGTTAATGATAGAAATCAAAGTACTAAAATACCCTTAGTATCATGCAGGGAGGAACTGTTAGTTCCTCTCAAGCACGGTAACAAACCTCTTTTTAAATTGCTTTCACTTTGTAAACAAACCGAGCATCTTGCAATAGTGCTGATGCGTGGGTGCCAATTACAGCAACTCCAAGAGACTCTTTATATTTTTTTCACATTGATAGGTATTGATGTGAATAGATATTTTATATAGTTGAAAAAAAAGCTCTGCACAGCTTATTCAGTTAGATCTCCAAATATTGGTACATTCTATTCTTGGTTTTTGCTAGCTAAAGATGAAGGGCTGAGTTAGCTCTCTAAAATGCATATGAATATATAGAAGTTGTTTGAGGATGGAAAAACTATTTTTATTAAAAAAAAGCTCTACAGATGAGAATTTGAAGAGTTTTTTATGCCTCAATATTCAAGTATAAGTTGTAGTATCTAAACTTACACGCAAATTCACGCCACATACACACTATGCTCAAGTTAGACCTATACATATATATACCTGAAGACACAAACACGGCTATACTTGAAGATCATCAAACTCCAACCGCAACGGATACATCACCTTGACCATTATGAAATATCCGCGCTTGAGGCTGCAAAGGAAATGAAAAAGAACCATGAGAACCAGCATCGAGCAGGGCTCAAACACAGGTCACATGTGCTCTATTGAGCAAATCCGATCATGAGCCATCAACTTATTAAGAAAGACTCTTGGAGATGACTCAGCTTATTAAGAAAGACTCTTGGAGACACTCTTCTAAGGGAAGAGAGAGGAGGGAGAGGGAATGAGGCAAGTGGCAACGGAGCCAGGGCTGACGGCCGCCCAGCACCGCAGTCCTGGGATCCGAGACAACAGAACTCGTCCGGTCCTTCTGCTCTAGCCAATATGAAAGTCTCTACATGGATACATAGATAGTTCATGATACATAGCGCTACTAGTCTGCGCTCCATTGTTCATGATACCACACTTTATCGGAAACAAAACCTGTGAGGGTACTGAGCCCAATTGCATAAATAGACGACGATCACTTAAAATAATCCACTGTTAACAAGTTGAAACTTCTTCCTTACAAGAAAGAGTAATAATAAATTGACTAGCGTATGTATAAGAGGAATGGCAATACGAGGAAACGTCCACGGTGACAATACAGGACTGACTCGTCTCATCGTCTGGTCCGTCTAAAATTACACGACCGTCCTGGATAGATGACCTAACGACAGAAGACCCAGTTTGAACTGTTTCTCAATACAGTAGGAACAGTCCCACAGGTGAAGCACAAAATTTTTATCCACTTCTTCTGGATCCAACGCGACACATTTGGCCAAGAACTATGTGTGCCTCAGTTTTCACTCACACCCGCTGAAAGGCCACAGTGCAGACTTGAGAGCCCTCAATTCCTCCAAACATTATGGTAGGATATGTTCGGACATGGTCTATGTACCGGAAGATCTCAGACACATCTCCTGCACCTTCATCCACGTTCTCCTTGCCAAATTTTCTCTTGGTGAAATCTTCTACTTCTTGCAGGAGCTCATCCTTTGTGTGATTACATGATGTTATGACCTGAAGAGAGATGCGATGGAAAGTTTCATGCCAATTTACAGATGATGAGGATACAAGCATAAAGATAAACTTCAATCACTGATGAAGGAATCTTGATATAATTTAAAAAGCCTATAGGAGAAAGTACTGACCACAATGCCACCAGGTTCAACCAAGTTCGATACAGATTCCCAATATATTATTCTGAATAAAGTAGGTGTACAGGAAAAATGTTAAACCAACAGCATATATTACTGAACTGCCTGTTCAAATGTAAAATTGCTTCCGAATATAAGTAAAAGATCCAACATGCAAAGCCTCATCTATCTATGTGCTATGTAGTTCTGTATTTCAGTAAATCAGGAACTACAATGCCAACTGAAAGTAAAAAATGACCACATAACCTTGCTTGTTAAGATAGCTTAGAAAAAGAAGCTTTGTGCAACTGCTTTTGGTTGCTTAAGCGGTTAAGCCTATTTGTTACTGGGTGTAACATTCGTTTCAAGCCCATGCGATGTTTCAAAGCTTATCACAAACCCCTGGGTGCTTTTGTGGTTGTTGCAGAGTTTGGTATGGTGGTTGCTGTTGTGGTGAACTCTTAAACTGGTGGAATGCTGATGCTGTGATTTTGTTGCGTCTAGGTAATGGAATTTGAGTTTGCTCCCTCTTTTGTGTGTGTGTGTGTGTGTGTGTGTGTGTGTGTGTGTGTGTGTGTGGTTGACAAGTAAATGTGCTAAAAGTTCTCTATTGGGTTACCAGGTCACAGTTGTAACATTTCACATACTGTCGGATTGCTAAAGCGTCTAGTTATTCCAGTACTAGCAACACTGACAACTAAATGTACTAAAAACTCTCTTTTGAGTATCCAGGTCACAGTTGTACCTTTTCGCACGACCATCTGGATGCAATCCAATGGCATCCAATGTCCCTTTGTCTGTAATAATTTTGAATTTCCTATCTAACTTTGTCTCAAGTATATCATCAACCTGACAAAAACAGAAAAATACAAGGGATTACAGAGATGAAAGCGCCCCATTATCAAAATACTAAAGACAGAGATGAACCACAATGTATGTGAGGTAAAAGAAATATATATTATTGAAACAACAGCTGTCCTAAAGCATTAATAGTACTCAGTTGATTTTAACTGGTTGTGCAAGTCTAGTTCTTTGAAACTATCGAAATGATAGCTATTTTAAATTAACGGAAAGTATACTGAGCTGAGAATTTGTAATGTATAATTTGACAAATGCAAAGTTAGATATCATTACAAATGTACAAGGTAATGCTTCAATAGCATGTAAGTGTGATACAAGCCAAGCAACAATTTCCGGATCCCTACTTTATGGAGATCTTCATCATTGCTGCTTGGCAGATTTGGAAACAAAGAAATAACTTCATCTTTGATAGGGGGCGCCCTTCCTAGATTCTTGGAAGTTCAACTTTTGTGAGGAAGCTCGACTTCAGGCCCATAGGATCCGTCATGCTAAGCGTCCTGCTTTCTTATTCTGTATAGATTCCCTAGCCTAGTTTCCTTGCCTCTCTCAGGCTTCTAGTTTTTGCTTTTTGTTGTTTGCTTGTACAGCTTTGTGGGCCTTGTGCAGCTTCTATGCTTTTTAAAATAAATTCTTACAGTGGGGACTTCCCCTGCTGTACTATTTCAAAAAAAAAAAGACATGTAAGTAAGTATTCTACATTGTTGACTTCTACAGACATCGACTCATTCCTGATAATTACGCTTGCTTAACACTTAAAGGACTTGATCAAGGGGAGAGATGTCCCCTTGACTTTGGTCCTAAAGAAGGGACCCACCAAACCGAGGAACAGGCAGGAACCTCACGCGTGCACACTTCTTTGGCGACCACAGAACCATCTGGCATCTGCGCTGTGCCGCTGTCTCAACCAGGGAGGTGGGCACACAACCATGCAGCACCAGGATCAAACCTTGGTGAGGAGCTCCACACCTTGGGTGCTCAACCACTGCGCCATCAACGCGTCTGCTCTTGCTTAACACTTAAATAATGGTCTCTAGGCTAAAGTACCTTTTTTTTCTTGGGAATCTGCTGTTTTGGTTTGATATTTTTCTTCCACAAACAATGGAAGGTCCAAGTTTGAATTTGACAATCACTAATATTCAATATCCTAAATGCAGCAAAATAATCCTTAGTTATCTACCTTCTTTTCTTATAGACACGTTAGCAAAAATAAATAATAAATCCAATTTGTATAACACAATTATATAGATGTTCATTAACATAGTTTTAAACAGAGATGCAAAATCACTTTTAAAACAAAGAAAGAAAGAATCAGACTGTTAAAAATAGCTATATTGTTCTCAGATAAGCTTGCCCCTTGGTGTTATTGGGCAGTAGATAATTGTAAGTCACATATGATACCACTAACAACAAAGCACAAGATTTCAAGTAAAAAACACAGTCAGACAAGTTCAGTTCACATATTTGTAGCATGCATGGAGAGAAAGAGTTTGATATGAGCATGTGTGCTAACCAAAAAGTTTATTGAAGAGAAGCCATCACGAGCAGCTAGGTTTCTTGCAAGTTCAACAGCTCCTTTACTGTAATCTGTTCCGGTTAAGTCTGTAAACCTGGAAAACCAGCCAATGCCATTAAATGGTGTCTTCTGCAACTGAAGGGAGTTTTTTTCAATAAAAAGATGCTCTGATCAGAGGTGTATAATCAAAATCTCTAACATTTCCTCTTCGTACAACTTTTAAACTAAAAGTGCCTAATGGAAGTATCACATAGGTGGTTAAGGTATGATGGTCCCTTAACATTAAGGATTTCTGTCAGAACCATTTTAAGAGTAAAGGACAGTCACAGAAATGTCTTTAACACAAAAAAAAACCCTTATATAGACAAGGTTCCAGATCAATTGGCACAATCAGCTGAAGAAATCAATCTTCAGAAGCCCACTATTTTGTGGATTACTTGACCACAATACATTATTTATAGGCAAGTGTTACGGTGGGCCAGGTATACCAGCACAGGAAGTGCAGCTGTGGATGAGTGAATGCTGGCCCGAGAGTCGCGCGGTCACCGCACCCACCTACATCGGTCATCCTAGTCTTTAGGATTTCAGTTAGTGGATTTCTTTTGATTAGTCACAAGTTGTTAGGATTTGGGTACAAAGCCTGCACTCTTTGAGTAAGGTTAAGCTGGAGACTGATTAGATCTCTCCTGCTCTCTCTGTTACTCGCGCAAGCCAGCCCTAGAGATGCCGGGCAACAGCATGGCGTCCCAGCCTCGCCATGGCCGGGAACCAAAACCCCAGCCTCCCACCTCATTCAGCTACTACCTGCTCAGTAATCCACATTCCAACAGGAAGCTAATTAAACATCATTGAGAAAATTTGGGTAGTACCCCTGCTTAGCAAGTGCTTGCAAAAGAAGGCCATTTCCAGTTCCAACATCAAGAACAGGGTAGTTGGAGAATAAATTTTCATCTACTTCACTTTCGATGCTGTCTTGACCAGATGGAATCCTGCCTTCAATAATACTACACAAACTTTTCGTCCAAACAGCAACTGTGTCCATTACATCTGCACCAAACCTACAAACAGGAGGTTCTGTCAACAACCTAAAATAGAAAATCCCCTTGCACTCTCAGTATTCTAGGGAAAATGCCAACAGGTAAAGAAAAATGTGGTATATCATAATTGCTTAGAAACAAAGAGTCCGCCTTAATAAGTGGAGGATATAATATTTTGTCATGTGAATTCTGTGTTCAGTGTGCCAAAAATGGGAATGCAAGTACCATGCCCAGTGACTCAGTTGCATTTTCTTGAGCATATACATGGGCACATTGCACCAAAAGAAATTGATTGAACAAACTTAACAAAATAGTAGCTAATAGTAAACATAATGAACAAGAATAATGATACATCATCTCCAAAAATTTTAAGCTGACCATTCCATACTTGGACAGCTCAAAGTTCAAGTAATGTCCCTAGTAATAGCAAGAAACTAGTTAGCATAAACAACTTGGGCTTCATTGCAGCAATGAACAATAATATGCCACATTTTTTCTTAAAGTGAATATTTTGACAGTTGATATCAACAAGGATATGATGTGGTTACCATATTTCTCCAGTATGCCCATGTTCCTGAAAATTTGCAAGATCTTCCAAATAAGAAGCATCCCAATAACTTTGGAGACCCAGCATTGATCCTTCAACATCACCAGGATCTTCATCATCCTTATCAGAGCTGCCTCAATAGAAAGGCATTTTAGAACACACTAAAAAAGGAAAATATGTGTTTAACTATTTAAATATACATGTCAAAGACATTGAAGGATATAAATAAGCAGGCAAAAGACCAGGTTTTCCATTCGTGCCATCTGCACACAATCACAAATTCAGAGTATGCCAGATCTAGGAGGTTCATCTGATCTCTAACAAGAGATTGTACCTATCCATTATCTGTACTCTAGAAATTTGGTGTGTCTATTAAAGAGACCAGACATATGCCACTTAGATTAAGTGTCATGGAGTGGTACACCTCAGCCTCACTGCCTCAGTCCCCCTTGTGATAATACTAGCTGTCAAGTTGTCATCTGTATTCAAGGGACTCTATTTTAAATTTTTTTCCTGGGGGGTTATCTGTTAGTTGAAGGAAAGATATGCTTAATATTTTTTCATTTGTTAGTTGACATCATCCATCTTTTATAATTCTGTACTAATCAACTCTACTTGATAAACACGGAACATTAAGAGCAACAGTATATCGGGCATGCATCTGTCTTGGATGATACTAATCCGCAAGTTGCCAAAAGGCATCCATCATATTCCCTCCTTTTTGCACAGATTCAATACTAAACATAACAAAACATTGTGCACAAAGCAAAAGGTGCTGACAGCAGCCACAAGAGACCACAACCCGTACAGTAGCTAAAGGAACAATCTCTCTGCGAAATCAAGCATTACCGGGTCCCCCGCAATTCGCTAGATCTATATCTCGAGGTCAATAGCATCCAGTTCGCGCACGAATGAGGCCATTCGGCAGAAAATGGTCTCGTACCAGTAATCGGAGGCGGCGGAGGGGAAGTTGGCGGAGGCCGCGGAAGCGGCGAGCACCTCGGCGGCGTCGGCGTAGCGCTGGTCGTCGTCGAGCGTGCTCCCGTACTCGCTCCGCACTGACCATGAGTCCGCCGCAATGGACCGCTCGTCGTCCGACGCCATTTCCAGCCCTCCGCTGCCACCGCCTGCCCCGGCGACGGAGGGTGGGAGCTGGGGGCGGGGTGGCGTGCCAACGGGCATCTCGGGCTCCTCGGGCGTAAGCCTTATTCCGGCCATGGCGGATCGGGTATTTGGGTCGGAGATCGGGACGAGGGCAGCGCGCGGCGGCTGATGCTGGGAGAGGGCCTCTTGAGGCCGGGACCGGGGCCTGTTTGCTTGTTTACCGGCCAGACGCGTGCTGGTGCTGTCAGCATTCTCATCACACGTGTTGGATTTCAACTAGCTGGAGCTCACATCTATGTGGAAAGAGATATGGAAAGAGATATTGTTTAAAACCAAACTAAAAACCGCTTATAAAAACATACATAAATTATATTTAGATTTCCCGTTTTAATACAGAATGAGGTTATATTTTCAGTAGATTTTTTCTATGTAGTGCAATTGAATTTTGCATTCTACTAGGTTCATTATGTACCAGGTACATAGAATAAAAAAAGATAAAAATTTAGTGGCGGTCCTTCAAATTGGTAAGGGGGTGTCGTCTAGATTATCATTTCTGGGTCCATAAACTGGCTTCAAGTGCCATCTAGGTCCAAATGGCTTCAAAACTGTCCTAGATGTTGACGTGGCGTTATTTTACTGGGATCTATAACTGTGTAAGTGAAAAGTTTTTGAATTGAAACTGCGTAGAGTCCCAAAATACTATTTTAAGTTTATAGATTTTAAATTTTAAATTTTAAAATTATCAAAAGTTGATGTTGACATAATATATACGAGAGTTATAATTCTTAGTATAATCTAGAACTTTGTAGTTGAATTTTTTTTATTTAAACTCCTTTAGTGTCCCAAGTATGTGTTCTAAGTTTACAAATTTTTAAAAAGAAACTTAGAAAACATATTTAGAATACTAAACAAGTTCATTTCAACTATAAAGTTGTAGATTATACTAAGAGCTATAGCTTTCACATAGACCATGTCAATGTCCAAGTTTTTTATAATTAAAATTTATAAACTTAAAACAGTATTTTGGGGCCCTAAACAATTTGAATGCAAAAACTTTTCAACTACAAAAGTATAGATCCTGTCGAGGGCTAAAATTTTAATATAAAGTTTCCCTTCATCCCAGCTCATATGAAAAAGTTATGAATTATTTTTTGAAAACCCCACCGTGCAACATCAGAAAAAAGTAAAACTCAGCAAAAATATAACGAGCTGACATATGGACCCCACATGCAGGAGCCACGCCAGTGCGCCATGTCAGCATCTAGGGCGGGTTAAGACCCGTTTGGACCTGGATGACACCCAAAGCTAAGTTTGTGGATCTAGAATTTGGTATTTTGAAAGTTGAGAGACCTAACACCACAAATTCACTTGGATGGTAGTTGTTAGGCCTTGTTTAGATGTGAAATTTTTTTTGGATTTCACTATTGTAGCACTTTCATTTGTTTGTGGTAAATATTGTCCAATCATAAACTAACTAGGGTCAAAAGATTCGTCTCGTGATTTACAGTTTGCAAACTGTGTGATTAGTTTTTGTTTTTATCTATATTTAATGTTTCATGCATGTGATGCAAGATTCGATATGACAGGAAATCTTGAAAACTTTTTGGATTTTGGGGTGAACTAAACAAGGCCTTAGCATGCATGCTACTTCCTAGATCCTAAAAAGAAAGCCGCATATGGTGTGTGCGGTAAAATGTCTTAAGTTTGACTAAGCCTTTTCTTTTAGAAATAAACTTATTGTAAAAATACAAGAAAAAACAAGAAATACTAAAAAAACAGAAAAAAGAATAGTTGGAAAGGGCGCCCATGAAAAAATGGAGGCAAGAAAGAAAAAAACAGATGGGTGGAAAAGAAAAAAAATAGAACCAACATGCGAAAACATTTTGAAAAAAAAAAGAAAAGACAAAGCCCACAGCGGAGCGCAACCACGGAAAAGGACTCCGACGGAGAAGACATGAAGACGGAATAAATGTATGGACGTTGAAACGAATTGCGACGTGAGATATTAGTTTGGGCTCTGCCCAACATGCTTTAATTTAATTCTAAGACTTATTTCGTCTATATGTCTTCTCCGTTGGAAATTAACTAGAGAACGATTCAATTTGAATCTGATGACTATTGTGAGTGATTTCGAGTAGTTACAGGGGCTAGAAAAAAGAGAGAGAAGAAATTCTGGCTCTTTAATGTTAGATATATGCTCCATGTGATCTGACGATATTTAAAACTCGTCTTTCCGATTGGCTGCACAAGGTTAGATTTGCAAACAAATTTATGCAAGCATTTTTATTTATGAAAGAAACGAAAAAAATTCGTCGTGCAGCAAAAAGGCCACGTTGCTGGGCCAAAGGCCGTAGATTTCTGTGCGGCGGCGCGGTAGGCTTTGATGCTCACAGCCCAAAACCTATGCGGCACGCGGGCCTGACCTCCCGATGTTCTGATTGTGATGAGGAACACAAGCCCAGTAGCCCACACGACCATTTCTGGCTTTGTCCTTGTCTGAGTCCAGTAACCCTGGCTTAGGCCTTGTTTAGTTCGCGAAAAATTTTAGATTTCGCTATTATAATATTTTTATTTTTATTTAATAATTATTTTTTAATTATATACTAATTAAATTTAAAAGATTCATCTCACAAATTAAATGTAAGTTGTGCAATTATTATCTTTTTTATCTATATTCAATGCTTCATGCATGTGTCGCAAGATTTAATGTGACGGTTGAAAATTTTTGGGACTAAACAAAGCCTTAATCCTCAAGTTGACGCGCTTCTAACATACACAGGAATGCAAATAAAAAAAACATATGGAATTGCAGAGTAGCTCTCACAAGGATGCAGATCTCTTGAAATTAGTGCCATCATCAAGCAAGCTCCATTGATCGACGCCCAGCAGAGACTTCTGACTTGGACACGACATTCTAAATTCCACAGACTGCAAGTCGAGAGGGGGGAAAAAAGATAACATGATTCAGTCGCAGATAAGACTAATCGGTGTCACATGCCATCATTTGTGTGCATGATTCGATGCGTTTACCGGTCTCACTCGCTTGCGGTTGCGTTGCATAAAGATAGTGGGGGGCCATTGTGGCCTCGCTGGTACTAGTCTACAGCACACAGACACAGGAACACACTAGTGGGATGCTCCATGATATTCCCAAGCATCTTTTCCGTAGCTTTGATCCATGTTGCCTGCTGTGTGTTTATCTTTTTTTTGATTTGAAGAGTACTCCAGGGCTGATGTCTGCTCATCAGTCTGCACCTTTAAATTTGTTCTTTCATACGTGCTGCTGACGCTTTGCTTTCTTCTGAAGACGTGGAAGTAAAAAAGCTGTCGCGCGATAAATTCTATACAAAAATAAATTGGAAGACAACGTATTTTTTTAAAAAAAAGGAAAAAAACAACATCCTATTAGTTCTTCCCCATTTGTAAAAAAAAGTATTGATGCTTTAATTAAAAGACATATATATAGTAATGAGTGAATTAGTACAGCCATTTAGTGTTTTGTTAGCTTTTGTGTTGATGTCGTACTTGCCTTTGCTGTCACTGATCGGGAAAACTTAGAAGCAATGCCTTCTGACCAGAATATGACGCGCTTGACGTTTCTTTGTTACACTTAACTTTTGCACTGTTGCTAATTCTTCTTCTTCTTCTTCTTTTTTTCTCTCATGATGTACGCCTTTTCGACGTACTGTCGGTTAAAAGACGAGAACGCCACCGGAGGTCAGTAGGCCACGCAACGACACTAGTTTTTCGTACAATTTTCCCTGAGAGCGGCAGCCATTATATATTTTGTACAAAAGGAGAACACTTGGCCTTGTTTACTTCCAAAATTTTTTGTAAAATATGAATAGTGACACTTTTGTTTGTATTTGACAAATATTGTCTAATCATGGACTAACTAGGGTCAAAAGATTCGTCTCGTCAATTTCGACCAAACTGTGTAATTAGTTTTTGTTTTCGTCTATATTTAATATTTCATGCATGCGTCTAAAGATTCGATGTGACGGTAAATCTGAAAAATTTTGCAAAATTTTCTGGGAAGTAAACAAGGCCCACTTGACAATCCTTGATGGGTGCCCCAAAAAAGCGTCTTTCATCTGATACATATATTTCAGCTCCATCTTGGTCCATATATGTCATGATGAAAAGTCTAACGCGTATATGACACTTCATGGCAATTTACCGCACCAAATGTTCAATCGCTAGAACGAGCAATCACTTCTCAACGGAATATGCTTGGTTCTTTACATATTTATTTTACTAACCTTAATTCTAAAAAGAATGCAATTCTAGATCTAATATAAGGCCATGTTCGAATTCATCCGACTAAAATTAAGCTAGCTAAAATTTTAAACCTAAATGTAAACCAGCTAAAAGTTTTTTTAAGTGTTTGGATCCTCCGGCTAATATACTTAGCCAAACTTTAGCTAAGTTTCACTAGATTGAAGTAGTTAAACTCACCTAAATTTTAGCTAGTCCTTTATCTGAGCCATTTAGATCCCTAGCAGCTAAATTTAACTGACTAATAAAGATTGGTTGGTGGAACCAAATAGACCCTATGTGAACTTATTTTAATTTAATTAAATATTTAGAAAATAGTATTATTAGTTATGATTTCAAATAAGTATATTAAGAAAAAATATTCTACTCCCTCCATCCCAAATTATAAGTCATTCCAGGAATCTTGGAGAGTCAAACTATCTCAAAATTGAACAAATTTATATAATAAAATAATAATATTTATGGTGTCAACTTAGTATCATTACATTGTTCATTAATTATATTTTCATATTATACCTATTTGATGTTATAAATCTTTTTAATTCTCTCTATAATTTTGGTCAAAGTTAAGATGTTTTGACTCTTCAACATTCTTGGAATGACATACAATTTGGGATGGAGAAAGTATAATAGATCTAATATCAAATATTAGTATTTTATATAAAAATAGTCAAACCGAAGATAGGTTGACTATGCTCTACAACCGGAATTGTGTTTTCTTAAGAACATGAGTTGACTATGCTCTATGACTGAAATTGTATTTTTTAGGATGAAGAGAGTATATTTTTTCTCAAACACGCAAAACACTTGCATGTTTTGTATTAGAGAGAAGCGGTTTGATTACAGTGTGCCATTTGGCGTCTTAGGCGAGAGCCATTAGACTAGGAATTAAGATCTGACCCTCCCTCAACACTAGCTTGCTAGCCTATTACTCTAGTTGATGAGCGCTAGAAGTGCCGGTACATGGATGGCAGCGCCTCGGAAACATCTCGTGATCCTTTCCTTCCACAACTCCCATACAGCGAGAGCGAAGATGGAGTCCTCGTCTTATCTGTAGGGTATGTCTTACTGTGTTAATTGAGAGAGAGCATGATTTGAATGTTATAAAAAACTTTCATACTTATATTTAATGTTTATAATTCTTGCTGTTTTGGAGTTTGAATGTTTATGAATGCCTAAAGTTAATAGGAAATTTAAATGAACTTGTATAGTTATATAAGATGCTGAGCTTTGGTTTCGTGGAAACATTTCTTTGTGCATTTATCTCTAGCCGATGTTGTAGTTTTCTGCTCTCAATGTAAATAGTAATTTGTTGACCTCAAAAATTAGTCATGTATCAGCAAGTGCAAGATAGCACACAAAGCACACAACACTCATTTTTCACACGAAATATCCACTAATGCCTCCTAGAAAGACCCAGTGGGGAGAGGCACACAAAAAAGATGTCCTAGATTGACAAGGGCACCTAGAACATTGGCAAATCTCAGAGAGAGATGAGCTGGAAAGCAAGGGTTCAAAGAACTTGAGGTTGAAGGGTAAAAAAGTGTAGTAGATTAGTTTTGATCAATTGGATAGATGTATCTTTCAATCAACCGTGGTCCTCTCATATAAAAAAGAGTGGTATTATCGCGGTAGCAATAGAAAACCTATTCCACCCACAATTTATAAGTTTTCCATGAGAGATGGACGAGTTTTCAAAAAAAAAAACTTAAAACTCCCTCGAATTGCCAAAAAACAACCAAGACTGGTTTCAACATTGCCCCGCAAATCTATACAAAAATGTTGTTGTTTCGCCGGGAAGCCCTAAATCGGGCCAGGTCAGGTTTTCCTAACTTTTGCAAACTTGACCAAATTTTGATCATTTTCAATTGCACTTGATCTTCTGGTCCATCTTTGACTCCCCCGTTAATATTTTGTTGTCAACATTATCCCCACAGGTTTTGTGTTCCTTCGTTTTGCAATGTATTCATGTGAAGTCGTGGGTTGGCGATTGGTCAATACCACCTTTCAAAAGAGTCACTAAATACCATTGCTTTTAAGGACGAAAAAATGGATGCTAATTAAGGAACATTGCTACAAATACAACTATTTGAGGACAACTTGCACTGCTCAAGTAGAGTATTGTTTAAATGCGATGGTTAAGATCACATGGATGGAAAACTCAAATGTGTACTGAAGGTTAGATAAATATATAGCTGTACTTGAGTTGTAGTCAAAGAATTTCCCAAAGATAAACACGATGATTTTTTTAAAACCAAAAAAAAAAAGTTACTGTACATGTTCTAGGCTGCTTGTTGTACTGGATGCCAAGTTTGTAGTCTTCACCGATTCTCTATGCATGAAAACAGCAATCTCGAGTATGTGTTTTTGGAAACACAGTTGCTGAAACACCAAATGGATCGCAAATGCATTGGTCATGGTAACTGAAACTGTGAAATTCCCTTCGTTTCTATTTATATATCGCTTCTCAAAATTCTATTGATCCATCATCCAACCCATTTCCTCTCTCCAAAATAAATGGAAAAAGAGACAGCACCAAAAAAAAGGGAGTACTGCTATTTTACACAAGGTCATGAATAGAGTTATAGAGAACGAGGAAAAAAAAACACCTACGAAACTATGAGGCTATGAGAGAAACAGCCTTTGCCATCTCTCTGTTTGGCTGGCCTTGGCCATTATTGACTGGCACCGTCAGCATCTCGCTGGCACGTAGCTCTCCTCCTGGATGGTCTCCAGCGTGGGCCGCCTGGACCGCCGCCCGCCGCCGCTGATCCGCTGCTTGAGCTCCTCGATCTCCGCCGCGGCCGCCGCGTCGTCGACGGCCATCTCCTCCAGCTTCGGCGCCCTCGGCTTGGGCGCCGCCGCGTCCATCTCCTGGAGCCCAAGGGACCCGGCGGCGGCGGCCTCGAGCAGCTCGGGCGGCGCGACGACGGCGGCGACCTTGGCGGTGGCGGCGGGACACGACGCGGTCCTCATCATCCTCCTCCGGCTCCTCCCCGCCCGCGCCTGCTTCTCCCCGCTGGCGACCACCGCGGCGGCCAGGCGCGCCACGTCGGCGGTCGCCACGGGGGCGCCCAGGCGCTTCATGGGGAGCGCGGCGTAGAGCGCGCCGCGGACGAGCGCCTCGTCCGCCCCGAGCGCCTCGATCCTCCGCCCCGCCCGCAGCGCCCGCGCGTCCGCCAGGAAGTGGCCCGGCGCGTCCAGCATCAGCTCGGCCGCCGTGGCCGGGAGTGTCACCTGCCGCACCCGCCCGTCCGGGAGCACGACCCTCGCGCCGCTGCTGGCCCTCCCGCCGGCCCCGGCCGCCCCCGCCATGGTGCACGACGCGAAGTTGCCCATGGAGCTCGAGGACGAGGGGAGTGTGTGTGTGTGAGGGAGACGGGGGTGCCCCCGGCGGTTTGCTGCGAGATTGCGTGCGTTTGGGTTTGGCTGCGTTACGGTGGGCGATTTTTTATATAGGTGGAGTGTGTGTGTCGTCGGGGGGGCCAACGAGGGAGAGGGCGGTTGCGAGCGGATGGCGGATGGTGCTCTCGCCTGCCTGCCTGCCTGCCTGGGCTTTGCTTGCGGGAACGCGTGCGATGGAAGTGTGCGGGGGGGACGGTGACGGCGGTGGTGATTGTGTTGGTGCCCTGCGTGCGACTTGCGAGAGGGACCGGGACGGGCAACCAAAAAAGGTTGGAGTGGAGTCGAGGGGAAAGGGGGTGCCGGTGGTGGTGGCCAGGTCGGGTGGGTTCAGGTCGCCGTCGAGGTGGAATTGCGCGTGGGAGTGTGGGACCGACCGACCAAGGGTGCCGGGTGCCGCCGGGGGTCCGGTCCGGTCCGGGTCAGGTTGGGCTAGTCGCTTTGGGGTTGGCACTAGTAGAAATCCAATGGGCATGGCTGCTTCCGCCGCCGGTGGCGCGACGACGCAGCGTGGGTGGACTTCCGGAGGACGAGGTGTGTTCAGAATTGTTCCTTTTCCTTTCTCGTGTCCACCAGCCGGGTCCGGGCACCTGAAAGCTCAAAGCCTGGATGGAACCTACCTACTACCTGTCTATACTCTGTAGCCACGCAAACGTTAGATTTTTTTTTTTTTTGAGGAAAACGCAAAGATTAGATGGACAGCTATGGGCGTTTGTATCGGCCCATCGGCCCACTTCACCATAGGCTAGACTAGAGACAGATGGCTTCGTCACAATTCACAATCGTTGCATATTGCTGCTGAAATCGATCTCAAGCGCCGCTCTCCACACGCTGGTGGGATGTTACGAGGGTGAGCTTGTTGTTTGGATGTGCTATCTGGCTAAAAAGATAACTAGCCACTATTGGATTAGAATATCACATGATGGAGAACAATATTATAGATTTTGTTTAGTAGAGCAGTTAGAAAAAGACACTTCCCTGAGAAGCTACACAAATAAAAAAAAGCAAGATTAAAATAAGTTGGTATAGCTCAAGGGCGGAAAGAGGGAGCGGAGGAGCCCCCGGCTATCTTACCTACATTATTTTTTTGCTATATAATTATGTAGAGAAAAATACTGATCTGTTTCTCTACCATTTGGCTCCTATTAATAATTTTAAGATCTACCCCTGGTGTGACCTAGCTTCTATGTTTTACTGCAAATTGGTGCTGTCGAGAGAAGCGTGGCTACAAGAAAACTAAAAAAATTATATCGTTTGCTCTTCTTTTTAGCTTATTGTGGGCAAAGACAATTTCTAAGTTATACTAAACAGGATTTGTAGGTGTAGAGATAGCAATTCCTTATATAAGTTATATTATATCCCTAGCATTGTTTCATTTCGCGATCAGATCGGGTGTTTATTTCCAACTGAAATATCTAATCTCCTCATGGAAACTCGCCTTACGCGCTAGATTTGGGCGAACGGACGGACGGTGGACCCGGAGTCCCTTCCACGGTTGAGTCAGTCATCTTTGAGTAAGCAGCACGCACGAGCTGGCCATTCATCTCGTCTCCAGCACAGCGGTGGTACGTGCGAGGACTCAAATGTTTCCCTTCACATTCCAAGCAGAGCTAGCTTGCACGTCGTACTGTAAATAGAAAGGGCACACGGACAGTGACAGTCAAGTGTGGAACCAGCTGCGAGCTATGCAGGTCGCATGACTCGACTCGTGAACCGCATCTTGACTCGGCTCCTGCCCCCTGCGTATCGGAGCATCTGAACATGACGTGACGTGATCCAACCGCAATGTAACGAGAATGTCGCAGGCGAAGCTGCCGCGAAGCTGCGCGCGCGGGCTCGCACCTCTCTGTGCGTCAGTGCCGGGGGCGGCAAGTTGCGAGCTAGCGAATAATTGATGAATAAACCGGGCCGAGCACATGAGCGGGCGTAACTGCGCGCGTCTGAATTATATGCACCTATGCGCGTGTGGACTCCACGGGGGGAGGGACGCCGGAGCCCCGGCGTGGCTGAGTTGTGCCTCTCATGGGGTGCGCACCGCGCGCGGTGTGCACGGCGGTCGGTCGGTGCGTGCGGTTCGCTCCGGCAACCGCCGGCCCCAGCCGGCACCGTCGTCGCTCGTCAGCAGGACACCTTCCGAGTTCCGACTTGAGGCTGTTGGCTCGGCTGGCTTCCCTTGCCTTGACCCGAAGCGACTTGCACAAGAGATGCATCGGCCCGTCGACGTTGGGATGTTACCGAAAGATACAGCGCACTAATGACTGGTCACTGGTCTGTCATCTTCATCTCTGCTCACTACTCACCACTGCTAGTGTTTCGAGGTGGGGGAGTCAACAGACAATGGGTGTAACCATCGCCCATCTGTTGCGTAATTGCGTTATGACACGGCGGTGGACAATATTTGGGCCGGGCAAATCAGGAGACAACAATGGCTAGCAAGTCCTTGGTGGCCACCGCACCCGGTAACGACCACGACCAGTGATCCAGTGAGCTCAGGGGGTGGGTGTCATGGTTTGGTAGTTCCACAAGGTGCTGTGTGCCAACCGTCAAAATCACAACTACTGTACTAATCTGTGGCAAGTAGTTTGACACCGAGCTCATTCGTGCATGGGTAGCTGTTTATACGGAAGCATAGGTCAATGCCATTATCTTTTAGCTTTTTAAACCCGACTTGGACCACACTGACAACCCACATTATGATTTGTACTTCTGTGCTGTTCTGGCCACTGGCATTAACCTTATACAAAAGGTGCTGGGATGGTGATTGATATGGGGCACACAACACACACTGCAACTCTGAAAGATTGAGCACACTCACACACTACGACAGATTCCAGGATGACGATTCCTGGTGATGAAACCAGATTATCCCAAAGATTTGAGATCACAACATAACATGCGACGAGATATTTGGATAACAGTAATAAACAATAATAACAATAACAGGTCATCGCCGATGCAATGCGACCAGATGAAGCTATACAACTTAGGATACGGAGCACAAGCTCAAGTCTAAATACTCCCTTTACTAGCTGTAGCAAATATGGCTTTGAATCAGAATAGTACTGCAAAATACGAACGAGGCCGACTACTATCGAGTATCGACCAACAGGTAACATTGGCCTCTGACGAGAAATGGGTCAGTTCAGCTGTTAACTACGTAATAACTGGGTCTTAGGACACCTGAGCGAAGGTGAATGACCGAGTTAAGCCACTTGCCTGGCCACGTAAAGGGCGAGCCGCCTCTCTTCGAACGAGTACTCGATGTCTGCTGGCAGTGCTGGTAACTCTGCCTTCTGGAAAAGGGTTTCAGGAGTGGCTACGACCTTGTTAGCCACAGCTGGTGTCGCCGCCATCTGCATAGGAGCCGTCACTGTCGCCGGTGTTTTTGGATTGAGCCCTGCAAATGTCTTGGGGGTTTTGTTCTCTTCCTCTGTGTCATTGGAGATAGGCCGCGCAGGAATCGATGAGACATTGTTTCCTGGCATGATCTGGGCAAAAGGCTTGCGTGGTGTTTCTGCCTCTCGCAGAGTGCTTGCGTTGAAACATAACTTCTTAACGGGAAGACCGGCAATGTCCAAGCCTCTACTACCTGAAAGTGCTAGGTTCGATCAGAATTGTATGCAAGTCAGAGGAAGTTTACTAGGAGATGAATGGAAAAGAAATTGCAGTAGATGAATGGAAAAGGAAGCTTACTAGGAGATAAAGCGCCCAAATCTTCAGCCTTCTTGGCAGCACGAGCTGTCTTGGAGTGCATTATGTCTGTTTTGGGGGCATGCGTTGTGGGTCCACCAAGAGACAGCCTTCGGTTCGCACCACCCATGGAGTGCCTAGGTGCCTTCTTCGTGCTTTGTGGCTTAGATGGACTTGGTTTTGATCCATACAGCGCTTCCTGCTCAGCTTTGAGTTGATCCTGGATCTTCTTCTGGTCCTGCAAATCAACATATTAAACCCAGTTAAAATTCTTGTTTGTGTTTTTTTTGTCACAACAAATCAGCGAACAGTACTTTCAGTCATGCCTTTTTAGACAAGCGAACATGCTAGGCAATGTAGAAATATTTTGCACGGAAATATTACCCTCTGCCTCTTCTTCTCTAGCTCTTTCTCCTGGCGAACAATCATGTACTCTTCAAGCATTGACAGAAGGCGGACCTGAAAAATATGCATGAAATACATTTTAGCAAAATATTAAATACCCAAAGGATTTAAACATCCAAGAAAAAAAATACAGGAATAAGAAAACTTACACCATCATATGTGAACTCTTTTCCTCTTTCTGTCTCCCAAGCTACAATTTTTGTGGTCAAAACATCTACCAGTCCTGTTTCAGGCATGGTAATGGTAAATTTGTTGCAACTATGATAGAATAACATTCTATGAACAGAACATAATCAGTGAAAGCTCTAATGAAATTAGCACAGCAATATTACCTGGGATCTTGTTAACCAAAATACGAGCTTTCTCAGCCCTTTTGAGTGTCAAGTGGGCCCCTCTCCCAGCATTATAACGATTGTCATCCTATACATGTCATGTTCAGCGAACTATTACTATCCAGTAAACAAAAACAGAACAGAGATTTGCACATAAAGTTGACCAGCATTGCTACTTTGTTGTAATCTTCCAGCCAAGCTTCCTCCTCACATGCATTCAGCCACCTTTCAACCTTCTCGAGGATATCCTTCCGGCTAAAAGCTTCCTCTTTCACTGTGGCAATGTGAGCCTCAATTTGTTCCAGCACCAGCGCAGGATCAACAGCTCCTGTAGGAAAAGGCAAAGGTGGATAAGATCGTTCTCATGTTCCCATATTTTTCAGGTCTGCAATACATTTCGATGGACACAAGTTAACAACCCAGGATATGATCTTTACCTGCCTCAATAGCCTCATCACTAAATTCGGCTGCATAACCCTCCTCGCCAATCAAATGAGCACGTCTCCTATGCTCTTCCAGTTCTGTCTTCTTTTTCAGAACAAGGTCTTTCATCTTGCTCGCTTTAAGTTGTTCAAGCCTTAAAACTTCAGATTCCACCTACATTTTAGATCATGATATAATCTCAGATCATTGCTAGCTCAAACAAAGAAAAAAACATAGCAAGCATGTGCACTATCTAAAGAACAATAAACTCACATAGCTGAGGAAGTCGGTAGAGAGGGTGTTAGGCTCAGTTATTTCATGTTCTGAAGCAGCAATATTGCATGTTACATTCTGGAACATCTGCTGCTCTTCAAGTGGTGTATCCATGAGATTCCAAAGTTCAAGCATGCTAGATGCCAAATCTTGAAGCTGTGACATTCAGAATTTGAAATTAACAATGTTAAAGGCACTGAATAATTGAAAATTGTTGAGGGTGGTCTGTGCTGAACGATCAAAATTTGACACTAGTGAATGTGCTGAATAAAAAAAACAGTTCACTGTGCTGAATGATTGAAATTTCTGAAGTGGTGTGAAGAGTGCTAACCTTTTGCATCCTCTGGACTTTCAATTCACGCAATCTGTTTACAGCAGATGCAAGACTCTCAATTGTACTGTTGCTTAGGTTCTTTGATCCATCAGTCTCACCCAGGCTAGGGTGCACCTCATATACTGTTTGTTTGAAGTCTACACCAAGCACCTCGCATAACGAATGCAAAGTGTTAAGATGTTCCATCACTTGTTTCAGCCGATCACTCTGTGAAAAACAGGCACAAACAATGAGATTTATAGACTTGCATGAGCAGTGAAGGAAAATAATAGACATGGGGAGTAATGCTCATTGGACAAATAAAGCAGACTGATCCACAGACCTTCTCCTTCTGAAGGGATTGTAGCTCTTTCGTTAGCTCCTCCAGCTTTCTTAATGACAGATCAGACTGATCCACAGGAATTCTAAAGGGTACAAAATCTGCAGGCCTGATTTCAGATGCAACCTTCTTAATTTGCTCTATGACATCAAGAAATTGGTCCCATCTTTCAACTTTCTTCTTTCTCATCTCCTCCAAGTATGGGACAATCGCATTCAATTCCTCTCGTAAACCATGTAACTTCTTATTTGACTGTCATTTAAAAGAAAACAAATTATTGATGGGATCACTACTGAAACATTCAGTTTTCATAGCAGAATGCATGCAGTTTCTGACTTCAATATGGGACAATATAGTTCTGCTACTCCCTTAAACCATTCAAGATCTTATTCTACTAACATTTTCATCAAAAAAGGTAAGAATTACCAATAGAGCCACTAGAGTTATTTTTGTATAGCAGAGTACGAGTGACCTGCACATCTAGCCAATTGCTATCACACTATCACAGCCCTAAAGTTGCAATGGCAGTAAAAGAGACCATGAGAGAAAATTCTGTAGAATATCCTTCTGCAGTACAGCAGTAGTACTCAGATGTTTTTTTTATTTTGAAGCCTACTTAGATGTTATTTGTTTCTTTCATGGTATATGGTACTTCAAAGCACAGAAACTAACCTGTCTAACATGTATCGGTGGCTCGCCCATGGCCGAGCAGATGCCAGCGAGTTCAGCCTCTGCCTCCGCAATGGCCTGCCGCAACTGGGCCCTGCACCGATTGGCCTGGTCGACCTTCCTCCTGTAGACGTCGAGGCACTCCTGCTCGAGCTCCAGCAGCATCCGGTCCCTCGCCATGTCTGGCTCACCGACCTCATCCCAAATCACCTGACACAACCCAGGAAAAAAAACCTGAATTCCTCGCGGACCGGGCGCGCCGAACGGCGGAACCAACAAAAAAAAGCCGGGGAAAAACTGTGAAATTAGAGAGGAGGGCTTACGTTGAGCTCCAACAGGAGTGAATCGCACGTCGTCGACATCTGCTGCAGCTGGTCCTTCACGGCGCTACTCATAGCGAGAGGGGGGACACCGCAGCAGCACCCTGCAGACGCGATTCCACAGATCAAACGCAACTTCGCCGCAACACACACACACATACCCCAGCGCGCGCACCACGAACCCCAGAGCAAAACAGTTCCACCGCGCTGAGCAGGAGGATGAGGCAGAACCCCACCCCAGCCTAGGGTTTCCCCCTCAGCGGAGGATGCACGCTGCGCCGCGGGCGACCGGATCCAAAATCCCCGGGCGAATCGCAAGTAGGATACTCACCTCTTCACCACCCGGCGCGGCCTCGTCGAGCGGGCGGGGCTGGGCGGGGCGGGGACGGGCGGCGGACTGTCGCCGGGACGAGGTGATGCGATCAGACGCTTCAGGAGCGAGACCACGAGAGAGTGGAGGGGGGACTGGGGGAGAGGAGAGGAGAGGAAGGAGGCGTACAGTGGTTTGAAATGTTTTGAAATAGGCTAGGGGGGAGTCGGGAGAGGCAAGAATGGCGGAGAAGATTTGGGGTTTGGAAATCCGTTTGGTTGGTTCAGGACGGGGACAGCGGCAGAGAGCCGTTAGCGCCGGATCCCATCCTGAGCCCTCCGTTTTGAATTAAACGGCCCGGATGGCACATTGACTCGTTTGAGGGCACGCGGCCAAGTGGATGCATCAACCTGGTGCTGACGGGTGGGGTCAGCATGTCGGTGCCTGCGTGTCAGAAGCGGAGCAAGCGAACTTTCTTTATGATAACTTTCCTTTTTTTCGAAAATTCTTTATGAAAACTTTCGAGGTAAAAGAACACTGATGCATAGCATTCTGAAGAGGTTTATGATTACTTTTGTGGATTTGGGTAACGTTGAGATCCGATTGTGTGATGCAAGCACAAAAAGGATAAAAAAAATAACATACTAAAGGTAAAAGATCATTGAGATGAAAAATGGAATTTTACAAATTGCTAAAAAAAAAAATCAAATCCACTTTACATAGCATGATTGACTTCAAATTGTCACGGCAATCAAACACACGGTGCAAACCTTGTACTCCCTCCGTCCCATTGAAAATGACATTTTGGACTTTGTGTCATCTTATTTGTTGTTCGTCTTATTCAAATTTTTTATATAAATATTATATAATTTGTGATAACTTATTTTATCATTAGAAATAGTTTAATCATAATTTATTTTATAATTTATAAAAAAAATTAAATAAAATGGATGGTCAAATACGATACTAAAAAGTCAAAAACGACACTCTTAAAAGGACAGAGAGAGTAAGTAATAAATCAAGAGAAAGGAAAACGATGACTTATTCAAATAGATTTTAGAAGTGAAATAATTTGAAATTAAATACACACGGTTCACTGCCTTGCGCTGCACCTATAGTGCTACGGTGCAAAAGTTGAAGCCCCCACAAACTCACCTAAGAGGGCACAGTCCCACTAGTTATTTATCTTGTAGGATGATTAAACATTCATTGGCGGCAATGACGGAGCCAGAATTTTTTTTTACCTGGGGCGAACTCTATGCACAAACTACATGCTAAACACAAAATTAGTATCACACAACCAATCACGCTTACCGAAAGCAGGGTTTCCTAGTGAACCTGTTCCTTTCCTCCCTCCATCGCAGACTGGCAAGCACAGGCTCGCAACAGAGCTACCAAAGCAGTAGCAGTTGAGCAGCTCCTGCATCCTATAGTCTTGGCCGACCCGTGGGAGGCGGGCGAGGCTGAGGCCATGCGGGGACCACAGAGGTTGGCCCGGGGGCGAGCCAGCGACGGTTGATGCGGGGACGCCAACAGCCAATGTCGAGCGACGCACGGCGTCAGGCGATCTGGTGACTGCGCGACGGTCGGCACTCGGCACTCAGCGCAGAGGCCGAGCCGCGGTGGCCGGTGGGCACCTAGGCGGCGAGCGGGACCTCGCAAGCTGCGATGGGGATTAGGAATTTGGGAACGAATCCACTGGTTGGGGAAGGAGCGTGCCTGTGTGCAATGGTGGGCTTTCAAGGCCCCCCTCACGGTCTCACCTCTGTCGTCCTCAACAAAGTGAAGAAAAGGCCCATCCCGTGCTCGTTTCTTCTCTTCACCTCTGCTTTTCTTTTTCCACGCTCGAGCGCCACAAGTCGCTGCATCCTGCTCGTGCTCACCTCACTGCCGGTGCTAGGGAAGAAGGGTTCCGGAGTCTAGGGCGAGCTCGCCGGAAGCTGGGGCGGCCGCCCCACCCCGCCCCTAGGGTGGCTCCGCCAGTGATTGGCGGAGCCTCTTGGAGGCGAAGCTGGGCTGCTGCCCCCCCTACTCTAAATAAATTTCTCAAGTTTGATATAATCAGTTTCTTTAGCATAAGACCTTAAACATGAACTCATCCATAATCAATCACATAGCTTATGTTTAGCCCCCTTTTCATTTTACATCAGGCTCCGCCACTGCAAATATTGTGTGAAGCTCTTGATAAACTTAGATGTTCGTTTATTTACCTTGATATAAGTAATTGGTTAGCTTGATGGGCTTAAGGACTGCTTAGAGTGCACAGACTCTTCTCTACCCACGTGTCACAAAGTGAGATAGGCCATACAGTCGTTTCCAAGCGAAAAGGTCCCATACGGTCGTTTGGAAGCAACAAGCTCCATATACTCCCTGTCCCTTTACCAAACACATAAAAAATGCAATCAATCCATCTCGGGAGTTGTTTAAATTCAAAATATACAATTTTAGAGTGACGAGTGTCACATGAAAAATATTCAGATAGAAATAATAAAACAAAGTACAGAAGACAAATTTATTAAGCCTAATTAATCCATCATTAGCACATGTTTATTGTAGCACCATATTGTTCAATCATAGACTAATTAGGCTTAAAAGATTCATCTCATAAAATAGATACAATCTGTACAATTAGTTATTTTTTTAGTCTATATTTAATACTCTATAAGCATGTGTCTAAACATCCAATGGGATAAAAGGTATACTCTAGGGGAAGAAACTAAACAAGGCCTCCCTAGCGACAAGATCTCCATATTCCTTGTCCCTTAAACAAAGACATCAAAATTGCAATCGACCCATCCCATTATCATCCCATGAACCAAACACATTCCACCCCTTCGTCTAATGAATCAAACACATCTCATCCCTTATCGTCCCATGAACCAAACACTGGAGTTGGAAACAGATCACAAAAAATAGACTGCACAGTTAACAAACTGTGGAATCGGTTCAGAAAAAAATTGAACAGGTAACCTCAAAACAGCTATGAACATGTGAGACTACAGTATTTCTTTGAGAATTAACAAGTTCATAGTTTCGCCGTCATCAAAAAGGATAATTCTTCCTCAAAGGGCAGTAAGCCAAATGAAAATGTCATAGTGAATCCTTATTATGGGGGGAAACGGAGGGAAAACACATCCATTGGCAGGGCAGGGCCTCCTGCTCACGTAAATACATGTTCTTGATAACGCAGAATAAAAGGCACAACATGTTGACCTCCAAAGTTAAATTTGCATTGCCTGTGGAGACTGTTTATGATGCATTTTCCTTGGCAATCTTCTCTGCCTTGGCGATGACCTCCTCTATTCCTCCAACCATGTAGAATGACTGTTCTGGAAGGTCATCATACTTGCCATCCAAAACACCCTATTCGATACAAAGATAAGGTTCAAATAGTTAACACTAAACGGAAAAGTAATGAGACAAAAATACTCATACATAAACACGATAAAAATCCTAAGATGACCTCTTAAAGCAGCTAATAGAATTTGCAAGGCACTTTTTAAGTGCGTACATAATAACCATATCATATCATATCATAACAAACCATCATGTGAAACTTGTGTTTGCTTTCTATATAAGCAGGGTTTACCTTCATAAAAAATCATAACTATCATTGCATAAGAAAATGACAAAATGTACACTTTTTTTTTTGCCCCCATTTGTTCAGAACAAAGTACTCAGGGTTTACCTTCATAAAAAAATCATAACTATCATTGCATAAGAAAATGACAAAATGTACACTTTTTTTTTGCCCCCATTTGTTCAGAACAAAGTACTCAGGGTTTACCTTCATAAAAAAATCATAACTATCATTGCACGAGAAAATGACAAAATGTACACTTTTTTTTTTTTGCCCCCATTTGTTCAGAACAAAGTACTCATGTGTATACATCACTTTGGACATGGGACAGTCTACAAGAGGTAACTTTTAATAACTCCTGCAACAATATGTTGTTGAAAACTCTGATAAAACACAACAATGAAAAACATCATATGACAAGCCAAATGTCCATTAGCCAACCTGTGGTTCATGTTAGAAGTAAAATCAAGAAAAAACTACCATTATCAAAAAAAAAACTATACTTTTGTCAAAAGACACATTTCCATAGACTCTAGTACCTAATGAACACATCAAATAAATCATTAAATTTGACACAATTTAATCATGCATTGAGCACCAAGCAGCAAGGCAAAGAACACCAACTGGATTGTTTAGCCAAACAATGATAATTGGAGGGGGAGAAACTGTTGCAATAGTACAGTTCACAATGGGCCAGGAGATAGGTTACAGTCATGACATATACCTGGAAACTTTTGACACTCTCCTTCAGCTCAACATACTTTCCAGGTGCACCCGTGAAAACTTCAGCAACATGGAATGGCTGGCTAAGGAACCGCTGAATCTTCCTAGCACGAGCGACCGTCAACTTGTCATCTTCACTGAGCTCATCCATTCCCAGAATGGCAATAATATCTTGGAGATTCTTGTAATTCTGAAGAACCTTCTGAACACCACGAGCAGTGTTGTAGTGATCCTCACCCAGAACATGGGGGGACAACATTCTGGATGTGGAGTCGAGAGGATCGACGGCAGGGTAAATACCAAGCTCAGAAATCTGCAAAGAGACAACGCTAACATCATACTCATAATAGCAACAGCATCAATCCGCAGAAATTCTAACTAGACATGAGGCAGGAATACCTGACGTGACAACACAGTAGTAGCATCAAGATGGGCAAAGGTGGTTGCAGGAGCAGGATCTGTCAAGTCATCAGCAGGCACATAAATAGCTTGAACAGATGTAATAGAACCCTTCTTTGTGGTGGTAATCCGCTCCTGCAGTCCTCCAAGATCAGTAGCAAGGGTGGGTTGGTATCCCACAGCAGATGGAATACGCCCAAGCAGAGCAGACACCTCAGAGTTCGCCTGACAGATAGTAGATACCAAATGTACAAGTTTTCAGCTTTAATGTATGCTGAATCAAGGCAGAAAATACATGAGACTGATTGACTAATGTCATCTGCATATCCAATAACAAGCATACCATTGCAGGTACTTTCTGGACATATAACAGGACATGAATCTACCTGGGTGAAACGGAAAATGTTATCGATGAAGAGAAGCACATCCTGTCCTTCAGCATCACGGAAATGCTCAGCAACAGTCAAACCAGTCAGCCCAACTCGAGCACGAGCACCAGGAGGCTCATTCATTTGACCGTAGACAAGAGCGCACTTGCTCTCACTCTGCCGCAAAGTACAATGTAAGGAAAACTCACCTAACAGATATGAGACCCAACAACACATTCAAAATCCTGATATTACCTGCTTATCACCAAGCTTAATGACACCACTCTCAATCATTTCTCTGTACAAGTCATTACCCTCGCGAGTACGTTCTCCAACACCAGCAAAGACAGAGAAACCACCTAGATGAAGAAATGAAATAAATAAGCCAACATAAACACATGACAATTTCGCTGCATGCCCATCCATCTCTGTAGAAAAACAAACCATGGGCCTTGGCAACATTGTTAATCAGCTCCATGATAAGGACAGTTTTCCCCACCCCTGCACCACCAAAGAGACCAATTTTACCACCTCTTTGGTAAGGTGCAAGAAGATCCACGACCTGGTAGAAATAGAAGCATTGTATTAAACTATGGACAATAAGCCTGATGAAAAGAACCTAGCAAACTAGACAGGCACACACTTCCAAAGAGATGCACCTTGATTCCAGTAACAAGAATTTGCTGCTCTGTAGCTTGCTCGACAAAGGCTGGGGCTTCACGATGGATAGGAAGGAAGTGATTTGTTGCTAAAAGCAAGGAACAATCAACAAAACAAGAATATAAGCGTGACTTTTTAGTAGTGTATATGTAAATGTTAAAAGTAAATCAATGTCACGAAGACTTACTTATATCTCCCCTCTCATCAATAGGCTCACCGATAACATTGATAATGCGTCCAAGCGTTGCCCTACCAACAGGGACCTAGAAACAGATATACAAGTCACAAATGCAAAAGCACAACTGAGACATGGTTTGGAAGATGGTGTAGCACGGTAATTACGAGTAGCAACAACTAGGTTCAGATACTGTAAGCATCTAGAGCCTACATACCCAATATATAGGTAGAAAGCTTATATACGGCAGGTGTAACAACTAACAAGTCATTTTGTGTGTATCAACGACTTAGTATGAGTTTAGTAGCTAAATCATAGAACACATAATAAGCAAGTCACCAAAGTTGCATGTGACCATGATACACTGAGTAGATGACAAAGAGAGATGGGGAAAACTTTCAAAGATTTCCAAATGTTTATACTTTATTATGGATATATGAAGTTTCCTTAGTAACTTTATCAAACTAACGAATGGTAAATAATCTTGACTCGTGATGAGACAAGCCCTGTTTGGTTACCCTTGCTAAATTTTAGCCAGCTAAAATTATTTTAGCTACTCATAGATGACTAGTGGAACTAAACTATTTTAGCTCCTTTTTAGTCAGTGTGTTTGGAAGTTTAGCTACTAAAGTGACTAAAGTTTAGCTGACTAAAATTTAGCAAGGGGAACCAAACAGGCCCAGTTGATATAAAAACGTGTATGGAATAGATCAGCATTTTTGAATTTCACTAAACCATGATGATAATGCTACAGGCGTGTGGATTATCAAACAAATCAGTACGCATACAATCAATAAAAACAGTCGTAGATCTAGAAAGCACTGACTGAACAACAGATGGACCCGTACGTCTAGATCAAACCTAAAACCCGCCAGGTCCGCCGAATCGTCAGGTAGACATCCGCATATATCAGCTCAAAACACAAAAAATGAACGGGAAATGAGGAAATGGGCTTACAGTGATGGGAGAGCCGGTGTTGAGAACACGCTGGCCGCGGACGAGCCCCTCTGTCCCGTCCATGGCGATGGTACGGACCATGTTCTCACCGAGATGTTGCGCCACCTCGAGCACGAGGCGAATGTTGTTGTCGAGCACCTCGAGCGCCGTCAGGATCGGGGGCAGCCCCTCGTCGAAGCGCACGTCCACGACAGCGCCGATGACCTGGCACACCTGGCCGATGGCACCGGCGCCGGTGAACTCATCGGTGATCTTGCCGCCACCGGTTTTCTTGCCGGTGGAAGGAGGCGGCGGAGCGGGCGCGGCCTGGGCCGCGGCGGAGGATGCGTAGGCGGCTGCGCGGTTGAGTATGAAGCCCGCGGGGGACGGGCGGTGGTGGAGCGGCGCGCGCGGGCACGGGGACGGTGAGGCGGAGCGGAGGCGAGAGGCGGAGCGGAGGATAGATGAGAGGGCCCGGCGCGTGGCCATGGCCGGCGGCGAGGGGTCCGGATCTAGGTTTTCCTCAGAATGGTGCGGGTGGCAGTGGCGGCTCCACTCTGCGGGGAAGGGTGGTAGGGGTTTGGGGATCGGGGTTGGGGGTGGGGAATATGGAGAAGGCCAGAAGGGTGGGGAGGGGAGGGATTCGCGGCTGGACCTGGTCCTCAGTGGACCGATAAGAGTGGAGCGTGCTTGCTGATCTGTCAGTTTTAAGGGCGAGTTTGGTTCAGGGGGGTGTTGTCTAAAGTTTAACAGTGTCATGTTGGATGTGGTATGGGCGATTTATATGGTGTTCAAATATTAATCTTATATTTTTATTCTTATATTTTTTATAAAGCAAAACCGCACCATCTATTTCTTTCAAAATGTAAGTTTTTTTTAAGGGAACCATAGAGCTTTTCATTCAATATCAGAGGGAGTAGAGTCCGCGATTGCTAGATCAGCTAGCCAATCCGGTATTACATCAAGCAAAAAAGAGGACGTTCGGTGGCAGAGATCGTGGATGCACACATATGAGTAACCGAGTTTGCATCTCTGCTCACCCAACGCACCCGAAAATCAGAAAAACATTTCCCTAGCTCTATGATATCAAGACATAAACTGCCAATGGTGAAGTAGACCGAATTCGGATCCTGGAGCTGGAGAAAGCGTGCTAGGCCTTGGCAGTCCACCTCCAGAATCACCTTGTCGAGGCCGAGCTCGATCTCCAGTTCCAGACCTTCTCGAGCAGCCAACGCCTCCGCGGAGAGGGCTGACTCCACGTCGTCAAACTAACGTGCGGCTGCACCAGACACCACCTCAGTATGATCACGAATGACCACACCAGTACGTCCTGAGAAGGCCTGGTAATCAAACCCTGCATCGGTATTGACCTTACTCCAGCCCGACTTCGGCTTCTCCCAGCGCACCCGCCCTGCCAGTGGTCGCTTGGGTTCCTGCACCGGCTGCAAAGAAGCTAGTTCCTCCAGCAGGCTAGAAACATATCGCGCAGCTCCACCTGGTTCCCAAATTTTCCTTCCATGGCGTCGCCCATTGTGTCCTGTCCAGAGCGCCCAAGCTCCGCAAAACCGCACTATCTATTTCTTTCAAAATGTAAGTTATTCAACTAAGCAATCCACTACACATCCCACTACTTATTTCTCGCAACATGGAAACTATCCAACTAGTCAATTCACTATCACTAATACATACAATTAAAACCTATTAGTTCATGTAACTGTAATATCCACGTCAACAAGTCACATATTTTTCTGAACATACAAGTTGTCCAATTAGACAAATTCACATTCTAACCTATTTATATTTCTTCTTCATACCCGCGGCAATACGCGGGGAACCCTCCTAGTAAAAAATAAATTATATACTCTGTCAGTAATCTATGAGATGAAATTATTAAGCCTAGTTAATCCATCATTAACATAATTTATTGTAGCAATCATGGATTAATCTATCATTGAATATGAACTAATTAGACTTAAAAAATTCATCTCGTAAATTAATTTTGATATGTGTTTTTAGTTTCGTAAATAATCTATATTTAATACTTCATGTATATGTCTAAACATTCGATATCATAGAGACTAAACTTTAGGCTATGTAACCAAACGGGGCCTTCCAAGGGCAGCTCCAACATGATTCTTTAAATATTTTTGTCAAACCGACTAATTGCATAAAAAATAATGTATCTAAAAAAAATAAATGTCTTATAATTTAGAATAAAAGTAGTAAAAGTTTGTGCAAATCGTTGATTTTCATTCAATTTAATATAGTTAATATTGATATTTATGTCTCCAATTAATTTTATATTCTAAAAATATATTTCATAATTAATTTAGTGGTATTTATCTTGTATCACAAATGTTAATGTTTTTTTATAACTAGTATAGTGCCTGTGCTAACGCCACGGTTTTATTCAGGGACGCACATAAAAATACCAAACGGCAATATTTTTTGCTAAAAATAAAAATCCACATGCATCCTTTAAGCCAAGTAAAGGGGTAAAAGACCAACGTTAGAAGAAAAAAATAATTCTTTGACCATACATAACCAAAATAACAAGTAGAAACTGAAAGGGGATGTGCATAGTCTCTATCACCCTTAAAAACCGATCCATTCCAACCCCACCGACATGGAGCCTGTGTCGTGGAACTCCAGGGATCCACATTGGCCGCCTATGTGCCCGCTTGTGTGACAGTCGGGCAACCTTCACTAAGCTCGTCCTCATCGTGTCGCCCTTGAAGCGTGACACCATTTTCAAGTTTTATGCTAGCTGATGAAGCCTTTAAGATAGTTCAATTCCTGTTGTAAGCAAAAAAAAAAAGTCAAAGTCACTACCACCTGTTGCCCTAGTCATGCTCAGTAAAGAGGCAAAAGAAACCTGATATATAAGTCAGAAATGGAGCATCAACCATGAAGTCACAACGGTTGATTTTTAAAATGTTGTTTGACAACTAACTGAAGCCACAAAAACTTTGGCATGAGCACAACTGACATAAGGCACATATATTTACAATTTATCTATGAAAAGGTGTCTGAATGACTTCTACATTCTGAATAGAAAGATACTCTCGCATTCTATCAAAGACACTTAGGCATGACCAAACGATGATAGCAAAGATATAATTGCAAGAAAAATACATCTTTTCTTTTGGCATTGTAGTTCTCACTCTTCTCACAAAGTCATTATAGCATCTTAGGCGTCAAACTTGAAATAGTTTGATTTAGCATAAACCTAAAACATCACTTATTTTGGGACAGAGGGAGTACTTAGCAACCAAACCAAAGTAATAGAGTTCCAAACTCCTAACACCAGAAATGCCTATGAATTCACATACCGTAAAAGCATACCAAAAAATTGTTGTTGCAGCACACTGACAAGGGAATGGCCATCAGAAACTTAGTAGCTTGAATTGCAGGATCATCTATCTCAATTATCAGAGTAGAGCTATCACTTGATTGTATTGTTATGGACATTAATAACTACTGTTCTGTGGTAGCACAAAGACGACTGACCTCTACAAAAGGCGTCCTAAGAGCCTTGTTCTTGATACTTTCGTTCCATCAGGTTTGTCTAAGGATCCAATCTCACAGGGAGCTCAAGTATATCAAATTCAATCAAAAAAAAGTGCACCAAATTGCATAAGAACATTTATGACCGAGTGGCTCCTATTCTATCATCAAAAGCGGCAAGAGTAGCTTCGACTGCAGCAAGAAAAAAGAAGTGTGTCTCGGCCAAGTTTAGTTTCTAAAAATCTTTAAAAAAATGTATATTTTCCATCACATCAAATCTTGCGGCGTATGTATGGAGCATTAAATATAGATAAAAATAATAACTAATTGCACAGTTTGTCTATAATTTGCTAGACGAACCTTTTGCGCCTAGTTAGTCTATGATTGGATAATATTTGTCAAATACAAATGAAAGTGCTATAATGTCGATTTTGTAAAAAAACAATTTGAACTAAACAAGGCCGCTTAACACCTGCTGCAAGTGCAAACTGAGTCTAAAACAATACTATCATTCTTATTAGGTTCATAATGCAAAGGCAGGTCAGAAAGAGCTATCTTCAACTACCATTTTTATTAAAACCAAAATTCTCAAACAATAAATGTGTCATCCAACTCAACTTATTTCTTTCTTTTATTTGTATACTATGTGAAGAGAAAATAAAGTAATATATTCAAACTATATAATAACTTTGCAACAATCATGGTCCAGATCTACAGTTAAGATAAATAAAAATATCAAATAGCTTAGTTGAACACAATTGATCTGGTGTCACAACCAATCATCTAGTGTTCTCCACAATTGAACATCTGAATTATACAAGTACTCATATCTATCCCTCAATCACCGAACAACACTACCATCTTCATACCTGAGCAGCTGAGCAGTAAAGTGGAAGTCGGTGGGGGCACTCTTGTCTTCCCAAGCTTTTGGATAATGTAGCCAATTGAACTGGGTCACCACAAAAAAGCATGGCAAATATCAGAAATAAGTAGTGCAAGAAAACTCAATCCTCATCCAGATCGCAGAACACGCCGCCCACAATCCTTCTGATCCAGGGAGGCTACCCCGTGACCTATGCGCTAGGATAGGAGCCACAGCCGTGCCGGGCCGGCGCCGCCTCCACCTTGCTGGTGGCTAGCTAGAGTGACGGCTCGTGCCTCCTACACCTTGACCGTGCTGCTGCCTGGTTAAGCCGAGTGAGACTGCCCCACCAAAGTCCGCCTGTACAGTTTTTTGGCGCTGCCAGCCGTGGGATCCTCGGCTCCATCATCATCTCCTCCTTCCACCGATCTAGGGTTTGGCAAGGAGACGCGCGCTAGCCGCCGGGTGGGATCACGGCGGGGCCTGGAGGAGGGATTGACCGGCCGAAGGGAAACACTGACGGGCCGTGACCCGCCGCGGGGCGGTGCCGCGCGGGCGAATCCGGCGTCCTGCATAGGAGGCATCGTTGGAGGGGTCGTGGGAGGGGAGGGGAGGGGAGAATGGGAGATACTCCAGGGGCGGCGGCGGTGGGGGAGGATGGAGGGGAGCACCTGGTGCGGAGGCGACGATGGCCGCACTGGAGACGGAGATGGGCGGAGTCGGTTTTTTTTCTTTGTCTCGGACGCGCTACGAGGGAAGCCGGGAGAAAGGGTCGGGGTGAAGCGAGGGAGGTGACGGAGGTTTGATTTGACGCGGGGCTGAGGGTGTGTAAGGTCGTGATCATACTTCTAATCTGGGCCGTTAAATCTGTAAGACATGTGTTGTGAGTCGTTGATCTTGCAGATGGAATTTGCCTAGAGAAGATTTCAATTATAGTAGAGATTCTGATCAAACCGACGTGTTTGGTTCACGAAATGCATCGACGTGGAAGCTGATCTGAGCCTTGCGGCCTTTGGTTCCCATCACATGTGCAGCCCGTCCATTGTCAAGTTATCCGAGGGGGTGTTTAGTTTCCTTTTTCTTCAATTTTTTTGAGTTGTAGTCCATCATTTTGTAAAATAAAACTAAACATTATACAAATAATTGATAAAAGTAGTAGTTATTTTTTATTTTGGATTTTGGCCTCAAGGCCTTGTTTAGTTCCAAAATATTTTGCAAAATCGACAATGTAGCACTTTCGTTTGTATTTGACAAAAATTATCCAACCATGGACTATCTAGGCTCAAAAGATTCGTCTCGTCAATTTCGACCAAACTGTGCAATTAGTTTTTATTTTCATCTATATTTAATACTCTATGCATGCGTCTAAAGATTCGATGTGACGGGGAATCTGAAAAATTTTACAAAATTTTTTTGGAACTAAACAAGGCCCAAGATGGCAATAAATTATGCATTTTAGATAAAACTAAACATGTCGATCGAGTAGACATTTTGCATTTTGGGTTTTATGGGAAACTAAATGGGAAACTAAACACCCCCTGAGTCACTCCCCAAAACCGTCAGATAAACTCATTCCGCAAATAATTGCCCTACTAGTAGTGGTGTCATGCCTGATCAACCGCGCAGAATTATTCCCTAACCCAAACACGCTAATGTTTGACTCCTCTGAAAAGTGATAATTACTTCTTTTGTAGATAGAAAGAGCACCTGTTAGGATTAAAGAAACTACGATGATGTTATTAGCGGCCACTATGCAATAAGATGTAATGTAAGGGAAAGAAAGTGACATGAACCCCATGGTGAAATGTTTGGAGTTAGATTTAGATAGATCATCCAGTGTAATGTCCTTTTAAGTGATGTGATGAAATATGAGCTACTCCCTCCGTCCCAAAAAGAGTGTCGTTTTAGGTTTTTGTGCCACAAGTTTGACTTAATTTGTACAAAAATATATGTAATATTTATATCTCTAAATAAATTTGTTAAAAAACTAGACTTAAAGATCTTTCCAATGATACTAATTATGTACTATAAATACTAATATTTTTTTATTATATATTTAGTTAAAGTTATTTCTCGGGAAGCGAAAACGACATTTATTTTGGGACGGAGGGAGTGGTTTGCTAGCCTAATCATTGGATCGTCGGAGGTGTCCTAGGCATACTTTGCTGCCTCACCAGCACGGATTCCAAAGAAACTCATTAGTATATATAGGCTCGTTTGGTTTTCTGTTAAAGTTTATTATTCGTCACATCGAATGTTTTGACAATGTATAGAGTACTAAATATGGAGTATTTATGAAATTAAAAATACACCTCAAGAGTAATTTGAGAGACGGATCTTTTAAGTCTAATTATGTCCATGATTGGATAATAATTGTCAAATAAGATGAAACTGCTATAATACCTATTAAACTTTAACATCCAAACCAAACACCCTCTAATCAAACCAAATTGTGTCTCAATTCTGGCAAGGATTTTGCTTGCTGGGAAGCTTACTTGTCAACCAAGCGATCAACTCTTCTATAGCTTCTCACCATGCAAGGCGAGGCGAGGTTTGGTCGAGGATCCAAACATATCTTCTCATGTGCTATCTTTAAAGTAAATATTGAATGTAAGGCCATATAGCTATACATAGACATGAAACCTCGATTTTTAAATTGGTTTACAGATATTCTCAAATAATATTGAACTCTCATGATGAATTTTAGCTCCCGTGGTTAAGGTTCTCTTAGGCCAGTCTCAATGCATAGTTTCATGACACAGTTACCAAGACTATAAAGTAGGTAACCGAGCCACAGGAGTTTTATGGGATGAAACTCCTCTCTCATCTGATGAAACCTCTTCATTTAATGACTCTGCCAAGTCAGCAATTTTACTTACGTGGCACCCTATTTAATGTGCATGACACTCTCATGAAACATGCATTGAGACTGACCTTAAGCATGATTCTTGTTGTGTCTTTTCAAATGGCTCAATTAAAAGCTCTAAAAAATAAGCAGACGCAATATCGGCTTATGAAATCAAACCAATATAAGAACGATGGAGCTAAAGCCGTTTTATCAAGAAGAGGAAGAAGCCACCAAAACATGGCTTGTTGTAACTTTACTGTTTTTTTTAGAAAAGTGAAACTCTACTAAAAAGCTTTAAGAATATGTTTGGTTCAACTTTTGAAAGACGCTTCTACTGTCAAAAAGTAGAACGTCAGCCAAATAGGTTGACCCTAAAGTTGTTTTTTTAAACAGCTGCTTTCACATTTGTATTTTCTCTAAATGGACGGAAATAGAGACATGTGTCGCGGTCGCAATTGTTGCATGAGAAATAGCACTATAGGGGAAGGAGATAGCTTTTATAGTTGTTTGAAGCAATTAGCTAAGGGCAGTCTCAATATAGTTTATATAATAGATATTATATATAGAAACTATGATTTCAATGAATAGTTTATACATTATCCAATCACATTCATTCTCTTTATTCTCAACCAACCACATCACTTCATATATTGAATCTCGTGGTTTCTAACTTAGACCGGGTTTCTCTCTTCAATAATTACCTTGTCAGAGCAACTCTAACGGGTTTGCAATCGAGTTAGGCATTCTTTTTTTTTTTTTTTGAGAAAAGCCAAAAGTCACTCTCCAACGGTTTGACAATTGGCTTTGGCAAATTTGGCAACTTGACAAATGGATGGTCAAACTGTGCATATATGCAAAAGTCCGCGAGGCTTGGCATTAGTGTTTTTGCATGACAGGGAGACTCCTCCCACGCGCGTATCATTATCCCACATGCCTACTCCTTCTCACGCGCATCGCTGTCGGAGTCCCCGCGCGATTGCTCCGTGATGTCGCCATCTTTCATCGGAGTTTCAGTTGCCGACTTGGTGGAGTCTTCAGCGACTTGGAATCTATCGGTGTCATGACTACTAGCTAGCCTAGACGTGCCTTCCTGGGAGGAATTTGCTGGTCGGCTGGATGCAATCGCCGGTGACTAGGCGAACTAGTGAAGGAAAACAAAAACCGCGTGAACTGGCAGCGGCGTGCGAGGAAAAAAAGCACGGGCAACGAGTGGGTCCATAATTCTATTTTTTACAAAAAATATGAGAAACGGTGGAGATGAACTCTTTTTTACTTTACCATTTTTATTTTGTGAATTGACAAACTCCATGTTTTGCCAAACAAAAAATACAAAATTATTGGAGTTTCACTCACATCAGCAAAATACTTAGATGTCACTACAATTAATATTTATAGAAACTATAATAATTTCTAGATTGGGTACAACCTTTTCTAACAACACATAACTCATAATAGCTCTTCTACAACACAGCAATTTCCGTGGCTAGGAGCTAAACAAAAAATAGTTTATTCTGATTCACTTTACCCGTAGAATCCACAGTATGCACTGAGTTTATCTTGGAGAATAGTGAGAAATCACTTCGAGAATCAATTTTTTTATAGACAAAATCCGAAGTAGGAAGAGCTCTGCTCTGCCGAATTTGGCACTACATACAGCCTTGTTTAGTTCCAAAAAATTTTGAGAAGTCGATACTTTGTTTGTATTTAACAAATATTGTTCAATTATAATTTAACTAGGCTTAAAAGATTTGTCTTACTGTACAATTAATTTTTATCTTTATCTATATTTAATATTTCATATATATGTCTACATATTTGATTTGGCGGAGAATCTGAAAAAATTTTGCAAATTTTTTTTTTAACTAAACGAGGTCATTACCCTTTCCCTGTCCATTGCCTCTCGGCGCGCGCCACCACCACCGCGCCATGCCGTTTACCGCCACCGCCGCCGGCGCCTCCAAACCCTAAACCCGCCAACGCAATCAATGGCGTCCCTCCTCTCCTCCCCCGAAGATTCCAAATCGCTGTCCGTCACCACATCATCGCTTTTCCTTTCCACCATCGCCTCGCTCCCCTCTCCCCACGCCTTCTCCATCCCCACCTCCGCCTCCACGCCTCTCCCGCCCGTCCCGGCCTCTGTGCCTCCCACCGCGCTCATCCCGGGCTCCCGCTTCCTCGTCGATGCCTTCCGCCATGCTGGGGACTTCTCTGTCGCCTACTTTCTCTCGCACTTCCACTCCGACCACTACAGTGGCCTCGGCCCTTCCTGGCGCCGCGGCCTTGTCTTCTGCTCCGCGCCAACCGCACGCCTCGTCTCATCCGTGCTCTCTGTCCCGCCGCAGCTTGTCGTCTCCCTCGATGTCGGTGTCCGTATCACCGTTGATGGGTGGAGCGTCACCGCGGTGGACGCCAATCACTGCCCCGGTGCCGTCCAGTTCCTATTCGCCTCCCCTGGGCCGAGCGCCGAGAGGTATGTACACACCGGTGACTTCCGTTACACAGAGTCTATGACGCGCGATCCTAACCTGCTGGAGTTCGTCCGTGCTGATGCGGTGTTTCTGGACACCACATACTGTAACCCCAAGTTTACATTCCCTTCGCAAGAGGATTCTGTGGATTACGTAGTGAATGCAATCAAACGTGTGAAAGAGGAGAGTTCAGTATCAGGAGAGCGTGTGCTGTGTCTGATCACGACCTATGCGGTCGGCAAAGAGAGGATTTTGCTGGAGGTTGCACGGCGCTGCGGGTGTTCAATCCATGTGGACAGTAGGAAGATGAAAATTTTGACAGTGTTGGGGTTCGGTGGGGAGAATGGCGTTTTTACTGAGGATGCAACAGGGACGGATGTGCATGTTATTGGGTGGAATATCTTAGGGGAGACTTGGCCCTACTTCCAGCCGAATTTTGTGAAGATGAAGGAGATCATGATTGAGAGAGGGTATGCGAAGGCTGTCGGGTTTGTACCAACTGGGTGGATGTATGAAACCAAGAAGGAAGGTTTTGCTGTTAGGGTGAAAGATTCACTCGAAATCCATCTTGTTCCTTACAGTGAGCACTCAAGCTACAATGAGTTGCGTGACTATATTAAGTTTTTGCACCCAAAGAAGGTGATCCCTACTGTTGGAGTGGATGCTGGGAGGCTCGATAGTAAGGAGGCAGTTGCTCTGCAGAAGCATTTTGCTGGGTTGGTGGATGAGACAGCAAACAAACAGGAGTTCTTGATGGCATTCCATCGTAGGTTGATAGATGCTACTCATAGCTGCAAAGATGTGGTTGCTAAGTGCTCGAGCCAGCATGACGGGGAGGATGCTGCTTTGTTACCAGCAATCACTTCTGCTTCTGAACAACAGGATACTCTGACTCTGAGGGAGAATATTACGCAGGAAATGATTAAAGAACTATCAGATTTCCTACCATCGTGGGTCAGCCAGGAACAGATCACAGACCTGCTGATGAGTTCAGGTGGTGATGTTGTTAAAGCAGCATCTGAATTTTTTGAGCGGGAAAGAGATTTCTTTGAAGAAGCAAATGTTTCTTGTAATGACACACCCAAGTCAGAGAAAAAGCATTCTTCTGATTGTGCGTCTTCTGCTGATGTAAGTAGTCAGCAAGAATCTCCTTTATTTTCGCAGAAGCCAGTGGAATACTCTGCAAAACTGGTAAATTTGTCTCCTATGATAATGAAACTAAATACTCCCAAAAAGGTAAAAAAGAGGGGTTCCAGCACTACAAACAAGCCAAAAAAGAAAGGACGATTAACTTCCTCGACAGAATCTGGTGGGCGCAAGCAGTCCACAATTACAAATTATTTCATTAGAGCTACAGAAACCACAGAAGCTGCTTTTAAAAGGGGTAGGACTGAAAAAGTAACTGAGGAGGCACATCAAAATAATGTGGAAAATGGTGATCAGTTAGCTTATACTGCAAAAACACAAGATCAGAGTGTAGACCAGCTTCTCCAGATTGTAGATGGTAGCATGTCTAGAGAATATGCAGTTTCTTTGCTTGAGAAGGCAAATGGAGATGTGGCTGTAGCAGTTGACATATTTTACAGTTCAAGTGAGAGTAACAATGTAATTGACGTTGATAAGAACATTGTGCTGCAGAATGCACAAAGTGAAACTGTAGATAAATGTAGTAAAACAGACATGGCTAGTGATTTTTCTCAGGCTACTCCAAAGATGACAAACTTACATGGAACTTCTTTAGCACATGGAGATTCTGCCAATACATCACTGCCAATTGAAAAGTATCTACCTATTGAACATGGTTAGCTGCTTATTCCTGATATTCTTTAGCATCTTATTTGTAATAGTCAGTCATGCCATATGTATCTGCATTTCTGCAGCTTGCTGGACAGCAGGACAGCCTGCACCATACTTGCATTTGGCTCGCACATTTGATTTGGTTGAAAAGGAAAAAGGAAAGATCAAAACTACCGCAATATTTTGCAACATGTTCAGGAGGTTTCTGAATGTTTGCCTCTTTGAATTTTGCAACATGTTCAGGGTTTAGGGTTCTATACATGTTGATCGTCCACCCAATATGTTCATTACTGGGGGAAATGCTTAACATCTGATCTTCTGGAATGCAGTTTGCTTGCTTTATCCCCTGATGATGTTCTACCTGCTGTTTATCTGTGTACTAATAAAATTTCTCCTGACCATGAAAATATGGTAAGTACTTAACCTACAGTTACTCTCCGTTTACCCACTTCTTTTCAAGGCTCTCTTTGGAATGTGGAAATCTGGTAGCAATTTTGGAGGATAGGAATCCACCATCACTAAGAAATTCATGTGGGAATGCTGTATAACTACACCCCAGTCACAGACAGGTGACTTTTGGGGTCAAGTGCAGTCAATTTGAAACTTTGATTGCCAATTATTCCCTCCATTCTGAATTATAGGCATTCTAGTTCTGTCCTAAGTTAAACTTATTTAACTTTGATCAAGCTTTTAGAAAAAAAACTCGACCTGCAGGGGGTTATGAGTTATGACAGCCCCCGGGTAATTTTGTTAAAAAGACCTTCTCACACAGGCCGAGAAACCCCCCGAACCTCAGCCCCCACCCATACACAGTGGAACTGTTACCCTGTGAGAACCAGGCTGGGCCTTAGACCTGCGCTTTGGTTTTGGGAATGAACGAGGGGATTTTTTTTCTGCCCCCAGCCTGAAAATTCGCTCCCATGGGGAGTCGAACTCAGGAAGGGGGGGGGGGGGGGGGCTACTGAGGTTCTCTAACCGACTGAGCAAGCTTTTAGGAAAAAATATTAACATCTAATACCAAATAAATGCACTGTCAAGACATATTTCATGGTGGATTAATGAAACTTGGTTGTGCCAGTGCATTTTTATATAAACTTGGTCAAAGTTAGAGAGATTTGAGGTTGTGCCAGTGCATTTTTATATAAACTTGGTCAAAGTTAGAGAGATTTGACTTAGGGCAAAACTATTTAGGGCCTGGCTGCTGGCCGCATGCGGCACACCCCTGATGGCCAAGCTGGGAGCAGCCCTGCAGAGGAGGCTTCTGCCAGCGGCGGCTGAGGGGGCTGGGGCAGCCCAGCCCAACCCTGGGCATGCTTGGACGACCGGCGCCGGAGAAGATTTGGGGGCCAAAAACGAGGTCATCCAGTAGAGCATGGTTGGATCTATCCGTTCCATCGATCACCTCGCAGGAGTGCTGGCTGTGGTGGCCGGAATAGTGGGCGGTGGCGCTATGGTTTCTGGAGCCGCGCGAGAGAAACGTCTTGGAAGGGCCAGGTGCACAGAAGCAGTCACATGGAGAAAGGAGAAAGAAACAAATAGGTATTTGTGTAATGGGTGGCAGTGTGGGTAATTTCCCACCCCAACTCCATGAGGAAGTAAGTACAGGTTCTGGAGTACCCCTTGAGGTGTTCCACAAAAAACGTGGAGTTGACCTCCAACTCCACCTTTATCTTGGAGCTGGACCTGTTTGGCTAGACAACTTGGGAGCAGAGCCGGAAAACCTGGAATGGAGCAGTCCCAAACAGCCCCTTAGAATGGAGGGAGTACCTTATAGTATTGAGTTGGGATACTTAAAAATGATACTAGTAGATTTGTCTCAAAATGTAATTTCCATAAAAGTATACATTTGCTATATTTTACGCCTTATAAATATATATGTTGCAGTGAAAGGTACTAGTCAAAGTTATGTTTCTGAGACCCCATGATGTCCAAAACATCACATATTTTTGGCTGGAGGGAGTATGTTCCAGATCACAATTTAATTTTATTATGAGCAATCTGCATTTCAGTAAAGGAAAAATTGATTCTATTTTTCCTTTTGATCAGTGTTAATGAAAACATACATCAATTTTTTTCTCGAAAACGCAGGAGAGCTGCGCTTCATTATATTAAGAAGAAATAAAGGGGCTAGAGCCCTACAACACACACCAAACACAAACCCCACACTTAGAGATTATAATCGCGCCCGCAAAACAGAAAACATACATCATGTGTGTGTGCTTCTTATAAACCGGACTGGCAGGAGTAGTTTACAGTATGATGCTCTAAGTCATAGTGTCATACATTCTTTCCTTGTTCATCTTTTCTCTTTTAATATAGTTTTGCTATGCCTTGTCATAGGACATGCGAATACATTAACCCCATGTTTGTTATTGAAGCTAGGAACTGAACATTGGTGGGAGTCTAGTTGTAACTACTCTGGAGGAATCATTAGGAACCAGCAGATCTAAAATACATGAAATGTACAAAACTTATGGTGATCTTGGTAAGTACCAACTTGTTATCTCATATTGGTAGTATAGAAGAAAAAGGCTTCTAGTGTAATCTTTCGCTGTTTTCTTTGCAAAAGTGAAGACATGGATTCATTTGCTAGGCTTATGGCAAGATCCAACATCATTGTGTAGTTTCATTCATTGGTTGTTCCTGATTGAGTTGCCATTTGTAGTAACAAGTATTGACAATGGATGAATTGTAATTTGTAGGTACGGTTGCCCAAGAATGTCGTCAGAACCAAACACTGCTTGCTCCTCCCCGTCCTCTCTCGATTCGTGATGTATATTCCACACTTCGGAAACTAAGGTATTACTTACAAAGAAAAACTATTGCCCCCCTTTGTAATGGAATCCATGAATCTTGCCCAGCATTTCATGCAGTGAAGATTGCTTTTTTATATGAATGGCTAAATTTCAATTGTGGCTACATTGAATTATATCCAATCTTGTTATGTGATAATTACTAACTAGCCCAGATAGCATGTACTGCAACAATAATTTCTGATTATTTTGTACTTCTCATTTTGTTATCATTTAATGCAACAATAATTTCTGATTATTTTGTACTCCCAATTTTGTAACATGATGTGGAATCTCATATGATCACAGGGAAAACCATCTTCTGATATGTTAGTAGAGAGCGGATATGACAAAAAACACATCTCGCCAGTAGAATCTGCTTAGGTTTGACATAATACTTTTTTAACATTTTTTTCTTGTGCTAGATGTTATGCGTAGGGGAAGTAGAGAGATAATAGAGAGGATTGCGGCTTGGATTATACTTGAATAAAGTAACTTTGTTGGCGTGATGGAGCTGTAATGGCAGCTTGATGTCGCCCCAGCAAGGCAGGGCACGGTGGGATACACAATGAATCAATCTAATGCCTGCCTAACACTCGGCTCGGTCTCTGCTTATATGCATGAGCCCAGCCACCAAAATCTAAACCAACTGAACTTGATTTGCTAACAAACTAATGCTTGATAGCTAGGGACTCTTTTCCTGCCTCGGCTTCTTCTCCTTCTGTTTTTTGCTGGTTGTAGTGGAATCCTTACATGACACTTCATACTAAGAAAATTTATCCTTAAGGTATTATGTTTTCTTGGTTGATGAGGTAAACTCAACCCTTTGCTTCGATGATAATAATAAGTCATATTTGCATGATGATGTTTATTTCTCTAACAAAGGATTATCTCTGATTCCTCTTTACATCATCATTTTTTTCATATCAGTGCAATATCAGGTAGTGGAAGTGCTGGGAGGAGAAAAATTCTTGTCTTGCATCTTATTCGGTCTTGTAGAGAAACAGAAATGAAATTTCTTGTCAGAACACTGGTGAGCCATCCATTCCTTTCTGCTGTGTACTTTGCAATTTCTATTTGAGGCGACATTGCATGTAATCATTGCTGATTGTACTTTGGTTCCTTGTTTTTTTTGTCTTGATTCAATTGCTTATATTTATCTCTCTCAATTTGAAGTTTTCAAGTATTGGTTTATTAATACAAAACTTCCTTGCATTCACAAAAAAAGAAATGAAATTCTTGTACGTGTTGCTCTTCTGTGTTGGTATCAACTTTATGGTGCATCTCACTTTTCTTGTTACTCCTGCCATGTTTCTATGTCTGTTAAATTAAGCTACAATTTAGTGTATATAATAGCTTATTCATGTTGCCTTTTACTGTGTAACTTCTAATAAGCCCCACCACGTCTCTGTTTTGTGTGTGGCTTTGTTTAATTTCAGGTTCGTAACTTGCGTATTGGGGCTATGATGAAGACGATATTACCTGCGCTTGCACATGCTGTTGTTTTTGATAGAAACTGTGCAGCAGATCCTGTTGTGTCCTTGGAAGGCATAAAATCACAACTACAGGTTTGTATGAACGTGAGTTTTCTTTTGTGCAAATTATATGTTGGGAAGCCTTGAGTTTGTTCATGAGCCTGGTGAATCCATAAGGCGAGAGCTTGGATTTAGCAGAGAGAGGCAGAAAGTTTTTTTCTTAAAAAATCACTCGTACCAGTCAATTGGGTAGCCTTTTGCCTTTATTATCTATCTTTACAAGCAGTTCCTCCCATAGGCCTAACATGAAGGCTCCATCTCTTGTTTACTAGATTGCTGAAGGACGCGGTCTCTTCTCTTATTCTTTTCTCGAACAAATGCAAGAGACCTGCGTATAATGCACAACCCTCCCCCAACCTCACCAGTCCACCACTACCACCATCCACACACACATAATCCCAACAAAAATGCATTGTAGGCAGATTTGCGAGTGTAGGTTCTACAGCTAGAAAGCCTCTAAATATGCTGATCCTGAACATCCAGTTGAAGGGAATGTTCAGGGAAAGGGCATATGGGAAGGCGAGGTGGGAACCTCATGGATTGGGGTCGTGAAACAACCATCTCGCTCTAGTTCTGCACTGCTGCTCTCCTACTCCCAGTCAGCCTTTTCTCATGAGTCGCCACTACAACATGCTTCTCCTGTCATGGTGCACGCCAAGTGCCTAATAATTTGATTGGTTGGTGGCTCAGTGCTTCAACTGTTTTTCTTTTGAGCACATTGTGGCAAACTGTGGGACCGCATCTCGCTGCTTCTGTTGTAAGCAGGAAGGTCATAAAGCTGTCCAGTGCAAGCAGCCCTGGCCCCTTGGAGGTCCGCGGATGAGTGCTCAGTTGTGCCAGCAGTTGTTCCACCCTGATGGTGGGGATGCAGTCAGTGTCTTCCCCTCCATCTTCAGTTCAGTTGGAGCTGCATCTTCATCTCTGTCCACCCATGACTGAGACTTCTGGTCAATTGCGCGAGGTGTAAATTGTCATTCCACAATCGAGGGAGATGGAGGAGTGTAGGGGATATCTTTTCACAGACTTTCGTTGCTATCACCGCTGTCTCTTGTCCATTGGTGTCGCTGGTGCAGGTGCGCAAGATTGTCATTCAATTTGAGGAGGCTCCTGAACTTGAGACCTTATCGGCGCCACCGGTCAAGTGTGTGAAGGATTCGTGGTCTCACTCTGTGTGCCATAGTTTGCCACACCTAACGTCCTAACCTTTGGCAAACTTTGGTTGCCACAGAAAATGTGGCAAGCAAAATCGAAGCTACACTTGTGGCAAAGTTTGGCACGAAAATGACTCTGACGGGAGGGACAGGGTTCTAAGAAAGTGTGGCATGTGGCATGACTAACCTTTGCTGGGCAAGTTGCTGTTAGAGTGCACGGTTAGATCTAGACCCAAACGGATCTACTTACCGAAGAACGTGGAAGCATAACTACCATAGAAGAAAATACGCAAGCGAGAACGGCACCGAGGCACAATATTTTTTAATGAGGTTCCGTGATGTGCCTATATCCTCGGGGCATGACTACAGGTGCTCCTCCCCATAAACTAGTAGCTACACTGGCATTTAGGTGCTCCCGCGGCCTCGCCACTGCCCAGACCAACTGCCAAGTCAACTCATGGTTACAACAGTTGCCTCGTATTTGTGGTTCCCTAGGATACAGAGTTCAACTCCAACTCTTACCTTAGCCCCTAATACAACTCAAGTCGTACGTAACCAAACTGTACACACATTCGACACATATCTAACAGTTGTTGTCACAAAATAGAATGGACTTCTGATGACAGTTGACAATTTAATTCACCGCTATTTTTACCGAATCACTATCTTGCACTTTAATTTAATTAACATATCATGAATCATGATCAAAGCAGACTGAGTATAGACCAGATTATAATGGCATATTGGTACATAGTTTAAATTTGCAATTTGAGCGGCAAGACAATGTGGTGAATTGTTTATGAAGGAGAATATAATTGGTGGAATATTGGATATATTGCATGGGGCCTCATGGGCTGATTATATAGGGTACATAGACCTCATGTGGGTACACAATGTGCTATTTACTCTAACAGTTTAAACTGGCAATTCAAGCAGCAAGAGAATAGCACATTTAGGGCCTGTTTGGTTGGAAGCCTGGGACTTGCCTGAAAAGTTTATGATTTTTGCCTGGTCAGGCAATGCAATGCAAGACATCCGTTTGGTTGGAGGCCTGTGCCTGAGAAGCCTCGGACAGGCAGGTCACCAGGGCTGCAACCGAATAAGGTGCAGGCAGCTCTCCAGCAGGCTACAGGCGAGACACTTTCTATCAGGGTTCAATCCAAACACACCCTTACTTACCTTCAAACAGAACACCTGCTTTTCAAGCTTTTCATTAGCCATCACAACATTGTGGTGGCACTGGCACACGAGGTGAGGGGCAGGCGGTAGTCGTGTTTGTTTGTAAGGTCGCTGTACTTGGCTAGTTTGGTCTAGTGGAGATATTCCGCTAGGGCACTGCTCAGAGAGGTCCTTTAGTATCGTTCACCCGACACCTGTTATCCAACACTTCCTGTACCATTCTCTTGTTGATAATTCTTTGGGAAGTTGTCTTGATATCTCCCTTACTAGAAAATTTCTTTCTAGATAGAAAGAGGATTTGGACCACCAAATTAGATCCCCCTATATTTGACTTCCAAAGTACACAGATTGTTCTGAACCAATTTTTTTTATCTTTTGATCTTCCTTTTTTGCGCAGAGTCTTTCAACTGAAGTTGCCGAGGCATACAATGTCATTCCTAATCTAGTAAGTGACTGAAACCTATCACTTGTGTACATTTATCATGCTACACAATTTCCAATCTTTGCTTACATGAAATTTGTGCATTTACCCAAGCTGTAAGCCTGCAAACTGCATCAGGGGCGGATCTAGGATCCGTCCAAAGGCTGTGCTGTGTCTCTTGTAATTGGTTAACTTTTCATTTTAAAAGCAAAATTTGTAGTAACTAAAGACTAATAGGCTAAATTATGTGAACTTTTCTGGACTGAGTAGATGCACTACTATCTCTAATTCTCTACTCCATAAGGTTGAAGGCAAACTGTATCTTTAATTTGGAGTAATTACTCAAGCCTCAACTCTACACTATCATTGTACATTCACCTTTTTAAAAGGTAAATGCATGGCATTTTATATATATATCAAAAGGCATTGTGTCCCTTGACAATAGAGAATAGTTTGCTCTAGCCAACAGTAAGGATGACCATTAGTCTATTTGTATGATATAAGTACAGATGGTAGCTATGATGCTTTGAAGGTGATATAAATATTAAATTATTAACTTTGTGTAAGTGCAACTGGCAAAATAGTGTCAGTTATACTTAGCTCAAAATTGAAATAGGATGCTTCAAGAGAGGTTACTTGTGCTGACAATAATACAATATTTGTCAGGATCTGCTCATTCCTTCTCTTTTGAGAGAAGGCACTGCATTTTCAGCTTCATCCTTGGCAATGGTGCCTGGCACACCTATTCCACCTATGCTTGCTAGGTATTGTACATGCCTGAACTGAGCAAAATGTGATGCTGTTTCTATTATAATTTTTTTATTGTTTTTCAGAATTACTAATGGGTTGACTCAGTCGCTGAAAGCTTTCCATGGCAGATCATTTACTTGTGAGTACAAGTATGTCCATTGCTCACTGCCTCTCTAAGTTATTTTTCTGACTAGGGCTACTTAAATAACCATTCACCAAGTGGCCCATGCTTGGATCCCCAGTTTATTAGAAACTCTCCAGATACGAAAACACTGAAATTTTCTCATTAATGTCACTTCTAGGTATGATGGTCAGCGAGCCCAGATTCACAAACTACCTGATGGATCTGTGCGAATATTTTCAAGGCAAATGAAAGAATCAACTTCCAGATTTCCTGATCTTGTGAACATGATTAAGGAGCTGTGCAAGCCTGAAGTGTCCAGCTTTATACTGGATGCTGAGGTCAGTTTAATTCTGAAGGATTTGCCATCTCTACACTTGTTTGCCCTCAAACTATTTTTGTTATGGTTTTGCAAATCTAGGTGGTGGGAATTGACAGGAAGAAAGGAAACAAGTTGATGTCGTTCCAAGAGCTATCTTCAAGAGAAAGAGGGAACAAGCATTCCTCAATTTCAATAGAGAACATAAAGGTGAGTATGCGATTTACTAAGCATTACCACTTTGGACTATAAGTGTTGTTTTGGGTTGTACTTTTATGTGACTAATGCCAATGAGTTTTAGAACTTTGAGGAATTATTGTAGTTGTTCATTCATTTCTCTAATTGATTCATTATAGTTCACAGCTTTAACTGAACAACTTAGTCCCATCCCAAGTCCCTAGTGACCTTCAGTAATGGTTATTTGTCACTACCAATCATCAAATATACATGCAGCAGATTATGCATTTCAACAGTAGATATTGCCAGAGCTCAATAACTCATCCACCTTTATGGTAGATATAGATAATGTATCTCAATTGTCCTTAGCACAGAACTTATAATAGTTCTTGTGTTCAAACCAAATGCATTGCACGTAACAAATGAGTGCCTAGTAAGCATATGGAGCATTTTCCTGAGTATGGGCACTCATTTTTCATATATTTTTAACTGAAAACTGAGTCCATGCTTTTCCCCTTATTCAATCTGTTAGAATTAGGGTTTCATTGATTTTGGGCCAACCCTAAACATGGTGGCATATCGTTGCCATACATGGGCCTCATGGGCCTGCATTACTCATATTCTAACACAATCTTATTATCCACCTGGTAATGTGCCGTCCACTCTGCAGGTTGACATTTGTGTGTTTGTTTTTGACATCATGTTCCACGGTGGAGAGAGGTAAGAATATTGTACACTTTTGAGTTTTGAGTCCTTGATTTCGGGGAAATCTCGGAAAGGACTTATTTATAATTGTAAGAAGCAAACCTTCTCTTAGAAAAAACTAAGTAGAGAGCATCCATTGCTCATTCGCTTTACTCTATGGAGGTACTGTTGTTAGCTGGATTTCATTTAACTGTATCACATTTCAATTACTAAGTTCTGACATATTTAGTTTGATGGTGATGTACAGTAGCTTATTCTATTTCCAGTTCATAGAATATGAATGATTCAAATTCATGTCGCATGAGGTGCCTAATGGAAATCGGGGAGATATGAAGTGCAATCTCCGTCTCTCTACTGAGGCTGCCGTCACCTTTGGTTGGGCACCAAATGTCAGGGGCGTGGTGATCTAGGGTAGGCGGCCCTCGACTACGGAGCTCGTAGTCTCCTGCCATGTCTTCCATTCGCGGAGGTTTTGCCCCTCACAGCCGCCTGGGCTTCAGTTGAAGGAGAGAGAGAGATAGAGTTTAGATAATCGTTGTTGCTTGATTATATCAACAGAGTCTATAGATATTTATGTCCCTTCTACTTCACCTATTTTGCTAAATAACCTATCTAGGACTAATATAAATTGCAAATACAAAGATAACTAAACTTATAAAGATAACTGGGCCGGACTATCAGCCCATTAATCATACGTCGGCCATAACAATTTAGCCACTAGTCGGTTGGGCATCCTCCTCCTGCGCCAGATGGGCCCTGGCCTCGGCTTGCTCGGCTGCCTTGCGCACATCGCGGGCGCGCTGCCTTCTGGTGTAGGGGATGCCACACATGACACCAAATCATGGCAAACACTTCCAGACTATTTCTTACTTTACTTACTATTAAGTATTAAAACTGAAATTGATCGTGTTAACAGGAACACAAACTTATCATTTTTTATTAAGGAATTTAAAGACAAATGCTACCACTCGGAGCAATCTTATTGTTTTTGTTTATTCTTAGATATTGAAGTATGAGGTTGAAACTTTAATGGTGGTTACAATACTCAATAGTTTATGGTCTAGACCCTCAACTTCCTTTAGAATACTTATATTGATTCGGTGTTTAGAATGGAAGGTAACTTCGTAATTGCACCTGGTACACTACCATGGCAATATCCATTAAATGCTATAAAAACAGCTGGATATTATTTCCTTTCTGTATATAACTTTATGGTCTTATTCAAAACATCAGGGGTTTTACATTTTTCCGCTCCTGCAGGCTACTGGATTGCCCTCTTCGGCAAAGAAGAAAGTGTATGTTTCAGTATTATCTAGAAGCACTTGCAAAGTTCTATCAGGAGAATTTACTGCTTTGTTGAGTACACGTCTCATTGGGTGCCCATTAAACTTCTTCCTGTGAATTTTCTTTCATTTCAGACATTCATGACTTGTTCCAGGAAAAGCCAGGATATTTTGAGTTAGCTCAGCAACTAACTGTAAGTTTTATCCCAGAATGAAGCACTTCCCTTTTCATGCACGCGTTGTTATTTTCAACATTATTTTGGTACTGCAACACTATGGAGTCACCTTCTTCTAAATCTTAATGTGGCACTTCCTTCTTTTCCATTCATTGAGACATTGTCGATGCTAGGTACCTGACCTCTCCTTTTCTTTTGTTTATTTTTTCCTGTTGTTTGCACTACTCTAAATTAACATCTATGCTGTGCAGCCTAAAAACAATACGGCTTTGTGAATTAGGGATCATATCCTAGAAATCAAATGCTACAGTACATTGTTAAAACCTTTAATATGACTGCATGAGCATTCACATCTCCAACCTGAAGTTTAAAGTATATGTGATTTAGAATGACTTGCACCTTCTAATTGTCATTGCCATGAACTTGCACAAGTTCAGAACCTTCGTTATTTGTTTTGTTTATGATAAGATTTGTTCATGGATGTAGTTTCGCATGAATCAATCAATTTCGACCATGTAGGTAGAAGCCTGTGAAGCTTCACCAGACAATTCTAGCACTTTGGCTAGGATGAACACATTTTTCAAAAATGCATGCCAGTCTTCTTGTGAGGGTATAATGTTAAAGACTTTGGATGTCGATGCTGGATACTCTGCTTCCAAACGCTGTGATTCATGGTTAAAGGTGCAAGCATATTTCTGTACCGAAGAGGTGCTTGATGTTTTTGTATTTCCTGAAGCTCCAAAGCTCCTGAAGTCGAATGCCTTTATCATTATTTTCAGGTCAAGCGTGACTATGTGGAAGGCTTAGGTGATAGCCTTGACTTAGTTCCAATTGGTGCATGGTATGGAAATGGACGTAAAGCTGGGTGGTAGGTTTAGTCCCAATCAGCTCTAGTTTCGATTTTTTTATTATTTTACGAAACAATCCCAACCTAGTGTGCCCAAAATTATCTGTACAGGTACAGCCCTTTTCTCATGGCATGCTACAACCCTGAAACTGAAGAGTTCCAAAGTGTATGCCGTGTTATGTCTGGTTTCTCAGATGATTTTTATAAAGAGGTATGAATAAACTGCTGCCTGGATGTTTCAGTGGAACGCTTGTTCCTAGTAGCATTATATCTTTAAGAAGATGGTCAGAATTCGCTTACATGCTTGAATGTGGTCAGCTGATCCGTCCAAGTGGTTCCTTTTCTTTCGAATGGTTTTGCTATTATAAAAAGGTGGAGGTTAATATATATGTGTATCATTCATGAGTGATTGGTCATAAAGCTTGAAGGTTAAGAATTCATATGATCAACAATGGAAATTGGTGCATGATTGTATGATCCTTCATGATGCAATTTCCTCACAAAGTGAGTGCGTAGTTTTATGTGCCTACCTATTATTTATTATAGATCTCTAATTCTCTACTCAGTGGTAGCTGAGATATTTTCTATGAGACATATGGTTTGTCATTTTATACTTAAAGCTCAAGGCAATTTCAAACAGTGTCAGATCTCTATGCTTCTGCAGAAACACCTTCAATGGTTATGGCTTTGATATTCAGAATTTAATCTACAGATGAAGGAGTTTTATTCCGGGGAAAGGATACTGCCCAAGAAGCCTGTTTACTACAAAACAGATGAGCAACCAGAGCTGTGGTTCACCGCAGAACAAATTTGGGAGATCCGAGGTGCAGGTAACTAGACCCTCCTATTAGCATTTCCAGGGCTTGTTTGGACAGGGATAGGGTTGAAATTAAACTAAAGTTCCAATCCAACACGCGTGGATTGAGATGGATATAAGTATATCGGGCAAGGCCTGACACATGTTTCCAATACTTGTACCACATATGCTGATGCAACTTCAGTGGTGACACGTTTGTTTATCTGCCTTTGTTTTTCCATGCAGACCTGACGTTGTCCCCTGTTCACCATGCGGCCATTGGGCTTGTCCATCCATCGCGCGGCATCTCGGTGAGGATGCCCAGGTACATCCGTTCAGTTCCAGACCGGAGCCCAGAGGATTGCGGCACTGCCACCGATATTGCTAGCATGTTCAAAGCTCAGACCCGGAAGATGGATGTCAGCAGCGAGGGCCAGGAGTAGAGATGCAATGCAAGCGAGGTTGAGCAGGTCGGCCCATTGCCTCATCCTTCGTAGCTTTTCTTATGTTTACCAGTTTTGTGTACAGAACGAACCAGGGTGAACCACTGATCCCACTGGTGAAATGGTGAAAACTGAATAGGGTAGGACAGTCAACACTGATCCAACTGGCTTCCAGTTTTTCTTTGTACATAAAGAATCTGAATGCAGTTGGAACACGGAAGCAAGCGCATGAATTGCACGTTGTCTAAAAAAAATGCATAAATACATCAGATAGCAGCTTTGTACTGTAGCGATGTCCAGCCGATCCTGATCGATCGTCAGGGTTTGATTATAATTTTTGTTTGTTTGGTCCTGTCTAGCACTGCAAATCCTCCCCGGAAAGATTGCCCGGGGAATCGTGTGGTAGGTGCCTTAGAAAAAAAAACGAGGACATTGTGCATGACGCCTATAGCAATAGTCATGCCTTGCTGCTTCAATATCTTATGAGCTATATGACGCGCTTACGTATTTAATAATCTCGATTTCAATAATGAGCATGATTAGAAGTTCTAGAATGAGTCTGTTGCCTGCACAAGCATCAGTTATACTCGTGCTCCAGGTTAGCCTGGCCCAGACAACGACCGATTCGGTTGCTTTGCTTGCTTCACATGAAAGCATAAAAAGGGCGCCAGTTTTCCAACTCAGTTTTAAGAGACTTGACAGCTTCTCATCAGCGATGCTAGGTCAACGAGCACAGGAAAGAGTCTGTTGCCCAGACAGCAACCGTGCGGCATCAACTAGTTCAACTTGTCTAGGGCAGGGTAAAAGGTATTTTAGAGGAAGGAAGGACAAGTCAAAGCAACAAGGACTCTCCAATTGGAGGAAGAGTGCCATGCCAAATGCCATAGTTTTTTTTTTAGCCGTCCTGTGTTCCTTTACGTGCCTGATTTTTTCAAAGCATGTCATATACAAAATGGTACTAGTACTAGACTAGCTAGCTCACACCAGCTTCCATAACCTTGTGAGGCGTGTTTACACTCGGCTTTAGCATAATCGAATGCCATAATTCGAGGTGTGAAAGCACAAGCTTCTTAGATGTGCAACAGCTCTTCTTTTATATGCACACACACCCTTCGGTCTTTAGACTACTATACATGACTTATATTATACTACACACATATGTGAATGTGTGATATGTCAATATGTCATGACAAAAAGTACCATTGACTCAGCGCTAGGCACTCCAATCCCGAAGGTGACAAGTCGGCCATACTCTTTTCAAGAAAACCGACTGGTGACGCGCGAATGATGCCACAATGTGACACGGTACATACACAAGAGTTCCAAAGCTAAGCTAGGGACGGACTAGGTACACGAGCCAATACTAGTTCCCCCTAGCCGCCCTCTTTCTTCCTTCCCTGTTTCAACAAGGCAGGCTTCAGGACCATCCTATCTCTCAATCTCATCTGGTACACGTTACCTATAGCTAGCTAGCTATACAGAGTCCAACAATGGCTGTAAAACTAACCCACCGTTTAGCCGCTGATCTGATCTACGACCCCAGTTTGGGCAATGAACGAAGAGAAGCTGGTACACTCCTCCACTCCACCCCCTCCGACCAATCGTTTGGAAAGAACAAGAAAAAAAAAGTTGACACGACAGGCAGGCAGGTCATCAGTCGGCCGGGCTTGCATCTCCATCTCCATCCTCCATCTTCCAGCACAGCAAAGCAAAGCAAAGGAAGGCCTTGTTTAGTTCGCAAAATTTTGGTTTTTTGGCTACTGTAGCACTTTCGTTTTTATTTGACAAACATTGTCCAATCACGGAGTAACTAGGCTCAAAAGATTCATCTCATAAATTTCAGGTAAACTGTGTAATTAGTTTTTATTTTTATCTTTATTTCATGCTCCATGCATGCGACCAAAGATTCGATTTGACGGAGAATCTTGAAAATTTTTGCGAACTGCCGAAAGGAAATGCTCCGATCGGGCAGGCAGCCAGTCAGGCGGCGGCATGATCGCAGCCAGGGAATTGTCAACCCGGCCCGTTCCTAGCTTTTAAGCCTGCAGATAATAAAGCTGACAGCCCCAGATCGGCCGGCCGGACTGGGTCTCTATCTCTCTCAGCAGCAGCCCGCCCGCAGGCACTAGCTGATGTCGTCCGCGACCCCGGCCGTCGGCCGGCGTGGCTGCTGCGTGCCCCGTCCGATCGCCGATGGATCGCGCTCCTCGTTTCGTCGTCGTCGTCGATCGCTCCCGTTGTTTTACAGGACCCCGCCGCCAGGGTGACAACTGACAATCATGGAGCTGCCTTTCCGGCAATACGTACTGTGCCCCTCTTGTGCTAATAATAAAGCAGCAGCTGGCCACACAGCTAGGGTAGCTTTCGTCGTCGCTGCCACCTTTCTTCCTTGCGTCGGGCGAGCGTGAGTGAGTAGTGATGAACGATGAGTGGTCAGTCGCGGCCGGTCTATTCAGTTCCCGTTCCATCTCCATTCTGCCCCCTGCTGGCAGTGGCTGCTGCACGATGCTGTGAACCATAGTCGACGATGCGTCGATCGACGGCGTACGGGCCGTGTAGTCCCGTGGATGGATGGATACGTCGGTGTTGCACGTACCGGTAGTGGTACGGAGAAGGCGTACGTACTACGGCTGGCGAAGAGGAAGCGCGAGGTGGTAATGGTATTGGACTAGCCTTTTGCCATAGCCATAGCCATAGCGATAGCCTAGGCTAGGTGAGCTTTGCAACAAGGACAGGTAGCTGTTGGTTTATGCATTGGTTCCCGAAGAAAACCTTTGGAAAAACAGTTGCTTGCTTTGCTGTTGGCAGAAAAACTTTGACCGCATGGATGCACTTTAGAACGAATAATCTGCACGTTCGTGTCGCGAGATCAGTGGCGAGCTGCTTCAGCCACAAGATCGGTCTTTCCTATACGTCCTCTCAGTCACCGGGTAAGGTATGGCTGGGGACGGATTGCCGCAGGCGCCGGATAGAAGATCTGTTTCGTCGACTGGCCTTTGCTTTGCGTCGTCCGTGAAAAGTTTTCAGGCTCCTAGTTTGCCGTCTTGTAACTGTCCTCTGGCACACGCTGCAGGATTATTTGGAATATATGCTCTGGCCTCTGGACACGAGACGAGAGTACCATCAGACGAGTGAGACCAGATCAGATCATCAGACGCACGCGTGAATAGCAAGTACGACGTGCGTGATTTTACAGCAGAAGCCCAGAGGACCAGACGACGCCAGAGGGGGAGAATCTGCTGGATCAGGGGCAGGGCCATGCCTTGGCGCCTTGCCGTGTGCCGTCCCAGAAAGACACGGCTGATGAATACCAGACCAGTCGATGGGTCGATCGATGATGTGCGAGCAGAACAGAAGAAGGGTTGACCTTGCCCTTTGGAGGTCCGGCCTAGTACGTTAGGTGAGGCCGATGGTTAGCACATCATCAAACACCACCCGGCGGGGAATAGAATATGCATGCATGCGCTACTACATGGCATGCAGCCGCACACGTACTGACAAACGCTAGCGGCCTGCCGGGCGAGAGAGATCGATGTTGTACTCTACTACTCCTAGAGCGAGATGATCGGGAAGATATCACTGCTGCATTGCTGCTTAATTACGGAGTTATACTACGTACCATCCATCTCCCCGAAGACCAAGAAACGACTCATCACTCGTCATAGCAGGGACATAGGGTGATAGGGTACTCCATATATGCATGCCAAAGCCGGCTAGCAGGCTCCAAAACGCAGGCGGATCATTACCTAGTACTGGCTGCATCAGATGAGTTCCTTCCAGTGACAGTAGTGACAAGTACTGTACAGTAGTCGGCCTGACGGTGACGCTGTCGCGAGCCAGTAGTTTTCCTTCAGGATAAGAGAGGAGGGAGGGCTGCCCTGGGCCTCCTCCGTCCATCATCCTCTTTGCTTTTCTTTCTCGTCAGGAGGGTCAGATGCTCCAAAGCGGCGCGGGAATATTCACGGCCTGCTAGGCGACAACGGCAAGCGGCGCGAGCGCGGGGGGGATTATTATTTTCGGTGCTCGGCGGGCGAAGGGGAGATCAGCCGGGTTGACGCCCGGCGATCCGAGAGCGACGCCGCAGCAGACAGGATGATGATCGCAGCAAGCGAGGCCACCACCACTTTCACTTTCTCGTCTCCGCTGTTTACACGTTTCCGCGAACAAATTTTGGCTAGTTTCAAGCCTAAGTCAGATCCAGTCCAGCCTCGAACCACAGCTCATTCGCTTGCTCAAGCAGCTTTCATTTTCTTTCGTTATCATCAAGAATCGTTTTACAGTGTTTTATTTATTTATTTATTTATTTATTTATTTATTTATTTATTTATTTATGAAGGATAAAGAAACCTACTCCTCGGTTATAAATTATAAATTGATTTGATTTTTTGTTTGGTATATCCATTTTATTATGTATCTAGATATAATAATATGTTTTAAATATATAGTACAATAGATAAATTCAAATGGAGCAGAGGGAGTACCATCTATAAAATTCAATTGAAAATCTATCTAACTATTATCTTACTACAATAGTGTTAGAAGAATAAGCCACATTCACCAAGAGAACTCAGAAATATAAGATAATTTTATGGTCTCAACTAGATCGAAGACATGATGTCTAACATAATTAATTTAGAATAATAAATAATGGAATAATACCAATTTGATTTCCACATGGGTTGGAAACAAAAATAAATAAATAAATAAATAAATAAAGAGTCATGTAAAACACATGTACAATTAGTGAAGGCAAAAATTTGGAAGCAAAGAAACCTAACTAATAAATAGCATATACAATTTATAAGTATCAAATAGCTAAATTGAAAATTACAAAACAAAAAATAAGTTTGATTTCCATATATTTTGAAAACAACTAGAGAAAAATTTAGTATGTTACTATATTTTTTCGAAAGGCGGCAAAAAAAAAGAAATACATAATTTTTACAACTCCCACTTAAGGCTCAAAACTACCAGAGCCAACCACTCAAACAAACAAAAAAAGCACAGAGGCTCGCAGAAACTAATGTTGAGCTTCCACGTTTGGTCTATTGGCCAACTGGAATTGATCTATATTCTCCTTGCACAATCGTGCCACCTCCCATGGTTGCAATGGAAATTTAAAATGTCATCTCTGCCACTCACAAGGGTTTAAAACTACCACATTGACCCTATAAAAAGACGCTGGAGAAGAAAAATAAATGGTCAACATTGTGATGACCTAGCAATATTTAGGGCAAAAAGGGACTATAGGATCACAAGAAAAGATACAAAGATGATCCAAAAAAATTTTACAAGATGATCAAGAAATGGAACGGTATATGAGAGACTTGGACAATGGTTTTACCGAGTAATGAAGCTCACCAATAAAAAACTACATGTTGATTTGGTGGCCTCGATAGAGATTGTAGAGCCACAGAATAGGAGGGTGGAAATAAAAGGAAGATGAGGGGAAGATGGCAATAGGTCTAAGTCAAGGATATGGTCAACAATAGCTATATGTGTTGTTTGTACCGATCGATTCAGTAAAGATGCATGGAGGAGAGGACAACAATTACGATTAAACTAACAAACGAAATCGGTTCACAATATTTATTGATAACTAAAAATAGAAAAATGTTCAAATGAAAAAACTAGCTACCCACACGCTATAGTTTGCTAGTTCTGAATACTTACCGGTGCCAAATACCAGTAATGTCTTGTATAGAATGCCTTTAATTTTGCTGCGAATACTGTAGTGAAAGAAAGAAAATTAAAAGTGCCTATAATATCTTGCTAGACATATACCTGAGCCCTGGTGTGCCTATAATTGCATTCTTTTTGGATGCCCCTCCCCCCTAATAGCAAAAACTTTGCGTATAATTAAGTAGAATAGTTTAGACAAACAAACAATGTGCTTGTATCAAGCGTCGAAGGAGGTCGACCTAACACTTTCTTTTTAGGATGGGAGTAATTTAGAATACTTACCACTGTCAAATACCGGTAATGTCATGCATAACATGCATGTTTTTTTTAAGGAACATATAAAATGCATTTCGGTTTGCTAGAAACACCTTACTGATCTAAAAAAAAGAGCGAAACAAAAAATAATTAATGTGCCTATAATCTTGCTAGGCACACCTGAGCCCGGTGTGATGTGCAGTTTGCAGGAGGCCGGTGTGTGGTTGCTGCGCCTGCGCGTTGCGCCCATGCGTTTTGAGAAAGTGCAAGTCCTTTTCAGACAGCTTCATAAACACTTGGGGTTGCAGCTAAGATGTTAGCCTTTTGTTCCTTTTTATCCCTTTTAGGTTGGTAGGGAAAGCGACGCACATCATGTAGCTAGGAGAGACACTGCACTGCACGGATGATTTGCACTCTCAGTGAGCCTAGACCCTAGAGGTAGCAGCGGCAGCGGTACGCCGTGGAGGCACCCACCACCACGTACGGTCACGCAGCAGGCACACGGTGTGCTCATCAGCTCGTGCATGCACTTTACTTGGAACCGCCGGCATGCACGCATGTGGCTTTGCCAAGTAACCAAGCAGTGGATCGACGACACACGTGTAGCGATCGAGTCGTTTGCCCAGATTTCCTCGATCGCCTGTCTGTCTCTTGCAGTTGCTCTCTTGTGTGTGTGTGAAAGTTGTTCGAGGATCAACTGATCGATGAGGCAGAGCCTGAAGGAAAGCTACAGCGCAACGTTACAAACAACGTTGATCTGAGCTAACAGGTGCGAAAACGTACGATCGAGAGACAGTCATGTTACTGGACTAGTTGTTGGCAGTGCGGTGCCGGCAACTTCGTTACCACTTCGTCTTCCTGCGAGAATTGGCGTGTTACTACAGTCTCTATCCGTTGTTTTGACCATGTGGGGACAGGAATTAATAAGCTAACTGTTGATTGAAGAATAATAGTAGCACATACTACTAGTAGATAGATAGAAGAACCCAACCGGCACAAGTTCCGCACACAAGTTAGGCCTCAATGCCTGCACCTTTCTTTAATTAAACATCTCCCGATCGATGATGGAGCAGATAAGGATGGATAGCTGATTTACTAGTATATAGTACATTCGTCCTAGCTAGCTTTAGTACGTGCTTTTTTGGCCCATGTCCGTTGCCCGTGACGTGCGACGTGACGCTCCGACGGGCGCCAATGCATCCCACACCTCATCCATGATACATCAGAGGGCGGCACATTGCAACTGGCGGACGTCTGGACCGTGCGTGGGCGCGGTGTGTGACACTGTGTGTGACTGATCGATGAGATAGATGGCTGTAACCATGGCCACTGCACTGGCCACTGGCATGGTGCTGGTGCCTGGTGCGTCGTGCGTCATGGGCGGCACGGACGAACGGGCGGAGACCGGGCAAGAGGCTGGCCACGGCCAGACCAGTTCTCGAACCTTCCCTTCAGCCTTGTTCAGCCAGAGGGCCGATCGAGGGCCCCTCCCCGGCCGCGCGCGCGGTACGGTGCAGCGTCGTCAGCAGACCTCTGCGGCGCGCCGCTGACCGACCGGTGACAGGTGCACTTTGACACGATCCGGGAGAGAAAAATATTGGAGCGGCCCATATCCATCCGACTCCATCCATGCCATGCAACATCTCGTCTGGCCTTATTATTCCGAGTCCCGATGCAGTAAAAGATATGGGGGGCGCATGCAGTATTTATTATAATAATGGGACGATGATTGGTGGTGTCATGCATGTGTTTGTGCGTGTGTCACCAAGGATGTCATACAAGTAGTGCTCGGTGCTCCATCCGATAGTGTTTTTCTATTGCGATCGAGATTAGCATGCATACTCTATACGCGTGCCGTCGTCGTCACTGTACGTGTTGGCGTGAAAGGTGTGTGTATGCCGGTTTCTTGTGACCGATCCATGACAAAAGAGATGGATGAAGAAAAGGCTCCTTCTTCGTACTCGGTGACTCGGTGTCGATTACGAAAAAGGCTAATGCACGGTATTGAATCGATCTTTTTGACGACGAGATCGAGTGAGAATTATTGCGCCTGCAATTGTTGGCGCTCAAAGGGGGGTAGCGTGAATGGATATATACGTTCATGGCAAAGAAGCTTCTTCGAAGCTGATTATAGTTAACATAACACATGGGTCATCTAGGTGCGTGCTATATAGTACTAGTAGAAAAGTAGACAGACCTTAATTAGCTATACTAGACGGTGCCACCTTTCTCTCGCACCACAAGTGTCAAAACACTCCTGTGATAAAACAATGGGCCGGAGGGGCATGCCTAAATGTGGCTACCCCAGCTAGCTAGTAGCTAGCTAGTTTATCCAACGCACGCTAATCCCAACGGCCATGTGCTCCCAAGAGCTGACACATGCACCGAGACATGACAAAGATCAAACACTGGAACCAGATGGAAAAGTACCATTATTTAATCAAATGCCCAATAACATATGCATGGTTGTTTGGTGTACTCTCCTCATCAGAGCAAGAGAATCCAGTCCACCCCAATCATCCGTTCTTCTCAATCTCAACTCAATAGAGAGTTTGCTTCCGTGCACACGCCTCGTTTTACGTTTTTTTTCCTGGCCGCGCCGCGCCGCGCAGCGATCGACCGGTGATTGGCGCCGCCCGCCCATGCATCTCGATCGCGGCGTTTCGTCATCGCATGGAACGGATCGGCATGAACGCGGGGTCGGCGAGCGAGCGATCGAGGACCGAGTCCGCGCGCGCGGGGCACTACTGTTACCCTTAATTTGCCCCGTACGCGAGCCTCATGCGCAGCTGGTCCATGCCGCGCGCCCATGGATGCCGCGAGCGCACACGGCACCGCACCAACCCCACGCGCGGCCCCGGCCGGCCGGCTTCGTCCGTCGGCCCGTCGCCGCCTCAGCTCGCCGGCCGCGTCGTCGTCAGCATCATGATCATGACGACGAAACGCGCGCGCGGATCGGACGCAAGCACAGCGCACCGAGAACACAAGTGCTCTCGTCGTCCTCGATCAGGTCACAGATTGAAGCAAGCAAGCTAGCTAGGCGAGGCGGCGCGCCAGATATTATTATACCCAGGTGGCGACATCGATTTGACAGTCTCCCAAGTGACAGGTCGAGGCGGCTGCTGCTGCTGCTGCTACTATCAGTAGTACTATAGTACTATAATTCTACGTGAATTAATTAGGTGGTTAGACTTGGGGCGACTTGTTTGCTCGGAAGCTACGACTTCATCTCTCCAAATTGCAATTAGCTACTGAACTCTTAGCTACTAGATAGGGGCAGGCAGCTAGCTAGGAAGAGAGAAGAGGGAGAGAGCGCCCTACCATGTCATTATCACAGTGAGAAACAATGGCAACTGAAGAATAGTTTTGAACAGCGTGACTGACTGACTGACTGGTTGGTTGGTACGCAGAAGAGATCGAAGCCAAACAAAGCAATGGCGATCCACATCTATCTCTAATAATTTCTCTATGATATGGTGCTGGCTAGTCACAGACCATATGGAGAGAGAGATAATAATGTACATGTGATGACCTCGCTCATAGTCATAGAGAGAGATCATGCATATCCATGGACAGGGGAGAGAGCGCCAAGAACCACTAGCAATTAAGAGACACGCTAGCCCTGCATGAGTAGTCATTGCCGATCGAAGCTTCGTTTAGTGTAGTCTCCTCGCGGTCATGTCAGGCTGTGGCAGAGGCCGGCCGGCGGCTTGACATGAACGTGATGATCCGCGGCCGCCCACATCTCGGCCTGCGCGTTGGGAAAGTAGCACGCGGAGAGCTCCTGCAGGGACGCCGACGCCGCCCTGTCTTGCAGCAGCAGCGGGGCGAACCCGGTGCCGAAGAAGTCGCCGCCGGGCGGGAACTCGCTGTCCCCGAGGAGCTCGGGCAGGAACATGTCGTCGAGGGGCAGCCCGGCGGCCCAGGTGCCGCTGATGGCGGTGGCCGGTGCCGGCGCGGGGGAGAACTCGGCGAGCGCAGACGCTTGCTGCTGCTGCTGCTGCTGCGGCGGCGGCGGCGGCAGTGGCGGCGCTGGCGCCGTGCCGTCGTAGCGCGCGAGCACCGGAGCAGCAGCCTGCAGCGTCGTCGTCGACGGGGAAGGGTACATGGCGCCGAAGCTGCACGCGTCGCTGGCGCTCGCGGTGGTGACCGCGGACGAGGCGGACGCGGGAGACGGCTGCATGGATGATGCGCATTGCTGGCTCCGCGGAGCGGCGCGCGGCGTGACGGCGGCGGCGGCACCGCCGCGGCGGCCGCGCCCGCCGCCTGAGCTGTGCTGCTGGTGGTGGTGGTAGTACTCCTCCTGCTGCTGCTGCATATTGGCGATTGCCTTCTTCTTGAGCTTGGTGTTCCAGTAGTTCTTGACGTCGTTGTCCGTCCGGCCCGGCAGCTTGGACGCGATGATGGACCACCTGCTCCCGATGGAGTTGTAGAGGGAGCAGATGATCCTGTCCTCCTGCTCCGTGTAGCCGCCGTGCTTGATGTCCGGGCGCAGGTAGTTGAGCCACCGCAGCCGGCAGCTCTTGCCGCACCGGTTCAGCCCTGCGCGAGCACATGCACATCCATCAGAATTACACCGTGAGAAAACCATCATGCACACAACAAGCATATCGATCCAGTTGCCGATGATGTATATATAATACGCACCTGCTTTGTGCGGTAGCGCGATCCAGTTGCCGCCGGTGCCGTGGTTGTGGACGTAGCTCCGCAGCAGCTCGTCCTCCTCTGGCGACCACGGCCCCCGCTTCACACTCGTCTTGTCGCAGCACGGCGCCCGACCCATGCTGCTCGATCCAACAGAATTCTCAGTCTGTGTATGTTCCCGCTCTGACTCCGGTCGAACTGGGTGGTGGCAGGCGGCGGCGGTGTGAGTTTCTGTGCGGCAGCAGCCGGCCGGCCGGACCGTGGGGGCGGCCGGGCGTGTGTTTCTTCTGGCAGAAGAAGATGGGCAGGCAATTACTCGATCGCAACAAGGCCAGCAAGCGATCGAGGCTGCAGCTGCGGGGAGCGCAGCGCGTTTTATAGCGGCAGCCTTGACCTTGAAGGCCACCAGCACCACCAGGTCCAGGTGCGTTCGGGGCCTGGGGCCTGGGGGGGATAGTGGGCGTGGGCCAGGTGCGACCATTTTGCGCTGCGGGAGCCGTCCCGGGCCCCGTCCGACCGTATTATTGTTGTTCGTCCCTGTCGCGCGTACGTATGGCGCCGTGGCCGTTTGTTTTGAAAAAAAAAACATATGTTTTTTTTTTGCTTCTATAATACTCCTGTGTTGACCAGCACTGTATGTTTTACTACTCGTGAGTTTTTAGTCAATCCGTCTGGTTGTACTTGGGCACAGGTGTACAAGTTGCGCTTAGTTTTGTACTACCCCCTCTTCAGTCTGCAGGCACGCGGTGACGAGCGTCAATTTTATGTGTTTTCCCCCGCACTAGTAGATAGACTAGAAAAAAAAAATGGTCTGGGAAGGTGCGGTGCAGGCAGCTCGTCTCCGGTCCCGGACGTGCGTTTCGTGCCAAATGCGTTTTGTTTCCCGGTTGTACTTACGTAGGATCCTTTGAAACCGTGTGGCTACTACTGCATATATAAACTTCCTTCACCTTTTCCTTTACACCGATTGGGCTCAGTTTCAGAGACCGGATCGAACGAACTTGATCAAGACACGGATGACGAGTTGATGACGCACTTCTTTCACCGGCAGACATGCGTTTCACAATCGCGATGATATGCATGGGAAATTTTTTGTGAACGTGTAGATGCAAAGTTTTTTTAAAAAAAATTTGATACTGTAGCATTTTCGTTTGTATTTGATAAACATTGTCCAATCATAGACTAATCAGACTCAAAAAATTCATCTCGTGATTTATATATAAACTGTATAATTAGTTATTTTTTTATCTATATTTAATACTCCATACATGTGTTTAAAGATTCGATGTAATGGAGAATCTTGTAAACTTTTAAACTTTTAGGTGCATTTAAACAAGGCCTCAGTCGACGGAAGCAGTTCATAGGTATTGTGTTTCCAAACCTGTGTGCCATGCGATGTGCACGCTTCACGCTTGTCAAACCTGCGCTGCACGCACCCATGCGGATACCGCGCCACACGGGATAAATAAGTTAAAGAAAGAACACGAGCAGGGCATGGCCATATGAATTCTTTGGACGCCTTTCCTTTCGGCTAAGCTAGCCGGCCGGCTAGGGGAATGGACCATCTTGTTTCATCGATTCGATCCGTTTGCATGCGGCAGCAGAGGCGGCCGGGGGGTCAAGCGTGGTGACTCACAAGATTGTGCGCTACCTGCCGGGGCAATCTGCATCTGCTTCGCGTCGCCGTTACAACACCACACCAACCCGTTTGACTGTTCATCTCCAACAAGGAGTGAGTCTGTGTGCACTCGACTACTCCAGGTTCAATAGGAGTAAATTAAGTAAAACAGTAGCCAAGGGGCATGCATGCACCTTGAGTCCTTGACCTTTTTGCGCTGGCGAAGACTGTGGACAAAGGGTCGGAGCAAACGGAAATGGCAATCATAGACTCATAGTAGTTCACACAGGGCCAAAGACAACGCATACGGCTGCTACCTGCATTTTTTTTAAAAAAAAAACATTTCGGTTATGCAACGAATCGAGAACAAGTCCGGAAGAAGTTGCGCTGTGCTGTGCAGGGTTCCAGCGCATACTATACAGCTTTTCTGGGTTTGACTACCATACTGTTCCGACATCTTTCAAAGGTTTGGACTTTGAAAGAACCGAACCATTGCATGGATGTGTGCTTGGAACAATAATTAAAACCTAAATGACGCATGTCGCAACGGATTCACACATGTATAGTCTGCTTGAAGGTTTCTATGCCGTAGACCCGTGGTGTTTGTCTTCACCAAAATCAGGTTTCAAGCACAAATTGCTAATAATGTCGTGCATATGTCGCAACGGATTCACATGTCGTGCATATGTCGTTTAATTATATACGTGTCCAACGGACTTTGAAAGAACCATGGATGTGTACTTGTCGTCATATTAATAAAAACCAAATGCCGTGCATATGTCGCAACGGATTCGCATGTGTAGTCTGCCTGAAGGTTTGAGACTTTCTATGCCATTAGTGTTCGTCTTCACCAAAATCATGATTCAAGCACAAATTGCTAAAAGGGGGAAAAAAAAGAGTAAGGGAGGGGGACTCATCGGAAGTACCGAAAGCCCATCCCAACATGGTCTCACAATCCAAAACCAAAGGCAGGGCCCAGCACATACAGCCCACACTCTCAGAGCAACCCAAAACATTACGGCTCCGTCCAGATCCAACTCGAGCCTTGCAGCAATAAATTCTCTCCAAGACATCTATAAAAGATCGAAGTCTTTTAATTATGTGCAGTTTGCACATGAGAGTAGGATGTTCAATAGAGAGGCTCATATGATTTCAAAGTTCGTATGTACTTTTGATTCTCGAAGATATATATGGTTTGAGTCCCCTCCTGTATCTATTTATGTAAACACTTCAAAGTAATAATATATATCCTACCTTCCTCTCAAAAAAAAAAAAATCCAACTCGAGCCAAGTCCTCCTGATCGTTCATCGAGCGTACGCTCAAATTTTGTCAGCGCAACGCCTAGGGTTGCTAGACGGTGAGGCTTTGTTTACTTCCAAATTTTTTTTGCAAAATAGGAATAGTAGCACTTTCGTTTGTATTTGACAAATATTGTCTAATTATAGACTAACTAGGCTCAAAAGATTCGTCTCGTCAATTCCGACCAAACTGTACAATTAGGTTTTTTTTCATCTATATTTAATACTTCATGCATACGTCTAAAGATTCGATGTGACGGGGAATATGAAAAATTTTGTAAAATTTTTGAGGAACTAAACAAGGCCTTAGTTGAGGAGTTGTATTGTATGGTACTCTCACCTAAGAAAACAGTTATTCAGTCAAACTAGCTTAAGTTTCTCAAGTTTATATTTTCTCTGTTCTAAACTATAAGTCGTTTTTGACTATTTTGGTTCATTTATTTTATAGACATATTATTATATCTATAGATCATAATAAAATAGATATACAAAAAAGTCAAAGCGACTTATAATTTGAAACAGACGAAGTAGTAAATAGTATTAGCATTTATGTCTTCAAATAAATTAATTTTAAAAATATATTTTATAACTAATCTAATTATACTTATATTGTATCATTTATATTAATACTTTATTATATAAAGTTAGCAGAAGTTGAAGCTGTTTGACTTCTCAAAAAATAAAATTTGCGTTCTTTTATAGAGAGAGAGAGAGAGAGATGAAAGTTAGATGGCTTATCTAAACATACTAGGCTCTTTTGCTCCACGCGACCTGGATGAGCGAGGAGGTCAAATTGGTTTCTCGTTCAGCGCGGGATTGATGGTCTATCTCATTGCCGCAACACACCTAGCGCCTAGAGCTCTAGGCTTGTAAATCCCTAAAGAAACTACCCACTTACTCCACTAGCGCAAAACCATAAGATCCATGATCGTCACTTTTCAAAATGCAATATCACTCAATAATACACATTTAGTGGCTGGGATCATAAAATATATCATTCACTTAATAACGGAAATTGTGTATTGTCTTATGTTACGTACTACACTCACCATTATGTTTCTAGTTTATCTCACTAGAGTTCTCTCGCTTGGTTACACTTACAACTTTACCCACATAGAGCACAAGACCGAACCACCATACCGAGGCATAGATAATGGACAATTCATGCAAACAACCATCCCGCAAGGGGCCAAGTCTCCAAATGAACAATTAAGATGTGTCGAGTACTAGAGTTCTAGTTACTCTGCAACCAATTGCACTAAATCCATAGACTAGGTTACCTAAACACACCAGGGTGCTCGGCTTACCATTCCCATATAGTGGTAGGTGATCTCTATGAAAAGGTGTTCCAAACTCACCAACATATGCAATGGTCCTTAACTAGCTCAAACGAGATACAACACATGAGCTTGCATTCCTCCTAGCAGGGTCCATCGAAGCATTCTGACTAGGTTGGAAACCTATTGGCGGTCAAATTACCTAGAGATCGGTCACACCACTCTTCACTTTTAGCATGGGCCTCAGCCAAAAAGATGGTACAAACTGATCCACATACAGTCAGCTATGTTTAGCAAGGACAAACATAGGTCGATAGTTAGACCATTCCGGCCTAAAGCCCATAAGATCATCTAAAGCCTATTAAACTTGGACGTAACCAAAAACCTTTAAACCATGCTAACTTAAATTTTGATCTAGCTTTTTCCAAACATCTTTTCAAAGGTTACTCTCTTAACTTTTAAGTCACCACTTGTCTCTGAATGCAAATTCGTTCAATCTCACAAGTGGCACTACATAACCAATATGCAAAACACGTTTAACCCTCTTAATAGTACGACTATATAGCCTATCAATCCGGTTCAACCTACCAATACTAGGAGGTGGTCCATCTCATTGCCTAACTTGTTAGTAATACTTTATCTGATTTCCACATATGCATGTCATCTAAGCATAACATATCAATGGTTAACTAACAAAACCATGAGAAGTAGGATTACTGAGCAAATTTGTTAGACCTACAATTTAAGCAATAGTTCACCAATTCTATCAACCTTGCTACCTATTGCCACATTGTCAATAATCTATTGAATTCAAAGCTACCTGTGCATCCTTTGGAGAGATTGATGTGCTTTGCAATATGGCATTGCAATGTCCAACTCATTACTTCAACAACTTCAAGCCTTCCTTCAGGTCCTTGGTGCTCCTAGAGAGATGTGACTTAGGCCTTGTTTAGTTGTGAAAACTTTTTGGATTTCGCTACTGTAGCACTTTTGTTTGTATTTGGCAAATATTGTTCAATTGTGTACTAACTAGGCTCAAAAGGTTCGTCTCGTGATTTACAGATAAACTGTGCAATTGGTTATTTTTTTATCTATATTTAGTGCTCCATGTATGTGCCGCAAGATTTGATGTGACAGAAAATCTTGAAAACTTTTTGGATTTTAGTGGAAACTAAACAAGGCCTTACTTGGCACCAAAGTTAAAATTCCACAACTTTGGACGTCGAGTAGCAAAATTTTAGACGTACGGTAGCAAAATCTTCCATTCACACAAGTTTCTCTTTCCCAAAACAATGAAAAAACTATCTTATTACTTGTGATGTATTTCCATTAGCAAAATACACGAATATGGATGTCGAGTAGCAAAATTTTAAACATCCCGTAGCAAAATTTGTCTACACACAAATTTTGGACGTCCTATAGCAAAATTTGCCGTATTTATATATGATGAACTGTGTCCTGTGTGTGTGAGAGACGCGCGCGCACACACGCGCACACACACACACAGAGAGAGAGAGAGAGAGAGAGAGGTCTGTGTGTGTTGATAGCTTGACATGTGCCGTCGCTTTGACGAGGACGTCGAGGAGTTGACGCCGTGCCGAGACCGGCCTGATCCACAGACGCAGCGTTTCGGACAAACTCGATCTCTTTGGCCCAATAAAAGTTCGCGCGAAACAGGTCACAGGCCCATCCACACATGGAGCTCACATTGGTACGGCTCTGAGCATCGGTGTGGCAGGCAACACGCGCCGCGCGAGAGAGGCGCCTGGGGTGGGGTGACCGGGAGAGTGGCCGAGGCCTGCCGAGTCCGAGATGGCCGCCGCGAGGGAGGAGGATGAGGCCACGCAGGCGCGGCCGCTGCTGCTGCCGCGGCGGCCGGCGCAGGAGGACCAGAAGTGGTGGAGGCGGTGGGCGCGCGAGGCCGGGTGGGTCGGGTACCTGGCCCTGCCCATGGTGGTGGTGAACCTGTCGCAGTACGCCGTTCAGGTCTCCTCCAACATGATGGTGGGGCACCTCCCCGGCGTGCTCCCGCTCTCCTCCGCCGCCATCGCCACCTCCCTCGCCAACGTCTCCGGGTTCAGCCTTCTAGTCCGTACCCTCCCCCCTTTCCCCTGTTTTCGTTCTCGTCCCCATATTTTGGGCTCTTTTATTTTACCTTTAATTTCGCATGCCGTTCCGTGCTTTGAACGCTTTCTGGTTGGAGTGGAGAAAGCCATCTCAAATTCTCAATCGCTGTTTTGCGTTTGCACACTGTGCATTTCTCGGTTCCCGGTGGTCGACCTCCATCTGAGCTGGGCGCCATGGATTGTCCTGCCGTTACCGAATCCTTGGCAAATTCATCAGTGAGATTCTTCATACTGTTCGTTGATTTCTTACGAGAGAAAAACACCGTTAAATAGAACAGGAGTCGTCGCAGGGGCATGTGGTCACGTTACTTTGGTTTTTTTTATGTCACTGGAAATATAATACTGAACTAGTGGATGCCATCTGAATGGTTCAAAGATATTTCCTAGTTCAACTAAACTAGTCCGCTAGCGATAGGGGCGTTGCAGTAAGACTGGAAAAAAATATGCAATCCATCTACTCCCTACGACGTTTGATTTGTGCGAGTTAGCAGCCTCCTGATGGTGCCCGGCATTTTTTCCACCGGAAGTATGCGTCATGACAGAACTATGGGACGTTTGATTTCTGATAGCAGTGTCCTGAAACTTGTTTAGTCAGTACAATGTCAAAGAAGAATTTGACTATGTTTCTCTCTTATGTTTAGGTCAGTTTAGGTCACTCCATATGTTTCTCTCTCTTTTCTCACATACTATATGCATTCAATCATTCAACACTATATATGATTGGAAACTATAATATTAATAGCTACTCCGTAATAATGACCCAAATTCAAATGCACAATTAAATTTTAAAAACTAAAATAAAGTGCTATCCCAAGGAAAACATAGCCTCATCACAATTTAAATTTAATTGCTAATTAGAAGACATCACATGCAATGAAATTGTGCTCAAGAATAATTAAACTAGGAGAATGCCCCGCGCATTGCTGCGGGAATTACCGGTAAAATTATACTATCATAATATATGTTAGTGGAGGATTTTTAGTATTTTAACATGGACAACTAAATATATGTTAGAAAATGATGTAGTTTGCTAATATGAATAACATAGATACAAGATAAATGATATGTGTTAGTTCAATTTATTAGTGGATAATGATGTGAACACTTTGCATGGTGGGGTAATGTATTAGTGAGATGATTTAGTGGATGTTGATGTGGACGCTTTGCATGACAAGAGAAATAGTTAATGCTCTAGTGGATGATGATGTGGATGCTTTGCATGTCAAGAGAATTATCTGGTGGGGTTTATCTATATAAGAGATATATAGATTAGCCAAATCAAATCAAAATACATATTAAGTAATGGATTTGTGCACAGGAACATTTATTAATTATAACTATGGTTGCAAATCAATAGACATCATTGTTATAGATCACAAATAAATTATAACTGCACAATCCAATTGTCTCAGTCTAAAATAGTTGATCATCACTGTACAACCCAATAGCACACTAAGAACATACAGTAGTGTTATCCAAATAATGATTGTGCTTCTACAAATATTATCTACTTAAACGCAAATTTAAATGCACTAATGCTCCAACATAACTTGTGGGATCCACTCCGCAACACAAGGGGCATCATCCTTCTAATTCTACAGACTATAGGCTAAGCTCAAAACTTATTGACACACAACTCTTCACTCATTCACTGATTCTCTTTTTTCCATCGTGACAAAAACAGCGATGATTTCGCCTGCTAGTATTGAGTATCTTGACCTGCTATTGACTATTATTGTTGGCCTGCTCTGCACTTGGGAAACAGATCGGATTAGCAAGCGCACTGGAGACGCTATGTGGCCAGGCGTACGGTGCAAAACAGTACCATAAACTAGGCCTAGACACTTACAGAGCGATCGTCACCCTCCTGGTGGTCTGCATCCCTCTCTCGCTTCTCTGGGTGTTCATGGACAAGATCCTGGTCCTCATAGGGCAAGACCCTCTCATCTCGCAAGGCGCCGGGAGGTACATGATCTGGATGATCCCGGGGCTCTTTGCCAACGCGGTGATCCAGCCGCTCACCAAGTTCCTGCAGACGCAGAGCCTGATCTACCCGCTGCTGCTGTCGTCCGTGGCGACGGCGGCGATCCACATCCCGCTCTGCTACGTGATGGTGTTCAAGACTGGCCTTGGGTACACAGGCGCTGCCCTGACGATAAGCATATCGTACTGGCTGAATGTGGCCATGCTTGTTGGGTACATCGTGTTCTCCAGCTCTTGCAAGGAGACACGCGCACGCCCGACGATCGAGGTCTTCAGGGGAGTAGATGCATTCCTGCGCCTAGCCCTGCCTTCTGCACTCATGATGTGGTAATCACCACATCCTACATTTAGGCTTCTCTTTCTCTAATCTCTATATATGGTGAATTCCATCTTTTAACTGTGGCTAACATTTGTTTTTTTGGTCTCAGTTTCGAATGGTGGTCATTTGAGCTCCTTACTCTCATGTCAGGGCTTCTGCCCAACCCAGAGCTGCAGACCTCAGTGCTTTCGATCTGGTACAGAGTGAATCCATGGTCACAATATATATATATATATATATATATAACCTAATGTTTCACAAATCCTTTTGTAACAGTCTCACAAGTGTAACATTACTCTTCACTATACCTTTTGGGCTCGGAGCTGCTGGAAGGTATGATTCTGGTGGAACTTAGCTTTCATGGAAGATGCTTACTCTGTCTCTTTTGAATTGAAGCAGTGCATCATCTGACTATTCTTACAAAAAAACAGCACACGAGTGGCAAATGAACTGGGCGCTGGGAACCCTGACGGAGCTCGATCCGCGGTCCGCGTGGTGCTGTCCATGGCGGGGATCGACGCGGTTATCGTGAGCGGAACTCTCCTAGCTGCACGGCGCCTCGTGGGCTTGGCGTACAGCAGCGAGGAGGAGGTCATATCTTCGGTCGCCGCCATGGTTCCTCTGGTCTGCATCACTGTCATAACTGACTGTCTACAAGGAGTTCTCTCAGGTTTGTTATATTATCTATATCTAAAACATTACAAAAAGCAATTACAACATAATCGCAGTCCTCTGATCTGCATCACTGTGATAACTGACTGTCTACCACCTCTGTCGTCTCTTTTCATCAGGCGTCGCCCGCGGTTGCGGGTGGCAGCACCTGGGCGCGTATGTGAACCTTGGCTCGTTCTACCTGCTGGGGATCCCGATGGCGATCCTCCTCGGCTTTGTGCTGCACATGGGGTCGAGGGGGCTCTGGATGGGCATCGTCTGCGGCTCCCTGTCGCAGACCACGCTCATGTCCGCCATCACATTCTTCACCGACTGGCCCAAGATGGTACGTTCATTTCTCCAATACATCAGCAAGGCTGTAGGCTGCACACAATTTGTTATAGCAGCAAAGATGAACAAATAATCGAGTCATCTTCGAAGACTTGCATTGTGTGTCTCTCTCATAGGTGCATTGCGCTTGTTGTGTTCGCAGGCTGAGAAGGCCAGGGAGAGGGTGTTCAGCGACAAGGCACATGAGTCTGCCGGGCCATGAATCCATGATGTGTACCCGAGTAGCGGCAGCTCTACATTTCCAGACCGGTTTTGCAGGGGAAGGCGTTTGCCTGTCATTCCTGTCAGCTGTTGCACTCACGAAGGGAGGTGATCAGGCCACTAGTAGGAAAAGAGTACAACCCCGACGCCTCTTTTTTATACTACAGGCGGTTGTAGTTATCACGCGCCTGTGGTGTAAAAAGGGCGGTGTCAGAACTACGAACCGTGTATGAAGATGCATTTTCACGGGCGGTAACTGAACCGGTAGAAATCATGCATTTCTACAGGCGGTTGTCCTAAGGAACCGCCACTAAAAATCATATTTCTACAGACGGTTTTTCTAACAAAACCGTCTGTAGAATCTGTAGAAATCATGTATTTCTACAGACGGTTCTCCTAAGAAACCGCCTGTAAAAATCTTATTTCTACAGGCGGTTTGTTAAGAAAGCCGCCTCTAGAAATAATTTGAAATTTAAATTTTTTAGTTTTTTAAATGACCTTGTTTGAAAAAACTGTCACTTTGTAGTTGATAATTTTTTTTCATTTGACATCATCTTGTCGTCGAAAACTACGTTTGGATTTCTTAAATTTGAAATTCAAATTTTGTAAATGACCTCGGATGGAAAAACTCCCAATATAAAAGTTGTAGATCTTAAAAAGTTATGAAACTTTGTAGTTGACAACTTTTCCATTGGAATCCGTTTAGGGCCTCAAATAATCAATTTATGCTCGGTTTGTGATAATATGTGGGGAACTAAACTCTAATATAGACACAAGTGAGTGATAGGTGGAGTGTTAGAGGAGGCTACGCGCAAGGGCAAGGTCTCAAGTTCGAATCCCACCGGCCGCGAAGCATGCGATTTTACGCGAAAAAAGCGCGACTTGCGACTTAGACGGAGACGGGTGGGTCCCTGTATTAAATTTTTTTCCTATTTTTAAAAACCGATTTCCTATTTTTTGGAAAAAGATTTCTACAGGCGGAGCGTAGACGGTGCTGAAAAACACCAGTAGAAATGGATTTTCAGCCGCCTGTACAGTATGCGACTGTACTAGTGGGCATTCAGGCATCATCCCCTGCAAAGTTTCTCTCACCAAGGCAAATGGGTTGTTGCCTTGAGTTTCCCTTCCTACGATTGATTTTTGTATCTATCATGTAAAGTGGAGAGAGAAACGGAACGAACAACTCGACCTTATATATATATGACTAACAAGCAAAAATCATCTCACCAAACTCTATGTAGCGTGTACCGAGACCTAGGATTTCGTTGACTGTTATGTGTGCAGTCCTCACCAACCCCCACACCACCTTCTTGACGTATGATCTCGTACCATCAGGCTCCTTTGGAATGGGGCCTTCATGGGCTTACACCAAAGCTACATAATAAGTCCAAAAACCAATCCTAGGAACAGTAAGGTCTTGTTTAGTCCAACTAAAAACCAAAAACTTTTTTTCAAGATTTTCCGTCACATCAAATTTTGTGACAAATGCATGGAATATTAAATATAGACGAAAACAAAAACTTATTGTACATCCGAGATGAATCTTTTAAATCTACTTAATCCATAATTGAATAATAATTGTCAAATAAAAATAAAAGTGTTATAGTACCTAAAACTAAAAAAATCACAAACAAACAAGGCCTAAAGCTTTGTATAGTCTTCCTGTCAAGGTACAGATAATTCGTATAGGCCATCAAGATGATAACCTTCGAAAGACTCCTCATTGCCTCAGCACACGGCGGCGCCCTCCACAACTCCAGCGGCTCTGCGCGGCGTCCTTCGAACCCCTCGACAATTTAGCAGCGTACGCGAATTTAGGCTAGGCCCAAAGAAGCCCAACATGCGAAATTTGGCCCAAGTCCCAGCTATCATAAATATATACATATAGTGCCCAAAAACCCTACGTAGGTTTCATTCCCTCCCCATCCTCAGCCGCCGCACGCACGCTCTCGCTCCTCTTGTCCACTCCCGCAGTGCGCGGCCACCGTCGCGCGCGCGAGCGCTACCGTGCGTCTGCGCCGGACATCAAACGAAGCCCCCAGCCGAAGGCTTCTGCTCCTTCGCGTGCAGGCGTGCAGCATGCCCCCTGTGCTCCCAGCGCCAACTCAGGAGACCAGGAGTGATTGGGCGTCTGCTGCTCGTACTTTGGTCTGCAGGGAAGATGATCTTGCGTCTCCAGTTTCTCAACCTGATTGGGGACAACGGAAGGTGCACTTGTAGATTTTTGTGAGATTTTTTTGCGATTTGTTTGCAAATTTGTTATGCAAGGGAGCTGTGATTGTGATCTAGAGTTTATTTCATGTTGCTGCAAGATACGTCAAGATGCGTCGGGTATGGTTTGCCTGGTCGGGGACGGGGATGGTAAAATCTATCCCCTAGACTGGGGACGGGGATGGGGAGCGGGACAAATTTGCTGTGCCGGGGATGAGAATGTTCTCCTCATACCCGTTGGGGATGTACCCGTTGCCATCTTACCCATAGCGAAGCGCTACCCGTCCGCTTAGCCCTTCAGCGCGCCGAAGCGTGCGCTTAGTGCCGCCTTTTGGAATCTTGGTTTATTTGTGATAGAAGGAATGCTATATTGCTTGGTATATTGATGGTTAGTTGTCTTCTCAAGCACGGCCCTTAAGATCGCCTCCCTTCATTCACGTGGGAGCGTTTCGAGTCATAGCTGTGCAAGATTGATGATGAGGAACCAGAGAGTTTTTCTCTGGGTCCTCTCTCTTCCTCTCTGTTTTAGGTGCCTTCATCTTGCTATTGTGTATCCTGTGGTGTTTGCTTGGTCTCAGTCAGTTGCTTTTTGCACTGATTTTGCTGAGTCATTCCTGCTCGGTACCATCGCTAAATTGAATGAAGGTGCCTATATCATGGAAGTGAACATGATTTCTGTTTGTTTAGTTTCATTTTCTGTTTACTTGTGTACAATCCAGTTGCACTTTGTCTTACCAGTTATTTTTGGCTTCTATAGCCTGTGCTCAATCGGACATCAAAATCAATTGAGAATAATTTCTAACTGCAGATTGGCTTGTCTGTATATTTGCTCCGATAGCTGAATTTATGTTTACTGTCAATTGACCTCCCCGTCACCTGTTAGTGGTGATTTAGTTTATATAAATACACATAATATGTTGTTTGCTCTGTTATGAGCTTTCAGACAGTTTTTTGTTTGTTTGTTTTGTATACCAGTTTTAGTTGGATTAGTTTTTGCAAGTTATTTTTCTAGGCACTCAGATCTTCCTTTTTCTTTTGACTAGAATTTGACAAATTTTGCATTTTCTAGGTGGCATGAAGGTTAAAGCTGATACTGATGAGTCCTCACCTGCTGCTATGCTTGCCTCACAGGATCTTGCACAGAGATGCAAGGTATTTTGTTACTGTGGAAGAAATACATTTGTTGTCGATGAGTTGGTTCTCAGTTTCTTATTTCCCATTCGCAGGAGCTTGGAATTACTACATTGCATATTAAACTCCATGCTACTGGTGGAAACAAGACCAAAACCCCTGGCCCTGAAATATTTTTACACTATAGTTTTCATCATGTAGAGTGTAAAAAAATATATAGTATAATTTTCTACGCCACCAAATTTGACAAGAAACAGAATGTCTTCGAGTGATCTAAGAAATAGAATGTCTTTGAGCAATCTAATTTTTTTTAATGTCTGCTGGCAAATGGCATCATTCTGCGTATCCTACAGCCAATTCTCCCATTTATTAATGGTACGAAACCACTCTTTGGAACAGCCCTAATAATAATGAACCATGTTGTACGTGAAGCTTACTTATATATTTTACTCTAAAAAAGCGATACCGCAATAATAGTCCTTTTAATTTCAAATATCACTTTGCTTTAGTGATAAAGAAGGAAGTTTAAAAAAATGAAGGAAAATTAATTGCAAGATTGGACAGTTAGACTAAAGCTTAGGACATCATTATCTTAATGAAATTATAGTGTTTTACTCCTGTGTAGTGCCAACACAAAAGTTTTTTTAACAATATTACCGAAGTGTAATAATGATTTTATAAAAGAAACTGTTTATTTAGATGCCTTAAAAATTTCAAAAGTTTACAGAATTTTCTTATCAAATATTTAGACATATGTATAAAATATTAAATATAGATAAAAAATTAATTATACAGTTTATCAATAATTAGTGAGATAAATCTTTTTAAACTTAGTTTAATCTATGATTGAATAATAATTTATCAAATACAAATTTAAATACTACAGTATATAACTTAAATTTTTTTACATCTAAGGCCGTGTTTAGTTTGTGGACGAAAAGATTTCGCGACACTGTAGCACTTTTGTTTGTTTGTGGTAATTATTATCCAATTATAGCCTAACTAGGTTTAAAAGATTCGTCTCGTAAATTTTGACTAAACTGTAAAATTAATTTTTATTTTCGTTTATATTTAATACTTCATGCATGCGGCTGATTCGATGTGATAAGGAATTTTAAAAAAATTTGATATTTTGGGTGTAAGTAAACAAGACCTAAACAAGACACAAAAGAAAGTCCTGTAGTGCTACAGAGAAGGCTATCTGGCTATTTGGCTTGACGTGACGACAGGTATATCTTGACAGGTATATCTGATTGAGGTGACAGGCATATCTGAGGTGACTACTCATCCGATGATGCCCTCTTCACCGTTTTTTTCCGGCTTTACTTCCATCGAGAAACCCAAAATTACCTAAATTTTTTTTTAAGATTCTCCATCACATCAAATCTTTAGATACATGTATGAAGTATTAAATATAAACAAAAATAAAAACTAATTGCACAGTTTGGTCAGAATTGATGAGACGAATTTTTTTAGCCTAGTTAGTCTATGGTTAGACAATAATTACCATAAACAAACGAAAGTGCTACAGTGTCACGAAATTTTTTCCATCGGCAACTAAACAAGACCTAGGCATTCGCGTTGTATAGTACCGAAAAGATTTCGGATTTCGATACTGTAGCACTTTCGTTTGTTTGTGACAAATATTATCCAATCATAGACTAACTATGCTCAAAAGATTCATCTCGCAATTTACAGATAAACTGTGTAATTAGTTTTTGTTTTCATCTATATCTAATGCTTCATGCATGTGTCCCAAGATTCGATGTGACGGGAAATCTTGAAAAGTTTTTGGATTTCGGGGTGAACTAAACAAGGTCATTGTTTAGATGCACCCAAAACTTTACAGAGCTTTTTACATGTATGACACTATAAAAGATTGATCAAACCAGAAGGCCACTAAAAAGTTGTTTCGCACCGCTGTGCCTAACTTCATCTTCAGCTATACCCGTGTGCCATTCCGTCTTCATTCTGTTAGTTTTCTTCTGTTTAAGAGATCTGATACGTAGGTCCCGGATAGCACAATGTTCTTTTTGCCCCTCCTGTTATTTAAGAGATAGCCTCTTTCCATGAGCTCCCGGAGCCTCATCTGGCCCTGAGCGCCGCCGCACTGCTGGTCCAGAGCACCATGCCGGGTACATGATTGGGGCCGGGCGAGGCGACAGCGACGCCCGCGGCCGCGCGCGGAGGTGGCAGCCCACGCGTCCCCGCCACCGAGGCGCGCCGGGAGGCGGCCGTGAGCCCGCCACGCGACGACTGCGACGCTCGCTCGCGCGGGGCCCTGGTACGTCCGTCCAGTACACAGACCGCGACGGCGACGACCCCTGTGTGCACCGATGCGCGCGCAGGGACATGCATCGCCGGCGCCGAAACACGGCCTCGTCCATAGCTGGTTTTTGGTTCGACAGATACAGACACTAGTACGTACTATTTCATAGAGAGACACTGATTTGTTCTCGCTCGACCGTACTAGTTTCCACGGATCAGCAGGTCCGTGCTCCCGTGAATTTTTTTGGTCGCCGTTGTTACATGTATGTAGTCGCTCACGCGTCAAGGAGCTCAGACAACTGCATGTTGAACAGCGCGGCGGCGGCGGCGGCGCTCGTGCTTGCGCTCGCGCCTCCGTACGTCGTGGTGGTGGTGGAGGTGGAGTGATTCAACCGCGCCACCGGGCTGGAGGACGGTGTGGACACGCCGGAGCCGACGTTGTTGTTGCTGCTTGTCACCGTGCTGCTCCACTGCTGCAGGTTCGACGCGTCGGCGGCCTGCACCATCTACATCAGTGTAGCCAATCACGTATCTGTGCTTGTCCTAATGCCCTGCTATTGTGCATCTTAGTCACTTCTATTAATCGACGCCAATACTTAAAAAAACAAAACAGTTTCAACTAACGTTCCTTCTAGTTCTCTCTAAAAAAAAAAAACTAAGGTTCTTTCTACGCTTCGTTTCAACGGACATATCAGATGGTGGACTCCTGAGAGCATTTTAATTATGGATTTTGCAATAAAAAAATTTGAGAAGAAGAGCTATTTGGTTCGAAACTTCGAGCCAGCACTGGAGCTACCGGATCTGCCATGTCAACTGTGCATGTCCACGTTAAAGATGTACTCCTTCTAGAATGACACATGGGTATAGCCGAAGATGAAGTTGGACAGGGGCATTCAAGTCTATTGCCAGGCCACTTAACTGCCGTTAAACTTCAAAATGGACGGAATGGCACACGGGTATAGCCGAAGATGAAGTTGGACATAACGGTGCGAAACAACTTTTTAATGGCCTCCTGGTTTGGTCAATTTTTCATAATGACATACAGGTAAAAGGCTCAACTTTACAAGATTCCCCATCACATCGAATCTTACGGCACATGCATGAAACATTAAATATAGATAAAAAAGATAACTAAATGCACAGTTTATATGTAAATCACGAGATGAATCATTTAAGCCTAGTTGTTCCATGATTGGACAATGTTTGTCAAATAAAAACGAAAGTGCTACCGTGTCAAAATCCAAAAAGTTTTTGGATCTAAACAAAGCCTTAGTTCCTTCTCGAAAATTTTTCACCTTTGTTTGTGGTAATTATTGTCCAATTATGAACTAACTAGGCTTAAAATATTCGTTTCGTAAATTTCAACCAAACTATGCAATTAATTTTATTTTTGTTTATATTTAATACTCTATATATACGTCTAAAAATTTGATGTGACAGATAATCTTAAAAAGTTTTTGAATTTTGGGTAGAAGTGGGCTTGTTTAGATTGGAGATGAAATTTTTTTGGATGTCACATCGGATGTGTCACAAGGATGTCGGGAGAGGTTTTTACAAACTAATAAAAAAACAAATTACATAGCCTATCAGGAAACTGCAAGACAAATCTATTAAGGCCTTGTTCAGTTCGCAAAAACTTTGGGTTTGTTTGCACTGTAGCACTTTCGTTTTTATTTGACAAATATTATCCAATTTTGGAGTAACTAGGTTTAAAAGATTCGCCTCGCGATTTACAGATAAACTGTACAATTAGTTTTTGTTTTCATGTATATTTAATGCATCATACATATGCCGCAAGATTTGATTTGACGGGGAATCTTGAAAATTTTTGGAACTAAACAAGGCCTAAGCATAATTAATCCGTCATTAGCACATGTGGGTTACTGTAGAATTTAAGGCTAATCATGGAGTAACTAGGCTTAAAAGATTCGTCTCATGATTTGAAACCAAACTGTGTAATTAGTTTATTTTTTATATACATTTAATGTTTCATGCATGTGTCTAAAAATTTGATGGAATGGATGAAAAAATTTTGGGTGGAAAACTAAACAAGGCCTAAAGGCTAGCAACTCCAACAGTCTGAGGAGGTGACAGGCATATCTGAGGTGACTACTCATCCGATGATGGCCTCTTCACCGCTTTTTTTTTTCGTGTTGTTTAGCAACCCAATAGTTTGCTAAAAATACTTTACGTCTTAAATTTTTTGTCAAAACCATAAAAGACATTGTCCAATAAATTGGCAAAACTATTTAGCAATTTTATGAGCTTAGCAAAATTCTCTCTTCACTTGGCAAATATGCCAAGTCCTTGGCATCACGTGTATCCCAATTTGCCAACTAGTTTTGCCAACTTGTTGGAGACTAAAATTTGTGATTTTGACAAAAATCCTAGGATGCCAAGTTCTTTTGCCAAGCCCAAGTAGCAAACTGTTGGAGAAGGCTTCTTTTTTACTTAGAGCATCTCCAACCATTATGCATTTGAAGTTATGCATTTTAGGCAAATTACAAACCCCCAAATGAAAATGGTAAGGCTAAAATTGGGTGATCTCCAACCGTTATGCAAAATGCCAAGTCCATCATCTTTTTTTTCCCGGAAATTTTGTTTCACGGCACTCCTTCATGCGCGGCCAATCGATCCCGCGCCAAACAGCCCGCCGTCGTCTCCCGTTCACCAATTCCCGTGCCAAACAGCCGCGCAGTACCGATCGTGAGCTGCGCAGTTCGTCGTTCCCGTTGGCAATACCGATCTCCCGTTCTGTTAGTTCCTGTTCACCGTACCAGTTCGTCGCCTGTTGGCCATCAGTTCGTCGTCGTACAGGTTCGCCCCTTGGCTCCAGTACCGATCTCCATCAAGTCTTGTTCCATCAGTTTCCGGTCGCCGCCATCAGTTCGTCGTCAAGGCAGGTCGCCGCCATCAGTCAAGCTGTTGCAGCTCGCGAGCAGCAGAATTTCGTGAAGCCAACATGGGATCGAGGGTACCGGAGAATGGATCTAGCCGTATTGCATAGCGCATCGCCAAGGTTTGAACTTCGTAGCCGAATATCTTGATCCAATTCATGTGGTCTTTGTTCGATGTACTGAGCTGCGAAGCTGGCGAAGGAGGACGCGCGATGCTTCTCCTATCGTGCAAAGTGGTGGCGGCGCGAAGGAAAACCGCGCGAAAGGAAGAAAAAAGCCCGCGAGATGGAACCGAGAATCCCGTGATCTCTATTTGCATAGCCGGACTCCTTTGGCATATATGCCAAGTTTCCCCCTCCAAATGCATAGCTATGTAAAATGCAAAGTCCAAATGCATAACGATTGGAGAGGTTTTTTTTTAGAGTTTTATGCATTTTGGTAAATGGCAAGTCCATTTACATAATGGTTGGAGTTGCTCTTAGCATTTGGTTTTGAAACTTGACAAAACTATAGATTTGCCAAGTGAATTTTAGCAAATTGTTGGAGTTGCTCATTCACCTTAAAACTTAAAAAAAATTTAAGATATTTCGCCGTCTCAAATCTTGCGGTACACGTATGAAGCATTAAGTATAGATAAAAGAATAACTAATTATATAATTTATCTGTAATTTGTGAGACAAATCTTTTGAGCCTAATTAGTCCATAATTTAACAATAATTAGTAAATAAAAACGAAAGTGTTACAATACCAAAAAACTTTTCACTTCCTCAACTAATTTTTTTGAATTTGGTTAAGGTAGCATTTTCGTCTTATTTAGCAACTAGAATTTAATTATGGACTAATTAGGCTTAAAAAATTCGTTTCGCAAATTATATGTAAACTGTGTAATTAGTTATTTTTATCTATATTTAATGCTTCATGCATGCGTCCAAAAAATTGATGTGATGGGATGAAAAGAAAATTTTGGGAACTAAACAAAGCCTTTTTTAGCATAATTTGGTAGGTATTATGCCGTATCTGTCAACCATTCAATAATATTTTTTCTTATAACAAATCAACAAACAATACTTTCAACCATAGATTATCAGCCAACCAAACGGACTAAGATTCAAACGTTACAAATCACTCACACTATACAGAGAGAAAAAAAACACACACAGACCGAGATGACAAAACAGAGGCGACAAGGAGGGAAAAGGAAACGAAGAGAGGTGCGTAGCACCAGATTTCAGTCAGGTTTGTAATTCTTGGGCTGCCATCTGTAGCAGTCTTCTATGCTGCGTGCTTTGTTGTTGAAGACTCGTTTGCATCGCTCCTTCCAAACATTCCTAAAGGTGCAAGTTATAATTGTGGTCCGGTTTCTGTCGCTCCCCTGACCGGCCCTCCAGCTGCTTCTTCCACCAGTCCCTGATGTTGTTCTTGGTGATTGCACAGCCTTATTCACTGCTCCAAGCCTCTACTGGTCACCACAGTCGCTCTCCCACCACTCATGTATATATCAGCAATTCAGCAGTCACACTCATGTCATGACTGCTCCACTCGGCTCTGGTGGAGGTGGAGCCACGCGATGGCGTCCACGAAGCACTTCCGGAACCTCTCCATGCCAGCCGGCTGCAGAGAGACCCCGACCTCCATCCCGCCGGTGCTACTCCTACTCCGGCTCTCCGCCATCGCCAATGCCCCTGTCCTCGCCACGGACACGATATCCACCTTCGCCGGCCGGCCGAATCCGAAGTCCAGGTCGTAGACGCGGAACCTCGGCGAGCCAGCCACGGACAGCAGTGTGCCCTTCGTGCCTGCCTCCTTGACGCGGTCCAGCCACACGTCCATGGCGGATGTCTCGATGTCGCGTACAGCTTCGTCAATGGAGGAGGCGACCGCCGCGCACGCGCTAAATATGCCAGCTGCGCCGGCCACCGCCAGCTCGCCCTGCGGTGCCAGCGCGAACGCCGGGCCGACGCAGTTGCCGAGGTACTTGTCCGGCAGCGGAGGCTTCACCCGCGACCGGTGGTCGACAGCGAAGAGCAAGCAGGCCATCGGGCCCGCTCCGGCGCCGCCGCTGATGCTCTCTTCGTCTTTGGCTCGCTGGTAGCACGACCAGACCAAGCCAAAGGTGGCAACGAGAGAGGAGCACCGTGGCGGCGCAACGCGGCGCCTCGCGGCCTCGTCGGCCACGGCCTCCTTGACGCGTTCCAGGTCGTCCTTGGACAGAACGAACGTGGCGATGAGCTGGTCGGCCGACATCTTGACGAACTCCAACTCATCAGTGCTCGGCGCCCCTTGGAAGAAGACATCGTACAGGCCCCTGGGGTCGGGGAGGAGAGTCCGGTCGATGACGGGAGGCGGAGGCGGCGGCGGGGGCGGCGCTTCGGCACCGCTGATGCATGCGGCCGCCCAGGTGTGCAGGAAGTGCGTGGAGCCCGAGCCATCGCAGGCGGCGTGGTGCACCGTGACGCCGATGGCGAGGCCACGGCGCGCGGACAGCAGCGTGGCCTGCAACGCGAACAGCCCGCCGCCCTCCGGCAGCGGCGGCACGAGCGTTGCGATCTTGGCGACCTCGCGGGGCTCATCGGCGGTGAGGCCGTCGATGTCTGCGTCTGCGTCGTCGTCGTCGTACTCGGCGACGGTGAAGGTGACGGCGTCACCCGGTTGGTAGTGGAGCTCGTAGCGGTCGGACGTGCCGGGCGTGAGGCGGATGCGGCCGGCGAGCGGGTAGAAGGCGCGGACGGCCTGGTGCAAGGAGTCCCTGAGGTTGGAGATGATGGTGGCGACGTCAGCGTCGGCGGCGAGGCGGTAGAAGAGGAGGCGCTCGACGGGAGGGGAGTGGAGCCAGAAGATGTCGAAGTAGGTGAGCGGTAGCGAGGTCTCCGGCGGTGACGGAGACGGCGGCACGAGGGTGGTGTCGTGTATGCGGAGGCGAGGAGATGAGGAGGAGGCCCCTGCAGGTAGCTGCTGCTGGTCCGGCGCCGCGGCCATGGCCATCGCCAGTTCGCCACCACCAATAGCAACGTCGGATGTTGTGCTTGCGCGCGCCGCGCGGGCTTGGCAGACAGAACTACTGCTGCAGTCTGCAGATCAGCAGATGCCGGAATGGTTGCACTCCCACTCTCCGAGTAGAGGCTGCTTCCTTTCACTGTCAGCTTGGACTTGGGTGCTCTCTCCAATCCACTGTCAGCTTGGACTTGGGTGCTCTCTCCAATCCAACTCTATCTTCTAGAAGCTACGTTGCGTCATCCATGACCGCTAAAAAGAGAAAAACAAAAAAAAAAGAGAGGGAATGAGAACCCTTTGTCTTTTGTTTTGTGGGATAAACAACTTATGAATTTTGCCTACGCAAAACATAACAAAGCACTTGGAATAGCAAACTTACTATTTTAGCAAATAAAATTACATATCTGTTGGACTTTAATTTTTACTTAAAATGGATAGTATATTTGTTGAAGTTGATATTAGTAGACATATTTTTCCTTTGTTGACCATTGGTGTTTGACATTTTAGTGGACACAATGTCCTCGTCGATGGATACGACAAAACTAACGGGATGTAAATTAAGGGGGGAGAAACGGACATGTGGATGGAAAATGATGCTGAGAGCCTCAGATTCTATCCCTCCGTCCCAAAAAAAAGTGTCGTTTTAGGTTTTCGTACCACAAGTTTGACTCGATTTGTAGAAAATACATGCGATATTTGTGTCTCTAAATAAATTTGTTAAAAAACTAGATTTAACGATCTTTTTAATGATACTAATTATGTACTATAAATATTAATATTTTTTACTATATATTTAGTTAAAGTTATTTCTTAGAAAGCGCAAATGACATTTATTTTGGGACGGAGGGAGTACGCTTGAACTAATCCGCTGACATGGCTTCATGAGGATTTAGCTTTATAGCAATTAATGGATGCTAGTAGCCTCCATCTATATATGTATATAGGATAGGATATGAATATATAATATTGGATAAACTATTCATAGAGAAATGGACATGTGGCTGGACAGATGATGGTGAAAGTATGGCTTGTTTGGTAGGATTTCAGCATCTCTGCCTCCTACTGCAAAAACGTTGTTCAAATACTTTTATTAGAGCTGTTTTTCTCCTCTCTCCCTCTCACAGGGCCATCGGGAGCCAATGGAGCCAGAAAAACTGGCTTCACCCAATCCTGGTGGCTCTATGAGAGGAAAACAGTGGAGAGAGAAAATCCGTTCCCATAAATAGTGTTTTCGCAATAGGAGCCGAAGCTGCTAGGATCCATACCAAATGGGCCCTATATAATCAGACATTTGAATTGATCTGCTAACATAACTTCATGAGGATGATCTCCTTAGTTACATGATTATTATCTTCTATATTGTTTTGATGATCAGAACTTCATCATCTTTATGGTTGCAGACATGTGTCGGAGCTCTGGTTAGCCGGCGCCCAAGCTTGAAAGATCGGCTACCGTGCTTTTAGGGCACCCACAATAGTAAAAGCTAGTAGATCCATTCTAAATTATAAGATGTTTGGTTTTTTTACATCAAGCTTGACCACTGGTCTTATTCAAAAACTTGTGTAAAATATCATATTTTTTTTGTCGTAGATTGATTTATTAATAAAAATCTTCAAGAATGAGTTAAATTGACTATATTTTTACAAATTTTTTAAATAAGATGATTGGTCAAACTTAAAACAAAAAAGTTAAATCTTCTACAACTAAAACATACTAAACGCAATCGTCCACATCGATTCCCCTCGCCTCCGCAACTCCCCTCGCCCCCTCCCACTTCCAACACTCGCCTCACCCATTTTGCCTCTGTGCGCCGGCGCCACAGGCTCCGCTACCTCTCCCATTGACCTGCGCGCGGTGGCCGACCCTCGGCACGGCAGCGACAACCCTCCTCCTCCTCCTCCACGCACCTCTCCGCTCGCGCCGCAAGGGCAGGGCATTGGAGGTCCCTGCCGAGTGCTACGCCAGTGCAGCAGATGGGCACCCCGGCCACGAGGGACCCAAACGGCCGCCATCCCAAGCCACGACGTGTCCGAGCAGGCCTGCCGATGGTCGCCGGCGCGGTTGCCCCTGATACGGCATCGTCTCGTAGGGCCGTGCTTTCTCCTGTGCTCCATGAAACCCTAGGTGTATGCTCTTCCTCTCTCTATCCTCTCCCTTTCCATACTGACTCCCCATATCCAAGCGCTCTTGGAGGTCCCTCGCAGTACCACGGCTACCTGCTCTGGCTGCACGCGGAATATTGCTGGGATGAGGATTATGGTGGATTTGGGTAACGAACGTCTGCTATGCTTGTTGCTCTGTATTATTGTCGCTTTTTGCTATGTACTGCTGCCTTCCTACGGCCTGTGGTTTAGGTGTTTGATTAAATGCCTATTCATATTGAGATCCTAATACCTGGTATTATTTTGTTGCATGTAGTTTCTATTTAGGAAGTCAATTCGTGCATAGCATCAGCTTATATTTTGTACATTTGCCATGTACAGACTGCTATTGGTGCCTGGTTTAAGACTTGATGTAAATCTTTGGTCTGAACAAAAAGAAAAAAGGTAGCATTTTCTTTGTTATGTATGCTGCCTTCAGAGTTGGAATTTGATTGATTGAGTCTAATAGAAGAACATAATTCGTGGCCACATTTCTATTATCTTGATAAGATGTGTTGGCCTCTGGTTTGCTGAAGGGAACCACATTCTTTGTGTTGTATGATGCCTTCAGATTTGGGGTTTGATTGATTGATTCTTATAGAACAAGATAATTAGAGGACACATTGCTATTATCTTGATAGGATCCGCTGCCCTTGTCTTTGCTTTCTTTCTTAAAATACTTCTACTGCAAAATTCATGTTGCTTGAGTAATGCATGGTTACTATGTTCTTGGTTCCTTTCTTTCTTAAAATACTTATGTCGCAAAATCCATGGTGCTTGAGCCATGCATGGCTGTGCCGTGTGCAGTCAAATCCAGTGCCCCTATGGCTGGAACCATTGTCTCCTCGCCAGATCCAGAGCGGCGGCACAATAGCAGAGGGCCACAGACGCGCTCCTCATCTAGGTTTGTGTGCCTTGCTTTTTATTTGTTGATAATGATTGATGTTCATTTAGAGTCCATCACCGTCCCAGTGCATGCTTTTGATTGTTTGGACTTGATTAGACCTTTGTGTCGCCGACCTAAATTAGCAAGAAACCACTATATTGTGTATATAGAAATAAAAAGGAAAAAAGAAGCACTGGAGCAAGAACTCCATAAAATTACTGCACTTTATTTTGCACGGTCAGGATTTCTAATTCAATCTTAATGCAGGTTATGGTGAATGAATTTTCTTTTGTCTCCACTTTATTTTGCAGGTTACGGTGACTGCCTTTGTTGGCTGGAGTTGGCAATATGGATATGAGGAAGAAAACAAATTTATCTCATTGTTGATAAAAGTAATTTCTTGAAACTGTTAATATGCAAAGCCATTTAAGTTATTTCTAGAAGTTTGATGAATTTGGCTAACTTTGACTTTGCATGATAATAGTGTTAAATTATTAACTAGCATATATGACTCATCCATGGATCCATAATACTAATTTATAGTTAAATGTGAGACTTTTGAAAGCTTTGCTGCAAAGTTTGCTTACAGAAAAATGGCCTCTGTCCATTGTGTGTCACTCAGTTTATTGCAATATTAGCATGTTGGTACATGTGTTTTTATGGTGCCTTTTGTGCCAACAAAGCATACCTGAACATTACACAATCATCTGTTAATTCAAGTGACTATTTAGCTAATGTGTCGAACCTGAAGTCGCTCTCTATTGGACCAAAAATTTTGCTCAGGAGGATACTCAAACTTCTAAACTAGCTTATTAAGCTGTAAGCTTTGACTAGATCAATGGGCACGTTTAGGTTTTCCTTTAGTAGTTTGTGTACTTTTTTGAAAGAATAAAAGTTCAAGTTTTCAGGAAAGCTGGATTTTGTTTGTTATCTCAGCATTTGTTTATGGCTTCTTGTATTTAGTCAAAATTCTGATTTTTAGCATTATCTTTTACTTTTATTCGTAGCATTCTTATTTACTCATATGCTGATGATAATATCCTATGTGCTTACCAAGTTATGTATTTATTATGCTATAGAAACAACAATTAAACAAACAGAAGATGCATTTAGGGATTTCTTTATTATATACACAATGCTAAGGAGCTTGCCATATGTGAAGAAATCAGCTGACTCTTAAATATCTATTCCGCTTATCTTCCCTAGCTTTCTGTAAGTATCTATGATAAAAAGGTCACCCTCTATGTCCACAACCACATTATGACTGTTATCTGAAACCTTTGTCCTCCCATGTTGGGTCCATGCTCTGCTGTTTTTATCCAAAAATATCTCCACTCGAATCCCGACATAGGCAGCTTTAAAGGTGAGGGTTTGCTAAAACTTGCATGCTATTCACACTCTCCTATTGTTACTATCTCTAGATCCTTATTAGTTAGTCATATATGGTATAATTCTAATTCACCAGTTTGAAATGTAGTTGACTATCATTCTACGAACATCCTATTATGTACAGTATAATGATAACTGGCAAGTGAAAGTGGTTTTCTCCCATGTGTTCATCCAATGAAGAATCGTCTAGATTATGCCAATATCTTTACATTCTTATTAACCAATGCAGTCCTTTCTAGATTACTGAGAGACTAAAAAAATGTTTGCTTGTAGCACTAATTTCTTTGTTGATCGAGTTTCAGATTTGTATCTTCAGTTTATTGAAGAACAGGTCCACGATGTTGCTAGATTTCAGAAATATCACAATCGGTCATGCTGCCACGTGCTCCTGTGAAGGACCTGCTTGAGGAGTTCGAGGTGGAGGCAATCGAAGGCGAGAGCATCCAGAGCCTCATCTTCATTGGCATTTCTCTGTAACTTTCTTGCAGGCACTAAATAGAGGAGGCAAGCTGCCAGGTGACTCCTGTACATGCACAACGTTGGTGGAATGTAACTGAAACAATGTTGCGGCATAAACGTGCATAGCACTCATGTTCAGATAGTTCAGAGTTTGCTCATAAATCTAAAAACAAGCACTTTCTAGACCTTTTTTTTCTTTTAAACCATGTGGGTGGTTTGTTTGAGAAAATATCAGAGTGCTCAAGAAATTATAATGCTCCCTTAGCTGCTAATTCAAGATAAGCAGACATTAGCATACATGTTAAGCCTATATGTAGTATCCTGCTTGCTAATTCAAGATAAGCAGACATTAGCATACATGTTAAGTCTATATGTAGTATCCTGCTAATTCGAGGATTGCTTGAGCAGTTAATAATTTTATAGGGATTTGAACTTCTGTGAGCTCTGTTGTCTTTGCCCCACCCCAATCCATGGCTAACGGATCGCCGAGCTAGAACGAGAAGGACCGTTGAGGTTCATGTCCATGCCGGTTGTCCTGCCCCGTGCTCGCAAACTTGTTATGATTAAGGTGACTGGTTGTACATATATTGTTGTGATACTAAGTGTTCCCGTTGCAACAACGCACGGGCACTTACCTAGTATCTTATAATTTAGAATAGAGAGAGTAGTTACTAGTTGTAAGCTAACATTTTTAATAATGTTAACTTTTAGGAACGATTCATAATATGATTAGGTTCACATAACACTCTTACATGATTTTGAAAAAATAATTAGAGCTAACTGAAAAATCGATTGTTGGAGGGTCATGCAGACCAGCCTGGCTCTAAGCCTCTTGGAGCTTACGACTGCTACCAGCTGCTTCACTTTTCTACGGTTGCAGAAGACGCAACAGAGATCCGGTTGCCAGCGGGTGGCTGACGTAGCTTGAGTTCAATGGAGTTACGGAGGACAAAAATTGGTTCCACCATGGACCTCCAAACGATTTTACGGTTGCCGAACCAAAATTGAACGTAGGATAACGGTTGTCGGACCTCACTGACACTCCGGTTGCCTGGGACTAAAACGCCACCGGTCTATGGATCGTGCTGCGCGCTGGCTAAATAGCGAGATTATATTATTTTTCTATAAGATACTAGGTGATTATAAACATCCAGACGTAATCAAATAGACGGCTCATCGTCATTTCAGAGTACCATAAAAAACTCATTTTAATTACTGATGACATTCTAGTAGAAGACTGAGATCAGACTGTGCTATCCTTTCGGGCGCCGGCGCCGGCAGTCCCTTGCTGGCCGTGCACGTGGCCGTGGTCGCCGCTGCTGGTGGTGTCGAGGAAGTAGAGCAGGCCGCACATGAGGACGCTGCAGGCCAGCATCGGTATGGGTCCGAACGTCCAGAGGAAGAGCGCGAGGGAGACGTAGAAGGCGCGCAGGCCGAGCGACCAGGCGTAGCTGCCGCGGTTCACCGTCCGCGCCACGTAGCACGCGAACTCCTCCCCGCGCGCCTGCGCCTCCGCCTCGTCGCCGTCGCCGCCGAGCCCCGGCGGCAGGCCGCCCAGGAGGAAGCTGGCGTGCGCGTACAGCCGGATGGCCTGCACGTTGCAGACGAAGGCGAGCATGAAGCAGAGCGACACGGCCAGGTACTTGGCCGCGAACACCTCCCCGGCCTTGCTCCCGTACACCAGCCGCGGCGCCTTGGAGGACGGCGAGGCTGGAGACGTGACGCCGACGAAGACGCTGATGACGGAGACCAGCGTGATGGCCGTGGTCGCCAGCACCGTCGACGCCATGATGTTGTTCCGCAGCGTCTGCACCGCGAGCACGCCGTTCTTCTCCGTGTTCTGCTGGCCACCGTATGCACGCAGCAAGACAAGGGAGTGATGAGTGAGAGCCTGAGGAGGCCGATGGGGAGGTGCACTGCATGGTACCGACGGCCATCATGGCGGCGACCCAGCGCTTGCGTGCGATGGCGTTGAGGCCGATGACGGTTCGGGTGGGGTGGCGCAGGATCGCCCAGAGGAGCCACAGGTGGTAGCCGCCCACCGCCGCCAGGGCCAGCGGCACCAGCACCAGGTCCAGCTGCTCCTCCCGGAACATACTACTATACTACACCTCTCTCTCTCTCTGTGCTGTCTCTCCGATCGACTCGACTCGACGCGGGTGGACGATGGTTTTGGGCAAAGAAATGGAACTGGATCCTCTCTCCTTTTCGAGTGAAATCAGTTGTCACGACGGCACGAACTTTTTCTCTGGGCCGCTCGAACGAGCAAAACAGCTACTAATTGAAGGCAACGACGTGGGCAAGCAACTCGATCGTGACTGCGTGGCGGCTCCTGCGGCATACGGATGGCGCTGCAACTGCAAAGTGCGAGTTGAAGTTGAACACTCCGTCAGCGCGCACCCATAGCCGTAGCCTCGTAGCTTAAGGAATGGTCTGGTGGAGCTGACTTTGGCGTTGAGTGTTCCCTACTTTCATAGTCATAGCAGCCGTAGCTTTTGGTGAGCCGGCGTGGGGCTTGATGACCAATTATTGTGTCTGGAAAACACAAACTCAGGCAAAGGCATGATGCCTGATGAATATATACAGGAAATAAAATGAGAGCTTTCAAATTTCAATACGAAGTAGGCTCTTTGTTCCAAACTGTAAGTCTTTCTACCTTTTCTAGGTACGTAAGTTTTGCTACGCACATAAATATATACGTTACATTTATATATAAAATAAAGTTATATACCTAAAAAATCCAGAACGACTTATAGTTTGGAATGGAGGGAGTGGTTATATGTTTCATATGTTCTGGTCAGTAACCTGGGCAACCATAATGCCCATTTTATTACAAATTGCGTGCTCTACTGCATGGCCATTTTGCAGAGCTTGCTGACAGCTGTGGAGTTACATGAGTCTGGAACTCTGCTAACCTGAGTTCATTTATAGGCTATCAGCTTCCTAAAGTTCAGGTTTAGTATACAGCAACAAACCAATTGAGGACGGTTGTCCACTGAACATAGTCCCCAGATGGCAGAGTAGGCGCAATTACACATTGATTCTGTCTCATACAAGGAGGGATCACATGGTTCCCCAGTTCTTCTGAGAGCTCTTGTTTCATCCATCAGAAGATGTGGACAATGTCATAGGCAAATCTGATCATGTTAAGGATGAACTCGAGGGTATATGCTGACATATGGCTACTTCAACAGAAAGCTAGGGGAATCATTACACAAAATAGGTGCAACAAAATACAAGTCTACAACACGCATCACATCAGACATCCTTAGATGAAGCGCCTACAACAGAATAATCCCGCAACACTACTATATGCCACTGCTATAAAGAATTTGGTAGTCACAATACTATGTTGCTAAGTGTTAAGTGAATGAAACCTATCAACACAAACATAGCAAAAAAAAAAATATTGGAGCCATATATTAGAAGTTAGAACGATAATAAAGTCTTACAGTATCAAGGATACGTCCAAAACAACACGAAAGACTGCAAAATAGAAAGGAAAAAAAATGTGAGAACATTATAAAATAAAAAGACATGTAATTGTAAAAAAATACTCAGTAGTAAGAATGGGAGCAAATATCACCAGAAGAGGAACCTATTGGGTACCTTTAACAAGGAAGTGAACCCTTGCTAACGGAATACTACCCTAGCTTAAAAGCAAGTGTCATTACAGTAGAAAAAGTAATAGAATGCTCTACATTTTATGGCTCACTATATCCTAGACTTGCTCCAATCCTCTTCAACAAAGTAGTATGTTGATCAAGATATCACACATGAAATTGTTCAATAGAATTCATAATTTTGACATCACTATGTTTTGAACTTCTGGTGAATGATAAAGGAAATAATAAAGAGTGCAGATTTGATTCCCAGTGGGGCTGGCGCCATCGTTAGCAAAATCACCTTGTTGCAATGTTTTAAAAATCATCACAAAAATCATGTATGTAGCAAACATAAAGTTAAGTATAGCCGCAACGGTTCAGTTTAAAATTCATCTTAGATGCCAAGAAACAAAATAGACAAGCAATCAACCTGGCACTGTTCATCATGTGTTGACAGTGACACTTCTGTTTTTTTTTAATCTCAGCATCAAAGGTGAATTTCAATCTGAATTGTTGCGCTACACTTAACTTTAGATGTACTACATACATGATTTTTGTGATGTTTTTTCAAACATTGTAACATGATATTTTGGTCCTTTATTAGCTAACAAGGGCGCCATATGATTTTCCTATAATAAATTTCAATAGCTTTTCTCAGCACCAATATTTCTTACCATCAGGCCCCCAAGAACTCCTTCAATTATAATCCTGTTCCAACTGTCAAAGTATGTATGGACCGAAACTTTGGCCTTCACCAGAAGCATTAGAGATGCAACCATCATCACAAGAAAGTAGAACACAAATCCCATCAAGCCTGTAAACCCCCATATTCCAGCAACAACTCCACTAATGATTGACAAGAATGTCCGGCTGAAAGGCACAGAAAATGTCCTTAAGTCAGCTTGGTGTAAAAGGGTAAAACGTTATAAATGAAATATCAAGAAGGCAGATGCAGCTATGAAAAGATTGATAGTAACAAACATGTTAATTCAGTATCTAGTTGACCAGGAAGTAGAAAAGCAAATCTTCACATGAAAACTTTCAGAGCTTTTAGGTGACAAGCATAGCCTGCTAAGGGAGTTACAACATGTCCACTAACCATTTATTAGATACTGGAATTAGTGTAACAACTTTCAACATAAATTGGACAACTATGCATTTGAAGTTTTAAAAATATGTTTGGAGGATGAGCTCAAAATAGAATGTCATTGGTATAGAACATGAGTATGAGGCACATGAACACATGATACCACTCAACTTCTCTCATCTGCTCATTTCTTTGATTTGTTTCTAAATTCAACAAAAAAAAAGGTAATATTCAACTCCTCTGCATTTGCTTAACTTTCTTTGGATCTGTTACTCGCATAATCTAAATGAAGTGAAGTTCGAACTCTCAATCACAAAACAAAGAGCTTCAATTATTTTTCAACAGAACGCTGAACGTTCAGACCCCCATATACAGTGATTAACTCGAAAGAGCTGGTACTTTGAATATTTGGTTGCGAAATCCTAATTTCACTGTCTCATTGCTTCCTTATCCACTCGCCGTACCAAACTCAGCATCTTCTGCAGCTCTAACCATAATTCTAGTGCCAAAACTATTTTATCCTCGCCTGTCAATCAACAACACATAACTAAAATGTCGACCCTACACTGTGAATCTATATTATGAACTAGAGTTTAATCATAAACCAGCAAGATACTTGCCGTATATGAGAGTCTCCGTCGCACAAATCTGAATCGAGATCAAACGAAACCTAGACATGCCTACTAGCTACTGACTACATCAGATTTAGGTAATCCAAATTTTGTAAAGGAGACGAGGGTGATACGAACCTGTAGTTGATTGATTTGACGTTGCTGACGAGGTTTTCCGCGTGGAATATCGGAACGTCGCCGGAGAGCCCGCCGCCCGCCGCCGCCGCCGCCATCTTTCTGGTTAGTTCGAGCAGTAGACCTGGTAGCACACTTTTGCGTATATGGCCTCGAGTATGTTCTGTTTTGTGTCCGAGGCCAACACCGGCTCGTGTCGCGAATTTGCTGACGTAGTTGTGCCAAGCTAGTCAAGCAAAATTTTGACCAACTTTGAACAATTTTGACCATGATTTGCTTGCATGCTGACAGTCTGATCCGAACTGCTGCTGCGCAGCAGCACATATTCGCTGATCGCTGTGCCTCCGCAGCGAGTAATTAGATGCTGCAGCTGATTTCTACTGTCTAGAGTGCAAATGAACTCGCTTTTTTTTACGGCCACAGTTCAAATGATCGGCTGCACTTTTTTTCTGCTGCAGATACAGTTTGGTGGTGGTCTTCTCTTAGTCCATTCCCTATGAACAAAGTTGGCTAACTTCATAAACACCAATTTGATTTTTTTAAAAGTTGTCTTGATTATAAATTTGGTAGGAAGCCAAACATATTCTCAAAGGAGAATAATCATAGATCAGTTGGTTGGTTTCTTATGCTGAAACCTGCCCGCCCGAGTTCAAGTCTCATTGAAGTGGGGGGGGAGGGGGTGTGTTATCAACAGTGATAGCAAAGGTCTCTGCTCCGCCCAAGTAGCAACTTCCATCGTTCCAAAGTCTTATACATTCCAAATCATAAGACGACCAAATCATAAGGCGTTTTAGTCTTTTTACATACATAGATTTTTTATGCATATTCTACCTCTCTAATTGCCTCTGTTCTACTTAGATTCCAAGAGCGTCTCGCTACATATACAAAATAATTTTTTTTAGAATCTACAAAATATAATAAATGAGACTATATGCCAAAGAACACAATACCCCAGGGCCTGCGGACACGTTAAAGGTGTCTGGCTAAGCAATTTTGTTATTGTTTTAGATTAAGGTCTTGTTTAGATCCAAAAACTCTTTGGATTTTAGTCCTATAACACTTTCATCTATAACACTTTCATTTATATTTAACAATTATTGTCCAATCATAAACTAACTAGGCTCAAAAGATTCATCTCACAAATTACAGAGAAATTGTTCAATTAGTCATTATTTTTATTTATATTTAGTGCTCCATGCATGTGACATAAAATTTGATGTGACAGAAAATCTTAAAAAGTTTTTAGATTTTAGGGTGAACTAAACAATTCCTAAACACAAACATATATATATTTGAATCAATTTATTTTATTTATTTGCGTTAAACTCCAAATAATGCATGCATCTCAAAGCTACCAAAAATATCACATTCACCACGCTGCTAAACTTGTGCGAGATGCAGATCAAGATCGTTAGCCCACAATCAGTACAACAAATGAATAAATATTTAACTCCCTGTGGCCTCTGGACTCTGGTCAAGTGACTGACATGCAGGTCACACAAGTCATGCGATGCAACCGAGCTAGGCAGTTGGCCACACGGCCCACACCTTTTCCAACTCCAACGAACAGTGGACAGATACCAATACAATCGCCGTTTTACAAAACAACGCATCGACCTGACAACGCGTCCACATTCATGAACTTGACAGCGGAATTAGCCCAGTGAAACAAGAAAGCGGCAAGCCGGCAACTCCAAGTCAGTGAAGTGCGGCCAGCTGAGGAGAGGTTCTACATGTATCTTTCACGATCAAACAGCTTCTGTAGTACAGCCTACAAAAGCAAAATAACAATTGCCATTAGCGGGAAGTTGTAACACGGTGACAGTCGTATTATGGAAATGATATTACAGAACAACAATGACAGACAGTAATATAATAGAAGAAAATCGCTAAGGTCCAATCACATGGAGTGACTCACAGGGCAGGTGGTGTTCAGCTTGAGGGACTGAGCGAGCTCGCGGGAGGATACAAGGAGCTTAACAGGTCGGTATTCAAGCGCCTGGTTTCTCCCTCTGTTGTCACCAAAACTGATCAGCTCTCTATCCAAAAGATGCTCGAAGGCCTGCGACAAACAAGTGTGTAAGTTTTGAATATCTAATGCAATAGAAGACCCACTGATTGTCGATGCTGGTAGTGCTTACCCTAAAACAAACAGTGCTTGCATATTTATCAGAAGTCTTATAGGCGTCTTGTATGGATCTGTATTCTGAGACAGTTCACCTCAGTTTACTTTTTTGTCCTTGATAACAAGGGGGCTAGGGGAGGGAAGAGAGCAGTCTCTACCTTTCATTATGCTGGTGAAGTTGTATGAGCTTTGCTCCTTATCTTCTAGTCTGTGCATGCACACAAGAATGTACAATTCCAAAATCGAGAGGTCTGTTTCAATGTTTTCATTGCATTAAAATGTCATCAGTCATCACTACATTCCAATGTGATTTTCTAATACAGAACGAAAAATATAAGAGCAAGTTTGTGTGAAAACAAGCAAATCATTGTTGGTCTCTATTGTGCTATGCATAAGAGAAACGAAGAGAATAGGTGCACAGAGAAAATCCACATCTTTTGCATTTAGTGAACAAACACACTATAAAACTATAAGGGCTAGACAACAAAATATACCTTGTAGGCTGTCCATCTTGGGTTGCCTCTGCATGGAAGAAAGGGCCTTTAGGAAGCTTTCTATTGGCAGGAATCCAGATTCCATGTCCATATATGACACAGCTCTGAAACTGAAAGAATTGCTTGTAAATATTCAGCAGAACCTATATTGATGTTATTATGATGAAAGAACCAACAAGCTGCTGAAAACCTACAGAAATCTTAGAATGTTGCTTGTTGTTGCATCAGCATCCATGAGAGAGTTGAGACATCCTTTGAATTTCTTATCACTAAAAATGCTCTGCAGCATATAGGATAAGAAAAATCTATTGTGCAACCTTTTGCAGTTGTGCTGCCTAATTTGTTCACCCTTTTGTTTCTCCACAATTGAAAAAATATCAATACAGTTCCATTCTGTTAGTGGCTAAATTCTGCCATGTTTCATTTCAGCAAGCAAACACTTTTGTTTCATTTAACAAGATTATATGCCATTAATAGCTAAGTATTCAACTAAGATGAGATAAAGGAAAAGAGTCAAACAAAATGCCCCATAACAGTCAGGTTTTAGAAAGGATACAGTAAGTCTTGAGTTATAATCGGTGATATACTTTTCTGGTAAGCCTGAGTCTTTCGCCAGTATAAGCAAATGTTCCACCAACCTGCATTTTGTTAGTTAATAACAAAAGAAGCCGGATAAGGGAATTTGGGATCATTTCATGTTTTTAATCTAAAGGGTCTGGGGAAAGCACATACCGCTGTATATCATCCAGTGAAGGAGAAATAAATAAAAGCTTCCTATGAGAGAATCTGGATCTAACCCTTTTCTCTAGGAGTTGATCTGCATCCTAAAAAATGAAACGCCACTGAATATTATAATTATTTGAGCAATGTTTATAATTACTTGAACAATTATTATAACACCATGGGTGGCTTCAAATTAAAGTAAAATGGTGATTGTTATGCACATTCACATTCCAAATTGCCAGTCAACTTAATCAAAGGTAAGTGATGCTACTGCATTATGACTACTTTAAATTCTACTGCATGATCACTACTACATAATCAAAGAGTGACATCATTTTTTTTTGTGAAAGACCAATCAAGAGTGACATACTAATCAAATGGCATCAACAAAAAAAAGAAATCAATCACATACAACTGACAGGCTTGAAGTTTATATTATCAATAAATAAAAGTACACATGATTAAGTAAGTTCATACCAAGCGGCAACTCACACCAATGACAACGGCTTGTGATGTTAGAGACTGCATTGCATCAAGTAAGCTGTAAAGCAACCTCTGTTTACCCTGTAACAAAAACACATGAACATAAGTAATCTTCTCATGTCAAAACTGACCATAGCAATAGTAGAAAGCATGTCATGCCATTAGCCATATGTGCCACGAACAATGATTTTAATGGAATTTAAGCAGCTGTCATAGATGAAAAGGGAATGAGACAAACTCAGTTTAGTTAAAGCATAAAGGGAAGCTATTTATCTCGACCTGAGCAAAGAGGTCAAACTCTTCTAGAACAAATAGTATTGTCTTGTGAGCTAGTCCACACTCTCTGCAGAAGACAATATAAAAAATGAACAGAAATTACTTTAAAAAATTATGAACTGAAGACTATGGCTCAATATACAAATATCCATTATGGCATTATTTCAGTAAAGCTCACCGTAACATGTCAATCATGAACTCAGTGTTATCATCTGAAGAAGCCTAAAAGAGAACAATCAGAGTTGCATGTCTACAATGGAATTTCCTACAAAATAGAGAGAACAATAACTAAGCAGCAAATGTACCATTTTTGAAAATGATAACTGATGCTCCAAACAAAGCTGCCTAGCAATTTCCTACAGAAAGGGAAAAAAACTATTAATATTAGCATGTTAGGGACTTACAGACTTATTCACAAGAAAGAAGTTCACAATGGACTTAATTTGTTAAGGAAAAAGACTTAGAATTTGGAAAGGCATAAGCCAAGGTTGGAGAACAGGAAGAGTGTGTTGACAGAAATTAAACCAACAATAAAATATGCGTTAGAGCTTCCAAAATTACTAACCTTCATAGCACAGTTGTCGTCACTATGTAGCATCCCATTTAGTCTGATCTGAAAAGGTGTGCCGCGATTATCCATTCAAAGTGCAAATAACAAAGTCGACAGGATTACCAATTTAAAATAGGACACACCATTTTTTTTTAATTCTGGTAACAATGCATTTGAGTATGATGCTTAAGAACCACATATTTGTACCGAAAGGGCATTCTGTCCTCCACCATTCCTAGCCTCTTCTTTCCCGAAAGATCCTTGATCAAAGAGGTCTTTCTAATGGCATGAAAAGTCGAAATGGTATCACTGGGATTGGGGAGGGAGGGGGAGAGGGGGGGGGGGGGGGGGGGGGGGCGCTAATCATCACTTATGCCCGAGTTGTTGTAGCTAAGTGCAAATGGTACATCAATCAGTGGCACAACAGAAGTTTGTCTATGAGGTTTAAGTGAGTCATCATTTGTCATTTGCATAATTAATTAGCACCTATTTCTAGTGATACTTGAACTGAACAGAATGCTGCATTGCACCCATACCACGGAAATCGCATCAGGGTGCTCCTTGTTCAGATCATCAAGAACCATGTCGACCACCTGCGAAAACATGAACTCTCAAACAAAAAAGTAAACTACAGTTCCACACTGCATTGCAGAGTGCAAATGTGCAATTGCCGACATGCACATTTCATCAAACAGCACTGCTGCACTGCAGCAAGCAGAAAAGGATACTGAACCAGTGAAGGAACCTCACCGCTGCTTTTCCACACCCGCGGGGACCAAGGAGGAGGACGGAGTTATTGCAGGCCTCAGAGACAGAGCTGGAGACTAGGTACTTCAGCTTGCTGCCCAGCACAAAAGGAGGTGGATTAGCAAAATTATTTCCGTCGAGCCATGTGGGCAGAACGGGTATCTATTCAGCTCACCTGTAGTTGGTGTCCGGGGAGGACCTGAGGGCAGAGTGGACGAAGGCCGGGTCACAAAGCCGGCCCCGAAGCATCGCCTGTGCTTGGCTCGGTACCGACACCGCTGCCACCATAGTGGCGGAGGATTTGTGTGTAGGGTGGGCCTAGGATTTTGAAGTTGGAATTCAAAATGTGAAGGGCTGTTTGGAATTTTTGTACATAGTCTAAAGGGTAATATTTAGCATGTCTAATTCAGCATAAGAGTAAATGTATAATATATAGCAGATATGCCACATAGTTGAGCACGCATTCATAGAATTGAGCTAAAAATTAGTAGTACCACTTCTCCATATTATAGTAAAAATGTATAATATATAGCAGACTGCAGACACAACACATAATTGAGCAAACACTCAAAGAATTGAGCTGAAAACTAGTAGTACCACTTCTTAGCCTTTATGTTTGAGACCTAACATCAAACCAATGATTAAAATCAGTAAATCAAACTCAAGTAATGCACATTACCTTACTGTCCTAGTTCCAGTGTTTCACAAATATTCACAAATTGCAATCAATAATACATTGAAATGGAAAGCCAATTAACCAATACTCCTAGCTTACAAATTGGATTCACAGTTGTTGGCTTGCTGAAGACTCCCATCGACCAGACATTCTCCTGTCTCTGTGCCTGTGTAGGTTGCAGAAGTGCTGCTGCCGGTGTTGGTGTCCAGTCGCTCTCGAGCAGCCGGCCAACGGCCACCCGGCGGCGCAGGCACCTACGCACGCTGCTAGCTGCGGCCCCGCCACGGGCCGCCCACGTGCCCAGCGCAGGCGCAGCGCCCTGCCGCGGTCCGCCTAGGTGGCGCCCTTGAGACGCCCGCGCCCAGCGTCCTCACCTAGCCCTGCGCACGCCGGCACGCCGCAGCCCGGTAGGGTTTGGTTGAGATTTTGGATTGGGAGGGAGAAGCAGAAACCGGCCGATGGGACTACGGGAGGAACGAGATCCTCTGAAGTCGCTCCTCTTGACTGTCCTCTGCAATCATGTGATCTGCGTCGTCGAATGGATCAGACGGTGACTACACCCCTCGTGCCCTCAAACAACTGCTCGCGGTGGGCCTCGGCCCAATAAGAACGCCGACGAGGATGGTAAAGGCAATGATCTCAGGGAGAAGGTCGCAGATATTTGGTTTCACAGACCTCAATACAATGTTTTGTTTTCTTGTAAGATAAACCGATAATTGCATGGTCACTATCTGCAAGAGCAGACTGCAGCTAGTGCTGGAGATATTCATGTGAATGTTTGCAGCATCAGCAAAACCATAAAAGTGAGTGAGTGATCTGTGAAGACAAATTTGCAAATTGCAACTCCTAGCATAGTAGCATAAATATACTAGCATGCATCAAACGCTTGGCAAATTGCAACTCCTAGCATAGTAGCATAAATATACTAGCAACCGCAGACGATCTCGTTCCCGGCGGGAGAACCCGGAGGGAGAGCGATGCAATTACTAGCGGCCGAGGAGAAATATTGGGCTACTGGGCCCAGACCCGAGAGCGTATTTCAACTGAGGTCTTGTTTAGTTCTGAAATTTTTTTTTATAACGTAGCTTTCGTTTTTATTTGAACATTGTTATCTTATGGACTAACTATACTTAAAAGATTTATCTCGTAATTTATAGGTAAATTATATAATTAGTTTTTTTCATCTATATTTAATACTCCATACATGTGCTGCAAGATTTGATATGACGAAGAATCTTAAAAAGTTTTTGATTTTTAGGGTGAACTAAATAAGACCTAAAATAACCTTGAATAAATTGAACTGAATAGCCCGATCGCCCGATCGTTTTTGTGCAAGCGGAACATGGGAAGGCGACTGCCTCCTCGACGTCACAGAAGGAGACGGTGTCGAAGTTGAAGCAGGAGGTGGGGGAGCCCTTGCAAAAATAGGATAAAGCCAGTTTCAATGGGTTTTATGTGAGTTTCATTTAGGCCCCGTTTGGCACGGCTCTACTTCACTAGTGAAGCTGTTTTTTGGGGCTTCAGCTCCATGAACAGCTCTATCGATGGAGATGGAGCCATTTTTGTAAACCGTTTGGCAGAACGGCTCTTTCCTTAAAATGTGCTCTCACAAAACACCACATAGAATGAGGTGAAGCCGGAAGAAGCCACTATTTTTGGCTCCACACACCAAAGCTCTGTGAGAGCACGTTTTTAGGGGCTTCATTGGTGGAGCCATTCTATTTTACCCCGTTTGGCACAAAACGGCTCCAAACGACTCCTGAAGCCGCTGGAGAAGCCGTGCCAAACAGGGCCTTACATTAAATAGGTTGCCACATAGGCTTTTTTGATGACATGGCGGTGTATTTAAGAAAAGAGAGAAGAAATGAGTTTTATCTAGATGAAACTCTCTTGGCGCGATTACCAACTCATTATGAGTCTTGGAATTAAATGTCTATGAAACTATAAAATGAAACTCTCCATTGAGAGTGGGTGTTTCATCCAAGTTTTATTTCATTTCACATGACATGGCAGTCTTGAAAACAACGCCATAAAATTTCCCATTGAGACTGGCCTAAGGGGATGGAAGAGGCCTCGCAGAGCAAGGAGGAAGTGGTCGTCGAGTCAGATGACACATTGGAATGTTTTAGTCGCCTTCTATATCAAAAATTTTGGATTTTGATTTATTATTTTGCATAATGAAATTAAACACCATATAAAAATTTTGACAAAAAGGTGACTATTCTCCGTTTTAAATTTTGGCGTCCTCAAGAGGCCCTTATGAGGGCAATAAATTCTACATTTTAGATATAATAACTAAACATAACCCTGAAAAATTTGGTATTTTGCATTCTATTATTCCGACATTTTGCATTTTGCCTTTTATGGGAAACTAAATGCCCCCTAATTGATTTGTTTACCTTTTACTTGACTGAAATTATGTGAATTATGTTTTACCAGCTGCCTAGTTGGGGAATGGTGGGTTGATCTTGGCGCCAAGCTCTTAGAGACGTACACTGGCTTTGCCATTTTCATGTACGATGTGGTCAAGCTCTTAGAGATGCTTGCTGCTTGACTATAATTTATGACTTTGATTGCTCTTGGAGCCATTTTCATCTAGCTAATTGCTCAATGTTATTATACCGTACAGAATATCTGGGTAGGCTTCACGGATCATACTGTGGCAAAAAGAGTTAGTTCCCCTAAACCCAGTGGCGGATCCAGGAATTAGCCAAGACTAGGCCAAATCCAAAAGCTACAACCTAGAATATAGTCTTTAGGCATATATATAAAAAACATTTACAAATCCAAAAAAATTCTTTAACTGTATAATTAATAGTACGGTACAATAGCTATGAAATATCAACAAACATTAAAAAATAAATACCTATTGTCTAGTGAAGATTTGTTGCAATTGTTCACCAACTCGAGAGAAATACAACACAATAGTTCTTGTCCTCTTCGTATAGTTGGAATCAAAAATTCACAATTAACAGTTAAAATCAAGAAAAAAAAGAACTGAACTACTGGAAAATTAAAGGAATACATACCTTTACTTCACCACGTTAAGGGCTACTTTGGAAGTTAGTGGAACCTATCCCAGGGAGCAAAACCTCTGACGTGGATTTTTTTTTTACATTCATTTCCCTGTGCCCACTTTCCTCCGAGGGTCTTTGTTCCCTGCTGTTGTTTGGGCAGTCACTCAAGGCAGAGTCAGCGAGGGACAGATGCGTGACGCAACGGAGAGGGATGCGCTCCCGGCCACATGACTCGTGGCTTCCTGCCCCGTGAAAAACGACGGGATATGGGCTGCAATCCCGCGTCCAGTGGGCTTCCAAAGGGCGTGGTGGATTAGCTCAGGGAAGCTTGCCTCGAGGTTTTCTTTCTCTGGGAATTTACAGGAACCCGGAGGGATTCTGTGCTCCCAAACGATGCCTAACGGAATCTGGACAGGGGGCCCTGCCCCTGGCGGCTTCACCCCTTCACAACCACGCCCACGCAGGGACAGGCGGACTGGACAGGAGCAGGGGCGGACGCATCTGGGGCTCTGGACTCCTGGTCTGGCCTCCGAGGTCCGAGCTCTGCCGGTAGCCGAGGGGTGAGCCGTGAGCGCGTCTGGGCGAGGACGCGGTTGGCCCTGGGCAGGGCGGCCAGGGGCGAGGACGCGAGCAGGCCACTGGCTGGAGGCGCCGTCGCACCGATGCTGAGCAAGAGGAGGGACGCAGGAGGCAGAAGCGTCTTCTTTTCCTAGTCTTGGTTTGCCCCAGTTTTTTTAAGGGTTTTTGAATTCATACCATTATAATTCTATAAGTTTGGAAAAATATCATTACTATTCGTCTATTTTGAAACATGTCATTATAATTCTTCTTCAGTTTGAATCGTGCCATTTTCTACGTATATGAAAGTCTTGGGCCCACGTGTAGATGATTGAAGGCTCCTGTATTCTCGTATGTCCCAAAATACCCCTGTTGTGTCTCTTTTCCTCCACTCGTTGGCGTGTAGGGCCCACATGTAAGGTTCTCCTTCAACATCTGGCCAACGCACGAGGATGAGCTTCCTTCCGCCATGCACGTAGTAATCGATGAAGGCATTGAGGACCCATAGGACGAGCCCGAGCAGCAAGCCACCGATGCCGAGGAAGGTCATGCAGCGGCAGGCGTCGATGACCCTCTCTATCATACCTCCAGCGTACCCCATCCCGGACAGCTCCACCAGGCGGTACAGCACCTCGCGGCGACGACGCTCCGAGTGCGGCGCTCCCGCCGCCGCTGCTGACACCGAGTGGGAGCACCTGGTCGACACCCCTGCTGCCCTCTATTTCCCGTGCGGCCTCGGCCTGGGTCTCCACGCCCAGCCGACGCACCCCACCACCGCCACCGCCCTTAATCAGCGACTGATTTTAAGTTGCCGTAAGGGGTGTATAACGATGGACGGTCTGTGGCTAAAAGTTATAGCGACGGACCTCAGCAGTTGCTGTTGAAGCCGTGGTTGTATGTATATAGCGACAGACTTCATCTTTAGCGACGGACCGTCCATCGCCCCTGCTTTTAGCAACGGACGGCATGTTAGAACATTTAGCAACAGACAGTTCATTGCAATATGAACTTTTAGCAACTGACAGTCCATTGAGATCAATTGAATAGGATTAAAAAAATAAAACCTTATATATCTGGAACTCATAGACATTGGATCAAACATTCAAGATGGATGCCATATTAAAATCATGTACACAAATTTGGAGTAGCCACACACCAAAATTTATACTAGTCCTTGTTTGAACATATAGCTGATGATCAATAGCATGGCTAATCCTAGCTAATGAACACAATGAACACAATGTTATCCTAGCTTAACATAGTAGATGCTATCCGTGGCAACCATCTTCGTCAAAAACTCTAATTGGATTGCTTGGCTACACATTGTTGTTGACAAGCTGTTGGCTAGCAGCAGCTAGAAGTTCCTGAAAAAAGTGTGCATTACAGGCAGGCACAAAGTTAGACTAGTTCCATCCTTCACTATTTCAGAATTACTTTCTCAGCTAATTGGCAAAATTACAGATGAAACACAAAATACTACTAATACAGTCTGCAAAAGTAAATTAGCTTCAAATTTCTAGTAGCTGACAAATTTTAAGGAAGCACACATCCTTCTAGAAGATGGATTATGCTAGCGGAGCTAAATTTGTGAGGTCAAAAGAAGGATGCCAACACAATATTAAGGGCACAAAATTATTGCATTAACTAAGCTGGATTATGGTGGAGTCCTTGTGAAGTTGTGATCAATGTTAGTATGCAGCTTGACATTTTCATCTTCAAAGTTCAGAATAGTGAGCATCTACCAGGCACATATGCAAGTGATATTTACAAAAAATTAACTTATGTTATTTTAACATATAATTAGAGGCCTTACCTTGTTAAGTAAAAAGGCCTACCTATATCAGAGGCTAAATCAGAGGTTAAACAATTAAAAGATCATGAAAGGATCAAGATGTCCAAGAGGGGGGGGTGAATTGGGCTTCTCTAAAAATTTAAGCAACCTATAAGCTCCAATTCAACCCCTTGTGCCTAGTGTGACTTAGAGAGCTACCGGATAAAAGTTTTGCAACCTAGTTCCAATCCTATTCTAGCATGGCAATTCTAAGAATGTAAAAGCACAAAGTAAATGCTAGAAAGTAAAGAAGTAGTGAAAGAAAATGCTCGACGATGTTTTGCCGAGGTATCGGAGAGTCGCCACTCTCCACTAGTCCTCGTTGGAGCACCCGCGCAAGGGTCTTGCTCCCCCTTGGTCCGCGCAAGGACCAAGTGCTCTCTACGGGCTGATTCTTCGACACTCCGTCGCGGTGAATCGCCCAAAACCGCTCACAAGCTTGACACGAGCCACCCACAAGAACTCCGGGTGGTCTTCGTGCCTCCAATCACCACCGAACCGTCTAGGTGATGGCGATCACCAAGAGTAACAAGCAAAGAACTCTCACTTGACCCAAACAAGGCACTAGAGAGTGGTGGATGCACACTTGACTCTTGAAACTCACTAGAGGAGGATTCTCTCAAGAAAACACTCAAATCTCAATCCTCTCTAGGCTCTTGCAACTCTCTTGCTCCACAAACAAGTTTCTCTGATGTTCAAATGGGCCAGAGAGATCTCATGGACGAGGTGGAGGAGTATAAATACTATCCACAAAGTCCAAAGGTCGGCCAACCGTTTTCCACTGAAAACGGGGTCACCGGACGCACATTATGTTGCACCGGACGCACTGCACCGAGCGTCCGGTGTGACATAACGGCTACCTGTACCTCCTCTGACAGGTCACCGAACGCTAGCTCGCAGCGTCCGGTGCACCGTCCGGTGCTCGGGGAAACTTTACAAGCTCCCTGCGCATGGGACCGGACGCTACCCGGTGCGTCCGGTGCTCGCGTCCGGTGCTCAGGGAAACGTTGCAAGCTCCCTGGGTAAGGGACCGGACGCTACCCGGTGCGTCCGGTGCTAGCGTCCGGTGCCTAACCCTAAGCACTGGCCTGTTCCAACGGCTAAGGACCTCACCGGACACACTCACAGAGCGTCCGGTGCAGCGTCCGGTGCCCCTTTGGGCACCCAAACTTCGTCGAAACGCGATCGCTCCAACACGAAGTTTGTTCCTCTCGATCTAAGGACTATCTCTGAGCTGCCTAGTGCTAGGTTTACCAAGTGTGCACCACACCTAAACCTAAAGCCTTGCCTAAGTCAAGTACTAGATCAAAGCTCCTCTTAATAGTACGGTCAAAGGAAAAACAAAGTCCTAAACTACTCTAAGTGCCCTTCTTCACCATATGGCACTTAGACCTAGTCTAGTCTTGACGATGTCCATCCATCCTTTGAAAACCGAAATGATTTCCACTATTAAGTTGGCATGTACGTCCCTGTCCATCGAGTACCTATTTACCATGACCTTACCTATGACTTTGCCTCTACAAAACACACGTTAGTCATAGTAATCAACAATGTCATTAATCACCGAAACCACTAGGGGCCTAGATGCTCTTTCAATCTCCCCCTTTTTGGTGATTGATGACAACCTCGAGTATGAAAAGAGTTGAGGTTTTTAAAGTGACTTGGTTTCAATAAGCATATTACAATAGGAACAAAGGATTAGTCATGCTTATATCAACCAGAACCAATACCCTGCATCCAAATATGTGAGTGATATACGACAGGATATAAACGCTAGGCTCATAAGAATATCGAAGTACAACGCGGAAGCAAAAGTAGTATGAGCCAAAACACATGACATAAAGATATCATATTAAGCACAGATCATGTCTCATAAACCAGTAGTATCTCACACAAGTGCAATGCATAAAGGTAAACATGATGCATGATGATAGCACACATAGAAAGTATCTCAAACAAAAGAATAAACTCCCTCTCTAGCTCCCCCTAACTCTAGCTCTCCCTAACTCTCTCATACGCACTCTCTCCCCCTTTGGCATCAAGCGCCAAAAACCTAAGAAGACGGTGGAGGAGGCGGAGGAGGTGCATCCCTCGGTGCGGCCACGAAGCGAGCTGCATCATCTGAAGTATCGGCCGTCGAGGTGGAGGAGGTGGAGTGACCCTCTGAAGGTGCAGGTGCTGGAGAAGCGGTCCGGGTCTGCTCTGGCGCTGTCACAGGCTGTGCTGGCTGCTCAAGTTCGGCTGACGAGGCTGGCATGGACTCGGTCGCTGTAGCTGTCGTCTCTGGAATGGTAGAAGACGGTGCAAGCTGCTCGGACGACGCTACTGACGACGACAGAAGCTCTGTAGTGGTAACTGGCGCCGTAAAGACTGCAGGAGCCTGCAGAGGAGGAGGCGTAGGGTCACCAGTCAGAGCACTGTAGGTGAAGCTGAGGTGCGGATCTGTCTGCGAGTCCCACACAAGCTGTGACGCTGAAGCTGACTGAGGGGTGAAGCCTGAGCGGAGAGGGGTAAACCGCGGTACCTGCTCAAAGTCTGAAGAGATAGCACCCTGAGAGACCTGGTGCTGTGGCGTCGAGAACGGCTGACTCTGAGCTGGTAGCTGGAGCGGCTGCTGAGACGGGCTCTGAGTCTGGGGCGCAGGAGTAGGAGGCCTGACTGACGACGTGCCTGGGAGCTGAATCTGCGGTAGCTGAATCCCGGAGGCGGCCATGAGAGCGGCCATCATCGCTGTCTGCTGGGCCTGGAAAGCAAGCTGCTGCTCCTGAAAGGTGAGTAGCTGACGCTGGAGCTCATCTTGCCTGGCCTGCATGGCTGCATTAATGGCAGCCTGATCCCTATCGCGCCTCGCCTGCTCCTCAGCTGCACGGCGCTGATCTGCCCTCATCCCCTCTAGAATAGCACGCAGGGCGGGGTCTGAAGCACTCGACGAACCGCCTGCCTCGTGGTCGTGAGCTCTGGGAGGAAGGTCAGTCACTGGCGGCTGATAGTCATCGTCTGAACTGTCTGAAGCGAAGTCAAACTCGCCCTCTGCCTCTGCATCAGCGAACGCCCCAATAGTGATATCATGCTGCTCCTCTGTCTCTGCAACGGCTGTTGTACTGCGGGTGCCCCTAGGAGAAGGTGGGGGCACCGGTCCACGTGGAGCACGAGGAGGAGGTGCACCGCGAAGGTCGTGGTGCACTCTCAACATCTACCGGGGGTCGTAGTGGGGGAAGACGGTGTCTGACTCTGTCAACTCCCTCTGCAAGTGAGCTGGCAGGGGCAGTGGCCTAGCACGAAGTATAAGCAGGGTGATCCAATGTGCGTAGGGCAACTGACGCCGGCCCCTGAAGCTCTCTGAGATGGTGTCCTCTATCTCTGAGACGATCAGATCCCACAAGTCAAACTCTGTCTGGGAGATAAGGTGAGCGACGAGCCACTGCTGTATACGAGTGAATCCGTCTCTGTAGCCTGTCCTGGGGAGAAGAGTCTTCCTCAACACAAAGTCGAGGATCCTGGCTGGGCGAGTTAAGTCTGCCATTGTCCTGCTGCAGCCCTCCCCAAAAGGTGCACGGAAACAGGGAGCCACGAAGTCAACTGGTGGGATCTCACCACCGTGAGGACGACGAGGGGGATCCACGTTCCCGTAGCACAGCTGGTGAATCCTGGTGGGAGAGGCTCGCAGTCCAAGCACCTCTCTGGCCCTCTGAGCTGTCACTCTATAGTCTGTCCCCGCCAGTGCGTAGTGGATATAGCTGTGATCTGGAGAAACCCACACTGACGCGTAGAACTCTCTGACCCACTGCTCACAGTAAGTCCTGGGGAGTGCTAGTAACTCTAGAAGTCCGTGGAGGTAGGTAGAGTACTGGCGAATATCAGCTCCAACCACGTTCCCCAGTATCTCCAGGTCGATCACTCTATGCTCCCTGAACTGAGCCTGAGAGCGAACCAGTGCCTCATAGATGTCCTCCTGGATGACTGTGTAGAACCTGGCATCGGCTCTAGGATCCCTGGCAGCTGGAAACCAGGTGGGAAACGGAACGAACCTCAGCTGCTGGATCTCTCTGGCTGACACAAGAGAAAGATCCCTGTGGATCCTGACTGGCCTCGGGCGTGAAGCTAGTGTACCTCTCGCTGGTGTGGCACGAGCTGTGGAAGTGGACTGACCCTGCGTACCAGTCCGGGGAGTGGCCTGAGTACGAGCACGAGTCGACCTCCTCAGTGGCGGCTCCTGCTCCTGTCCCTCTGCTGGAACCTCTGCCTGGGTCTCAGTCTCAGTGTCCGGACCCTCCTAAGCTGGATCTCTAACCACGAGCCTGACCCTCTGTCCTCCAATCGTCACGGTGCCTGGAGGAGATCCATGAAAAGCCTCTGCCTCAAGCACTGCACGCCTCTGACGTGGCGTAAGATCATCCCCAATCCTCAAGGCACCTGCTCTGCCACATCTCTCTGCGGCCTCTGCTGCTGCTGCTACTGCCTCTGCGACCTCTGCATCTCTGTCACTGGCCTTGCGCTTCTTGGTGGCCAGCTTCTTTCCCTTGCCTTTCTCTGCCGCTGAGAAACGACGAGGAGGATCACCTCCACCATCGCCTCCTGGGGAACCTCCTGAGCCGGCTGTCGGTCCACTGACGTTCTACGAGCCATAGTAAATCAAGCATCCGACAAGCAACTGACCGGCAAGGGAGAACAATGTACTGCAGAGAATTGACAAGATAAGGTCTATTTAAGCAATCGTATCGACTAGAGATGAGATAAGCCTATGGATCACGAGAAAAGATAAGATATGGACGCGAACGGCTTACGATCGACAGACGAGACGCAATCCGGAAGAGATATCACGATCGGAAACTGCCGGAGAACGCGAACCTCCTCTTTAAGGTGCTGCACTGGGTTAACGAAGAAGATCGGAGTCAAAAACCCTTTTTCTAATCCGTTGAGACATTAAGACAATCACCTTAAGGGCAAAGATCAAGGATCTTACCCAAACCCTTGAATCTCTTCGAGATTCGCAGATCCACTCGAAGGGAAGGGCAGAAGAAAGATTTTGGGCGGATCTGGCGCGAGGGCGAGGTTCGAGGACGCCGGAGACAAGGACAATGTCGGCGGCGGCGAGTTCCGGCGACTTAGGGCACGGGGAGGCTCGGTCGACGGCGGCGGAAAAGAAAAGAATCGGCCGCGCGAAGCCCCTGGGCGCGGGCTTTATGCGCCCGCCGCGGGGTCACCGGACGCGTCCGGTGACCACCGGACTCATGCGCAGAGAGGTTTGCGTTTTGGCATTGCACCGGACGATGGGCACCGGACGCTGGCTTTAGCGTCCGGTGCTTCAGGTCACGCCAGGTGAGCACCGGACGCACCGCACCGGACGCTACAGGGATACTGTTCCTGCGTCCGGTGAGTGCAGTCTGGCACACTCACCGCACCGGACGCTCAGAGGTAGCGTCCGGTGCACCGTCCGGTGCTCCTCTGAGCACTTTTTCAACTAAGCACTACGTCCGACTTTGACCCAACCAAGTTCCATCTTCAAAAGCACACAAATAAATACCAAATGGAACTGGTATGAGTGACCTCTCTCAAACCCTCAAGTTTTCACAAATAATTAGCCATAGGCTTAGTAGATTTTTGTGAAAATAGTTCGAGAAAATCACCAAGGAGCATCGTATGGCCATAAAGCTAGGGGTTTAAATCATAATGAGCTTTGAATGCTCCCCCTATCTATGGACGAACACAGCGGATGCTCAAAGAGTAACCGAAAAGAAACGGTCAACCAACAAGCGTGCATATGAAATGAGTTGTAATGCAAAACTTGAAAGTAAACTAATGCTTGTCAAGTTTGATCCAAGGTTAAGCTTTTTCACACACTCAAGGGGGTTATCTTAACCATGTTAGACAAGCCCTACAAACAAGTTGTATTTTTAGTTTTAGCATGCATGATATGCAAAGCAAAAGTTATTTAGAAGTTTCAACACACAACTTTTATCTTTTAGTAAAGTTAGACAAGTCAAGCACATTAAGTTCATTTCTCAACATACAAAACCTAGCTTCATCTAGGGGTTTTGTGAAGATATCCGCCAATTGATTTTCCGTTCCCACATTCTCTAGGGATATGTCACCTTTAGCAACGTGATCCCTAAGAAAGTGGTGGCGGATGTCAATATGTTTTGTGCGGGTGTGTTGAACCGGGTTGTTTGCAAGTTTTACGGCACTTTCGTTGTCACACAACAAAGGTACTTTGTCTAGTACTACTCCATAGTCTAGCAAAGTTTGTTTCATGTAAAGTATTTGTGCACAACAAGCACCGGCGGCAATGTATTCCGCCTCGGCCGTTGACAAAGCAACACTATTTTGTTTCTTTGACATCCAAGAGACAAGAGATCTACCTAGGAAGTGGCACCCTCCGGATGTGCTTTTTCTATCAATCCGGCACCCGGCATAATCCGAATCGGAATAGCCTACAAGTTGGAATCTTGCACATTTGGGATACCACAAGCCTAGGCAAGGTGTGTATTTTAGATACCTAAGAATTCTCTTGACCGCAATCAAGTGAGATTCCATAGGCATTGCTTGATATCTTGCACACATACACACACTAAACATTATATCGGGCCTAGATGCGGTGAGGTATAGTAGACTTCCTATCATGGAGCGATAGAGAGTCTTGTCAATAGGGTTACCTCCCTCATCCAAGTCAAGATGCCCATTTGATGCCATGGGAGTCTTGATTGGCTTGCAATCCATCATCTTGAACCTCTTGAGAAGATCTTGAGTGTACTTCTCTTGTGAGATAAAGACTCCTTCCTTCATTTGCTTGACTTGAAATCCTAGGAAGAAGGATAGCTCGCCAATCATGGACATCTCAAACTCCTTGGACATCAAATCACCAAATTCCTTGCAAAAATCTTCATTAGTAGAGCCAAAAATAATATCATCAACATAAACTTGGCAAATGAAGATTTCCCCATTCATTTTCTTGGTGAAGAGTGTTGTGTCAACTTTCCCAATCTTGAAACCCTTCTCAATGAGGAAGTCCCTAAGCCTCTCATACCAAGCTCTAGGAGCTTGCTTGAGACCATAGAGTGCCTTGGACAACCGGTAGACATGCTTGGGGTACCTAGGGTCTTCAAAACCGGGGGGTTGCTCAACATAGACAAGCTCATTAATATAACCATTTAAAAAGGCACTTTTCACATCCATTTGAAATAGTTTGATATCATGACTTGATGCATATGCAAGTAGGATACGGATTGCTTCAAGTCTTGCCACCGGCGCAAAGGTTTCACCGAAGTCAAGACCTTCCACTTGTGAAAAGCCTTTTGCCACAAGTCTTGCCTTGTTGCGCACCACTTTGCCTTGATCATCCTTCTTGTTCCGGAAGACCCACTTTGTTCCAATCACTCTTGCATCTTTGGGTCGCTCTTCAAGTGTCCATACTTGGTTGCGAGTGAAGTTATTCAACTCCTCTTGCATGGCCATGATCCAATCCACATCACGAAGAGCTTCCTCTATAGTCTTTGGTTCATCTTCAAGAGACACAAAAGCGTGATGTTCAATAAATAAAGCATGTCTAGAACGAGTAGTTACACCACGTGATGGACTCCCGATGATAAGATCTTGAGAGTGATCTTGGAGGAGATGTGATGTTCTTCTTGGTGCCACTTGAGGGGTTGGTTGGGGAGCATCAACATCCTGTGCTTGTGCCACCGCTTGCTCATGAGTGACTTGAGTGTCTTCATGAGCATCTCTCACATCCTTGTCTTCATCTTGTGGACCTTGTGAGGTGGATGGTGGCTCAATGACTTGCATATCATCATCATCTTCTTTAGGCTTGATGTCTCCCACCGGCATGTTCTTCATGGCATCCCTCAATGGTTCACCACCTACATCATCAAGATTATCACTTGCTCCTTGGGAGCCATTAGTTTCATCAAATCAACATCAAATGTTTCTTCAACCATGTTTGTGGCATGGTTAAAGACCCTATATGCTTTGGACTTTGATGAATAGCCAACCAAGTAGCCAATGTCACATCTCCTTTGGAACTTTCCCAAGTGTTGGCGCTTCTTGTAGATGTAGCACTTGCACCCAAACACTCTAAAGAATGAGACATCGGGCTTCTTCCCATTGAGCAACTCATATGGTGTCTTCTCTAGGAACTTGTGAGGAAAGAGCCGGTTTGAAGCATAGCATGCGGTGTTGATTGCCTCGGCCCACATCTTCTCCGAAGTGTTGTACTCATCTAGCATTGTTCTTGCCAAGGTAATCAATGTCCGGTTCTTTCTTTCTACAACCCCATTTTGTTGTGGTGTATATGTTGAGGAGAACTCATGCTTGATTCCCACTTCGTCACAATACTCTTCAATGTTGGTGTTGTCAAACTCTTTGCCATTGTCACTTCTAATTTTCTTGATCTTCACATCAAATTGATTTTGGGCATTCTTTGCAAACTTCTTGAATATTGATGCAACTTCGGCCTTGTCTTGCAAGAAGAATGTCCAAGTGTACCGGGAGAAATCATCAACTATGACCAAACAATATTTGTTTCCTCCAAGACTAGCATATGTGGTTGGTCCAAACAAATCCATGTGAAGTAGCTCAAGCACTCTTGAAGTAGAGAGATAGGCTTTGGTTGGATGAGTGTTTGCAACTTGTTTGCCCGCTTGACATGCACTACATAGCTTGTCCTTTTCAAATGTCACATCCTTTAAGCCTCTAATCAATTCTTTCTTCATCAACTTCTTGAGTGTGCCCATTCCAACATGCGCTAACCTTCTATGCCACAACCACCCAAGTGAAGTCTTGGTGAATAAGCAAGTCTTGACATCAACTTCATTTGATGAGAAATCAACTACATATAAGTTGTTGTGCCGGAAGCCTTTGAAAATTACTTCATTGTCATCTTCTTTGGTCACAATTACTTCCTTCTTCTTGAATAAGCATTCAAATCCAAGATCACAAAGTTGTCCAACCGAGAGCAAGTTGAAACTCAAAGATTGCACATAGAGCACATTGGTGATGGAGTTGTCATTTGAAATAGCAACCTTTCCTAGTCCCTTGACTTTCCCTTTTGAATTGTCACCAAATGTGATCTTCTCTTGGTTATCAACATCTTCATCAAGAGAGGTGAACATCCGGGGATCTCCGGTCATATGTTGAGTGCAACCACTATCAATTACCCAGTGTGATCCACCGGTCTTGTAGTTCACCTACACACAAGAGATCAAGCTTGAGATTTAGGGACCCACATTTGTTTAGGGCCCTTGACCTTCTCTACTAGTTGCTTTGGCACCCAAATCTTCTTTGGCCTTTGCTTGTTTGGTGGCCCCATGAAGCTAACCTTGACCTTGCCACACTTGTCTTTTCTTACAATGTAATGAGCATTGAAGGCAAATGGTCTTGCATGCTTGGGCAAGGATGGTGGTAGTGGTGCCTTACACTCATGAGCAAAGTGTCCTTCTTGACCACACTCAAAACATCTTTTTGGCTTTGGCTTGCTTGCTTGATCATGAGTGGCTAGAGACTTGATGAGCTTTGTTTGATGAGCTTTATAGCCAATCCCACTCTTGTCCATCTTCATGACGGTGTTCATGAAAAGCTCACTTTGAAGGTCCTTCCCCCTTGTGAACTTTGCTAACCCCATGGTTAGATGTTCCTTCTCTTTCTTGAGCTTGTTGTTCTCTTGAGTTAGCTTCTTGATGATTGGGTCATTGTTGCTAGCTAACTCATCCAAGATGAATGTCTCATCTTCTTCTTGCTTGTCATACATCAAACCAAGCTTGAGATATTGATTTTCTTCCTTGAGTAACTTGTTCTCATATGCAAGCTTCTTGTCTTGATCAAGTGACTCAATCACACTTGCCTTGTGCTTGGCTTGTTCTTGCAACTCTTTTTTGAGCATGACAATTTCATCCTTGAGCTTGATAGTGTCCTCATAACTCTCGGCCACTACCACTTTCTTGCCCTTGCAATCAACACATTTGCTTGTGCTCTCCACAAGTAAGTCATCACAAGATGTGGCTACATCAAGCTTAGCAACATTGTTAGTAGCAACATGTTTTTCATCAATTGCAAGTTCATAAGCGATCTCAAGGTTGTCATAGTTTGCTTTTAGAGTTGTTAGCTCTTCTTTCATTGCTCTATATCTAGTGATAAGCTCATCATGAACACTCTCAAGTTTATCATGTTTTTCTTTGAGCTCTTTTAGAGAGAGTTTGAGCTCCTTGAGCTTAGTGGTCATGATTTCATTTTGATCTCTAAGCTCATCACTAGACTTAAGCTTTGCTAGAAGTGTTTCATTTTCAAGTTCAAGCTTTTCATTTTCACATCTAGATTTTCTTATGACTTTAGTGTACTTGTTTAGTAATTTTACAAGTTCATCATAAGAAGGTGATTCATATTCACTATCACTCTCACTACTCTCATCCTCACTTTGTACCTTCCGGTCACCCTTAGCCATAAGGCATAGGTGTGTAGAGGATGTAGATGGTGGTAAAGATGATGGTGATGGAGCATCAATGGCAATGGCGGCAACCTTCTCATCATCACTCTCATTGCCGAATGAGTCACCACTTGAGCTTTCAATGTCGGTGAGCCAATCACCAACAATATAAGCCTTGCCATTTTTCTTCTTGTAGTGCTCCTTCTTCTTGCCACCTTTCTTCTTGTATTGCTTCTTGTCATTCTTCTCATCATCACTTGAGTCATCTTGCTCTTTGTTCTTCTTCTTGTACTTGTCCTTCTTGGGCTTTGGACATTGATGAGCAAGATGACCAAGCTCACCACAATTGTAGCAATCCATCTCGGAGATGGGCTTCCTCTTGCTACTTGTGAAGAACTTCTTCTTCTTGGAGTCAAAGTTGACTCCATTCTTGTTGAGCTTCTTCAACATCTTTGTGGTTCTTCTCACCAAGAGGGCAATAGATGCATCATCATCACTTGAAGTTGATGACTCAACTTCAATCTTCTTGGCTTTGCCCTTGTGAGAAGCTTTGAGAGCCAAGTCCTTCTTTTCTTTCTTGGCCAACGAGGAGCCATCTTGAGGGTTCATATGCATGTACATCTCATGAGCATTGATCTTTCCCAATATGGTGGTTGGTGTAGCGGTGGAAAGATCGCCTTGATGAAGCACGGTTACTATGTGCCCTTATTTCTCAATGGGAAGCACACATAGTATCTTCCTTGCTACATCCGCCGTACTCATTTGTGTAAGCCCAAGTCCATTTAGCTCCTCTACAATGACATTCAATCGAGAATACATTTCATTAGCATTTTCTTTAGGAAGCATTTCAAATGTATTAAGCTTGTTCATCACTAGGTGATAGCGTTTTGCAACCTAGTTCCAATCCTATTCTCTAAGAGGGGGGGTGAATTGGGCTTCTCTAAAAATTTAAGCAACCTATAAGCTCCAATTCAACCCCTTGTGCCTAGTGTGACTTAGAGAGCTACCGGATAAAAGTTTTGCAACCTAGTTCCAATCCTATTCTAGCATGGCAATTCTAAGAATGTAAAAGCACAAAGTAAATGCTAGAAAGTAAAGAAGTAGTGAAAGAAAATGCTCAGCGATGTTTTGCCGAGGTATCGGAGAGTCGCCACTCTCCACTAGTCCTCGTTGGAGCACCCGCGCAAGGGTCTTGCTCCCCCTTGGTCCGCGCAAGGACCAAGTGCTCTCTACGGGCTGATTCTTCGACACTCCGTCGCGGTGAATCGCCCAAAACCGCTCACAAGCTTGACACGAGCCACCCACAAGAACTCCGGGTGGTCTTCGTGCCTCCAATCACCACCGAACCGTCTAGGTGATGGCGATCACCAAGAGTAACAAGCAAAGAACTCTCACTTGACCCAAACAAGGCACTAGAGAGTGGTGGATGCACACTTGACTCTTGAAACTCACTAGAGGAGGATTCTCTCAAGAAAACACTCAAATCTCAATCCTCTCTAGGCTCTTGCAACTCTCTTGCTCCACAAACAAGTTTCTCTGATGTTCAAATGGGCAAGAGAGATCTCATGGACGAGGTGGAGGAGTATAAATACTATCCACAAAGTCCAAAGGTCGGCCAACCGTTTTCCACTGAAAACGGGGTCACCGGACGCACTGCACCGAGCGTCCGGTGTGACATAACGGCTACCTGTACCTCCTCTGACAGGTCACCGGACGCTAGCTCGCAGCGTCCGGTGCACCGTCCGGTGCTCGGGGAAACTTTACAAGCTCCCTGTGCATGGGACCGGACGCTACCCGGTGCGTCCGGTGCTAGCGTCCGGTGCTCAGGGAAACGTTGCAAGCTCCCTGGGTAAGGGACCGGACGCTACCCGGTGCGTCCGGTGCTAGCGTCCGATGCCTAACCCTAAGCACTGGCCTGTTCCAACGGCTAAGGACCTCACCGGACGCACTCACAGAGCGTCCGGTGCCCCTTTGGGCACCCAAACTTCGTCGAAACGCGATCGCTCCAACACGAAGTTTGTTCCTCTCGATCTAAGGACTATCTCTGAGCTGCCTAGTGCTAGGTTTACCAAGTGTGCACCACACCTAAACCTAAAGCCTTGCCTAAGTCAAGCTACTAGATCAAAGCTCCTCTTAATAGTACGGTCAAAGGAAAAACAAAGTCCTAAACTACTCTAAGTGCCCTTCTTCACCATATGGCACTTAGACCTAGTCTAGTCTTGACGATGTCCATCCATCCTTTGAAAACCGAAACGATTTCCACTATTAAGTTGGCATGTACGTCCCTGTCCATCGAGTACCTATTTACCATGACCTTACCTATGACTTTGCCTCTGCAAAACACACGTTAGTCATAGTAATCAACAATGTCATTAATCACCGAAACCACTAGGGGCCTAGATGCTCTTTCAGATCAAATCTTTTTGGAGCATGCTTAACAGTTATATTGAGATTTTGTGAAGCAATTCACCAGATAGAGAAATAGAAAGAACAAGCAGACATTAAACATGTCATAAAGTTCTAGGCTGATGATAAAATAATATGATGAAATCAAACAAGTCTGCGGGATACTGAAAATCCCATCCTTGAAAAATCTGAAGACTAAAAATTGCATGCTGCATGCAAGAAGATACTCATAGGAAACCAAAGTTATTACAAAGGCTTAACCAGTAAAACTCGTGACCATATTTCCCCAATACAAATTTCTTTGACACTAACTACAGTGTGCTTAGAAATAAGAAACAATCCCACACAAAATCAACAGAGCATTATAAAAAACACAATCATGAGATATAGAAGTATAGAACCATCTCACCTTTATCTATCTCCATGAACCAACGGTGCATCCGTCACTGGCTCCTGCACCACGGTTTCCTCGACCACAAACACACAACTCTGATGGTCCATATACAAAGGTCCAAAATTAGATCATGCTGCCTCCAGAGATAATAACCAGCAACAGACAGGGACTCAAAACCACCCTCTAATTTGAATCCTAAACATAAAGATCCCTCATAAAACAAGCGAAAATCCATCAACTCCGTCTAGAGACGGATACACAGAATAAAAAGTGAGATAAGCTAGCTTTTGAACCCAATTAAAGAAGATCCTATGAAAAAAAACAAAAGCTTTGAGTTGAGGCTTTTGACTGAACAGATGGTGGGCAGGTAGAGCAGGGAGCAAGGTTCGTAGGCGAGGCGTATGTTGGCCTAGGAACTGATAGCAATATCCATCTGTTCCTTGCGCACATACAGGACAGAAAAGCCCTTGCACCAGCAGGACTCAATCAAAATCGAACGGCTCTAGGGTTCCATAATCCAAAATTAGAGGTCAGATTGGGACTCACCGTGTGGCTGCCGGCATGGTATGGAGACGTCGGTGCCATGCGCTCTTTGGAGAAGACCTCGACGGAGAGGGAGCTCGTGCCGGCCATAGAGGAGGGAAGGTATACTTTAGTACAAATTTTTTCTATAGCTTTAAATTAGTTAGAAAAAATATATTTTATCTGTAATTAATTGGAATAATTCATAGCTGCACCTTCTGTTGTCCAATTGTGGTGAATTTTTATGGTGGACTAATTATTCTATGCTTGAACTATAGTATATATTTCATACTCATCGGATCATGTATGGTCGGCCATAGATTTCATACTTATGCATAGTGCCCTATTTTTATGCATAGTGCCCTATTTCTCTTTGTTGGACTTGGATGGTGAGGACATGGATGGAGAGGACGAAGAGGACATGGATGGTAGCTACATGGAAGGAGAGGACAAGGATGAGGACATGAATGAAGAGATGTATGAGGAGGACGAAGGGGATGAAGAGGACAGGGATGAAGAGGACATCGACGACAACAATGGGGCCAGCAATGCTGGATCAAACATCGATGATTTCTGTGATTTGGGATACATATGGTAAGGTTGCTATTGGGAGAAATAGCACATGGGTTGTCAAAGTGACTTTTGTCCACTGAACAACATAAGTTGGTGGCTGTCTTTTGTCTTCTGAACATGTATGGCTGTGGATGGTAACTTAGTAGTAACTGAATGTTAGATGGACTTGGCTAAAACTAGGATGTTGTGGTAGGTGACATGGCTGTACATGTATAAATTAGTAGCAGCATATGGTGCTAGTAGTAGAACTTAGTGAGGTGTAATTTGTGAGGGCAGAACCTTTGTTATGTTGGCCCATGTTGAATACTTTGTAAGCTTTTATGGAACTTCTAATATATATGAATGATTATTGTTCTGTGCTTATAATTTATTGTTTGGTGTATTTGGAACAAAACATGTAATTGTGATATTTTCCTGTAATATAGGAAAAATCCAGTTGCGATTTCCTTGAGGGGAAACCATCAAGAAAATTTGGTTGAACTAATAGAAACTAAATATTTCATTGATGGAAAACCGATAGGGAATAACTTCCCATCCCACAGAATTTTCTTTATTTCCTTGAGAGTCGACTGACAGAAAAGATACTAAAACCCATAAAGAAATTAACAATATCCCTGATAGTAAGCCTACAGGGAAATCAATTAACCTGACGGTTGCTGACAACGTGCCGCACCTCCGGTCGCTACATTTGTTCTGTCAGGCATCCGTCAAGGAAATACCGTCAGAAAAATATTTCTGTCGGGTGGCTCACAGGCAAATATCATTTCTCTGTCAATCTATCCTTGACGGGATATGCCTGTCGGTCTACCGACAGAATTAATTATTTTGACGGTTTTTTCCATTTCCTTGATGGTTTTTTGGCACACAGGGATAATGTAGTTTCCAGTAGTGACTGGTATATGTAACCGGAATCCGCGTCAAATGTTCTACAACTTACTGTATTTGAGAAGGCATAGTATGAATGTGTGTTGGTGCCATGATGAATCAACCAGTGGCTCTGCTTAAACGCAGACATGACAATCTTAAACAAACAAACAAATAAACACAACTATTTAAACTAATAAATAAAAGAACGCTATTTATGCAGACCACTTTAGCTGGATATATATTTGTAGTGTTTAATAGTTGTATATGGATATGATGGATGCATATCCTTAGTTGATGCAATTACTGTATATCATAAGTTTATACTTCATCCGTCTAAAAACAAATGGACCTACACTGCTTATAAACAGCTCATGAAAAGAGAGACGATTTTGTTGACTCCAAGTGAGAACTCGTGACTCGTCGTGAGGACAATAAGGAATCCTATTGCTCTCGCATCGTATGCGCATGCATGTCTGCCGACACGAAACCAATGCATATATTCTGGCAAAAGAAAGAGAAACGTTCCCCTGGCCGGACAGGAAGTACACATATATATTCCGTCAATTCCGAGCAGGGGTCCTTTTGCCGAAAAAAAAGCAGCTGGGTTTCTTGACTCCTCGCCGACGCCGGCCGTCGTCCCTTCCGAAAGCGGCCATCATTCTGGTACACACAAACTGGCCACTGGGCAAACACGCAGGTGCGCCAGCAGCACTACCGCGCGGGGCGTTTCGCGATCGAGCACACGGGCACAAAGGCCACAAGGCACGCACGAGCCACCAAACAAAGTCTTCCTAGGAAGGGCTCGCCGCTAACGAAGCTTAATTAGACATTTCGCCATCGATCGGCAGATGACGGGGACGACTCCTCGCCCGTCTCATGCATACTGGTGCCGCACATGTGTCTGTGCGGTGCTCGTGAGTTGTGAGGGTCGAGCCGGCCGGCGACGCTGCTGTAGAATCCTAGGATCCATATCTCTTCTTGAAATGAAACAACGTGTAGCCTTTCCGTGCTATATATATCACACATGTAAAATCTACTCTTTTGCCAAGGGAATAGGTTATATTAATTCGACATAGTACATACCTATCTAAATTGCACATAAAAGAGTATATCCCTAAGTTGCACATAAAAATCAAAAATATAAAAGGTATAATATTCTATCTAAATTCTTCTATCAACTTCTTTCCTAGTGACTTTTTCTCGATGCGGAACAAAGTTTTGTCGAACATAGAAGCCAAAATATAGTTCTCATATTAAATCTAATGAACAACTTAAAACATTGGACACGTGGCAAGAACCAATGTTCCAAAACTCATTTAATTAAAATGCATTTGAAATGATGAAAAGATATCAGTTGTCGCATCCTCTGATACAACATAGGTTGGAGATTCGTCACCTCCCACCCTTGATTTCTCTTGTATGTTTAGTTTTCTCTCCTCAACCATTAACGATGAGATTTATGACCCAGAGTTAGTATCCTCGTGGGGAGTGCCTACGAGCACATCAGGCATATAATGGAAAAAATTGACCTTTATGGTGGTGAAATTAACGCCTACAATGGTGGCTTCATCATGACAATCATCGAAGTTATCGCCGGTAACATGATCCCAACCAAAAAAATATTTGATTTCACTGATAATTTATTTGGACTAAACCCTAAAAAAACTAATTAAAAATTTATTATAAAGGTGATATGAGTATCTTCTCTTTCTTGCCATCCACAGACTTATCAAAGAGGAAGAAGGAGAAGGGCCCTAAATGATGATGGCGGTGGCGAGAGGAGTCAAGGGGCGGTGTTAGTCTTAGTGACAATGATTTTTCTAAACGCTAAACAGTCGGTCACCTGCAGTCTATTAAACGGGCTAAACGGATGATTAAACGGAAATGGTGTACCACTGTGTGCAGCGTTTACGTGGCGTTTAAACGGTCTAAATGGCCGTTTAGCAAACAGTGCTTAGTGATGAGTTTTATGATGTTGTTACCAATAATGTCACATAAGCTCTTATGTTGGTTACTGTGACATTGAGTTTTCAGATAAATTCTCTCTATCTCTCCATAATTAACCTGATGATACTAGATGACTAAATGCCCTGTAAAACCACTAAGCTACAGCTCCGTTGGCAAAAACAATCGTACTCAATTGTAGTTCCGGTGAGAGAACTTATGACTCTATAGTGGAGTGCATCTCGCTGTGATATTTGGTCCAGCAATTGATGGTAGTGATGCTGCAGAATGCCTCGTCAGCTCTTCTACAAACTCACGTACGGCTGCTTTTCGGAATTCAGATGTCCATTGATCTATTATTAATTGGTCTTCTTTCATGTGTCATGAGACAGAGAGCATGCATGCTTGCTCTCTGAACAAGCAGAATATATCCCTGCATACGTACATGCGCGCCACGGTGACACGCGCTGCAGCATCGGTGTTTGTGTGGGAGCATGCATATATATGAACATCCTTCTCTTGCTTGATTGCTGCAAAGTGACATGGCCTTTGCCTGCTGAGCCTCCACTAGTTCATGTCTTCGCTTTCTGCAGCGTTTGTCACTGGCTCACAGGCATATATATATTCTCCTTTTCACTACTCATCGTTGCTTATTTTTTGTTGGAAAAAAAAGGAAAACAAAGTAGATTAACACATGCATATACTGATCATACATACAACAGGCACCACACCAGTAGTAGCTAGTATTCGGCTCTGCAATATGTTGGAGAAAAAAACAAGCTATATATGGACAAATTGAAAGATATGTAATTAATGCAGTATTCGCTTTCCGACGTGCATGTGAGATCGATGAGGAATTACACCAAACCCTGCTTGGTAACAGTAACAACCAACAAGCTAGTGTATGTATACGTTCTCTCCAATGATAGCGGCATGATACGAAGCAGCAGCGCCGCCCCTTTCTCTTCTATCATGGGGTGAATCCTATCCCAATATTCTACTACAACACGCGCACCGAAAAATGAGCACACCTTTGGGAAAGCAAGCAGCTATAGCCAGCGCAGCTAGGCAGGCAATGCAAGGTCGTTGTAAAAATACTGTAGGACAGTAGGAGTAAGGCCTTGTTTAGATGCAAAAAGTTTTTGGATTTTGATACTGTAGCATTTTCGTCTTTATTTGACAAACATTGTCTAATTATAGAGTAACTAGGCTTAAAAGATTCGTCTCGTGATTTACAGGTAAACTGTGCAATTAGTTATTCTTTTTAACTATATTTAATACTTCATGCATGTGCCGCAAGATTCAATGTGACGAAGAATCTTGTAAAGTTTTGGGTTTTTGAGTGTATCTAAACAAGGCCTAAGAAGCATTTCCCTCCTCTGATGACCAGCTGCTAACAATAAAAGTGTTTACCCTTACCCTGCAACCTGCAAAGCGGAGAGGAAAGTGAGCTAAAGCGAGTGAAGCTTCTTCCACATCCATGGCCAAGTGGAGTGAGGTCTTGTTTAGTTACACCTAAAATAAAAAAAAGTCAAGATTTCTCGTCACATCAATCTAAATTAATTACATAGTTTATCTATAATTTGTGAGACGAATCGTTTAAGTCTAGTTAGTCTATAGTCAGATAATAATTGTTAAATACAAACAAAACTGATACAATGCTAAAAACTTTTCACTCAAGCGGTGTTTAGTTACCGAAGGAAAAAATTTTGCGATACTGTAGCATTTTCGTTTGTTTGTGGTAATTATTATCCAACCATAGACTAACTAGGCTCAAAAGATTTATCTCATAAATTCCGACCAAACTGTGTAATTAGTTTTTATTTTTGTCTATATTTAATACTTTATGCATGCGTATAAAAATTCGATGTGACGGGAAATCTTAAAAAATTTTGGATTTTTAGGTAAAAGTAAACAAGGCCTCAGCTAAACAAAGCCTGAGGGACCGAGAGGGAGGGTGGCGTGCACATGCATGCACACGGAACGAAAACCAGCTTTTGATTCTGGGTCTCAAATGGTCCTGCTTAAAACAAGCCCATTTGCTAACTGATAAGTCTGCTGCGGCTAAGTCTTGAGTGCTCCCCCTGCTGGGTCCTGGGCTCCTTGCTGTCTGGACAGGCAGTGCTTCTTAATCATGATTGTTTACTTATTGATAACTCCATCTACTACATACAGTATCTGCTAGGCAGTCTGCTGAAGTGCTGTGCCGAGGCATGGGTAGTAGACGACTTTACACTTTCCAGCTATGCTGGGCTAGTCCGGGTTTGAACGACCCACTAGCGACGATGGTCCCTTTTCTTTTTACATAAAACGATGTTGGAATTTCAGTATTATACATTACACGGTGTTTAGTTATATGAGAATAACTTCTACTACCCAAAAAATCAGATCGATCATTAATTTGATTACGTACTGTACAAAGAGCCAGCCAAATTATCAAATTAAGGTGCTGAATTAACACGCAGGCAAGGCAGCCAACCAATGCAGTCACTTGAAGCCAATTCAGGTCCCTCTCAATTCTCATGTCGTTTTCCTCCCTCATGCGTATAGTACGTGGTCAATTCATTTCACATGCCAAATGCACTGTAGTAAAACATACGGTATGTGTAAAACATGCTGGAAAAAAACGGGATAGAGAGCCAGTAGTGCTCCTCACCCTTTGCAGTTTGGTTACTAGCCATAATCTACCACAACTAACTTTAGGCAAGTGTGGCAAGCTACAAAAAGTATGGCTAGCAAATTGGTTGTCACACTTTGCCATGCCTAAAGGAATCTTGTCACACTTTTTAACTCTATGACATGTGGAGTCCAAAAGAATCATGCCTAAGTTTAGTTGTGAACCAAACACTTACCAACTTGGTCAAACTTGACTAAGATAAAGTGTGATAAATTGTGGCTAGCAACAAACAGCCCCAGAGTATGGGCACGTTTTCTCCAGCGCAGCATTTTTATTTTCGCTGACCCCAAGGTGTCTCGGAGCTCGTGTCAATGCGTAGTAGTACTACGTGTTGCATTTCCCCACAAACATGCTTCCCCATCACCCCTCCGTGACCGTGAATATGTGGGCCTGCACACACTCGCTGCAACATTCCAAAAACCCTAATCTTGTTCCATTTTGTCCCTCGGTTCTCATAGCTAGACGACTGAAGAAACGCCAACGGCCGGGTCCGGTTGCCAAAGAAAAAAAAAACAGTACTATATGCAGAGCAATTCTATAACACTGTACATGAACGTGCATGCATGCTCTACCGATGTAGGAGTACTCCTATCTGCAGAATCAGCGTAGTAGAGGGGAATTGGGGAAATGTATCTTGGATTCTCTGTGCGTGTGTGCATGGGCCAAGACAAGACTGTGCACATTGCTCCGTAATAATAGTAACACTGTGCAACAATGCAACGCCACAATAGAATGTGCAATTGCTCCTGCTCGCGGAAAGGTGTAGAATTTGTCAGGCTTGCCTTTGTAGCCACTACCACATCTCTCTCTCTCTCACTCTCCTTGTGTGTACGTAGTATAAAAACACCAACCCTTTTCTCTATTGTCTTCTTCTACTCCTCACCCTCACAGTCACCCTAAACTATAGCTACTCAAGAAAAATGCCTCTTCTCCTTGCTCTCCTCTCTGTCCCAATGGAGCTGATGAGCGCCGTCGCCTGTTCTACCACCGCTGCTGCTGCTCCAGCTGCAACCTGGCCAGCATTTGGGGATCCAACAAGAGAGCAGCCGGAGCGAACAAGCCTCACAGATAGGCGAGCTCGAGGCCGGCCGCCGGCGAGCAGCTCGCATTGAGCTCTCGCACCACTACTATGCATGCGCTTTGCTGCGAGCTGTGCGCGCGGAGCATGCATGGAGGGCCGGCAGAGGTGAGGTGTGAGCGCGTGCGCGTGGGGAATTGAGGCGTCATGGTCCGATCGAGATATATACATGTCTCTTGCTGCTAGGTATCTTAGAAGAATTTATTCTTATTAGTTTTTACTATTAGTACTCCGATCCTGGGACATTGTCTTTTATATATTTCCTTCCTCTCTTGCTTTTTGTTTCAAATTTCCTGGCCTTTTTTTTTTCTCTGGTATGTATTAAGATAGAAGCTGTAAGTGACGCATTCTTGGCGCGTGGAGCTCGTTAATTCTGTGATGTTAGGCATGGATCCCAACAGTGTCTTCTTGAGCAACATTGTTAGTCGTATATATGCATGTAAGCAAGCAGTTGAGGAAGCAGTCTAAAGTCTTAAGCCTGGAATGCATCAGTTACACTTCGTCATGTATGATGTAATCTCTCTGTGTTTTCCATCATCTTGTTCGTTCTTGTGTATTCTACATTTCTCTACTACTTCTACATACTCTTGTTGCACACCATATGTTGTTGTTTAGCTGGGACTCAAAAGTGCATCTATGTTTGCTTCCTCTTATAATGTAGTGCCTTTTGGTGTTTAATTATTACTCTCTCTACTACTTTCTCTACTACTTCTTTTAGGATTTTTGGGATAGATTAGTGCTCAATTGAATAAGTACTCATGTGCCCCTATACATTGAAGGTGATATATGTTAATTAGTAAATAAACCGCTAATTAAAAGGAATGAATGGATCGAGACACATGCAGATCACATTCTCAAGCTCATATATGAGCTCCAAAGAGCTAAAGCACTCATTTTTTGGGGATAAATTTTGAATCCTAAAGCATGTTTTGTGACGGAAGGAGTATATATCTGTTTATGCTCCTCCATATATAGCAGGTAGCAGGAATTAACACTGTCGTTTTCTACCTCCGATTGCCTATATATTATCCAAATATAGGCCTTGTTTAGATGTGAAAAAATTTAGATTTCGCTACTATAGCACTTTCGTTTGTTTGTGGTAAATATTGTCCAAGACTAATTAAAGTCAAAAGATTCGTCTCGTGATTTACAGTCAAACTGTGTGATTAGTTTTTATTTTTGTTTATGTTTAATGCTTCATGCATTTGCCGCAAGATTCGATGTGACAGGAAATCTTGAAAACTTTATGGATTTCAGGGCGAACTAAACAAGGCCTAAGCCAGCAGTTTATATGCTGCCAATACATATAACTCTAACTCTCGTTTGTTCCAACATTGTCCTTTCTTAATTTTTCACTTTAAAGCAAAAATCTGGAATTTACACAATATGTACTAGCAGTAGTACTCATTAGAATATAAACACCCATGGAAGTAGCATGGACACCTTCACCTATCTGCTTATATTAATCCCTGCGCGCACCTATATTATTTGCAATCTAAGAGAACAACTATATTATTGAATGTACGTTCATGGCACACCAGCAAGTATTTTACCTAGCAGCTGCAGCTCCCAGTTGTTGGGTTTTCAAATTAACAAGAAAAGAGTAGTGATGCTGCTACATGCCAAATTCTCCATCCCCACGTACGGCTTCACTCAATGTATTGTACTACTACTCCTGTGTAGGAGTATATACATCCCAGATGCAGCCTCATATGTAGGCGGATGTGTTTAATGCACCACCTCGATCAATAATTGGGCATTAGAGGCAGATATTCCCCTTCTAAACCCGCACAGCACAGCAGAAGGAATATAATGAATCTGAGCCCTGTCGCTGCCGGCCCGCGCGCGGTACCACAGTTACTGTGGTATGTTCCTCTTCGGCTTCGGCTCTAGCTTGTCCAGAGAAGTCTGTCAAACAGTTTTTTTAAAGAAACCAATTTTATATAAAAAACAGAGACCTCTAGAGATATCTTTCGTGAAGAGCCCTGCCAAACAAACTCAAAAAAAACAAGAGATAAAGATGAGACCGGGGATCCGGCCGGCTTTGCACAAATCAAAACACTCGCATATGCAATTCTGCATTCTAGCTTTTGCATGCATATGCGTAGTACTTTCGTTTGTACTTGACAAATATTATCTAATTAATATTTAATGTTTTATGTATGTGTCATAAGATTTGATGTGACGAGAAATCTGAAAAATTTTATAATTTTTTTTAGAACTAAACAAGGCCTGCTCTATCGTGCTGCTTTCTAGATGGCCAGGGGCATTCAAGGCATGTACCACCGTTTGACATTTTTTCCCCGGCCCTGTGGCCTCTCTGGACGTACTCTGGCGTGGCTGGTATGCTTGTATAGTCCCATTGCATGCATTGGACACGCTTGCTGGAGCCCTGCTGCAGCCAGACGGCATGGTCTGCTGCACTAGCTAGCGGCTAGCGCAGTGCTTGCCTGGCCGGCTGGCCCTGGGTGGTGCCGATCGATCCATCGGATGCTGTGGGGTGGTCTTCGCAATGGCATCGGCGGGGATGCCTCATGGCTCATGCTGCCGTCCGTTCAAACTCTCTGGATGTTAATGCTCCGCGGCAGGGAATATTCAGCGTCTGCGCAGGGTGGAATGCATGCAACGCCACTGTGGCTCATTTATGGGCCGGGGAGGCCGCCTTTATACCTTTGCTTTCGATTGGCATCGCATGGCAGCGGCATTACCTTGGCAGCACTCTCTGCCCTACCCTGTGCTGCTGCCTGCTGGCCCCAACAGACATGCATCGCCTCGATCAGCTGCCGGCCTGCTGGGGCCTGATCGAGGCCATCGGCCATGGATGGAAGCAAGGCACAGGAAGGGAGCATAGCCGGCCATTGCAATGGCTACATCTGACACTGCATAGTCTGCATGCATGTCACTATATGCATTCCACCAGCTACCTCTCTTCCCTCCCGTCCTTGACTCCTTGTAAAGCTTCCTTGTCCTTTCTCTTGCAAACTTGCTCACGCTCCGCATGTGACTTGACTCTTGAGTGATCAGTAGCCTCTCATGGTCATGCAGTGTATGTTCAAGAAGGATTAATTGGTACTACTGCAATTCTGCAAAAGGCCACAGCAGCAGCAAAGAAGCCATGATTATTAGGTTACAGTGGCCCGTTTCAATGCACTATTTCCAAAACAAATCTGTTAACAGAGCATCAATGAAACAAACAATGAAACAACCTCCACAATGCATGAGTTTCACCTTGACGTTTCCTAGGCTAGGCAAAGCATTTAATTACGCAAAATTATTGGATCACATGCAAGATGGTGAAACAATTTAGTCCTAAGTGGGATTTCATCTCATTTCACCGCATGGGAAACAACGTCCGCGGAGTTTCACCATGGTGAAACTACTTCCTTCTCTTTCCTCTTCGTTTCATGCAAAAAGTGCAGTTTTGCTGACATGGCGCTCTAAGGCCAGTCTCAGTGGATGTTTCAGTGGATGTTTCATCAGGATGTCATGCACATTTATTAGAGCGCCATGTCAACAAAACTGCACTTTTTGCATGAAACGAAGAGGAGAGAGAAGGAAGTAGTTTCACCATGGTGAAACTCCGCGGGCGTTGTTTCCCACGCGGTGAAACTGGATGAAATTCCCACTGAGGACTAAATTGTTTCACCATCTTGCACGTGATCCAATCATTTCGCAATAATTAAATGCTTTGCCCAGCCTAGGAAATGTCAAGGTAAAACTCATGCATTGTGGAGGTTGTTTCATTGTTCGTTTCATTGATGCTCTGTCAGCAGATTTGTTTTAGAAATAGTACATTGAAACGGACCACTAAGACTGACCTAATAAATGTGCATGACATCCTGGTGAAACCCCCACTGAGACTGGCCTTAGCTTAGAGTTCATCCGCAACATTTTTTGCATAGGTCTTGTTTAGCTCCACCTAAAATAAAAAACCAAGCGTTGAGTTGAGTTGGCGCTTTTGTGGCGCGAGTTGAGTGGTGTGGGATGAGCGGTGCTCTCCTCAGTTGTGTGGTTTTGGGGCACTTGCCTTCTTTTCCTTTTATTCGTCTAATTGAAATCGTGGCAAAGCTTTTGCCGTCCTTTTGAAAAAAATCAATTTTTTTTAAAATTCTCCATCACATTGAATTTTGTGGCACATGCATAAAGCATTAAATATAGATAAAAAATAACTAATTGTACAGTTTGTCTGTAATTTGCGAGACGAATCTTTTGAGCCTAGTTAGTCCATGGTTGAATAATAATTGCCAAATACAAACAAAAAGGCACAGTGCCCAAATTCAAAAAAGTTTTAGATCTAAACAAGGTCTCATGTGTGTCACGCATGTGAACGAAGTACATCCAATATACTCATATCAGATTTGCACAACTGTACAAGTTTAAGGTTGCTTCAAGCACCTAAATATATATATACTTGCATGTGCTGTTAGCAGATAAGCATATGACATTATTAATTATTCCAGAGTCCTTTTTTTGTTGGTTGGTACCACTGGATGGACCATTTATAATTAAAATTGCATCATTGCACAGTGAGGTGTGGTATGCTATACAACACCCGACACCCCAGCTATATATACTGTGTAATAAGATGTGAACCGTGACCACATAACAGTAACATGGTTGTACTATGAATATGAAATATGAATGTGAATATATAGTACCTCACTGATGGCTGCCATTACGCAGTGTAAATGACAGTCATAGATGCTTCCATGCATATAGGCCTTATTTAGTTTACTAAAAAAATTGTAAAATTTTTCACATTTTCTGTCACATCGAATTTTGCGGCACATGCATGAAACATTAAATCTAGATAAAAAAATAACTAATTATATAGTTTGCCCGTAATTTGCGAGATGAATCTTTTGAGACTAGTTACTTCATGATTGAACAATATTTGTCAAATACAAACGAAAGTGCTACAATGTCCATTTTGCCAAAAAATTTGAAACTAAACAAGACCATATATGACATAGTCTATCGAACAAAACTCAAACCGATCACTGGTGCCTTTTAAATTTCATATTTATTTCCACTGTTCAGTGCATTACCTTTCGCAAGCCCTAGCTAGCCAGTTATTCACAGGCTAAACCAAAAATGACTTTATGGTGGTGCACATACATAATTTTTTTTGACCAGAACATATCATATATATTAAAGCAAACGTAATACAAGGAGGTTTCCAAAGGAAAACCTTGATACAACAAGGTCCTGTGACCAGAAATAAAGACAGCATCGTCGGCTAAGGCGACGAGGTAGACTTGCATGCCAGCGAGGGGAATACGCAGAGGCGTCCAGGACGTGTGCACCCAGAGGGATTAACCGCGCAATGCGACGGTTGAAGGGGAATCGGATAAGCCATCGAAGAAGACTTGTTCCGGCAACCAAAAGATGATATTGATGACGTTGCTGGAGGTAGAAGAAGCTTGAACCGATATCCCGGCCAGATGGAGGCAGCATCGTCGATCTAACGACGAAGAAGTAGCCGTCTAAATGGAACAAAGGTAACAAGGACCACAAACACTATGCCAGCACTAATAAGAAGGGGACAAGAGAGCCGGGAGTCTCTATCCGAATGAAGATCTATAGGCATGCAAGTGAGGCACGAAAGTAAAAAATAAATAAAAATGAAAACAAAAACTAGGGAAGAGAAGAGATGGAGATGCACAGATAAGGATGCGGTCTGAGTTGGGAACCATATCGCGTTGCATGCATACCACGTCACGGGCGGGGGTCATCTCTCACAGGCAGTGGGTCCCACTTCGAAGGACGCGGGCCCCACATCAAGCTGAGGACAGCGGACGAGATCTGGATCTCGAGATGGAGACCACCACCATGGCACCGAGCGTGCAGGCTTCGACGACGGAGACGGGGTGTCTGATGGCGGAGACAGAATGGCGGGCGTCTTCACCTGGGAGGAAGGGGAGGGCGCGGAGGAGTTCGCCGGGGTGGAGGACGACGACGCGGGTGGAGACGCGGCGGTGGTCGCGGGAGCCGGGGTCGACGACGGTGGCGGTGTTGCGGGGGGGTGGGGGGCGGTGGGGATGGTGTGGACGGCGTAAGCGTGGACGGGATGAGTTCCTCTGGCAGCGGCGTCGTGCGGCTCCACCCTCCTTTCTTACGTCCTTCGGCGAGGCGCTCCTGGGACTCGAGGTTGGCCCTTCCGGTGCCGCTCTTGATGACGGTCTCGCCTTCCTCACGGACGCAGCGGTCGAGCGCCGCCCGGATCTCGGGATCCTGCAGCTCCGCCGCCTTCTTCGCCTGCTGCGACGCCGCGGATGGGGTCGCGGACGGCGGTGTTGTCTTGTTGGCCAGCTTCTTCTCTATCTTTCTCCAAGGTTTTATTTGGCTAGAGAATCTTATAATGAGGAGGAAGAGGGGAATAGAAGATGAAGGGAGAGGGCCGGCCCACCTGTCCTGCTGCCGGCGAGGACGCCGAGGAGGACAGGGGACCGACGGCGGAGGGGGAAAGGGGCTGCTGGGAGAGGAAAAGTGAAACACGCAGTCGGCCTCTCTATCCGCAGAACGCGAAACCTGAAGAGCACTTCAATGTGTTGTTTTGCACATACATAATTAAGTAGGCTTCAACTATGGCTCTGGCAGCAGTTTCTGCGTAGGAATCAGACAAAGGAGGAGTCGTTTTCTAGTGAATATTAGAGGAGTCGTTTTACAGTAGTAAATATTAGAGTCATTTTGTAGTGAATATTTGAGGAGTCGAAGTTATTTCTGGATGTGGAGGAAGAACCTAGAATTGGTGGCTTCTCTTCTTTGAAGGAGCACTTAAAGAGTAGCCTTGTCAGTAAATTCTAACATTATAGTAAACATCACCATAATCTCGAGCTTATTAACACAGTCAAAATAGGTCACCTAATACTACACAATTTTTCTATCATGGTGCCAGCAGTGCACCACAATGTGGCGATAGATGCCAATTAATGCTCTTTTTTTCATAATAATAAATACATAACTTCACAGTAATGTTCCTATTCCTAGTATACGTGTGACGACCACGAGTCAAGTGGTAATAAACTATTATTCCATCTGTTCTTTTTCATATGTTGTTACATTAACTTTACTAGATAGCTTTGACTATTTATTTTAAGAATTCTTATTATAGTTTTCACAACAAGTGTCATAGTAAAACTAAAATAAAAACCTTGTGTCATAAGCTTTTTTTTAAAAAAAATGATGGTAAAAAATATAAATATTTGACTTATAAAAGCTAATAAGACATGTAAAAATACGGGGAGAGGGAGAAGTAATACACCGACAGTGTGGTGCAAGTGGGTTGCGCGCGCCTCTTGATAGTACCTTGCATTGTGCTGCTGAGGAACACGGAAGGACCGAAATGAACAAAATGCGTGCTCTGTATTGGGCAGGCAGCTAGCTACCACCCATATATTTATCCACCATGCATCATTTTTTTTTTCATTTCCAGCCTCCTCATTTTCGGACGATCAGCGAGCACACAGTTAGTTACCACGGTAGTATATACCTACTATCTCTGAAGAAATGTCACGGGATTATTGGCTCTGCGTATGTGTGTACGCGTACCTATCGGTGTGCTCTCTGTCGTCCCAGCCAGAGCCAGGCAGCTAGCGCGCGACGCGCGTACGTTTGTCGAGGCGCGGGAGGGAAGCGCGCGGCAGCCTGCCAGCAGTGCCAGCATCTGCAGATGTATACGCGCGCTTCGCGCCGTCCCCTCCAAAAACGAGCGCTTGTTCGGCGGATCTGCGATCGATGCGCGCGCGCAACACGACGGACGGCGTGGGCTCAGCTCGATCATCAATGTTGGGCGAGCCCGGCCGGTAGCCGGCCAGCTGCGGCTGCCTTTTGCATGCTAATATATACAGGGGTCTCTCTCTAAAAATGTGATTCTAGATTTAAGATGAATCAAACTTTTTTAAAATTTAATGAGATTTATAAAAAAATCAATATCAACATTTACTTATCCAAATAGATTTACTACCGCATTTCGCGTATGGTCTTAGCTTAAACTGCCGCGTTTTACTGCTGATTACCTACAAGAGTAGTGGTACAACCTCTCGAGAAGGGAAAAAAATGTACTCCTACACAGTCCTGCTGTTCTACGTACATACAGTACAAGTGTGTTCTGTCACTGCGTACAAAGGCAGGCACATGAACGGTGTCCAGCAAAGGAGAATAGATACCAGTAAACCATATAACATTATTGCAAGTTTGTAAAACTGTAAACCATATATAATATTTAACATTATTGCTACATAGTAAGCGCAAAACATTTTTCATTTGGATGCAACTTTCTAAAACCGTAAACCATATATTTCTTGGCGGAAAAGTATTGTTTTTTTTTTTTTTGCCTTCATTGCACATTCCTGTGTCGTGGTCAGGTTGGGTATGACAACGGTCAACGGGTAGTGACCAATGCTTCTTTTCTTATAAAATTTTATGACTATAATAAATACTTCTTTACACGATTTTTCAACTATATTCATTATGTGACGTTTACGTTTTTTTCACGGTTCGGTCCAGGGGAGAGAATCGTCACCTAAATATATATATTGATATGGAATTAACAGCCTCGTTTTTGGGGGAAAACGAGGCAAAATCTTTTAGTCAGGTTAATTTTGAAAAACCGAACTAAAACCAAACAGCAACCCTATCGCGAGATTGTAGCTTTATCCACAAATCAGAAAAAAAAACAACAACAACAAGAGGCCTAGTATAAGGGCAAAATGTGGCACAACCAAGAACCAACTACCAAGGCACAAGGACTTCAACGACGATGCCTCCGAGGTAAATGAGACGTTTGGCCCTGTTTAGTTCGTGAAGAGAAAAATTTTGTGACACTGTAAGACTTTCGTTTGTTTATGGTAATTATTGTCCAACTATGGACTAACTAAGCTCAAAAAATCTATCTCGTACATTTTGATCAAACTGTGCAATTAGTTTTTATTTTTGTCTATATTTAATACTCCATGCATGCGTTTAAAGATTCGATGTGACAGAAAATCTTGAAAAATTTTAGGTTTTTGAGTGGAAGTAAACAAGGCCTTACAGTTTCAAAATTTGAGGCCCTTCTATTCAGTATTGGCTCTCTTTTTAGATTGGAATGAATGACAACGCTCCTCTGTAAAGATACAAGGGAGAGTAAAGAAATAACGATCATCAAAACAAAAAAGTTCGAATGAATGAGTATGAGTTTGTGGGTCAAAAAAAAAACACATGGCACGACCTGTAATAAGTGAAGGACCGATCCTTTAACGCTTCTATTTGTTGTGTGATTATATTGGGCAGGTATATGTATGCTGATGAAGACAAGAAGAAGCTAGTGGAAGGCGTGGGCACGCTCAGGATTGCAAAAGGGCTTCTCAACAATGGACAAGCACAAAGACCAGGAAATCGACTGATGCAAGACGCTGACCATTTCTAGCGATGTCGACCAGGGATAGGGAAACTAGTCATTCGTGGAAGCTCCCATCTAGTGAGTTTGATGTAGCTCTTTTGTGGTAGTTATGTTGGTTTAGCTAGTCGGTGGTGGATTGCATCGCTGGACATATGGCCTGTTAATCCTGTACACCAGAGTTAGGCCTTATTTAGTTACAAATCTTTTTTGTAAAATACACACTGTAGCGCTGCGGATCATCAGGCCAAAGAGAAAAAGACCTTCTGCACGCCATGCATAGCAGTACAATCCGGGCCGCGCGCTCTGCTCGTGATCAGGCCTATCCGGGGAGACAGAACGCAAAGTAGCCATGCAAGCTATGAAACTGACTACTGAGTAGGAGTACGTGCCTGCTCAGACTCAAAATAAGCCCTCGTTTAATTTCCAAAAATTTTCAAGATTCCTCGTCACATTGAATCTTGCAGCACATGCATGGTGTATTAAATATATATGAAAATAAAAACTAATTGTACAGTTCATCTATAAATTACGAGACGAATCTTTCAAGCCTAGTTACTCCATGATCGAATAATGTTTGTCAAATAAAAACGAAAGTATTATAGTGTCGAATGCAAAAAAATTTGCGAACTGAACAAGGGGATCAGATTTGATGAGGTACAGAAGAAGCAACGATCGCGCAGTTCGCGACCGGTAAATCAAGGTATTAATGCGCGAGCGGTGTGCAGGGATAGACGCACGCAGGCCACTGTCGATCGGTAGATGCGTGGCATAGGCGAGGAGGCCACCGTGTCTCTGTCTATAGCTGAATCGATGAACTACACGAAGCAGCAAGCTGCGAAGGCAGCTAGACATATGTACTACCCGCTAGCAGCAGGAAGCTAGAAGCCTTTGAGTTCACTGTGAAATTTTAACTTTCTGCTTACCATAATGCCACGCTCATCAAGGGATACGCCTGACTCGATTGGCCCCTGCCAGATTCAGCTTATTGACCCAAATATCAGAGATGCCTCATGCCTGATAAGTTTTTATATGTAATGGAAAGAAACACTGAATCACAGTTTACATTCTGTCAAAGAAACACTGAATCGACCGCTGCTTCAACCTCCCCTTTTGTGTTCAGGTTTCCCGGCTGGGCACGCAACGCAAGCACGACTGCTCACTTGCCCAGCGGCATCACGAGCGCGTTCCAGCGCCCGCGCCGGCTTTGGCAATGGCAAGCGTCGGTGCACATTGACCAAAGCTAGCGTAAGCGCGCCGCGCGCGTCGTCGTCGATCGCCGCTGTGCCCGCACAGCCCGCAGGAGCCACACGCTGCAGAGCCCGAGCCGGGTGCCATGCATGGTCAATTCATTTCTGGCGATGGACAGGACATAGAGAAGCTGATGGGAAATAAAACGTGAGACATGCCGGAGGCCGACCGCTGCATGCATGCATGCATGCATGTAGAGTACGTCGCCTTCTAGTAGTGGTACGTCCGTGCAAAACGTGACACTAATTACTCACTGGCTTTATGGTGGAGGTGTGTGTGCGGCAGGCTCTCTCCGCACTCCGCCGTGGATCGGCAGCAGCCCCGCAACCCCCACCACTCAGCCACTCATCAGGCCACGCATCTATCTGCAGTAGTGCAGTCCCCGTCCGCGCCGATGCGCAGTCCACTGCGACGCGGAGCCGTGCCACGACTCACGGGCCACGGCGCGCGCATCGTACCCCCGTGGAGCGTGCGCACGGGACGGGAATATATATGCCGGTTGCCGGACTGCCGCGACAATTGTAGGTCCACCACTCCCGCACTCCGGCCGCATGGTGGAGCATGCGGGCGAGCCAGGGGGCCATGCCTTTAATGGCAGCGCGCGGCTTCTGTTCTGGGGTCGCGGCTCCTCGATCGCCCTCGCCACTGCGGTGATGCCGTTTGAACTCTCTGCTGTCCGTCTACACTCTCGGCAGTTCGATCAGTTATATCTCTCTGCCTGGCTCAAGTCCTATCATCTGAAACACTGTTCATGCTGCCTTACGTTACTACAGTAGTACTACTATTGTTGTCGTACTGCACTACTGCTCATGCGTGGTCCAAATATTTGCAACGTTGACTTCCACAGACCACAGTCCAACGAGTGTTCGTGGGGGGCACCTTCTTTCACAGACGGAGGACAGGCCACAGTTTTTTCAACGAGCTATCCATATCTTAACCGACCAATAATATGCACTATTAAAATACCAATAAGGCCACAACCAACAACGTCGTTGTAGTATAGTGGTGAGTATTTCCGCCTGTCACGCGGACGACCCGGGTTCGATCCCCGGCAACGGCGGTTTGTTTTTTTTTCTTTTTTTTTTGCTTTTTGCTAAACCTAGACCAACTGTTTTTTTAGTCTTTTGTTAACAAAAATGCATGCATGAAACGTGCACGGAGAATACTTTTTTATCGTTGTGCGACTTCTACTCTTGTGTCTTTGTTGTATACTGTGTGACTTGTTTTTTGTACTCGTGTCTAGTGAACCACGTACCAGGCAAGCATAGTATTGTACTGTAGTAGCTGTACGCCTGTACCATGAGAAGTCACACGAAAGGTCAGTCCTAGCTGTAGCCAGTACGGTAGCATTATCCACGTCTGCCTCTGGATTGCGTGTAGCAGAAGTAGCCGCATGGCATGACACCAGAGGATTAATTAAAGCCGTAGCATCTGGCCTTTAACTTTACGGCAACATGCCCCGTTTCATCAGCAGATGCAGACCTGAGACCGGCAGCCACCGCTCCAGACGAGAGACGACCGGTGCCCAGCCTTGTGCTGACCCTTGCCTGTTGGCTGCTTCGAGGGCCCTGCAGCGCCTGATGAAAACTGAAAATTACTACTGACGGGTGCATGGCAACACGTTTGGAACTGAGGAATGCAAAACACAGCGATGCAAAACACAGGACGGTATCGCTGCCGTTTTTCTCTCACACTAAATCAGCCAACGGTACTTTCTACTATAACTTATAAGTGGCACTGCAGTGACAAAGTGATTAGCGCTTCCTTCACACCCAGGAAAACTTTACAAGAGTTTGAAGTAGTAGATGTTTCGTTTCCACCATTTTGTACAAGAATTCCACACGAAAGCAGACTTCCATTCATCCATTCCAAACACCACGTGACCATCAGCAGAGGGTTCCTGTGAAATTCCTTCAATAAAAACAGGGCCTAAACAGGAAGCATCTAGAAATATGGGCGGGTCTAATTGATGAGGCACATTTTACAGCTAGAAAGTACATATCAAGAATTGAAATAATCGTGAAATTAATTCCTAGCATCACTGAAAATAGACAATATAGTTCGTGCCTCTGGTCTATGCAACAAGACCACCAGCGGATAACAGCATATCATTGCTACGAAATACCGTGTCAACCACACAAACAATGTTGAAGAAGATCTAAGGGGATGACCGAGGTATCAGGCGGACCCAAACTCAGTCATCCACTTCTCATGCTTTTCTATGTCTGCAGGCGAGACACTCTTCTGGACCTTCACCAGGGCCTCCACAAAGTCGCACATGGCCACTGGGTCCTTGGCTATCTCGTCCTTTGACATGTTCTTGATCTCATCGCGGGTCTTGCCTGCTATCTTGCGCCTCATACCGTTCATTGAAGCATCACGGCAAACATTTGTCAGATCATCTCCACTATAGCCTTCTGTCCTCCGAGCAACCTCATCGATGTTAACATCCGCAGCTATCTGTCGATATAAAAGAAGGTACAGCGATAACACAATAAGCCACTGAAGATATGACACAGTAATTGATAATCCACATGCACGGAATTAGAGTAGTGAGCAAATTGGTTAAAAAAAACACCAGTGCAGTTCTTAGATAAGTATCCATTTTCAAGGGCATTTACATATCATTAGGAAAATGAGAAATTCATAAAAGAAAAATGCAGGCCTACATATATACTGGTTATGATGCAGGCATGTACATGTGATTTCAGAAAATTAAGTGCCAACAATTTTGACATGTGCATCATGGTATGTCTGATAAAATCAATTTGTTCATGAAGACTCAAATGAAACAAAGGAAAGGGGATAAATATATCACAAGATGGTCTAGAAAGATATCTCCAACACATACCTGAACTGTTCTAAGATTAATGTTGATAAGTGCCTTTCTACTTTCAAAATCTGGAAGTGGAATATAAATGCGCTTCTCAAGCCTCCGCCTGGGCAATTTAAGAGTCAACAACTCACATTAATGTGAACAAAAGTAGCATATTCCCTCTATTCCAAATTATAGTTTGCTTTTGCTTTCTCCTAAATCAGACTTCTCAACTTTGACCAAAGTTTTAGAAAAATATATTAACATCTACAAGTTCGAATACGAATAAATGCACTGTTAATAAATATTTCATGGAGAATTTTATGAAAATAAAATTGGTATTGTAGATGTTGATACATTTTTCCATAAACTTGGTCAAAGTTAAAGAAAATGACTTAGGATAAACCTAAAGTGAACTATAATTTGGATCGGAAGTGGTAGATGTGTATGGAGAAGAGAAGTACCAATGGCAATAGTAGTAGCATACATGGGAATAGCCAGGTGAAAAATAATAATGAAAAACAAAAAAATAGTGTTTTCATGTGGAACATAAATATCTAGACTATAGTAAATGATAACTAGCAGGTAAAATGCTGTTGTTCTAAGAAAAAATTCTGTGGAACCATTAAAAAAATAGTGTCATGGATACAGCATATGCAACAATCAATTGAGTTGTTCTAAGAAAAAAATCACCAAGATGGAAGATACACATTAGGTAAGTTTAACATACTTGTGTTTATATGACATGGTATAAGGCAGCATTGGGTGTAGCCTCCGATCAAACACGGCCCACACTCAAGCCTGGATGCCTACATCACTGGCTGGTTTGACGGCCTACCGGCTGCTGTCGTGGGTGCATGATTTTTGTCCTAGGGGGGTATAATGTGAATTTGGGATGGCTAGAACTATTTTTTCAGCCTCACCCGTGAAACACCTCTAATCCTCATAGAAGTGTCTGTGCTTAACTGCTTACATACTGTGCTGGCTACATGTTTTATACAAGGTGCAGATTTGTCTCTGGTAAATTACATCTTCATATACTGCAGTTATGAACTACGATAGTTTCTTATCTTACCAAATAAACAGTGGTCAGTGGTGTGACAAATGCAGCATGAATGAGACAAAACGATTCTGTCAAAAGTTTTGAGAAATCAAATAAAATGCCTCTGACTTCGACAGTACCTAACACTATTAGCAGCACCACTCAAGCAATCAAGCTCTACTGCTAAAGTATGATGACTGGTTTATGTGAAAACCATCCTATGCATCTTCCAGGTATCAACCCCTATTCATAAGTAGGCAGTAGAACCTAAAATGAAGTCAATATGAGAATAAGAGTTTGCAAACCTCAGTGCCTCATCAATATCCCATGGAAAATTCGTAGCAGCCAGAACCATTACAATTTTTGGCTGACCATCTTCAGTGGTGGAGCTATTGTTTACACCATCAATTTGCACTAGAAGTTCAGACTTCACCCTTCTTGACGACTCGTGCTCACCAGATGCTCTGATATTTACAAAGAAAATGGATAAATTCATTAACTGGCAATATAGGTACAATTTTGTTTGTCCAGCAGAATGATACATTCATGCTTATGGTGCAAAATATTAACGAATTTTTCATTGACTTGAAGGCATGAACAGCAATTAGCAAAATTAACTTCACATACCCACGCGATGTGCATAAGGAGTCAATTTCATCAATGAAAATTGTACTTGGAGCATAGGCCCTCGCAAGATCAAATAAACAACGGACCATGCGCTCACTCTCGCCACGCCATTTAGAGGCCAATGTTGCAGAGGAAACATTAAAGAAAGTTGTTCCACATTCTGTAGCCACTGCCTTTGCCAAAAGAGTCTTTCCTGTGCCTGGTGGACCAAACATAAGAACTCCTTTCCAAGGTCGACGAATACCCTGATAAGGAAGAGTAGACATAATTAGCAACTATGTATAGAGTTTACAATGGATGAAAAGGGCTACAAGAGAGAAAAGATTGGTTAACGGGTTCATGATCATTCAAGAACAACATGATCCAAATTGCTGTCACAATTAAGAAAACAAATACAAGTATCCAGAAACCATCCATGGCACCAAATAAAGGAAGCACCAGTTTCATGCCATATCATATCCATGGCCATAAACATAAAAGAGTAAATTTCAAAATGATAGTATGGTTCCAAGCAACATTTTCTACAGTGGTATAAAAAAACTAGTAATTGTGCATATCTAGACGATGTCCATGCTAGAGCACTAAGAAACTAGTTACAATGCCAGATCATTCCCATCGCTATGTGCCTGTAAAATTTGTTAGCGCCAAGAATAAATAAACATCTTTCAGATATTTTACGGTGCTAAGTTTGAACCAATAAGGGACTGTAGCAAATATTACCTGAAAATATTCGGGCATCCAGAGAGGAAGCACAACTGCTTCCTCGAGGAGTCGTTTGGCCTCACTAAGTCCGGCAACATCATCCCATCTTACTCCTGGAGTAGAATCCAGAACATCCCTTTCAAGCATTGCAGCTAAGTCCATATCTGGCCCTTCATACTGACCCTTCTTGGACTTGCCTTCCTCAGCGTCACTACTCTGGAAAATGAAGTTTTTTCAAAAACTTTGTCATTACAAGTAAGCCAGTAGCTGGCAATTTGGCCGGGGAAAAAAAAAGAGGTAACTGACAATTGCCTATCTTAGCAGAAGGATGATAACAGGGGTATATGATTGTACACATGCATATTCCAGTATCCTGATTCAGAACCTAATGATAGGCACTACCGTTTCATCATAGTTTTATGTTATCTCCTTTTGCCATCTAAACGTCAATTCTCGTCTAGTATGCTACTATGCTAGCATGCTATGCCTACAAGATATGCAGACAATCTAGGCACAGAGGAGATGAATGGTAAATGTGAGTATATCAACATAGATAAGAGACTTCATTTGACTGAATTGTTATATCATCTTCAAGATTTGATCGTTAAGTACCCTGACCCAGGTTGCCACCACAGCGCCTAGGCATCAGGGTCCCGACCAAGACAACCTATTAATCACAACTGCATACTTCGCAGCCTCCCTGGACACAGGTACAGAAGGGAGTATTCATCTTAAAAATATATTATGTTAGCCACCTTCTAGAAAGCACAGGGGATTAAGTGGCAATAGATGATTGATTGAGCAATACCCCAAAGAAATATGTTTACTCAAATTCTGTGTACACTGAGAAGGGGCTAGTTTAAAAGGTAGACACACATTCTGCAATGTATATACACGTGAGAATTAATTATAAAAGAAGTGCAGATTCTAGATGCTTTTATCGAGGTATAAAGGTATTGTTTTCTACTATGAAGATTGATACATAGATATACTTCCAAAAACAAAAAACAAGTTACTAGCACATCAATTAGAGTCAGATTGTTTGCCTATGTCAATGTGCACAATGGACATTAGCATGAATACACATCATATTTTTTGAAACAAAAGATTTAGGTATGTAAACACTTATTTGATAGAAATTACCGCTGAATCAGCCTTGCTTGAACTTGGTTTTCCTTTCCTTACAGAACTGTTAGAGGCAGCTGATGATTTAACCGTAGAGCCTCCTTTACTCCCATTAGGTTTTGTGCTTCGGCTAGGTGTTCCAGTCCTTGCTGAACCACGTGCCCAGGCTCCATCTTGGGAGGATTTTCTTGCACTAGATTGACCTCTTGCTGGTCTTCGGGTTGGTGTATCCCTTGGTGGAGCCCACACATCAGGATCATCAAAGGGTGCTGGTGAAGATGTTGGATACTCGTCCAATGGTTGGAAAACAAATGATTTATTATTGGAGCGAATAGGAGGTGACGATGACCGCCTCGTCCCAGGAGCTTCTTTAAGGGACTTTAATTGAGCATCCAACTGTTTCACAATTTCCACTTCTTCAGATATTGCTTTCTTGCAGTTCATCCATTTCGTACGAATCAGAGCATCGTCCAAGGTAGTTAGATGCCTGTATGGTTAGGATTAACCTTAATACATGGAACACAAATAAGAATGTGAATTTCCCCCTTTGGGACAGTGCTTCAAAGCTATTATCTATCACATATTATTTTGAAACTTGCAAGACTAAAATAAAGCATTAAAGCATACAGCTGTTTCACACTTTTTTTTACTTCACCCATTATTTTCTGAGAGTTCATCCATTTTGTATGAATCAGTATGCCTGCATAGTTTATCCATCATATACTAACATGAAGTACAAGGAAAAAAAACATTTTAAGCTTTTCAATATCTTTTCCACCCAGGGGCGAAGCTACGTGTATCTACCGGGGTCAGCCGACCCCTATAGATTTTGGCAAATCCTATATATATTCACTATTTGATAGTACATTTTGTGTGATACCAATAGAGCCGACCCCAGTGATTTTCGTGCCTAGCTTTGCCCCTGTTCCCACCTACAGTATTCAACTATTACCATCATTTATCCTACATAAGGTAGTTGATACTAAATGAAAAGGAATGTGAATCATTTGTCCTAATATATGGATGCAAACCAATTATATTTGTCTCTTTTTCTCTTTCAAAAAAAAATGAAAACTAAAAATAGGGATAGACCTAACAACATAACCGGCGTTTCAGCAGAAAGCACCACAGAGCAAAACTAAGACTGCCAAACAACTGAAAGCAGCAGCCGAAATGAAAACCGTTGCCGTGAGGCCAAACCCGTAGATCCGCGCGGGCTGGGCATCGCGATTCACACCGACCGATTGCTAATTCGCCGTAGTGGCTTGATAGCCACCGAATCCACGGCGTAATAGGGCAACTGGGACGCCGGGGTCAGGGGATTATAGGGAAGCTCACTTGTTGATCTGGGCGATGGCGCCGTCGAAGAAGATGATGGAGGTGTCGTAGAGGCCCTCGAGCGCGTAGTCCCGCGCGAGCTTGATGTGGTCCTGCAGCCCCGCGAGGGGATTCGCCATTTCCGCCGCCGGCGCGGAGATCCGGCTAGGGTTCCCGACGAATTGCGTGGATTGGTTGTGGGAGGAGACGAGCAGGAGCAGCTCGATGGAAGGGACGCGAGGGAGGGCGGAGAGCTGTCGTACACGTGCAGTGTGGCTTCGTTTGGTTTTCGAAATCGAAAATCGAAATTTTTGGGGACGAAATGCGTGGTGTGGCCGGCCGTGTGGGCTTGGTGGTGACTGGTGAGGCTGGGGCCGCTGGCGCTGGGCTCTCGCGAAACCATTGTCAATGACGCTCGAGCGGCCGCTGTCAATATCTAAAGGTCCATTGTCATTGACAAAGGCCCAACATCCGTCTGACTTACCCTGATCTGTAGATTTGCATCATCGCATATCACTCTGGGCATTAGGTACTTCCGTTAGGTAGCTCAGTTTTCATAGAAATTTGGTTCCTCGAAAAATAGGTATTAATTAGTTTATTCCAAAAAAAATGGTACCAAGGAAATTCGGTAGTACTTTCGGTTCGGTTTCGGTATTTACCAAAAAATACCAAATTGATTGCATAAAAATGTAATAGCATGTTCAAAAGTTAATTTTGACATAATTTCGAAGTTATTTCATATAGAATAGTAGTGTCAAATACATGCATATACATGTCCACAAGATTATATGAGTAGATTACCACATATACAAAATATAATATACTAAAATAGTGCTATTAATAATATAACTACACTCAAACTCAGCACATTTCGGTAAATTCGGTTCCTTGAGGTATAGTTCCTGAAAATTAGGAACCAAACAAGGTACCAAAAAATTCAGTTTCGGTACTTTCGGTTCGGTTCTCGGTTTTCTGTGCCCAGGGTGAATCGCATATGTTTGTTGATGGTCAACGACAAGTCAGCGACAAGATGTAGTCTCAGTTGGCCCTTTTTTGTCTACAATTTTTTCACATCACGCATAGTCAAGTGAAAGACAATTTGTACAATGTGTTATCTATTTGACGGTCTACTGACTCTTTAATACTTTCAAACAATAATCAAACATAGATGATTCATATATATCAATGGCATTGCTTCTTCATATAAATATATCAAACACAAATATGATGAACGTAATCATGTGCTAAACTAAGATAATAACTGATCTAGTGATCATATCCCTGTCAAAAAGATCATAACTCTGTTTTCATTAGCTCTCTTCGTCGTTAGGTCTACTAATGATAGATAGCAAAATGTTTCCCCATTTGTATTACGTGTTGGTTTGGTACCTGGTGACAATCTAGTGTTGAGCCTTTAGCACTAATGTCTCATCCCATCACAACTTGTCCAAGAATAAATTCTTTGCAACATATGAATACACGGTGCTTAAAGTAGAGAGGAAGAAGCACATTAAATAGCATACAAAGACATGTCAACCAAATTTTTTTCTTGCTTTTATATGTGATATTGGTGTTTCTGGTAACTCTTATTTTTTCTGAAGTAGATGCAATACTCTTGCTTTTTATCTTGGCATAGTTATTACAACATTAGCTTCAAACAAAGAATCATACGTCCATCATTATGTTGACGGCATCCCTTACGAGTGTAGGAATACAAATATTACAGTAATATCAAAATCAAAGTGCGTAGAAGAAAGCAGTGGTGCTCGGCATGAATTTTTTTTCTAGACCTGTTCGCTTGGTTAAAAAGTCACGGCTGAAAGTATTTTTCGCTAATTTGCTGCGAGAGAAAATATTGTTGAATATCTGGCAGATTCGACAAATAAACTCAAACGAGCAGGCTCTAAATATGCATAAAACAATCTATGGGGTTGTTTAAGCATGAACATGGTGGATCTTCATTTAGGTCAAACACATCCGAGCATATTTGTTCTGCATGAATCAAAGGATAGAGAGGGAAGAGATTATCGGAATTGCTTCGAGGTTTCCCTCCTCGTTGGCTGATTTATATAGGGCATGCCAACACATGAATATGAATACTGAATTTGGAAGTGATTGTCAATGTGGAGTGGCAAACAAAGTATAGTTAAAGGCTTCACAATTTTTGTCAGACGTAACCAATTTTTGAGTGAGCAATGCAATTTTGACCCGATCGTGCAATTTTGAGCTTAGGAGGTGAGCGGCCGATGTAATTTTGAGTGAAAGGAGGTGAGGTGATGATGCACGGGAGAGCGACTACATGTTAACAAAGTTTTCATCTACGTTAGCACGTGATTAGTCAAGAAAACCAAACATGCACCACAACATAAGGGTCAGATTAGCTCAAATCCTAAGATAATTGCCTAACCCTAGTAATAATCTTATGTTGCATGTCTATTTTTAATTGCCTGTGATTTTGATGAAACTATCAGAAATAAGTAGTTCTATTTTTAGGAGAGCTCTTAACCAAGTGGTTGCCTGTATATAACAAAACCAAGCTTTGGAGATGTAATTGCAGCATGTTTTGTTACATCCATGGGAGTCTAGACATGGTTCTGTAGATGCAAAAAAACAACCCACAATCTGGCACATCAGATACGGGCACATCAGATACGGATTTTATTTGTGTTTTTCGCTAGCCAGAGTCACATGGCATCCTGCAGTTTTTTTTAATGATGCTACTAACATGTGATTAGTATATATTAACTTATATCAGAAGTAAAGTAGGAACTATTACAATTGATTACTTGTTTATCTACTTTTATTTGTGTATATGATACGAGTTTATGTGGTCAATCAATCATTATAGAGTTTCTTTTAAAATTGTGGCTTTCTTTTTTAATATAAAGCTTGCCAAATTAAAAACATAGTTATTATTTAGAATACATTGTATTTTATTATAAAATTTAAAAGTCATAGTACACTCTATTTTAGGACTGAGGAAGTAGATAAAATTTCAAAGGATCTTGTTTCTTTTCGCGGTCTGTCTCTCTTCTTTATTAGGTTGTCTCTAATAAAAGACTCATTTGAGAACGCAAACTCAAATTAGGTCTTCAACACAATAATTATAGTCTTCAACAGAATACTTATATTAAGACTCATTTTGAGTATTAGGAGAAATATAACCTAAATTTGGGTATTTTCTTTCCTCAAGACCTATTTGCAGAAAGTGTTATTTTTTAAATCTTGTTATTGAAGAAGACTAAAAGTAGATATCAAATCTTTTGCCGGTAGCAATATTCAAAGGACGAATGAGTTTTGATCCCCGCCTGTCACCTTCAGCGGAGGCGCCGACCGCCGCACTTCAACCACCCGGCCACCCCCGGTACCACCGTACCAGGCACACCGACGGGCGAGGAGCACGGACAAGCCACGAGGCGCGCTGCTCCGTACCATTGTACCAATGAGGGGCCGAGGGCCCTGCCCACCGACAGAAATATCTCACGTGTCGACTCACGAGAGTACGAGATGGCCGTCCGCCGTTTTGCGTGTGGAACCCTCGTGCTCTTTCACGTTTGCCAATTGCCCACGGAGCAACTTCAATAGTTTGCTAAAAGTACTTAACATTCTAGGATTTTTACTAAAACCATAAAAAATAGTCTCCAACAAGTTGGCAAAACTACTTGGCAATTTTATGAGCTTGGCAAAATTGCTCTTCACTTGGCAAATATGCCAAGTCCTCCATCGCTTGGCATTACGTGTATCTCAATTTGCCAACTAGTTTTGCCAATTTGTTTGAGGCTTAATTTTGTGATTTTGGCAAAAATCCTAGGATGTCAAGTTTTTTTGCCAAGCCCAAATAGCAAATTGTTGGAGAATGCCTCTTTTTTCACTTTGGCATTTGGTTTTGAGACTTGGCAAAACTATAGATTTGCTAAGTGAGTTTTAGCAAACCGTTGGAGTTGCTCTGCAATCGGCACTCGGGAGTCGGGAGCCCCGGAGCGTACACTTGCGGCTCGCGGCACGGAATGACGGCACCTCCGCACCATATGATTTTTTTTATTCTGCTATTGTATCACTTTCGTTTGTTTATGGTATATTGTCCAATCATAGACTAACTAAGGTCAAAAGATTCGTCTCGTGATTTACAGTCAAACTGTGTGATTAGTTTTTATTTTCGTCTATATTTAATGCTTCATGCATGTGCCTTAAGATTTGATATGACAAGAAATCTTGAAAACTTTTTGGATTTCGAGCTGAACTAAACAAGGCCTAACAACTAGCATGTTTGATAGACGGTGGAAAGATATAGGAAGTATTTTTTTAAAATAGCTCTTCAAATAATGATTTAGAGAATAATTTTATTTTAAAAAAACTTTTTTTAGAAAAAAAATATATTAAAATATCTCAGCTTCTGCGTCGAATAATGCATACAATTGTTCCTTAAAACTCTTAGAGATGCTCTGAACAATATCACATTTTTTGGAACATTGTTTATTAAGGAGCCAAAACAAAAATAATAAAAAAGAGTTTTCCTTACTCCTTTCCACAAACTTGACATAAATTATTTTAAACTATCACGAAGCTATTTTTGGCAAATGTTTTTTTTAAAACAATTTCAGTTTCTCTGTGCTCGACGAGACGAGTCACAGCTGCATCCCTGCTAATTTTTCATAAGAGGAAAAATTAGATTATAAATCATTGCTATTGCCTATTGCATTCTAATAGCTTGCGTCAGGCTGAGCCCGCTCCTAAGAGTAACTCCCCAAAACTAGCCCCTACTTTTAATTTGGGTGCTTCTTTACTTCTTGGGGCTTAACTTTTTTCTTCAACTTCAACAATAACACCCAAATTTAGGCCCCCAAACCTATTCCAGAGAGAATGACAGAAGAGACCTACTCGTCATTGTCTTTTTTTCTTCCTCTTTCTTCTTCCTTTGGGCAGGGACACAATTAGAGCATCAAGCTGGTTACCGTAGGGTGTCATGCACATGCAAGGAAGAGAGAGAGGGATCGTGCGCTGGGGCTAGTACACGCGATGGAGGATGGGGGCTATCCTGTTATAGGGTCTCGAGTAGGAGCCCTGCTGGAGTAATATTTTTAGCCTATTGGGGCTTGAGTAGGGGCTCTGCTAGAGTTGCTCTAAGGTGTTGTATACTTGTATCTAGGCCTTGTTTAGTTCATCCAAAAACAAAAAAAAACTTTTCAAGATTCTCTGTCACATCAAATCTTGTGGCACATGCATGAAGCACTAAATATATACAAAAATAAAAACTAATTGTACAGTTTCTGTAAATCACGATATGAATCTTTTGAGTCTAATTAGTCCATGATTGGACAATAATTATCAAATAAAAACGAAAGTGCTACAGTACAAAAACCAAAAAGTTTTCGAAACTAAACAAGGCCCTAGCTTATTTTGTCAGAGGTGATAAAAATATCACCCTCTATTTCAAATTATGTCATTTTAGCTTTTCTATCTATAAAATTTTATTATATATATAATATACAATTATATATAAAATTTAAAAAAGCTAAAACGATTCGTAAAAGAACAATTCCAGCAATAGCCCTTAAAATAGAACCTCTACTTTTTATTTGGAAGCTCTTTCAATTTTTTAAGGTTTTGTTTTCTACCATATACTCTAGCAGAAACCCTCAAATTAGGGCCCTCAAACTCATTTAAATAGAGGATGATATATAGGGCTCACTTATCATCATTCTTCCTATCTTCTTCTTATATTTTTATAGGGTTCACTTATCATCCTCCTTCTATCTTCTTATATTTTTCTGTCCCTAAATGACTCGGCTATGGCAGTGTACGTCCAGGGAGGTCGTCGAGGGTGCCGCCGGGATCTTGGAGGAAGAGTCAAGTGCAATTGCTGTACTGGGGTAGAGGTGCGACCGCCAAGTGGCACCACGACATCAGGATGCAATCGCTCCGGTCGTCATTAGGGAACGAACTTGAGTAGATAGGGAGGGGGCTGGCTTGCTCAAGCGAACGGGCGCTGCCGCTGCGATGAAGAGGGGCGCGACACCGGGGAGTCACCATGGACGGGTGAGCCGCACGACAAGGGGAAGGAGCGCATACAGGCGAGAGGCGCAAGAACTCACGACCAACGGCAGAGGTGGAGGTGGGCCCTCCTCGGTGGTGCGAGGATTTTATTGGGCCAATAAATTTAGGGCGTGATTGGTTGAACGTGCTAAAATTTAGCAGGTACTATAGTATTTTCGTTTTATTTGGTAATTAGTGTTCAATCATGAATTAATTAGGCTTAAAAGATTTATCTCATAAATTTTTCTCTAGTTGTGTTTTTAGTTTCGTAAATATAGTCTATATTATACTTCATGTATGTGTTCAAATATTCGATATGATGTGAGCTAAATTTTAGCACGTGAAACCAAACAGAGTCTTAGGGTTCCTAGTAGGGGTCTGATGGAGTTGGTTTTTTTATGAGGACACCTATATATTCTATTGAGATGTATTAGGACCGAAGTAACCGCACGTTAGGCACTGATCTATGGATTCTGCACGAGGGCTTCATGACGTGAGCTATCCTGCCTCGTCCGTAAACCCATCGAGACCGAAACCATCACCGAGCGAACAATGGGCTTGTTTACTTCTAAAATTTTTTACAAAATAGGAATAGTAACGTTTTCGTTTGTATTTGACAAATATTGTCTAATTATAGACTAACTAGGCTCAAAAGATTCGTCTCGTTAATTCCGATCAAACTGTGTAATTAGTTTTTATTTTTATCTATATTTAATACTCCATACATACGTCTAAATATTCGATGTGACGAGGAATCTGAAAAATTTTACAAAATTTTTAGAAACTAAACAAGGCCAAAAGAAACAAACAGCAAGGAAGGTGGAAAAAGACCGATCCGCACCCGACGTTCCCTCGTTAATCTCGCCCCGCTCTCACACACTCTCTCTCCCTCGCCTTCCTGTCGACCTGTCCTCTTCCCCAGAAGCAGCCGAAGCCCACCGGATTTCCACCAGGTTCCCCATGCCGCCTCGCCTGCTACCCCAGTAGCCCACCCCCTCTCGCCGTCTCGATCTGCCGCCAGGACCGCGGTTTGCCGTTTGGATCCGGCAATCTCTGGCCGAGGCGCCGCAGATCCGAACCAATCCCAGCCGAACCCGGTGAACTCCTTCCTCCACTAGTAGTTCTCTGGTTGGGTTCTCGGTTTCGCTTGCTGCTTGAGCTCGCATTTGTGCAACCTTGTGGTTTTCCATTTGCTATTGTTTCGGGTTTCTTCTCCCCTTGGATTCACTCGCGCACGCGCTGTCCGAGCGTGCTCAATCTGGTGGTTTTGCCCGGACTTCACCTCGCTGCATTATTAGCAGTAGAATCAGATTCCCTGGGTGCTTGACTGCCTGTTCTACTGCCTCTGGTCGCTGCTGCTCACTTGCATGCGGTTTTTGGTGTGCTAGCTAGCTGCCCAGGATCATCTGGAGTTCTGGACCTTTGGTGGCGTTTCTGTGGGCATGGGCTTGCTGTGAGAAATCTCTTGAGGAAAGATGTGGAAACAGTTCCTGACCAAGCTGCCTAAGAAGTCCTCTGCCTCCGGGAAGGGTGACCATGGCTCAGGCTCTAGTCCGGGACGCAATGCTACTGGCAACGGGGGCACGATACAGCGCACTAGCAGCTGCCCCAGCGCCGGGCCTGCCCGTCCGGTGTCCAGCGTGAAGCGCATGTCGTCTGCAGTCTTCCCTTCCAGCGTGGTGGCTGGCATTGAGCCGCTCGTGTCGTTCAAGGATGTCCCCAACGGGGAGAAGCAGAACCTGTTCGTCAGCAAGGTGAGCCTGTGCTGCGTTGTCTTTGATTTCTCGGACCCCAACAAGAATTCTGCGGAGAAGGATTTCAAAAGGCAGGCATTGGTGGATCTTATGGAATATGTGGATTCTGCGTCCTCCCGTTTCACGGAGACAATGGTTGCTGCCTGCTGTAGAATGTTTACCATCAACCTGTTCAGGGTCTTCCCTCCCAATTACAGGTCTGGTTCGTCCGGCGGTGGCGAGGGTGAAGAGGAGGAGCCAATGTTTGACCCTGCATGGCCCCATCTGCATCTTGTGTATGATCTGCTACTGAAATTTATTGGCTCCTCATCTCTGGATACAAAGGTAGGAAAGAAATATTTTGACCACACATTCATCGTGAAGCTACTTGAACTGTTTGATTCTGAGGATCCAAGAGAAAGGGATTGCTTGAAAACAATATTGCATCGAATCTATGGAAAGTTCATGGTCCACCGTCCCTTCATCCGCAAAGCAGTGACCAATATATTCTACCACTTTGTGTTTGAGACTGATCGCCATAATGGTATTGCTGAACTACTGGAGGTTTTTGGCAGTGTTATTAGTGGTTTTGCATTGCCTCTGAAGGAGGAACACAAAATCTTTCTTTGGAGGGTTCTAATTCCTTTACACAAGCCAAAATCAGTTGGTTTATATCTGCAGCAGTTAACCTACTGTGTGACCCAGTTTGTAGAGAAGGAACCAAAGCTTGCAAGTTCAGTGATACTTGGCCTGCTCAGATACTGGCCAATAACAAATAGCCAGAAAGAAGTAATGTTTCTGAGTGAGATTGAAGAGGTCCTGGAGGCAGCCAACACAGTTGAATTCCAGAAGTGCATGGTTCCGTTGTTCAGACGAATTGCTCAATGCATCAACAGTTCCCACTTCCAGGTAACTCATATTGACCCTCACCTTTTTTAGGAGAAAATGAATTGTGTGTGGCGATTTACATTTACATTCACATGTCCGTTCTGTAGTCTGCATGCATTCTATCCCTCTATTTACATAATGCATTTTTTCTGGAATATATCTGAGCATGTCTTTCATTAAGAGGAGTAGAAAGCGTGACCGCACGCACATCCAAGCTAGGGAAGGGCTTAGATGGCATAGAATTTCAAAAGGTTATTATATACAACTAAAGCAGCCTACAATTAAGAAAGGCGTTACACATTGGTGCCAACAAAGAGTGGCTTCAATTTATGGAACCATGCTTGTACCCAGCATTGAGCCTTCGCCTTGATTTGAATAGCAAGGGTGATGATAGTGTGCAAAAACCATCAAAGATATGCATTTTTCTCAAAACACGAAAGATATGCATTCTTGTCATATATGCAAAAATGTTGTACCAAATGAAGAGCTTCACCCACTCATTGATTGCTTTAATCTAAGTCATTTCTGTCACTCCCATTACTTTACGGTGTTGTCTACATAGTACGGTCCAAAGAATCACTCATCCAGTTGGAAACATTCATGGCCACAAAATGTACTTATTGCAATGTAAACTCACACTGCCCATGTAAGGCTAGTCTCTGTTGGATTTCCTACTGCATGAAATGTGCACCACCTGTAGAGAAGCCAATAAGCAATAAGTAGTTAAGTACCTGTTAGTTTCTGAAAGATGTGGGCAAATGATGGTAGGCCAGCATGCACCACCATTTGTGGTCTGGGTATGTGAGATGGCCATAGTTGATATGCAGTTTCCCTTCTTTTAAGAAAGTAGAAGATGAAACTGTATGCAAAGCATCAGCTGAAGCAGTGTGTCTAGTTGGGTGCCTGCTATAGTGCTATGTATGGTATGATCAGTTTTGGGTGGATTTGATGTTAAGGAAGCAAAAGCTAAATAAAATGAATCAGACTGGATAATTGAGTTAACCTCTGGCCAAGTTTGGTTTCCCTGAAAAGTAGAATTGAATCCTCTTCAGCGGGTGTGGCAATTTCAGGGCTTGCTGTCTTTTTCCATTATATAATGATATCCAGCATTCACTATTTTGCTCCTTATTACATACTAAGTACTCCTTTTTAAATGTGTTCCCTTCAAGTGGTTGAGTCAAATCAAACAAATTATTTCAGGTTGCAGAACGAGCACTCTTCATGTGGAACAATGATCACATCATCAGCTTGGTTGCACAGAATCGGCAAGCAATCATGCCCATCGTCACCCCAGCTTTGGAAGAGAATATCCAGAACCACTGGAATGTATCAGTCCTAAACCTGACAACCAACGTGAAGAAGATGCTGTCAGAAATGGATGAGGAGCTCTTCTCGGCCTGCCTTGCCGCACATAAGGAAGAAGAAGAGATGCGAGCGCTGCTGAAAGGTAAACGTAGGCTGGCTTGGGAGCTGCTAGAGTCTGCGGCGGCATTCCAGCCAGTGACAGGCAACACTGCCGTCCTGGTGAATCGCTAGGCGTCAAGTGGAGGGCTGCTCCTCTTTCCTCCGTCTTGTTGGCAACATGGGCGAATTGCTGAAAAGCTCGTGACCAACAACTTCACCTTGCTTGTTTAGTTGTTGTAGACTTGTAGAAGTAGTATGTCTTCCTGTAACTGTAAGTTGCAACTACAATGGGATCTATCCGTCTTTCTGCTAAGGAGGGAGGCATGCCTGTTTTACATGCAATGTCCTGCAGATATATTCTGAGGTTGCCTTTTGCCTTTTCACATGTGCGGCTACATTCAGAACGACTGACCTGGCAAAATACTCCATCAAATAGAGTATGAAATTCGAGAGAGAGAAAGAAAGCACGAAACTGTACATTAGTTTAGTTCAGTGTAAAGTGGGTCTCCCGGAGACCGGAGTTGTGCCACAATCTGTTAAATGATAAAAAAAGAGACAGAGAAACAAAAAGCTTCCGTTGCCGGGACTCGAACCCGGGTCTCTCGGGTGAGAGCCGAGTATCCTAACCAGCTAGACTACAACGGAATGTTATTAGGCCTGTTGTTTTTTATGCCTATTAACAGGACTGTAACGTTTAACAAGAGTAAGACTGCACGAGTTTAGTAATACAGAAGTGGGGTACCGCTACATCCATATTATTTAACACTGTATGGTTTTGATATTGTAACCAGCAATAATATATTACAGAAAATTTTAGGTTAAAAACTGTATGGCGAATTAAGCGTAGCTTAGTTTTTTTTTTCTTCCCAAAAAAACGTAGCTTAACTAGTTAGATTCCTCACTACATAACTCTCTCAACTATAAAACCTGATATAATGCTCATACCTTTCCGAACCGGCGCACGCTCTTAAATCTGAAGCGTTCTAGCATGGATAAAATTGTTCAAATGCAGGAATTACAAGGCTACTTTGGGATTTCGCTTGCAGTTTTTACAAAGAGGTCTACCACTACCAGAGCATTTCTCTGATTGATTATATATAAGTTTAAGCACAAATATGAGGAGAAATATGCGTGTACATGAAATTTACATAATTGGGATATATTTGAACTAAATCTAGAAAACAAGAGGGCAGTGCTCTTTGCTAGGCATAAGAAGTCCCAGAAATATGCCCATGCTCCACTGTGGGGTCATAAGTTCCATTTCAGCAAATGTACATTGTACATCAAGGATTTATTTCAAGTTCCATTTCAGCAAATGTACGTTGTACAACAAGGATTTATTTGTGAAATACTCATAAGGATTTCAACCGCAAATAGGATTCCTCCCTTCGTCTATGTCGATGACCAGTAGATGGTCTGGCTTTGAACCATTCGGTCCCTCTTTGTACAACTTGGGTAAATATGCGTGGTATGCTGATAGGTAGCGTGATACAAAATCCATAACCTGAAAGAACTCTCAGCATTATATTTCTGTACATAATCAATGGCTCTAGAAAAAAAGTTAATTGCTGGATAAATGAGTAGATAGGCTTCCATTTTAAATAAATGGTGCAAAAATGATTTGCTGAAAGAAGTACATCGCTAACCAGTCAATCAGTAAACTTTCTTTCCACTACCATGACTTCAACAAATAATGTTACTAGGATAACAAAGAGATAGCTTTGTCAGAGAATGCACCTCCTCATCAGACATTCCAGGTTTTCCATCTGCTTTCATGGTTATCTCTGCCTGCAATCCAAATACTAAACTCAGAAATTGCAATTCATGGTTTGTTATGAGTTCAGTAGCACTTGCCACTAGTAAGATATTCGAGTAATGACCTGCAGCCTCCACTGATAGACACAACTAGGTTCTCTAATTTTTATAACGATCCAGGACTTGATGAACCTGTCCCAAGCGTCATAGTATGCTTCTAGGTTCTTGTTAATCACCTCGAGCTAAATAAAGATAACAAAATTACTAAATTAGAGTCATACTATTGCTATAGGCAAAGTAAAAACAACAAAATCAGATAATTGCCTGGGGATCCACTGCTTTCACAACTTCATTTGGAAGAGGTTTAAATCCAAGCATCCATCCTTCAAACAGAACAACCTAGGACAGCAAAGAAGACATGCTTTAAGTTGAGAATCAATTACACTTCTCAAACTAATCTTCATCGACTAAACACGAGGTTACCTCTAATGGCCCTTCAACCTCCGGCCATACAGAAGGATCAGCACGATCGCCTCTTCCCCCAAAAGCAGACTACATGGACATGTGGCATGTATCATGCAGCTGCTCAGCTATAAGCTTATAAACATGAGTTAGAGGAACGTTGACTGCACCTTTTACCTTGTCATACCGTGGAACCTTCATCTTGATGCCTAAATGTCGTGAAAACAATTGTGAGTTCATTAAAATATATTTTAAAATGATGTAAAATATTTTAGTAATTTTCCAAGACGAGAAACCCTGTGCACGAATCATCATCCAAAATCAAAAAGTTTGAAGAAGGTCCAAATAATTGTCTAAACTGGTACCTTCCTTTGTTAGTTTCATCAGTGACTCGAGTGTTTCAACACTGAATTGTAGATCGTGGCTTCCAGCATTTCCACGGAGCTGGAAAGTTTTGGTCAGTTACTCTCAATTCAGCTTGCGCTACAATGTTGAAAGTAATAAGTACTGTAAATCACATTCACTAGCGTACTGGAGTGAGGGAGTTTGTACCTCTAAAAGAGCATTTCCAGGATATCTGTTCCTCAGTTCATTCTGCACATAAAAAAGCCTATGTGTGAGTTTCTTTTTAAGGCCTATGTGTGAGCTATCTCACTATTTTCAGAGGGAGAGAGGGGGGAAGAGTATATATGGTCGATATATTTTCCATATCTAGTAGAAGTTCATACCTGCTCTTTTGATGTCAAATAGAAGTCGTCTATAGACAATATGGCGGATTTCCTATGTCACACAGAAGTTTGGCTCTTTTAAATTTCATTCATAGGCGCAAAGAGCGCTATGATCCGGCCATTCAATGAGGAGAACTCACCTACCAGCAGCCTGAAAAAGATGATCAAGTGCGAAGACTAGAGTCGTCTTTCCGCTTCCTTGGGGAGCACTGAGCCCGATCTGTGTTAGATAAAGATACTCTCATTTATCAAATGTGAACTGAACTTGCTGTGCTGTTCATTCATGTAAACTCATAATCAGATTCAGGTCCCGTCTAGGCTAGAACAACTCCTTTAGTGATTCACTCGATCCATCAGGTTTAAGAAGACAAGATCAGAATCACTTTTATTAAGCATGTCTCATGGACAGCATATTCTTTTTTAATATATCTTGCTTAGCATCTACTGTGTGCGGTGGACGCATAATTCAGAGGAACATGTTCTCTTGTGCACATCTGATGGAAGTGGAACATGGCATATGATGAGCTTTCAAATTGTATCCTACCTCACTCGAGGACAAATTTTATGCCAGATACACCAGTTTAATTATTTCTGCGATGACGATATACTGATGGTGTCGATTGCCTTAGTTCTAAACCTCTCAACTCTCATCGACATGAACATGAGCATCTAACAAGCAGTAACTGCAAAAAGAAGGCCAATGTTGATGCGAGTGCATACCACCAATGGCGGGATGTCGTCGCCGTCGTCGTACTTGGCTCTGTGCTCTATAACCTGGTCCTCGCACCAGAGGAAGACGGGGATGTAGAACTGGTATATCCGGGCCTTCTCGGCCTCCGACAGCTGGAGCTCGTCGAGGCGGAGGAGGCGCGCCACCTGAGCCCCGCAGCGAAGCCACCGGTCGATGGAGTCGGCGACCTTCTCCTTGGTGTAGCCGATCCTCTCCACCAGTGGGCCGCTGCAGATGAAGTCGCAGAGGTCCCGCTCGGACGCGCTGAGCGCCGGGGCGGCGCGCGGCGGCGAAGCCGTCGGCGGGCCGTTGTCCGGGCATGACGGCAGGGACGCTGGCCGGCGCGACGAGACAATGCAAGAAATTAGACCATCGACAGGCAAGTTTCTTCACTAATCGTCGACGGCGAGAAGATTACCGTCCATGCAGTCAAGATCCGAGGAACCTGAAAATTAAAATCGATCGGCTAACTAGGAAGGGAACGAGAATCGTTGCGGTTTAGCGACAGAGAGGGTGCGGGAATTTTTTGTTTTATAGTGCGTCATCGAACATTGTACTATACCAAGGACAAAAATAATAGTAACAAAATGCTTGCTCGAGTGAGACGAGGGCAGTTGCTGGACAGCTAGAAATAGATCGATCGAGAGAGAGGAAGAAAAAAAAAATGTCTTTGCCGCGCAAGCATACTTATCGGCGAAGGGGAAAAAAGAGGCATAAGCATCACGCATCTAGAAGGGAAGTTACAAACGTCGCTTAGCTAAGTTTCTGTACAGGCAACATGTACTGGAGTAGTGGAGTACAAGCTAAGTTTTGACACGTCACACAGATACAGCACAAAAAGAGAGAGAGAAGGTGTTACAGTATTAATGGATCCTATATTTCAATGTCTACAAATTGTTTAATACATATATAGAATTATGATCAACTATATGAATAAAATCTCTATATATACTATTTTATTGTTTCTTTTATACGAATGAGATCAAATATGCTAGAGCATCTGCTCGATCATGCTACTGCACATGTTAAAGCAGCAAAACAGATATTTCTCCTGCTATTTCCTAGATTATCAGCTCAATTGCACATAGATAAAGGTCAACTCGATTTCATCACACTAAACCCCTGATATATTTATCTCTTTTTCATTTAACCTTTCTTTCCCTTAACATCCAGTACTAGAGAAACATTTTTAGCAATGACCTTATTTTTGATAGAGTCGGCTCAATTCACATAAACCCCTCTAACGGTCTTTGTCGAGTTCCACTAATGATATAATCATCTCTAGAAGTATATTTTTAGAAGTGGTTGGAAAACCCAGACGCCTCTGACAATGGTAATAGAGGCTGCTCTAATTAGACGCACACGCAAATTAAAATAATGCATTCAACTTTTATTTATTTATCTGGTCTCCACTTTTGAGTATAAAAGGAAAATGCTTTATCATTTCCAAGTACGAACTATTTTTTTTCCAAAAAATAGTAACACAATACTTATAATGTGAAAGTATTGAGTGTTCAGTAGGATGAATTATTGGATAAAATCTGCAAACTTCTTATGTCTATATGAATTAGAGTAGTATACATCTAAACATCTTGTTACAAAAAATAATATATTAATAATATTCCAGCCTTTGCATCAACCAATATATATAGTTGTTTTTTATTATAGACAACAACAATACAACTCAACACGAGAACAACTGCCTCAGACGCACACCAAAACGGCCTTGACTTGTCAAGATCCACGGGCATACACTGCAACATCCATCTTGATACCTCAGCTAAACCTTCCTCGCCACAACGGTAACGGCCATTATAGATTAATAGACACAAGATTCCAAAATGATGCCTCCAAGAAAGGACGTGATGTCACCGTCATTTGACCAAAAGGTTAAGACATTACACCTTAAAAACAACATGCTACATAATAAAAGAGATAGCCGATCGATAGACGCTTCCAAGGAAGAATACGGCACCTCAAGATGTTGTCGTCATCGGTCCCAGGAACGCAGCTTTCGCAATGGCTCCTCACCCCCATGCGGGGCATTGGCCAATGCCCATTCTCACTATGCCGGCAACCACCCATCAGCGAAGCCTAGGTCTAGCCTCACGTAACACCGTTGCGAGGTCGTTGTAGTTTGCTGCTACTGGCTTTGGCGCCTGTCGTCGTCGTTATCCAGCTAGCGCGCCCTCACCAGATCCCTGCGCACCATCCTCATACCACCAATGTGCGTCAGTGAGACCAGATCTAGAGGCGAATTCGTCGTCCGTGAGCCCAAATCCGAAGATTGAAGACCTCGACGACGAGTAACCACCTCCACCTCCATTGATCCCTCCACGCCTTTGGCGGATCCACACCAGATCTAGCCCTAGGAAGCCCACCCCGCCGTCCCGAGTTGCCCACGTGGGGAGCAACGCGATGTTGTGAGTGTTTAATCTTCAAACTACAAGCTATCCCAATTTTTATAAAAATTGTACGTCCCTTATAAACCACAAGTGCGTTTTTCTATGTTTTTGGAGTAGGGTAACCGAGGTGATTTAGCGGTATACTCTCAAGTCTCAATGTCTCTAAATGTTTGTCGCCACGATTTTGCGCGTCGATAACTTTGACTTGATTTATAGAAAATATGTGCAACATTTTTATCTTAAAATAGATTCATTATAAAAACTAGATTCAAATATCTATCTAATGATACTAATTGTGTATCATAATTATTATTATTATTTAATATATATATATATATATTGTGGCAGAACCTCCTGAATTAAGTGGCCCACATGCACCTATCATTGTCTCAAAGAATTCTGATCGGTGTGCACGAGTTCCAAATGACTCAAGAAGTCTGTCGGGTGTCCTCGGGAAACCCGAATCATCCACGTTTTAACTCATACATGATCAACATGGAGTTACCACAACATTACAACATTTGTTACAAAAATAACTTAGATCAGAGTGCGGAAGATTTATAACTTAATTTACAACATATGATGAAGTATAAACTTAACTAAATTTCCAAAAGGTGTATAGAGTAGCGGAAGCATCTTAGGTGAAGCTTCTAAGGTAGAAGAGGTGGATAAATCATGTCGCGCCCACCGACATGACCTCCATTAGCAGACTAAGTCAGCACCTGCAACAGGGGTTATAAAACCCTGAGTACAAAAGTACTCAACAAGACTTAACCGACTAGAAAAGAGGTGAAGACTCAGATATGCAGGCTATAGGGATTCAAGGCAAAGCTTTATCAAGATCAAGTATTTCTTTTGCGTAAAAGCTTACTAAGAGTAAAGCCTACTTTCAAGTTTTAACTCAAGATTATCACTTATAACTAGCCAAGATCATTATCCAACTTTCATAAGCAAATCACCTCTTTCTTATACCAAAGATTCACTTATTACTACGATGATGGGGTGAGGATTGAGGCTCCATATCCGAGAAAACACGGCGATTCGAATCGATTAAACCCAGCTGGGGATTCAGTACCACACGACATATGTAGAACTTAATCTTGCATATGTCAACCTTTTCTATAGATCCTCCCATACAAGAACGGGTCTAGCGTCACCCGAGAGTACAGTACACCACCATCCTACAGCCAATCTAGATGTTTCCCGGTCATCTCAGATCCGTAAGGTGGGTACACGCTACTCTCGCCATCTTTCCACTCCCAGTACGCGGTTAGCCGTTCTCAAGTATCGGAATAGCTATAGGTAAGGCTTACCGCCGCATGTGGGCTGTACTCAAAGGTCTCAATCACAACAGGCCAATCAACGGTACGGTCCTTAATCGACTCAGTTGGAGACACTACTTTAAGACTCCATTCTTAAAGCAAGTCCACCGACCGGTCTCAAGTTTAAACACTATTAACCATAAAAGTATTCCACAACGACCCTTCAAACGTTCTCATTTGAAAACTTATCTAATAAGCAGGGCTAAGCATACTAAGCATTTTCATAAAGCAGGTATCAAGGTTAATATGGAAATCATCAAGGTAGATAATGCAGCAAATAGGATTCACTCAACTCCTATTCACCTAATGCATCATATTAACTCAAGTGATATAAATGACTTTATGAAAATACAAGGATAGGGTTTAATGTCCGGGGCTTGCCTTGACCGGAAGGGAAGTTCGGCAACTCAGCAAAACCCGAAGGATCCACAAATTCGGAAGCAACCCACTGAGGATCAGATTCTTCCGGAGCGTATTCTATACGTAAAAGTGCATATGCATGATTATGATACACTCATGGCATGATAAAGACAGGTTACATATTCTTGGATGATATAACAAAATATGATTATCTCGAGTACAATTTACCTTCATGATAAAGAAATAAACTAATCTAGCTATCAAAGCATGGATTATTACTAAACTAAGTTTATCATCTTTATTAAACAAGATTGTGAAGCTATCATACCACAAAGAGTATTTATATGAAAATAAACCATAACCAGGGAGCATATCATGCTAAGTGACCACTGGTTGTCAATCAACCCAACATATCACTCAAATCCTAAAAGGATTAATTATTTCTATTTCTTTTATACTGATTTTAAATAGCTTTATTAAGAAACAGAGCATACTTTATTAAAAAGAGCTGAAAATATTTCTGAAGCTAGATAACAGTAACACAAGTTCACATATTAAATTTCATGATTTTTGGATATACCCATAAATTGTTAAAAATCATGGAAGGTTTATTTATTATTAAATAAAGGCAATTTAAAGATACATGCAAACTATCATAAAATAAAATTTAATATTTTTCCTACACTCTTTACATTCTCTGGAATCCACACAAAAATTTTCATCAGTTTTGGACCAGTAAAAGATTTATTATACAAATTCAAACATATATAAAAAACTACACAAAAAGAAAAGAAAAACAACACTGTACCCCTGCGGCCCAGAAACTTGGCCCAAGCTCGCGTGAAACTTGGCCCAGCCGGCCTTCCCTAAATAAATACATTTCATGTCTTTATTAATTTATTTAGATAAATAGACTAAGTAATAACCATATATCAAAAGTACACAGTAAATTCTGAGAAACTACAGCAGCTCATATATGTTTTCCAAAGTCTATTGTATAAATTTCATGCCATTTGGATAAGCATAGCAATTTCCATGAAAAAGATAAATTTCCATCACAAGGAAGCATGTAACAGCAAGATAAATAAGAAACTCGACATTTTCTACAAACACATAGCTAAATTATGTATCTATATGATATAACAATCTCATATAAAGGCAGAGGAACCATATTTTACATTTATTAATTTTTAGTTTAATTGTAAACTATTTAATAAGCACTAAACAAGATAAATTAATAACTTAATCATATTTCATCCAATGAATCTAAAAACCTAACCACAGCACACACACATAATCATTAGCCTACCATAAAAGTTTCATCTTAAAAGAAGCTATACAGCAATAGATATGAATTTCTTCCTTTTAAGCATAATTAAAAGACATAATTCATAACTAATTATTTTACTATAAAACATAGTCAGTTCCATATTTTGAATAAAAACTAGACATTTCAAGGAGCACAACAAAATTTGGTTCACCAAAATTGGAGCTACCAAACTCTAGATATGAATTTTCCAAATTTCTAACAAATCATCTACAAACAGGTCCTGATGGCACTATTCACCTGAGTCACGAACTTCGCAGTTAGACCCTTGCCTTGTGTCGAATTCTAACGCGAAGTCCCTGGCGCGAATTGAAAACAAAGGAGGCGCGCCGGAAAGCCGGATTTCCGACCGGCGACCGTCTGTTGGCGACAAGGGAGAGGTACTGGAGCATGGTTGGGCCTATGTGCACCCTCTGGTGACCACGGCTTGCTGCGAGATGGTTTGAGGTGGCATGGCCACGGTGAGGGGCACAGCGTGCAGAGAGAAGCGACGGCAACGTCGCCAGAAAGCGGCATCAAGGCACCCTTGCAGCTTCACCAGTGCGTAGCGATGCCGCGAAGCTACGAGCGAAGCAAAAAGGTGGCTGGAAGGGAACTGGGGCGAGCTTGAGCGGCGGGCGGGGCTTGCCGGCGCTGAGCAAGACGAGCAGGGGAAGAGGGCTATGGCAGTTCTGAGCTCTGTGCTGCAGATGAGGGCGACCGAGAGGTAAAGAGGATGACGACCAAGCTTCCAAGCAGCTGCGTGGGCGCACATGCAGGGCGCCAACACGAGCTCGGCAGTGCCACGGAGCGGCGTTGGCCACCGACGTTGGTCCGTGCACTGTAGCAGTGCCTATCCCCTTCTCTGATTTTCTTTAAATTACTCCCAAAATTTGAATAGAAGTCAAATTTATGCCAAAATAAAACTTGTTCAGAATTTTGAATGCTACAAAACATCTTTAAGGGTCCAAGGCTGATTTTAAATGGAAAGGGACGAATTTGAGCCAAACAGTTTGAAATTCAAATCTCAAATTGGAAAAATTCCAATTTTGAATTGGGGCAGATTAGAAATTCCAAAATTACTTTTGATTTTCCAAAACAACTTGAAAATTTCTCAACATTAAAGTTGTTTAACTTTTTGAGATCTACAACTTTTATGTTGGCCACTTTTCAAGATTCCAAATAGATTTTGAATTGGGGATTCAAATTGGAAAAGGGGACAATTTCTGGAAATCTGTATTTTCAAAATTACTTTGAATTTTGTACTGAAACTTCAAAAACTCAAAACACCAAAGTTGTACATCTTGATAAGATCTACAACTTTTCTTTTTAACTCATCCTCAAATTTTGCTTAGTTTTTAAATTGCACAAAAGGGGGTAAAAACTAGGATTGAAATTAGGGTTTTTCCTTAGCTATTTCCTTACCACCCTCCTTAACTAGGGATTAAACAACCATCACAAGCATCACTTCACAAGATAAACACACTTTAATTCCCTAAGCACAATCAACCAAAATAAACTTATTTTAAGTTGATGCATAATGATGTGCTCAACAAATATGCTTTGAAATGCTTATGATGACATGATCCAGTTTTAGTGTTCGTAACATCAGGGATGTTTTATATATATATATATATATATATATATATATATATATATATATATATATATATATATATATATATATATATATATTCAAAGTTGTTTTCTCGGGAAATGAAAACAACATACATTTAGGGACAATAAAACTATTATTTTTGATATATATTTAGTTAGAGTTATTTCTTAAAAAACAAAAACAACAAACATTTAGAACGGAGGGGGTAGGCTTAAGAAGAATCGGCTGTGTATTTTAATGGACTAATAAAAATAGGAAAAGAAATGAAGAAAGAATACATTAATTTCGTGGCCGCTCTGACAAACCAGCATAATATGGGCACCACCTGCAGAAGAAGAAGAAAAAAAAAGAGAGAAAATCGCTAGTCGTGCACAACGACTCCTTGCAGTCACCGCATTTGTGCCGTCCGTTAGAATCTAACGGTGAAGCTTGCAAAACTCATCGAGGAGGACACATGGGTGGGTGGGTTTCTGTTTCGGTGTTTGTTAGAGCTCGTTTGATAGAGCTTCAGCTTCAAGCCAAAACAGTTTCACTTTTGGTTTCATTGGTGGAGCAGATTCAGCTGAGGAGCTGAAATCAGATATTTGGACCGTTTGGCGAAACAACTTCTCTTGATAGTTTAAAATAATAAAATAACCATAATGTCTTTTTTCTTTTTTTTTCTTTCTTTTCTGTTTTCTTTCTTTTTTCCCTTATTGTTTTCCTTGTTATTCTCTCCTCCGCACGTCTTGGCCTTATTGCCCTCATCTCAACCGCCTTTCTTTTTCCTTTTTTGTCTTTCTTTTTTTTATTTTATTTCTTTTCTGCTGTCCCTGATCCTCTTGACATTTGTCGCGTCCGTTCAAAGCCGTCGGCCACCGGGTCACTTCCGCGCCGCCCCTAGCCACTGACAAATTTCAATATTTAGGACTCAATTTGTCTGCCTCATAAGATTTAGGATCTAATTTATGTGTCTTTCAATATTTAGGACTGATTATGCGAATTTCTTCAAGATTTAGGATTTCAGTCATTTTATCTTTTTTTCTTTTCTTGAAATGTTTTCTCATCTCCCCGCCATCTAAAAAGACCAAACTACCTCTGACTCATTATAGAATAGAAAGATTGGCTTCGTAATCTCCAGACGCTGGTCTCGCAAGCGAGCGAGACAGACGCAGGGCCGCTGCACCGCCGCTCCTACGCCCCCAACGCGGTGCCTCTCAGTCGCCCAGCACGCCCATATACCGCAGCAGAGTTTTAATCACCACCTCGTTTGTCTCCTCATCTTGCTCGTCGCCGTGCTGCGGCCTTGGTCCATTGTTGGCGAGTCGCGCGAGGCCACCAGGCTCGAAGCCTCGAGCGTTCCTGCTGCGGGCACGGCAGGCACCGATGGGATGCTGCCTCGGCCGCACGAGCAAGCTACAGTTCCACCATAACATCAGCCTCAACGTCTTGCTCATCATCGGCCTGCTGCCGCAGAACTTCGCCATGGCGCTCGACACCAGCAACGAGCTCCGGAATCAAATGAGATGGATATGTTCTAGAACCCTAGGGGTAGTTGGTCTTTTTAGGTGACCAGGAGAGGTGAAAAGATCAAAGAAAAAGAGAAAATGAAGATAAAATTGCTGAAATTCTAAATTTTAAAGCAATTTGCATGTCGAGTCCTAAATATTGAAAGACAACCGAATTGAATCTCAAATGTTGTGAGACAGACGAATTGAGTCCTAGATATTAAAATTTCTCCCAGCCACTCCATCGCTTGCACCTGTGCTCACCCTCACCCGTCGCTCAGCACGCCTAGCAACCCAGCAGCTCCGCGTTCGACAGACCCGCTCTGCCCACCCTCGACGGGCTTGCGGCTCAAGAGCGGCACCGGCAACCCCGCGCCCGTACGTCTCGGTGGGGGCAAATTTGCCCAACGCCCTGCACTGGATCCACGGCACCTTGCGGAGCTGGTTGAAGCTCGTTTTTTTTTTTGGCTCCGGTTCTCTCTCTCCTCTCCTCTCAGCGGGTTTTCCGCAGCTCCCGACGCGGAGCAGAGCTGTTTTCTCTCGTTTGGCCGATGGAGCAGCAAAACTGCTCCTGAAGCTGGTCTAAGAGCTATACCAAACGGGCCCCCGTTCTCTTCTCCCGCGGGACAACTAGGCGGCCGCCGCCGCCCTACGGCCACCTGCCGCTGCTCTTCGTCAGCCTCTTTGCCGGCGACAGCACCCACCACACCAGGTATGCCCGCCCGCTCTTCCCTTCCTGCTGTGCAAAACTGAGCACCCAAACCCTAATTTAAGCTATTTGCCGATCTGTATTCGGATCTGATCTAATCACTACATGTGTACACCCATGTCCTTTATTGGGTCTGCCCCTGTGACGGTGGACTAGGCTGTAGGCCTTTAGCTAGTGTTGGAGCTAATTCATTTGATTCAGCTAAACAGTCTTGTTTGTTAAATGGTGAAGGTTCGGTCCCGCTGTCCCTCAAATATAATTTGTTGTAAATGGCCTGGGACATTCTAAAGTCCATCATTTAGTTTTAGATCTTTCTTAAAACATGCTAGCTCTGCTGAACAGTGTTCTTTCAGTGAAAGCAAAGGTCAGACCTGTTCCATCCAGAGAGAGAGAGAGAGAGGGGGGGGGGGGGGGGATCCAGCTCTAACTTACTGTGATGGATATTCCAACCGTTCTAGTTTATTGCACTTATGTTTTGCCGTGTAGTGGAGTCCCAGTGCTAGTTTCTATTCCAAACCTTTTGTGGATTGGTGCAAGTCCGCACCTGTCTGGCTGTATCGAAGCTTCACTGCCATATTCATGGACGAAGACTATAAGTTTATGATGGAGGGTTAGTATGATTGTCCATATGCATTCTTCTTGCATCCAGGCCAAATGATTAGCTACTGTTTATCTTGCTTTTGATAAAAATATTGATTCATTAGTGACACCTCAGGATCATTTACCATGAATTCATCTTTTTTTTTTCATGGATGCCTTTGATGAAAGATAACTTCATGGATTTAAGAATTAAAATGGATGCAAATGTTCTGAACCAGAAATTAAAATGCTTGATAATATTTTAATTGACTTCAAACTTTCTTTTTATGCTGCTGATGTGTTTATTCTCATTTCATTTTGCAGTCAAATGAATAGTTGATTTCATTTCAAGCTATTCCTGAACAACTATATTACAATCATGAAGTCGTTAGCCAAGCAAGAGACACAGCCAAAACCGCGGCTCATTGTGCGCCTTGGTGCATTCCTTGCGTCTCACCACATTCTCTTCAGGTTCACCATCCTTTCTCTCTCCTTCTTTTTGTAGTCTAAATCCTTCCTTTTGTCCTTTCTTGTTCCCCCAACTCATTATTCACCATTTTGGGTCAGTGTTATATGCTGCTTTGCAGGCATTATCGCACTACTACTCCTTCCATCACTTGCAAAAAACACATACCTCTCGGAGAATGCTCTTATACCTGGTATTTTACCCTCCTCTCTATTTCTGTTTACTGCTACTCTATTGATGCATACACACTGTTGTTATTGGACGGTGTGCCTATCTGGTGGCCATACACCCAGATCTTCAGACTGCATACTGTAGATATTTTATAATAAAAAGTGCATTGTAGTGTTCTCAGCATGCTTTGTTGAATATAAGTCCTCTGATGAAGCAGCATATCAATATTGCTAAATATCCTGGTTCTTTGGGTGTTCAGTTTAGCTTTGGGCCTCATTGGATTTATCATGTGCCTAGGAGTACCTTCCAAAAATTAAATGGTTGAATATGATTTAACATAGTGGGTTTTGATATTTGTTATCAAATAGTAAAGGCAGACTATTCATATCCAATGTGGTTGCAAAAATATGCATTGTACTAGCTAGTATAAATCACACAAAAATGGAATATATTGTTGGCCTGCTTTGTCACACTCACTCACACACATGACGGACATTGAAGAAGAGGAGATCAGATCACACACACACATGGACACTAGTGAACGATGCTGCTGAACTAAGGCTGCAGTTATGCCTCTACCTTTCAGATATAGAAGTCCTAGCAAAAACACACGAGCTCAACTGAGGGCCATGCTGTCCTCTAGACTCTAGTTGCTACTATTCTACCTGCTACTATCCTATAGACAGGCAGACACGGAGCTGTCCGTGTTCCTATGCACGTATGTGGCTATGACAAAAAGGTGGGATCACTGAGATGAGAGAGCAGCTGATTATCTAACATATATGTTGTTAAATGATAATGATATTTTTCATTTATGACTCTTTTTGAACTTCTTACACATATAAACTTTTCTAAAACTAGAGCCTCTTGTATGTAGGCTCTGCCAATCCATTATTTTCTACTGAAGATGCCATCGAAGCAAACAGATTTATGAAAGGAATTGAAGCTGCGGCTAGAGACTCAAGAGGTGTAATGTATGTTACTTCATTCAGCCTTTAATTTTTGTATGCGTCGATTTTTGCAACTGGTCTGTTCTGTTCAATATTTCGTGACTGCTGTTTAGAGACTTGCTAGTACATGATACTACTGCATTTTAGTAGTAAGCATACAAGTAGAATCCATGCAACTCGAAATCGGAGTTCAATGCTTTGATAGTAAAAGATCTATTTTTATTCAGTTTTGCATAAGAAACGTGTATATACACTTTTTTTGTTAAGTCTATTAAGCTAAAGTCACAATTTAAATGACTTGTAAATATGAGAATATCCACAGAGAGCTAGTTTAATCCTAGGATTGCAAAAGGTAAATAGTTTTATCCGATTTTTCTCTAGTTTACAATTTTGCGTGCAATGTTACAGAGGTATGGCAAATTTCATAGCACAACAAATAGAAGCTCTAGGTGCAGAAGTGTGTTACCATAAGTTTCTCCCTCATAGCAAGAATTTTCATCCTCTGAAGTTCTTCACCTCCATGACAAATGATATTGCAATTCAACCTAATGGCACGACCACCAATTTTGGGATGAATACTGTCGGCATTGTACGAGCTCCTCGTGGCGATGGAAAAGAAGCAATAGTGCTGGTTACTCCTTATAATTCTCAAAGAGTTCAGTCAAATGAACTATTATCGCTGGCTCTTGGTTTCTCTGTCTTCTCCCTCTTAAGTCGAGCAGCATGGCTGTCCAAGGATGTTGTGTGGTTATCCGCAGACTCACAGTTCGGAGAGTATGCGGCAGTCTCTGCATGGTTAAACCAGTATCATAATCCTGTGTTTTTGAGTCACTCAGTGGGATTGCATACCAAGATGTATGGTGCAAACCATTTATATGATGCTAATTCAGAAAAAACGGAAGTCACAGCTTTCAAACGTGCTGGAACAATGGCTGCTGCTCTCATATTTAAAGTTGGGGAAACCAGAAGATTTAGTGACAGAGATAGTGTTATGATTTATGCAGAGGCGTCTAATGGACAAATGCCAAACTTGGACCTTCTGAATGTGGTGCATTATTTGGCTGTTCATAGACAAGGTTTTCGTGTGAACATCGCTGCATTTAGTTCTTTGTTGAGCTCTGCATGGCTTAGGGTTATTGCCGAAATTTTACATACTCTTGGGAGTGTGTTAAGAAAAATAAATCCTGACTGGAAGCTTGATATTGCAGTCCCTGACTATGTGGAAGGGACTGCAAACCTAGCTAACTCTATGTACAACCAGGTAAGTGAAATTAACTTCCTCATTTCACCTTAATGTCACTTTCCATTTTTATGACTCTGCAGTCCCTCTTATTGGGGTTTGTTCGATACAGGCTCTTGGAGTGCCCACAGGGTCCCATGGTGCTTTCCGTGATTATCAAGTTGATGCGGTTTCTTTAGAATTTTCACCAACATTTCATGTCAAAAATGAGAATGCTAAATCTTTGTTTCTTCTAAGGGGTGGAAGGTATCTTTTTGTGTTTCAGTTATGCTGTCTAAAGCTTCATTGTTGTTAGAGCATGGGGGGCATTTTCTGATTTTAATAAGGGAGTAGGAGAGTTTGCATTCATGCATTGAGGCATGGAACTGTTTGTACCATAACTTCACAGCAATGATAACATAACAGGGAAAAAAATTATTTGAATGTTTTTAATGTACATGTAACAATTGCTGAAGTTGTATTATATTTCAGTAACAAATAGCTGATCAGTAAATAGTTCTGTATCTGCTGTGACCTTGCAAGTTATTGCAGAAAATTATTTCATCAGGGATATGATTACATGTTAGAACCACATAAAAGGCAAAAGTTTACTTGAGTCCAGTCTTATTTGCGCCCCTGACCATTTCATAGCTACAATTTTATAAGAAATTTAGCATATTACAGTTTTGTCAAGGGCAGTACATAGACATTATGTGCATAAAAAAAATTTAATATAAGTGGTACGAATGAGATTATTAGCATGAACTGGTGAAACTTGGAGAAACACCATAATTAGTTGGTCTTGTCTCTCTTTTTTTCTTTCTTTCTTTCCTTTTTTTTTTTTGCATAACTATAACAACCCAATGGAAAATATGTTCATGGATAGAAGTGTTTATGCAAATATTGCACTTAAGTAAACACAGGAACAGGATCTTCTTATGTTGCCACGGTGATAACCTTAGGGTGTTTAACAGCTTTGCTTTGATTTCCTGCAAAAGATTCCTCAACAGAATTTCTTTGATATATTAAAGAATGCTTTTGATTCAGGTTAATTGAAGGAGTGGCACGTTCTGTGAACAATCTGCTTGAGAAGTTCCACCAGTCCTTTTTCCTGTACTTCCTTACAGCTCCAAGCAAGTTCATTTCGGTTGGTGTGTATATGATTCCATTTGCATTGTTGCTGGCACCTCTCCCAATAGTTGCTGCTGCCCTTGCTGATGGCAGTAGAAGCATGGAAAAAACAGTTGATAAGCTGACAGACGACAGTAAAGCAGATGACTTTGCTGATATTCTGCAAAGCAAGGGTGGATCATGGAAATGGCTTCGAGCTGCAAAAGTATTGCTTGTTATCCAATTATGGGCAGTACTTGTTTCACTACTTCCATATTACATTACTCAGATACCTGATGCCACACCTATGCAAAGCGCACTCATTTGGGCTGTGCTCTCCATCGTTGTACTGATCTCCCTGTCTGTCTTGTTTGGCTCACCATACTCAGCTGGTGTTGAATGGAAACTTCTGAAAGCTACCATGATCACTTCCATCTCCATCGGGTTGGGGCTCATGTCAATAATAAATTTTGCCACTGCTCAGCTTGGTGCTCTGATAGTGATCCCAATGTGTTTGTTTTCTCGGCCTCTGAAGGCATCAGAGATGAATTTCCTTCCTCGGGCAGTTTTGTTGGCTTCAAATATAGCCTTTGCTGTGTTGGGTTTTCCTCCAGCTGCGTTGCTGATTATGAAAGGAGTGTCCAAGGGGTCGTGGTCGTGGACAATAGATATTGGAGATTTCTGGGTATGGATGGAGTTTCTGTGGGAATGGAGCAGCGCAACTTATCTGTACCTATTTCTTGTCCATCTTCCCTGCTGGCTTCTGTGCATCCTTGTGTTGCTGCACCCATGTCGCCAATCAGAATCTAAGATGAAGCAGGAATAGCTGTTTGGCATCCAGAGTCTTTTCTTTGGTAAATCTTGTAGGCTAGCGTAGAAATTTCTCACTTTCAGAATTTTTAGTCTGCTGATCATTTACTCGGCTACCCATAATTTGGAAATTATCACCCAGTTGGAAAAGGCTTGTAACATGTGTAGTATCCTGGCCTCATGTAATGGCCGCAACATATTTTAAGGCATGTTTTTCACAAGAAAGCTGCTCGTTGTATTAATTGATTTCTAGGTTTGTTGATAGTAGCCGAGAAATAAATCAAAGTTGGGAGGTAAGGGAAGCTCTAATGTGTTGTGAGGGTATTTCTTTCCATATAGGGAAAAGCGCCAGCAGCGTGCACTGATTAACGCTGGACATGAGATTCAGTAGTGCGCGTATGTCTCAATATGTTTCGATATCTATATATCTTTTTTATTATAGGGATAATTGTGCAACTGCCTCTATTTTGGGACTCAATTGCTCGTTTGTCCCGTTTTTAGAACTTTGCATGTTTGCCCTCATTTTTTGAATCCGAAGTCACTTTTGCTCCTCTTTTCATAAACCGTGAGCTGAGGTTAGATAATAGCAAAAAAAAAAAAAGCTGGAAAAAAGGGAAAAGGAAAAAAGGAGTAAACTACCCTTTATCTATCCCCTATCCTCCCATCCCACCCCGTTCCTTCTATGTTTCGTGTTGGAGCTCGGGGCGGACTCCACCAGAGGCTGTGCGGAGCGGGCGGGCGTGGCACTCCAGCGGTGGGGTGTGCGGGGAGGCGGCGCTCCAGTGGCGGGGTGGCGGGGCTCTAGTGGCAGGGCGGCCGGGATCTAGGAGGTCGGCGGCCGACCTCCAGCGTCAGGGGCGCGCGGCCTTCAGCTCATCTAGCGGACGCGGGGCGGGCTGACCACCACCGCCCCACTTACATCCTTATTCAGCTGGCGGCCGGGTGGCCTCCATCGGCGGGGCGGCCGGGCGGCCAGCCTCCAGCGGCGAGAGCCCGAGAGGGTGCGCCGCCGGGCGCGCGACCAATGGCCTCCAACAGCGGCTTGGCGGGTGGGCGCGTTGTCGAGAGGCCGGCCGAGCGTGGCCAACAGCGAGGCGGTCTTCAGCGGCAACATGGCGACATAGGCTACCAGCATGGAACCGATCTCTGTTCATGTGTTGTGCAAATATTATGTTTATATATTGTGCAAATATTATGCTAAATTTGAATTGATAGAAAATATATATTATCATTTGTCCTAAATAAGTGCATAATAAGCCTGTACAAAAAATTTCAGATTGATTCTTGAGTCACTCATGTCGAAGGCATTTTGGGCTTTTTAGCCTGAACTTAACACCATTAACTCCACTTCACGATTTTCAAAAATAGGAACAAACGAGCAAAATTAAAAAAAAAAGAGAAACAAGCAATTGAGTCCTAGAATAGGGACAGCTGTGCAATTGGCCCTTTATTATATACCTATATCTATAGCTCTGTCTTGTACGCAAAATTTCTCTGATTACTTAACCCCTCCGATTGGGATATTTTAAAATGGTCAATCAAGTCTAGCAATGATATGGAATCTAATGCCAAGATATATTGGGTTCTTTGCATTGCAACAGACATGTTTGCTAGTAAAATGTAAAACATAACATAGTTATGGACGACCAGGAAAATTCACACGAGCTCCGGAGTATCATCTTACTACATATAAACCGTATGCCAAATGGCACAATATATCCAGAGTTACAATTACAACCATATGAGATAGAGTTCTGAACAAATCCCAACAACTTAACCAGCTGGAGCCCTAGATCAGGCCTTGACGCTGCAGGTCAGTGTATGTCTTCTTGTTGTAGATGTTGCCTTCTTGATCCTCGTACTCTTCCTCTAGGTCTGGCCGCCACTTGTTCACCCCTTGTCGTGCTTGAATTTTCTCCCAGAGCGCTTTCGCTTCCTGACAGTGTAGAAATAAAAAATGTTAAAACACATACAATAAAACGGTCAATGTCAAGAATATGGCAGGCATGCATTCATTTGCATTATGTTTCATACAAGGAAACAGAATAAAAAAGGACAAGGAAAAGTGGAAACCAATATGATATGGGCAAGTAAAAACTAAAAGACCTAATTATTCATTACTTGGAGAATAAACAATGCAGTAAGCTATGTATCAATAAGTATACCAAGTAATAAAGAAAATAATATAAAAAAAACAAGAGATGGCATACATCGATGGATGTAATTTCATTGAAATTCTTAGTATTGGGAATGCCAAGGCATCGCATCCCATGCTGATGACGCCATTCCTTGAAATGACGCTCATAAGCCCTTCGCCCCCAATAGCTATGGTTTCCACATATCTCACACTTGAATTCCTGAACAAACCATAACAGTTAAAAACACATCAGATACCAAATTTGATGGAGATCATACTAAGCATAAAAGGCAAAGGGTGCCTTGATGTTACGGTTCAAAGCAGTTCCAGAAGAGGGGAAATGCACTAACAAACATGAACATGTGATCACATAAATACATTAGTCAGATGGATTATATTTCTAAATTAGCATACAATTTATGCAGAAACAGAATCTTTTAGTGCTCTAGACTGGGTAAGGAGAAAACCACCACCTCATTAGGTGGAAAGTGCTTAGAAATTAAAGTCCAAAGGTTACTATCAAATGTTAACACTGCAGAAAACATAATAAAAGATTTCATTTTTCCCTCGAAAACACAGGAGAGCTGCACATCATTATATTAAGAAGATAATGAAATGGGGCAAGAACCCATACAACACTACACACACAAAACCACATACAACTATATATCATCCTATACTGAACATCACTATTACCTTGCAGAAGTGTTAGTCACTGAACAAGGATGGCTAGCCAATTTATATACCAAAACAAAATTACATTTTTGGCATCATAGATTTGAAGTGATGACTGATCAGTTCATAAATGACTGACATCTTAATGCGTGTCAAATAGTCAATCTGTACCATGAGTGAAAGCATTGGTGGTAAGCTACTAGGAAATATACTCCCAACTACCAAATATGACAACTAGTTACCTGCCCAAGGCCATGTAGCTTGTACAGCCAATAGGGGATAGGCTTGCCATCCCAACCCATTGGCAACTTGAGAGGATTGTAGATTTGTTGCTCTTCATCATCACTCTCAGAGTCAGCTTGCACCTCCTCCTATAGAAAAATACATATACATATATATAAGCCACTAGTTGAAAAACTAAGTAGTTTACTTCCATTAAAGAAAAATACTATGTTCAGCCAAGTCGTATAAGATCATACAAAGAATTTGAAGCAAACAAGCCATGAACTGCATTCTAACTTCCTAACTGAAAACATCAGCTCACCTTTACAACAAGCTACAACCAGTACCCAATAAGATTTTACATGTGACTTGTCATGGTATGCGGCTTATAATCAGTTATCAGAGCTAATGTGACAACACTAATCAGCAATCACCATGGAATATACAAAGTAAATGACTTGGAAACCTATTCACTATGTACTGTACCAATGTTTCAAAGCAAAAGGGCATACCATGACCCAGAGAATGGATCTTCAGAATACAAAAATGAGGGGTTACATCTAAGACACTTGCAGAACTGTTTTAGGGGAGAGGAAAATGGTACTCCATGTCCATGAATATGATTTTGGTATATCTCAGTAGGCAACAACAATACTGATCAAAAAGCAGCCAAAAGCATGTTTAGCTGAGTAGTTTTCTTTCTAAAGCATATTGGACATGCATATGTAGTTTATATTTTAAAATTATTAACCACCACACCAATTGGTGTTTTCAAGATAGCACATCAAAGAATAGCAGCAGCTACAACATTGAAAATAGAGAATAACACGTTCTGGACTCCATGAACAGTGCAAGACACAAATAGATAAGTTTTTTTTTCAATATAAGACGGGGATAAGTAACTAATTACCTCCTCCCGTTCTGCTTCCATCTCTTCATACGTCAAAGTAAGCTTCTTCTCCGCATTTTCCTTTGTCCTCACAAAGGCCTACACAAGCAACATAAAGTGTCAAAGATATGTCAGGTACTCAGGTTGATGTCAACATATAGACATAAAAAGATGTAGTGAACACTAGTAGCCCTTCCAAAAAGGAAGGTTAGCATTAACAAGAAGTGGATTGTTCTGGAATGGAATTGGAGCACAGTCCTCGTACAGTTTGTGCTTGGGTTTGCAAACAGAAGTATACACATCTACCATATTAAAACTGGCATGTGATTAGTATTAACTTATTAGGAAAACAGCAAGATGCGATGCACTAAACATCTGTTAATTTTTTATAAAGCCTTCCAAATCATGTTTTAAGTTGTGGTAATACAAATGGAGCTTTCAACGCAGACAAAAGGTGATAGAGAATTCGCACATACAAGATACACAAAAGAAGAAAGCACCCACATATCACATGAATCGACTAACGAAGAAAGCACCCACATATCACATAAACTCTTTCAGAACGATTATTAGTACTTTCCTGCATGCCTAAAATTGCAATTTGAGGAACAGTGTAATGCCAGCAAGCCACACACCCAAAACAAAAAATGATCCCAGAATTTTAGAGAAGACTAACTCAATCCAGATAAACGAGATGGTCTAGCCAAAGAAATCCAAATTCCATTTGAATAGACTAGCTTAAGATGGAAATGAAGTACATTCCTCAAAGTAAACAGGTTTCATCTTCATAGGATTAGCTTATACAAGGAATTAAGTGGTCACAAAAGGATTGACTGTGCGTCCAAAATTACATACATAAACACAGGGAGCAGCGAAGAGCAAACCTCATCTAGCAGCTCACAAAGACGCTTCATCTTTACTTCCATCAATGCAATTTCTTTCTTCATATCATCCTTCAAAGTGTTGCCATTAGAAGCTGTGTTTGAGCCATCTTTAGTATGTGGAACTTTGGCAAAATGCTTCCTATCCAGTTGCTCCAATGGTGTAAGCTGCAAAATATAATTATAATCAACAGTAAGTTCAAAAGAAATGGTAAAAAGGTAACAAAAATAGGTAGCACTAGCGTCTTTAATATCACCTTCAGCAAGAAAAGCCGATCCGCACGCTGTTGAACAGTACCACCACTCTTCAAACCTCGAGCAGCTAAAGCCTAAAAGGATGTAAATGAATCAGCAGAAATCATCAGACAAGGAACCAATGTACAGTCGACGACACCAGACAAGAAAATAATGCTTGGTAACAGCATAATGAGATCAAACCTGTTTTAATTTTTCTGGGCCAAGCTCAACAAGTTCTTCAACTGTGCTGTAGTAATCAAGATCTATTTCAGACTCTTTTTCTGCGCCTTTATTTCCCCATCCAGGTATTTCTCCATTGGCCCATCGTTCCTCGAATTCACTCTCCAGCTGTACAAATGTATGACATTAGAATGTTAATTATAAGTATTTAATCATAAATATGCTCTATGCTATTGAACAAATTACTGCCAAACTACTATTAGCAGCTCCTAAATGAATATAAAGGAGCGACATCATAGCTAAAACACTACAAATCAAAGTATAATCCGAAGTAAAACACTGCATAATCACATAAGCATGTGGAACACAAAGGGACATTAATATAGAAAAAAAGGTAAAATAAGACTGACCTTTAAAAAAATCTTATCAATGTCTTGCAATGGTTCTGTGCGATACAGAAATGACGTCAGATATTCCAAAATGTGTTCCAAGTATTCTCTGTATTGTCTGTCAATTAAACAAATTGAAAGGTTTAAACAATATTGAGCATTACAATTGACATATAAGTGCACCAACATATGAAATGAATGTTAGACAGGTGAAAAAGCTGAGCAATATCATACATATGTACTTGGATATGCATTACCCTATACCATGATTTAGTATTTTCCCCCTATGAACCATATAAATGAATGCTAGACAGGTTAACCAATAAACAGCTGAGCAACTATCCTACATAGACTTGAACATGTTGAGCCCTACTAACCTACGGTAGGTAATTTCCGTGCAGTGTCCCTCACCACATACTACCACTATCAGAAAAGAAAAGGTGGATTCAGCCGGAGATGGATATGGCATAGCCATACTAGTCAAGCCAATACCAGGAGATCATATGTTTCAGACCTTAGTGAAAATACAGGACATACCTGGTAGCTTTATGACTATGTGAGATCTTGTCCGTCTGGGAGAAACAGCCAACATAAGCCGAGTATTCCATTGGCGTTCCAAACTTGGAATTTATGAACTCATTATAAAGCTCATGCAAGTCAAGGTAACGACCAAAAGATTCCTATCAAAATGCAGAACCAGGTCATTAGCAAACCTAATTAAAACTATTGTGAGAATAGTAGAACATTAACAGAAAAAATGTAGTGGATATGCAACATGATCTAGCAGGAAAAGGACCACACAGCGGCGAAAATCAAAAAAGGAATAGATCATTGAACGATTGTCAAGTTATTGATCATTCTCCATCGCAGTTTCAATCATTGTCTAAATCTTACCAGCGACACCACCAAGATCCCACAAGAGGAATCAAACAATCCTGCAGAAATTGAAGTACACGTATCACAACGGAGATACCCTCAGCTTCAAGACTACTGTAGTGAAAGGAAAAGGAAGGACGGACTCTAAAAGGTTTTTAGCACTTTAGCAGAACCCTACTGATGAGCAATGTAACTTGCATAGGTTAAAACAAAGACATAACATGGCAAAAACAATTGCAAAAAGATGTATCCAGGTAAACTGCAATAACTTTAAGGCTTGAATAGTCACAGACTCACAGGCATATAAGTATCAATCATCAGGAAAAATGCATGCAAGTAACAAGTTACTAAGATTAAACATTATATGGCTCATGATAAAAAGGCACACAAAATATCAAGCAGAGTTACAAGCAACAAAAAAGGTGACAATACCTCGCCAGTGAATTCAATAATTGGTTCCTCCTTTAGAAGCTCTTCATAGTCATCAGTTGTACTGACAAAACGGGCAGATGGGTTCCGCCGATGATATTCACGGATCTGTAAGCAAGCAAAAAAAATATACTTAAGGCAAAATTCACAAAAACTAAGGGGGTGTTTAGTTCCAAAAAAATGCAAAATGCAAAATGCCAACTACTTTGGAATGATGAAATGCAAAATGCCAAACTTTTCAGGGTCATGTTTAGTTCCATCCAAAATGCAGAATTTATTGTCCTCGTGAGGCTCTTTTGGGTTTTTTTGGCCTCTTGAGGCCAAAATCCAAAATGAAGAATAACCACCTTTTTGCCAAAAATTTTGCATGGTGTTTAGTTCCATTTTGCAAAATGATGAACCAAAACCCAAATTTTTTTTGAATAGAAGGGGAACTAAACACCCCCTAAAGACACACCCCCTAAGAAAGACTAGAGATTTGCTGAAAAATGAATATTTGTTTGCTAGCACAGCAGAGGGCTAACTGAACCCAAAAAAGGATGCATGTAAAGGATCAACATGGTGCAAATCTCACAATAATAGGGAAACCGACCCAATGTCTGATCACTGATCAGTTTAATTTCCAAGGCTTGCTTTGGGATAGCAAAAAAAAAGAGTACCCCCCCCCCCCCCACACACACACACCATGAAAAAGGAATGTTTTTAAAATCTTGGTTGCTGTCAAATCATTCTGTTTTTAACTTGTCTACTTTTTGGATATTCACACGAGGTAAAAAGGGGCAACAGCATTGAAAAACAATATAATGCTCTTCTATTGATACATGATATGCACCTACCTGTTTCTGACTGACATATTATGGGGTTTAAAGCATTTTCAGATATGCACAATAAGATGCCGAGGAAACTAGACCCATGGAAGGGTTAATCTTAAGAAGGTTAACACATGCTTATATATACAATGTGATTTTACAATTAGCAGAGTTCATAATAAAATGAAATGATGAACTATATCAGGTCAAAAATCTTCTAGCAAAGTGCATAAGATAAATTGAACAGTACATCAGTTGGAAATGGTAGTCAGACCCAAGGACCGAGGTGCTCTTGGGATAATTCAGACCAAGGTTATAATGAATGTTTGCGTGTAAAATGTATTTGGAAATATGTGTGAGGCTCAAATAGTACTTGGTTCAGAATTCTTCAAACCAAATACATGCCAATGATAACTCATAGCTCATTTAATTCCAAACATAAAGGCAATTCTCTGTACATAAATTTAGACATCTGTTCAAATATGGAGCTATTTACAAACATAAGGACCTACATAAGTTTTAAATATTTGTTCAAATGTGGAGGCAGGGTATGCAATGCAATAGCAGGAAGATTTTTTTCTGGAATGGTACATGGATTGGCCATTTAAAAACTGAGTACCCTGAGTTATGTAGGCTTTGTGAAGAACCAAAAGCAACAGTACCTGAATATTGAACTGAAGATGATTGGGGTATTTTAGTGGGTTTCTATCCTCATCTCACTACAATCCATTGGTGGATTTTATGGCTGCAGTTCACTACCAAATCTCTATACAGACTTTTAATTGATGGAGGGGTCAGTGACAGTATGACAAAAGAACTTTGAAAATATCAATTCTTCTATGGTAAATTACAGGCCACGAAAGTTTCAAAAAGAAGGGCCCAGAAATGGCATGTGCATTGTTCTTTCTAATGAACCTGAGAACATAGACCATATTTTCTTTAGATGCCCTATTGCTAGATTTGCATGGTGCAGTTTTACAGAAGCTTTTGGTTGGGACTCTCATCCCATTACTAGATCTGACTTCATGGGAAGTTAGGCTAGAACTAACCTGAATTTACCGCACCGTACATACTTTCTTTTTTCTTTGCAGGCTTGGCATTGTACATACTTTCTTTTTTCTTTGCAGACTTGGCATTGTCAATTTGGATAACATGCAATAAGATGAAATTTGAGAGGAAATATCCTAGCCACCACTCTGAAGTGCTGTTTTATGCTATATCTTTTCTGCAGAAGTGGATGGAGCTACCACTACTAAAGCCAACAAAAGACCACCTTAGAGTGGAGAAGATCATTTCAAACTGGATGAAAAACCCAGACATTATGGAGCTTTAGTTGTGTTGTAACAGGATAATTCCTTCTGGTTTGCTTTTATTTGTTTTTGCATGCTGGTATCTCCAGACAGATAATTTGCACCGTGCATTATTGCTTTCTTAAAAGCAGAGGAGACTCATCTCAAAAAGAAAAACATAATATGCAGCATCATGAGCTTTGGTGCCTGTGTAGTGAGTACAGGAATCTATTTGACTTTTGTCAGACTCACAGTCAGGCAAGCAGCTAAGCAAGGTTATATATATTATATATACCTCTTTGAGCCTTTCATAGTACTTGCTAAACAGTCCACTTTGCGTGGGCGCAGTAAGATGAGTATTGATCTCATCCTTCCTAGCATTGTCCTTGTCCTCGTAGATTTCCACCTAAACAAGTCGCAAGCAACATTAGCAAAAGTGAGATCGTCACTGGACAGCAAAATCTCAATTTCTCAAGGGGCAATTCCTCACTCAGACCAAGAGAAAAAGGAGGGTAGAACGGTACAGAAATAACCCTGGCCAAAACCTCCGGTGAAACAACACTAATCAGGTTGTGCCAACTAAAAAATAATAGCACAAAATCCATCGACGCAGATCGAATTCAGAGATAAACATATAACATGATTTGTAATAGGAACTCGCGAGAAAGCCGGATCTGTAATTCCTCATACGCTCAGAAGGCAATCCTAAGCAAACATCCCGATTGGACAGAAACGGCAAATACCGATCGTCCAAACTTAACCCAGCCAAGCAAAGCGAGTCACTGAAGTGGATGCAGTCGTGAACCTCAGAAAGAGAAAAGGTGACATACGAGCTTGCCGGAGGTGGAGACGACGAGGTCGAGCATATGGCGGACGCGGTGAGACTGAAAGAGGCGGTCGCGCGGGTTAGCGGGATCCCTTTGCAGCTCGCGCACCGCGAGCCGCTCCAGCCTCTCCAGGTCCTCATGGGCCGCCCGCGTCGCCTCCAGCACCGTTGACGCCATGGCCCGCCCGCTAGGCTACACCCGCCTCCGGTGTTCCGGCGGAGGCCGGGTGTCGCGCAGCGCCGCAGTGAGGCGGGAAGGGGGAGGAGTTGCGCCGGGTAGCTAGGGTTTTGGGGGATTCCGATTTCGCGGTACGAGGACGAGACGAGGGCCCTGTTTGGACAGATTTGGGCCCGTCTAGAGTGCTGAAGCTCAGGAAAAACATCCCCTAGAAAAAAGTAAAAACAAAAACAAAAAAAAGATAATTACACGGATGCACCAAAACAAGAAGAAGTTCAATTCGGTTTTTTATGCACTCTTATTTTTTAAGATTATTATTATTTTGTGTCTTTTTAACTATCGTTTGTATTAGTCTTTATTTTTCCTTGAGCTATAGTATTATATATGAAACTCTTCTAAGAGTTGTTATAGAAAAAATATAGTCTCCTACAATAAAGGCGAAAAGAGAGAACCAAGGAGGGTGTTTCTACCGAGCGAAAACACCAGTCCCCTCTGTCTCTAATGGTTGCTTTGGCCTTGTTTAGTTCTAAAAAGTAACAAAAAAATTCAAGATTTTCTGTCACATTAAATCTTATATCACATGCATAGAGCATTAAATATAGACAAAAATAAAAACTAACTATACAGTTTGCTTGTAATTTGTCTGACGAATTTTTTAAGTTCAGTTAGTTTATGATTAAAAAATATTTATTAAATACAAACGAAAATATTACAGTACTCGAAACGAAAATATTTTGCAATTGAACAAGCCTTGATCACTGCCTCTGCCTCTAATCTAGAAGAGTGCCTCGGTTGAGGTATCCATTTCTAGTCTTGTATAAAAGTCTGGTGTCATCCGATGCTCAACTGCAGCCTAGTTATGCGCATCTAGAGGAGTAGCCGTGGGTCTCGGCAGCATGAAGTATTTGGATCTGGAGTCTCTTGTTACCATTCCGAGTATGTCTCACGTATACGGCTTGGATCCGACCGAATGCTGGACCAGGCGATTCCTTCATCTCACCTTTTATGGGCCGGTTTCTTGTCCGCGGGCCAGGTGACGGCAGACCAAACTGGGCCAATGTCTCTCGTACTTAGGGCCTATAACAAAACCATAGCCTGAATTTCCTTTTTTGAGATTGGGGTGGGGCAGTTTCATTCATCTCGGTAGCCAGTAGCCTGAATGAACCCGCAACCGCTTTTAAAATAACCGACGCGAACTCATCCCTAATAAACTGAGGCTTTGTTTAGATCAAAAATTTTTTGGATTTTGATACTGTAGCACTTTCGTTTTTATTTGACAAACATTATCCAATTATGGAGTAACTAGGCTTAAAAGATTTGTCTCGTGATTTACATGTAAACTGTACAATTAGTTATTTTTTTTATTTATATTTAATGTTCCATGCATACGCCGTAAGATTCGATGTGACGGAGAATCTTATAAAGCTTTGGGTTTTTGGTTGTATCTAAACAAGGCCTGAATCAAACCTTGAAAATACACATATACCCGCCCCATGTCGTAATCATCGTAATGTCGTCTTCACAAATCGAAGGCGCTACGAAATGTTAAAGTCGTTGAAGATATGATATAACCAAACTACTAGTGATAGTAGTAATATATAATCCACAGTATGTTTGTATTTTTCCCACTGAAATCTCCCTCAACCCGTCGTCTTGTGGCTTTGGATAACAAGTAGAGCAACAGCCAACAGGTGGCTATGTCACGCCAGCCGTCCACGCTCGGTACTAGTAGATTTTCCATCAGGTGCTTGCTTTCTTAACAAATAGCGCGCCGTGCCAAGATCAGATGGCAACGCGACACGCCATGACACGAGCCAGCTTCGTTTTCTAACGGGGGACGCGGCCGCGAGCAGCAGACGCGAGCGAATGACGAGTAGCGGAGTAGGGCATCGGCATCGCCGCGGCCGGCCGGAACCCGGAAGAGGACACACACAGCGCAGCGCAACGCAACGCATCGGTCCGCGCGCGAAGGGGACGTGCGCGACGTCCCTTGGGCGTCGGAATGGGTCGCGGAGCCCTCCAGTCGCCGCAGCGGCCGCGCCTTCTCCTCCTCCTCCGATCAGGATCAGGATCAGGTTCAGGCCTCCTCCAGTCCTCCCCTGTCCCGAGCTCCTGCCTTTCAGCCTGGACTTTTTTTTGTTCGCGCGAACGTCTCGTTACCCACGCTACGGTCTCTGCGTACGTGCCCAGGGTCGTTTTGATGCGCGGAAAAAGAGGGCCATGGCAATTTGGCAAATGATGCAGCGAGATGGCGACGGAATGGATGGAGGTCGGGTTCCCATGGGCGGCGTGGCATAAACTGGTGGCGCGGAAGAAAGAATGCGTTGGCGTTGCCAGGTCGCGACGTCCCTTCTTTTATTTCCCACCGGAGGAGTGGGAAGGAGTGAGCTTTTGACTTGGGATGGGTAAACAAAAAGGGGGGTAGCCAGGCAGGAGTAAACTTTAACCAAGTGTCGTTCTCCGATCTCAACGACGGTGACGTGGAGGATCAGCCATTTTTTTTTAATTTACACGCATAAGTATCTTCCGTTTCTTATAGTAGGAGTACTATGCTCTAGTTGATGTCTCTATCTGGAGGGAGATCGGGGATCACGTAGCCTGCATTTGCAAGGCCACCATCGAATTCGCCAAAGATGTGCATTGGAACGTGTAAGAGATGCTCCAGCAATCTTCTCCCTTGTTTCGTTCGAGCTAGGAGTAAAATTGTTATGTGCTTACCCTGTACAAGATGTACTTCGACTAGAACTGATCTGATAAGCACGGTAGCGCTAGCAGACATGTTGAAGAGCTAGCAGGCTACAGTAGCAGCCAGGAGCCCATGGTGTGTCCGTTCGGGGACGTGACAGGGAGAGACAGAGGATCGTGATCAGTTGATATGATATCCTCCATGCCTTTTCGTTCTGATGCTCCGGCGGCGTGTTGTACATGAAGGATGATTGGTCAACTCGCAGGTAGGTGAGGTGTGCGGGAGTCGATCAGAACTACAACCTCAGAGGCTCGCAGAGACGTGGCGCTGCTTAATTTGAGGGAGGCTGGCACTGGAGGCAGGTCACATGGTTGGTCTCTTTTGTGGGTGTGTGGTTGCCACACTGTGAAGCTTGATTCATTTTCCACATAATAACCAGGTGGTTGGGACCTCGATAATGGAGTGGGTATATATGGCCTTGTTTAGTTCCGAAAACTGAAAAGTTTTCGAAACTGTAGCACTTTCGTTTGTTTGTTTGTGATAAATATTGTCCAATTATAGACTAACTAGGATCAAAAGATTTGTCTCGTGATTTACAGTCAAACTGTGTGATTAGTTTTTATTTTCGTCTATATTTAATGCTTCATGCATGTGCCGTAAGATTCGATGTGACAGAGAATCTTGAAAACTTTTTGGATTTCGAGGTGAACTAAACAAGGCCTATATATGGACGTCTCTGAAAATGGACACTAGAATTGAAAGAAGAAGAGAGGGATCAGTCGATTGGACCACAGCTCCAATGGGGAAGGGAAACAGGTACTAGTAGCCCTGGCCTTGGAAATGTCAGCATCCAAGTCTAGTCTTCGTCGCTTGGCACACAATTTTATCCACGCAAAGTGTGCTGAACTTCTCTTCCGAGTCAACTTCTAGAGGGTTAGCCAAATATGTAACACGCCTACTACAAGCTAAGGCTACCCCATAAGAGCAAGTATTATAATACAGTCAGCTGTTGGCTGTAAGATTTCTTTACAATCTTCTTGCAGCCCACTCATATAATATTTAGCTAATCACTATTAATACATGACCCACTTGTCTGTTTTACAGATTTATTTTTTTTTGTTTTTGTGTCTGAGCCGGCTGTAAGCTTTCAGCCCGCTTTTACTCTCTCTCCTCTTCTCTCTCCTTCACCTTAACATTTAGCTAGCCTAACGTCTCTTACGTATTCAGTGAAAACTAAGGCCTTGTTTAGTTCGCAAAATTTTTCAAGATTCTCCGTCACATCGAATCTTGCGGCACATGCATGGAGCATTAAATATACATGAAAACAAAAACTATTTGCACAGTTCATCTGTAAACCGCGAGATGAATCTTTTGAGTCTAGTTACTCTATAATTGGATAATGTTTGTCAAATAAAAACGAAAATGCTACAGTGCCGTTTTTCACCAGTTTTTGCGAACTGAACAAGGCCTAAACAGACACAGTTGGAAACTCTGCTTTAGTGGGGGACAAAATCATTACCATGAGCTATGTCAACAAATCCATGCTCTCGCACAGATGGCACCGTCCTCTGCTGGGCACTAGGGGAAAATTGCCGTGCCAGTCAGCTGAAGGTGGCGTCGTCAGAGCGCTCGCGGAGACAAAAGTCGATTGCTGCATGGAAAGCGATCATAAAAAAAGAGAGGGAGAGCGGCGCGAGCGGCGTGCAAGCAAACCCGACCAATGCTTTCTCGTTTTTCCGAACCGTGGGGCGTTGGTGCCTCTGTTTTGGGCACACCGATTCGTGGCAGCAGGCTGGCAGCACACGGAGAAACGGGCGCGGTCCTCCACTCCACTCCACTCCACTCCTGCGTGCCGCGACGCGCGAGGAGCCTGCCTACTGGGCCACGCGACACGGGACGAAAAATCCAAAGGCAGCAGGCCGCGCTCGCTTCGTCCGCTCCCTACCCGACGAGGCGGCGAGGCGACGACTACCCGCGGCGCGGGCGAAACGACGCCGATCGACCGGGAGCAAATTTTTATGCGACGCCACGACGATCCATCCCGTCGTGATATGAGGCGAGCCGACCGACCGCGACGGGCGAGAGACGGATAAAGCAAAAAAAAAAAACGGCCTGCGTCGTCCGCGCGGCGGGGGTGGGGGGCGGCGTTGGTTGTTTGCATTCTAGCCAACACCGATTTGGATTTCCTATATGCACAGTGGCATGTGATGTGAGGCTGCACGCAGGACGCATACATATGCATGCATCCACGGGAAAGTCGTTGGCGTGGGGGGCCGCCGCCGACAAACCGGCTGCGAGACCCATCGGATCGTTGGCGGAATCCTGTGCCCCCTGATTGCCACTCTGTTTCGAGTTTCCGGTGTGTCTGTCAGCTCTTGCGGTGCTAGACGGACGGGGCAAGCCGAAGCCGCGAAGGAATAATAACATAATAATCAATCAGTCAAGCAGCGTGAATGAAGAGCTAGAACATGGACGACTTGCTGTTTTGTTCCTTCTACTTTTATATTATATAGTAGAATTCTACTTTTGTTATATAGGAGTAGTACAAATACACGACTGAAAAAGATACAAATGGCATGCCAAGTCTGAGTTGCCATTCGCTACTTTAACGGGGACACACACAACAGACATGTGCATGGAGCATGGCATGATCTCGTCACAACTACCAGCTGCTCGTTTCTTTTCTGTCGCTACTATATCTTTCTTATTTTTTTCCCCCCACTTCAACTTGCGCACGAATCTGTGGTCTTGGATCATTGCAAGGAATCTTGCTTTGTTAATTGCAAGAAAGAGATTATTTGCCCTCTGCCTGCGTGGCTTCTTGCTGCTGGTTGGACCTTGGTGCTTGGTTGCCTCCAAGGGATGACCTTTAATAAAAAAAAAAGACAGTGGAGAGAATCTATCTCATCTTCATACGCTTTATGAATGTAGATCCTGATAAAACAAAAATTTATGGTTGGGTCCTTAACCGGAGATTGGCGCAGCAAAAATCTCCTCGGCTTCCTGCTAGAGAAAAGTTAACATTATTTTCTACAAGATCTTTTTTCTATTTTGGCCTACGACTTCTTATAACAACAACAAGAAGAAAAAAAAACGCCCGGATAAACTTTTTTTATATAAAAAAAGCTCTAGCTATCAGCTGGTTGCGGCTACATACATGGCATTAGCAATTTGGCATGCCTCACGTGTATGACTTCTGCGGTTATTCCCGCGACTTTGCCGCTCGATCTGCAGCACGTCTAGTTGGCGCTCGAGAGCGACAACCTGCCGTTCCAATCCTCCATAACGTCGTACTCCTATGTGATTGCATCAGATTCCGGAGTCCTTCTCTTCATTCAGAGACACCGAGAATTCCCGTAGATCAAGGCATGATGAAAAGAGAAGCACGACTCTGAACTGCGACTTGCCGCCGCATCATTTTAATTACTTCCTCTCCTTCTTGGAAACAAAAACACGAACGAAAGCAATAGCATGGACGGAGAGTACAAACGCAACAAGTTAGTGCATCTTCAGTTCAGTGCAAAAACTTACAATTTCCAGTTTCCCAATCGATGTGCTTTCTCTCTCTGCTTGCTAGTGGTTGGCACACGAACCATCAGGCCATGGGACGTACTATACGTTCCTTTGTTGCATGAAAAGCCGTCATTGACTGATCGATCGGGTTGCTGCAACTGCAATCTCGCCTCGCTTCACCCAGCAGGCAACACCGTGATACAAGCAACTAGTTATATATATATATATATCCCAGTCGCGGATCTCGCGATAGATGTTACTGTCGCAAGGTCCACTTATCACTCCGGGCACTGTAGCTTGGCCAAGTTTGTCCAAAAAAAAAAGAGGTTGCAGTGTGCTTCTCACTTTCTCAGTGACCGATAAACACATCCTACCCAACTATATTTGACCAATCAATACATTATAAGGACATCAAACACAGGCAACAGTTTCCCTCAAAAAAAAAAAAAAGACAGGCAACAGTGTCCGTTTGGAACCTTTCTACCCCAATGGCAAGTGCAGGAATAAAAATATCAGTGCAAGGAACAAGCCAAAGGGTGCATTTCTTCGTGATTTTTCTGTCCCGACCACAAATCTGGTGATCTCTTTCAGAGCACACAGTTCAGGTTCCTGGAGAAAGCACGGAGAATTCCCAAAACGCCAAGTGGCCAGTGGGTCGCTAGGACGTCACCGTCAAAGCACATGGGCTCAACAAGCGAAGACCGGACGCGAGAGGATCGGAGCATATTTTATACTTACACACTAATAATGTTTTCTTTTTCCAAGATCGAAAGGAGATCCAGACTTGCAAGCCAAGGAGATTGGGCTGAATAAGAACAAATTAAAGTACCGGTGCGAGATCTTACTGCCTCTATCATGCCGATTCTGTGCCCATTATTACAATGATGCGACTGCGACTACTTAAATTGCGTCTTGTTTAGTTCTAAAAAATTTTACAAAATTTTTCAGATTTTCCGTCACATCGAATCTTGCAGTATATGTATGAAGTATTAAATATAGATAAAAGAAATAATTAATTATACACTTTACTTGTAATTTACGAGACGAATTTTTTAAGTCTAGTTAGTCTATGATTAGACAATATTTATCAAATACAAACGAAAATACTACTGTATTCATTTTGCAAAAAAATTTAAACTAAACACGGCCTTGATGCACGTTATTAGGTGGCCGGCGGAGAGCCCTCGATAGCAGTGGTAGGTTAAGCTTTTTTTCTCCTGTGATGGTGTCGGGAGAATCGCTCGGGTTCCCCCGGGGCCTGAAACACATGAATGCCGATCGAGTCCAAAGGGGCATCGATGCAGAGCAGAGCTTCCTTATCAGTGACCAAAGTAATGGGGGAATCTGTGCACCGCTTTTGGCTTTTGTGGGGCGCCTAGGAGGGAGGCGTTTTCTCGTTGCGTTGCTTTCTTTGCACCTACCGTTCGCCCGACCGTAGGGTCGGCGTCCAACACCAACATGGCGTGAGGACCACATGGTTGACGAGATGGTCTTGCTCCTTGCGCTAGTTTCAATGTATGTTTCAAAAGTACATGCCATATGAGAGAGAGGTTTCATCCCCATGAAACTCATGTGGCTCGGTTATCTAGTTTATAGTTTTGGTAATTGTGTCATGAAACTATGTATTAGGACTGGCCTTAGACCAATCTTAAGACATGTTTCATGGGAGTGTTATGCACATTAAATGGGGTGCCACATAAGTAAAATTGCTGACTTGGCAGAGTCATTAAATAAAAGAATTTCATCAGATGAGAGAGAAGTTTTATCCCCATGAAACTCATATGACTCGGTTACCTAGTTTACAGTCTTGGTAACTGTGTCATGAAACTATGCATTGAGACTGGCCTTATGCTTTCCCTTCTATTTCCTACATGTACCCCCTAAAAGCCCTTCGGGTTCACACTAGGCCTTGTTTAGTTCCATATTTCAAGATTTACTATCACATTGATTAATTTTTGGACGCATATATGGAGCATTAAATATTGATAAAAAATAACTAATTGTACGGTTTGCCTGTAATTTACGAAGCGGATCTTGAGCCCAGTAAGTCTGTGGTTGGACAATAATTAACAAATACTCCCTCCATTCCAAATTGTAAGTCATTCCAAGAATCTTGGACAGTCAAAGCATTTTCAAGTTTGACCAAAATTCTAAAGATAAATACTAAGATTTGTAACATAAAGTGAGTATACTATGAAAATATAATTAAGAAAGAATTTAATGATACTTAGTTGGTATCATAATAATAATAATTTTATCATATAAATTTGGTCAAACTTAGAATAGTTTGACTCTCTAAGATTTTTGAAATGACTTACAATTTGAGATGGAGGGAGTACAAATGAAAGTGCTACAATAGCGAGTCCAAAAAAATCGCAAACTAAACAAGGCCTTAAATGGATGGATATTTATATGTACATATTGTGAGTTTAAAAAAGGTGGAAGGCAAGTCACATGGCTGCACACGCATCACAAAATACACAGGCTGAGGTAGCTAGACCACGGTACGAGTGTTTTGGTGCCAACAAAAGTTTTATAGTTCTACACTCAACATAAGAAAGGGTGAGAGTGAGGGACGACAGATGAAGACGGAATAAGAGTGAAGGACATAAAGACGAGGGAGAGAGTGAGAGACGGAACAAAGAAACTGATTTCTTTTAGTATTAGATTAGATAGATATAGATATTACTCTCTCTCTTTGTTGTATGTAAGTGCATATCTCAAACTTAGAGAAACCAACAAATCTTAAGTTTGACTAAATATATACAAAAGTACTAATATTTATAATATGAAATAACTAGTATTAGATTAATCACACTATATATCTTAATAATAAATATATTTTGAAACACTATTCTATTAATACTATTTTTACTCTCTTTATTTTGTATGTGGCATATTAACTTTGTCCTAAGTCAAACATTGCTATCTTTGACCATCAATTTAAAAAATCCTTATAATTTCACATCATATTATGAATTATATATTACAAAAGTATGTCTTATGTCATTGTCCCTATAATTTGTCTTAGGACAATGTTAAAGTGACATGTGAAAAAAAGAGTAAGATCTAGTCAGATTTGAGATTGATCGTCTTCTTTGAATGCAGATGTTCACTTAGGGTGCATTTGCCATTTGGCACCGTGAGTCAGATCCATTTCTTATGAGAATTAGTAGAATCCAAGACAACCAGCACATAGGTAAAACGTTTTTGCTTGAAACTGTTCCAAGTGATTTTCATTTTTCTAGCTACCAACATGAATCGGTGAAAACATGGTTTAACAGTGATTCTAATTTTGCAGCTATACACTCAAGTGATTCTAATTCACCATCTGAAACTTTACCTCAAACGGCTCTATTTGCTTAAACTTATTAACCTGGTTTATCAGTCATAGTACAGTATCTCACAATAAATCAACCATCATACTTTACAGGGCAATATTTCTACGAGATTTTGAATCCTAACAAACAAATGGGTCCTTTAACATGGAGATTCTAGAGTGCTGATGCAAGATGACGACATGGTATCTTGGCTAGCTCCAGATTCCCACGCACCATGCCCTGTCTGCGAAACATGGGAGGCAGATGGCTTTGTCTAGCTAAAACCTTCAATAAAAGCGACAAACTAACAACTATAATAGGAGTACAACGATTTTGACATTGTGGTTGGTGGTGCGTGTGCACATTAATCAATGGTTTACCAACCAGATTAGACTTAAAAACCATTCCCTTCGCCGGGGCGGGGGAGGGGAGATGTCAGACTGAAGTTTTGTTTGTTTATGGGCTAACTTGTCTGGTTCTATTGCTAATTTTTAACTAACTAAAATTTAGTCACTTTAGTAGCTAAAGTTCCAAACACACTGACTAAAAATAAACTAAAATATTTTAGTCCTACTAGTCATCCAAGAGTAGCTAAAATTTAGCAATGGGAACCAAACATAGCCTAAATTGAGCTTTTGACATACTATTGCATGTTTGATCTTGTATTTGCTTGCGCCCCATAAAAAAACCAAGAAGTTTTATGTATCCAATAATGGCAATTTTGGAGCTCGCAAAGAGAAGAGCCGGAGCTAGCTGTGGTCTGATGGTTTCTTGTGTTCCTCGGTGGTAGGTGCGATTCCTTGTAGATCCTCTTCTATCTTCTATCTCAGCGGACCAGTGGATTCCATAGCTTGTGAGTTGGAAGTCACCTAACATTTGATTGAGGCAGCTAGGTAAGCTGAGTTGTTGTAAATTGTAATGCAGAAACAAAACCTTTCTTTGTCCAGCCTTGAGTAGAGTACTTTGGTGGCATAACATTAGTAGAAGGCTTGATAGGAGATACGTTGAAATTACTCTTTTCGTTCTAATTTATAGATCGTTTTGGCTGCACGTGAAGCAAAATCTTTCGTTTAGGTGGAGATGGAAGTGCTTTCTGGACTGATGTGGATCAGTGCTAGTAAATAATAATACTCCCAAAAAATTGTAATTTTAATTTCCTACAAAGTTAATATTTTATCTCAAATTTAACTGTCCCTCCTTTCTTCAAGAAAAATACACATCTCGTTTTTTTTAGAAGTAAAAAATTAAGACGATTTGAATGGATATGCTAGAATGTATTCTTTTCGAATTTCATGGCAGATTAACTATACATATATAAAGTGCGGGTATTTGCCTATTTGGGTTCATTGGCTAAGGGCACGTACAACACAACGTTTGAAGCCGTCTGTATACCTTGTAAATTTTGTAAAAACGTCCCTCACAAGCTTGATAGGAGATAACGCAGAGGAGGGCATGTAGTATATAGGATCGTTGCCTTCGAGCAACTAGTCACGGATCCGGCTCTGGTGTGCGGGTTGCGGCAACAAGGGCCCAAGGGTACAACGGCAGCAAGGCAAACCAAGTGCACATCAACATTGCCATTATCCCCGGCGACGAAGCGGGCACGCAAGCAGGCGGCGGTGGGAGGCGAAGGGCGAGGCACGTCGCGGCCCATGGTGTGCACCTAGAGCTTTGTTGTGGATCCCGCCCGACGGCGATTGTCAAGCCTGTTGGTCGTGGATCCGGCTCATTGATGGATCTGCGACTGCCATCAACGGTTTCAGAGATACATAATTCTAAAGTTTGATCAGACACTAAAAAATTTAGAGACCGACACGTTTAGCTATCTTTCACTTTTGAATCCATATGTCAAATTCAATCAGCCTTAACCAATGATGTTGTTGATCTATAGTTCTTCCAATATTGTTTAAACACTAGCAAAAATTTATTAAGAAGCAACCCAAATATATACAAAATAGTATTTACGGTTGATCTTAGCATCATGCACAACATTAAACAGTTACAAACAGTAAAAAAAATAGTTAAATAGTTTATTATAAGACTTGTCTTTTTAGGTGTCTATACATTAAATTTGGAGTACTTAGAAATAAACCGGTAGTTAAATATGCCCTAACGGGTGAGAGGGCCTAGTGTCCATTCTTATATATTCCGAGGAAATGCTCCACTTAGGCCTTGTTTAGATCAAAAACTTTTTGGATTTTGACACTGTAGCACTTTTGTTTTTATTTGACAAACATTGTCCAATCATGTAGTAACTAGGCTTAAAAGATTCGTCTCGTGAATTACAGGTAACTGTGCAATTAGTTATCTTTTTTTATCTATATTTAATGTTCTATGCATTTGTCGCAAGATTCGATATGACGGAAAATCTTGTAAAGTTTTGGGTTTTTGTGTGTATCTAAACAAAGCGTTAACATGTGTCGCTTGATCCCATTTGGCCGCGTAGCAAAGGCGACGCGCCGACGCCAAAAGGCTCATGGGCATCTCACGTGCACATCACGGGACGTGACAGGTAGAGAATCTCATCGCCAGGCTGGCAAACAGCGAGCTGCACCACCTGTATTTGTCCCCGCGAAAAGAATTCTGTTTCTCTGCGCGTATATATACGATATATTCATAGATATATTGTGATAATCAAGGATGCTTATATAAGCAGGTTGGTAGCCTCCCCGGTCTTCTATCCGTAGGTCTTCTCCCTTGCCAACTTGCAGAGGCGCAAATGATTGGTCCCCAGGACACGACTGGGAATTCAAAGTTGGGTTGGGCCCATTCCGTCAGCGTAAAATACTGCTACAGTGTCTAGTACTTTATCTGCCTAGCAACCGTTGTTGTTGACTGTCAGATATCATGTTTGTTCATTTGTCTTATTATAATTTTTATATAAATATCATCTATTTTAATATGACTTATTTTATTATTAAAAATACTTTAATAATAATTTATCTATTTTAAAATTTGTATAAAAAATTTGAATAAAACGAACAGTCAAATATAATTGGTCAAAATAAAAAATATTGATCTTTTTGAGACAGAGGGAGTATATATCTAATAGTACCGATCGGGTCGTAGACTGCCAAACGAACACCAGTACAGTACGCCTAGAGATGGTTCCGTAGAATGCCACTATCGTTGAAGTATTTTGCTAGATGAATTCATATTTTTTATGTATAAACACAATACAATTGCAGCTGTATACACGTACACCTCCGCTCGTATGCTCTCAGAGCGTCTTTTCCGTAGACTGCTGGGATTCTCTAAGCATTCCAAATCTCACTTCTAAATCTTTTGACACTTAGAAAAAAATCATCAAAAACCCACGGATGTATCTGCACGTAGGTATGCCAAGGTGAAATGTAATGGAAAAGAACAAAGAGTACAAACAAGTTCCTAATGCAAATGCATAAAAGAGAAAGAATATACAAAAGTGGTTAGGATAATTTAGAAATAGTATAGGAATTCTTGATAGGATAATTTAGAAATAGTATAGCAATTCTTGATGTAAAATTATCTTCTATATTTTAGGAGTGAATTATCGAAAATTGTTGGAAATGATCTTATTTATTTCTTTGATACTTTTTGGCGAGTTGAAAAACACCATGGTTTTGAGAATAAATTATTGGAAACTCTTAGAGATGCTCTTACATACTCCCTCAATTTCAAAGTATAGGTAGTTTTAACTTATTTAGTTACATACAAGATTTTAACTATGTAGATAAACACAATGTATATTAGTGTGTTTAGTAGACTTTGACTTCTTCTCTACAGCGTATTGTTGCATTATTGTTCACATCAGTCGTTTTTATCTCTTATGTCAAAATGATCTAAGAGCCGGAAGAAGTCGCTATCTATGGCTCCTCCAGCTCCGCCTCCTCCGACATTGTAGCGTAGAGCAAGTTTTGAAAACTACTTTTTTTAGGCACTCACAATGCAGACTCTATCATAGAGTCTAAAGTTATTTATTACCTCGAACAATGTGGACTTGGAGTCTAAATAAGACTTGAAGTCTTATTTTTTCTACCTCTTTCTTCAATAAATATGCTGCCACATCAGCAAAATACCATAAATAATATGTAATTAAGTGTCTTGGACTCTGTGATAGAGTCTTGCATTGTGAGTGCCCTTAGAGACATGTTTTAAAAACTACTGATAGTGATAGTTCAACATTAGTTGCCTATTCTATTGTAGTGCTTACTCTATATTTGAATCTCGTACTCTTTATGAAGTATCATCTGTGGTTCATTCCCCTAACTATGGAGCTCATGTAAACTGGAAAGTTTCGTATCACATCGAGATAGTAAGGCCTTGTTTAGTTCTCAAAAAATTTCAAGATTCACCGTCACATCGAATCTTGTGGCATATGCATGAAGTATTAAATTTAGACGAAAACAAAAACTAATTACACAGTTTACCTGTAAATCGCGAGATGGATCTTTGGACCCTAATTAGTATATGATTGGACAATATTTATCACAAACAAACGAAAATGCTACAGTATCCAAAATCCAAAATTTTTGCCAACTAAACAAGGCCTAATCTGCAGTTCAGCACACGGATGATGCCATGTGAAAGTTAGCGGCATATTTGCCTTGGAAACGGTGAAATTTTAGAAATAAGCATGGGAATTGGCGACAAATCAGCAAGTGGGCACCCTCTTTCTTTTCTTTTATGACACGGCAAAGTAGTCCTTGGATCTACACATCGATCTGGCAATTGTCTCTTTCAAAAGATCACCGATCCACAGACCTCGATCAACTTCTCCAAATGTATGATATTTCAAATCAAAGCACTTATAGTAGTACTAGTAGTATAATAGTGTTTTTCTTCGAACTTGTTTATTTTCATAGGATGCATCACGTCTTTCCAAGTGTTATTTGCTAAAACAAGAGAGGTGCAGCACCCGACGCTGCGGCCCAAGCAGGAGTGGAGAGGGTGTCAGACAGGCCAGGCGAGCGTCACGTGTGAGCGCACCGTCCGGTCGCACTGTAGAAATCGCTTCGCTTCCGTGACCAGCACAGCAGCCAGCTGCCCCCAGCATCACGCAGGAGCAGACGGCGCAAACAGCCCCCAAAAACGCTCATGGAATGGGGAATGCACCAACAAGTATGCGTGCCCGTTCTGCCCGTGGCCATGAGCCAGGGGGAGCACTCGCAGATGGCATCATGGCAATGCTCAGTGCTGCCATGTTTTACACCGTGCCACCGTGGGGACCCCAGGCCTGCACATTGCATGGGGTCCATGGCTCGAACGTGGTCATCGCTTGCATGGCAGCTTGTCAAATGCCACGGGACCCCTTGACCACGGCCCCAATCAGCACCGTCTCTTGCTTGTACTCAAGAGCCAATGGAATACTTGATCCGTTGAGTTAGGGGCCCGGGACGGGGCATTCGGGAAAATAAAAGGAGGAAACAAGACGGTGACTACTGACTTGTAGGTTAGTATAAGGGCAGTCCCAATGGTGTATTTATGGTGGTTTCTATGTCTATTAATTATCTTGATAGCTCAGCTTTTTGCTGATGTGGCAAAAGAATTAATGAGGAGAGAGAGCACAAAACAGAGAAACGATTTCTACTATAGGAAACGAAGTCGACGCTCGTACCGAGACCGTAAGAAACTGCCCAAACCTCGTTGGGGAGACACTGCTCGTTTCCATCCAATCCGCTGCGCCATGCCTCCGCCGCCGCTGCGTAGACTCTTGGTGCGAGCTCACCCTCGATCTCCTGCGCTTTTCCCAATCTCCCGCATGAGCTCTCTATCACCTGCACGAGCTTGACTCCGTCTCCCATGCTCCCTTCCTCCGTGCCCCAATCTAAACACTTGTTCTCTGGAATCAGTAGAGGTGAAGACCTAGCCTCCTCTGCCCCAATCCATCCCAAGTCTGAGAAAATGAATCACCTGACGAGAAATCAGAGCTCAAGATTTAGACGAGGCACTCGTGCTCCTATCGCCCTTGCTGTTGGACCCAATATGGTCTCGATCCCCAATCCCTCAATGTTGATGCAGCAAGTCCGGCAATGCCCGATGCCATAGCCCCTTGACGGCGAGGCCCTTGCTGGTTGTCTGACTCGGCTGACGCTTAGACGCTCAGCGCAAGCTGCCGGCCGCCGGCGGTCCTTGCTAGCTGCTTGCCTTGCTGCATGTTGTGTTAGTTGCTTGTCTTGTTGTGTGCTATGATAGCTACCTGCCTTGCCATGGATAGTTGGATTTATAGGTTTTTTGTTCTTCAAATTTACAGGTCTTTTAGCTTTTGGATAGTTGGACTTTAGAATCTTGTTTAATTAGTGTTTTTGTCTATTGACTGAAATCATCTAATGAAAAGCAACTGTAAGTGTTTAGCTTGCCGGATTTTCTGCATGGTGGACAGGCCCATCTCCTATGGCCTCTCCGACTGAAGGGTATGGTGCATCTAGTATGTTGTTTTTTGAATAATGTCAGTATGGTTTAGCAGTTCTGAATATTTGTCAAGTGTGGTCAGTTTCTTTGTCAAGTGTGGTCACGATGGCTACTATTGTGTCGTCATGTTAGCTGCAGAAAAATTTGCCACAGTTGATCTATCTCCTTTTTGTGTTGTATTTAAGTTATTCTTTATATGGACATTAATATAGAAACCATGGGTTGAGAAGGATGGTTTCTATTAATATTAATTACTTTTTTTTCTTTCTTGAAAACTACTCCTGGAAACTAGCCATTGGGACTGCCCTAATGCATGTCCGGTATACAGTACAGTACAGGTAGGGTAGTCTTTTTCTTTTGGACCAAATTAAAAGCATCGATAGCGATTCGCGTAAATTCACCGTAAAAGGTTTCGCAAAAGTTGGTTTAGTTAGGGGATGTTTGGTTCTATTTGCTAAATTTTAGTCAGCTAAACTTACAAACACACTAACTAAAAATGAGCTAAAATAATTTAGTCTCGTTAGTCGTCCAAGAGTAACTAAAATAATTTTAGCTAGCTAAAATTTAGAAAGAAGAAGCGAGCATAGCCATGTCATCTTGTTGCACGGGCCATGACCACGACCCACCCAGTGCACGCATCGGCACATGCTTAGCCTCATGGGTTTTTGGAACCATAAATGTAGTCTTTATCGAAGTTGGATATTTCTAGGGATAAAGATAAGATATCTGTGATGTTTAATTTGAACCATACTATATCCATGGATGCTTGACTCTCTTATGAATTTTCTTTTGATTAAATGTTGCTATTGCAAACTTAGGCAACCAAAGATAAGACAATACATAATTCATCTAGGCACAGATAGACAATGTTTTGGATTTGCTCGTAGTCAATAGATTCAATTTCTAAGTAAAGAAATTATTGTAATGTAGCTATAGAGATGGAAAGATGACATTTACACTTATACAACTATTTTTTGAGTAAAATCTACTCCTTCTATCCTAAATACAAGGTATTAGAGGTTCTAAATTGTCCCAGATCACAAGGTATTTTGGATTGCTCAACCCATCCATATGTGTTTGCCATTTAAACCCCATCCATGTATGCATCCATGCATATATTTCAAATATCATCTTGCTCAAAGTAACTCATGTAATTGGTAGCCAGAATCTTTAAACTATGCATTCCTAGAAAAATAAGTAAGTAAGTTAACAACTAAACTAACTAATTAGTGAGGATCAAGTCAGTCTTTTGCCAAGCTGTTCGTCTAGTGACTTAGATACTTGACAGAGGGAATACTTATTATCACTTTGAAACACTTAAAATCAACACATAAGTAATATTCAAGGGACCACTTGGAAAACAATTATAGCTTATACAATACTATCAGTAGCCAATCTTATATCCAAAGTACTATTATTTATGCATCAACATGAAAGTATAGATGTAATTAAGTATGCACTTTCATATTACAATACTTTTAGTTTAGTGGTTCATATCTATATCTATATCTATATCTATATCTGTTTTATCAGTATCTGTATCTATATATCTTATAAGAGCAAACTAACTAGCTTTCTATCTCAACATACAAGCTATCTAGGTCATCTAATGGGTTGTCACGATCAAATTCATCCTATTCAACAATGGGCCACCTTTGGGTATTATATATTTAAAGTTCCCAAGAACTACATATCTATTAGCTCAAGTAAAAAGCATTGACGGATAGATTAGATATATTACTATAACAATTACATTGTTTTCAGAAAAAAGAAGAGAAGAACAAGAAAGGCAATACCACTTATAGCATGTCAATCCCCATTGATGAAGTTGCTCGTTTACTTTTTACCCTTATTGATGGTACGAGCATGCTATAATATGTTTCCCTATCTTGAAAACAATATTCATGAGATAGTTGGGTTGACTTCTCTTTCGAGTTTTAAAAAGATATAAATAAGGATTGGCAGAACATAGCAAATTGATCTTTGGGGTTGTACACAAGTGATGTGTTGCCACTTTTTTTATTAAGAATTTAGTGCCACTTGACTAAACAAGAGCACTGGTAGTGATATGAGTGTTACAACATTTTTTATGAACAAAGCAAAAGGAGTATATTGATTGTACCCAGGGGCGGAGCTACATGGAGCACTGTGGATGTGGCCGCACCCACATAAAAAATAAAAAAATAGTGATAAATGTCAATTTTTTAGCATAATTGCACCCACAAATCATAAATTCTTGCACCCATAAGGCAAACACACTATCTCGAATTTGTTCGAGCTCCGCCACTAATTGTACCATGCTTGGTAACTTTAACCAGGACACACATTGAATGCATTCTTGTTGGGTAAAATTGTGAGTTCTTAAAATTAGCGCACCTAACTCAAAAAAATATAATGTTTAACAAATCATACTACATAAGTGCATGTAACTTTAACCAGAACTAAACAAAAGTTCCGGAGCATTATTCAGGACCGGGTTCATTACGTACTATGCTAAGTGTATAATTATCATGATGCAAAAGCACAATTGGAGGCTAGCTCAGCTGGAGAACCGCACAATTCTGAGGCTTTGGAGCTCCCGTGTGCGCTTAGGGCGTCCCCAACGCGCCACGCTGGATGTTAGCCTCAGACGTCCACGTCGGAACACGAGTCACAACTCAGCAGCAGTAGTAGCTTGCAGAGTCGCAGAGCAGCTTGCAGAAGCAGTAGAAACTACCACTAAAAACTGCGTTGGGGAGAGGGCTGCTCTGCCCTGAGATACTACTCAAAGAAAAAGCATGCTTACAGGATCAGCTTTAACTACCGTTTGTCTAGTAGCCTGCGTTGCAAAATATTTTAACGCATGGTTACTTCAACTTAAGGGCCTGTTTAGATTGAGAACGAAAATTTTTTGGGTGTCACATCGGATGTGTCGGAAGAATGTCGGGAGAGGTTTTTAGAAACTAATAAAAAAATAAATTACATAGCTCGTTAGGAAACTGCAAGACAAATTTATTAAACATAATTAATCTGTCATTAGCATATGTGGGTTACTGTAGCACTTAAGGCTAATCATGAAGTAACTAGGCTTAAAAGATTCGTCTCGCGATTCTCAACTAAACTGTGTAATTAGTTTATTTTTTTATCTACATTTAATGTTCCATGTATGTGTCCAAAGATTCGATGGGATGGATGAAAAATTTTTGGGTGGGGAACTAAACAGGGCCTTACATGGAGCAATCTTTTTCTTTGAACCACCATTCAAACCAACGTGCGTTGGGTGTGCTCAGTATTTTTGGTCAGGTATATGGGATCTACAGGGCTCACCATAGCGGGGGAAGAACACGTGCAGAAGCAGCTCTCCCCAGAAAGCACCTACCCTGCCCGACACGTGGGCCCCAAACAGGCCCCTCGCCCGCTTTTGTATCCGGGTGCATGCGCGGCTACCTAGGCCTGCCACTCTCTCTGGCTCTGCGCTCGGGACAGGCCAAGAGGCGACGGAGTAGGCCACTAGCGTCGGATAAAAACAAGGTTCCGGATTTTTACACGGGCGTTTAATTAATCCAAATCCATCCACCGTAGAGATAATGGTAAATAAATAAATAATAAATAAAATAATCATACAAGATAAGGGCGACAAACTAGGGGGCGTAGTGATCTCCAAAGCGGTTGTGGCTCTCCGCATCGACGGCGGCAGGCGGCAGCGGCCGCGGCGCGGGGCCGCGGGGGTCGGATCGCAGCCGTCGGATCCTGGGCCCCACATACATCCGGCGGCTGTGGTTTGCTGTGGGGGTGCGCGGCGGGGGCTGTGGACAGCACAAGTCCCCGTCCCGTCTGATCTGGCCGTGGGCCCGCGCTGCTGCTATGGCAAACAGAAGAGTGCAAAATTGTAACCGTCTTCTGATTTTATATTTCTGGTCAAAAAGATTCTTTCGAAAGCATCCCTTTGGAGATAAGGAATTGGCGAATTGCACCTTTTGTCCTCCATCTCTTCTTGTACTGTAGTATACGACTCGTCTACTCCTATGTTCCTTTGTTTGTGAGGTCATCCATTTTGATGACTACATATAGTGTTTATAGTTTCTTATATACATTTATTTAAAATTTGAAAGATCATGTGGTAGTCCTTTTTTTATTAAGGTCCTGTTTTGATCCCATGAAAAAAAGCTGAATGGGAATTTGTGTGATGAAAAGCAAAAGGGGGGAATTATTCTATGAAGAGGGTGTTTAGTTCCCCGTAGAATCCAAAATGCAAAATGCCAACTACTCTGGAGTGATGAAATGCAAAATGTCAAAATTTTCAAGGTCATATTTAGTTCCATCCAAAATACAAAATTTATTGTCCTCATGAAGCCTCTTGAGGCTCATTTTGGGTTTTTTTGCCCTCTTGAGGCCAAAATCCAAAATGGAGAATAACTACCTTTTTGCCAAATTTTTTACATGATGTTTAATTCCATTTTGCAAAATGATAGACCAAAACCTAATTTTTTTGGAAAAAATAAGAACTAAACACCCCCAAATTAGGTGATGCAATTGCTCACCTAGCACAAAGGGTATTTTGGCCCTGTCGTCTCCTTCCCTTCGCACCTAAAATGCATATAATTAGAGAATACATAACGTCCATGTCACACTCACACGTGATTTTATATACTAAGGTAAAATGAGATGTTGTATCCTCTTTTCTTCAATAGTGCCAAGTAAAAAGTGATAAGTTCGAGATCCTCTTATCGCTCTTCCTCCATTTTTTTTCTTTCTAAAATGCCTCTTCTTTTTGTTCCAGTGTTCACTGTGAGAGAGGGGACATGTTTTGCCAAATCAAAAGGGACTGCGAGTGGGGAAATGGTAATGGCATACATAATGAATCTAGGATTTAGAGGAGAAAAGTCACGAAACGAAGAGAGCTTGAACTTTACTCAAACTTAAAAAAACTAACCATTCACATGGATATATACACATCTTACACATTGCCCCTGAGATTCCATTTTCCTGAAGTGCTTATTTCATGCATGATTCATATGTATGAGTTCTAGCAACCTATCATTGGCAAAAAAGTTGGATATATAAATATGATTGACAAAATAGCTCGCTCAATAAGAAGATCATTCATTAAATAAGTCATTAAAATTATATGCTTGACTATGTCAAAATAAGGGCATGTTTGGTTTCTCGCCATAGGATGCCACACTGAAGCTTAGGCGTGCCACCGAATAAGTTGTTTGGTTGGTGAAATAACTACGGCACCCATAGTTTTTCGCAGTTGGCTTAAGTGTGGCGGCCAAAATCGGCGCCGCACCTTAAGCGGTGGCGGTGGCAGTGACGTGCTCTGACTGTCAACCTAAATAAGTTCCTCCAAAAAGATATCTTAAATAAATACCATATGGCTACATACTGAGTATGATTTGGTAACACATTTCCTTTTTTTCCACCACACCACGTTGCTAACGATTTGTGCCTAGATTCAAACAAAAAAAAAAGGTAAGGATACAACGGGGTGTGCCCACTACCATGAATCCTGATTCTGGCGGGGACCCATACGAAATATAGTACAGATACCATCACCTAACAACAGGAAAAAACACTTAAAATAACAAATAAATAAAGAATAAACAAAAAGGGTAGTACAAAATTTGTGAGAATATCAGGGGCGAAAATATAGGCAGTGGGGGCCATCTCCGCGCGTGGGGACGCGACGCGAGACGAGGAGAGCGGGGCTGGTGGGTTGGCAGGCAGGCGCGGCGAGGGCGAGCTCATCACCACCACCCTCCCTCCCTCTATAAATGCAGGGGCGCCGAATGCTCCCCAACGCCCTATACTAACCAGGGGGAGAGAGAGGTCAAGGAAGGCGAGCGACGCTCGGGAGGAAGGGCACCTCGCGACGGAGGCGGCGTCCCGCTCCCACCAATCCACGACACCGACCCCCTCCCCGCCGCGCCGCGCCGCCGCCGGGGACGAGCGTGGGCTGTGCAGCCAAAATCTAAGACACACCGATCCCTGGGCGTGAGTCGCGAAGTAGCGGCGGAGAAAAGGTCGGAGCCACAACGCGGCCGTGAGCCCGCAGCCACCGGTTCCGTCAGGCTAGACGGAGAGAGCGAGAGGTACCCGCTCCCTGCACCCCCTGCTTCCCAGGACCCGCGAGACGCTAAAAAATCCGACGGGATTGCAACTTGGCGGTTTGGTTCGGCTGTAGCGTGCGTGCGTGGTTGGTGGCATGCGCGGCCGTCTCGTTGTTTTTATTTATTTCGATCCGTTGATGTTTGATTCTGCGTCCTCCGTGCGTGCGCTCATTCGTGAATCTGCCGTGTCGCGGCGGCGGCGGAGGAATCTTCGCCGCCGTGCGGGGGGTTGGTAGATCTGTTCATCCCTGCGTGTGTTTCCGCCGCTGAGGCGTTTGTTTCGTAAAATTCTTTTTGGGAGTGCTCTGTTACACTGCAGAGTGGGGCGCACGATCTCTTCTGGATGTTTATGGTGTTGACATGTGGGCGTAGGGAAGGGGACAGCCTCGAGCTTTCTGCTCGTTTTTCCGGTGCTTTTTTAATTAGTTTTTCCCGGATTTCTGGTTCTTTTTTTTTTTGGCCTGCATGGCGTACTAGATCGATGAATCGCTAAGCGAATACCATCTGATGCTCGTCGTCGTTTGATTGTTGCATGGCAGGTACCCAGGCTTGCTGCTGAGCCATGTCGACGGCGCAAGGGACAGCGTTGAAGTCGGCGCCGATGGGGCCAGGTCGTCGGGCCCGGCGCGGCCGCCCCGTGGCGGCGCCGTACCGTTCGGGCTGGCAAGCCTACGGTGGCGTTTCCCTCGAGGGCGGCGGGTTCCTCGGTGGCGTGCAGCGCACCGAGGAGCGCGTCGCTCCGCGGGCGCCCCGCGCGGCGGCACGCGACGCCGAGGTGGTGAGGCCGCTCTCGAAGCTCCCGAACAGCAGCATTGGGCTCTACAATCCCTCGTTCGAGCGCGACGCGTGCGGCGTTGGGTTTGTCGCTGAGCTTTCTGGCGATTACAAGCGCGAGACTGTGAGTTTCATCGATTCCTTCAAAGATGCGATGCCACATGTATTGTAGTTACACTATTTTGATTTATCACGTTTGGGATGCCAATTTTGCTCTCCTTTTTTTTTTACCACAGGTTAATGATGCTATTGAGATGCTTGAGAGAATGGCACACCGTGGTGCCTGTGGCTGTGAGAAGAACACAGGAGACGGTGCGGGCATCATGGTCGCTCTACCACATGACTTCTTCAAAGAGGTGAGTTCTTTGCAACAAAAAGAAATAGACGAAAGCGAAACTGTTCTTTTGGACAGATAGTTCATTGCTTTTGCTTTGGTGTTCCTGCAGGTCACAAAGGATGCTGGCTTTGAGCTACCGCCACCAGGCGAGTATGCTGTTGGAATGTTTTTTATGCCAACCGATGAAAAGCGTCGTGAGAAGGGCAAAGCTGAGTTTAAGAAGGTTGGTGTAACACTGTCAATAACTTTGATAGCCTATTAGCAATGCAGGATTTGCATGTTTTCATTTCTCTGATTAACGATCTTGTCCTTGCAGGTCGCGGAATCACTGGGACATGTAATACTCGGGTGGCGTCCGGTTCCAACTGATAACTCAGACCTGGGTGAATCTGCACTGGAGACTGAGCCAGTCATTGAGCAGGTTTTCATTACCAAGAGTTCAAGATCAGAGGCTGAGTTTGAGCAACAGGTAATTCCATAGCATTAGATGTAATTGCACATCAACACATGTGATGGATTTGGCTTTAATATTTTTTCATGAATTGTTTCAGCTATATATCCTTAGGAGACTCTCAATCATCTCCGTCCGAGCAGCTCTGAACATTAAGCGTGGAGGAGAGAGGGATTTCTACATGTGTTCTCTGTCTTCAAGGTGCTTCCCTTTTCTCACTTGAGAAGTTTTTGTTTTGCTTTCATTCGGTTTCATGGCTGAAAAGGATCAGGGAGTCCCCACTAAGCACAGTTTTTGAAATGAAACTTTGGCAAGAATTTTAAATTTCTGTAGGGGGATAACGAAATATCGCCTTCCATTTGCTCTTAAGAATTGTAAATATGTAGCCAAATGATATTTTGCTTGGCCTAGGTTTGTATGAATAATTCTCATTTGAAGTTGTTTTTCTTTATTACAGGACTATTGTTTACAAGGGTCAGCTTAAACCATGCCAGCTTAAGGGGTACTACTATGCCGACCTAGGTCATGAAAACTTCACGAGTTATATGGCTCTGGTAAATACAAAACTTTGACACTCTTACACAAAAATTGTCATGACCATAGTCTCGGCAGATGGCAACCAATAATAGCAAGGCTGTTGTAAGAAGATACGCTTCCATGCAGGCACCAAACTTTGAACTGTCTTACCATCACTGCTCTACTCCTATGCTATTTCAGTCCTGGTTCTTGATGCCTTAAAGTGAAGTATTAGAAATCTCTATTAGTTGATACCCGATAACCATGTTGCAGAGTCCAGCTGCAGTTCTGCTATGGCCGACTGCTATGCCCGACTCATCAGGATGTGACCTCCGATTAGGTGGTGGGAAGGAAATGTGTTTGGTTTGAGGTAGCTTAGGGCTCCCAACTGTTTTGCATGAAATTCTGTGCAACTGACGCTTTCTTTTTCGTAGTGCTAGTGCTTCATTCTGATGTTCTATTCAGCATCTTAAAGCTGCAAACTATGGCTGTAATAAGATTTCTAAATCCATATATTAAAACAGGTTCACTCAAGGTTCTCCACAAACACCTTTCCCAGCTGGGACCGTGCACAACCAATGCGCGTTTTAGGTCATAATGGAGAGATCAATACCCTTAGAGGAAACAAGAATTGGTAATCTCGCTAAACCTTTATACATCTGCTGTAAAAATAGTTTCATAGTTTGGTGTGAACACAGTCATCTCCATATTCTTATGCTGTTTGGATTTTATGGTCCTTAGCTTGTCTTTAAGTAATCTGGATTTATGACAGGATAACAGCACGTGAGGGTCTCTTAGAGGCTGAGAAGCTTGGATTATCAAAGGAGCAGCTCTCAAGAATTCTGCCAATTGTTGATGCTACCTCTTCTGATTCTGGTATGAGCACATAATGTTTCAGTGTTGTGTGATGCACAGTTACACCTGGCAAATGAAAAATACCTATCTATCTTTTGGAAACTTATTACGTGGAAAAAACTGTAGGCGCATTCGATAATGTTCTTGAGCTTCTTGTCCGAGGTGGGCGAAGCCTGCCAGAAGCTGTGATGATGATGATCCCTGAGGCATGGCAGAATGATGGAAACATGGATCCTGAGAAGAAAGCTCTCTACGAGTTCCTGTCAGCACTTATGGAGCCTTGGGATGGACCTGCACTAATATCTTGTAAATATATTCTATTCCACTCTTCTTGTCTGATCATTCTGACTGGTTACTCAATCTACTCAACCCTAACTTGTCTTTCACCTACAGTTACTGATGGCCGTTACCTTGGAGCTACCCTGGACCGTAACGGTTTGAGGCCTGGTCGGTTTTATGTGACGCACAGTGGGCGTGTGATCATGGGTAGTGAGGTCGGTGTTGTTGATGTTCCTCCTGAAGATGTGCTGAGAAAAGGCAGGCTAAACCCTGGAATGATGCTATTGGTTGATTTTGAGAATCACACTGTAGTGGACGATGAAGCTCTGAAAACACAATACTCTAAAGCTCACCCGTATGGGGAATGGCTTAAAAGACAAAAGATACACCTCAAGGATATTGTAGAATCAGTGCCAGAAACCGATAGAGTTGCTCCAAGCATTTCTAGCTCACTTCCAGTAAGCCTTTCGCCATGCACCATTCTTACTAGTGACAACTTGGGCAAAACCTAAGTAATTTAGCACTTACAACTCTTACAATTTGGTGCAGCAAAAGAATGAGAACAAGGATGATGTTGGTATCAATGGGATTTTAACCCCACTGAAGGCCTTTGGGTAAGCAAGGAAGTTTTGCTCATAGTTAACTGATGTACCTGTTGGCGTTTCAAGTTTTGCTAATAGTTAACTGATGTACACCAGCTACACGGTGGAAGCCCTGGAGATGTTGCTACTGCCAATGGCTAAGGATGGAGTGGAAGCTCTCGGTTCCATGGGAAATGATACACCGCTTGCGGTGATGTCAAACAGGGAGAAATTGACTTTTGAGTACTTCAAGCAGATGTTTGCACAAGTTACAAACCCTCCGATTGACCCTATTAGAGAGAAGATTGTTACATCTATGGAGTGTATGATTGGCCCAGAAGGTGACTTGTTGGAAACAACTGAAAAACAATGCAACCGCCTTGCACTTAAAGGTCCCTTGGTATCTATTGATGAAATGGAGGCTATTAAAAAGATGGATTATCGAGGTTGGCGAAGCAAAGTGCTCGACATAACTTATCCAAAAAAGTCTGGAAGGAAGGGCTTGGAAGAAGCTTTGGACAGAATTTGTGCCGAGGCTCGTGAAGCCATAAGCAAGGGTTACACTATTTTGGTTCTCTCAGATAGAGGTTAGAAATTTATTTACAGTAGTCTATTTTTGCTCTATATCTTATATATGGTTATACTGATCGCCCAACAGTTAATTAAACTTCCCCACAGATGAGTTAAATGCATTCTACAAATTTGTTATAGCTTACAAACGTCTTCAAGCATACTATTTGTTGCTCTTTTCATTTGCACAATGTGGCATAACTTGCTTATTCCTTTTTGTTTAGTTTGAGAATAGCTCCTACTTTACACAATTTAATTTAATTTAATTTAATTCCTATGACAGTCCATCGAAGTTTCACGCCATTGAGATCTGACTTTATTTGTTTGCCTGAAATTGTTATGCAGGATTTTCCTCGGACCGTGTTGCTACCAGTTCTCTCTTAGCAGTGGGAGCAGTGCATCAGCACCTTGTTGCAAATCATGAGAGGACACGCATAGGATTGTTGGTTGAGTCAGCTGAACCTCGTGAAGTGCACCATTTCTGCACCCTGGTTGGATTTGGTGCTGATGCTATCTGCCCTTATTTGGCTATTGAAGCAATTTGGTGCTTGCAGAATGATGGAAAGATTCCTCCTAATGGTGATGGACAACTCTACTCAAAGGAAGAGCTGGTGAGGAAGTATTTCTATGCTTCTAACTATGGAATGATGAAAGTTCTTGCGAAGATGGGAATATCCACCCTTGCATCCTACAAAGGTGCGCAGATTTTTGAAGCTCTTGGTCTTTCTTCTGAAGTGATTGGCAAGTGTTTTGAAGGCACACCTAGCAGAATTGAGGGTGCAACATTTGAAATGCTTGCACGGGATGCTCTCCGTCTTCATGAGTTAGCTTTCCCATCAAGAACCCCTCCAGCTGGCAGTGCAGATGCAAAGGCCCTTCCCAACCCAGGGGATTACCACTGGAGGAAAAATGGTGAAATTCATCTCAACGACCCACTTGCAATGGGAAAATTACAAGAAGCAGCTAGAGTCAACAGCCGGGCAGCATACAAAGAATATTCGAAACGAATTCAGGAGCTCAACAAAGCGTGCAATCTACGTGGTATGCTGAAATTTAAAGATATTTCTGACAAGATATCTTTGGATGAGGTTGAACCTGCAAGTGAGATAGTGAAACGCTTTTGTACTGGAGCGATGAGTTATGGTTCTATTTCATTGGAAGCGCATACTGCCCTTGCTATTGCCATGAACAAACTTGGAGGAAAATCTAATACGGGTATGTTCTCATCCATGTGTAGCATTTCTCTGTTATAATGTGGACTTTTTTTTGGGCACATTAGCACCATGAAAAACCATCTGAATAAAAGTAGGATGTATGGACCATTTTCTAGTTTTTGTAAGTGTGATGTGCTGTTCTTTTCCTGAAACATGAATGTGCTGTCCTCTGCACTCAACATTTTAGAAACAACCTTGTCTAAAACTATAGTTAAATTGTTGCTATAAAATGAAACTAAATTATTCATTGCATATCTGCTCTTTCTAGAAAAACTTATCCCATGCCTTCTGGTAACCTTTCCATCTTGTTGATGTTGAATACTAGCTTTTGAAAACATGTCATACTGATTTGTTTGTTATAATTTATTGCAAGATAAGTTTGTTTGCCTTTTGTAATTTTAAAACGGTAGTACAAAACTAATGAGGACATCTGCTATAAATTTCTGGGGTTTAATAGAAGTACTTGAATAGTCATTTTTTCCTCCTACAGCCTGGTGCTGCAATGTTCCTTTTCGATTATAAACCCCGTTGTTGTCTCATATTGTAGTTCAGGAACATGCGTATTTTTTTTACCACAACATCATGGGAGGCCCCTACTTCTAGATCTTAATATTAAATATACTTATTCCCAAGTCTAAGACCTTTGTGACCAAATGCACATGCTTTAATATATCTGTGAAGGTGAGGGAGGGGAACAGCCCTCTCGGATGGAACCACTTCCTGATGGCTCAATGAACCCAAGACGAAGTGCGATCAAGCAAGTTGCTAGTGGACGTTTTGGAGTTTCCAGCTATTACCTGACTAATGCAGATGAGCTGCAGATAAAAATGGCTCAGGTACTTTGTCAACATTTTGACCATGCAGCCATTAAAAATGATTACATCCTGTTGAAAGAACATGGGTCTTCCATATTTCATTTTAGATTTACTGTATTTTTTACCTTAAATTTCTATAGGGTGCCAAACCTGGTGAAGGTGGTGAGCTTCCAGGCCACAAGGTTATTGGTGACATTGCTGTCACAAGACATTCCACAGCTGGTGTAGGACTGATTAGTCCACCTCCGCATCATGATATCTATTCGATTGAGGATCTTGCACAGCTTATACATGATCTTAAGGTATAAATTGTTAATAGAGTATTGCTGTTTTCTATACCACAAGATCTGTGATTCATTGATTGTTGCTGTTGGCTCAATTTATTTTTTTTAATACTCCCTGTCTTATCAACCTCTGAAGTCCTCTTATTGCTCTTAATATTCATGGATCACTTGCTGCGAGGGCTACTCTTGCTACTTTTTACTGGTGAACTTGCATGTATGTTTGTGAATCTCCAACTTGCAAATGCTGTTCAATGATAGTGATATTCTTGCCTATGCAGAATTCAAATCCTGGAGCCCGTATCAGTGTGAAACTAGTTTCTGAGGCTGGTGTGGGGGTTGTTGCTAGTGGTGTTGTAAAAGGACACGCAGATCATGTTCTTATTTCTGGCCATGATGGAGGCACAGGAGCTTCAAGATGGACTGGTATCAAGAATGCGGGACTTCCATGGGAACTCGGGTTGGCTGAGACACATCAAACTCTAGTAGCAAATGGGCTTCGTGGTCGAGCAGTTCTGCAAACAGATGGACAGTTGAAGACTGGTAGAGATGTTGCTGTTGCTTGCTTGCTTGGTGCAGAGGAATTTGGTTTCAGCACTGCACCACTGATCACACTTGGCTGTATTATGATGCGAAAATGTCACATGAACACTTGTCCTGTTGGTATAGCTACTCAAGACCCAGTGCTTCGAGAAAAGTTTGCTGGAGAACCAGAGCATGTCATTAACTTTTTCTTCATGCTTGCTGAGGAGCTAAGAGAAATCATGGCAAACCTTGGGTTCCGCACCATTACTGAAATGGTTGGACGTTCTGATATGCTTGAGGTTGATCCAGAAGTAGTGAAGAGCAATGAGAAACTTGAGAACATTGATCTCTCACTAATCTTGAAACCAGCTTCAGAGATTCGTCCAGGTGTTGCTCAGTACTGTGTTGAGAAGCAAGACCACGGCCTAGATATGGCGTTAGATAACAAACTAATAGATTTGTCAAGAACTGCTATTGAAAAGCAAGTCCGTGTTTTCATTGAGACTCCAATCCAGAACACGAACCGAGCAGTTGGAACTATGCTCAGTCATGAAGTCACAAAACGTTATCACATGAGTGGATTGCCTGCTGGTACAATTCATGTGAAGTTTACTGGAAGTGCTGGTCAAAGTTTTGGTGCTTTTCTTTGTCCTGGAATCACTCTTGAACTGGAAGGAGACAGCAATGATTATGTCGGTAAGGGCTTATCTGGTGGAAAAATTGTTGTGTACCCACCAAGGAACAGTTCTTTTGTTCCAGAGGATAATATTGTCATTGGTAATGTGGCTCTATATGGTGCTACCAAGGGAGAGGCATATTTCAATGGTATGGCAGCAGAAAGGTTTTGTGTTCGCAACTCAGGTGCTCAAGCAGTGGTTGAAGGAATTGGAGATCATGGATGTGAGTACATGACTGGAGGTGCTGTGGTTATCCTCGGAAAAACAGGGCGGAACTTTGCTGCTGGCATGAGTGGAGGCATTGCCTATGTTTATGATGTTGATGGGAAATTCAGTGCTCGCTGCAACAATGAGTTAGTTGACCTATATCATGTGGAGGAAGAGGATGACATCATCACATTGAAAATGATGATTGAGCAACATCGTCGCAACACTGAGAGTGTTTTGGCTAGAGACATACTCTCCGATTTTGATAATCTTCTTCCAAAATTTGTAAAAGTATATCCAAGGGATTATAAGAGGGTTTTAGAAAACATGAAGGCGGAAAAGGCTGTTGCTAAGCATGCAAAGGAGCCTAAGGTGGCAAATGGAATTTCTGTGACAACTAAGGTGAGATGCATTTTCAAGTGGCAACTCTGTTTCATTTTTCATATCACGGATTCCTACTTAGCTATTGTGAATTCATCATACCTAAACATTTCTAGTTTATTTATGATTTCGTATTCATTCAATAGAGAATTAAATTCTTGCACAAATGTTTATTCATCAGAACAGCTAATAATTGAATTCCAATACTTGGAAGCTCTCATTGACTACTTGTATCAACTTTCATGTACAGAAAGTACAACCTGATCAGTCAGCAAGCCGACCAACACGTGTTGCCAATGCCAAAAAGTATCGAGGTTTTATTACATATGAGCGAGAGAGTATTTCTTACAGAGATCCAAAAGAGCGTGTTAAAGATTGGAAGGAAGTTGCAATTGAATCAACACCTGGCCCACTATTAAATACACAATCTGCTCGTTGCATGGACTGTGGCACTCCTTTCTGTCATCAGGTGATATTTCTATTTTTGCTGTTTATTATTTTATACTCTCTCCATCCTGAAATATAAGGAATCCTAGGAATTTTAGGACAAATTATGTGTAATGCATATGGCGCATGTAACCCTCCTTAACAATAGATAGACTTTGTGCTTACCATATTTTGAGCTTGGCGATAAACACTATTTTTTTTTTGAGAACATGCATGACATGTAGTGGTAGGCACTAATGGCAGGTACGGATGTGATTGTGGCTTTGTGGGAGTTAATTCACCTAGAATACCTTATAATTTAGGACAATTTGAATGTTTCAATACCTTAAATTTCAGGACAAAGGCAGTATATATTTTAATTCTCTTTCCATCATTGTTAAGATGGATACATTTTCTGTATTCAGATTCAGTTGCTGAATTGAAGTTGTTGTTTCTCTACAGTATACTTCTAATGCGACTTGTTTGGTCCTTCTCTTATCTACTGATGATAAGATTTTGGAACTCTTTTTGTAACATTTTTATTTTACTTTCACAGGAAAGCTCAGGTGCTGGTTGCCCTCTTGGAAATAAAATCCCAGAATTCAATGAATTAGTTCACCAGAACAGATGGCGCGAAGCATTGGATCGATTACTTGAGACAAACAACTTCCCTGAATTTACTGGACGAGTTTGCCCTGCTCCTTGTGAGGGGTCATGTGTTCTTGGGATCATTGAGAATCCGGTGTCTATCAAAAGTATAGAATGTGCAATCATAGACAAAGGTTTCGAAGAGGGATGGATGGTTCCACGACCTCCACTTCAAAGAACAGGGTATTTACAGATACTTTTTAAATTCGTTTATTTTTGTCTGTGTTTGCAGTTTAATTTCACTACCAGGTAGTATCTCAGTATTGCTCTTTAACAATGAAATGATCCTATTACAGAAGGAAGGTGGCCATTGTTGGCAGTGGACCAGCTGGTTTGGCTGCTGCAGATCAACTAAATAAAATGGGCCATTTCGTAACTGTGTTTGAACGTGCAGACCGAATTGGAGGTTTAATGATGTATGGTGTGCCTAACATGAAGACAGACAAGATTGGCATTGTCCAGCGCCGTGTTAATTTAATGGCTGAAGAGGGTGTCACATTTGTGGTGAATGCCAGTGTTGGTAGTGATCCTTTGTACTCAATTGAACGTCTACGTTCTGAGAATGATGCAGTTATTTTGGCTTGTGGAGCAACAAAACCAAGGTAACAACAAACTGAAGGCACCCAGATAAAATTTTGATTTACACTAGCTCCTAAATATACCCCTGTATTTGTTTGTAAGATATAGATGGTATATCATTCAATAACTGCAACAAAATAGCATGATGTGCTTTATATTGACCTATGGGCATGTCCTTAACAGAGACCTCACTATCCCTGGACGTGAGCTATCTGGAGTTCATTTTGCAATGGAATTTCTCCATGCAAATACCAAAAGTTTACTCGACAGCAACCTGGAGGATGGTAAATATATATCCGCCCGTGGAAAAAAGGTGGTGGTTATCGGTGGAGGTGATACAGGCACAGATTGCATTGGCACATCTATTAGGCATGGTTGCACCAACCTTGTAAATCTTGAACTCCTGTCAAAACCACCAAGCAATAGAGCTGCTGACAACCCATGGCCGCAGGTGACTATCTTTCTCCCTTTGCAGTTATTTATCACGTTTTTTAGAGTACTGTTTTTGTCCTTAGGTTGCTGAGTGCAGGAATATATCGTTGCTTGTGCATCTTTTCCAGCTTTGGTGTTCTTATTTGCTTATTTCTCCTTTTGCTTTTAGTGGCCAAGAATTTTCCGTGTTGACTATGGTCATCAAGAAGCTGCTACCAAGTTTGGGAAGGATCCAAGAACTTATGAAGTCTTGACAAAGCGTTTTATTGGCGATGAAAATGGCAAGGTGAAGGCCCTTGAGGTAGTGCGTGTGAAGTGGGAGAAGGTAGATGGAAGATTTCAACTCAAGGAGATCGAAGGATCAGAAGAGATTATTGAGGCTGATCTCGTCCTCCTGGCTATGGGATTCTTGGGTCCTGAAGCGGTTAGTACCCCTCAAGGCTATTCTAGTTCTAGTGCCTAAGTACCATTGTTATAGTGCCTAAAGTACCATTTGTGAGAAATGCCGTCAAAAAACTATGTTGTCTTCCTGCAGACTATCGCTGAGAAACTGGGTTTGGAGAAGGACAACAGATCAAACTTCAAAGCGCAGTTTGGAGACTTTGCGACCAGTGTTGATGGTGTGTTTGCAGCCGGGGACTGTAGACGTGGACAATCACTGGTGGTTTGGGCCATCACGGAGGGGCGGCAGGCTGCTGCAGCGGTAGACAAGTACTTATCAAGGTATGATCAGAATGCTGCAGGCGACATCACTCCCTCCGGGGCAGGGCTCGTTCAGCCTGTTGCGGCATAAAAGCATAAACGGAAGCATGTTTTAGGTTGTCGTCAGTATATCCTGTGAATTGCTCACAGCAAATACTCTTCTTGTAGTTGTCTAAGAAACAGATACAACCGGGCTTATCAAGGAAAGAAAGCCCTTCTATATTTTGACGATAGATAAACAGTTGAAAGTTTTGGCGGCTATTGTTTCTTTTTCTTCTCCAGTTATTATGTTTTGCATGTCTGCATGTGGTTTTGTAGTCCGAATAATGTACAGTTTTCCCTTTATTAAATAGATGTAAATTTTTTGGGCAATCTGGCGATTATTTTCTGTTTGTATGCAAGCGCACCTGAGCCACCACCAGTCTGCAAATTTTCTGAGAGTTCCATCTTTCGAGTCTGATGGTAATTGCTATATGAGGCTGAGTCTCGTTCTCGGTCGACTTGTAGGAACACACCTTTGTTGGTTTATTATAGGTGTTTGGATTTGGATAGTTTTGGTCGTCACGCCCGCGGGTTCGTGATTGAGTTAACCCACCATGCCTGACCAGCTGCTCTGAAACTGTCAGGACGATTGAAAATCCAGAAAAATGACGACAGGTTGGACCATTGAATTTTTGAATGAAAAAATTTCCCCCAAAATAACTATTGAACAAAATAGGCAATTGAAGTCTTGCGTGAACGAAACAAAAATACGACTTAGAGTGTTTGGGACTGCTCTATAAATTTTAACATAGAGCAGCTCCACAAAAGCGTTTGTGGAGTACTTCTTTAGGTGTTCTTACAACTCCACCTATTTTTTCCGAACTTAGTACGTGGAGCTAAAACTGTGAGCTTTTGAACCTCGCCATTAACGTTAAGGCTATGCCATCCTAAGGTGCTACTAAATGGAAGGATCTTATCAACATCCATGAATGCAAAATCATAGATCGAACTGACAAATTGGCAACCTTCGGTGCTATCATAGTATCCGCTAAGTTCACGGGCTGGAGATAAGCGGACTCGAACCGCTGACATCCGCCATAGGGTAAACCACCGCCTCTCAGGCCTCCCCGACGGGTTCTACCGTAGAGGTGCAAGAGACGGATTCGGACTTCTTGCAGAGTGGAACAATGCAGTTCAGACACGAGATATATCTTTCAAAAAAGAAGGCTTTTTTCGAATAAGGCAATTGATTTGAGACCTTCGGATCCATTCTTTTTCCTATTCAAAGATCATGCCTTTGTCTCTGTGTTTTCACGTCCTCTTCAGGGAGAGCTAATGCTTATGCTTATTGGGTATTTTGGTTTGACATTGCTTCACGCCCAAAAAGAAGGCAGCTACGTCTGAGTGAAACTTGGATATGGAAGTCTTCTTTCGTTTAGGGTGAAGTAAGATCAAGCTCATGAGCTTATTATCCTAGATCGGAACAAATTAATTGATAGTTTTAAAAACATGGAGTAGAACAGTCCTAAACACCTTCTTTAACATAACGGAGCAAACCAACGACAGTGGACCTGTGCTACCACTAGCTCACGAGTCACGACGACCTGTCAACGCAAAGCCTAGCACAGATCCCTTCACACGCGTACACGGCCAACTCAAGGAGTCGCTACCCAGGCAGGCCCCCACGGTCGATCAGTTCAGTTGCCTTCAGATTTTCCGTTACGCTCCGCGCGCCAGCTTCTAGGAAACTGTCCTGAATAGGGACCCCACCCCACATATCGCACAACAAAACACCACGTCACCCACCCGGAATCCTGACCAACGCAATGCATCCGTTCCCGGCCGGCCCGTCTGGTCGCGGGCACGGGGCCGTGGCACCACGGCACGGGTCACCATCACCCGTCGTCAAAGCTCGGCTCGACTCGAATCGAGGCGAAACGCGTGAATTCCGCCCCGTCGTCCACGGTCTCGAGCCACAGCCTGCGCTCCGGCCAGGTAACTCCGATCTCGACCAACAGCGTGGCACTCTCACCGCCGCGGCCACACCACTCCAGGTCCACCCTCCAAAAGACGACGGAGGAAGAGAAGCCCTCAGTTGAGAGTTCAGTCCCCCGTGGCCGTGGACCGCGAAGGAGCCCAGCCGCCCGGGTCTATACGGCGAGCTGCGCACGTCCTTTTTACCCAGGTTGAACCAGTCCTCCCCCCTTCGCGCACGCTACAATGCACGGCCGTACTTATTTAACCGCCCGGGCCAGCAGCACTCGAGCACCACCAGTCCTGCGGTCCAGTGTCCGGCGCCAGCAGCACCCTTTGCCTCCGCCCCGTGTCACTCCGTGACAACCATTCACTTGGCCAGTCAGTCCCGCTTCACGCACGCACGCACAGACATGGGCAACACCGTGGCGCCGTGCATGTGCCGCAAGGAGGCCGCCGGCACGGCCGCCGTGACGACCAGGGGGAGGCGGCGTCCCAAGAGCTTTGTCACCGGGTTGGTGCCGGCGGCGGGTCCGGATGCCGCGCCGCCGCCGAGGCGCTTAGCCGTCACGCCGCGCAAGCATCAGCGGGACGACGTCGAGCTCGAGCAGCAGCAGCAGCAGCAGCAGCAGGACGAAACGACGACGCGGGCGGGGCCGGGGCGTTCGCGTGCTCGTGCTCGTGCGGGAGGAGTCTCGTGGGCGGGCGGCGTCGGTGACGACGACGACGCCGCCGCCGTCGGCAAGCAGGCCTCGGGGGCCGCCGCGGTGGTGACGGTGAAGATCGTGCTGAAGAGGAAGGACGCGGAGGCGCTGGTGGCGAGGCTGAACGCGCAGAGCGCGCGGGAGCGCAAGGCCAGGATGGACGAGCTCAAGGGCGAGTTCCGTGCCGGGGACTGCGGCGCGATGAGCCCGACGCCGTGCCGGGACGCGTGGAAGCCCAGCCTTGCTCCGATAAAGGAGAACTATCCCAGTGGTGTGAGTCTGTGAGACTGTGACACACGACTAGTCAGGGTACCGGGAGATTGCTTAGAAGCAGTAGTAATTAACTTTGTTAGCTTAGCGTCCTTTTGTTGTTACAGCCTGTGAGACTGTGACACGACTAGTAGGCTGGTTGATCACCCGGCCATGTGCTACACGAGCTCTGCAAAGAGGTGGCTTCAAACCAGCACATCTATATATATGTTTTCATTTCATGGATCATTACAAAAACTATCGGGTTGGACTTTGATTTTAAATTAGGAAAGAACGGAGAGCATCATGCACAAGGGCTCCTCTTCCTTCACCCGAGCTGGGAACTCAACCGCGGGCACGTACGGACAGTTCAGCGATCGATCAGGCTCAGGCCATCTGTCGGTTCTGGCTTCATTACCATTGCCAAATGCCAATGGGTAGTACTGTCTGCTTCACTCGTTTACTACTATTTCGTATATGTTCTGTTTTTCGTTCATAAATTCACATGCTGTATTTCTTCGTCTGGTTCTAAATGTACTGCTTGCTAAGTACTCTCTCCATTCCAAGAATCTTCGAGAGTCAAAACATCTCAAAGTTTGATCAACATTATAGAAAAAATTAGAAAGGTTTATGATATCAAATAGATATTACTATGAAAACATAACTAACGAAGAACCTAATGATACTTAGATAGTATCATAAATGTTATTGTGTTATCATACAAATTTGGTCAAACTTAATATGCTTTGACTCTTCAAGATTTTTAGAATAACTTATAATTTCGAATGGAGGAAATATTTTTTTACTTACCCTTGTGTTTATTTGTTTTTAGCTAGGTACCAAATGATCACGACATGCATAAGAACAGGTAGTAGCACTTTCATGAGCACAAATACTTAAAAAATTATATATGCTTAATTTATTATTCAGATTTTTTGTAATCATAATAGTTTAATAGGTGACGATGAGGTGTAGGTGCGAGCGGCGTGGTAGAGGCTGCGTAGCTAGCAGGCAGGGCGGTGGGGAGGAGGCGGGGGCGACGATTGACACAGGCAACACATTGGCCGAGCCCGGTGTCTGGATAGAGCGGGGGTGGCGGGCAATGGAAGGAAAAAATCCAGAGAAGTGGTTCTTGTAGCTAACAATGATTTATGGTGTCAAATCCATATCCATCCCATTTAGGTCTTGTTTGGATGTTGTCGGATTCACCTCAATTCATATGTATTAAAATGGATTGAGGTGGAATTTAGTTCAAGTTCCACTCCAATCCACTCCAACACATATGGATTGATGTGAATCCGACTACATCTAAACTAAACCTTAGTAGTTCAATCACCCCAACCAAACAAAAAACAAACTTGGACCCATCCTCGTTAACCGAATCTGGAATATAGGACCATTCCATCCTAAAAATCATGGATATAATCATCCCATCTCAAAACAAGCACACACTTTAATTATGCTGCAGTACAGGAATGATTGGGCTTAGGGTATGCTTCTTGTTTCTAAGAGCATCTTCAAGAATATCTTATTGTTTCCTCCAAAAAAATGTAGTTTTGCAATTTCTAAAAAGATATTGGGAAAAAAAGAAGGCAATCTCTAAGAGTTTTTAATAATCCACTCACAAAATAGAAGATAATTTTACATCAGGAATCCTATATTATTTCAAAATTATCGTAACCACTTTTATATATTCGTTCTTTCTCGTAAATTTTTATCAGGAACCATTTATTTCCCTCCCACCCTTGCACCTTTGAAAACAACGTGAGGAAGAGCGATGCACACGACAAAGGCTGCACGTATTTTTACGCATGATGCCGGCCTATTTGCCAATTGCTAATATGTGGAGAAGGGATATGGCTCTTGGAGATGAGTTTTTCTTTTTTTTTTCCCAAAAAATTATAGATGTGGAAGAAATATGGGGTAATCTTGGAGATGCTCTAAGAACCTTGGCCCAATCGTTGCCATAAGCCCATGACCAAACAATTGGCAAAGGTATTTAAATTCGCTTAACTTAATGTAGCAACATATGGCAAGATATAGTCACCAACCAAATCCGCCGCACTAACTTTGGCTCCAAAAGATGTGCTGGCTCTCATTGTTACAAATATAGTAATGACAAATATGTGTTGCGAGATTCATTGGCAGTTTGCAGTTATTAGTCAGTGCCTTGATTAGCCACTTTGACGTCGTCACAATCTATATATAGACCGTTTCAAAGCTGTTATCTTGATATAAAGAAAAATTAATGGTTGGGCAACCTGAAACTTTATTCAATTCGAGACCGTTTCAAACAAGAAACGGATATATATAGCTAGAGTGACTTCTCTTACATTTTAAAAAAAACATTTCTTAATAAAGATGACGGATAATTATGCCGCAGTTCGTGCATTATTAGGCATTTAGAGATGGTTTGGTTCTAAGTCAGAGCGCTTTCCCTGACATGGCCACTTTATTTCGATTTTAGACGTCCGAGACTGAGATTATTGATGCCTGAACCTGCCTGGTACGGGTCTCAATCAAACAGGCCTTTTAGTTCCCGCGCTTCCGTTCAGGCCCCACGAGGACGTGAAAACTTATCCGTGCCGCGCTGCGCACACGTCCCTTTTACCCTTGTCTGAACAAGTCCGCCGCTTCGTGACGCTACAAATAGTTAGAGCACGGCCGATCGAGGAACCATCGTCCGAGTTCTGAACACCACCATCTCGTGTCACTCCCTAGTAACCATTAATTCACTTGGCCAGTCCCGCTCCACGCACGCACGCACAGACATGGGCAACACCGTGCCGCCGCGCGCGTCCCGCGAGGCCACCGGCACCGGCCGGAGGCTCGCCGGGACCGGGGGCAGGCGCTCCGTGAACGCCGTCGTCACCGAGGCGCCGCCTCCTGCCACGCCGAGCCGCCGCGTGGTGGTGGCCACGGCGCGCAAGCAGGGGTGGGACGACGAAGGCGACGTTGAGGAGGAGGAAACGGCGCGCGCGGGGCGTCCTCGTGCAGGAAGTGCTCTGCGGGCGGCTGCTGGTGGCGACGGCGCGGCCCCAACAACTCCGGCCGTGACCGCGGCCGGCAAGGTGCTGACGGTGAAGATCGTGATGAGGAGGAAGGACGCGGAGGCGCTGGTGGCGATGCTGGTGAAGCTGAAAGCGCGGGAGCGCAAGGCCAGGATGGCCGAGCTCGAAGGCGAGCTACGGACCGGGAGCTGCGGCGGTGGAGGCCGCGCCCACGCGAGCCCGGCATGGAGCCGGGACGCGCGGAGGCCCATGCTCCCGCCGATTAAGGAGAACGACAGGTTTGAGCGCATCACACCAGTGGCGTGCATGACACCACTAGCTTGATGAGTGCTGGAGTCGGGACGTGAGCAAGTTGTTAGCTACCTAAGTACGTCTCCTAAGCCACAGTTAGCCGTTTCAGGTGAGGAGTGTGTATGATGCGTTGCCGTTGCTCATCACCCGGCGGCCATGCATGTCTGTACATATATAGGATAGGAGTGTATTGTGGAAAGAGGTGGCAACTAGTGCTTGATCAGATTTACAATTCTCTTCAGTACGTATATATATTTAGACCTTCGTATATATATATACCTGGTGGTTCACTACCAATGCAAAATGATTCGATGGGAGCATATCTCTCGTTCGAGTCTCTACTCTCTACAGAAGAAGTAGTATACCTGCAGCTCAGCTTCTTAGGACATGAGTGAGCACTTCGTCTCTATCGCCTCAACGCTATCGCTTCATCTTCAAGCTTTAGTTTTCTGAAGAGGAAGCCAAACCTGCCACGCAGCCGGCCGGCCACGGCGGCGAATGCATGCATCAGCACTTCAGCAGCGAGCATTTGCTTTGGCTGCACTGCTCGTACCTTACCCTTTCACACGGGTTACCTCGTCGTCGAGGAGAAAGCAACGGGACGGGCAAGTGGTACATGCATATAGCTGCAGTTAGTCTCGCGTACGTCAGGAGAGGGAGCTAGTGCTCACCGGGGCGCCCCTGGTAGATCAGATAACTGCTAGAAACAGTCCACCTGCGCAAGTGGCCCGCCGTTTTCACGCTCCCCGGCGGTAACGAAACGGCTGTCCAGGTCAAGCCACCTTCAGTCTGTGGGTCGATTGTAAAAGCTAAGTAGCTCAAAAGTATTTTTTTTTAAATTAGGTTTTGAATAGATTGAGCGTATATAACAATACCTCTGGGATTTGCAAGCCAACAAAAGTTCCTTCGTACTCGTACCTGTGTTTGGCTTCTAGTACAATACAACCTTTAGCTTTCTTAAACAGGCTATTTTACTGTGTTACCTGAGCCTGTCTGTACATGAAGTAAGCTTACAATATTACCACGACCGAATTGACGGAGGTTGAAAAATAACAACAGCGATTACTAGCCGGCGCTCTACACAGGTAGGGGCGCCCGTTCCCAGCGTTAAGAGTGAATGTAAATGAACAGTGAACAACTGCTGCTTTCATTGATCTTGTTAGATTATATACAAGTGAGAGATCACGTCGTACGGACGTGACTCCTTGGTGTTTGAGTACAGGAAGAGCAACTGCTCTTGGCCAAAGGACATGCCCCTTCGGATGGCATGCTAACTGCTAGGCTAACTGCTAATCCTATCACCAGATGAGATCACCGATTAGATGATGAAGAGGTGTCTCTTCAGAGGAGACATCGTTTCACAACACTCCCCCTTGATCGAATCATTCTTAAGATCAATGTAGCTGTAATCTTGGATTCCTCGAAAAACCCTGTGGGAAAAATCTGAGGAATATGTATGTATGGATATGCTGTAAAACTCCTTTAAACCTTTATAGGAAAACAAGGAGAAGGTAGCATATATTTGTGTGATTTAAACAAACCACTATGTCATTGGTATTCCAATTAAAAACCCTAGTGGGGAAAAATATTGGAGATATGACATAAAGATAACTCCTCTAAAAAACCGTTTAGGAAAAATGTGAGGAGCCATATTAAGAGATATGTCGCTAAAACTCCTATAAAAACCCAGTAGGAAAATCAGGAGAAAAATATGACGACATACTATAAGTATTGCCTCTTGAAATAACTCTCATGAAAAACCTTTTTCAAGGAAAAACCATGGATGAGTTGGGAGGGCAATATGTGTCTTTGATATTTCCCACAAAAACCCCGGTGGGGAAAATAGAAAATATAACACATGCTTATGTTAATATTACCTCATTAAAAACTTTAACAAGAAACCTTTTGAGTAAAACTTGTGAAAGAAAAGAGTATAATATGATGCTGGTACAGGTGGCATCTAGGAGATGTCTCCCCCTGATTCTGGCAAATCTCGAAGTCGCCTCATACCAATTCCATGTACCAATTTTTGAAACACAGAAGTTGGTAAGGACTTAGTAAATAGGTCAGCGAGATTATCACATGACTTGATTTGCAAGATGTTTATTTCCCCACTTTCTTGTAATTCATGGGGATAAAACAATTTAGGAACAATATGCTTAGTGATATTGCTCTTTATGTAACCTGTTTGCATCTGTGTAACACAAGCGGAATTATCTTCATAGATAATTGTTGGTGATTCAATTGAACCAATACCACATGTCTGTTGTATGTGGTTAATCATTCTGCGAAGCCACACACATTCTCGTGATGCCTCGTATAAAGCAATAATTTCAGAATGATTAGTAGAGGTGGCTGTTAGAGTCTGCTTAGAAGACTTCCATGAAATAGCTGTACCTCCATGTAGGAATACAAATCCTGTTTGGGATTTTCCGTTATGAGGATCAGATAAGTAACCAGCATCTGTATAGCCAATCATACTGGAATCATGATTTTTTTTGAAGAATAAACCAAGATCCTTTGTGCCATTAAGGTATCTGAGGATACACTTTGCTCCCGTCCAATGACGGTGAGTCGGGTCCGCACTATGCCTAGCTAGTAAGTTCACTGCAAATGCGATATCAGGCCTGGTGCAATTTGCAAGATACATAAGTGCGCCAATAACACTGAGATATGGGATTTCTGGTCCCAACGTCTTCTCCCCAACATCCCGTGGTCTAAATGGATCTTTCCCTAATTCTAAGGAACGAACAACCATCGGGGTTTTATTAGGGTATGATTTATCCATATTGAATTTCTCCAATATTTTCTGGATATAGGCTGATTGATGCACTAAAATCCCTAAAGGACGGTGCTCAATTTGTAAACCTAGGCAATATTTGGTCTTTCCCAAATCCTTCATCTCGAATTCCGTCGTTAGATGTTTGCGTGCTTCTTCTATATCATTTGGACTGCCAATGATATTTAAATCATCAACATATACAGATATAATACAAAATCCCGTTTGAGATTTCTTAATGAAAACACATGGGCAATCATCATTATTGGTGTATCCTTTGTTTAAAAGGAATTCACTCAGTCGGTTGTACCACATTCGTCCCGACTGCTTCAAGCCATATAATGACTTTTGTAGTTTTACACAATACATGTTACGATTTGCGTTTGGATTCGGAATTTGGATTCCATCGGGAACCTTCATATATATGTCCGAATCAAGTGACCCATATAAATATGCTGTCACCACATCCATCAACTGCATAGATAGATGATTTTGAACTGCCAATGATATTAAGTATCGGAAAGTAATTCCACTCATTACTGGAGAATAAGTTTCATTATAATCAATGCCGGGTCTCTGCGTGAACCCTTGTGCTACGAGCCTTGCTTTATATCTCACCACCTCATTGTTCTCATTCCGTTTCCGGACGAAAACCCATTTAAAGCCTATAGGAAAGACTTTGGAGGGTGTGGGCATAGCTTTTGTGAATACCCCTCTTTTAGTGAGCGAGGCTATCTCAGCTTGAATTGCTTCTTTCCATTGAGCCCAGTCTGAGCGCTTTTTGCACTCTGCCATGGTCTTAGGATCTGGATCATTGAGAAAGATTTCTGCAATTGCTGCGGAGAAATACATGTCTACAACAGTAGTCTTACGATCGTATGATTCTCCAGAATCAATATAATTGATGGAAATTTCTTTCACCCCATTATTTGACTCAACATTTCCCAAAACTATGGAGTCAGGGTGTTCCGATGTCCCAGGATCAGAATTTGGATGCACCGTTGATCCGGGTTGTGGATTTGGTCCTGGTGTTGGATTTTTATCCACTATTAGGTGTCTACCAACTTGAGGTTGGCTTGGATTTAATGATTTGGAGGATTTAGCTCTCGATTTCCTCAGACGCTTACTTGGAGCATTATCCTTAGGAGCGGCCGTACTTCTCCCCCTCTTCTTTGGAAGTGGGAGTTGAATGGTTTTTATTGGTACCTCCACTCTTTCGGGCGCATTGCGAGCAGGATAAGAGGATTTAGTGACACCCTTATAATCAGTAAATGCTTCTGGCAGGTTATTTGCAATATGTTGCAAGTTTATGATTTTCTGAACTTGTTGTTCAGTTTCTTGAGTACGTGGATCTGAGGGGGAATTGCCTTGGGCATTCCAGTTGATTTCCTGGCATTCACTTTGGTACTTGAAATCTCCCCCTAATGCTGGGAAATGGTCCTCATTGAATATGCAGTCAGCATACCGGGCCGTGAATAAGTCCCCTGTAAGAGGCTCGAGGTATTTGATAATCGATGGGGATTGATATCCCACATAGATACCAAGTTTCCTATGTGGACCCATAGAGGTACGCTTAGGTAGTGAGATCGGTACGTATACAGCGCAACCAAATTTTCGCAGATGGGAAATATTTGGCATATTCCCACGTACTAATTGCAATGGGGAGACAACATGGTATGCAGTTGGACGCAATTGAATTAAGTCAGCAGCGTGTAAGACTGCATGACCCCAACATGAAGTTGGTAGATTGCAATTTTGTAGTAGTGGTCTTGCAATGAGTTTAATTCTTTTAATAAGAGATTCTGCTAAACCATTTTGTGTATGGACATATGGGACCGAGTGTTGAACTTGAATTCCTAAGGCCATACAATAATCATTGAAAGCCTTTGAGGAAAATTCAGCAGCATTGTCCATTCGAATTGATTGAATTTGATGTTTAGGATTATGTGCTCTAAGTTTAATAACTTGAGCAATAATTTTTGCGAAAGCATGATTACGTGTGGACAAAAGACACACATGAGACCATCTAGTAGATGCGTCTATTAGAACCATGAAATACCTGAACGGTCCAGATGTTGGTTGTATAGAGCCACAAATATCTCCTTGAATGCGTTCAAGAAATTTTAGTGGCTCATTTTGGATCTTGACGGGCGATGGACGCAAGATCAATTTTCCTGTAGCGCATGAAGTGCACATAAAATCTGAATATTTCGGAAATTTAGCAGTATTTAACTCATGACCATTTGAATTGTTGATAATTTTCCGCATCATCCCTATACCAGGATGACCAAGGCGATCATGCCAAGTTTTGAATGCATCAACATTCTGGAAAATTACCTTGTACGCAACATGTGATACGGGTTTGATGTATGTGTAGTACAATCCGGATGGGAAAGAGGGAATTTTCTCAACAATTTGTTTGCCATATCCATTGTTTTTAGTAACAAGGAGAATTTCCTCATTATTGTCATCAAGGGTTTCTATATGGAAACCATTTTGACGGATATCTCTATAACTTAATAAGGTACGCTTTGAATCGGGATATAATAATGCATCCTCAATTGTAATTTGGGTACCCATAGGGAGTACGATAATGGCACGACCTGAACCAATTATCGTAGCATCGCGCCCAGCGATTGTCAAAACATTTCCTTGTCTTTTAGTAAGAGTTTGAAAATATTTTGTTTCCCTAAGAATAGAATTAGTGGTACCGCTGTCCATTAGGCATAATTCCTCTTCCATCAGATCGACCCCCGTAGAAACGATGGGGGTTCAGAGACATGTAAATGCCTCTGTTTGGGCGTCGTCTTTCTGTTCCTCTGTCTGTTCTCGTAGAGCAACGTGTCTGATAACGTGTTAAGAGTGAATGTAAATGAACAGTGAACAACTGCTGCTTTCATTGATCTTGTTAGATTATATACAAGTGAGAGATCACGTCGTACGGACGTGACTCCTTGGTGTTTGAGTACAGGAAGAGCAACTGCTCTTGGCCAAAGGACATGCCCCTTCGGATGGCATGCTAACTGCTAGGCTAACTGCTAATCCTATCACCAGATGAGATCACCGATTAGATGATGAAGAGGTGTCTCTTCAGAGGAGACATCGTTTCACAACACCCAGCACGTATCCAGTCTGTGACCCCTTTTCCCTTTTTTTAGCCAACGTGCAATGTAGCTCGTTTTTTTGTGTGTGGATAAGGATGATCAAATCTGTTGGGCACTTGAGGCGTCCGGGAGGTACTCAGCTCGTTCGGCCTATGCCGCACAGTTTTTTGGCAATATACAGTCCAACTTCTGTAAGCTGATATGGAAGACATGGATTCCACCTAAATGCAAATTCTTCCTCTGGCTACTGCTACGGAATCGTCTATGGACAGCCGCACGACTACGGTCACGGGGATGGGAAAACAACTACTTTTGTGGATTATGCATAAGGAACCTGGAGACAGCATGGCACTTATTTATGGAATGCCCATTCTCCAAAGCAGTTTGGAGGCAAGTAGCAAACTGGAGCAACTGCAGCAGTCTGGAACCATCTCAGTGGATTGACCTGCCGACGATCGAAGATTGGTTCGTACACATGAATCCAGCGAGGGAGGGGGGGGGTGGTGGGAGTGGTGGGGCATTGGAGCATAGCCTGGCGATCCTCACACTCTAGTGCCTATCACTACGGGAGGCACTGGCTTCCTCTAGTGCCAAATGCACTCGAGGAAGGCCCAGATGCACTCGGGAAAGGCCCAGATGCACTCGGGAAAGGCTTCCCGGCTACCTCTTCACGAGAAAGACGTCTTCCCCGAGAGCCAAAAACCTTGCACTCGGGGAAAGCTTTTCCGAGAGCTGTGCTAGCACTCGGGGAAGAATTGACGCCGTTGGTGACCAGCCGGCGTCATTTCCTTCTTTTTTTAAAAAAAATTCTTCTCCGAGTGCAACACTCGGGGAAACCCTCTTCCCCGAGCGCCGCAGCCCAGGCACTCGGGGAAGACACCCTCTTCCCCGAGTGCTGCAGCCCATACACTCGGGGAAGCCACTCTGAAAATCTTTTTTTTTGTTTTTTGCTTTTCCATGTGAATATATATATATATATAAACCACAAATCAACAGTAATATATCACAAACCACATTTATATATCACAAACGACCAAATTTGTATGAAATCCACAATATATTACAAATCACACATTCAAAAGTACACATTATTCCAAGTTCACAAGTTCAATACATAAAAACGACTTAGAAGGCGGCTCACGGCGATGGTCCAGTGTGTGATGCCAGCGAGGGTTGGGACGCCCCAGCTTGCGATCCCAGTGACGGTCTGTAACAACATGAAATAGATCAGAATAAATTAAAAAGAAGGAAATAAGATAGCATGGTTAAGCCAGATCATCTGATCAATGATACAAACATAAAAAACGGACACAACAGAATATCACAACTGATGTAAAGATTATAAACTTTGTAGTCCATGTTCAGTATAATCCAACTTTGACTAGCTATTCAGTTTAGTGGAAACAAAAGGTAGACCAAAGTCCAAATAAGATAAAGATTTAAGCTAGAAAACAGTAACAAATTACCTACCCAAATGTCAACTGAGCCAGGCTCATTAATAGAAAACTTCACTAATGTCTTCACATCTTCAGGTTTACAAACATCACATGTTGTACCAACAACCTTGGCATGGGATAACATTTTCCTCTCTTTCTTTTTGGCAACTGATGACCCTTCCTGTATGTATAACTGAAAAGTAGAATATATCCTATGCTGCAAAAGTAAACATTGGATTTTCACCATACAGTTGGATATGGTCACGATGCTATGCATAATACGTGAAATGAATGCCCAAAAAAGTTCTCTCACATACTATTTGAACCAGATGCTAAAAACTCTGATGAGAAATGAAAAATGGAAATGGAACAATAAAAAAAATAAGTTTGATGTTTCAGTCCAACGCTAAAAACCGACAGTTCGATGTTATGTGTGATCTGCTAGACTTCACTGGCTACCAATGTCCATCAATTGCTTGCTCTTCCTCTAGGTGAGACATGAGAGATTTCAAGGCTCAGAACCAAACCAACGGAAGGGGGAAAAGCACCCTTGGCCCTGCAGTCAACTAGAGCACACACATTTCGACATGGCTGTTGAGATAACAGACAGGGCCAAATAATGTGACAACAAATCAGCGTGCAACAAATAAAGCTTGGTTTCAATCTATAATTTAGATTGAAGAATTTTACACAAGAAACAACTCCAGATCTAGGGATGTAACCAGCAGCTGTGGCCTTCACACTGAGATTTAACAAATGGGTGTTCTTGAATCCCAACCTCGCTTTAGGCCCTTTCTGAGACTCGCGTATCTAATGAGCAGGATTATCTGATAAGCCGCGATCTGGAGAATATGATGTCTGAATAAGCTGGGTGTTTGGCTGTCCCTATTATTTCAGGTAGATTGTCTGTCCTGGATGTGAAATGACCTTTACACCTCTGACATTCTACTGCAATATTTGTACTCCTATTTCTACTGCAACATTCCAGACACCACAATCTACGGCATCAGAATATCTATTGCAACTTGCTAGTAAAACAAGAAAATTGCAATACCTGAGTGAGAGAAGGCAGCCGAAATGTGCCGGGCGAGATGTGGCCGGACGGAGGTGGCAGCGGACGGTGCCGGGCGAGCCGTGGCCGGACGGAGCGGCGCCGGTCGAGCAGTGGGCGGAGGGAGGCGGCAGCGGGCGACGTCGGTGGGGATCCAGGCGGATCTTGTGCTGCAGGGAGGAGGCAGTGGAATCGGGTGAAGGGGCAGGGAAGGAATCCGCTGTGGACGGAGAAGACGGCGGCGCGGGTCGCGGGAGGGCGTTGGAGACGGAGGGAGACGGCAGCAGTGAGGTCCGGCCGCTTGCCGCCAAGGTCGAGGGAGGGCGTTGGAGACGGAGGGAGACGGCCGCTTGCAGCAGGGAGGCGCGCGAGCGGGCGGTGCTTGGCGGCGGCGGCGACGCAGCTGGGGCGGGGCAGGGTGGGGCGCCGCGGGGAAATAGGGTTCGGGGTGGGGCCGGGATGGGCTGGTTGGGCCTAATTAGGCCTGGCCACACTCGTGAAAGAAATTTTCTTTTTTTTTCTATTTTTTTTTATCGAGTGCCACGGACTTGGTAAAATTCCGAAAAACACGAAACTTGTCGGGGCGTCGTGTTATCAAATGTAGAGGCTATGATAAAAAATTGAGAAAGTTTCGAGTAAATTACGATATCGAATACCTAAAACTCAAACATCTCCACAAGTGATCACAAGTGATCACATGTGGAGATATATGAGTTTTAGCCATCCGACATTGCAACTTGTTCGAAACCTTCTCAATTTTTTACCATAGACTCTATATACAATAACATGACACCGAGACAAGTTTCGTGATTTTCGGACTTTATTCGCATTTTATATAATTTAAAAACACTTTTTCTACATGTTATTCATCATGTTACGACAACCAGATGCTCGACATTTCATATGAGCTCCTAGATATGGTCTCAACATACATCAAATATCATGAATATAATTTTTAGAATAAAAAAATTCTATTATTTCATGCACCTGCAGTTCAAAATTGAAGTATGGAAAAAAATCAACGAAACGAAAAAAACTAATGAAATATACTAAAAAAAGTTAAAATTTCCCCAAATTTGAACAAGAAGTTTTAAATAATGTGGTAAGACCTCAAAAAAAAAGGGCCAAAAAAAGAAAAAATAAAAATTCTTCCCCGAGTGTCTTCCTTGGCTCTCGGGGAAGAGACCCTTCTCCGAGTGTTAATCCCACGGCACTCGGGGAAGCCGACCTCTTCCCCGAGAGCCATGTCTTGGCACTCTAGAAAGGGCGTCTTCCCCGAGTGTTAGGCAAGGCACTCAGGGAAGATTTTTTTTATTTTTAGTTGTAACGGCGCCGGTGGGTTTGGCCGTCAAGTAACACTTTTCTTTTCTGTGTGTGGCTCTTTCCCGAGTGTTGCGCTCGGGGAAGAGGGTCTTCCCCGAGTGTCGCTCTTCCCCGAGTGCCAAGTACACTTCGGCACTCGGGGAAGCCTCTCTTCCCCGAGTGCAATTCTTCCCCGAGTGCAACACTCGGGGAAGAATGGCTTTCCCGAGTGCCCGATTTTTGACACTCGGGGAAGCCTGCGACACTCGGGAAATTTTGCCTCTCCCATAGTGTATGGAAGTGGAGGAATGTGTCGGTTTTCCAAGGGACGGAAAGCAATGTTGAGCAGACTGTGGCTCAGATTAAGGATGAGGCATCCCTCTGGGCGAGCGCTGGAGGAAGAGCTCTTGCCCCCCTTTTTGTAGTTTCTAATGTTGGGAGTAATTAACTTTTGTAGCTAGGCCCCGCTCGACGGTCTATCGTGCGGGGGACGCGCTCCTCGTACGAATGTTGCAAACTCTATCCTTCTTATTAGTATATATGCCGGGTAACCGGATCTTAAAAAAAATAATCCACTTTGTCGGCCTGTTTTCGAACGGCAGGAGCAGGAGCAACGGACACACTCAAAATAGCTCATATATGGCGAGGATAATTGGTACTAACTTCAAATTAGTAAGTAGTCCCTCGTTGTCGTTGAAGCCACTAATGAGGCCGTCACAACAAGTGTAGACCGGTTCAAAAGTTTTTATCGTGATCAAACTTAAGAGAGCAACGTGACCTTATCCTTGAGATCTTGACCGTTTCAGACAAGCTAGAACAGAGAGTGACAACTGACAGCGAAATAGTAAAAGTGAAACGTGGAGATTCCTGACATCCATGCCGAACGTAAGTGCTCTTCCTTGCTATTTCAATCGGAACTTTCTGTGTTGATTCTTTTTTATTATGTCTTGTACTTACTTTTATATTAGAAGTTACTCTACGTATTGCTTGACGTAAAACTAATAGTGAATTTATTTCTGTCTTTTGTTTAATCTTTTTCACGGCTCGATAGAGAATTTGATAAGCCAATGACCGGACCTTACAAAAGAGTTTGTAGGCACTAGATCCGTTTGTCACAGTTCCGGTCAAGATCTATCTACTATAAAGATATTTTTTTAAATATGTGTTTAATACAAATAAAAAAATCAATTAACCAAATATGTAGATCATTTTAGTTATGTCCTAAGTCAAACTTCTCTAACTTTGCACCAAAAAGATGCACTATTAAGACATACATACTTCATTGTGGAGTTAATGAAACTAATTTGATGTTGTATATGTTGTTGCAAAAAGATAGAGGCTAGAAGGGGGAGGAGAATGTATCAAGTGGTCAGCTTTTGGACATGTTAAATGAAGTCCAAGGTGTGATCTTGAAGGGTGTGACTAAGAATGTCGAAAAAATAACAGCAATCATGGCACATGAGGCCACCATTCGAGAGAAAGTGATGAATATGGATCCCAACACAAAGTTAAGAGAAAACAAGCTTGGGTTTACTTGAACCAAACAAATCAAAGTTGTTGTTATGCTTGTGAAAATACTAGAGCAAATGAGCATGCTTTAACTCTTTAAGAATTACTGGTGTGGGAATTCATTATAAACATGCTTAGTGTCATGTTAAATTTTACTACTTTATTGCATATATGTTCATGCCATAACTGATGTGCTTACTCTTTCACAAAATTTGCAAGTTATGTTATCTAGTTGTGTGTTTTTATTTTGCTCTAGTACTTGTTTATGTGCTGCTTCAGCTTCTCACTTTGTCCCCCAGTAGTAGCCTTTGCGAGCAACTTCTTTCGTAACTTACCCGAGTTGTCTTCAGAAGGAACAGTCGGACAGTTCGCTCTCGTAAAGTTCCACCACACTTTAATTTTAATCCATGGGATTGCAGCTCTATTTTTTGCTTCCCCAGACGAAGCACCTATAAACATTGAGACCAGGACATCAGAAAGCAACATTCTTGATATATACCCTAAGTTCATACAGAGAAGGAAAACAATGATCAAACAAAAACCCAGTCCCTTATTTGATCATATATAATACCAAGAAAAAAAATCAAACAAAAACCAAGAGCGAGTTCATATGGAAAAAGGTGAACTGTGCTCAAACAAACAAGTAGGATATGGACATATTACCACAATACAAGTCAAACAGATTTACAAGTGTGTATAAAGAAAATGGAATGAAGCATGTGGACTGAGTGGCAGGCAAAGTGTGCTGATAGTGTGTGTCTGAGAATTATCATTGTTGCACATTACATTTCACATGTATGGAAGTATGGACCTCTCATGCTGCTTGCCCATTGATTTCCAAGCCAATCCCATATGCCACTTCAAATGAATATAAAAATAGAACAAAATTGGCAGAAAGAGACAACTAAGTGTTTGTCAGAGTATTAGACTATTGGAGAGCTAATGTTATCTACTCCCTCGATCCCAAATTGTAAGTCATTCTAAGAATCTTGGAGAGTCAAAGTATTTTCACGTTTGACCAAAATTATAGAGTAAAATACTAAGATTTGTAACGTAAAGTGAGTATACTATGAAAATAAAATTAAGGAAGAATCTAATGATATTTAGTTGGTATCATAATAATTATTATTTTATCATATAAATTTGGTCAAACTTTGAAAAGTTTGACTCTCCAAAATTTTTGGAATGACTTACAATTTGGGATGTGGGGAGTACTACATTAGGCTAACTCCACATTAATTTTCAAAGGCCATCGCTTTTGTGACCTCAAATGAATATTAAATAAGAACAAATTGGTAAAAATTGATGACAAGTGCTCGATAGAGTGTTTGAGGGCCAATGATATCTACATAAGGTGATTACCCATTAATTTCCTAGGCAGTCCCATTTGCCATTTCATATATGAATATAACATGGAACAAAAATAGTAGAATCAGTTTTGACATTATTTTTTACTATTAGATCTCATTGGATGAATGCAGTGGTGAAGTTAGAGCAAGTTAGAGGGGGTGCCTTTCTCTTATAGGTGCGAAAATTTGATCCACAACCATGATGAAAATTTATTCCTAATAGTGGTTTTTCAGTTTTTTGCGGATTCATGGGCACTCACAGTTTAGAACATAGCTTCATCCCTAGATGAATGGCTCTCATTTTTTCAAACACTGTAAGATAATCAAAATATTTTATAGAGTTTAAGGGCCGCTGCCTCGGCAAACGGCAGGGCTCCTGTCGAGCAGCTCTAGTTCTGATGCACTAGTAAGACCGGCTCGTTGCTTTGCCTACTAAACCACTTCCTTTCCTAAGCTCGACGCTAGGTGAAATTTTTACAGTTTGATCCTTTTCAAAATTTTTATTATAGATAATTCCCTATCGAAACCTTTTTCGGGAATACACCAAAAGGACGGAGTCATACAAAACTACGCCGTCGTGTGAGGCTCGGCGCATTGTCAATTGATGCCGATACAGCGGCAAGTCACTATTGATTGCACTCGTTGAATTTGCTATGACACTAGGTCCCGCTGCTCTGGGTGTGGCCTTAGTTAACGCCGATGGCCGGACCTCGGCGCTGGCTGACTGTGTGCCATGGTCTAGGTAGTTAAGTCGCATGGCCCCTCTCTTCATTGTCGGTTTTCTCTAAAATTTTCTTTTCGCCGCAAGTTCTCTCTCTCTCCTCTTCGCTCCCACGAACTGTAACTCTCTCTTGGCATAGTGGGTGGCCTGTCTGGGCTGAGGACGAATCTCCGAAGTAATGCCCCTTGCCTTCCCCTAATTTGGCCGGCTCTAACTACTTGCATTGGTTTAGTTGATCTGTATGAGGAATATATGGTATAGTTTGACTTTTGATACGTTTATTTTGTGTGATTTGTTTCGTTATGAATAGTTTCACTTGTAGTTTGCCATTTTGTAATATACCCTAAAGCAACTCATATAATTTTAAGCAACCCCTTTCATACGTGGACCCTGAGACGACCCAACATCTATGATCCCTTTTAAATAAACATGCACGCCTCCTTCAGACCAACCTAACCTTACTTTCACTTGGTCCACAGACTCAAAGAGGGTGACTCAAAAAAAATTAACACATCCTTATTCATATCCCCAAATTTCACACTATTATATCTTGTCCTAACATGTCCTCTGTGATGCAACCTCACTAATTTATCCATCTATAGCCACCACATAATAAATATATTTCAAATTATTACCGAATCATACATACCAAGTCAAAAAAAGAGAAATAATTGTAACTCGATCTTCCATATTCCATATTCAATACACTGCAACCAAAATAGTTTTCCAAACAAAACTAATGCACTTCTAACAAAAAAAAACACTGCTAACAGCATCCCCAACGCACTAACACTAATAACCAAAAGAGCATAATCAACACTAAAATGAAATGACCATCTATAACTTAAATAAACAAAAACTAGACAAAATGAAGCATTAATAGCATACCACAAATAGGTAAACAAATCAAACCTAACCCATACATTTCACAAATACATGTACAGCCTTACCATACCACCACACCCAAGATTGGACAAGTATAAGGCAATGCAACAAAATCTAAATGGCCAAATTGGAGTAGGGCAACAACCATTACCTTGAGAAAGCGTCCGAAGCCCAAATCTCAGGTGCACTAGTGTGCCATTTGGAGTTAGGGTTCCTAGGGGCGGAAGAGGAGAGAAAGAGAGCGGCGTTGCGGAAAGAATGAGCAAAGGGAAGAAGAAGGGAGGCCCGACGAGCCTTAACTGCCCACACCTCGGTGATAAGTCGGGCTGCACCGATCTATGGGCCTCGACTTAGCCTAAGCCCACGCCAACCTTTGTAGGCCCATTGCCATCTCAAAACCTCGGTGCAGTGTAGATCAACATGTAGGATACTTTGGTCAGCTACAAATAAATACACACTGAGATTTGTGGGTTCAATTGCCAGAGGATAATGCGCCCAATGGGTAGACCGATGTGGCACCACCTCGGCGTCAGCTGCACTACACTGTGCCACATAGCACAACGTCAATCACTAACACACACTAAGAATTTGGTCTATTCCCAAAAAAAGGTTTTGATAGGGGATTATTTGTAATTTTTTCAAAAAGAACCAAATTGCAAAAAATTCACAGCGAGCCGCCTGACCAAACAGGCTCAGCGTGCAGTTCACTCGAGCATAGTATGCCTCTTCAGATCAAAACACCTGTACATTCTTCTCGGCTGTTCTGAAATCCTACCTAAATCATGGAATCTGAACTGCTAACCAATCCTTGGGGCTCAACGGGTGCAATTGTTTATAGTTTATATACCAGGCAACGAAATGCCAAACTTCATTCAATTTAAATCATGGAATCTGAACTGCTAACCAATCCTTGGGGCTCAACGGGTGCAATTGTTTATAGTTTATATACCAGGCAACGAAATGCCAAACTTCATTCAATTTCCAAGTAACGGTTTATATACCCCCTTTTTTTTTGTAAAAAAGTTTTAAGGCATCACAAATCCAGTCCAAACTTGGGGCTCTTCCAAGTAACGGTTAACATATACGTACATACAGTCATCTCATTAATTGTCAATGCCAAGCCAAGGGCTTATAACACATGATTACACAACATATTTCCATATATTGCCAAAGAAAAACTTAAGCATTCCACCTCTAGTACTTGTTTATATGTTGCGACAGCTTCTCACTTCCCCCCAGTAGTGGCCTTTGCAAGCAGCTTCTTTGGTAACTTATCCAATGGAGTTGTCTTCAGAAGGAAGAGTCGGGCAGCTCGCTCCTGTAAAGTTCCACCACATTTTAATCCGCGGGACTGCAGCTCTATTTTTAGCTTCTCCAGACCAAGCACCTTGTAAGGCAACAACAAAACCAAAGGTTAGCAATGTGAGAAACAACATTGAGATCAGGCAAAAGTTTTTTGATTTAAATTCATGCAGAGGAGAAAACAATGGTCAAACAAACACCCAGACCCTTATTTGTCTTATAATTATATAATAAAAGCAAGACAAAATCAAACAAAAACCTAGAACCTTCTGTGGATAGAGTTCATATGGAAAATGGAAGAAAGGAACAGAAATCCAGTGAACTGTGCTCAAACAGCCAAGTAGGATATGAACATATTACCACAAGTCCACAATACAAGTCAAACAGATTTACACGTGCGTCTAAAGAAAAAGGAATCAAGCATGTAGACTGACACAGTGTGCTGATAGTGTGTGTTTGAATGAGCATCATCATTGTTGCACATTACACTTCACATGTATGGAACTATGGGAGACCCCTCATAAGCTGGTTGCACATTAATTTCCAAGCCAATCCCATATGCCACTTCAAATGAATATCAAAATGAAACAGAGTTGGCAGAAAGAGATAACTAAACGTTCGTCAGAGTATTGGACTATTAGAGAGCCAATGATATCTACTAGAATAAGCTGACTCCACATTAATTTCCAAAGCCATCCCATTTGCCACTTCAAATGAATATTAAATTGTTACAGAATTGGCAAAAGTTGATGACAAGTGATAGACAGAGTATTTGAGGGCCAATGATATCTACATAAGGCGATTAACCATTTTCGAGGCAGTCCCATTTGCCATTTCATATATGAATATATGCTGAAACAGAAATAGCAGAATTCGACAGTTCAGTGTTTGTCAGAGTATTCGAGGGCTAGCTATACAAGACTAGTGCTATTTAAATTGACCTAGTAACTGCTTACTAGAAGAGCTAGCTAATATCCTCAAAAGTACATGTACACTTCTAATTTCTGACAAAGACTCAGGAAAATCCATTTCTAGAGATGACTATCATGTAAACAAAATAAAAACAAGAACCTGCCATGAAAAAAACATACCTCCAATTCTGCAGCTGAACTGTACTTTGCAAGGTCCAATGGCTCTGAATAAGATTTTCTGGCGTCAGCATATTCTTCTAATTGTGGCACCTCTGGATTGTTTTGGTTTGAAGTAGCTGAAGCAGCTTTATCCTCATCTGCTTTCAGCGCTTCTTCAACTTGTGGTACCCCTGGATTGCTTTGGTTTGAAGTAGCTGAAGCAGTGTTATCCTCATCTGCTGTCACTTCATCTGATTTCAGCACTTCTTCTGAAGCAGCAGCAGCAGCACTGTTCACAGAAATGAGATGATCCACCATTCCTACCTCAGGCTCTGCACTACCATCAGATTCGAAGTCACCACCTTCAGCTCCTGATCTTGTTGTCAGTTGGGACTTTTCCCCTGAGGACTCTCCTTCTGAATGTGACCCAGAAACAGAACCCAGTTCAAGCTTTTCATTTTTGCTGGATCCATTTGAGCAATTCCCGTCATCAACTAGTACAGATTTTGCATCTGTGTTCTCATGATCTTCACTGTTCTCATCATCTACATCACTGTCAATGTCACTGTCACTATCACTTTCATCTTCTTCTACTTTGTTCTTTCCCAACCTGCATAATCGAAATAATTCAGACACCTCACAACACAAACTAGAACAGGAAACATTAAGCCATTGTCAAGGGATATATTTGATTTAGTTAGCTACCTAAAAAAGAAACGCAGACTTGCACAGAACTTCCTTTACCCCCAACCCCAGTCATCCCAGAAGTAACTTAAATTTGTGGCTTACCAGAACAACTATCAAAATTGACATGTTGCTTTGAGAAAATCAAACATGAAATGCCTCTTACATGCCCACATTACTCACCCAAATTTGTGAGAGGATGAGAGTTCCATGTAAGATGAAATGAGAGTATGACCATTGACCATATTCTAATATGCTAACACCTAGAAATATATTAAATGGCCCACATGGCACATTTGATCACAACATGGAATAATTAAATGCTGCAGCTAGCCTATGAATCACTAAAATGAAACTGAAAACAAGGACATGAAACTTTCCATTGAGACTAGCCATAAATACTCCCTCTGTCCCAAAATAAATCAACTCCTAGAGTTGTCCTAAGGGCACTCACAATGCAGACTCTAAAGTTATTTATTACCTCGAACAATGTAGACTTAGAGTCTAAATAAGACTTGGAGTCTTATTTTTTCTACCTTTTTCTTCAATAAATATGCTGCCACATCAGCAAAATATCATAAATAATATGTAATTAATTGTCTTGGACTCTGTGATAGAGTCTTGCATTGTGAGTGCCCTAAGTCAAACTATTTTTAAGTTTAACAAAATTTATAGAAAAGAACACCAATATCTATGACACCAAATTAGTATCACTAGATAGATACTCCATCAAATATATTTTCATACTGCACTTATTTGGTGTCATAGATGATGTTACTCTTTCCTAGTATAAAGTTAGTCAAACTTAAGATAGCCTTCAAGTGATTATAGGAATTGATTTATTTTGGATGGAAGTACTAGCTGAATAATAAGCATATAAAAGTTTCACAATAACTAATTGATTTCGGCGATCTGTAATTGAATCAACATGTTAAAAGATTGGACGGTACTCACCAAATCTTAAGCTTCTTAGCGTCTGCGCCAGAGGGCAGCTTAGGAGCGGTCTTCCTCTTTCCAAGAGATGCACGCACGGATTCCTCAACCGCGTTCACGCAGATCTCAGCATCTTTGCGGTACTTCTCCAGGTACTTGTCCACCTCGGCAGCTGAGGGTCCGCCGCTGCGGCCCGCCTCCTTGGCCTTCTTCTTGATAAAGTTCTCAGCGAGCTTTTCTAGCTGGCGGTCGGCGGCCTCGGCCTTCCATTCCTCGAGGCGGCGCTCAGCGTTGACGTGGCGGAGGCGGCGGCCGTTGATGTCGCGGCAGGCGTCAAAGTTGCTGGTCTTCTTCTGCCCCGCCTTGGAGGCGGCCCCTCTGAGGAGGGAGCCGAACCCGCCCTTGCCTCCTCGAAGGCGGAGGAGCGCGGACGCGTAGGGGAACTGGCCATCAGCTGCCGAGGTGAGGACGGAGGAGGGCGAGACGTCGATGCGGCCGGTGACGAGGCGGAGGGCGTCAGCGGGTACGCGAGAGATCGACGCGACGGCGTCGAGGAGCACCGTGCCGGAAACGGTGGGCGTGGAGAAGCGGAGACATCTGGTGCGCCCGTCGAGGAGACGCACCAGGATCTGATACGTAGGGGTCTCGGCCATGGCGTGCGGAAGTGGCGGTGGCGGTACGGTGGCGCACGAAACCCTAGCTCTCGCCGGCGTTGGCGAAGCGAGAGACGGAGAGAGAGAAAACCTTACCAGAGACGTCCTTATAACGGAGAAGGCACGAGGACGATACCGTCCTCAAACCCACCGACACGTGGGCCCCGAAATCTTTCCGTTTCGGGTCCCACATGTCATTGAATGATGCTATTTGCGGCGCCGTGCGTATCCGTCCGGTTCCGTCAGCGTCTTCCTCGGGTTCCTCCTGCGGTGGAGTCCTGGTCGCCCTCGCCCGCCCGTCACCTCCTCCGAGTCGACTCCACTCGTGGCGAGAATAGCTGATACAAAGCAGCTTCGGAGTCCGCGAAACGCGATGCTGTTACGGTTCAGCGAGGATTCTAGCTAGTCAAGAGCGTCTGCCCGGCGAGATGAAGCGTCCGACCGGTGGCAAGGGCGGCGCGGTGGACCCGTCTCCGCTGCGAACCAGGTGTAAGGAGTGCCACGGCGCGCTTGTTGTCGTCGGAGCTGACTCCGGTACCCATTCTCTGGCCCGATTAGATTACACTAGCACTATTCTGTTACCTTTACCAACTCGTCATCCTCAACTGATTTTATCATGGCTAAATTCTTAGAAGATGAATACATATTACCACGCATTTTTCAAGTGCATTTTTCTAATGGAATGTACTAAACTGTAATGTTTCTAGAAAAAGAAATGCAGCAATTTCAAGTGCAATTTGGGTATTATTGGTTTGCAATGCTCCCCTTTGGATTGTAGAAACGCGAAGGAAAAATATAGGATTCTCATTCCTATGGCTTATGAATTCCTACAAAATTAATGTTTCCTCTATTTTGCTAATGAATTCCTATCCTATTCCTGCATTTTTTTTTCAATCCTACGTTCCAAAGGAGGGCTAGTGAGCTCATGGCTGGAATTGAAAACATTTTTGGCTTAAATAAAAGAAAATTACATTTGCAGTCCTCTCTTCCTTAGAGTTTTGAATAGAGGTGTTCACACAATGGAACCTAGCTAAACAGCTAAATACTCGGACATGTGACTCGTTCAGGAACATAGCTATAATTCTTTTCTTGAAGTGGGGAAAAGGCTGCTGCCTTGATCATACGGTTAACAATTCTTAATTATTTTGTTTAGATGATGCTAAACATTGGAATTTATTTTATTTGCCAAGCAGGATAAATGATTAAATTATTCCAGGGGCATTAGTACTAAAACCAGGATTACCATTTGTCATTTGCCTTTCAAGCTTTACTCTAGATATCTTCTTTTAAATTATTGTTTCACAGAATTACCTTGACAGCCATTGTTGCTACTTTTTTTTTTCCTTCAAGCACTACCCATACCCATCAAGCTTCTCCATTTTGCAATTTTGCGATAGTGGTGGTTCTTACCTTTTGTGCCGTTAATGGGTGCAGGTATGCATGCATCTGCTGCTCAGGGCAGTACTATGGGCGCAGGCAGCATGGACAGTTCTTATGTAGTATTATCAAAGAACAATAGATCTCAAGGTCCTGGAATCCCCCCACGTCCACGAAGTGCAGCAGCCCCACATATTGAACCTAACCAACCACCAAGGCCAATAGAGGGTTCATATATTATGCTTCCACCTCCTGCTGCTTCCATATACAAGACATCTTCCTCTGAAGGAGTTGGTAGACAGCTGCTGCCACCAAGTGTTAACTCCAGTAGCTCTATGCCAGGAAATAATTCTGGATTTTTCTCTAGTGTTACTGTATTGAAAAGAGCATTTGAGATTGCTACCTCACAAACTCAGGTACTATTGCTTGTTTAAGATGCGTCAATATTCATTATGTGAGCACGCATATATTTGCTACTTCTGTCATATGCAGGTTAAGCAGCCACTTTGTCTAGAATGTATGAGAATTCTTTCTGATAAGATGGATTTTGAGATTGAAGATATTAGTTGTGATATTAAAGCTTATGAGGCTTCTCTTCAACATTTGGAGCAGGAGTCCTACAGCATCCTCAGTGAAATGGATTTTCTTAAGGAGAAAAAAAAGGTGAGCGTGCCTCTTGGCATATATGATTTGATTAGAACTAATGAAGACACGGGATCCATATATTACTGCTTAATTGGTATATTTGATGAATAACCAGACATAAGCAATCAACTCATGGCAGAATATTACTGTCAAATATGTCCTTTCTTTCAAAAACTGTCGGATATGTCAATGTTCCAACCTTATTGCAGAGGCTATAAGAATTTTTTGTTAATTTTTTGTTGGAATGTAACACTTTTGTGAATTCCATTTGTATTTTGTGCTGCAATTTCAGATTGAGGAAGAAGAAAAGAAACTTAGACCTGATATTGAAGAAGCTGAAAAGCAATATTCAGAAGTTATTTCTGAGATGAAAGATCTTGAAACAAAATGTAAACATTTTAAGGAATTGAAAGAGCAGTTAGTATTTTTTTCTCCTTGCCATTTTCTTTCAGGCATTTTCTTGATATTAGTTTTAAAGTTTGTCTAGGTTGCATTCTCCTGAATCATGTTTATTTACTTGATGCTATCAGTAGGTGCTCCATCTGTTAGTTTTTCTTGCAGTTTTTTCTGTTTTTCTTGTTTCCTTTGTTTCTTTCCTGTTAGCAAGAGGTTGATAAATATTGCACCCACTTCTTTACTGGAAACATAAAATAATTTGGTTCTGCTAATTAACTAAGTACAGCATTCGATATAAGTTGGCACCAAAAGATACCACCGCTGGAGAATCGTTGTCACAGGAATATTGTTCTGCGAATCACCACCACAACTATGCAGTTGCTTATGCAGTCTGCAGTTTTTGGTTCTCCTACTGTATACATACTAAATTGTTGAGAAAAGCTTATGTGTCATATTCTTGGCAGATACTGGCAAGAATTCAACAGCTTTTGTTTTCAGCGGAAATCTCATCAGGTATACTCATTATAGTTCATATGTATATGGATATCTACTTATCAGATTAACAATGCACTGTCTTAATGTTGTCGTACTTCAAAATGTGTTGACAAGTTCAGTGAAATGTACATACAACTAGACATGTGCTCTGTTTCATATCAGCTAGGATTCAGAAACTCAAAGTTTACCAAGTCTACGTTGCTTTTGTCATCATATATTTCTTCCGTGTCAACAAATTGATGGCTAAAGCCAATAATGTTGTTGCATTGTGCATATATTGCCTCCATTCTTATCTGCAGATAGCAGCAGAAATTATGATTCGTTATCTATGTGCAGGTTTCCCTAAGGATTGAATTGTTTCCCGACATTTTCTTCTGTTACTGATAGTTTACTACCTGTAAATTGCCACTTCACTATGCAGGAAGAACAAAATGCTATTTTGGCAAAAATAGAAGTTTCTCAGGCCCATCTGGAACTGTTAAAGCACACAAATGTTCTGAATGATGCATTCTATATTTCACAACATGGAGTATTTGGAACAATAAATAACCTCCGTCTTGGACACTCTCCTGAGGTAGGTATCCTAACTTCAAGTTGCAAAGATCAAAGATAAGACATTGATTCACTACATTCAATGCTTCGCCTGCATTCTATTTGAGGCACACTTCTGAGTTCAGCTATTTGATTTAAATCTATGTCACTCTTAGGTTGAGTGGGATGAGATAAATGCTGCTTGGGGTCAAGTTGCACTTCTGTTGCATATCATGGCTCAGTATTTTACCCCGAAATATCAGTATCCTTGGCACATAATGATATTTTCTAGAAGTTTATGTACTCAATCACTCTTTTCAGAAGTATATCCAAATTATGGCTCCATTGGCTTATTATTATGGTATATACCTATTTCGATGTTTTGTTCTTTTCTGATATGTTGCTTTCTATAAATCTATACTGAAATACATTTTGGCTCGAAGAAGTCCGGTAGCCATCTTCTGTATTGTTAGGGGTGCATATCCAGATATACTTAGGCCAAAGAACCTCTATCTGCCAGCCGTCTCCTCAACTATTTGGGGTGTATTAATGCCCGCAACGTTGCCCAAATTGTATAGTTAATTTTATTTGTTTCACAGGATTGATGGTGACAAAATAGGGGGCTACAGGGTCGTCCTAGGTGATTTTAACACGAAAGAGAACTCGACCAAGGCGCTCAAGAACATGCTTTGCGATTTGAAATGGGTTCTCTACTGGTTCATCGGCACTGCAAGTTTCGACCTGCCCCTGGATCAATGCAGGTGCAAACTTCGAAGAGATAGCTTGAAACCTGACAACTAGGAGCTGGTGATAACTGACAATACGTCACATTTGATGTACAGAAGTAGCATATGCATAGAATGTAACTATTTTTTTTCACTTGTTGCTTGCTACTCACTCCGTTTTGACTTTTTTAGATAGATTATTTTTACTATGTATCTAGATGTTAGTGTATATCTAGATGCATAACAAAAATTATTGTATCTAAAAAAACCAAAATATCTTATAATTTGGAATGAGGGAAGTATTTGGTCTGCTCAGTTTATTTTACTCGTATAAAGCTGGAATAAAGTATGTATATATTATATGTGGTAGACGTATTGATTTTTATAGATAAATACTACTAGTAGTTTTTACTATGCATTTAGATATACTGGAAACGGTAAAACGTCTTATAATTCAGAGCAAAGTATAATTGATGGAAGCGAAATATATATCAACGAAACTGAAATTGTGGGTTAACGAAACTGAGCTTGAGAGGGGCATCATATAAAGGAATTAACGAGGGTTCATGTTGCGAATGTTTCCCCCTCACAGAAGATGAGATTCACATAGTTAAAGCCGGTCACCATCCATCTGGATGGTCGCGCAAGCAGCCCTTCTCTTCTACAGTAAAGAAAAAAAAAAAACCTGCCACCCTACGCCACGGTGTCATTATTGCCGTGGATCGGAGTAATGGCCGGGCCGGCCCGGTCGGTCCCTTCCGTGCAGCGCCCACCACCACTCAGCGCCGTGGTTAGTTAGATAAAAATAAGTGCCAGCAACTAACGCCCGTGGAAGTTGAACCGAGATCCGATCCTTGTCAATCTCTCTCAACGACGTTTCCGCCCCTCGAAGAAATTCCACGCCACGCGATCAACTCCACCGATCACCCCCGCCCCGCCCGTCCAGTCTACCGTGCCGTGCCGCACCACGTCGCCGTGCCACATAAACAAATCCGTCGCCGTGAAACAGTGGCTCCCGTCTAAAATTCTGAACCATGCGTCCCGTATCCCCTCCTCCTTGGCTAACGGGGTCAGGTCAGCCTTGGCGATCGCGGGCAAGCCGGCCATGCAGAACGCAAGTACAGCTCTTCATGAGCGTTTTTCTTTGCCAAACACTTATTTTCAAAACAGCTTCATGATGAAGCTGTTTTTTTCCTTCTCTCACAAAAACATAAGTTGGATGAAGCTGAAAAAAAGTAGTTTATTGTAGCTTCTCTCTCATTTCTCTCTCTCAACTATGCATGAAGTAGTTGGTGAAGCTATTTTGCCAAACAATTTTTCCAAAATAGCTTAGCTTCATATAGAAAGTCACTCATAAAACTATTTTAAAAAAAACAGTTTGTGCCGTAGTATACTCCACCGCTGAGGCGCTGACTCCTGTGTGTGTATCGGGTTCGTGGGTGGGCCGCGTGCCGCCGGGATACAAATAGAGCCGCTCGCCCCGTTGCGCATCACACCAGAGCCCGGTTCCGCCGCGTGATAAATTCGCCGCCGCTGCTGCTGCTGCGTGCGGGAGCCTGACGCGCCGCTCGTCTCGTGCGCTCGCGTACGCAAGGCGAGAGAGGGAGGGAGTTTTTTTTTTTGCTCGAAAAGGAAAAACAAAAAAAAGCACGGAGGACGAAAGAGATGGTGGCGGGATCGATGAAGCACCTCGTGGAGGTGGAGCCGGCGAAGGAGGCGGCGGGTGGGGCGCCGTCGGCGGGGCCGACGTACCGATGCGCGGCCGGTGACAACTCCGCGTCGCCGCCCGCCGTGCCGGGGCTCGACTGCTGCTGGGACATATTCCGGTACGTCGTCCTCGTCCGTTTTCCGCCGCCGCCGCGCGTGCGTGATCTCCTCCCCAGCCGCTTTGCTCCTCGCACGTAGGCGTACAGATAGATCTATCTATTCTCTTCCCCCCTGGGATTCGCAATGCCGGCCTCTCCAACCTGCGGATTGCGCTCACCATCGACATGAATCCACCGCAATTCTCTCTAGATATTGTTGAAATTCTTATTTGTATTATTTTGTTCGTTCCCAACCCGGTGGTGACGTGCGCGTGCGCGTGATGTGACTCCGTGCAGCATGTCCGTCGAGAAGTACCCCGACAACAAGATGCTGGGCCGCCGCGAAATTGTCGACGGGAAGGTTGGTGCTCGTGGCCCGCAGCCTGCTTCCATACCTGCGCCCGTGCTGGTTCCATACCTGCATCCGTGTTTCTTTTTTAATATGTTCTGATGAGTTCCACTGTCGCCTCTTTGTCTCACGCGTCCTCAGGCTGGCAGCTACACATGGCTGACTTACAAGCAGGTATACGACACCGTGCTCAAGGTTGGGGCTGCCATCCGGAGCTGTGGCGTCGGCAAGGTATGGGCGTTTCCTTAGCTTATTGCTCGTGATCTTCCATAGTGAGAGGCTAGAATGAATGGTTCTTCGTTTATTTTCTTCCATTATCCGCCATGCAGCATGGATCGCTCACAGTTGCATGTATGATTGTCTGCAGGGCGGTCGGTGCGGCATCTATGGAGCCAATTCTCCTGAGTGGGTCATCAGTATGCAGGTGCACTTATTATTATAGTAGTAGCAATATCCGGAACCCAACTAGAAACATAGGATGGTACTGTGTAATCACCAGATGCTGAATAAAAGAAAAGGCTATTAGCCTCATAACTACAAGTCCTATTGATACAACTTTTCTTGTTCCAAAAACGAAAAAGATGGCAAGAGCAACGTTACATAGCATGCTGGAATTTATTGGAAAGTAATTCTTCTTTACCACATAGTTTTGACTTTGTCAATTGTTTGGTCCTTTTGAGGATAACACGCTTCTAGAAAAGCTTGTGTGAATTTCTATCGATGTAGATGCCAGACGTCTACTGTCTTTTATGAATAAATTTCTGCAGCTTTTTGTTTATTGACCATATCACAACTTTCACAGTGCTATCACCTTTTTTACTTGTTGCTTATGCATTCCATTGCTTAATTGTTCAGGCCTGCAATGCCCATGGCATTTACTGTGTTCCACTGTATGACACGCTTGGTAAGCTTTTTTGTTTTTCTATAGGGCAATGAAAATTCTTCAGAATTATCATGTTCACAAAGCAAATTGTCAAATCACAACATGTGTACAGTCACACACGCTGACACGCACGCATGTAAAGATCCTGTTTGGGTAAGCTAATAACATTGTCTGCTTCATCTACTGTCAACTTTTATGGCTGTAGGTGCTGGGGCAGTAGAATTTGTATTGTGCCATGCAGAGGTACAAATTGCTTTTGTTGAGGAAAAGAAAGTTGGAGAGGTATGCTTCTTTATTGGAGCCTTTTGATAATATCTCCTTGTCAGCATATATGTATAAAATTTAAAGCAACTTATAAATTGTTATTACAAAAACAAGACATTTTTTTATCACCTATTTCAAACCTATAAGTTTTTCTCATACAACATTTGAATGTTGCAGCAGGAATCTAAAATCATTATTTGCATTTTCCTTATATTCAAAGGATAACAAAATAGTACGTGATGATTTATTAGAATAATCCACAGCATAGTGTACATTTAACTTGCCTGATCTAGCGAGAATACCTTGTACCAGCTTGTTTGTTTGGGCATTTCAAATAATTCATTGTTCTTTTCAGATGCTCAAGACATTTCCCAACGCGACCAAATATTTGAAGAGTAAGTTTGAGAAAATTCCTGGATGTGTGGATAAGCTATAATGTAGTGGATATGACTTACTGATATTCATTCATTTTCATTTTGCTTAAAGCAATTGTTAGCTTCGGTAAGGTTGATCCCGTGCACAAGGAAAAAGTTGAACAGAATGGCTTGTCCATCTACTCATGGGAAGAGTTTCTGCAACTGGTAAGGTTCTCCCTTCCTGAAAAAATCACAGATGGAATGAATAAATGCTTAGTTACAAGAATACTACTTGTGTTAAGGCATGTTTTCTGTTTCAAACTTATACATTTTTGGTGGCATCATTGTAAGAAATATGACTTGATATATCAGTTAGAAAGATTAATCTTTTCTGTTCTAACAACAGGGAGGTGAAGAGAAGTTTGAACTTCCACCCAAGGAAAAGGATGACATATGCACAATAATGTACACCAGTGGGACAACTGGTGATCCCAAGGGAGTACTAATCTCGAACAAGAGCATTGTTACCATTGTTTCAGCAGTAGATGAGTTCCTCAACAACTCAAACGAGCAGGTAGACCATTCGTATTTTGTTTCTGTGTTCTATCCCAATGCATTGTTTCTTTCTTTTACAAAAATCTTATTTTGTTCTATCAGCTTCACGGGGATGATGTTTACATTTCATATCTTCCACTTGCTCATATCTTTGACCGGGTGATTGAGGAGGTGTTCATTCGCCATGGTGCTTCAATCGGATTTTGGCGTGGGGTAAGGATACAAAATACATGTTCTATACTATTACTCGCTACCTTTTTTATTAGCGCGATTTGATCAATAAGCATTCTGCTTCAGGATGTCAAACTCTTGGTTGAAGACATTGGAGAACTCAAACCAACAGTATTTTGTGCTGTTCCACGTGTTCTGGACAGAATTTATGGAGGTATACTGCAATTTGATTAAATATTATTTTTTACCATACCTTCTAGCAGATAGCAGCAATGTTGATTACTGTTATGTTTTCGAAAGATCTGATTACTGTTATGTTATTCAAACATTAATCCAGACACTGATGTTCTATTTCTCTGATTCAGGATTGCAAGATAAAGTTACAGCTGGTGGTTTCTTGAAGAAAACCTTGTTCAATGTTGCTTACAAATAGTAATGCTGTTTTTACATCTTATTATATGCACCAAGGTACAACTTAGTAGTTAAAGAGTGATCAAACTCTTAACTTTTACTGCAAATGATTATGCAGCAAACAAGGCAATATGTTGAAGGGAAGCAAGCATGAAGAAGCTGCTGCAATCTTTGATAGACTGGTCTTCACCAAGGTATGATGAAATGGCGAGAAGTTATGATTTCAGTCTTTCAGAAGTCAGATTGATCTCTTATTGCTACTGATTTACTTATTTGATTTGCTATTTTGTATTCTATATATATAGGTGAAACGGGGACTAGGTGGAAGGGTTCGCCTGATTCTATCTGGCGCAGCTCCCCTATCTAGACATGTTGAGGAGTATCTGCGTGTGGTGACATGCTCCCATGTCCTTCAAGGATATGGTATCCTCATCAACACCGAAATATACAGCTCCAAATTGACAATGAAATAAAACTTTGAGCAGTCGCCCAAAATGTCTGATAATCTTAATCACTTATGCTTTTCTCCCTCTCTAGGACTCACGGAAACCTGTGCTGGGTCCTTTGTTTCCTTGCCGAACAACATGTCCATGCTGGGAACTGTCGGCCCTCCAGTCCCATACGTCGAAGTACGCCTGGAATCTGTCCCTGAGATGGGTTACGATGCACTGTCAAGCGAGATGCCTCGTGGGGAAATTTGCATCAGAGGGGACACCTTGTTCTCGGGGTACTACAAGCGAGAGGACCTAACCAACGAAGTCTTGGTCGATGGCTGGTTCCACACAGGTATCATCGATCCCTGTTCCAGTATTCGTGCAGCATCTGATGGAACATGTCCTTGTCAGCAACAGCAACACTGGCAGTCAAGAAAATGTCTAAGTGAACCGGTGCTTTCATAGCCCTGCTTTGTCAACATTTTTGTGGTGTGCATTAACTACTGGAAGATCATTGATAACTGTCTTGAAAGAGACCCTGATTTGACTTGCCATCTGAAATACCTTTGAAATTTTCCAGAAGTGCAGAAATCTTTCCACGTCTAACGGTTGTTCACTGTCAAATATTACTATTTGTTACTGCAGGAGACATTGGGGAGTGGCAGTCCGACGGAAGCATGAAGATCATTGACCGCAAGAAGAACATTTTCAAGCTCTCACAAGGAGAGTACGTTGCGGTTGAGAATCTGGAGAACATCTTTGGTCAAACTCCTGGTGTTGATTCGGTACAGCTCAAAACAGCCTTCATCTACACACTTAATCAAGTGTTCTGCAGCAAATGATTACAAATAACTCCATAATCTATCCACTAATTTTCTAAGTGTAAATCATTATTGGTATGGTATCTTCAGATTTGGGTCTACGGCAACAGCTTCGAGTCAAGCCTGGTTGCAGTTGTGAACCCCAACAAGCAAGCACTGGAACGTTGGGCAGAGTCGAACGGGGTAACCGGAGACTTTGCCACGATATGCGAAGACCCTAAAGCGAAAGAGTTCGTCTTGGGAGAACTTACAAAGATGGGGAAAGAAAAGAAGGTAAGTAATGAGAGCGAAACCAAAACTGTCGCCATCTATTTAGAATGATATTGCTGCTCGCACAACTAGATCTGACGCATCGTCATTCTCTTGATCCTGGTGCAACAGCTCAAAGGCTTCGAGCTCATCAGGGCTGTTCATCTGGACCCCGCACCATTCGACATGGAGCGCGATCTTATCACCCCAACGTACAAGAAGAAGCGGCCTCAGCTGCTGAAACACTATCAGGTATGGGCGCAGTTTCAAGTAAGTCGCTTGGACTATTGATGTTGGTGAAGCTGACCTTCGTGTGCGTTTTTGTGTCGCTTTTCACGCAGAGCATCATTGACGGTATGTACAAGAGCATGAAGTAGGCTCGGCACAGCTCGACCTGTTGCAGCACGGCAGGAGAATCAAAGTGCACTCACTGCTAGCCGGTGACTTCAGCAAACAGACTCTAATGTGAATGGAGATTATTTATTGCGTTAAATTGTGTCATTAAAAAGTTATGCTACATGCTGTTAGCTAGAAATCCCTCCTGAAATTGGCGTACATAGTGGAGCTGCGTGAATGCGCCCGTCAGTGTTTCCATATAAATACGCAGCAATTTTGTAATTCTTTTTTTTAGCTCAAGTAAACAGTAATTCTGCAGATACGCGTATGCCCATGCCCCGGCTAAACCTCTTAATGAAATACGGATGAATGGCCCAATCTCGAAAAAAAAAAACTGAAAAAAAAAACGGCCTTTCCTCGCTCACGACGTGTCATCCGCCGATGTGCGAGCGAGACGAACCGCAGGTCCCTAGGCACGGACGCACGCTTCATGCACAAGCCTGTTTTATCATTCGCGCTTTGGTTCGGACGCACGCTTCATGCAGCAGTAGCTCTATCAAAAGTAATTCCTCCATTTCAAATTGTATGGATTAGGTCTTGTTTAGTTGGCAAATTTTTTTGATTTTGCGCATTGTAGTACTTTCGTTTGTATTTGGTAATAATTGTCCAATTTAGACTAACTAGGCTCAAAAAATTTGTCTCGCAAATTACAGACAAATCGTGTAATTAGTTTTTGTTTTCGTCTATATTTAATACTCCATGCATGTGTCTAAAGATTCGATGTGATGAAGAATCTTAAAATTTTTTGAACTTAGGCCTTGTTTCCTCCAAAACCCCAAAACTTTTCAAGATTTCTCATCACATCAAATCTTGTGTCATATGCATGGAGCATTAAATATAAACGAAACAAAAAACTAATTGCATAGTTTTAAGCCTAATTAGTTTACAGTTAGACAATAATTATCAAATACAAACAAAAGTGCTACACCCAAAAAAATTTCACCCACCCAACTAAACAAGGTCTTAGAATCTTGTTGGGATTGGAACATCTTGATGTTGGTGTCCACAAGAATTTTGGGAGAAGCAAGGAGTAACATACTGCAAACTGTTTTGGAATTATAAAGACTAGAACATCAGGCACCCTTCGGGCGCCCTACAATGATTTGAGTACAAAACAATCTATGCATAATTTATATAGCTAAGATACAAAGTATATTTATCACCACTATTACCATAGCATCACATCATATATCATATCATTAAATACTTAGTACAAATCATGAAGCATTTGAATATAAAAACAAGTTGTATGGCCATCACAGTTGTTATGGTTCTGTTTAGCCATAAATTACAAGATCCTTCATTACATGCATGCTAGAATAGCTATTATGTCATACATTACATACCCAACTATTACACCTTAGAAACACCTTAGAATTCATAACAACCGAACACTATAGCCGGTAGCTTAGAAATGCTGATCCAAACATAAGGTGATCCTTCGCTTTAGCCGCAAAAGTATTCTTGCTAAAAAGATAATGGAAGACCAAAGGTAAAGCCGATAGCCACCTCCATCAGATTATGCTAGAAAGCCAATATTTTATTGTAACTAAAGTGAAGGATATATATATAACTGAGTGTAAAAGTGCAAGCTCCAATTATATAAATGAACCTTGCCTATGTTTTAACCCACCAAAACCTATCATGGCAGCAATGTCAGGATGTACATCCACAGGACTATGTATTTGAGAGAGGAAAACTTATAAATAGTCTACAAAAAGGATATCAGATGTATGTGGATGAATTTCCTAATTCTTTTCTGTTGCTCCTACAGGAAAAAATAATCTTCAGTAGTTAGAAATTGAGTTGTAATCCTGTAACATGCTAGAACTCTACATTCAAGGGAATCATAGGCTAAAGCTCCAATAGAAGTACTAATAATTTAATTTTATTATAACAAATATCCAGTGCTATTGAATTGGTTGACAACCTAAAAATGCCTCAAAATGATTTAACAGAAAGGAAGACATTAATTTTGTATTAAACTGACCAAGTTTAATGTCCCTGATCAGGCACACAGACACTATGCAAAATAGATGTTGACAAAATCCTAGCAATGAACATAAATTGACTTTTGGAACAATAATTATTGCACAAATTGTCCCTGAATCCTAACATTAAAACAAAAGAGAAGAGCTTAACCACTATAGAAGCAAGGGCTCAGCTGCTCTAAGAGGATTATGCACCTCAGTTATTTGTTCACCAATAGTCACTGCATTTTGAAAATTCCAAATAGTTTACTGTGAGGTCAAGCTATTTCTCAAAGCACAAAAGGCATTCAATCTAAAATACCCAGGGGATTTGGTTATCACAAGATAATTCATAAGCTTGTGGATCTCGTATTAAGCACACACGCATGATAAGGATACAAAGAAATCTGGCTTACCAGTTCACCACCATGGGCAGAAGAAAGGTCCAAGCCATATCATAAAGAAAATACCTACAACTTGGCATCCGAATCGCGTATTCAACTGGAGATCCAAACACTGAAAAAACTAAAAGATTAAAGCATGTTTATCTGTTTCAAATGGTTGCACATATTTAAAGAGAATGCAGACAATTTATGTTGATTTGTTCTAACACAATAGAATTTAAATGACCAGACAGTAAGAACAGGAAGTAGACAATAATATATTTGGTTAGGTAAGCTCACATGTAATTCATTTAACAGTGAAGCTAGATATCTGAGCTAATAATTTATTCTCAACATATGACGCTTAAATACCATGTACACAAACCACTGAGCCGAAATCTGCCTATTTGAACAATGGAAGAACTAACATTACACAGATCTGTCAAAAGCTACAAATTCTATATAGCTCTAAATCTATAACGTATCACTTTACCCCGTGGGAAGGTAATGAATATCTTGGCAAGTAGTATATATGCTACCGGTGATAACTCAGCCTCCATGTGCCCTTTAGGACAACTCATTTAAGCAATTTCTGTTTGCAAACATCAAACATATGTCAGTAAAACTATTGCTTCCAGAAACATCAAGAATGGCATCCTCATCTCTAATTTGCAATTACATTTTTTATTTTAGCTTTCTCCAAGGCTCGTAATAATTTCAAAGGACGGTATGAAGTTGAAATGGTTTATTCTCTTTTAACCAACTGACCCAACAACAAGCCTGTAATAACAAACATGTCAAAACACAGAATTAAATCATGCTCATCTAAATTTGTGCAGATTAGAAAAAAGTTCGGTTTGTACGATTGGGAAAACAAATGTACAAATCTATACAGGTTATTATATATTTTCTAGAAAACACTCTACACCAACGCAAAATAATATTTATTCATCTCAGAAATTGTATAAATCCTAGTACATTATTTTAATTGAAAAATAGTACAGCAAGCTAGGGTCTGTAATTTTGCATACGTTGCATTGCGCAACACACCTGGTCTTGGATCTAGAGGCGAGGAGAGCCAAGGTCGAGTCAAGACAGGAGGAGGATATAGTAGAGCCAATGGTACTGGACAAGGCACGCCACCACGCAGACGAGTGTGGGGGGCCGAGGCAAGACGAACCTGACAGCCGGCACCGAGATCCACGCGGAGGACCTGCCCTCCATCCCGCACCAAGGGAGCTTGAGGTAAGGAGAAGGAAGAACAAGTTCCTTGATCGTACACCGTAGGGGAGATGAGGTCTGACCGATTGCGAACCACGGGATCTCAAGCGGCTCCGCCGGACCACGAGATCTCGCGCGGCCTGGAGGGATGGCTATGTGACGGCTGCGCAGTGAGGGATTGAGGTGTGGAGGTGACGACGACAGCGACGGCAGGGAGAGGAGAGAGGGATCGAGATGTCGGGCAGGTTTCCGGGGGTGGGAGGCCGAAAGTGGAGCAGAAAGGTTTGGACTGCAGATTAATTATAGAAACTTGAAGGGTCTTTTTGCAAAATGGTCAAAGACAGATGTCAACACGCGAAAAGGCCACCAATGCTCCGATTGCTCTCGTGCGAGCGGAGGGCAGTGGGTTTTAATCAACCCCGATAGGGAAAGGATGGACGAAGCGACAAACCGGCCTTCTTGATTGGATTGGAAAGGAGACGCATCGCTTCCTACCACAATGGAGCTCAATTTCTTATTGTTTGCTCGCCTTCTGGCCGCACAATTGCTGAACGTGAACGAGTAATCTATGCATGCAGGTGTTGAGTGAGGTTAGAAGGCTGCTGGAAGTGTACAAGGGCGAGAACTGCATCACGCTGACCGGCCACAGCCTCGTCGCGGCGCTCTCCACGCTCACCGCCATCGACATCGTCGCCAACGGTGTCAACGTCCACGGGTCCCAACCCCAACGACACGGTCCCCGTCAGTCCGTCACCGCCATCGTCTTCGGCAGCCCGTGTGTGGGCGACGATCAGTTCAAGCATGGCGAGGTCGGCGCTAGACATCGCTACGCTGAGGTCAGCGTCATATTTCATGGCGCCAAATTATGCCATATCAGCGCAATATCATCGTCATGTCGCTATTCAGTCTCGAGTCGTGTGACCTATAGCCCGAGATGTGTTATCTCGGCGCCATAGATCACGGCACTGAAAAAAAAAATCTAAAGTTGAGTTTTTTTTTATCTAAAGGGCTAAATATGAATTTATTCAAAAAAAGGCTGAATTGTAATTAAAAAAAGGTTGTGGCTATCCCATCCCAGGCCCGCTTTGACTTTGGTTGGGTTGGGCTACTGGATTCGGCTCATAGGCCCAGATGGGCTCGGCTCCTCATCATCATTGTTCAGAATTCAGGTCATTCGCAAAATGAAATAAACCCAAGCAATGCAAGTCGTATTGTACAATTCGGTTGAGCTGCAGCTTTCTCTGTTTGCATGTCGCTCGGGTAAGCTATTCTCGGTTTGCTTGTCCCTTTGTCGTGTGCAGTTGGCTGACACAACCAGGCGTGCCAAGTGTCACCTAGTCTTAGCTAAAACTTCTAAAACTGATGGGTAAAGTCACGTCAGTTTTCTAATACCGCAGCACCGGTTTCGTTAATTAAGTAGTTAGCACTACATATCCATCTAGGCCCAGTGTTGTAAACGACTAGGAGGTAAACGTGCAATCGACTTGCTTCACTTCGGCTCAACGGAATCGACCTAGCTAAAAACAGATGGCAATCGTTTTCAGCACACAGGCAGATCATAAAGGCGCTATGACATACTAACTTCTAGTCTTCTAGCTAACAAGATCCAGCGCATCTGATGTTCACTACCTCCTGAACTCAATGAACTAGAACCAAGGAACAGAGAAAAGCGAAATCATAGATGGTTCCACCAGAAAAATCGGCTAAAAGATGTGGAAGCGCGAAAGGACACTATTTGGCCCATGCAACCGCCTCGATTTCTGCTTGGGCGCTCCGATATAGCTCTAACCTCTTCGCAAGCTTAGCTCTGCGCTCCATGACCTCAGGGTCCTCATCAAGAAGCTTAGAAAGCTGCTTGGTCTGCACAGCAAATGACAGAGATTTCAAAGACCATGTATTAATGCGAAAATCACATTAGCTAGACGCCATGCTTGTATTCAAATGTCATGAAAAAAATTGTTAAGAGTACTAGATGTACGGGTGAATCGGTGAACTCTGAACACAGACAAGCTACATAGCACTTCAGCTACAAGAACTAAATAACCCTTATGTTCATGTCAAGAAAAGTTGACATAATGCAAGGTGCAGAAATAAACTCACCTCTCTTGCTCCCAACTCCGTAAAGAAGTGATCGAGTAGTGAGCGCTTGGCCTCACGGACTTGGCAATAAACGATAGATTTGGGGATGGAGTTCCTCAAGGTTGAGCATACCATGTTGACATATGCCTGTACATTACTACCTGTAATGTAAGATAGCAAGAGAAATTGGATGTTATGCTGTAATAATCATGCAATTAAGTTATTTCCAAGAACATTAAACAGCATCAGTTGAACAGAACTATTTTCACATACAAGTGACAAGTCATGCATTGAGAACTTGACATAATAATCCGTAAGCAACAGTAAGTTGTTTAACAGTAATGGAAAATGCTTAAATAACTTCGAAGCCCTTACCAATTCGTCTGAGGTACGAATCATTGTATCTATCAAAGATGGAGTGTGTTGGACTTCCACCCTTCTCAACATCCTGAGGAAGCTTCCTAAAGAAATCTACAGTTAAATAGCTGCACTCCATATCAACAAGCATCATTGTATTTTTCTTGCTCTCCTCCCGCATTCTTTCCAATGCTTTAAAAGCTGCACTGCTTACTTCCACACGAAGAGTCGGAAACTGCTTCAGCTCCTGCAAGAACGCAGTCAAACAACTTAACTCCAATTCTAAGTTAAGCTGCCATTCAGGATATTCTTATTCTGAGTAACACTTCCCATCACTTTTATTGCTATATTCTACACTAAACTATATCCTTGAATGATATACACAGATGCAGGTTCCTGCATATATATACACCAAAGCTACCCTGAATTCCTGGTAGATATCTCACAGCAGTTTTTTGTAACACTAAGGAAATATAACTGAAATCAAATCAGAACAACGATTCACCCACTCCATCCAAAAGACGAAAACAAAAGGATGCATTAAATCCTACCTCAGTACATACGCTCACCACAAGTATACACCATACAAGCAGATTATAAAACTATGTAGGTGCTGAAAAAATAGTTCAACATTGCTCTGGTATGCTGGCAACTCTGGAAGGCAAGAAATGCAGCAATTTTCAGGCAAGAGTTCATGAACGCAAACCAACTTCTTGCCTCCTGCAAGGCAACCGCAGAGCATTGGCGTGCAAGGATGAAGCCCTCAAAAAGGCAAATCGCTGATGCCTGGTGTCATCTCCTTGAAATGGCAAGACAAGGTCTAGGGGGAAGCTAACCCATTCTTTCTTCTGCTGATCTCAATCTCAACCTCAAACTCTATTGTAAATGCAAGGGTCTTTGTCCTAGAGACCCAGTCACTCTTTGTACATTGAGGCCTTTTGAGCCATATAAATAAATTTTCAGGTGGGGAAAGTCTCCCCCCGTTGAACTTCAAAAAAAAAATAGTTCAATAGACCAAGAGAGAAGAAAACATACATGTGTCTCCTTTACAGCCCTGTGAACTAGCTCCTTGAGTATTGCATGGACCTGCCAAATGCCCATGTGGAAAACTATCATGTTTTGGAACTGGAGGAAAACAGTCATGCAATGCTATTGTTAAATAAGTAAACACTAACTACCTAAACTATTTCGGTCAAGAACCTAAACTATTTCGGTGGGGATTATCATATCCCAAACTACATAAAAATAGTGAATAAAAAAATACAAGGATTTGACAAAGAACAAAGGTTTTGCCTTTCTACTATTTCAACTCAAGAAAGTTAGAAAATTCATGGTGCAACAATTAAAACTAGCTGTGAAACACTGACCAATGTGGTGTGGGCCCAAACACAAATGAGATAAGTCATTTTCGAAAGCGTGACTGTTCACAGTGCTAGGAATGAAATATTTACAAAGTGAATTCGATTTTGACTTTTTGGACATATGAAGCATTTCAGGGCACATCATATTAAAAATAATTAGATAACTGCAAGAGATGGTGCAGAAAACTAATTAAAATGTGAATTATTGAGCAAATCAGCATATATGCACAACATACCGCATCAACAGCTGCCTCAGCTGGACCTTTCATACTAACTAGACAGGACTTTATTAGACGCCGGTATCCTTGCTCTGGAGCTATTAAGTGTGGTTGGTATCCATCAGCTTGTGTTATAAGTTTCTTTATGTTTTCCATTGTAAGATGTTTTTCAAATTGCAACCGTTTAAGAGCCACTGGAAATTGGTTGTCAAAGACATAGTAGATCTTCTCACCACCAGAACGCCTGTCCAAATAAAAGGAGTAACATAAGTAAAAAAAATTATGTGGACAACCTTGCAGAACATAAGAGGAGGAAAAGAAGTTTAACCATTGGATAAATCAATGAAATGATTATGCAAAAATTGTTCTTATGGATTATAATTAGAGTAGTTCGGGCAGCTGAGAAATAGCACACATGCAAGCAAATTTTCAGTGTTCCGATGAAGAAAATATTTCTTAAACATAACTAATTTAACAGGCAAATATGCAATTATTGAAATGTGCAGTTAACTACCTCTTCTTACCATAATGTCTGTGGATGCTAGGTAAAATCTAATGGACAATACAATAACGTCACGTTTATATAGGTGCTAAATTCCTATTTCTACAACCTTGGAAACAAAATATTGTAGCTCATGTTCAGGCACCCCAGCATATCTGAAAAACTACAAGTTTCCTGTACCGGTTTGAACATGAGGAGCTATCGCTAGTATAACAGTTTCACAGTCCAGACCCTTATACTATATACACAATTCACAGTATTGCAGCTAGGAATGCTAATTGCAAGGGGATATTTTCCATGCAGTAGCAAAAATATAACGTATGTAACGACGGAAGAATGTTTTCCCCCAGGATAGCTTGCATCCATACTACCAAAAACAAAAAACTTCTCAAAATTTTGAATGTAGTACTCAATGGAATATCTCAAAAGACATAATGAACGAAAGCTATATGTTTGAAACATACACTCCATCTAGATGCTCCTTGTAGATACCGTCAAACATGCGGCATATTTCCATAATAGTGTACAGCTTTCCCTGCATATCAGGAAGAAGTGTAATTACTTATAGACGACCTGAAAGACTAGCTGCAGAATAGTTGTTGTGCATGTAATAGTGTCTAGTGAGAACATGCCTTATGCTAGAACTATAAAACAAGAAAACCATAAATGTGTGCATGCCATCTGAATGGACATGACAAATGCATATCAGCATATAAGCTATGTCTAGCTGGCAACTGGCATAAGCAAATCATGATATCATAGTATAATAATTAGTAAAAGACCCATCATGTACACCCTGAATGGAAAAACTAACTTTGGGGGCTAAATAAGTTTCAAAAGATAAACATCACATATGTAGATCGATAAGATGAAGTGGCATATCTATTCATAGACTGATAACATGTAGAAATCTTACTCCAGCATCTGCAGCAATGGGTTTTCCAAGACGACAAAGTTCACTTTCTAGATCTGCAGTGGCCTTGGTTATTAGAGACTGGATCCCTGGAATTCTTGATTTAATCACAGATTCCAAATGCTGCAGGATGATGGTTATTAGTAAATAATCATGGGGTCATCAAGACAAATAATTCAATAGGATTGCACATATCCAGACATCACAAATAAATCATGTGACATACCTTTGAAAGCATCTTTGCTAAGTGCTCTGATCCCATTCTGTGAGCAAGGTGTTTATATTCTGGTAGACTTGCAAAATATTCACGCTCTCTAATCCTAGCAGCAATCATGTCTACATTCTTGTTTATATCTTGTTGGGAACGATTGACAACACTAATCCATGGAAATTGTAGTCGATAGGACCTTCCTTCTAGTATCTGCAAAGCACAACTCAACTAAAATCAGGACACATGTTATAAGATAAATTACAGTTAGTGGTTCGCTGCCTTGATAAGAAGCTTTGACTAATAGGTCAGCGCATATCATTCTTGTTAGGCTAATACTTTTGGGACAGAATCACACATCACAGAGTAGTGAAAGAACCAAATCGTTCATGAGAATATCAACTGTTGTGAAACATTTTTGAGTAATAATATATGAACTTACATCAACTGCATCTGTGCCCTTGTCCATTAAGTCAATTTTTGTAAGCACACCAAAGGTCCTTTCACCTAATTAAATTCAACAAATTAGTACTCGATAAAAAAAATCAGATGGTTCTTTTTATGTTAGTCTATTTAGGTCTACGAAGTTAATTTATCAAATTACATGAATTTGTTTACACATCAATTGAAGATTACAGACATAATCTGAAATCACATTATCTTTGAAGATACTTGAAAACCACACTGCTCATCACATTCTTCATTAAGTTTCTAGCTGTATTATACCTTTTGGATCAACTTCACGTGAAATCTTTATTGCATCAGATGTTGCAAGATCCTGATTGGCTGGAGAAATTGCAAGAATGATGCAATTGGGCTACAAAAAAAAATACAGAACCATTGTTATGCATAACATTTATGCACACAACATAAAAGATAGTTCAAGCATAACCTTTACAAAAGAGAAAAGAACACGGCAGAACACAAAGATCACTATAAATGTAAACTGGTGCATGCTAAAATATAGAGGGAAAACTGGATTAATATGCTGGAAAAAATTCTCAGTTTGTGCGTGATTACCAGTCACCACTTAATTCAGTTGAAAGTAGAAGTTGTGGTCATCAATAACAAGGAAAAGAATGTGCATGGGTTATTATAAAGTACCTTCTCGATGAACGAGCGAACCATGTTTTCAATTTCATGCACGATACTATCAGGTTGTCCCTCTATTATCAGAACACATAACTGCAAGTTAGTAACACAAACTACTGCAGCAGGAATAAAGAAGACTATATCTCAACATTTAGAATGACTTACCTACAGCTACCTTAGTAAGCCCAGGAAGATCAATAAGAGTAAGGTTAACAACTGCAATGGGTAAAAATATTTAGAAGAAAAATGGAGGTAATGGCAGAATCTCATCAAATATAACGAAAATAAAAACAACAGGGTGTAGGATTTTACAACAATCAGCAATCGAACACAGGTTTCTTACAGCAAAAGATCAACGTCAGCATCTATACAGGATTTTCCCAGCACTATTTTGCTTGTTTTTTTATGGCTTTCCAAATATTTTTTCCTAGAAAACATGGTTTTCCAAATATAAATTTCAGAGACAAAATACATACATTTCCACTGGAAATATCCCAAAAATAGGGGTTATAATAGTATTGTAGGCTGAGCCAGTTGAACCAGTCTCAAGAAGGGAGATGCTGTAAAGGTAGCTTTTGCTAACTGCTAAGTACAATTATGCTCCACTGGCTAACTCGGAAAAGTTCAAGCAATCAAGCTGCGGGTTAAAAAAACCCAATCCCAGACCCCACAAAACCAAAGCTGAACAATGGAGATGTGGTAAAGTAATAATGGCAAACAGTATAAACTCAGCTAACACATTGCCAGGATTGTGGTCTTACCATTTGGGGAATATATGCTCAAATAAATGGGCACAGTTGATATTTGCTTTGTGCGGCCAGTTTCTCGGTCAGTTTCATCAGCAATCTCCTTCCTCACTAGGGCTGTAAAAGCGTGAGTGTATCAGTTATGACCTTTGAAATTTTATTACTGTTGCCAGTCACATGCATGCATAACTAAGTAGTACTAGAAATTAAACAGACAACTGAGCCACTAAAACATTTACTTCTCTCATGAAATATACAATTCAATCCAGAATTAAGGAAACAAGATAAAACCATTAAAGTAGCACAGCAACATGAGTGAGCAAACGTAACCCTGCAGCATTAGCTCACTTTGTGAAAAAATATTTGAGGCCACAGAGTGCCATGAGGTTCAATTTGCATTTAGACCTTACCATTCAATGTTGTTCCGTATTGCAATTGCAATATTTATTTACGAATTGATCATTAAGTTCAGATGATCAAACATACCAAAGCAACAATTGACTAATTGAGTATCGGATTTACCAAAATCTGTGAATTTTTTATTCTTATGGTGCATGAACTCTGCATATTCTCCTGCCCCATCAATCCTGTGAAGTTGCAGAACCAGGGGACGCCTCGTAACAATTCCTGAAGAATTCAAGCGTCACAAAATTGGACAGAAGGGCTTAGTACTAATATTTTTGGGAAGATTGTAACCGCGAAATCACTGTACCTGAACCCCGAGGTAGGAAATCCTTCCCAACCACACTCTCCAACACCGAGGATTTACCCGAACTCTGTCATACGTAACAGCGAACGATGGAAGTTGGCATGTCAAAACCCACATTGTTAGTTAAATTCCAAAATTCTGAAATTCCGAACTACTATGAAAGTATGAAGTTGAACTATCCTTCGCATGTATGACTAGTACAATAACTACTAAGCGGGCATTTAAAAAAAAACTAGGGTTCCACACCACATATATAGCCAAAACCCAAGCATCGCCTGTTCAGAAAAAAGAAATCGCGTCGAAGAACAGCGAACAAAACAAAAAGGAAAAGAAAAGGCAAATACGAGATCGCGCTATTGTCACCTGGCCGCCGACGACTGCGATAGTCGGTAGCGAGTCCCATAGTGTGGGGAGCGCGCTATCTTCGCCGTGGTCGCCGAGGGCGGTGCACGCGCGCTGAAGCTTGTTGACGAGAGAGATGAGGTTCTCCATGGCATCCACGCGCCGGAAACCCTAGGCGGCGGGGGCCCTGGGCGCGGTCGATTGTTGAAGAGACGCCCGCCGATTACTCGCGAGGATGCCTGGCCGTGCGCAACGGGATGTGTTCGATCGTGCACGCTGCAGACGAGCTGACGGGCATTCGTGCCAGTAGAGGAGCTGTTTGGTTTTTGTGCGCTCCGACGTTTTCGCTTGGGGAGTTGCCTCGACTCGAAGTTTTGACCAGGTGCCACGTGTCATTATTCTAAAGACCACAGTCCCAACAAGAGTTTCATGTGTATCGTACCTAAATATAACTGATATCTACGTGCATGTCGTAGGAGTATATGCCAGAGGAGACAAAACGACTTACAATTTTAAACAAAGAAAGCACATATTTAGGGATGAAAAATGAGCCGAATAAGTTATGGTACCTTTGAATTATTACTTAGCTCAGTGCGTATTTCGACTATCTGTGCCTGCATCTGAATTCAAGGTGGAAAAAATAATTATGTATATTAGCTATATATATATATATATATATATATATATATATATATATATATATATATATATATATATATATATATATATATATATATATATATATATATATATATATATATATATATATATATACTCTCTCTATCCTAAAATACAAGAAATTTTGAGTCATTGTAAGTCCAACTATCATAAGTTTGACTATGTCTATAAAAAATAACAACAATATCTATGACACCAAATTAGCGTAGTTAAATATGTTGTGAGCTATACTTTTTTAGGCAACGGATCTAGTGTAAACTCATCTCCCGTGCAAACTGTGCAAACTCAAATTTGGACCACAAGATGTTGATCCAAGAGACGCGGAAAGATTGGGTAATTTTGCACTTAACCGCCCGCTCTTAATCACACTTTTACAAATTTCTTCTTCCACCTCTCTCATACGATCCCTTAGATCAACATCCTGCGATCCAAATTAGAGTTTATACAGTTTAAACGGGAGATGAATTCGCACTAGATCTTTTTAGACCTTAAATCTTTGTTATCGTAGCAGCTAATAATACTCTTCTCTTTATACGAAGTTAAACTTAGCATTATTTTTCAAAAATGACCTAGAATTATTTGACTTAATAAGACAAACTAATAAAAATCCTCAATATTTCAACAGTTTACGTTTTATTTTACTTGGACACGACTCTGTAGAAGAGCTGCGACCAGACCATCGATGGCCCGAGGCAAGCAGCCAGGCAGAGCCACACGTGTCTGGCGGCCGCACATTCAGCCACAGCACGCCGTGAGCCGCTGCCGTTTATAGCCACGCGAGTACGCGACGTCGCGATGCCAGGCGCAGGCTGCGGCGGCCGCCCCGGTCGACGATCATCGTTCAGTCGCGTCGAGTTTTCACCGGTCAGCCAGCCACACTCGCGCCAAACCGGCTACGCTCGCACGAAAGCGAGCGCAGTGCGCAAGTCGCAAGCGAGAGCGCGCGCGCTTGGTTTTCTTTCCGCACTTCCCCGGCACGGACGCCACTGCTAGCTAGCTTTAGTTAGCAGAGGAGACTGCGGGAGACTACCTCCGCCGCGCGAACAAGGAGAGTACGCCGCCGAGTCGTCGTCCACGTCCGAACTAGGAAGAAGGCACACGTACGCTCGCGCGAGACGCCGATGGATCGCGGCGGTGCCCGGCAGCGCGCGCCACGCTGCTGCGGAAGCGGTCGCTGTCGGTAAACGCGCCACAGCGTCCGCGGCGATTGATCAGTTCGGGAGCATGCAGCAGCAGGCCGGGGGTGTGCTGGCCCGCCGCCGTCGAGGAGGAGCCGGTGAGCCCGACGACGGGGCGGCTGTTCCCAGAGCCGCACTTCCGCTGCCACATCGTGCCCGTGTTCGGCCTCGGCGCGCTGGTCGACCTGCCGGTGCTGCGCGGGCCAGGGTCGCCGCCACGCTCGCTTGCCACCCACGCTTCTGCAGCGTCCAGGTACGTAAGTCCACGGTTCACCATCCACTCCCCATCCGGTGCAGGGTTTCCTGCACTACGTGGTCGTGAATCGTGTGACGGATGAGCAGCTTATGACCTGTCTACCTTGACTTGATAACCTCTATCTTTTTCCTACTGCTAAGGACTTAAAAGGAGTAGGAGAGTATATGTTTATCGCTGTCTAGTTTTTTCGCTATATATGTGTGGCATAAAAGTTGAAAAGTATATGTTTAAACCGGAGCTGCTCCACCCTGTGACATGGCCCTTGAAATCCTCCTTCTCTTTTCCATGAGGACTAATGTCTTGATCCTAATTGCATCTGCTAGGGAGTCTAATGGCAAGTCTTTGAACTCTTTGATCCATGCATTCCAGGCTCGGTTCCACGCTGGAAGAAGAGGGCAGCCTCACAACAAAAGAAGAGGGCGAGGGCAGCGGCGTCATTTGCCATGCCAAAACAGGGCTCCAGGCTACGTTCCATGCTGGAAGCACCACTTGGCATACCACATCAGCGAGAGTGGTAAAAGCGTAGCAGCTCAACTAAATGCGGTGGCAAATATGTAAGAGCACGCACAAAGCTGGCAAACGGAGGAGTGCTCCCCATAAGAGTGGCAAAAAGTTAAAAATTCCTAGTAGCTAGGCTGCTTCGACGGTTGTCGCGAGATCGTGCTGGTGAAGTGCCAATTCATGCGTGGTTCACTCATGTCAGATTGCCAGGTCTTTGGAGTCTGCTTTTTTCCACGACCACGATACGATCTCCTGAAGAGAGATTGAGCCAACAGGAATTCATGTTGCCCTCTGGTGTGTACATATACAAGTTACAATAGCCGGTGTAGGGAGTGCACGGACAGAGAATGTGGGATGCCGTGGCCACACGGTCAAGCTAGTACAAACTAACTCGGTCTATGCCGTTACAATGCATGCTTTAACATCTACGTCTTGCGGCAGAAAAGTAGGAACTGAGATGTGTGCCCATTTTTTTTTGTTAGATTTTCTTTGTGGAAGAGGAAAGTTAAATCATCTTAGGCTTTGGATGTGGTTGAATCCACATGTTTTGGACTGGATTCCGACTACATTCAAATAAGGCCTTAACAAGTATATTTTAGAAAAATTTAACACACAAACTTTTTTTTTGACATAGATCTAACATTATCCTATGCAGTAAACAGTCTATTACTTGTTGTATTTAGCTATTATTCGGACTAAAGAGACACCTAAACGCACAAAATGGCTATTTAAACGGTAGTAACGGGTGACTAAACAAAATAATATATTGTCATGTAGCTTTAAAACAGTGTGTAAACTGACTAAACGACCATTTAGGTAAACAATGTTTAGATCTGCCACTCAACCTCAAAATATTTGTGGTTAATTAACAATGTTAAGTATAGAGAGTTCAAGTGTTTTATAGCATCCGATGGAAATATGTACCCCTTCTATTTATATTACATTACAAGTCATTTTACCTTGTCCTAATTAAACTTCTTTAAATTTAGTTAATTATAGGAAAGGTACACTAATAATATCTATAACGCCTAATTCGTCTCACTAAATTCATCATAAAATGTGTCATGACAATGCATTGATATATTTTTGTAGATGTTAATATATATCTCCGGTTGGAAAACCACAATTCTATGAATTGATATAGAGTGTAACTTAGCCTCATGAACTCTCCTAGCACACTCATTGTTGTAGCCCACCAAACTCTGTCTATCAACTAAGAAAAGAAAGAAAAATGATTACAAGCCATAAAAACAGCCTTACAATGTTACCACTCAAGTCCCAAAACACAACACTCCATGTTGCAAGCCTCTAACTAAGCTGAAATGAATTAAAACATCTTCTTGCGTTGTAGATCATTTTGATTTGTGATAGGGGTACATTGGCATCAGAAAGTCAGCATCAATTCACTCTTCGCGCTAGTCTTTTGGTAAGACTATGAAAAGAACGACGGTGCTTAAGGGAGATCTCAACCACGGTGAATGATCTCCTGCTTCTTGTAAAGATAGAGGCAGATCAGTGGATACAGGCGGGGCCAAACAGCTTAGCTTGTCTAGCATCTGTGGAAGGAGGGTAGCCAGCTGCTCACGGAGACTTTAAAGTTGTACAATCAAGATGTAGCCCCTACGCGCGTAGTTTTGGCCATAGGCAACCCTTTGTAATAATATATAGCTTCTTCCTTCTTAATATAAAGATAAGCAATGCTCTCTTGCGTATTCAAGAGAAAAAACAGTTATACGTTGTTGTTTTTGTTGTTTGTTTCCTCCTCGTTGTTTAGAGAGAGAACCACAACAATGGTTTGCAGGTGTTAAATGAGTTGGAAAAGGATGCCAGGCCGAAGTGGGTACGGACAGCGGTGAACATGGACGACCACATCATCGTCCCCGAGTTGGACCACGCCGCCACGTCGGCCGACCCGGACAAGGCCCCGGAGTCCTGGATCGACTTCCCCACCGCCGAGGCCGCCGCCGACCCGAGCGCGCTCCCTTCCCTCCCGGCCCCCGCCTGCCCGGCGACGCGCGGGCCCCCTCTACGCGGTGCGGAGTCGGCGGCGGCCGCTCTCGCTCTCGTCGGCCGCGGCGCTGGCCGTGTGGCTCCTGTCCTTGCTCGTCGTGCTGGCGTGGCACACCGACATACCGTCGTGGACGTGGCCTTGCTTCTTCGCGACGGCGGTGTCGCTGCTGGGCGACGCGCCCACGGTGCTCAAGGGCAAGGACCAAGGAGGGCACCGAGTTCCAGCCCAGGCGCTTCGTGAAACCGCACGCTCAGCCTGGACGACATCAAGTACGTCAAGAATGCAAAGCTGCGTACGCTCGTCTTCTACGTTCGTTCCACTGGACGCTATACCTATACGTCACTGTCCCTTGTGGGTTCTGTATCCTGTACTTTTTCAGACTGTAAATGATGTTCTTTTTGGGGTAACCTGTAGCGCTCTATCTCGGTACTATTTCCGGAGAACAAGTGAGCAAGGCCTTGTTTAGTTCCAAAATTTTTGACAAAATGAGCACTGTAGCAATTTCGTTTGTATTTGACAAATATTGTTCCATTATGGACTAAGAGCATCTCCAAGGGTTTTGCATTTGAGGTTTGCATTTAAGTAATTTGCCAAAAAAGCTCCAAAAGAGGTATCCAACGGTTTTGTATTTGGAGTTTGCAATTTGGGCAACTTGACAAATGAGGGAGCAAACTTGGCAAAAATGCCAAGCTGTGGATGACTTTACAAACCCGATCGCGCAAGTAAAGTCACACGCGAGGAAAGCGCGCGCCTGGAGACCTTCTATTTTTATCCTTTGCCAAGTCCAAATGTCAATTTCCTTGGAGATGACCTATTTTTATCTTTTGCATTTTGTTATGGGAGTTTGCAAATAGCAACAAATGTCAAGTCAATTTGCCAAAGCCTTTGGAGATGCTCTAACTAGGCTCAAAAGATTCGTCTCGTCAATTCCGACTAAAGTGTGCAATTAGTTTTTATTTTTATCTATATTTAATACTCCATGCATACGTCTAAAGATTCGATGTGATGGGGAATCTGAAAAATTTTGCAAAATTTTTAGGGAACTAAACAAGGCCCAAGTGCTGAAATGCGGCATTTGGTAGTGCATTGATTGATAGATTCATCACATTGCTGTGGACCTTTGCAACTGAATAACTGACGCCAAAACCAAAATCTTCAGGTCAAAGCGACAGGAAGAGCATCACGGTGCGGTCCGCTGTTCTCGTCAACTTACGGGCGACGCCCGGCATACATATACATGTGAGCTTCTCTTCCATACCACGTCCTCTTTGATCACAGCAGACTAGTGTGGAAGATCTCTTCTTGTCGTTGCTCACAGCTAGAGCTAACACACTTTCCATTTTTGTGCTTGTTGCCTGAATGGTACTGGTAGGCATTGGCAAGCATGATGTAGTCCAGCAAGGACAACGGCGCGAGATGGGGAAACAAGCTGGGCTACATGCTAATCCCCTTCCATTCCACCTGGCCAAGCACGATGACCCCATCGAGTACGTCCGGACGGCGACCAAGGTCGCGCGCCGGAAGAAGAGCTCCATGGAGTCGGTCTTCACTTCACCTTCTGGAGCGGGGACATGGTTCTCAAACTTTTCGGCATCAAGGTGCGCTAGCTGGGTTTCCTTTCCTATCTCCATCCGGCGCCCGGTGCCGTGACTGGAGGAGAGAACTGGGCATTCTTGCCGTATCAGAGTTTGCGATCTTGATTCGTCGCCGCATCCTGATTCCTGACAGAGTGACAGAGTTTGCAGAGCGAGAATTTGTTTTTGCAGGCAGCAGCTGCGCTCTGCTACGGCATGTTCACGCACACCACCCTGTCCTTCTCCAACATGGTCGGGCCGACGGGACAGGTGCTGTTCTGCGGCAACCCCATCGTCTACATTGCTCCCGGCACCTACGGGCACCCACACTTAGGCCTTGTTTAGTTCGCAAAAATTTTCAAGATTTTTCGTCACATCGAATCTTTGGTCACATGCATGGAGCATTAAATAAAAATAAAAATAAAAACTAATTACACAGTTTACCTGAAATTTGTGAGATGAATCTTTTGAGCCTAGTTACTCCGTGATTGAACAATGTTTGTCAAATAAAAACGAAAGTGCTACGGTAGCCAAAAAACCAAAATTTTGCCTGACAAAATTTTTTTCAAGATTCCCCGTCACATCGAATCTTTGGTCGTATGCATGGAGCATTAAATATAGACGAAAATAAAAACTAATTGCACAATTTACCTGTAATTTGTGAGATGAATCTTTTGAGCCTAGTTACTCCGTAATTGGACAATGTTTGTCAAATAAAAACGAAATGCTACAGTACCCAAAAACAAAAAATTTTGCCAACTAAACAAGGCCTTAAGTTCCTCCCGGCATCTGAATCTGAAGAACATGCAGTGACTGTGGTTATAATCCTGTTGTGTGGTGTGGATGCATGTGTGTGCAGGCGCTGACTGTGCACTACTAGAGTTTATTACATGAACTCCGTGAAGCTGGTCCTGTCGGTAGATGAAGCACAGTTTCCGGATCGCCATCAGTTCCTGGACGACTTTGCCGAGTCCCTCAGGCTCATTCGCAAGGCAGCTTCAGGAAAACCAGGGGAGACGCAGGATGCTGCTTCCAGCTGAACATCCATACTGTAGAATGTACTCCTAGATAGACAAGTGCGTATACATATAGTACGCATAAGCAGAATTTCCAAGCATTCTTGTCGTGCTGCAGGTGTCTGATCAGTATAGTACTGATCAGCTAACGATGATCTCATAGGTGATAAACAGAAATATCAGCACTCGACAGAAGAAACATAGGTCACGCAACGAACAGAACCATATATTGTGCAGATCTGCGTGAAGTTCTTGCCTCTCCTCCTTTTGTGTGTACGTGTGCGTGCGCGCATTTGAGATCTTGTTGCTGACCGTCACAAACTTTTTGGGTGGCTACAACAGAGGTTCAGGTTACTTTTTTTTTTGAAATGAACGGTTACTTATTAATCTTTCAACTTGGATAACGCAAGCAACATGAAGGCAATGATCTTTGGAGCAAATGATTAGTAAGTTTGCATAAAAAATGTTCCTTTTCCGCTAAAGGTCGTGCTAGGCTTACGCATGTGGTCCACTTGTAGCTGCAGACATCACTTTTGATTTTAGAAAATGAACCGCAAAGCCTCCCACCGACGACAAAGAAAAGAAGCATAGAAAATGGAGCAAAAACGCAGGCACATCAGTACACGATAGTACTCCTCTGCCTACCGACACACATCGTGCTGGATGCATATTCATTCAACAAAAATTTACTAGACCTCGCCGAGCTGAATTTGCATGTATCCTTTTTTTTTTCGTAGGTCATTCATATTTTTTGACAGAACGTAGCTCATTCATATTCAGTAATCAGGTCGAGCTAATTCGATATTTTACAGCCATCTCGATCTCTCTCAGTTGTGTGAAATGCCATCTCTGAACGCTGGTGAATGATGGATTCCTTGATGCCTTCCTTCATACACTGCGATAACGACTGGCTAAAGGATTGACATCTAAACAGGACACAACCGAAGACTCAATATTTTTATTAGGTAGTTGCAGCAAACGCCACTAGGGGTGTTTTATGCTTGAGACGGGGTAGGAGAACATGCCTGCATGTGTAATGGGCAGGCGTGAATCTGACTGTTTTTAATAAAGACCCCAACATGGCAACATGTTTTTAGTGGCGTATTATGCGGCCCTGCAACAGTATTCCTCTGATGCAAATGTTCCGTACCATTTCTCCTATATTTTAGCCTGGCGAGCAATTGCAATAAGGGCTATAAGAATTACAAATTTGATGCTCATATTTTTATTATTTTAGAATTTAAAAAAATTATTCTTTCAGTGATAAATGAAGTAGCCCCACAACAATGAGACCTAGACTAGTGGTGGAAGACTAGGCCAAGGTACGTCCACTCCTCGACGCCAACAAAGAAGGCCCTCCACGACTAATGGCTGCCATGATAGCCAATTGAGCTTTGTGGGCAACCAAGAGATGATATTCGGGATTGGAAAAAAAGTTTTGTCTAATTTATGATTATCATATATATCTATTCCATCTATCACATTGTCGAAGGAGTACCTGTGGTGGCCACAAAAGGTATAGTGGTGGCTCAGGCTAGGGGGTGCTAGGGGGAGAAGAAAGGTTAGAAAGAGAGCGTACTTGAGAAGGAAGAAACCAAATGTATTGAATTACCTAGGGAAGGAGAATCGCTCAAAAACATAAAATTAGGTCCTGTTTAGATTGGAGATGAAAACCTTTTGGATGTCACATCGAATGTATCGGAAGGATGTCGGGAGAGGTTTTTAAAAACTATTTAAAAAAACAAATTACATAGCCATCTCCAACACCCCCACCCCAGGTCTCCTCGGTTTTCCTAGGGCTGTGTCTGTGGAGCTGAGCTATGTAGCTAATTTGAAAGTAGAGCTGAAAAATTCGGAGCAAAATAGTCCAAAACACATTCTTAATTTTCGTTTTAGGATGTTCCAGAGTACATCTCCACACCGAGGGCTTCAAATTTTCAGTAGGAAAGTTTCTTAGTTCAGCCTAAACCAGAATAAAACATTGCACTTAAAAAAAAGATCACATGAAGACAAGGTTAGCTCAACCCAAGAAAGCTCCACTAGAGCAGTGCGTGCACGGTGCAGGTGCACACACATGGATCCCTTTTGACTGTTCGTTCTAGATCTAGCGATTAGCGACACTTGCTCGCAGGAGATTCTCGCAAGAACAGCTCACCGGCAGTAGCAACATGCCAATATCATAAGCACAATCGCAAGCAGCATCCAGGTCGCAGCTGCCCACCCGGACACCAGCACGTACCCACAACTCCCAAGCTAGCAGCGGTGGTTGGCACGTCGCAGTTGATACGGAGGCGTAGCCGCGTAGCTGTACTGGTTCTCGCGTGTCGGCGTCGACGGCCGTCTCCCTCCCTCGGCGAAGATGGCCATGGGGCGCGCGTCCGCCGCCACGCTGCTCGTCGCGCTCGCCGTCCTCGCTCTGGCGGTGATGGCGCAGGCGACCTGCGACGACGAGCTGCCGGCTCAGCTTGCCGGCAACTTCTCGGGGCTCGCCTGCGCCCCCGTCTGGAACAACTTCGTGCTCCGGGTATGTAGTACCTCCCGCCATTGCTACGATCCGCGAGATTCTTGCCTCCTGGCGCTAGATCCGTGGCGTTCCGGTGCGGCCGGCGCCGGCCGCGCGCTCCCACTTTGCCCTCACTGAAACTCCTCTGCTATTCCTTGGACTGCAGTACGCGCAGGGCAAGGACAACGTGCTGCGGGTGGTGCTGTCGACCATGTACAGCACAGGGTGGGTGGGGATGGGGTTCTCCAAGAACGGCCTCATGGTGGGCTCGAGCGCCATGGTGGGGTGGATGGGCAAGACAGGCGTCCCGCACATCAAGCCCTTCTCGCTGGAGGGCAAGACCCCCTCCAAGGTGGTGGCGGACCAGGGCTTCCTCGCCTCCAGCGACCACCACAAGCCCACCGTGCTCGTGCAGCAGGCCAAGATCTACCTCGCCTTCCAGCTCAGCTTCACCGAGCCGCTCAAGAGCCAGAACGTGCTCTTCGCCATTGGCTCCGCCATCCCCGTCAACGACCACCTCTCCGAGCACCAGGACAAGACCGCCATCGTGTTTGATTTCACCACAGGTCTGTTTGATTGCTTCATTGTTCATTCTAGTGCCGCCTGCCTAGGCCTTTTACTCTGAGAAAAAAAAAATCAGTCCATGAGACCATGACAAAGTAAGATCTTAAGTTTAGGTCTGCTTTATGAGCACATAGTCATTTGAACAATTGCGAAGCGCTTGTGCAATCCTGTGTGATCTGATCTACTATGCTTCTCAAATCAGAGAACCATAGTTCAGACAAATGACAAACAAAGCAACTGACGAATGCACTTCTGCTCTGACATCCCAATCACCAAATCATTCTTCTAACTGAACAAAAACAACAAACTTTGGTTGTTTTCAGGCAGCGCTTCAAGCTCATCATCCTTCCCGGACGGTCTGAAAAGGACCCATGGGGCGCTCAACTTGTTCGCGTGGGGTGTGCTCCTGCCAATTGGTGCCATTGTTGCAAGGTACTGCAGGAGATGGGACCCCCTCTGGTTCTACCTCCATGCCGGTATCCAGTTCGTGGGATTCATCCTGGGTCTGGCCGGCGTTGTGGCTGGAGTATCATTGTACAACAAGATCCAAGCCGACGTCCCGGCCCATAGGGGCCTTGGCATATTTGTGCTTGTGCTAGGCATTTTGCAGGTATGTGCTTTCTGCTTCTGTGCAGCTGAAATCATGCCATGTAGTACTTATACAAAGTCATTGCAGTTTAGTTTTTTCCAGAACATAAACGGTAGTTTTGTAGCTGTGTCCAAGTGTTAAAGCTTTTCCCATAACAATTTGCACTACAAGTAGTACTCTAAGACCAGCATTTTCAACATAGAATAGACATGCTACGCGGATCTGAATGTCTGTCTACTTTCTTCAGATCCTGGCAATTTTCCTGAGGCCCAATAAGGACTCCAAGTACCGCAAGTTCTGGAACTGGTACCACCACTGGGTCGGCAGGCTCGCCCTCTTCTTTGCAGCCATCAACATTGTGCTCGGGATCAAGGTCGGCGGCGCAGGCAACTCTTGGAAGATCGGCTACGGTTTCAACCTGGCCATCCTTCTGATCACCATCATCACGCTGGAAGTCCTGCTCTGGACAAGGTGGAAAAACAACAGCGGTTCCACGGGGGCATATTAGCAGCGACTTACCGATTTATTTAGGTGTTCGTGATGGTCACTGAAGGAGATCCATATTCTTCTTTCAATGTTTTCAAGTGTAATGTTCGCGTGTGCTGCAGGATCTGTTTTATAGCGGCAAAGATCTGCAAGCAAGACGAGTATGCGTGATGCGTTTTGGTGTTTGTTAGAACTGGTCAGAAAAGCTTGATAGGATGTGCGACGGGCTTGCCGTTCCGTTGCCTTTTGTACTGCACGGAGTGGAGTTGGAATGATGATTTCCGCATTTCCCTTGGTGTGTACTATGGTGGTAGATCTGGGCCTTGTTTACTTCCCAACAAATTTTGCAAAATTTTTCAGATTTCTCGTCACATCGAATCTTTAGACGCATGCATGAAGTATTAAATATAGACAAAAATAAAAACTAATTGCATAGTTTGGTCGGAATTGATGAGATGAATCTTTTCAGCCTAGTTAATCCATGATTGGACAATTTTTATCATAAACAAACGAAAGTGCTACAGTACCTGTTTTGCAATTTTTTTTGAAACTATGCCTTGTTTAGTTGGCAAAATTTTGGGTTTTTGGCTACTGTAGCACTTTCGTTTTTATTTGACAAACATTGTCCAACCACGAAGTAACTAGGCTCAAAAGATTCATCTCACAAATTTCAGATAAACTGTGTAATTAGTTTTTATTTTTATCTTTATTTAATGCTGCATGCATGTGATTAAAGATTCGATGTGACGGGGAATCTTGAAAATTTTTGCGAACTAAACAAGGCCTAAACAAGGCCCTGGTGTGACACTGTGCCTGCCTCACGAAGCTGCTCGTTGCTCTTTCTCTTTTGCGGCAAGTACTAGGGACGTGCGCACAGACGCGCGGTAGCCGAGAAAAGAGTGGATTTCCAATTTTGGTCCTCAGAGAACTGCTTCATGAGTTCAGAGTCGGTGTTGTCCTGTTTGGGTGAAAAGAGTTGGAGATGTAGTAGGAGTACGTCGTAAGAATGTGGATATCCCGTGGGAATTTCGCACGAGATTATTTAGAAATTTAACTAAAATTCAGTTTAATCTGATAAAGAATGTAGTTTTTTTTTAAAAAAAAAAAACTCACGTTCCAAACAGGACCTGAAGATGCGCAGGTATGCATCTGCAACGCATAGAGCACCGGCGTTGTTGCGGACCGACTGGGACCCAACACGCTATGCTAACTACACCTTCCATCTCCTTTTATAAGAGGCGGTTTCACGTTACACGTTCTTTCAAATAACTACACCTGACTTTTTTTTATAATCATTTCGGACCCTTTTGAAATGTAGGGATTTCACAGGAATTTTATAGTAATTAGTTTTTTTTTCTAAAAAAATACAAGAAACATGTATTTTACAATAATTTGTAGTGGACTAAAGTGTTTAGCGGTATATCTTTAAAATAGTTAATATTGGAGCTATATCGGATTATAGTGGATATAACAGCTAAATTATATATGAACACAAAGTGGGACCTTGCTCAAAAAGCTATAGCGGAAGATTATAAACAATGCTTCATTCTATAAGTCATTCTAATTTTTTAGAGAATCAAAATATATCAGATTTAACTAAAATTGTAGAAAAAATTACAAAGATTTATGACATCATATAAATATTATTATTTTATACTATATAAATTTGGTCAAACTTAGGATATTTCAACACTTCAAAACATTAAAAATAGCTTATAATTTATGATTGAAGGAGTATTGTATTGTTTATGTTTATAAAGTTATTATGATAATTAGATAATATATTAATTATAAATCTAATTGTATTAGGTAATAAATTGTTAGTCAAATTATTAGTTAAAAAATAAAAGTTTGAATCTGTCTATGTGTGTGTGTTTTATAAAAGAGAATGGAGAAAATAGACTCATCACTTATGTGAGGCTTAAGTCCCACAGCTAGATTAGGGGCTTCCTCTGATGAGAAAGAAAAATCTACCTGGTCTGGAACTGGAAGAGTGCTTGCTTGCCAGCCTGAGTCCTGAGTCCTGACTCCTGAGAAAGCCGAGAGATTTGAGTTGATGCCTCACGGACTCACTTCCTCCCATGCAGCGATTGCCGCCTCGCCATCCGCTCCATGGCCGCACGGAAGAAAGGCAGCCCCAGACGCCTTTACTCACCGCCTCATCACCAACCAGAAACCGGCAGGAGCAGGGGGACCAATTTTTTTGCCGACGAGACGTGGGTAGTGGCCAGTGGGCTGGAGGGTGGAGGCCGCCGCTCGGCTCTTGCGCCTGATTTGGATGGGGGACGGGGACTAGGGCGATGAGGCGAGGACGAGGCCGCGAGGACGAGTTTGGGAGAAGGGAGAAGAGGAGTGGAGAGATCAAAGTGACTTTTACATATTTACCATCACTAGTATATTGTCCGTACTAACGCTACGGTGACATTTAAAAAAAATTACAAAACTAAAATAAATCATAAAACTAAAAAAGAAACCTACCCCACTAACAAAAAAGTCTATATGAAAATTACGGTGCTTCATTTGAGAACATATATTTGGTTTTAACAAATGCTATGTAGAAAAGTTGAGAAACACAGCTGATCTACAAATGTCCATCATTTGTCTTGTAACCTTGGTAACAAGTCCATAAAAAATGAGATACTTGATTGTAGTTAGTGTAGGCGTATACCTGCTTTACTGGACAAACAAGCAAGAAAAACAAAATTGTAGAGATCAAATAAAGGAATAATAAAACAAAAAATGCCTGACAAAATCAGGCACCTATCTTCAGTCTATCACGCAATGCCAAGAAGTCAAGCAAACACTAAATTATACACAAGGCTAAAGGGAAATTAAAATACTCCTGTTCAGAAGTTTCAGATGGTCTAGATCATTGTACAAAACTGCTACCGATAGAAGAACATACAGATAGAATTTATTTATTCTCCCATCACGAATTAAGGGTGCATATAAAGTTGGCATTCTAGTGTGTAACATTATATTCTCTCCATTTTTGGCTGGTGCTCACGCTGCTAAGTTCATCAAAGTTTCAACAAATTTTCAATCTTGAATACTGAACCAGGAGCAAAATCACAAATTAAGGCCTGAATATTGAAGACTAAATTAGCACCAACTTTTATAATTCAGGAACACATTTACCATGTCAAAACTTAGCAATCACCTGATAGAGTATTTTACTATAAGCAATTTATATAATTGTATTGCACAAATATTCAAACTGAGACCATTTCAAGTCTTGATAAATTGATCTGACAATCTGGTGAATTAGACTGAAAAAAGCTAATGAGCCCCATCTATTCTCACATCAAACTGGTTCTGTTATTCAAGTGAAATAACATACTACATGAATAAACTCATGCAAATACTAAAGTCATTGACATGATACTACTTCTTTACTAATCTGAAGCAGAAACTATGGAAGATAAAATAGATAGAACAATCAAATGCAGCATAGAAAAAAACAAGAATCTTCTCAAGTTGGTATGGGATCCGCTTGCTATGCCACCATGGTCAAGAAAGCAGCAGCCACCCCCTTTACTGCTATGATATGAAGATTTATTTGACAATCATTAGTTTTAGCAAGTCGCTATTTTATTTGTCAAGTCAAAAAAAGATCTATCTTCAACAATTTAGTATTCTAACTTGGTAAAATCACCATAAGCGTGGTTTTTTTTTCCTGGGGCTATTTGCAAAATGAACACAAAACTTTCTCGTAATTAATCAAACCCAAATCAGAAAATTCTTCTCTCTACCAGTTTTACAAAGTGAACATGATAAAAAGTTTCTATTTGCATGGATGCCCTTCTGACATTAGCAGAAATCATGTCAACTTCAGAATTTCTACATCTGTATCTGTATACTCCCCTTTTTTTTTGCACAGAACACAGCTGGTGATTCATTTCAGTTGCATTAAACACCACACAACAGGAACAGCACGCACACTTGCACAATTCAGGGCTGTACTTAAGTTTGTGAGCTATAAATTTAGCTAAAACTTTGCAAAATAGTTTACCATGGAAGATCCCAAAACCAATGAACAACAGGACCTCATCAATTTGAATAAGTTCAACAGTCACTGAATGCTTGCATACCTCTAATTTCCTAGCAATCGAAACTGCTTCAATGTGCAGCTTAGATAAATGAATTGTTTGGAATCCACACAAAATACATACACATCCAGCAACAAAAAAGAGCAATAAATTGAGATCTCGGAGCATTCTAAAAGATCGACCCCAGCACAATATAAGGCGCAACTAATTTAGAACCGAGTTACACTTACACAATCCCTAAACGCTGCAAACCTAGGCACCTGCAACAACCTAAATACGGAAACGGCCGAATTCAGCGGGAGCTGGATCACTTACCATCGATCTTGACGTGGCCGGCGATCGTGTACCCCTCTCCAGATCTAGAGCCACAAACCACAAAAGCCAAATCAGGAGAGCGGTCAGCAAAGCATTCGGCCGATCGGACCACGACACAAGCGGAGGTGAAGGACAGGGACACCTACCCGGCTTGACGCGCTGCCGCGCCGGGCGGCGGGCGGTGGCCGAGCAGCGGCGGCCGGGTGAGCTGCGGCCGAGCTCACGGCGGATGTCGCACTCGCGGCGGGAGGCGCGCCAGGCAACGGGTGGCGGGCGATGGTCGGGCAGCGCGCTGCGAGGACGGGCGGGCGAGCGGGCTGACGCAGCTCCGGCGGGCGAGGCGGGCGGCGCAGCACCAGGGCGGGCAGCGGCGGCTGGGTGAGATGTGGTCGCGCTCGTGGCGGGCGACGGAGCCACACGCGTGGTGAATTTGTGTGATGTGTGATTGACGCGAGGCTGAGGGTGTGTAAGTTCGTGAACATACTTATAATCTGGGCCGTTAAATCTGTAGGATATGTGCTGTGAGTCGTTGATCTTGCAGGTGAAATTGCCTGAAGAAGATTTCAATTATAGTAGAGATAACGGTTGCCTCTCACCCGATTATCACTCTTATAATGTGCCATACATATTTACCATCTTTAAGCGATAACTCTTACATTTAGACCACATTTGCACATGTGGCAGCCCAGACCGACTGACATGGTGGTGCTGACTCAGCATGGGCAGGCGAAATGACGATGCTGCCCCACAGCAGCATAAAAACCCCTCTATTGATAAAAAAACACAGCAACATATTTCATTTGCACACAGACAGCAACATAACACAAGGATCTGCTGTGTTTTTTTTATATGTTGCTGTGTTTTTTTTATCAATAGAGGGGTTTTTATGCTGCTGTGTTTAGAAGAAAATGAGGCCAGGGGCAGCATCGTCAGGTGAGAGTTATCGCTTAAAGATGGTAAATATATAAAAGGCATATTATAAAAGTGATAATCAGGTGAGAGGCAATCGTTATGATGGTAAATATGTAAAAGGCCCGAGATCAAAGACGAGCGGAGCGGGGGCAGGTAGGATAGGAGGGTTGTTGGGAAGGGGGCACAAAGCCAATTCCGCCAATTCGTTGGGTCGCCGGGCGTCACGAGGAAACAGGCTCATGCGTGCGGTGCTGTGCGCCTGTGCCACGGCACGCTGGCGACGCAAGGCGCCCCTTGTGGATGCATCCGCGTTCGTTCGGATCCGCGGACCGCGGCCACGCATCATCCTGCACTGGAGCCTCTCTGAGTGTCTCCGCCCGAGTAGTTTGAGGCTTCAAGCCAACCGGAGGGGCGTGAAATGCGAGCAGACGAGAAGGGGCTTTAGTTAGTATACTAAGTAGAATGATGATGCTGCGATCGATCACTTTGCTTGAGGCTTGGAATGAATTGTTGGCAATATTGCTGCTTGGGTAGCACTACACACACATTTGACCAACAGCTGGATGCTTTTGGTACGAGATAGAGAAGACAGGGTAGATCCTCCGTTTATCTCTTCGTTCAACCGAGCAGAGATCTCCATTTATTTAATAATTAAAAAAAATGGAGGTTCATCCCTGGCACCAGATAAATTTGAGACCAAAGCAAAGAGATACATCCTGTGTCAACAGAGCCAATATGCTTTTGTTTGTTAGCACAGAGAATTAGTTGGATCTTGAGCTTCTTTATTCTGAATGTGTTATTATCGGTTCTTCAAGGGAAGATGGTGTTTTTTTTACGGCATTGTCTATTTAATAGACTTTGTTGGTATGCTGCAACACGTACGTGTTTGGGATCGTGACATCGTGTTTTCGGCCAAGAGAAGCCAAAAATCCTACCAAGGCCTCGTTTAGTTAAAAAAAAATTACAAAATAGGAATAGTACCACTTTCGTTTGTATTCATATACTAACTAGACTCAAAAGATTCGTCTCGTCAATTCTGACCAAACTGTGTAATTAGTTTTTATTTTCGTCTATATTTAATACTTTATGCATGCGTCTACAGATTTAATGTGACGGTGAATCTGAAAAATTTTACAAAATTTTTTGAACTAAACAAGGCCCAAATGTATCGCGGCGTGCTGCTAGCTTACTGTGACAATGTTCAAGAGAGAGAACACGAGAATGAACTAAGGGCTTGATTAAGGCGCTCCTACGCTCCATGTCGTGCCACGCGATCACACAAAACGCTACCAAAAACAGTCATAGATTTATTTAAGCATCACAGCTAGTATGATCCCTTACCCTCAAAAAAGATTTTTTTTCTCTATTAGTTACGACTAATAACTGTTTATAAATAAATAGATAAATAATAGGTGTGATTCCTGATTGGTCTGATTTTTTACAGTTCAGAGTTCAAAGATTCCTTATTCTCAAATTGCATAGGCAAAATAAATTCAGACAATAGTTAGATGGCCAAAAATAGTTTAGAGTTCAAAGATTCCTTATTCTCAAATTGCATAGGCAAAACAAATTCAGACAACAGGATAGATTGACACGCCTTTAGGTAAAGGATAAATCCCTTTTTTGTTGTTGCAAATTCTCATTTATTTTCCCCATAATTTACAAGTTTATCATAAGTATATATGGACATGTTATCACTGCTGAACACCGAGCTAAGTTGAAGTTGCCACCTTGTTGTGTGGTGATGAAGCCGTCAAGATATGACCCCACACATAAATTCGCATCCTTGTATCCCCTCAAATTAGATATATGTGATGTTAGCTTCAAGAGTAACAAATGCTTGACGAAAGTTTGGTGAAACCCGACGATTGTTTAAAGTTTGGTTTGCTCTATTTTACTCAATACCAACTTGAAACCTCTCAACCCAGTACTTGAATCTCACGCTAATTACTCACTCCTAGAAAGAGATGGATGGGAAGGGCTCTCACAAGGCTTAGAATATTCTCTATGATCATAAGAACATCATCAAACTCTCCAAGAGACGTGAGATGGGTATATATACCCACTCACAAAAATTGGCCATTAGAGCTAAAAGGACTAGTCGTTGACATGCCCGCACATGAAAAACATCATAACTTTTCTCTATGAACTTTGGTTTCGATGATTTTGGACTTTGCAAAAAACTTATTCAAAGAGCTATGCACCCCCACAAAAAATAAGCTCAAGATAAAAGATAAAAAGGATAAGTGTTGTGGAATGTGTTTTCTCTCATGTTAGCCCTCGAGGTTTTGTTAGTTTGAGCACTTGAGATGATCCCCTTTAAAGTACAATATAGATACACTAAAGATCGATAATGATATATCTATTTCAACCATTTGGATTTTCAATATCTTCATATGACATTTATTTGTCCGTATGGGTTTTAACCATCTTTGTCTCATTCTTCTTGAGCAAGTCAAATTTCAACATGTGATTTGAACCATTTTTAACACATGTAAGTTTTATTCATGGCTTCAAGTTACTTTCACTTATGATACAAGAATGATAACCCACATACAATATGGCTCCTCATATCTCAATTAGTACACTGACTCAACGCAAGTACTCTCTTCTCTACCTTAACCATAGTACCTCGTTTTTTTACCTTAGCCACTTGACAAATTCTTAATATTTTCTAAATATACAAGGTTTTTTTATAATAATTGTAAGAAAAAAGTTCAAATACTACCTATAAGTATGCTTATGTCCAGATAACAGTCAAAATTAATGTTTAGTTTGGTTTACTTGCCCTTAACTATCCAGTCAGTCTAATTTAGCCCTTAACAAGTTTTTTGTTTTTATTTTTGTATACATACAAGTTGAATTTTAACTTGGAGACTTTGAGGTGATATAGCACACCATAAATTATTTTAAAATACATTATAAATTTTATTTCATTATGTTTATTTTTTTGTGTTGATTTATTTATTATATGTCATAATCTATCAAAATAAACATTAGAAATTATGACATATTTTAAAACATAAATTATGGTGTTAGCTATCCCCTCAAAAAAATGAAACTAAAAATCAATTTTATTATTGAGAAATAAAAGGACAAATCTTCTTGTGGGGTAAATTGAACCAACAGAAATAATTAAGGGGAGTAGACTCAACCATACCATGGTTTAGGAAGTTATATCTAGATATAGACCATGCTTGCGGTTAGTATATATTGGATTTTGTTCCAAATTGTAATATGGCAAGGGTGTTTGTAGTGTTTTTTTCCAGTGTGTTTTTAAGCCTCAGTGGGCAGCGAGCGATCAAAATAAGGAGAGAACCTGATTGGTTTTTGCTATAATCTTATTTTCTTAAAGTTGTTTTGTGTCAATTATTTATATTGGCTATGTTTTTTCTTGAAAAATACCATATCTAAGGCCTTGTTTAGATGCAAAGTTTTTTACAAAATGGACACCGTAGTAATTTCGTTTGTATTTAACTAATATCGTCTAATCATAGACTAACTAGATTCAAAAGATTCATCTCGCAAATTATCACGAGCCTTAAAATTTATTTGATTTATTATGGTTAGACCAAACCTAATTAAATTCAACAACATAGCTACTCTCTCCATTCCAAACTATAAGTCATTCAAACTTTTTTGGAGAATCAAAGCATTTCAAGTTTGATTCAAATTATAGAAAAAATATAAAATTTATAACATCAAATAGGTATACTATGAAAATGTAACTGATACAAAATCTAATGGTGCTAATTATGTATCATAAATATTATTATTTTATCATATAAATTTGGTTAAATTTAGAATGCTTTAATTCTCTAAGGAGACTATATATATTTTTTCTAAATGTTAGAAATAAAGATTTTGGTGAAAATTACTCGTCAACAGCTTGTCTAAATGATTATGCAAATATAGCTATATTCTATTTATGATTTTTTGCTAGCCAAAAATAAAAGATGAGAATGGATCTCTAGAGGGCGCACGAGATATAAAAAAGTTGTTGAAGAGTGAAAACAATTTTATGGAAATGACTCTTCAAACGATGATTTAGAGAGTGAAATCTAAAAAGACTTTTTTTCTCGAATACGCAGGAGAGTTGCGTATAAGACAAAAGGGGCAAGAGCCCTTACAACACACACCCACACTCCTAATCTCTTAGAAAAACACATGCGCCTTTTACTAAGACAAAACACGACCTCATCTCCATAGAAAGAACCCTACTAGCTATCTTAGGCTCAAGATAAGAGCTTTCCTGAGCCTTTGCAAGACTCAGTAACGTTGTTCTTCACTTGCAAGCAGCAATGCTCCAGCCAAGTTAGGAGGAGTACCATAAAAAACACATCGATTGCGATTTTTCCAAATTATCCATGCTCCAAGGATGATAAGCGAGTTGAGTTTTTTTGTGTGAACCATCCATTTTTGACTCTGCCTTGGCCCACCATTCATCAAAAGGAGGGTTCATCTTGTTGTGGTGAAAGGGCTGCTAAACCCACTTTCTGCAGCAAAACAAACCAAAATTCTCGTGTAAACACACATGATACTAACATATGATTGATAGTTTCTTCCTCTTAATCGCAATGGAGGCAGTGAGTAGGATGTGGGAGACCTCGACGTGTAAGCCTATCTCCAGCATTTGTTATGTGTTGCCAACCACATAAAGAAGCGACATTAATATGCACGTGCGACACGCACGTGTTTGTATTGTTGGACGTTCGTTGATTTTATTTTCACTCCACGTTAGAGTTGTTGTTCATTCTACTATAAGTAACGTAAGATGTTTGCTATCTTTTTCTTTCTTGTTTGTCATAATAAATAAAATTATGTATGCTCAAATTTTATTATTTTCTTTTTAGTTGTAATACATACACTTGCATGTATTTGTATTGATGTGCCTTTATTATTCTATTTTTCTAAATTAGTTATTTATTATAGTTGCATGCATGCATTCATATTTTCCTTTTTCCAATTAATCTATTTATTAGTTGCATGCATGCATCTTGATATGTATTATTTTTTTCCAAACAATCCACGGCAAGCGGCGGTGCATCCATATTTTTCTTTTTTTAAATTAATCTATTTACTATTCTCGTGCAAAGCATGTTACGGTGCTAATGAATTGGACGTAAAATATTAGCGCAAATATGAACCAGTTCTAAGGAAGCAAGATTATCTAGGAACCAAAAACTGAAGTATTTGTAACTCTATTATTTTCTATTTTGGAGTTTAGGAGGAATTTTGGTTTAGAAGTAGTCTTATAACTTACATCATATAAGATCATAAGTGACGGAGAACTCATATAGCACGACATTTAGATGGAACAATTGTTAGAGAAGGAGAGCTCGCTAAAATCTGCTCTTTTATAGTGTGGTGATTGCATACATTTTTCCGGTCATAGAAAGCAAGTGGTAAAAGATTATTTTTTTCTTTAAAAAAAATTTAAGTTGCAAAAGAGGCCTTCCTCCCTTCTTTACCATCAGGACGTATCCAAAGTGGCAGCCGACAGTAAAAAAAAAGTGGCCGTCGGAGTCTTTGTGCCACCACAAGGTCTAAAAAATTAGAAAAGATACACAAATATGGATAAAGAATTAATATTACTCGGGAACAGAAACTGAGGTCTATTATTTTTTTGGTTTTGGAGTCTAGGAGAAATCTTAGTTTAGAAGGAGTCTTATATCCATGTGTTTTTGGACTCTAGGAGGAATCTTAATTTAGGAGGTGTCTTACATCTTATATCATATAAGATCATGGATAACGGAGGGCTCATATAGTCCGACGTTTAGATCGAACGGTTATTAGAGAGTGAGAGCTTTCTAAAAAAACTCGTTCTTTTATAGTGTGACTATACAATTAATTATTATTTTTATCTATATTTAATGCTTCATATATGCGTCGTAAGATTCTATGTGACAGAAAATCTGATTTTTTTTAAAATTTTTTAGAAACTAAATAAGCCTAAGACACTCTTCTGTGTTTGATTTGAGTGTCTGCTTTCAATCAAAGCTTGCGGCAGCCAAACCCCAGACCCAGGACAATCCTGCCAGTCCCGGTTCCGGATCCAAAGCCGGGCTGTGCCGGTCACCGCAGCCCGCAACAAATAGTCCAATAGGCACACCGCACACCTCCTCCTCACGTGCCGATGCCGCGGGCTGACCGCCTGGCCCCAGCCCCCAGCCCCAACAGGCCAACACAACAACCCCGTCCATCCTGGATGGACGTTTCAAGCGCTGGGTCGCATCCACCGTACACGCGACGACGATTAGCCTGATCCCGCCCGTTCCTTCAAAACCATCGGTCACGAAGGCGAGACCCCCTTACAGCTACACGTCTCGCTGACTCGTGGCCCAGTAGCACCTAGGACCCCGGAAGTCAGTGGGTCAGAGTTTAGGCGAGTTCGTGGGCGGGGGCGTTACGTGGCGTTCACAGTCGATGCGGCGCGTGATCTCACGTACACCATCCGTGTACAAAAACACGAGCGGCGGTTAGCTCACCGGTTATGCCTATCACTGACATGGTGGGCGCTCGGATGCCAGGCCCACCTGTCAGGGTACGTTTCGGCGACGCCGTTCTCGCTTTGTTTGGAAACCGATCCACCTCCCGCTGTCTTGCAGTGCAAGAGAGGAGGCCGCACGTACCGCTCGGATCTTCGGGCCAACAAGTACGTAAAAGCCCCCGTAATCCTCCCCGTAATCACCAAACTTGCCACGCCCCGCGCCGGGGGCAGTTTGGGGAAAGGAGGAGCGGTGGCAGAAGGGTGATTGGTGGACCATGCTCGAGGGCAAAACGGGGAGAGCGCAACAGATAAATCCTCTATTTGGACCCGGCGCTGCTTCCCATCACCATTGCTGCCTCTTCTCTTCTCTTCTCTTCTCTTCTCTCCCATCCCCTGTTCACAATTTTGCTTGTGAATTTCCTGCCAGTTCCTCGGCATCTTATTTCTCGTGTCTACTGAGACGTAGACCAAGAACGAGGAGAGTAATTGGCGAGCGGTTGGAGAACGAAGACGAGACGGCTGCGGCGGCCGGCGGAGGCCCATTTTTGATGCGTGGCGCCGTCGAGGTCCACGCGATTGGCAGAGACGTCGCGTCGCCGAGCCCCCTGAGACTCAGAGACGCTCCGGCATTGGACATGATGAGGTAGCCGGCAGATCTCCGGCCTCTGACCTCTCCCTCTCTCCCTCTCTGTTCATTTGGTTCCTCGGCTATTATGTGTCTGTTCTCGTTGCAGATCGAAGTGCAACATGTTTTTCAACTCGTTTGCGTTTGTTTTCGCCTTTGGTCTCTTCTCTCTGGCTTCGGTTGTTGAAGGATTTGGCTTCTTCGCCGCCGGCCGGAGCTGGCCGGCCGGCCTTGTCAAATCTCTTTCTGGCCTCTGTGCCTTTGCTTTCTTCATCCGCCTGATATTTCAGCTCTCTGTCGGCATGGTATTTCGATTTCATGTTCTTAGTTGCAGTTTTGTTGATCCGTACCATATATCTCCAACTGTTTATCTCGATGCCGGTATCGCCAATTCCAGCGGCCGTGCTGAGTCTGTTGTTCTTCGACTCCACGTTTTGTTCTTCGACTCCACGTTTTTCAGGATTGTGCGCAAGCGTCTCCCAAATTCCGCTGCTTTCCAGGCTGTTTCTGGATATATAAGAACAAGCCATCCATTTGCTGTTTCGGATTTGCACTCTTCGATCCTTTCCTGGTCAGAAGATGACCAGTCATGTAGTTTATCACACCGCCGCCGGAGTAAAATTTCTGGTTTCCTTTGCGGTAGCCATCTCTTCCGAGTTCCGGAGTTCCTAATGGTTTTGTTCTTCCCTTCATGCCCGCTTTACTTGGTTCCGTTTCAACGAGTTGTTCATGTTGGAATTTTGTGGTCGTTTTGTTCGTGCTGGGGCTGGTGATCGATCTGTTTGACTGCTCGTTTCATAGCCGCTAGCAACGGAGCGAGCGATCTGTCACTTGCATTTTGCAGCGGATCTCCTTGTTCGATGAAATCGCTAAAGACTGGCCTCGCCTCTTGATTCGTTGCAGGTACCAAAGGCTGAGCCCGGACTGCCTCCCCCTCGGCAACGGCGGCGGTGGCGGAGGCGGAAGCGCCGTGCCCCGGAAGCAGGCGTCCAGATCCTCCTTCATCAGAGACGACGACGCCCCGGCCGTGGCCACGGATGGCTCCCGCCTCGCTTCGTACCTCGCGGCCTCCCCGCACGAGTCCAAGCCGCTGCGCGCCCGCGCGCCGCAGCCGGCGCCTCTTTCTTCGGCGACGGCCGGCCGGAGCCCAGCGCGCGAGCAGGCGCACCACCACACCTCCGACTCCTCCGACACCGCCTCCCCGAGCTCCACCGGCGGCGGCGGTGCCGTCGTCGGCGACGTGCTGCTGCAGTGGGGGCACAACAAGCGGTCGCGCTGCCGGCGCGACTCGGCCACCGCCGCGCCGTCCGCGCAGCGGCGGCAGTCTGCGGTCGGCGGCGGCGGGGTCAAGATCCAGCGGCGCGCATCGGCGCCGGCGGAGAAGCTCATGCCGCCGCCGCCGACGACGACCGCCGCAGGTTCCTACACGCGCGGGTCCAACCTGCGGTCGGCGTCGTCCTTCCCGTCCCGCGCCTCCGCTTCCGCCTCCACCGCTGCCGTCGGCAGCCACCACCTGCCCCACCACCACAGGTAACGACGATGCTCCCACCCTCCCCTTTCCTTCGTATCCTGCGCGGCGGCGCGTCGTTTCCCCTATCTATTCCCTCTTGTTCGCCTCGGCGACCTTTTTTTTTCTGTTTCCGGTTTTGCCCCCGCGGAAAGTACTGCTGACGAGTAGTTGGAGTCGTGGTCGCGTTCTTTGGGTGGGAAGTGGGATGATGGATCGTGCCTTGGCGTCGCTGTAGTGTTATTTATTTTTCGCTCCTTGGGCTCGGCCGGCCGGTCTGCTTTGGTTTTGGTGAGCTGTACCGCCACATCTTTCCGCACCGTAGGAGAGTTGGATGGAAGATATTCCTTTCTTTCTTTTCCTCTCAATCGCATCATTTCTCCTTTTTTTATATAATTAAAAAAAATCCAAGTAGGGTTTTCTGTGAATATTTTTTTAGTACCGATTCGATCTGGATCGATTTTGTTTTTTCAGCTTATCTTTTGGTATTTTTTTAGTTCTAAATAAATGTATTTTTATTATGATTAGGATGGTTTTTTGGGAAAGTTGTGTGTCTGGATCTGCAGCGTCGACGGTAACCTTACCTTTCTGCTAGTCCGTGGATGTGTGGCGAGAAAGCACTAGCCTTATTTGTCACACATTGTTTGCAGCATGTTGGGGCCATGTTATATTGTACTTCGTCGGTTAAGAGTGATTTGGGCGATTGTTTTGATGAATCTGGTTGTTTTGGGTATTGGGATGATGCCAATGGTATGAATGAATGAATGAATTGCATATTTAGGGTGTCTGTTGCACTAGACTAGAGGTAGAGTAGATGGGTTATAAATATACACATTTCAACTTCCTATCCATTCTATGTAGACGCATAGACAGCAGCAGGAGCAGGAGCTCTCCTCGTTTTGCTTTGCTCTGCATCCACCTTTGTTGAGGGTAGGATTGGAGCCTCGAGTCTGTGGTAGGCGGTAGTACCAATCCACCACCCGACCCACCTTTTTTTTCCTCAACTTGCCAACCACCTCCACGACGACGCCACCACCCCTGCAACGCAAATCGCATCATCACTAACATTCATTCTTCTTTCTTTCTATAGGTCCGTCGAGGAGCGATCGGCGCAGAAGCGGTCGTCGCCGGACAAGGGGCACAAGTCCGCGTCCGCCATGGACGCCGTCCTGCACATGGAATCCAAGAACTATCACCACCACCACCACCACGACTCGCCGTTGACCAGCAACGGCGCCGCCACCACTGCAGCCGAGAAGCTGGGCGTGGAGCGGTTCGAGCTGCCGCGGATCTACATCTCGCTGTCGCGAAAGGAGAAGGAGGACGACTTCCTTGCGATGAAGGGCTCCAAGCTGCCCCAGCGGCCCAAGAAGAGGGCCAAGAACGTGGACAAGACCCTCCAAGTATACAACCAAACCACCTGGCCTTGAGCTCGATCTGATCCTGTTCCTATCCGATCCGATCCGATCTCTCTTCTCGTCGTCACAAAACTTACATGTGCTGCCTTTATCATGCAGTTTGTCTTCCCGGGGATGTGGTTGCCAGATTTGACGAAAGGCCGGTACGAGGTGCGCGAGAAGAAATGCGTGAAGAAGGTATAAATCGAAAACCATTTTTTCTACTACGTACTACCCTGATCTGGCCTGCTCGACGATTTCAGCTCATGCAGCTTATTCAGCAGCGACGATAATTCCTAACTTTTTCCTTTTTCGTTTTTCTGTATGGCTGAAAGAATAAGAAGAAAAAGAAAGGGGGGACGCAGGGAAAATCGGTTAGAAAAAAATTGGGGCATGGGTGTGCGAACGAATGCAATGCAAAATAAAGCTGAAAAGCGGGGCGGAATTGTGGTTGCCCTTTTCTTTCGGGATGGGCCCTCGTCACGCCTCACGTGGGGCCCATGACCCGTGATGCTCCGTGCCCTCATTGATGACGGCACTGCTCTAGTTTATTTGCTCCGCCGCGGCTTTATTGCCGTGGACGTGGAGGGAGATGGATGCGTGCCCTTAACCTGAGGAGTCTTCTAGGTTTAGCTTCATTTATCTGCCATGGCGTATGTGCTTTACTTTGCCAAGCAAAAACAAAACACACGCTACTAGTGGACAACTGCCTCACTAATACAAACATCGTACCAATGGGGTTCACCGTGCCGTGCCTGAAAATTTGCTTGTGAATCGCACGTATACGGGACAGCTACTTATTGCGGTCTGCTCGCATGGGGTCCACCTGTCAGGCGAGTCTTTGGGATTGTCGAGCTCAGCCACTGACAAGTGGGTTCCTGGGAGACACGTACTACGTATCTTTGGCTGGTTTGGACCACATGATTGTGGTCCGGATAGAGCTTGGAATCATAACCATCGAAAAAAGAACAAAAAGGGGGTGGTGCTCTAGTCTTTGTATCACATCGTTGGTTCCCCCTGTTTATTCTGATGGCAAATTGCGACGGCCGATTTGTCAATAGCAAGGACCAGCTCGAATCTTGTAACATGAACTCTAATTATTTATTTATTACTCTAATCTGCAAAGGCTGTGGTTGGTTCGTGCTTTGGGTTTGTTAGAATACTGTATGCACATGACCTGAGCTCGGTCTTGCCTTTACCACACACACGCTAAAGAAAGAAAAAAGAGCTTGCAACAACTACCGATTGATGTTTCTGTACTAAGCATGGCTTGCACTAACTGAGATCAATCCTCCTTGTATTTGGTCTGCAGAAGAGAAGAGGGCTGAAAGGGATGGAGAGCATGGACAGCGACTCGGAGTGACTCGCTGCAAAAGATGGAGTTGCAAAAGGGTGCAATAAGATGGAGGGTGCAGCAGCCGTCATCGGCCATGGGTGGAAGAGGAAGAAGGATCACCGGTAGCTAGGCAACGGGAGAGAGAGAGAGAGTTCGTTTCATCTCATCTCAGAGTGTAAAAAATAGGAAGATAAAGATGGGAGTTGGGAGGAGACGCTGAGGGCAAGGAGTGGTCGCCGTTGCTCACCTTGAGCCGCCGCCGCCGCCGCAGCGGCTCGCCCTGGGAAGCGTCGGAGGATGATGGTGCGGTGCCACACTGGCTGTGTTTTTGGCGGTGAAATTTGTGTGGCGGTGGTCGTGAGGTTTCATGCCGAGCTGCGTGTTTTTTCGTCTCTCCGCGGCCGCGAGTCTAATTTGGTGGTTTGGTAGCTGTGTGAGCTGCGGTCCATCTATATATATCCCACGCAGTCAAATCTCTGCCTCACTTGTCCTAATGCGCTTGAAACGTGGAAATCGATTCCACCGGTGACGCTAAATTGAAAATGACGCCAAGTTCGAAAGGGACGTGAAAGTTCTGTTACTTTTGTATCTTTGGCGTACAGTGTTCCCAGTAGCACGAGCAATTACACCGCTGACTCAGGTCAGGTGTCGACTGGTTGTCGGAAGGAAGGTGAAAGTTTTTCCAAGTTTTAGGTGTACAGTGTGTTACCAGCAGCCCAGTAGCAACACCGATGACTTAGTAGTTGGGCTAGGCTTCTCTGAAGGACATGGGCCTGGCCCTTCAAGTCGCAGTGCGCAAGTTGTACGGGTACGCCATCAGACTAGCGTGTTCTACTTGCTGCTTCCGGCTAGATAAAAAAAAATGGCAAAGGCTTTGTCGCGGACTCGCAGTGGCTGAGATCTCGATGAGCACGACTAGATCCAGCCAGAGAGGCTGGATTGCAGCATGTGGGGTTCTTATTTTTTTTTTAAGGAACTGGAGGGATTTGCACCCCTACAGAAAATGGATTAATATAAAAAGTAGAGGTTCAGTAAATACAAAAAACCAAAAAAAACAGAGTCAAAGACATGACCCGCTCAAGAAAGGTTCTTATTTTAGGAGCTTGACATGGTGGATGCCGACCGTACCCTGCGTTGAACTTGAACGAACCTCGGCAAGTCTTCCGTGCATTTCCATCCAAGGCAACGGCGGCGGCGATTTGGGAGTCGGATGGTGGAAAGCCAAATTGCTCCGCCGCCTGTCGCTTTCTCGCCGTCATGATTGGGGGAGCAATTGGGCCGCGGGAGACGGGGGACACCCGAGCCTGTTTCTTTCGTTTCGTGTTTCATCCTTTCTTCTTCGAGAAAGAAACTGCTACTCCTACTCCTACCAGCAGTAAAGATGGTCCGGCTTCGGCCGGCAGCGACCAGTAAGGCCTTGTTTAGTTAAAAAAAAAAATCAGATTCTCCGTCACATTAAAATCTTGCAACACATGTATAAAACATTAAATATAGACGAAAACAAAAACTAATTACACAGTTTGTCTGTAAATTACGAAACACATTTTTTAATTCTAGTTAGTCTATAATTAAACAATATTTGTCATAAACAAACGAAAATGCAACGGTTGTAAAATCTAAAAAAAACTTCGCATCTAAACGAGGCAACTCACCAGCTGCTCCCCTCCCTGATTGCGCAGTCTGGGCGGGCGTCCCCGATCGAGCCCTGACAGCCGTCGAGAGACCGCCGCCTCCTGCGTTAGCAGGCGCGCAAGACGTGAGCCGGCGGCATAGAGGTGTCGGTGCGCTGGCGCAGCGCATGTGCTGTGCGTCAGACGAAGAGGCTCGTCTCGTCTCGTGCGCGGAACGGAAGGCTCCGCAACCAGAGGAGCGCCGCGCAGCGTTTCGGTGGATCGAGAAGGAACATCCGACGTGAGTCAGGCGGTTGTTCCGGGCACGGACCTGCAAGAACTTGTATTTGTACGGGAACCGTCGGCCGGCGCGCTCCGATCCGTCCTCAGTCCGTCCTCAGAAGTCAGAAGCAAAGCAAGCATCCGTCCGAGAGACTCCTCGGCGTCTCGCCCTCAACCCAAGGGCTCAAGTCGCTTTGCGTGAAACGGCTGGGCGAGCCTGCAGCGCACGCGCGAGAGCGCTCCTCGATCTGCCGCTCGCTCGCTCGCTCGTCTCGTTCGCCCTCTCACGGAAAGGAAGCACGACATGCGCCTGGCTGGCTAGTTGTTGCCCTTCTTTCGCTTCGTCGTGCCGTTCCTGCTTTTCTTTTGACTACTACTACTACTATTATTATCGGTTTTAAGGCCCCAACGTTTAACTGGAGTAGCTTCCGCTTCGGTAATCCTCTGTCTTTTTTTTTTCAGCTCTTCCTTTGTGAAATGAAATGATCAGGGTCAGAGGGCCATCAGCCTGTCGACGTCATGGGTCATGCTGCTGGGTATTGGAATTACCCCACTAACGATCGAGATGTCTGTGATGGAGATAAGAGACGACGAGAAGCGGTCGCACATGTCTTGGGGGATTATACTAGGAGGATTAAAGCGGGATTATTACGAAGAACAAACTTCACGAGTTCTCGTAGTACTACTAGATCTCTGAATTCTAGGAGCTTCTCTTACTAGCTCTGAAACGGAGGAGGAGCAAGTAGGCATCCTTGTGCGATTCACCAGACTCTTCACTGGTAGGACAGTAGCCAACTAGCCATCCGTCACCGTCAGTGCCGCCTGCCTACGGCGACTGACACAACTCCTGCGCTCGTGGTTCGTCTATCTTCAACGTGTTCGCATATCTACGACGATCCCCAGGAATTTCGATCGATCTGCGAGTAGACTTGGTAGAGTCCCCTTTCCCTGCGAGGTCATGATACGAGGATGCTTCACTCCCCCTCCTGTCTCCAGAGATATCAAGGTTTCGCTGGGTCCTAAAAGCATCGCGCAACAACCTTGCCTGGCTGCCTGCCTCTAATAAGCTGCACTAGCTAGTCGAGTAGGGACAGGATCACAAGATAAGGCACATGCAACCTTCTGGTCAGTTTTTTTCTGGTTCTTCCTTGTGCTGGATTTGCTTGGCTCAGGACGAAACTATAGGCCGTATTTGCCCGTGCTCCGCGGCAGCTCTTTGCAGCGGTGTCAAACGGCCGCGGAAGAAGGAGCGCTTCTGCATCTCAATCTGCAGCCACGATTTGCAACGGTGGAGCCACGATTTGCAGCTCTGCCGCTCCGGCTCCGGCGAAGAAGCAGCACAGCCGCAGCTCGGCCGAACACGGCCCTAAGGTATCCGTCCACACATGCACTCAATCTCAACCATTCAATGCACTGCATCGATAGATCCACGTCCACCCACCCACTTATATGCATATATCTTAACTGTTAGATGTATATTATTATGCATTTAACTATTTTTTATCTATATTTAATGTTCTATGTGACGAAAATCTGAAAATTTTTATTTTTTTTTTTAAAAAAATATACAATTCACATCCTTGGCAATTGGCACGGCGATTGACGAGCACTACATCAATCGGCGAAGATCCGGGGGAGGCCTGGCCAAAGCCGCTCATCTCTCCACAAATCCCGCTGCATGTTTCTGACTTCCTTCTAATCACTGTACCAGGAATGTCGTGCGACAAGTGTTATGCATCACTGCTTCCATGCTTCGTCTTCCTGCTAGCTCATCAAAAAAAAAAAAAAAAAACTCTCTCTGCACGCGCGTACGTACCCTGTACCCACATCCATTTGGCCGCCACATAACAAAAGGCAGGCCGCAGGCCCGTGAAGGCACACACAGACCCACTACAGGCAGCAGTTCGGCGTTTTGTTCCATCCGCCACGTGCCCTGCAGATCCGCCATGATCTCATCGAACTAACCCCGAGCAGATCTGCCGTGATCTCGGCCAAGGAATCTCAGAAAGTCAGAATGGAGCTACCTATTGTTCAGTACTTCAGCAGCTAGTACAAAGTCAAAACACCCTTGCACTGGCCACCGGGTCTGGTCTCTGGTCTAGTGATCTTGGAAGCAGTTTGTAACTCTTAACCTGGATCCTCTCTTGAGCGGCCTTGCCATAACGAGCTGTCAGTCCCAATCGAAGAGAAACTGGGCACCGTTAAGAGCAGCAACGAAATGTTAACAACCGATCTCTAGTACTCAAAAGGCATATATAATGTGAACAACAGCACGCCACTCGACTCAAACATATCCAAATAGCGCATGGAAATCAGATTCTGCACAATCACAGACGATTTAGGCCCCGTGGCAGTGATTTAGGTTCCCGTTTTGCCTTTCTAATTCCTTCTCTAAAAGATGAGTTGCAATCTGGCAGGATTTCTCTACAGAAACTGTGAGCGTATGGTCAGGTTTCTGTCCAGAAACTGCAAAAAACTCGAATCAGAAACCCTACCAAATGGGGGCCTTACTTTATAGTACACAGGTTTTCAGGGTACATTCCGTACATATGACAATATTTGCAATTACATGGGAAAGCGCATTGTTCCACATCCGTCCTGACTCATGTGTACATATACATGCTTCAATTCTAGCGGAAGAGCCTAGGAACAGATCGCCGTGGGATCTTGCCTTCAAGCTTCAATCTTCTGTATGCTTCCCTGATGTGGCAAGGCCTAATGGGTCCTGAATCCTTCCTCTCAGTCATAACTACTCTTGCTGCAATACACACAATGAAATTGTTAGGACAAAACAACAATCAAGAAAGCCATCCTGAAGCGTGAAGACTTTTGTTGAAACCTACAAATTCTGCAAGCAAGTTCCTTGTATCATACAGAGGTGGAAAAAAGAAAATGGACTCTGATTCCGAACAGAAACAGAAGCCAAACTAAAACACAAAATCATAATAGTTAAGATTACCGTTGGATGTTGGTTATCATGCTTAGACAAAGTACAAAATATACAATTTAGCAACCCAACCCCGTAGCAGATTGGATTCCATAGAAACAAAGTAAACAACACAACTATTCTGAACTTGCCTGTTTCAATTAGCTCACCAACAAACATTTTTGCTATTCCTGATACCACAATTGATGTAGGGATAGAAATCTTCTGACTTCCAGTGATGCCTACCAACAGCTGCAATTAAACACGATATGGATCAACACTGCAAATCTGGCCGCAGACTGTTTTGAGTTACTGAATAACAAATACATGACAAAAAGATTGAAATTTGTTATCGGCACACCCTCTATCTTACTTATTAATTGGTATGGGGCTATGGGCATAAAGCTTTAAAGAGTACAGCATGATGAAGAAATCAAGCTAAAAACTACCCAAGTTGTTACTTTTATAGGAAATAAAAATCAATACATGTAACATACATTCATATAAGGAATCTAGAGCAAAGTAATTTTCCATGACTTGGAGTGAAAAAAAAAATAGATATTTGCTTTAGCAGCTAGCACTAATTTGGTTTAAGATACTACCATTAATAGTGCATTTGAGAGAATAAACTATCTGCCCTATATGCATATATTCATTTACAAAATTCAATCCTTGAGGAATAATGGGACAAATATAAATAATGCATGAGGTTAGATCATTTAATTTAGGGAAAATAGAAAAGATTGCCTACAAGTCAGGGGGTATCAAAGTTCAAATATCCACTTGCATCTCAATTCGTTACGGTCTCAAACCTACAAGTGTTATGTGCATTTTCCCTACAATTTATACAACTAATAAGTGAAGCCATACCCTTTTCATGTTAGATTTCTGAAATCCAGATCTTCGGAATGACTCATAACGGTTCATCTGCTGTTCTGTAAATTGGGACAGTATAGCACTGACAAAGGACACAGTTAGAACATACACATAGAATTTAGCATTCAATCATAAGAAAGTATGAATACTTTTTATGTACTGAGGAATATAAATCACAGGTGTGAACCATGGTATTTTTCTCAGCAACCACCACTACATAGTAGTAATTCAGAAAAATAACTTTCTAAATATAAACGATCATATTAACAAGCCGCCTATACAAAAGAAAGGGCAAATGATGCTAACACTAATATTGACTTGGTAGCATGATTCAACTGTCAGCTGCTAGTTTTGTTATGTGTAACTGGTTTCAGTGTGTTTAAGTATTGACCTGGTAGCATGATTTAATTGACAGCTGCTAGTTTTGTTATGTGTAATTGGCTTCTGTGTGTTTAACAAAAGCAGAGTAAGGGTTCGCCAACTTGCTGATCCAGTGATCAGCAATCACACCTATTTGTTTATATTTATCTATATGAAAGCACAACTAGAATTACGAAAATCAACGAAAACTACCAGCAATAAGGCAATGAGTGGCCACTCATTTGCTTCGCATCGTTACTGATTTCTGTGTGGATAACCTAGGCATAACTAGGGTTCGCTGGCTTGCAGTCCCCCCCAAACACATATCTACTACTCAGAGAATTATTCGAATTACGAAGAACCAACGAATTTGTATGTCTAGCAAGGCAGTGTCACTTGCTAGATTCAAAAAATCAACAGGAAGTCATAATCAGGCACAAACTTCATCTTGGCGAGCTTGTCGGGGTCGCCAGTGCTGCTGGGCAGCTTCTCGAGGTCGACCTCCATCTGGTCCTCCTCATCGTCGTCATCCTCCTGCTGCTCCCTCTGGACCCGGCCCTTGGCCTTAGCCGCGGCGGCGGCTGCGTGCGACGCCGGGGCCGACGGCTGGCGCGGGGCCAGGCCCCGCGGGCCGCCGCCGTCGTAGTCCTCGGGGTCGTCCGCGGGGCCCGCGGCGCCGGGTTCCTCCTCGGCCGGCGCCGGCGACTCCGGCGGCGAGTCCTGCTCCTCGACGGCCGCCTCGAACGGGTCCTTCATGGAAGACGCGGCGCGGTGGCGGTGGATGCGCGAGACGGCGAGAGGCCGGGGGAAACGGATGCAGGAGAAGACTGTAGAGGGGGGAACGGGGGAAGTGCTGCTGGGCCGGCTGGACTCCTGGGGTCGGCAAGCTGGCTGGGCCTAGGCGGGCGGGCATCGTGGGCTTTCGTTCGCGCGGCATCTGGTTTGGATCCAGGGATTCCAGGCCAGCATCTGGTTTGGCGCGGTTGGTGTTGGACCTCTTGCGTGTTTGGATGGGTTAGGCCCATGGGCTCTGGAACGGACGTGGTGCGCGGTGAGCTGATGACGTGCTAGTAACTAACTATGGGCTCCCTTTCATAAAATAAAAAATAACTATGGGCTGGATCGCGCATGCTACGGAATGTGGATGAGAGGCTAGCCCACAAGGCAAGGCTTTATGTCGACAACAAATCGACGATAGTGTGCATCCACTATAACCACTAACGTAACCACACAGGTGGAACATTCTAATTGCTAGTGCCTAACATAACGCAATGATGATGTTTTATTAGTGTACGGCAAAGGTTACCAAGAACCACCACTTCCAGATGCTATGAAGATCTCTCTAGCTCCGGCCTCATCACCTCATAGTGATCCAACTGCGCGACCGTCCAACATCCACATCCACACCCACCCAGTCATGCACCAGTGTGTGTGCTATCATCCTCCGTGTTGGCCATTTGGCACGCTTCTGATCTGACGCCGTGGCGATCGTGATACTCTGTACTGTACTTCTCGCTGCTGGTGGCTAATAAGCTTGTTGTTGTTCGACAACATGATTAGGTCTTAATTTCTTTCCATCCATCGCGCTTGCAAGTGCAATATTAATGCATCTATATATCTATCTAGTACGTTATATATATACCAAAAGCTAGCAGCAGCAGGCTAGCTAACGCGTGCAAGCTAGCCCTATCCGGACAGGAATTTAGGATAGGATTTGCCCCAGCTTTCCTACAATTCGTATCACATGTAGTGGCGGCTTATTTGTTTGTTTAACCTAAACCACCCCAGCGCATAGGATTCTCGCTCACTAGCTCACTCGTCTTTGACCCCCATATATACACTTTCAATCGCCAAAGCTAATCGATCCACATTACTTTATTCAGATGCAACAGCAGATCACTCGTATATTTTAGGCCCCCAATACTCATACAGTGCAAATTAGGTGCCATCAGCCATCTGCAGAACGACAGAAGAGTCCTTTTTGGCGCCGATTACTCTATATATATACCTTCGTCGTCATCTATCGTGTTCGCCTCGATGTCGATCTCTTCCTGTCGATCATCAGAGCTGGCGTCAGAGTATGTGTGTGGGTGAATGAATATTCGGCTCTGTTTCGATCGAACTCTGACCAACTACACTACTCCCGGCGCCATGCATGATTGCTCTTCTTATTCCTCCAATCGGTTGCGCCCATCTCGCTTTCCTGGAAAAAGAGATGCCCAGTTGTTGCTCTCTCTTGCATTTGTTTGTGCATGCAGTTAGACCTTGACAACGAGCATCATCATTGACAGCGCGCTGGCGAGAGTAATGCGCCAGAGTATTATACAGCATAGACTATGAGAGACCGTATCTGCTGCCGGGGGATCGTATCGTCCCGTTCCTACCTGCAAAGGGAACTGGATTTGGCTTCATGTGCCCGGTGATGTACTGATGTGTCGAGCTCTCAGCAGCTCGCACGGATCGGAGCCTCCAAGGCGATCGACACGGCCGGCCGGCCGGGCAGATGCATGCATGCAATGGCGCCTGGCTCGACGACGACGACGACAACGACCTCGATCGAGCATCAGTGGACAGCAGTGGTGGTGTCGTCTCGATAGGCCGGCTCTGCCTGCCTGCGCTCCGCTCTCCGGCGGCCATATGGGGTTGTGGTTGAATTGTGGCCTGGATGGATGCGTATGGAAAGCCAAGCCTTTCTTTCAAGTTTTGGCGCCTTTTCTCCATGCTCATTGTGGTGCAGTTCCGCTAGCTTTTCTTTCTTTGCCTTGCATTGCGCGATTCCCACGACAACGATCGACAATTGCTGTGCTGTGTATAGATAGCCTTTTTTCCCCTTGTGCGATTCTAGTGGCCATTATAGTCTGGGGGCCGGGCACTTGTGATTGATGAGTTTGTTTGTGTACTTTAGTTTCATCTGTGCTATATATGCCTACAGTATGCGATTTTCAGGTGTGTATACTGGTTTGGAGCATATTTATTTTTTGGTTACGTTACATAGAATATAGTTCATGCATGTTCCAGTTCTCCTGTTTAAACATATATATATATATATATATATATATATATATATATATATATATATATATATATATATATATATATATATATATATATATATCCTCTTTAAAGATAACTAAATAATGGCACAGAACATGTGCTTATACGCTAGCTAGCGCTACCCATATGGTGAGTGCAAATGACAGCTGGCTCAATTTGTATCGGTTACATATATCGGTTCCGCAGCTGATGGGAAATAAAACAATTAATCAATCTCTTCGAAAGTGGACATGGAGGATGAATCAAATTAAATTGAATTTGAAGGTAATTTGATCTAGGCATCTAGCTAGAGGTTATGCTAAATCCTACATTTCACTATAAAGAGTACTTCACTTCTCCGGCCCTCTATAGTCAACGATAGTCGATTTGGATAATGATGTGGCCTAGCTAGCTAGGGAATATATGTCTTTGGCCACTATGTCGTAATTAGAAAATGTTTATAAAAAATTATGTAGGAATTTTGGTGCTAGAGATAGCGAGAGCATAAAATTTTTAAGACAAACAGTATGTAATTGTCATGCATGCATATGTCTTATTTAAACCTAGCATTTTGTCAAATACTATATATCGATTGTATTATGTCTCAAAACTTAATTTTTAAAGCTTCATCGTCGACTAGAGAACTTGTTCAAGTCGACCTGTGAGAGTGAGAGTGAGAGTAAAAACTGCAGTAAATTAACAGTTGCTGACTGTGTGGCGGCAAAATAAACTGAAAACTTAATTTATGAGCCCTCCAATGCGTCTGGAGAATCTTAATTACAAAAACAACAAATTGGCTTCTGGTCGCCATGCATGAGCATCAATTATTGTGCAAAAGCCAATTTAGGGAAGGTCGAGAATGTCGCTTTTGCCTAGTTGACACTAAAGTTTTACCTTGCCAATCTGTGCAGAGATATCGTATGGCATTGCGAGGAAGCATAGTATTAGTTTTTCCATGCAACGAACCAAACATTGCTGCCACTTGATGATACCCACTGCACAGCCCCATATATAGATTATTAAGCAGGACTAATCGAGAGGAGCATACAATTAGGAGCAGCAGACTAGCACACAGGGGCGGTTCTAGAGTAGTAGCATGGGGGACAGCTGTCCCCCCAAATTTTTTTAAAAACATTTAATATGTATACTCTTTAATAATATATACATGTATAATACATTGTTATATATAATTGCTAGTCTATTCAGCTTATGTAACAACCTTAACACTCTATATTCACAACTATTTTATCACCGTTTAGTATTCTAATTATGTTATGTTCATATCGATGAATTATATCGTTTTCGTTCGTACCCCCATGATTAAAATCCTAGATCCACCACTGCTAGCACAAGATGTTCTTCTTGTTTGTCTCCTTGTTCATTAGCTCTATCTGCTGTGCAATTTTCAAGCCTGTATGTGGACGTGTTTGGTTGGCAGGAAGGGCCGGGGCGTTGGTCGATTGTTCCCAGAAAAGCTTAGGCAGCAGGTACGCGCTGAGGTCTTTTGCGTCGCCCACGGCGGTGGTGGTTGGACGACGACGAAAATTTTATAGGCTGTACGTACGTGGTGGCGCTGTCATTGCGTGCGCACAGCCGGTCCTATCAGCGGGAAATTGCACGCGCGTGTGTGATTGATTCGCCATTTTCCGCTCATCGCCGCGTCATCGTGCACTAATAAATATCAGGTTGCTCACGAACCAATAATGTGTCATCAGCGACAGAGTAAGCTTGTTTTATGTGCGTCTGCCTCTGGGCATAGATCATTTATATAAACTACAGCCAAGGCTTGTCGATCCAAACCTTGCTTCCCATGGTATCTCGTCGGTGTGTACTTTGTGCAGTTTAATTATTAGGCTTATTGTAAATTCCGCTAATGCTGTGACTGTGATTACTTGATGAGAATTAGCTTATATTATATATGCACGCACTGTAATGTATTTAGTGATTCATATAATGATACTAATTATGGATAATAAATTTTTAATATTTAATGACATTTTTTATGGGATGGATGGAGTATGTTCTAGATTGTCTAGCATGTTGACAATCAGAAAACAAAAACTTAATTGTTCCATTGCAATTACAGAAACAACACTTTTGGGTACCTGACTAATTTCTTTTGGATAAATTATCCTTTGTTAATAGGGAGTTTCAACTTCCAAATAATTTAAGAGGGATTAAATTAATAAACTCCCTTTATGAAGGTATCAAAAAGAAAAATCTTTATTTTAAGAGGGGGTTTCAACTTCCAAATAATTTTCTTGGTAAAAGGGATGTCTCGGTTTATTAGGAATTGGTACATCGACTGAACAGAGAATTGACCATGATTATATATACAAATCCCAATTAAAACCATTCTTATCCTAGGAAAGTCGTATATTAGCTATTCTTACTGCCAGATTATGCCAAGCCGTTAATTTGTCTCCGGATAGGGCTCTTCGAAAAGAAAAATTAAGAGGCCTTTGACTCATGACATTAGCAAAAATAAGATGAAGTAAGAGATAATATTATGCAAGCTAGGAAAGTGTTCTTTCAGTGGTGTAGAGCTTATCCATATATTTTCCCATGATATGGTTTGTGAGCATCTCTTATCTTAAATGTCCCGCGTCCTACATAATCATCCTGGCCTTTGAAACGATCAAGATGCCCAAGAGGAGGGTGAATTAGGCTAATCTAAATTTTCTCGCAATAATTAAAACCTACCATTTAACACACTCCACCTGTTGTGCCTAGATTGTGTTTCTATCTAGCACAAAAATATAGCACCCTCTAGATTCCAAACCTGCACACTATCATAGAAATTCTAATAAAGTAAAGATATGAATGAAATTGCTCAAATGTAAATGTTCAATGTAAAGAGAGTGTTAGGAACATGAAGATATTTTTTAAATTTGAGGTATCATAGAGGTGCGTTGGAGCACCCACGCAAGGGTATTATGTTCCCCACTACTACAAAAATGATTTTACAAGACACTGCCCAAACATCAACCGAGGCAGTCATAAAATCCATCTACCTCGCAAAATTCTTGAGGGTTTTCTGAAGGTAGTCACAATTGTTCATATCACAAAATGCAATTACGGAGGCGGTCATAAAATAACCGCCTCCTAAAATGAATTTATGGAAGCAGAACTTTTAAGAGATCCACCTCCAAAAATAGAGGTTATTTTCAGAGACGGACCTCTTAAGAGACCCACCTTTGTTAATGTGGCCAAGTGTAGGCAACCCATCTCGACCCGATATCATACTTAGTGTATATATAAAGAGACTTAGGGTTTCATTTGCACCCTCCCTTTCTCAACCACGCGCCATGGTTGTCTCTCTCCCTCTCTCTCACCCATGAGGTTATCTCTCTCCCTCTCGCGACACACTGGGCCACTGTCGGGCACCCTCTCTCTTGTGCATGTGAGCACAAGGGGCAATGGTGGCCTCTCTTCGACTCTCTCTTCTCTTGCACAGGGTCGTGGACGAGCAATGTTTGCACAGAGCTTCTCATGATGGTGGGTGGATCTCGGTAGCCAAAGGTTGGATCCAACAGTGACAAGGCAGATCCCGACGGTGGCACATGACCTCCTCCCTCACTGACGACCTCCACCACTAGACCCGACGACGACAACACACACTTTCTCCAACAGTAGCCTCTACCACCTGATCTAAGGGGCATATGGCATGAGAGGGTAGATCCGGCCATGGCGCCTGACCTCCTCCACTAACAATGCCCTCCTCTATCAGATCCCATGGTGGAGGGCGGGTGAGGGTGGATCCGGCTGCAGGGTGCGACCTTCTCCCCCTATGGTGGCCTCCACCACTAGGTCTAGTGGTAGCAGGCATGATGAGGAGGGTGGTGCTTGTGGATCTAGGCGTTGATTGGCTCGATGGGCTCGTGGATAGGCTTGGTAGTCTTGTACATGGATTTTTTTTCTATTTTTTGATTCATTTTCACAAATGAGCATTGCGTCCACTCAGTAAAGCCACATTAATTAACACTAGCCTTTTGGTGGAGGCGAACGCTTTTCCCGCTAGGGTAAACCCAAAATGACTGCCTCAAAAAACATTTATGTAGAGCAAGGACTGTGTGCTCATTATGAACTGATTCTTTGTCCCTTCAACATATTGAATCACCCACAACAGCTCACCCCATGAGATGGGTCACCCTACAAGCACCACCGAGTGATCACCAATCTCCCTAACACCATCGAGCTGTCTAGATGATGCCAATCACCATGAGTAACACAAGCACAAACTCTCACTTGACCCAATTAAGCATAATGAGAAGAGTGAATACACACATGCTACTCTCTATGCATTAATGAAGTCTTTAATCCTATGATTATCAAATCTCAATTAACCCACTAGGCATGAACTCCCGCTTGCTCTCCAATGTGTTTCTTGAGCTGAACAAATGGCAAGAGAGCCTTAATACACGAGTTGGAGGGGTATAAATATAATAGCTCTGAGGCAAGCCAGGAACTCGCAGTTGCCCCTCCACTTAGCCTTCATGGGGGCACCAGACGTAAGGGTGGGCATTCGGTTCTCGGTTCGGTTCCCTCTGTTGTTTATAAAATTTGGTTCCTAGAACATAAGAACCGCTCGGTTCCAAAAAAATTAGGAACCGAGCATTTCGGTTCTTGGTTAATTTTTTCAGCAAAGGTTAATACAATAAAAAATATAGGTTTTAAAGCAAATATAGGGAACACCACCTCTAATTTAGATAATAATAATAATTGATAAGGGAACAATATCAATATACTAACATAAATACATAGTAATTAAGTATGAGACGTCACACAAAAATCAAACTTTGTCTTACAAAATGCTAGAAAGCAAAGTAAAATTTATGAATTTTAGCTGTTTCGGTTAATTCGGTTAACCGAGGGTAGGAGCCGAATTGTTCTGGGTTTATTTCGATTCCTTAAAACTTGGAACCGAATAAGGAACCAATTTTTTCGATTCCGGTTCTTTCGGTTTCGGTTCTTGTCGGCGTCTAGACTCGTGGTCTAGACACAAAAAGTATAAGTTTGCGTAACTACCCAAGCCTGGATGGTGATGCAAGTGGAACACAGAGGGTTTATACTGGTTCGGGCCTAGAATGCCCTACGTCCAGTGAGATTGGGGGTCTGTATAGCCTTGCACCCAAAGGTGCTTGTAGTAGGGGGGTACAAGCAGGTTGCGAGAGAGGGCTAAGTCCCAAGTCTCGGCTTTGTGGTGGACAGAGTGCTGGTCACTACTTTGTGAGTGAGTGCGGTGGTCGTGTGTGAACTTGGTGAACCTGAACTTAGTTGTGAGCCCTGGCTCCCCTTTTATAGCCTCAAGGGGAGACAGGTATTTACATGAGTAGATTTCCTTTGTTGAATGGTGAAGCCACAGTCCCGACCCTGTTGAAGCCTGTCCATCTCGTCCTTGAGGGATGACTGACAGCATGGCTGCTCCTGTGCAGGGTTACCGAGCCCTGTAGGAGTCATGGGGGTCGGATCGGTGGTACTGCTGATCATCCTGTTAATAGTGGGAGAAGACAACAAACAGTGACGCTGGTTAACCTTCCCCATTTCTCTTTTACTGTGAGGCAGTACACCACAGTGAAAGAGGTAAAGGTTGCATAGTGAAAGAGGTAAGGCTACAGTGACCAGGGTGGTTGGAATAGTCGCCACCATGCCCTGCTGTGATATGGGAGTCACTGTGCCTGTCACGTCGAGGGTACGGGCGCCGTGAGTCAGAAGCCTTGTCCTGATCCGGTGGAGCGGCGTTTGGCGCCCGAGCCCCGGACGGGTCGGGCGAGTCGGAACTTACGCCCGAGGCCCTGAGGGTCGGGCGAGGCGGTGTCTGCGTCCGAGCCCTGGGGGGTCGGGCGAGACGGAACTTGCGCCCGAGGCTAGTGGGGTCGGGCGTGCCGTGTTTTGAGCTCGAGATCGAGGAAGTAGATGGCTGGGGCCCGCGTCCTGGTGATCCTGGGGGCTTGCTTTGCCTTTTGTGATTTTTTATTGCTCTGATCTGGGTATCCTTTTTATGGTACCCAACAGTTCTGGTTCTTTTTGGTTCGGTTCCTCGGTTTCAGTTAATTGTGTCCACCGTGAGACAAGTACTATTCATAAACTAGACAGGCCCGGTGCACCCCAACGGCTAGTTTATGAAACTATCCATTACTTGTATGGCATCTGGTGCTCTAGTTCAATGCACACTGGACGCGTCTGGTGAGTACATGACCAGCTCACATCCAAAAATATGGTTGTGCCTTGGTTCGGTGCACCACTAGACACGTCTGGTGAGTGCCACGACCCTGGGCCCTCCCTTTAATTTTAAGTAGCACCAAAGTTGTCTAGACTCACCTGGTCTAGTGTACAACGGTCAGTCCGGTGTGCTACTCTGCTATGTTGTCAACCTTAGAACTTGCAATGCTCCATGTCTAGTCTGCAGAGCCACCAACTCATCCATTTCCTACACTCTTTTGAGTTGTGTTTGATCTCAAACTTATTTTGGGCTTTCATAGAGCTACCTAGTGCTAGTTTTCATAAGTGTGCACCACATCCACTCACTAGACTCAACCAGATCAAGCTACCCATTTTATACCCCCTTTGTAGTAGGGCCGAAGAAAAAGTAAACATCTTATCACTAAACCATGTGTCCCTCAGTGCCATCGACACTTAGAACTAGCTGGTTGTTAATCTTCGTGTTCATCCTTTGAAAACCGAAATTGAATACATCAATAGGGGCATGAAACCATAAGTGCCCAATTCTATTATTGTGACCTAACTTATATTGTCTCTCTAAAATACATGTTAGTCACAATAATCTTGTGTAGTTATTAATCACCGAAACCCAACTAAGGGCCTACATGCTTTCAGCCTTTAAAAAGGCCTTTCCAATGTTGAGAGTCCTAGGTTTAATGTGAGCCTGGGTCAAAAATTTTGAGCTCAAGTATTATTTGTGAGTAAGGTAGTTTCCTTCTTCTTTAAGGGCCTACATGCCTAACGCCTTGGTCTTTAGACCTTACACGGCAAACTATAATTTGGTGGATTAATTCTATCTTGATGTAACGTTGATCACGCAGCAATACTTGTAGAATATTTATGAGAATATTTTCTTCTAACACCCTTACCCTTTTCCTTAGGCTCTTTCATGAGCAGGACGTTGCATATCGTACGGATTTGTTTTTTGCTTCACTATCATCCAGTTGACTTCCTTGGTAGGCTAACATCCATTCAGTGTTTTGGAACTTGAGAGATTCGACAGTGACGAGAGAGGAGAGGAAAGGATGGCATGCAACACCAGCAGGGCATCATCCACTCAAGCCACATATATATATGTGTGTGTGTGTGTGTGTGAGAGAGAGAGAGAGAGAGAGAGAGAGAGATAGGATTATATATATGATTTTAAGTTTTCATAGTTATATAGAAAGCACCACCTTTTGTATCAATCTATTTGTCAAGTGTGAATTGGAATTTTATGGGGTAGATCGACTACACATTAACATTTCAACTTCTGAGAGAAAAGAAAATTGTAGATGAATAAGTACATATTTATGGCTTTCTTTAATACTAGTTCCCACTTATTTTTGGTGAGAAACAATCTAAGAGCATTAGTTTCTCTTTTATCTTCTTCTGGGTAGCATGAGGTGATGTTTCATTTGCCTTGTATGTATAGCCATAATGAGAGCATACAAGTTTAATAATACAACTCACTTGCTAGCGGTAAGGTTTTTTGTAGCCTTCTCTCAGTCCACCCATACAATAGTTAGCTATTCATTATTAATACATGACTCACTTATCTCTCTCACCAAGTTTTTTGGTTCCTGTGCCTAAGCTGGCTGTAAGTTTACAGTCTGCTTCTCCTCTTTCTTCTTCATTCTCTCCTCCACCTCAGCATTTAGTCGGCTTACAATCCACTATAATACTTGCTCTGAGTAAACAGGATATATAACCGGCCATAATATAATGGCAGGTATGAGCTAGCTAGCTAGCTTGACTATACTTATAGTTATATATCTTGGGCCGTGTTTAGTTTCGGAAGGAAAAATTTCACGATAATGTAGCACTTTCGTTTGTTTGTGATAATTATTGTCCAACCATAGACTAACTACACTTAAAAGATTCGTCTCGTAAATTTCGACCAAACTGTCTAATTAGTTTTTATTTTCGTCTATGTTTAATACTCTATGCATGCGTCTAAAAATTCAATGTGACTGAGAATTTTAAAAGATTTTGGGTTTTAGAATGGAAGTAAACAAGGCCTGCTTTCACTCTTCCACGCACTATTCAGGAACAGGTCGATAAGTGCTGACTCGTTAGTGCCAATAAAGCACTGCACGCGTGTGCCTCTTCTGTAGGCGAAAACAACCAAGCGGCTTTCCTGCTCACGATGGATAGCTACTACTACTACCGAGCTCTCTTCTAGTATGAGGCGTTAACAAATCCGCGAAAGGACGTACTGCGACGACCTTGTGACCAGCTTATTTGCAAAGAAGTAAAACCACAAAGCATAATACAAAGCAATCCACGCGTGAGAATGAGATCTTGTGAATTTTTATTTAGTGGAGGTCAATGAAAATATCCTCAATAAATTAAGTTACCTTTACCGATGGGAAATTAATCACCGACTAGGTCAACTGAAGAAGAAGTCTGGAAGTCCGAGAGGAAGAGGATATCCTCAACGGCAGTGATAGAAGACTCTGGCAGATCGGCGACAGCCATTACCGATGGGAAATTAATCACCGACTAGGTCAACTGAAGAAGTCTGGGAGTCCGAGAGGAAGAGGATATCCTCAACGGCAGTGATAGAAGACTCTGGCAGATTGGCGACGACATGACCTCAACGACGGTGCCTGTCCTATGGGTGACGGAGGCTTTGAAAATCGGTGAAGCAAAAGCGGATCTTGTCAACTTGCGTCTAGTCGCGGTTTGTTCTAATTGAACGACGACAGATGAAGGTGTCCTAACCAATGACATATGGCGTCACCTCATTTGAAGCCGATGACGATGGCACTAGCTGAGGTTCATGGGGATGGCGCACTAGGGGCACTGGCAACTTGACGACTTTCATCCATCAAATCTAGCTGTTTTAGGAGAGGATGCCGTGAAACAGATTTATGTCAAGGTCTTAGGTTTTTTCCCTTTTTTGGTTGTGTATTCTCCTCTTATGAGGTGTGAGTCTAAGTGCTCTTGTACTTTTAGTTGTATATCCTTGGTAATATAGGGTCTGTTTGGTTTGTTGGTCTCATATAGCCTGGCTACCAAATGTAGCTTGGGCAGCCCAGGCCTGCTTTCAGGGAGCCAATGGGTGTGTGTTTGGTTGTGTGCAAAGATAAAGATGGCTAAGTTGAGTTTTTGTTTGGTTAGTTGTGTTTCTTTGATAGAATCACCACATCTCAACACCGGTAAGTTTACCCTCAAAGAAACAATTCATCGAACACCTTCTCAGCACCACTGCCATTGCCATCCGTTCATCCTCATCCTCCTCTCATTCACCTCCACCATGAACACAGCAGAGCACAGAACACGTCAACCAGGGCAGCCGTCGCCCCGCTGCGCAGGGGAGGCCTCGCCGCGGGGTGCCAGCCGGCGCGGTCGCTGGCGTTCGCGGCGGGCGACGCGGGCGACGCGCGGCTCACGGTGCCAGCAGGCGTCCTCCACGCGCGGCACGCGGGCCATGGCCACCATGGCCAAGAAGAGCATCGGGGACCTCACGGAGGCCGACCTCGAGGGCAAGAGCGTCTGTGGCTGCCTTGAGCTCCACAGGCGCCACCACCGGCGGAGGAGGCGGGGGAGGCGCCGACGGCGTCTGGATGCGCGACACGTTGGGCTGCGCGGCCACGGTGGCGAGCTCGTCGGAGACGTCGACGAGTGAGCAGACACGGACCATCGAGCTTGTCGAGGATCCAGACGCCGCCGGCGCCTCCCTTTGGATCTAGACGCGGAGGAGCTCCACTTGGATCCAGACGCCGCGGACACGAACTCGTCGACCCCGCATGGACCTCCACTTGGATCTCGCGGGTGAGCACGGCGCAACCATCGAGCTTGTCGAGGACGTGGACGAGCTCGCCGAGGAGGTTGCCGACGAGCGGACGTGGAGGAGCGTCTCGACAGTGAGGAGACCTCGATTGCGGGCTTAGCCAAGCCTGGCTCCCAGAAAACAACCAGCGCCTACGTTTTTCTGGAGCCAGGCTAAGGGGTGGTTGGTGGCTTCATAGAGCCTGGTTTGGACATCAAAACATGCAACCAAACAATCTGAAGGTGGCTTTGTGGAGCCTGGTTGGGATTTAGCCACCCAACCAAACAGACCCATACATGCTGAATTAATAAAATTCATGATTTTAAAAAAACTAAAGAAGAAGTCTAACGGTGACAAGACACACACGTGACGACGAACATAGCTACAAAAAGACAAGGCAAAATGTAAGTGGTTGCATTGCTTGACAACAGTTGAGAAATGGGTCAAGTATGTGCTACATCCATAGCATGCCCTAATAACTAATAAGTGGCTGTTTGCCTTTTTTCTTTCTTGGGCAGCATGAGTGTGCATAGTCAAAATGTTCTCACAAATTGCCATCTTTTTGGCCAGATTAGGCCAGCCGCCAATCAGCTTGTGAGCATCCCCTTGATTTGTCAATGCTATATAAGACCCGGTGCTGGCCCCTCCACTATCTATTCTAACCAAGTGTTCCCTTATTATCAGAATATATAATTGTCACCTCTCTCTCTCTCTCTCTCTCTTTGTGTGTGTGTGACGAAATGCAAAGTGAGTCAGACTTCTTTTTTAACACTAGGATGTTGCTGCCCATTTCTGTATATTCTATATTCTGAAAACGTCGTTCCTAGACCTGCCTTTTGTGCCTGTTTCATGGCTTTTGTTGCGAACCGCACGGACAACAAATCATTGTTCTCCAAGCTAGGCGGTACACCAGCGTGAATGCGTCACGCACGATCGACCTACTAGCACAAGCGAATGAACAAGTAGTGGTGTCTCGATTAACGATGGGGATAACCTCCAAATAGATACTCGTGGTTTTTCTCTAATCTAATGTAATTAAATGAACTAAATGAAAATAAGGGAATAAATTGTCTATTTACTTCATTATTAAATTAGACTAAAGAAGAACCACATATACCTATTTTGAAGCACCATCTCCATCCTTAGTCTTAATGCTTTTGCCCTAGCAACAAAGGCTAATATTTAGTGAAACTACAATGAATTGTTGTTTGTGTAAGGTACTTGTGTGCATTTAACGGCATATGGCTCCTCAAAGATTAGGCATCGAAAGCGTGCCTTTTTATTTAGTTACGAGGAGTGTAAATCTATAGTAGTATAGATGGCCAACGGGTCGGGAGGCACGGCCTTGAGGGGGTCGAGCTGCCGGGCCATGCCTAGCCACTGGCCAAGCACAACCTCTCGAGCTGATTTTTGGGCTGGGTTAGCCCGGTAAGCAAGACATTTCCAGCAGACCGGACCAGCCTGAGGCTCGTATAAAAAACAAGGAAGGAAGGATCTGAGGGGTAGGGCAATGCTGGTATCGCATCACATAGGAGTCGAGGCATGGGGAGCGCTGCCACCGTGGCACAAGGGAGTGGAAGGGAGTTGCCGAGGCCTTGATGCCTCGTCATCATGGGTAAGCACTGCCGCTTCCATGTGCCGCCACTCGCGAAGGAGCGCCACCACCATCAATAGGGCGGGTAGCTCAAAGAAGAGAGCGAGGAACGGAGCTGCCCTCGGCCGCAGAGGAGCGGAGGCGGAGGCGTGGAGTAGAGCGAGGAGCCACCCGTGTGAGGAGCTTGGGAAAGGCTAGGGGACTAGGAGAGTGCGGCGTGGGCAGTGGACGCGTGGGCATGGGGAGGGGATTGGGAGAGTGCGGTGCCGGGGGTGGGGGGAAGGGAATTAAGGTTAGGTGAGATGGGGGCACAAAGGGCTTCTGCTAGGCCAGCCAAGTCATCGGGCCACATCGGGCCTACTGGTATATATTGGGTCGTGCCATGGCAGCATGCGTGTCTAGGGTGCGCCCCAAGCACGGCCCTGTGCATGGGGCCATGCCGACTTGAACGCGCACAATACCAGGTCGTGTTGTGTTTGGGCCGAGGAAAAAAAACCGTGCTTCTGTCATACCGTGAGGACATATATACATAGTAGGAATGGATACTATGTAAAGCTCCTGGTCATGAACCAAGTACTTGCTCAGCACACGTGCGTCCACTGTTAAAAAACGCTGAGCTTTTTTTAGTAATAAAAATGCTGAGCATCCTATCGAAGAGACGATTGATATGAAAATTTGGATTAAAATAACTGTAAGAAACGTTAAAGTTAATTACCAGTGAATTTGGGGCAATCTATCGTGGTTCATGATGATGGATGGACACCACTGCGTGGGGGTTTATATCGTGGCTATCTATCTGGAAAAGGGACTTAATAATGGTGGGACATGGTACAAGGTAAATCTTGAAAGTGTATAAAGATGAAGCACATCGATCATTCAAATATTCTAGAAGATCTTTTAAAATATTAGTGATGATTTCACCTAGACTATTAGATCAGCCTTAAAGGAGGTTTCAAATTTAATATTGTAACACATCAGTAATTTCGATGACTTGATAGGCTAATTATGAAGATATTGTAACACTATAGAGAGAGTTTTATTTAGATGAGATCCGTTGTCAGTTATCAATACAAATAGTGACGTGTTAGTCATAGTAGTTGTGTGATTAAACTTCCACCGAAACTGTCCTTATAATATGTCCAGCAAATTACCTAAATATATTATCTATCCTAGATTTGAGTAGTGGAGACCAACAAACCACCTACTAGCTAGACTACCTAAATTTGTTCTTAGTTATTAGATCATCGTAAATTCAACAGTGTGTATTCCTTTTTAATCGGCCTTGTGTTTGATATGGATAGTCTATTTATTCTTGTTTGTTAAATCATTATAAAATCTAAAAATACATATTCTTTTCTATTTCATTAATCTCATGATTTCTAGGTCTTGTATTTGACATGGATACTCTATTTATTCTTGTCCATTAGATCATCATACAATTCAATGATGCATATTTTTTCTTTTTTTAATTAATCTTGTGATTTATGGATCTTGTATTTGATATGTATGCTCTATTTATCCTTGGCAGTTATATCATTGTAAAATCCAACGGTACACATTTCTCTTCTTTTTCAATTAATCCTATGATTCCTAGGTCTTGTACTTGATACGTATATTCTATTTGTTCTCCGCTGTTAGATCGATTATTGGATAATCCAACAGTGCACTTTTTTTATTTCTTTTTTCTAATTAATAGCGTAGGTTTTAGGCCTTATATTTGACCTGGATACTCTTGGTCGTTAGATTATCATAAAATCCAACAATGCGTATTCTTTCGTTTTTCTGATACTCTACCGTCTATTATTTGTTATTAGATCATTAATTTCTGGACACTCATCCTTTAACACTATAATATATAATATATGATATTGCATCGATTCAAATAGAGTTTGGTAATGCAACCATCCAAGCGTAACATCAAGGACTTTGAAGGAGTGCAATAATTGTCTCATAAACTGAAAGATAGAACGGTAGATGGAGGATCAGTAGACACTTGTGTAGAGGGAATTGTGATGTACTATCATGTTTGTTTGATATTTTTGGTCATGGTTAGTGATTTTTTTATGGAGGGTAGTTTACGGTAAATCTATTGTCGTACTTTCAAGAAAAAATAAATGAGACATGGTAGAACGACTGAGTTATGAAAACCAATCGTGTGACACATCAATATCTTGAAATAAGACTATCTATATTATATTATGTTATACAAATATAAGCAAAGATGATGTTTTTTTTAATTTTATGATGATTTGTGAACATCGTACCTCTCTAGGCTCTTGTTTTCTTTCTACCGGTCTGCAAGCTAAGTCACTCCTTTGATTTTTTTTTTGTTTTATTTCGAGGTTATGTTCACATGAAGCACAGGAGTTGCGTTGTTCATCATATACCTTTGATTAATTAGCTGGTAACACAGCTCCTCAAAATGCAAAAGGTTGCAACCTTTTAGTGCACGATAGGTTTTGGCAAAGTTGATGTTCCTTTTTTGTACATGTGGCCTTCCTAGGTAGAGTCCTAGACCCCCAACATAAATTTAGCAAAAACATAATAAGAAAGACTGGTGCAACAGAACTTTGGGAGCTTATCTTTACACAAGGCAAAGTTAAATTTGCCCGAAGGACATGTGCTCCCATGCACATCATTACATCACCATTGGATGTGCATTGAGGGCAAAAAACAATTGTGCTCAAGCAAAAAAATCCTTCAATGATAGTACCATTACATGCACACACTTTAGCTGTAGAGGTTTGTGCCACTGCAACTGCCAGACATTTTTTATAACACTGCCGCCGCTTCAAGTTGATTAGTACAAAAATGATGCACAAAACATCATAACCACCAAGCTAACTTTCCCACCCACAGGCCACACCACACATCATTCTCTCTCAAATCAACAATATTTTCTAACAAAAAGCCACACATCTCTCCTTTGCCACAACTAGCTAAGCACACTGTCCCTATAATCAAATTGTTTTCTCCTTTCATGTCAACTTAGATAAGCAATGCACAATACTTAGTTTTAATTAGTACATAAACGCACGTCGTGATCACTAGTTCAAGTTTAATTGTTACTAGAAAACTGCAGCCAACATCATTCATTGGCTAATGTCAACTTCACTTTATGGCTCTCTCTCTCTCTCTCTCTCTCTCTGTGTGTGTGTGTGTGTGTGTGTGTGTGTGTGTGTGTGTGTGTGTGTGTGTGTGTGTGTGTGTGTGTGTGTGTGTGTGTGTGTGTGTGTGTGTGTGTGTGTGTGTGTTGCTTCGACTTTTCCATTTCACGAATGTCTTGAGGCATCCTCAAACCCCAATGACTCAAGGCATGATAGGCCAAGGGAGTAAAGTAATAACTGTATGAGCACTATATAGTCCACCTTCATTTGTGTGGACTTAATTCTCTGAGGATGATTCTTTCTAGGAAAAAACCAACTCACACATCCCTTTCGTTCTTCACCCCCATTTTCTTATGTGGAATTGGACAAGCAACAAGCCCTATATTTAACATTTGGATGTCATTCAATCGATTCAATCCACTTTGGTGATCACTCAAATGATGATGATGTATACCATAAACAGTGATCCTCTCACACATGTCAAGCGAGAGGCATATGTTTACAAATATATGGGTGAAAGCAATCACGCAATATTTGAGTAGCAAAAATAATAATTCTTATTTGTCTTTGTTGGTGTGGCATAGTTGTGCAACGTTCGCTTTCTAATCGCAAAAATCACAAAAAGGTAGAATAATAGGAACACATCAATTCAAAATTACATTTAGAATATCGCATTGTAAATTGTTCATACCACCAATTTTTAAATATGGTAAGTAATTGGTGGTATACATGGTAGCACTAGGCGTCCACCAAAAATGACTGAAAAATGCATTGATATATAATCTGTTCATGCTATTAATACTTATACATCTAGAGAAAAGGCAAAATTTCCAAGAAAGTAACTGTTCATTGGTTTATCAGTTCAGGTTATAATACATCACGACAGCAGTACTTGCTTGTACCATTTTTATATAACCTCCCACGGATCGTCCATCCATCCATGCACAGTTACACTAAACCTTAAACCTCACAAACAAGCAGTACCCAACCACAACCACCTCTCTCTCTCTCTCTCTCTCTCTCTCTCATGTGGACTGTTCAACAGTATGTAGTATGTACACAACATTTGTCTCTTGTGTCATGCATGCCTAGTTTATGTTACATGCATTGTGCAATTAATTAGCTATACGACACAGTTAATGGATGTACCCTTCATGTCATGTGCTGCCATCTTCTCCTTCACTTCACGTCTCCATTGTCTATGTGCTCATCTAGAAATGGAATGAAAAAGGCTAGCAGCGTCGAACGAGCTCGATCAGACGGTTTCAACTGCACCTCCTCCTCCTCCTCCCACACCACCACCACCACCACTAGCAACACTCTTGTGCCCATCGCCGGCGGCCGCCGCCACCTTTCCGTCGCCTTCCTGCGCCTGCTGCGTGCTGCTGTACTCACCGTAGAGGTAGGAGGAGAAGCCCCAGACGCAGAGCACCGAGGCCACGGCCTTCTCCCAGCCGAACGGGTCGCGGAACACGACCACGCCGCCGATCACGTTGGCGGTCAGCACGGCGGTCATGCACACGCCGCTGTGCAGCGACGACGTCAGGTACACCATCCCGGCGGTGCCCATGAAGCAGGCCTGCCACGTCACCACCAGCGCGGCCACCACCGCCCAGTACGCGGCCGGCGAGAGGTCCCAGCGCGCCAGCTCCTCCCGCCACCCACCAGCCGCGGCCAGCCCGGCGACCGCCAGGGCCGTCGCGGCGGCCTGCATGATCACCTGCACCTCCACCGCCATGCGGAAGCCGCCGGACACGGCCCTGCGGTACACCAGCTCCATCACCGGCAGGTAGGCGGCGAAGAGCCCCGCGGCGCCGAGCGTGACGGCGAAGCCCACGAAGTACCTGGCCCGGCTCCCGCCGTCGGGGCGCTCGGCCGAGTCGGACGATCGGAGCGCCAGCAGCACGGAGCTGAGCGTGAGGAGCACCACGGCATTGAGGTTGGAGAAGGTGAGCGGGTGGCGCACGATGACAGCGGCGAGCACGAGCGTGAAGGCCAGCTGCGTGGACAGCAGCAGCGAGGAGGTGGACACGGGCAGGTACGAGGAGCTGTAGGAGAAGAGCAGGTTGTTGACGCCCATGAGGACGCCGATGACGACGCACGCGGCCAGCAGCCGCCGCGTGAACCACGCGAACGGCCGGGGCTGGGACTGGGAGGCGGACCGGCACCGGCCGGCATAGACGGGCACGAGCAGGACCGGGAACCCGACCGACTGCACCAGCGTGGCCACCCACCGATCGCACCCGCCGTGCGCGAAGTAGTACCGGGACAGCAGGCTGGAAGCCACGGAGCCGCCGAGAAGCGCGGCGTAGTTGGCGCACAGCAGCAGCCGCCGCCGCCGCCGCCGACTCGCCACGCCATTATTAGTGGCCGTGGCGTCCGTCGACGGCGCTGGCATGTCGAGGAGGGGGGCCGGGGTGGTAGTGGGCATTTGGCGAGCGGGGTTGGTTTGTGATGGCGAGGTGAGGAGGGTGCGGTGGTGGATGGGGGAGTATTTAAGCGAGATAAGTGCGGGTGATTTGCGTGGAGATTAGCTGTGCTCTTTTTAAAGAGGAGGCGACTACGACGACCCCCTTTTTTTTTTCTTAGTTGATTGATGGGGATCAAGTAAATGGTGGGAATAAAACTGGGGGATCGGTTTGTTTGGATGGGATTTGATTATATTTTCTAGTAGCGATATGTTTTGTTATTGCTCTCAGCAAATTCGTACGTATCCATCTCCTGGATCCTGCTTGGTAGTGCACTAGATCATTGCAGCTAGATCAAATCTCAGAGCTTGGTAGCATGAGTGATGGATGAGCAAATTGACCACTATTCGATCACCAATGGTAAGGAGTGTAGGTGATTATGTGTGGTCATGATCTTACATAATCTGTCGTAATACTTTATTTTCTGCCCCCCTCAACTTTACAAAGAAATTCCATTGGCCGTCGAGGAACAACATGGCCACAACCACTGGTTAATTAAAAGACTTGAAACTCTTCTTGGTTTGGGCACGAATGATCTTTGACTAACTTTGTTTTTAAAAGATGATATGGGATGATTTCAACTTATATCTTCGTACGTACCCAAGTTTAAATTCAATATGTGTTGATTGTAACTAAAATAAGAGATAAGGTTTAAATTCTTGACTTGACATGGATTCTCATATTTTCCTGTTTGTTTAAGGTGCTCTGCGCTTCCTTTTTTTTATTTCTGCTTTGATGTTAATCATGAAATTATACTCTCTCTGTTTATAAAAGAATCAAAAATACAATTCTAAAATAGTGCATGATTAAAGAATCTTAAGTTTGACCAACTATATATATAGATAAAAATATATCAAAATTTTTATGATATCGGTTATTAAATAAGTATTACTTTATGAAATATATATATATATATATATATATATATATATATATTTGGTGTTATAAATGTGTTAATATATTTTTATCAGTAAATTTGGTTAAACTTTAGATATTTTAACAAGGATTGCATCTAGAAGAAGATTCTTTTTGTGGAGATAGTACATATCCTATCGTAAAAAACTGTTTTTCTAGACACGATTGAATTAAGCAATGGACAGAGCTACTTAACGTTGACTGTTCATTACTAATATCAAATATTTGCAGCATATATATCGATATTATTTTGAAGAGAAATCTATCAGCATGACCTTTAAAATTTCAACAAAAAGAAATTCTTCAAAAGGATATCGATGGTCCAAGCTTAAAAGCATACGTTTGCTAATAACATATCACCCTATACCTGTTCGTTTGGCTGATAAGCTATGACTGGAAATATTATTCTCTAATTTGTTGTGAGAGAAAATCACTATTGAATAACTAACAGATTTGATAGATAAATTCAAGCGACACAAACACAACAGGAAAACTACATTGTCCACAGTTTTTTTCCCCTCAGGATCTTTCCATGTTTATTTGCTATGAGATCCAAAATGATTTGCCAGGTTTGCATTCAGCATGAACAGGCCGGCCGGGCACCCCAGTGGGAGATGTACAATGTGGGTGCTTAGCGGGAAAAACACTGCATGCATAAGATTTGCTGTATGACTCACGATCTCACAGATACCCTGTGTCCCCCTTTTGTTCGTACGTTCCCAACTGCTCTTTACGTGACGTGGTACAGTGCCATGAATCCATGATCCCTGCATGCACGCACAAACGGTCGCGGCAAAAGCGCATCTGCGGATGGAAAAAAAAAAAGGATGATGAGGAGCAGCGCCAGGAGGCAGCAGAGCCCGTCAGGGGACTCGTCGTCGTTCCAGACCAGTCTGGAGGTGGAGGCCGCGAGCGCGCGCGCGTGGCGCGGACGGAAACGACACGGGAGAACCATCAGCTGACACGAGCTCGCCGACCACCTGTCGACGCTGGCGTGGTTTTTTTTCCCCTATCGGCAAGGCAAGTGAAACACAGAGGTACCGGGCCTGAAACTGCCTCTCGTCGACATCTCCGGGACTGAAACTGAGGCGCGCCGGAAAGGAGAGGGAGGGGCAAAGTGGCCAGCAGCAGCAGGTCGAGAGCACGTCGTAGCTGCAGGCAGCGGCTGTCGCAGCGTGAGCCACTCGCGGGGCTGCACGTGAAATGCTCCCGATTTTTTTTTATTTTTTGCAATTTATTAGTCTCTCTCTTTTTCTTTTTGTCAAAATTTCACATTTATATTTCTGGCCATCAAAAACCTGTCTTTCACATTTATACTTCTACTACTAGGAGCTAGCGATGTGGCACTAGAGTATCCAAATGTTGGAGCCAACCTCGGCACCCTTATCTACGGCACCGGGCTCGGCGAATTCAACCATAACCGTAAATTATCATGATTTAGACACTCTAAAATTTTACCATGACAGGATCATATAAATTTTGATTGCCGTGGGCAACTCGAATCTCTACAAAACTTCAAGGAATTTTTTTTCGGTTTTCGGAGTATTCTTTGTGGCTTGAATAGCAAAGTCAAAGTTTGTGGTCCGATGAAAATCCAGCTAGCTTTTTTGGCCAGCTCGATGCGTTCCGGCGAAATCCAAAACCACCACTCGTCTTGTTCTCTACATCATAGCGTATTCTTTTCATGAATCCGTCACTGTTTGACTGTTTTCTCCTTTGTTCTTCCTTTTTGGTGGTGTTTCTCGAGGGCACCTCCTTACACGTTCTTTGAGCTTCAAAGTTTTTCGTCCATCTCTGCTTGTGGTCATGACCCTCCTGAATAGGTGCTTCTATAGGGCCTAGACAGGCCCTCCCCCCACCCCGCGCTGCTCTGTTCGAGTAGGGCAGGTGCCACCGCCGCCAAGGCCTAGGCTTGTGCGCGTCACATGGCTAAGTGTCATAGCCAATCCTGAGCCGCCTCGCCACTACTGCTGGCACTGCCCCTTCCCCGGTGGAGAAGTCCAAGGCGAGCCCTCTTCCTCTCTTCGTTTTTTTCCTGTTGAAGCTCCACGATAAGGAATACAAAAGCAAGGTATGAGATTATGTATATATTTATAGTTCTGCCAATGAACGTAAGTGACCGTTGATTGTTTGTTTTAACTCTAGTGATCTACATGTTAGTCCTTAAACTCACTTGTGGGGGTGCATCATTTCGGTTCTTAAACTTTGTTTGGGTCTCATATTCATCCAAACGGATATGGATTCATACCCGCCTCGCCTCCATACCCGTGTGAAAAATCCTATCGTTCCTTTGTGTTCAAACTAGCCACTTGATCAATATGGAGAGGGTGTGAGTTGATTTATCTTGTCTCGTCACCATGTGAGAGGCCGAAAAGGAGACATCATAATTCAAGTGGAGCTACTTCACTTTGATGCGTAAAAATGAAACTCATGTGACCAAGATCAGCTCAGACTCCGGAAATAAATTGTGTGAGCGCGGGCTCACTGCACCGTGGAGATTCGACGGAGAGGTGGGCCAGCGCGGCGGTGCCACTCTACGGCCCAACGTGGGGAGCTAGACGACCTCGTGAGTGGAAACGGGCCTGCGATCTGATGCGGGCCAGAAAATCATTCACAAGGCCCACCAAAGTATTGTGCTGGTGAGGTCAGCCCAATTTTACGAGGAGTCGGGAGGGAAGCCGCACGTGACTCCGTGTTTTCTCCCCAGCCTAAGCTCCTTGGTGTCCGGCGGGCAGTGGTGGCGGCACGGGCGCACCACGCCATCACGCACGGCTGGCACACGGAGGGCAGGGGCAGGCCAGCAACAACACGTAGCAGCCGGCGCCTGGACGCCTCATTCTCTTCTCGCCTATGCGGCAGAAAGACCCAAAGATTCAATCTTTATGCTCTTTGCCTTGCCATGTTTGGATGGTTAGAATTTTGTGCGAGCGTTCGCAAGAATATGTAGTTGGTTACTACTTATTAATTAATTGGTAGTTCCGTTTAAACCCAAACTGTTGTTTTGCGCGATGCTTGTATTGTATGCAATAAAGAGTTTAAGCTTTCCTGACTGGCTGCAGCTGTTTTGGCTGTTTCTACAGGAACTCGTGAGAGAAGTTCCTGCAATTACAGCAGCTACAGCCAACAACAATGGCAGGCTGGTTGCTCCAGTAAAACGCTCAGCAGCTATTTGGTACTATTGTGATTAGAAGCTTAGGTTGTCGGTGAGTTGGAGATAACGGGTAAGGCCTTGTTTATTTCCACCCAAAAACTCAAAAATTTTCAAGATTCCACATCACATCGAATGTTTAGACATATACATGAAGTATTAAATATAGACGAAAATTAAAATTAATTACACAATTTGGTCGAAATTGACGAGACGAATCTTTTGAGCCTAATTAGTCTATAGTTAGACAATAATTACCACAAACAAACGAAAGTGCTATAGTGTCACGAAATGTTTTTCTTCGACAACTAAACAAGGCCTAAGTCGGGTTTGCCGGTGTGAATATAATATTTTCTTGTGTGTCAACTAATATCCGTCGTGTTTGAAGATGTACCTGCATCTATGTCCATGGGCAGACTCGCACACCCGTACCCTTGCTTAGCAGGTCTTTGCCCACGGGCATGCAGGCTGAGCCATCTTTACGCAGGGATTGCGCCCTCGCCAGACGCCAACCGCAACCAAGGTCGTGCCCCGTGCAAACTCCGCCAATGCTTCTGGAGGTGGTCACACGAGAGGATTTTCAGGACCGCGCCCATCGATGAAGAAGTGCAAGAGAGCGTTGCATCGGTGCTAGGGAGCGATTGTCACATAGGCGAGTGACGAGAGAGCGCAGTGACCGACTAATGCCAGCGAGCATTGAGCAGCTTCGTGACCAAGAGTTGGCTGTACTTGTTGGTATGTCGTGGAGACCTGGACGTGTGTGTCTATTCAACATGTTAAACAAATCGAATACACGTATGTGGGCTAGGACAAAGGCCCATTTACCAGCCAACCAGGCCACCTAGGCCAATCCAAGATTTGAGTTGTAATAAAAGAAAATTAAGATTTATGTCTTCTATTTTGTTAAAAAATATTCTTTTGTGCTACAAAATTATATTAAAGAAAAAAATTATTTAAATAATCTATATAAATATACCTCTATATAATATAATATAACTAATATCAAAGAACCCAAGATTGGAGCAGTCACTTAAATTCTTTTGTTGCCTTATTCGCTTGAACTTATCAGCCGAATGTGCCAGCCATTTAACAGTATTTTTCTCTCTCAATAAATAAGTCAATAATATTTTCTGCCATAGCTTATCAGAGAGGCGAAATTTTCACCCTTTTTTTTGGTTTGGAGTTTTTTCGTCTGACTACTTAGGATAGGGAGATCAAACGTAAGACAAACAGAAAGAAAAGGATCCTCTCCTAAATCGAACTTCTCCAAATCGAACTCTACCAAATCTAAGGAAACCATATGAACTAAAATAGTTCGCATCTAGACCCTACAAGACGGACTAAGACGGACTAGGATTAAGATACTTTTTCTTCTTTCCTTCTAAGATAGACGCTTGTTTTACAATAACAAGAGTCCGGATACAGCTCGTCAAACCAGCCAACCAACCAGCCAAGGTGTACGTAGACACTGAAGATGAATTAAATTAGTATAAGCTATTTTTTTAGAATTAATATATGCTATATTTGCATATATGCGTGATTAAGGATAATACAGCCAGACTTTTTTATTTGGTATATGTATGCACACATAATATAAAAAGGAGCCTTTTCACGTGATTGATTGAATACAAAATAGGTCTATTCTTCGAGAAAAGGATGGCATGTTTTAGGTTTAGATTTTTGTTCACTGGTTTAGAAAATATGCTTGTACGATTTGAATCACTGATTCAACCAGAACAACAAGGCACGATATCTATATCTATACGTAGATACATATTGGAACATATCTTACTCTCATATTATATGAGTTAATATGAGGTGTCTAACTATAGTGTGTTGGGTACCATAAAATGGGATACCCAAATTAAGGAAATAAAAATCACAAAAAGGGATAAGTCGAACGCTCAAAACCTCCCAGGGCTCGGGCGCAAGTTCCGTCTCGTCCGACCCCTTGGCCTCGGGCACAAGACTCCGTCTCGCCCGACCCCTTGGCCTCGGGCGCAAGACTCCATCTGTTCCGACCCCTTGGCCTTGGACGCAAGTTCCGTCTCGCCCGACTCCCCTAGGCTCGGGCGCAGACACCGCCTCGCCCGAACCACTGTCTCAGGGCCAGGCTTCCAATGCACGGCGGTCGTGTCACCGATGTGACGCGCGCCATATCCCCCATGCTGCAGCAGGACATGACGGCAACTATTCTAACCACTCTTCTTACTGTGGAGCCTTACCTCTTTCACTGTAAAGTACCACCTCACAGTAAAAGGAGGTATGGAAGGAGTTAACCCCTGTCACTGTGGCTGTCTTTTCCCTACTATTACAAGACATGCTGCAGTATCACCGACCCGACCACCACGACCTCAACAGGGCTCGGCAACCCTCCACAGGAGCAACCACGCTGTCAGCCATGCCCCAAGGACGAAATGGATAAGTCTCCACAGGATCAGCACTGCTACTCCACCATTTACCGAAGATAGTTTACAAACTAACACATGTAAAAACCTGTCACCCCTTGCGACTATAAAAGGGGAGGTAGGGTACCCCTTTAGGGGACCACGAAAACCACAAGACAAGATCACACACACACACATCCAGACCACAGATAGTGCTCCACACCGGAGTAACGAGTACTACTCTGTCCACTTCTCAAAGCCGAGACTTGTGACTTAGCCCTCTCTCGGAACCAGCTTGTACACCCCTACTGCAAGCACTCTCGGGTGCAAGGCAATACAGACACCGACTCTCACACATGACGTAGGGCATTCTTGGCCCGAACCAGTATAACTCCCTGTGTTTCCCTTGCATCACCATTCGGGTTTAGGAGGACACACAGACTTATTACTCGTTAGTGTCTAGACGACGTGTCTAGACGGCGACAATTGGCGCGCCAGGTAGGGGCCTTCTGCGTCGTACTCTCCTTTCCCCGTTAGGGAAAGCCCGGATGGCAGACAGATTTCGTCCTCTTCGCCTCGACACCATCATGATGTTTGGGAGCTTGGAGTTCATGTCTCTCGGCTCCGGCTATGACATGGTCCTTCTCCCACCTCGTGATGACACCGAGCCACGTCCCGAGCCGATCTCGCCACAGTTAGCGCGTGGGAGGCGCTCGGGGCATCATGCAGGGGGAGTCCGGCGCAGGCGTCAGAGGTCCAGCATCTCTGATCTTACCGCTGAGGCCAGGGCTCAACCGGCCCTCCCCCCGCATGTCCCTCATTAGATTGTCCACTCCTCTGGTCCACGTGGCGCTAGAGGAAGGGCCCGTGGAGCGTCAAGATCTGCTTCACGGACAAACAGGGGGACGTCACGACCCCCTGTTCCGCCCCGGTCAAAGGGCAAAGCACGACTCCCACCTCCTCCTCAAAGGAGGGATCAGGGGGCTTCGACCTCTCATTGCCCTCATACGTCGCCTAGAGCTACGATGGGGGAGCTGGCAGCTACGCCTCCTGAGCTTCCTTTCGAGCTCAGGAGCGCAGCCGCCACCTATGCCTCTTCCACGAGCACTTTGCTAAGTGCATACGTGTACCTTCCAGGGCACCACCTTAGGTCTACTCTGGACCTTATCACTACACCACCCGTTTCGTCATACCCCGAGGATCCCACCTCGGGAGAAGATGAATGGGCTGGCGCTGATTTTTTCGGTTGTGACGACCCGGCGCTTCCTTGAGGCTAGTAACTATTGCCTCGGTTACTACGACTCCTATGACGGTGGCTACGACCCGTCATGAGAGTGCTTCAACCTCGAGGTTGGAGGAGCATCCCCTGACGTCCAAGGTGGCGCAGGACCCTCTGAGTGGCGGAACGCGACTCCCCCTCCAAACACGACTCTAGGAAGCCATCCTAGAGCACGCGGGACCGCATCAGCCCTTGTAGAGGTTCGACGTCCTGACCTCGAACAGCTCGATGAGCTAGAGGCCAGGCTCGAAGAAGAACGCGTGTGTCTCCGACAACTACGTGAGACCTTGGAGCAGGACCAGCCTGCCCGGGGAGACGGAGGCGCGGCCACGCGCCGTGCCCGCGACGTCAACCGTCGCATCATCGAGGACGCAGGGGGAGACAACCCCCCGATCTTCAGCACGGCCAGCCAGAACGTGATGGCTGCCGCACTCCTCCTCAGAGCGATGCCTGAGCCATCGACTCCTGAGAGAAGAAGGGTGCGCCAGGGGTTTCGTGGCCTCCTGGAGCAAGCCGTGGTGCAAAACGTAGAAAGCTCTGTGTCGCAGTCCCACGACACAAGGGCAAGACGCCTGGGGGATCAGCCCCCCAACAAGGCACCAACGGTGCAGGGCCCGGCACCCCCTAACCCGCAAGGGGGCGCCAGAGCCCCATCTGTCCACGAGCGCGTGGGACCAACGTGGACGCCCGGGCCACCCTCGAGGCCAGACGACGTGACAGGGACGAGACCGAGTCTCGATGGTACCGACCGCGCTGAGGCGGAAGGTACGACCCTGACCACGACCGCAGCACGTCGCCAGAGCCTCCGGGTCCCCGCGTCTTCAGCGAGGCCATCCGCAGGGCCAAGTTCCCGACCCGCTTCCGACAGCCCGCTAACCTCACCAAGTAGTCGGGGAGACCAACCCTGAGCTCTGGCTAGCGGACTACCGCCTATCATGCCAGCTAGGCGGAGCGGACAATGACTTGCTCATCATCCGCTACTTGCCGCTACACTTGGCCGATTCGGCCAGGGCGTGGCTCGAGCATCTTCCTGAGCGTATGATCCACGGCTGGGCTGACCTAGTCAGGATCTTTTGTCGGGAACTTCCAGGGCACATACGTGTTCCCTGGAAATTCCTAGGACCACAGAAGCTACCGACAGAAGTCTGATGAATCTCTCCAAGATTTCATCAGGCGATTCTCCAAGCAGTGCATCGAGCTCCCCAACATCACAGACTCCGACGTCATCGGAGCCTTCATTGCCGGCACCACCTGCAAGGAGCTGGTACACGAGCTCGGGCGCAAGACCCCCATGAGGACCAGTCAGTTGCTCACTTTGCCTCGGGCGAAGAGGCAGTTGGATCAATCTTCTCCGACGGTACCGCCAAGGGGAAACAAAAGGCCGAGGCCACCGAGGCCTCGGGCTCTCGCGACCCTAAGAAGAAGAAAAAAGGGTCGCAAGGGAAAGCAGGGTCGGTCGGACGACAACTTGGTCGTCGCGGCAGACCGCAAGAACCCCAAGAGGGCTCCTGCTGGCCCCGGCCTCTTCGACGAAATGTTGAAGAAGCCATGCCCCTATCACAGGGGATCCACCAAGCACACCCTCGAGGAGTGCACTGTCCTGCGTCGGTACTACACCGACATCATAGCCAAGGAAGACGCAGAGGAGCCCCCTAAGGGGAACGAAGCCGAGGGGGAAGGCTTCCCCAAGGTACACCAGTTGATTTTCAGTATGTTTGATCACAATTTTATGAGGTCAAGTGAAAAATTTGCATTTTATTCCTTTTTAAAACGTATTTTATAAATAGACCCTTGATAAAACCTTTTCTAAAAATAGTCCAAAGTTCGGCGTACGGTAACTCTACGCTGACGATTCAATATTTAACTTAACACGCAACTGCAAACGCGATTTGGCCGAGGCTCGGCGTTTGATCAATTAGCGCCGAGGTGTTGCACCTACATACTAGTATACAAGCTAACAGCTGATGGCGAAGGAGAAAGTTGGGAAACTATGGCTTGGAGGGCCGGCTTGGAAGGTTGGGAAACTCGTTTGACTGATTTGATTTTCGACTGATAAACTCAAACGAACAAGGTGGAGCAGAAAGAGGCTCCCAGCCAGCTATCTGTTGCTGACTGGTGCCTGGCCCTGTGACCGGCTGAGTGATCTGCTGCCAAGAAAGTTTCCCGCAAATTCAACTTTTTAATATTTTGCGAATTACTTTTTGGAAACTGTTGACAGCCCTTCTTTGCTACTCCTAATTATGTTTGGCCAATTGGAAAACTCAAGGATTCTATAAAGTAAATTTTGGGAACTCTTGGAGATTCTCTAGTTATTTAGGAGCTACGAATTGATTTTGTTGCATATCTAAATTTTCACAATAACTGAATTTGGAAAGGCACATTCTAAATTTCCATGTACTGACTTATCAAAATATATGTTATTTTATCTACTATGTAATGTGCCCGTGCGTTGCTACGGGATAACAATAATTTATACTAAAAATACACGGATCGCACGATAAGATGACAATACTGTAAAATTAAATACCAATGTAAAGTGTCATTTAATTTTAAAAAATAAAGTTTGTGAAATTAACACAGTCATGGAGACCGCGGTGTCACAGGCTATATAGACCCTTCTGTGATGTGTCTAAGATAATGTTTTATATTGACAGAAAAAACCTTCGATATCTATTTCTTTCATGCGCCAATAAATCCACGAATAAGTTCTGTCACATCTTCATACCATGTTATACATACATGAGTATATTTGTAAATGTTAGATCGTGGTTTGCAGGGCGAGGGTGGGGGCAAGACGTCAATCGCGGGGACGCGGTCCCACCTGCTAGCGCCTCGCCCCGTTGTCGTGGTTTCCTTCCTTCCCACTTCCTAGATCGTGGGCTCATCGCGGTTTCCTTCCTTCCCAGATCACGGTTCCACAAGAGCGACGACCCAAGCGCTTGTTGCACGTCGCGATGTCCTTGTTTCTGAGCGTGGACAACGCGCTTTCCTTGTATGCGTGGCGCTACCGTATGCAGGAGAAGCTGCGGGATCGCACGTCGCAAGGGAAAGGCGACGCAAAAAATTGTCGTACGAAGTTTTGGTCTTACTTTTGTTCTTTTTATTTGTAGGAGATTATTAATGAATCTTTTATTTGATAGACGCGTACCGGACGTGCATATGTACTAGGTAGAAACTATAGATAGTATTTCTTTGGGCAATTTATTTAGCTTGCATATAGAATATTCAATAAATTTAGGTATCTACCGGAAGGAAGCGTATAGAGAAAAAGCTAATGAGAAATCAAGAGAGATTGGACCTTGTTTAGGTGGTAAAATTTTTTGGTTTTAGATACTGTAATATTTTTATTTTTATTTGATAATTATTGTCCAATCATAGAGTAATTAGACTCAAAAGATTGGTCTCATAAATTACAGTTAAATTGTGTAATTGGTTATTTATTTTACCTATATTTAATATTTCATTTCATGCGTATATTGTAAGATTTAATATGATGGAGAATTTTGAAAAAAAAAAGGATTCTGAGGTGAACTGCAAGGCCAAGATTGAGTATGGATCTCGGCGTGAAATGACATGTATGAAGGTCGGCGTTGAATGACCTCACGCTGAGGTCTGGCGTGGACACACCACGTTTGGCTCTGGCAGGTTTTGGCGCAGTTTGATATAACGCCTATACAAATATCTCGGCGTTTTGTTGTTTAACGCTAAGTTTTTGGTCTATTTCTTAAAAAGGGTTTCACGAAGAATCCTTTTGTAGAAACAGTTTATAGACGGGCTATGCTAGCGCTCGGACGTCGAAACGCGTGTCCGGACGCCCGCGCCTAGTGCTGCACTGTTGCGCCACTGCGGAGTGTATGCGAGACAAAGGAGTACAACACGCATACTTTGTTGACTCAGTTGCATGCTGCACTATTGGACGAGGCTCTGGTGCTCTACTACTCTGCACGGGAGAGCATGAGCGCGTGGGCCTGTCCAGCTGAGAGAAACGTCTAGCAACATGTAGGCCTTGTTTAGTTCCAAAATTTTTTGCAAAATCAACACTGTAGCACTTTCGTTTGTATTTGATAAATATTGTCCAATCATGGACTAATTAGACTCAAAAGATTCGTCTCGTCAATTTCGATCAAACTGTGTAATTAGTTTTTATTTTCATCTGTATTTAATACTCCATGCATGAGTCTAAAGATTCGATGTGACGGAGAATCTGAAAAATTTTGCAAAATTTTTTGGAACTAAACAAGGCCGTAGAAAAGCGCCCAACCGCATGCCAGAGAGAAGGTGCAAAGCGTGTGTACCTTGTGTCTACGGGCGCAGGAGGCTCGCTCTGCATTGTCCGACTTAGAGCAAGCCCGCAGATAGAGATAGGCAGCGCTAGTGCGTGTAGCGTGTGCGTGCCCGCGAGTCAGAACAAAGAGAGTAGCACTTGCTGTGACATATGTACTCCCTTGCAAGTTGTTTAAAATAACGACATGCTCTCTAAAACCTAACTTTGACTCTTTATTTTTATAAAAATATTTATCACAAAGTGGTATATGTATACTTTTATAAAATAATTTTTCAAGACAAATCTATTCATATGGTTTTCACATTTTCAAATTCAACAACTTAAAAGTTATTCATGATTTACATTTTGAATGTTTGACGCAAACCTTGTCCAAAACGACTTTATTTATGGGTATGGAGGGAGTATGAAACAAAGTGAAATATTTGAAACATATTCTTGCAACATATGTATATATATAGTTATTGCAACATATGCAACATCCAGATAAAAACACTTGTAACATACGTATGATGTAGACGAAACATTCTGATCATATACATGCAACATACATGTATAGCCACTGCAACATTAAAATAAAGCACATGCAACATCAAGATAAAATAGCTGAAACATTGGAAACATATTATTGCAACATACATATACAACAATTGCAACATATGTGTATAGTTATTGCAACATATACAACACCCACATAAAAACACTTGTAACATACATATGGTGCAGACCAAACATTCGGATCATACACTTGCAACATACGTCTATAGTCACTGCAACATTAAAATAAAACACATGCAACATCAAGATAAAATAGATGAAACATTGAAAACAACTATTGCAACATATGTATACAACAATTGCAACATATATACAACATCTTAGGCAAAATAAACTTTACCCAACACCTTAATATACTTTTGCAACATCTATATTAAACACTCGCAACATACCTCTGAAACATGTGAAACATACTCTTGCAACATGCGTTTTCCACCTTCCTCCGTGCGACGCAGAGCAGAGCGAAAATGGTCGGTTCCGGCCAGCCGGCGGTCGAGGATGGTGGCATGGCCTGGCAGTGGCCAGCTGCGCCTATGCCCGCCTGGGCCAGCAACGACTCCTCTCCTAGGGTGGTCCTAGCGACGACCGTGAGCGGGATGTGGACGCTAGGCCGTGGCACTAGGCATTTGCCCCCCATGCTTGAGGCAACAACGGCGGTCAGGTGGCTGCAGTCTCCCTCTCCATGAGTGATGAGCGACGATCAAGCAACAGTGCCAGTCGGTCGACAGGTTTGCTGCCTGTGGCAAGCGGCAAAAGCGAGCGAAGGGGCGAGCGGTGCAGTGGAGACATAGCTGGTCATTCAACACAACTCTCCACGGATACCAATTATGTCCTCTTCTAATATACACATATTCATGTTTTTTTGAGACCACCGTACGTGTACATACACATATTTGTGCTACGTTGTGTCTATGAATTAAAATATAATTAGGTCCACTGAACAGCTGATACGCCCTGGAGCAATGACATAGATGAGGCACAGGACATGTGGAACGATCAGTCTGGACACTTAACCAAATAAAACTCAAGATGCAAGCGGGCTGCTCTGCAGAGCTCTGCAAGCCACCGCCGCAATAATCATTTGCAGGCTTTGCGGGCGTTCGCGGTTTGCAGCCTGTAGGCCCATAAGAACCCACTAGGCCTAGTGATCAAGTCTGCAAAGCCTAGCAGGGCCCGCATGGACTTTTTTTAATGAGAGACATATAGGAAACTAGCTGAATGCAAACAACGAACGGAACTAAATATGGCTCAGCTTGTTTTTTCCAATTTAAAATTGATAGATCCAAGCAACTGAAAGTCTACAAACACCTACAACACTTGATACTGCATGAAAATTGATCACATGTTACAAAATCTAAGTGCGCTCCTTGTTCCTTAATCCTTACTTGATCTCTAAGACACACCAGCTGGACATATGTTCCATTTATCTAAAACAGCATAGCCCAACTGAAAACTGAGCAAATTTTATCCTGCATGTTTCCTATTGTAATCAACGGTACGGAAACGAATTAAACAACATGTGCCTGCTTGTAAATAAACTGGAATATGCTACTTGTGTAGATGTAGTGCTTGATTAAGGGTCTCTGCTATATATATATGTTGCCAGCATGTATTGTCACAAAACTTGGCTTGCATTTTCATGCCAATAATTTGAAGAATCAAATAGTGCCAACAAAAAATAGCATACCTGCTGTGACGTCTGGCCGTCAGCGTCCACATCTTGGAGCAGGGGCAGCGTGGACCTCGAGGCCGGCAACCCGTGACAAGGGTTTGCACTGTTGTGTGAGTGGCGGCGATGGCTATGCCAGATCTAGGGAGCTCAGTTGTGGATGTGGGCACATCGCCAGTCTTCGGTATCTTGGCGATGGGGATCTCGGAGGTCGAAACAGGGTGCGACAGCCCCTTCCCCTTCCTCTTGGTGACGGGAGCCTCGGCAGCCAGAGCTAGGTCTGGCGGACCCTTCCCCTTCCTCTTCTTGTCATTGGAGGAAGACGATGGCTTCTTCTTGGCTGGCGCGGCAGCGGGGGCATCGGCGAGCTTCTCCGGCACCGGCATCGGAGAGCGAAGAGCGGTGTCCTCGACCATGGAAGGGGGAGGAGCAACCATTAGGGAGAGCAGAGAGCGGCGACCTAGTAGCAGATTCTACGATACTTGCGGCGGCGGAGTCCAGGTTTAGGATAGGGAGCAGGTTCTTAGCAGGTTTACGATAGGAGCAGATTCTGCGATACCTAGCAGGCCTTAGCAGTTTTTTGCGGGCTCTGCAATTGGCCTGCACGCGCTAGCAGGCTGGACTGCCCTGTCCAGCAATAGAAAATTAAGTGGCCTGCAGTTGTCCAGTGGGCTTGTTTTGCAGGGCGGGCTAAGTGGGCTTGAAAACAGGTCCGCACCACTTGCATCTTGAAATAAAACCGACGCGCATGCGGAGCGGTCCGTCCGGACGGACGCCCGCTAAGTAGCATTACCGTTTATAGACAATCGATGTTGCTTTTGTGTGGCGCTTAGGCATATATATGATCAGCTACAGAGTCCAGACACAAGAACTCTAGGCGCTCTGTTAACATCATCAAAAATGGAATTTGACCTGTACAAGCAACAGGTATGGAGGCTAGAAACAGAACACGAAATATCAGAGCATTATTGACCAACTGCTGTATTATACTTTCACGCAACGTTTTTGACATTAGAGTGATTTCCCGTTTGGCCAAAATGCAAGCACTAGTAAAAACTAGATCAGCCGGATATTCAGGCACACATAATCTGAAATAGTTGCTTCTAAGGTTTTGGATGTGCTTACCAGATTGAAAGCAGTTTTAGACCTCCCCCAAACTACAAAACATGAAAATGGTACAGTGAGCAAGGGATGACGTCCCCCTAAACTATAAAGCATGAAAATGGTACAGTGAGCAATGGATGACGTCCCCCTAAACTATAAAGTATGAAAATGGTACAGTGAGCAAGGGATGCCTTAAGATTGAGGAATCATTCTCGGAATTCAGGCCACTGGGGTCAATCCTCATTATAGCAACAGGTCACGCATGTAAGTTAAATCTATAAAATGGAGGGGGGGGGGGGGGGGGGGGGAATCATTAGTACCGGCAAGTTCAGCTAAATATTTTCTTGAGTGATAAGATGGAGGTGATTAAAGAAGCTGTTTGTTTAATAGGAGGCTGGAAGTGTTATGGCAGGGACTTATTGGGCCTGGACTGGTGGTATAGCCCATTAGTGTTAGGGTTAATTAGAAATAAAGGTTGCTTGCTTAGGTATCAAGTAGCTTGGGAGTCAAGTAAACCTCTCTATATAGGGAGAGGAGATGTATCAATCTAATGAAGCAAAAATTAAGAATTAAGACGAAAACCCTTCACTCTTGCCCAACCATGGGGCAAGGCCCTTGGCCAGCTTCCTCTCCCTTGCAGCGCACCCTAGCCGCTGTGAACAGCACCCACAGTGTAGCACCACGAGTACAGCCACCATCGCTCCCCTCAACTCTCTACATTCAATCCCAACATCCATAACAGGAAGACTTACCAGCTTATGTACAATCAAATATGTTAGCAATCAATGAGAACATCAGGCGCCATATTATTGCAGCAGTCTCTGCACAAATGGGTGCTCAAATAGCTGAGCGGCAGATGGCCGGTCATCATTTGGATTTGCTTGGAGACACTTCTTTATGAAATCACGCGCGTCTTCTGATAATGTGTTAGGAATTTCTGGTGGTATTCCCCTACCAATTTTAAGCAAAACATGTGTCAACAAAACAGGGGAAATATGATAGCATTCACCATGAAAGTATAGCTTTCTATCAAGAGAGGTGCTACTTGTGTGTGTGCATTTACGATATTTCTCATGAAAGCAGGCGGCTTACACTACGTATAGGCCTGATTCCAAGGAGCGCAAAAACCCTGATTCATTCTTCAAAATAGTCTTTTGAACTCAGTTAGAGGATGGAATCATCTAGACCAAGACTACTGCTATTTTTGGTCCAATATACCATACGTACGACATTTGCACAAACATAGATAAACAGCAAATCTATCAGTCAGGAAAGGTAGCCATATGGATCTTGTTTCTTTCTTCTTGTCTGTCAGCATCTCCAAAACTGTGCAGCCAAGACTCCATATGTCCGGCTGGAGGTCTATGTGACCATGTGGTTCGCAACTTGCCAGACCAAATTTTATTGTCACTTTTCTGATAAAGTAAAGAAACAGCTTTAAGTCATATAACACTTTTGTTTGTCATAGTGCTTACAAGTTTTTGAGTTACAACTAGCTGGCTTGATTTTCTAAAGCAGGCTCATAAGTATCAAACTTGCCATTGTCAAGTAACTGAACTACGGAAAGGCACATCATTAAGGTTGAAACAGCAAGGGATATTTTTAGGCAATCTCCACTTAAGATAATTAGAATTATATTCTGGATTATTTTAAGAATTCAACATGGTACTGTAAGATCACTCAGATAGAAACAGCACAGAACCACAACTGCACATACTAACCTCAGGTGCCATCAAGTAGACAGTTCCCTTGCTAGATTTTGCTAGGCTCAAAATTGGCATCTTGCAAATGCAAATTAGAAAGAGTCAGCACAACATGTAGATGTAGAACTTAGATGAATCTTACGGTGTTTAGAATGTCACAGTGAATACCTCCTTTGCAAGTCCAAAATCTGCCAATTTGACCAACCCGCTTGCATCTACTAGGATATTGGCACATTTTATGACTCTAGTAACATAGGGAATGAGCATGTTCAATATCCAGGTAAGATAAACTTACATCCAGATATGAAGTAGAAAATCAAATTGATATATCATTCTAATCTAAGTAACCCGTACAGTACATTCTGCTGATGTAGATAATGCAAACCGTTCAGAATCTATATAAAGCTGCCAAAGATCCTTGGTAACAAGTTCAAGAAAATTATATAGTTTCCCACCTTCCTGCAATGAATTTGTCCCACAAATTTAACATTAAAAAAACACTCATGATGGACAGCTGCCATATACTTGAAAATAGCATGTAATATAAACAAAAGGAGAGCACAAAACAGAGCACAACAAAGCAATCACCACATAGAGCAAATTTTATTATAGAAAATAATTGTATGCTTATCATACTTTTATTCTGGAAATGAATTTCATGACTATAGAAATGAGTTTAGTACCTTATCTGTTCCAAAATACTGAACTATATTTTCATGCTCCAAATGACTCAAGAGAGATATCTCCTGAAACAGTGAAACAAAATAATTACCTATTATCAGTGGAAGTCAAGAAAAATAATGGGACGATTGAGAAACATGTTTGCAGCAGCGTAATCAGCATAATTCTCAAGCCTGCATAATTCATAACTCACATGTTCAAGCTACAGACTGCATTGTTTTGCATTGAGTCCTTGGTACTTCCTTGACAGCAAAGAAAAAGCCATCACTGTAAAAGACATGTTAGAAGTCAGTATCTGAAATATTATGACCGGATGTATATGTTTATCGAAACTGTCTGAATGTTTTCCCACCAAATAGCCTGTTGGCTGCATTTGATAATAGCAAATTTGTGAACTCTGGAGTTCCTATGAAAATGATAAATTGATCTCATATAATGCTAGCTAACATCAAGAAAGGCATCACGGACAGCCAAGGGGGTGGTGAAGTCCTCGGGGAGTCAGGGTTCCGAATAGCATAGTATTTTCCATATTACTACAATAACATAGTATTTCCATATTACTAGAGCTTAGACTGACAAAATTTAGACTTCGAAGTTATCCTGCCAAGTTCAGAACCAACAACAAAACAGAAGAATAACTGAACATCATCCAGGCACTTCCTGACTTAACACTGACAATGCAACAGTATATGATACAACATTTGCTGGTAATCTCGCATCAATGCATTTGAATGCCATAAAATAGAATGCCTATTGTTCAGCCCAGTCCATCCCATCACTCAGCCAGGTCCATGAGTGTCTTGGTCACTTCCTTGGTCAGGTCAAGGCGACGCAGATGCAGTCTCATCTGTGCATGCCTCTGCCTCTTGATCTTCTCGTCCAGTGCACGGGCCTTGCTATCGTCGATCATCGCGAACTCCCGCTTGAACATGCCCGGGTGTGCCTTCTGAAGCGCCTTCACCTCCTCCGCAAGGTATGGGTACAGCTCACACATCTCGTCAGGCTCCCTACCAGCACCACTGGTAGGCGCCACCTTGGTAGGTGCCACCTTCGTAACGGGCCAGACGTTCTTGAAGAGGTCGAAGAGACGGCGGTCTTCATCCTTGCTCGGCAGCACGCCCTTCTTGACCGCTTTGATGTTCCTGCTCTGCAAACTCTTCACCTTCCTCTGGAGCTCGGGGAGGCTGCAGCCACTGTTGTCGAGCTTGCCAGCGAGGGCGTTGGCCAGCACGTCTATTTTGGGCAGCCTGCCGTGCTCCAGGCGGTGCGCAGCGAGGACCTCCAGGATGCGGAACTCGTCGTCCGTCGACCAGGTGCGCTGGAACAGCGCGCTCGGCCGCTTTGCGCCCTTCGCCTCCATCTCTTGAGTTGGAGCGAGCTTCGTCTGCGGCATCTCGTCGTCCGCCTCCTCCTCCTCTTCTTCGTCGGAGGTCTCGGATTCCTCGCGAGCCGGCGGCGGCGGAGGCGGGTTCTTGGTGGCCGAAGAAGGGATCACGCGGTTGGCCTTCTCGTCTTCTTCTTCTTCTTCTTCTTCTTCCTCCTCCTCCTCCTCGCCATCTTCATCCTCATCGGACGCTTCGGATTCCTGGTCCTTCTGCGGCGGCGGAGCAATGCTCTTGTGAGCGGCCGGAGGAGGTGAGTGGGCGATCTCCTCCTCGTCCTCCTCCTCCTCCTCCTCGGAGCCCGAACCAGAGGCGGTCTCCTCGGAGGAGGCAACCGGGGGCGGAGGTGGAGCCGAGCGCTTGGGAGCCATCGCCGCCGCCGCTCTAGGGTTTAAGCGGGGGTGGCGGCGCCGGGATCGGGGCTTCCAGGCGTCGTGGTTAGCCTGTCCTTGTTTATACGGCCCGATTGGGACGCTCATCCGTTGGATTTGACACTGGAGTCAGAATCTGCCGTCCATTTCCAATGAAAACGCGGACAGTGTCTGCGACCTGTTAGCCGTCTCCATTCAGGGCGTCGAAACATCATCAGAGTTCAGACATGTTCAGCGTCAGGGAAATCAAATGCTATCGTAGTATCATGGAAGGAAAATGCTGAACTGGAATGCAAGAGGCTTTTCTTGCCTCTCTTGCAGTGGATGAGCACCGGCTGACCTGTTTCTCACGTCTGAATAGATAGAAACGGGAGAAGAGTTAGAGATGTCAGGTGGTGAAAGTTGCAATGTCATGAAGTTGAACTGTAGAAGTATCAGTGAATGCCGGTACCAAGAATAACTTTGAAACTAATAAAAGGAAAAGTTTGAGGAGTGAAACACACCTTGATAGTTCATGGATGAAACTAAGCCCCAAAAGTATACTGAAAGTAACCAACTGTAGCCATAGGTATGGCCCAGCCATGGTAAATTTGGTGCATTGTACTTTCAGCATACCCATCTTCAGTTGCAAGTATTTAGGCCCATAAACGCCTAAACGGCCTAACGGGAAATGAAGCAGCTGAAGACTGAGGCAGTACTGGGTTGGGCTGACAATTTCTTTAATTATCCTTCAACAACGGGTTGCCTTCAGGTTAACGTTTTCAGCGACCGAACCAAAGTAAGGAATCGTGTTTTGCGGCGCCTACGAAAGAAACTGAGGGTAGCCAGATCGTTCGCCGACGACAGCAATCAGGAGCAGATTAATCCATTGATTTTTTTTTTCTCGCGACCGTGCCATGGCAATCAGGAGCAGATTAATCCATTGATTTCTTTTTTCGGTCATACCACAATACTTCACTAAAACATGGACTGCATTATTAGTTTATTACTCTGTAATAACAAGATGATAAACTCCAAAACCAAACTGGACACATTTCCTATGATTTGTTGGACACATTTCCTATGATTTGTTGAGCAAGGTTTAAAATTATGGGCTATAGTAAAGAGCAGCATCTTTTTCCTAGAAGCTATAAAGTATAGCATAGCTATAACGGAGCTATAACAAATAGCGGTTTTAAGATAATAACCATGAAAAATACGAGTAATTGATTCACAAAAATATTAGATTCATGAAATATGATGACACAGATATGTTTACAAGGCATCAGGAGTCTAGGAAACATTACTTATATGGCACATGAGACTCAAGTGTTTAATTTTTCAAAAGACCAACTTAGCAGCAAAAATATAATAGACAATAACTAAATTGTCACTCTTATAGCTAAAATTGAAATAGCAGCACTATTTCAAAGCTACAACCAAACAATTTAGCAGCGCCAAAGCGCAATATAAAGGTGAAATAGCGGAAAAAATAACAATAACTTAGTGTGGGTTCTCTCCATATGCTAACCTCAAATCCATGTTTGTGTGGTATAATCCCTCGTTATCAAACAAGAAAATAATCATAGCAGCTAAAGACTGGCAATTAAAAGAAGCATCTGAAAATAAAGGAAGAACTATGTGAACCTATTCTACCATAGGAAAGAACCATCTCCAGTTACAAAATATTATGTATGTTTTAACAAGGCAAACAAGCAGCTGAAGCTTTCCACTTCACAGACCAAGCAATTTGTAGGCTGCAACACCCTTTGCTCCTAACTGAAGAGCAAGCAATCAGCCGACTCAAACAAAAATTCTTCTCAACATTTCAAAAGGCAAAATGATAGCATCCATAAAGTGACCTTTATACATATTAGGCCTTGTTATTTTAGATTTCGCTACTGTAACACTTTTGTTTGTTTGTGGCAAATATTGTCCAATCATAAACTAACTAGGATCAAAAGATTCGTCTCGCAATTTACAGACAAACTGTGTAATTAGTTTTTGTTTTCGTATATATTTAATGCTTAATGCATAAGATGCAAGATTCGATGTGACAGAAAATCTTAAAAATTTTTTGGTTTTTATAGTGAACTAAACAAGGCCTTATTATGCCCAGAAAGCAAACAGATACCAAGTCCCTTTCCGAAAGGACTGGATGTCAGTTCACAATCCGTCGAAATCACTCTGGAAAGTGCTCCACAGTCTTTACACAATGTATATTCGTTCATCAGAACGCGGCGAAGGCCAACCACAGATGTCCGAATCGGACACCCAATTTAGCCATAAAGAACCAAGCGAAAACGAAAGGCTCGTCACAGGCTGCAAGACACATGGTATCGGCGAAGTACACATCAACTGCTTTTCAAATCCTTTTTGTTCATTTTCTTGATAATGGAAGAAACAGCAACATAAGATTAAGTTATTGTAATTAATTCCTAATCCCTCACAATCCTTTTTTTTCCTTTTTTTCTTCTATGTCAGTTTCTAGAACAATTGCACATATTCTAAAAGGAAACAGTCAACACATAACACATCCTAGAGGACAACCCACAAAGCAACAAACACTCCGTTAAGCACACCCAGCCATAAAGCAAACTGGCTTCTTTGGACCACAGCGCATACTGCTTCGCAAAATCTCAGCAGTGTAATAGGAAGAACAAGAGAAGAAAAAAAAAAGACACAACACAAGAAAAGAAAATACCCTCCGAGATAAAAAAAAAATAGACAAGGAGGGGTCTCTAATGCCTTAGCACCAGGGGCCTCAACATAAATGTGTCTTAGAACCTTTTTCCCAGTCATTGAACATTTCTCGTGGGAAGACAGTCCCATAGCTTCACTTTCTTTTTCCTTTTCTGCTTGCATGAGAAAATGGAAGAGAACCGATGACAAATGATGGTTTCTTGACATTGTACACATCAAATTTATCATTCAGGTTGAAGTCCATTCCAGAGGCTATCTCATTCCCCAGTTCAACTAGCTCATGGCATCAACATTGTGTTGCAACTTTGTTGGGTTGCTCCTTGTTGCTACAGGCTGCATCAACTACTTCTGAAACGTTGTTGCTCTGCTCCTCATTTTTCTTGGTTGTATCATGCACCACCCCAACATTGTTGCCCTGCCCCTCATTACTCTTGGCTCTACCGAATTCTGTGGCATGTGTTTGCCTTTTGATTTCTGCAGTTTTTTCAGCTTTTGGCTGCATAGAAGATGAAAATCAATGAGGAACAGAATAATCGCTATTCGTCAATGATAATGTAAATGACAGATTATTATTATTATTATTAGGAGATATTAATATGTGAAACTAAAATCTTCTGTCGCCAAAAGCCAATTGTTGGGTCAATTAAGTTACAGAAAAAAAAACTGGACCAAAGAATTCAAAATGACAAGTTCTTTACCCAGAAAAAAAACACTTAGAATAGCCAAACAGATTATATTTGTTAAGAAATGTAAAATGATATGGATATGATTCTCATTATCTATTTTGGCCAATTGTATTATTTCCTTGTGTATTCCTGGAGGAAGTTCTAGGTCTCAATTGAAATACCCCTAACCTGGAACCAAACATAAACCAAGAAGCATAGCACTGACATTTTGACCAAGTAAAACTATTTGCTTTATATGGTCCATAAATACAATGAACAAATAGAAACAAATAATACTGTTGTTAAAGAATAGGAGTTCAGACTATTCAGTTCATCACTACATACCAATGGGTGATCAAACAATGTAGTAAGCGGCTTGCCTCTTCTGTCCTGCATTACTTTCTGCCGATTTTCGTAGAAGTCAAAGTCATCCAGTATTGATGTTTTACATGCAAAGTTCTTGAAAATGTTCAACATCTCTGTACCTTGTGAAAATTTGACCTGGATTTGAAATCATACATAATCAGTGGTAGAATTAAATCAAAATACCATCTTTACAGTACAAGAAAAACATATTTAGACAAGAATGAAACACCCTAACTGATTAGTAAAACAGAGGAAACTGAAGAATAGAATAGACAAGAACCTAAAAGTGGTTCCGATGCTTATAAAGTTGTTGCCATTTGTTTCATACAAAATAGAAGAATCAAGAGAATCATTCAGATCATGGAAGATTCATTAATCACACAGAGCACAAATAGGATTGATTGTTTCAACGGCAAGAAAAAACACATGGGCAATAGCATGAAATATTATGAACAAACAGATTTCCTGACAAATTGTCATGAAATGAGAATTAACTTACAGAGCTCAACCTCTTGCTGTAAAAAATAGCAAGCAACTCTTGCCAAGTATTGGAAGGTTACCTCTTGCGTGTCCCTGCTGTTTGTCACAGGTTTATTCTCATTATTCTCCAAAATTATATGGCGAAATTGTGGATTGGGAACATCCTTGATAATGTGCCATTTTACCGAGAAGAAACCGTTCCACTTGTCCTGTTGCCAGAAGTTCATGTTCCGGTTGAAATCTACTGGGCCAACCATCTCAGCCACACCACAAAACTGACCACTAGCATTAACCTGTAGTTTAATAATCAATATGAAAAGGTCAGAAGAAAAATAATAATGCAAATCTTTTCATAAAAGGGCCACTTCGATATGCAACTCATTAACTTGCTACGAACATGTGAAACAAAGTATGAAAAAAACAAGGCAGCACTGTGTTATCAGATAGTTAAAACAAAGGTTGCCATGTTCTACCTACATACTGGTACACCATGTTTAGACGGCTGTAATGATTACTAGAACAGAATTCTAAAAGTTCCATGGAACAAAGAAACCAAATGGCATGTTATTTTAAAATAAACAGATAAATTAGAAAGTAATCGCTTCGTGTTGTGCACTTCTCACGTGAAACTAAGTGCTCAAAAAACAGTTAGATACATTGAATAAGAACAAATGTTGGAATACAACGGGGACACTATACTCAGAGATTCAAGGTGATGTTCATGAGAAAAAATAATTCTCTAGGAACAATTAGTAGTGTGTACTTACTGAAAAGAAAAGGAAAACAGGACATTTGGTTCCTTTTTCTGCCATCCTTTCTTGTGCAAGTCTATAGGCACTGTCAAGCCTTTTATTTCCATTAGGAGTACTTGCCCAGACATTGTACTTGATACTCTTGTGAATATCATCTTCACTATAAGACTTAATTACAAAGAATAGAGCTTGTTCATACTTTGTAACAAAATCTGAAAGATTATATGCATTTTTGCTTATTGCAACATGTGAAGGTATGCTAGCGTTAGCACCCCCTGAACTTGGCAATCCAACATCAGATTGAGGGCTCAAACTGTGTTTTGAGTTATCAGTGTGGTTGTTCTCATTAGATTCAGAATCACCATGTCCATTTAACTTACTTCTCATCTTAAGCTTCTCACCGTTGTTCCAGCTTCTACCACTTTCTTTCACATTGATACCTTTGCTTTGATAAACACTGATTTTTCCTTGGTTATTACTATGCATCACAAACTTGCTAGATGGAAGATATCCTTTTGTTATGGAAGCACCAGATGCCTAGCATGAGAACAAGCATGTGAAAGTAAGTTTCCTACGTTTATGGGGCAAGGGCCAAGATGGCAAGATCAATGTTTTACAGGGTTTACCTTATTTGCACCCTTCGATGATGGGCTGCTATTAGCAGCATTTGCTACAGTTTCTAGACCTGATGATGATCCTTTGACAGTATCTGCTGCGGGTTTTGCACTGCGGGCAGCTTTCGAAGAAGGAATAGCATGCTTATTAGAAGAATATTTTGGTCTTGCAGCATAATTTGTTTGATGCACACCAACTGGATGTCCCTGAACTCCATCCAGAAGAACAAAAGAAGGGTCCCATGAGTATGCAGGTACTAGTTCAGTTCCGTAAGCAATTGGTTGAGCAAAAATGCCAGGTGTGCTTAGATCCTGTAATGGAATTGCAGTGGAGTAATATTGTTCTTTGCTGACATATTGACCATCCACACTAGCAATGCCTCCAGGAACAACCGGACTATAAGAAGCATATCCATTTTCATACCCCGGAAGATGACACAGATATGACCCATTGTCAGCTTGAACCACCTGAAATGGAACATAAGACAGATATAAAACAAGTTCTTGTGCAAACAGCTTTAACAGCTGCACAGTCAAGGAGCAGTTCATCATGGAAATGATGACACCGGAAAAGAAAGATGCCAAATAACTAAAAAAAAGCAACAATTCAGTCACCACATTTGAAATTGAGTACTTCAAACAACACTCATAATTTACACTTCATTCAAGTAGGATTGAAAAGTATATATATGAACTTGACTATAATTACTTGCATAGCAGGCATGCAACCAAAACGACTTGTCCTGCAGTACAGCAGAATAGTCATGAGGTCATGACAGCATATAGGGCGATGGCAATAAAAATTGTTTAACAAATCCTGCAGAGAGATTTTTGGCACAAGGATAACAATAGAAGAATATAGAGTGACACTAAAAATAGTAGGCCACTTTCCCAAACATGTCAAGAAAAGATGACAGCCAACAGGTGCAAAGCTCGTTGGTACCACCATAGAAACGCACAAAGTGCACCAGACTTCAAAGTTAGGACCACTGGTGGCTACAATAGGAAAGGCATATGTGAGACTTTATGAAGTACACTATTATTATAACTTACTGCTGGGTGCACCTCTAGGCCATTATATCCAACAAAGTTGCCATTCTCATCCAGTCCTCCATATGAACCTGCACTAAACAATCAAGTAGGCAAATGAATGAACTTCTTTTTTAAGAAAAAATAATCAAATCATAATCTACCTACCAGGATAATAATATCCATAGTAATACATCCCTTGGTCCCCAAAATAAGTTTCTTGGTTCATTTCAGTTTCCTTCACAGTACTAGCTGCATCTCCGGAGGAAATGCAAGATACTGCATCAGAAGAACTTGCATCTTTCTTAGCAGGCTACAAGGGTCGAATATGAAAGGCATCAAGAAGGATATAGCACAACCAACCAACCATAGGACAAAGAAGGAAATAAAGGTGTTCCTTATATGCTAAGAAGATAAGCAAGTTAGTAAATTGTGTATGGGAATGAGAATCTCACCAAGTTGACATTGCTTGCCTTGGTGCTAGCATCAATCTTCAAGCCGTCGATTGCTTCTTCGATAGCTGGATGATAGAAAAGTCAAGGTTTGCAAACAGAATATATACTTGTAAGGGTCATTGTCCACGAGTGGGGAGTGGCCAATAAAATAAGCCAACCACAACCACAGTGATGAACAGACATAACATCGGCTGATATTGTGCAGCTAATATTTGTCCTTCATCAATGGATCATAGGGATAGATCTAAAAAAAATAGATTATTATTTTATTAAAGTACATAAAATTTCATTTCTGTTTCACAAATGCAAGGGTGGTCAAGGAGCTCTAGCTGAAGTAGATTTGAGGGACTGAGACATGCGACGCCAACCTAACCAATATACAGGAATCCTTCAGCGAGGGCACCATATATTGGTGTACCTGTCAAATAAATGGGAGTTGGCTCAGCTCTCACCATCTCTGAAACCCCAATAATGAAGGGCATCTATAATAGCGTATATTACTGGATTGCTAATAGCAACCCTAACATGATTGAATGGAAAGGCTCAATAATGGCAACTGTCAGGATTAAATTTAAAATGGGTCAAAATTTTGATCAGAATTCTACACAGCCAGCACATGAAAAAAGAAGAAAAAAACTGCATAGACAATTCTGCGATAAGTTCTGGCAAACTGTGATCCAAGGGCAATCCAGATTCAAAGACTGTTTTCGTTTTCCAAAGTAACGGATAAAAACGGAGTTGAATAGCTCCAGTACCTTTTCAGATTAAAACAGCTACTGAAATTCTATTGATCCAACCAAAAAAAACTCGCAACAACAAGAATAGCAATCGCATGAGCTCCACGAATCCATCCACCGGATCCACAGAAAGAGAAAAAAATAAGCCGTACGGGGAGCGAAGAGAAATGAGAAGGAAAGGATACGCTTCTGGGCCAACTCGCCCTTGGGCTCCATGAGGCCACACCACAGCTCGCCGCAGAAGAACCCGGCGTTGCTACGCGTGTCCTCCAGCTCGACCGCGAAGTGGGGGCGCCGGGGGCCGCCGGTAACCTAAGCCTCTCTGCTCCGGCCGCCGCTGCAGAGCGCGATAAACGAGGCGTCAGCTAGACAGACATGGCACGGGGTTTGAGGCAGCACGCGAGAGCTGCTGAACGACGAGGCGAAGGCGAGGGAGTAGGTCAGTACGGCGGAGGCGGGCAGCCGACGAGGAGAGGCGTTGGAGTCGATGCGCGGGAGTAGGGGCGGAAGGCGAGGAGACGGCGGCGAGTTGCGGCGAGCGGGGTTTAATTGGTTGGGAAGCTTTTTTTTTTTTCCTGGTGGATGGATGGCGATTTTCGGTCTCTCTGCAGTTTTTGAACTTTTGATGATCCTGGAGACGAGATGGAGAGTGGAGGTCGGCTGCGTTTGTTTGTGGGTTGCTTGCAGGTTTCTTTGCAAAGAGTTTTGTAGCGTTCAGGCTGGGTATATATTTTGGCTTTCTTTAATTACAACTTTTGCATTGTATCCCACACGGCAGGAGTAGGACTGCACGACTGGGATCCTCTGCGAGTCCCGTGACATAGCCTTCTTGTTTTGAGCCATGTTTATGATTTCTAAATTTCTCAAAACTAAGAGATGTCTGCTCAGTGTCAACTATCCTACGACATTTATCTACATCTCTATGCTTGGTGTCGATCGTCAAACAACATCTATTTGTATCTATATATCTACATCTCTATTACTCTCACCTCTCTTGCTTTTCTTTAAAGTAACAATTTTTTCGTTGGTAAAGTTGTTGAAGTTTGTGGCAAAGTTGTTAGAGGTTATATAGACTTTGAATATACCACATCAGCAAAATCACCTTTAAAACCGACTTAAATGGTTATTTAGACGGTTTTCAATAGTTTGAGGGGTAGAATATCTGGTTTTATAGGTGAGAGAATAAAGTAGACAAACACCAACAATTGAAGGAGCTAAGTAGACTTTTTCCTATAACAATATAAGGGAACATGTTTCTACATCTGTTTTGGGATAAAGTTTAGGCCTGGTTCAGTTCGCGAAAATTTTTGGATTTCGCTACTGTAGCACTTTCGTTTGTTTGTGGCAGATTTTGTCCAATCATAGACTAACTAGAGTCAAAAGATTTGTCTCGTGATTTTACAGGCAAACTGTATAATTAATTTTTATTTTTGTCTATATTTAATGCTCCATGCATGTGCCGCAAGATTCGATGTAACGGAGCATCTTAAAAAATTTTAGGAACTAAACAAGGCCTTAACCTCACTTAAAGTCGGGCAGGACAATACATGGCAGACCCAGGTCCTTAGGCTTGTTGCGCAGCTGGCTTAGGGCACTCACAATACAGACTCTATTATAGAGTCTAAAGTTATTTATTACCTCGAACAATGTGGACTTAGAGTCTAAATAAGACTTGGAGTCTTATTTTTTTCTACCTCTTTCTTCAATAAATATGCTGCCACATAAGCAAAATACCATAAATAATATACAATTAATTGTTCGAACTCTGTGATAGAGTCTTGCATTGTGAGTGCCCTTAGTAGTCTATACGAGTTTACTTCTGTCCACAAAAGAATATATAACCATAAGGTAGGTGTATGTTAAACTAGTTTAATTTTAACTGAATTTATAGTAATAGTATAGTATTAACATTTATCAACTAGGTTTATCACGAAAAACATTTTATAATCAAGTTAATATTATTAATTTTATAACTTAAACATTATCATTTTTTATATAATTTGATCAAACTTTAGTATTTTATAATTTATAAAAAAGCGATAATTGTAATACGGATGAAGTACATGTCAATGGCAATGGAAAAGGCAGACGACGCTACAGGACGAAGCTGGATGCAGACGAGAATTCGGTGTCAAGCGTAGGCGTGGGCGGCGGTGCAAGTTGCGGGGAGGATCGCCGGTGCGGCAGCAGGCAAGGCAAGAGGGGGAATAGGCTAGGAAAGCGGCGAATTCCGGCACTAGAAGGCAGGGGAAGCAGGTGCAGGACCACGGAAACCCGTTGCGAAACGAACCAAACGGCCGGCGATCGCGATCGCGATCGCGATCTTGTCCCGGGGGAGTGAGTGCGGCGGTGAGCCCCCATGCTAGATTAGATGCTAAACAACACTACCCATGTAGCATCATGGTTTTCTCTATATATTTCTTCCACGGCAACAAAGCATGTATATTATATTAGTTTTAGTTGCTGAATGAACTGAGAAAAGTGGAAGGGCGAGCAAGCGCAATGCAATGGTCACCCCACTGTGCCATTATTATTTATAAAGGAGACTCTTTGCCTTGCCACCTTTCGATCGATGCCAGAAAAGAGAAAGGCACCAAGTGGTGACTAGACAGTAGACACGTACTAGTACTAGTACAATGGGGAGGCATTTTGTGTGATGCTCCACTAGCCTCGAGAGAAAGAAAGAAAGGGCAGGCAGCAAGGGAAAAGGGAGAGGAGCTAGCCACAAAGGATAACCAAAGTGCTCGCAGGCAATTTTTCCTCTCATCTGATTTGACATCGGCAGAAAAGAAATTTTGAGTGCTAGATAGAAGTGCCCATAATAATTCCTTATCGTGTTGGTTTTCCCTCCCCCAAGGGCTCACAGAGACCATCCGTTCTTAAACTTTGGTCAGTTCTTGGTTCTTCTTGCTTTCTTTCTCCCATCTCTCATAGAAATAAAAAAGAAAGAAAAAAAAGTGGATATATATATATATGATATATATAGCCCTTGCTTCTTCTATCCTAAAATAGATGTCGTTCTTATTTCTCGAAAATAGTCAAAACACTTTTAACTTTAACCAAACATATAAAGGAAATATAAATATTTATAATATATAATTATTATCATTAGATAGATCTTCGAATCTATTTTCATAATAAACTTACTAGGATATATAAATGTGTTGCTAATACTTTTTTACAAACATAGTTAAACTTAGAAATACCATAGTAATATTTATTTTGGGATGGAGGAAGTACTTTCAAGAAGAAAAATGTTTACCTTTTCTATTCTAAGGCATCTTTTCCATTGTGTCAAAATAAAAGGATTCCATCTTCTCTTTAAAAAAGAGCTGATTCCCTAACAATTTATTTTTTTCCCTTTTATTGCCGTGGAATATATCTTGTCCCGTCGGCCAAGCAGGGTACCATCCATACCATATGATCATCACCTCTCCCTGGGGAAATGAAAATTCGGCATGGAATATATCTATCTCCTTGGGGACCTACATGGATACGCTCGTGTAGCCGTGATGTCACCACCTGCTGTACTGGGTCTGGGCTCTGCCAAGGGATGATGCCCTACACCAGGTCACGGCAAACGCTGGTGTCCAACCATGTTTCCCGGGCGGCGTTTCAGTTGAACATTTGCCCAACTTATTTTGTCGGCTGATGCCTCGAACGTGTCGACCCAACAAACATATAACCTTCATAATGCTGCGCAGTTCGCATCCATTTGGTAAGGCCTTGTTTAGTTCCTAAAAGATTTTGCAAAATTTTTCAGATTCTTCATTACATCAAATTTTTAGACGTATACATGAAGTATTAAATATAGATAAAAATACAAACTAATTGCACAGTTTAGTCGGAATTGACGAGACGAATCTTTTGAGTCTAGTTAGTTCATGATTAGAAAATATTTATCAAATACAAACGAAAGTGCTATAGTGTCGATTCTCAATATTTTTTAAACTAAACAAAGCCTAAACACACGTCAACGGCCGTGTTCGCGAAAAAGAATATGACTCCCTCCGTAAAGAATTAATTCTTATAATTCGTGCTAGTCAAACTTTTTTAAATTTAACTAACTTTATAAAAAAATAACAATATCTATGATATAAAATGCGCATCATATGAAAAGATATTCTACGATGAATCTAATGATACTAATTTAATGCTATAAATCTTAGCATTTTTCTAAAAAAATTATTAAACTTTAAAATGTTTGACTTAAAACAACTCTAGAAATTGACTCTTTCGTGGATGAAGGGAGTATCTATGTATTTTTGTACTTCTGCCTCTAAAAATTATAGATTGATACTTATGATTAATCTATTTTTTGTGATATATTAAAATAGACTCTTAATGTAATCGGAGCAAACACTGAAAGTCCCTTTATATCATTTCTAATTGATAGAAATAGAAATTTTGGTTACAAAAATATCCTCTAGCAATTTCTTTATTTAGAATCTCTGAATACAGTATTCTCTATTCTAAATTTCTTGTTAACCAAATACGCAGAATGAGGCTAACTCTCTAGAATACGCATAAGATATAGAAAAGTTGTTAAATGATGGAAAGATATAGAAAACATTTTCCATGTCTTATGAGCACTCTAGAGTTCATTCTCGCTCTCCATATTTAATTACAAGAAATCTAAATTATGATGATTATATCTAGAGATCTAACTAAAGAAGTTGTTGAAGGTTTTTATATATGGGAACATATCTAGTGCAAACCACAACCTCCGTGAAAACCTGTGCAAACCATGGCAAAAAAATCGTCTAAATTCATAAAAAAAATCACACATGTGGATGATTTGATGATACACAACATTGTAAAATATCTTGTCCAAACTCAACTTTGTTTGTGAGATATAAAAATAACAAATTTCAAGCCAGAAAGGTGTCCACAAGATTTGCTAGAAATTTGTTATTTTGAGTTTGGATAAGATATTTTACAAGGTTGTGTATCATCATATCATCTATATGTGTGATTTTTTTGGTGAATTTAGATGAATTTTCTGCCATGGTTTGCACAGGTTTTCACGGAGTATATAAATGTATATTCCTATCATCAGTTAGGAAGGATATACAAAGATTTTTTAGTAGCTCTTAGTCTGAAATTCTATACTTGAGATGGCCCTCGGAAAGGTAGATGTGCCAAGCAAGGCTTCACGAGCTGTGCGTATTGAAAACTTCAAAATTGACACTTTATACAAACTTCAAGGGAGTCTCTATATCCTTACTGAATATCAGGAATAGAGATTTTGATAAAAAATACCCCTCAAAAAGCTTCTTTACTTTGTTATTTAAATATAAGCATTCTTTATTCTAGGTTTCTTGCTAGATAAAGATGGAAAGTAAGAATGACTCTCTAGAGTGCGCACATGATATAGAAAAGTTGTTAGAGTTGTGTAGAGTGAAAAAATATAAAAACAATTTTTATGCATATGACTATCCAAATGGTGATTTAGAGTGAGTTTAAAAAAATCTTAGACATGCTCCGCATCCAACTTTTTAGGCTCGGTTTGGATATTTTCATGCTACTTGAAATTAGCAGAACCATTAATAACAAGTTTAAGCAATGTAAACAACAGTTCTTCAGTTTGAAAAGTCATGACTGAAATTATTGTTGGCTAATTTATTATGAGAAGACAAGCGGCTGCACAAGATGATTCTTCGCGTAAGACTCTTTTTTTAAAAAAAATCAACCGAGGAGGAGAGCTGCCGATATATATTGATAAGAAGAAATTGCAGACAGGACAAAACAACATCTTGGGAAGAACTTTATACATACAACAACAACAAAAAAAAGTGTAGATTATGAATCTCTGATCTATCTAAAACGAGGTAAAACTACGCATGAGCTAGACACGACTTCTTGCCTGGAGAGCTTGGTCATGTCTCATGCCCCTATACTAGTACAGGACGATGCTATTTGGTGTGTTCACTATAACAGGCTTTGTGTGAGAAAAAAAATATGGCACATGCCCTCGACAGGTCTAGCCAGGACAGAATAACCCTGCTTTTTCCAAAAGATGTGTGTCGTCTCTTTTGCAAGGATTTCCGAAAGGTAACACTAAACACATGCGCCAGATCAAAACCGTCCATAAAACCCGATCGCAAACGGCATACGGATCTGCCAGGTACTCTGCTTGATTTCAGTTGGTGACCACGTCGGTGCACCTGCAGGCCTCGGCGGATCACAGACAGGTGAAGATTGAAAAACATGGTCTTTTCTCGATCTTTGCCAGTATGTGTCTGCCCGTCCTCGTCTCGGTAAGCCGTCGCGTGCCGGTGCCGCTGCTAGCCGGCCGGCCACGCGACGGCGACACGTAGAAGCATCTCTGCGTTGCCGTGCCCTGCACAGCTTCAAATTCAGGGCTTATTTAGTTCATTCTGAAAACCAAAAAGTTTTCAAGATTTCCTGTCACATCGAATCTTGTGGCATATGCATGAAACATTAAATATAAACGAAAACAAAAACTAATTACACAGTTTAGCTGTAAATCACAAGACGAATCTTTTAATCCTAGTTAGTCTATGATTAGATAATATTTGTCACAAACAAACGAAAGTGCTACGGTACCGAAAACTTTTAACTTTTCGAAACTAAACAAGGCCCGGGACTTGGCGCGACGGACTGTGGACTGCGTCTGCTGGCTTACTTGGCAACCACATACTAGCATCAGGTTCGTGCAAGCTGCTTACTCCAATGAGCCTTTTTTCAGTCGAGCGCAGATTGTACATTCCTGATGATCAGATCACCAAAGCAAGGTAAGATTAATAGACGTCCTAGGCACAAGGTACTATTAGTACGAAAAAAAAGGCTGAAAAAATGGCAAAGACATCAGGTCGAAGAGCGTGTCTGAGGCCTGAACTAGTAGGTCGATAATGACACACGCGCGATGGCTTTGGAGCTGCCTTGTAGTTGGCAGGTACGGACCCCGGGCCTAACCTAACCACTGCAGATTAAGGGTGTGCCAACAACCAAGGAGCGTGCTGTTTCTAAGCATATGCATATGGCCGGAACACGGACACTGTGGCGTGTGGGCGTGGAGCTGGTGATCGGTCACCATCGGCTCAGTAGCACCAAATCAAGCCGCAAATAGCCTATCGGTGGTTTAGGCCTCCACGATGATGTTCTGAGCGAGAGATCAATGCCCAGCCCAGCTAAGAATAATGCTGCTAATCATTGTCGTTATAATCGAGGAGGCGGTCAAGATGCTCTTCCATCGACGTGGCCGCGAAGGTAGTTTAACTCATATTTCTATCATTTTTGTGGAGTTATCTATCAAATCTGTTATCTATTCAGCAGTGTTTTTCTCTCTTATAGAAACCAATGAATAACACTTTCAGCAGCCAAACGGACAGGCTTGTCTGTTTTGACGAGCGGAGTCTTCTAGTTTTGGTTCGCTGTTTCAGTGAGCAAGGTCGCAGTCATTTGAGACATGATTCGTTGGGCGCACATGGCATAGAACCAGAAGGAACCAATTTTTTTAAGTATTTTCTGGACTAATTAAAAAATCTGAACAAATTTCAAGCAGTTGTGGAACAAGGACTTTTGATTAAGGGGGTGTCAAACAATACGATGATACCTTATAAATGAGATAAATAAGTACATCATGTATGTCTCAATGATTTTTTTTCAATGTTTTACATATGTATTTAGGCCTTGTTTACTTCCACTCAAAATCCCAAAATTTTTTGTAACACTCTCGTGTTAAGCGAACTAAAACATGGCATGTCATCATGAGCATGGCATAGTTGATTGATAAGTAAACCCTGATGCATCAACTTAAAATAAGTTTATTTTGGATGAATGTGTTTAGGAATTTAAAGTGTGTTTATTTTATGTATGGATGCTTGTTTTGGAGTTTAAAAACCTTGGGTGAAAGTTTTTCCGAAAGACTTAGGGGGGGAACCCTAGTTTTCAAAATCCTAGATTTACCCCCTTTTATGTAATTCAAAAACCAAGCAAAATTTGAAGTTGAGTTCAAAAGAAAAGTTGTAGATCTTGTTAATATGTACAACTTTGGTGTTTTGAGTTTTTAAAGATTTAGTACAAAATCCAAAGTAATTTTGAAAATACAGATTTCCGGAAAGTGTCCCCTTTTCAAACTTAAATCTCCAATTCAAAATCTGTTTGGAATTTTGAAAAATGGTCAACATGAAAGTTGACTTTCATGTTGGGAGTTTTTCAAGTTGTTACACAAAATCAAAAGTAATTTTGGAAATTCTGTTTTGCCCCGATTCAAAAATTTGGAATTTCTTTGATTTGAGTTTGAATTTCAAAACTGTTTGGCCAATTTAGCTAACTTCCACTCAGATTTGGCTCTGGCCACCAAAAGATGTTTTGTAGCTCACAAAATTTTGTACAACTTTTATTTTGATGAAATTTTGACTTCTATTCAAAGTTTGGTTGCATTTCACAAAAAGACAGAGAGTACTTTGGGAGAAAGGGGGGGATAAGCTTTGGCTCCTGTTCATGGCGGTGGACAGCCGAGAGTTGATCGGTGAATGCCAGCGCATGGCCACCGTTTTACCTCGTCCACGCGCGTGTTCACGTCCGTGACGATGTGGAGCACCTGTTGGCAACCAGGAGCGCGACGTGCCCTTCTCTCCTGCGAGCACCGACCTCTTTTCTGCCACCGGAGCACCAAGGAGCAGCACCTCGTCCCCATCCAAATTGGCCGTGCTCGATCCTCCTCGCATCAAATTGAGCTGTCCACGATGTTCGCCACCTCCTTGCGAACCCAGAGCACCACCAAGTCCACTCCATAAACCTCTCAATCGCCGGGACGTCACCATCTTCTCCATCTCCGGCCAGAACCGCCGCCGAGAAGCTCCCTCCATGGCCACGTGATTCTAGTAAGTGGCACGTGTTCCTCGTGGTTGTTTCCGGTTTCTCTTCCGCTCCTTCAGCTCATGCGTTCACTCTTTCGTCTTGGACGCGGGCAGGATCGCCGGAACAAAGTCGTGGAGCTCAGAGCGTCCGTCGGCAACACTGCCTCCGTCGCCAGCAACTTCAGCTGCTTCCCCGAGCCTTGCAGCGTGAGCACCACCCTCCCCAACCCCTGTGGAAGCTCACTAGGCCGTCAGCTTGCGCTCTATCGGGTCCTGATGGCCGGACGATGGTCGGTCATGGCGGTCGTCCGCCGGTGACGCGATTGGGATAGACAGAGAGCGGTAGAGCGCGAGCAAGTGGTAGGAATCGATCCGCGGAAGTGAGACGGAGCTGACGCGCACGCGCGCGGAGGCCGAGGACCTCGCTATCGGCCGCCGGAGTCGCGGCCGAGCCGCCGCGCGTGAACGGGACGGAGCTGACAGGTGGGGTCTGCCTGTCAGCGTCCCGCGTGAGGGAGAGGGCGCGGGCGTGCGCAGCACAAGTTCGGGCCGGCCTGTGGGCCTTTTTGGCTGGGCCTCGCCCAGTTTCGAATTGCTTTTCTTTTTCCTTTTTTGTTTAAAAATGGTTGATGTTTGAATTTCTGCCATAAATTGTTTGGTGATCCAAAAATGATGAAAATTTTTGTATAGGCTCCCTGAAATATTTAGAACCCAATAAAAATATTAGATTCCATTTTCTGATAGTTTGCATGTATATGAAAATTGCCCCTGTTTATTAATGAATAAACCTTCCATGAATTTTAACAATTTATAGATATATCCAAAAATCATGAAATTTAATATGTGAACTTGTGTTAATATTATCTAGCTTCAGAAATTATTTCAGTTATTTTTGATAAAGTATGCTCTGTTTCTTAATAAAGCTATTTAAATGCTTATAAAAGAAATAGAAATAATTAATCCCTTTAGGATTTGGGTGATATTTTAGATTGTTTGACAACCAGTGGTCACTTAGCATAACATGCTCCCTGGTTATGATTTTTTTTATATATATGATCTTTATTGTTTGATAGATACCCAATATTGCTTAATGAAAATAATAAAACTTGTTTAGAAATAATCTATGTTTTTGGGTAGCTAAGTTAGTTGTTTCTATACCGTGAAGGTAAATTGTACTCGAGATAGTCATGTTTATTGTTGTCATCCAAGAACATGTAACCTGTCTTTACCATGCCATGAGAATATCATAATCATGCATATGCACTTTTACGTATAGAATACGCTCCGGAAGAATATGATCCCCAGTGGGTTTCTTCCGAGTTTGTGGATCCTTCGAGTGTTGTTGAGTTGCCGAACTTCCCTTCCGGTCAAGGCAAGCCCCGGACATTAAACCCTATCCTTGTATTTTCATAAAGTTATTTATATCACTTGAGTTAATATGATGCATTAGGTGAATAGGAGTTGAATGAATCCTATTTGCTGCATTATCTACCTTGATGATTTCAATATTAACCTTGATACTTGCTTTATAAAAATGCTTAGTATGCTTAGCCCTGCTCATTAGATAAGTTTTCAAATGAGAAAGTTTGAAGGGTTGTTGTGGCATATTTTTTGGTTAATAATGTTTCAATTTGAGACCGGTCGGTGGACTTGCTTTAAGAATGGAGTCTTAAAGTAGTGTCTCCAACTGTGTCGATTAAGGACCGTACCGTTGATTGGCCTGTTGTGATTGAGAAATTTGAGTACAGCCCACATGCGCTGGTAAGCCTTACCTATAGCTATTCTGATACTTGAGAACGGCTAACCGCGTACTGGGAGTGGAGAGATGGCGAGAGTAGCGTGTACCCACCTTACGGATCTGAGATGACCGGGAAACATCTAGATTGGCTGTAGGATGGTGGTGTACTGTACTCTCGGGTGACGCTGGACCCGTTCTTGTATGGGAGGATCTATAGAAACAGGTTGACATATGCAAGATTAAGTTCTACATATGTCGTGTGGTACTGAATCCCCAGCTGGGTTTAATCGATTCGAATCGCCGTGTTTCCTCGGATATGGAGCCTCAATCCTCGTACCATCATCGTAGTAGTAAGTGAATCTTTGGTATAAGAAAAAAGGTGATTTGTTTATGAAAGTTGGATAATGATCTTGGCTAGTTATAAGTGATAATCTTGAGTTAAAACTTGAAAGTAGGCTTTACTCTTAGTAAGCTTTTATGCAAAAGAAATACTTGATCTTGATAAAGCTTTACCTTGAACCCCTATAGCCTGCATACCTGAGTCTCCACCTCTTTATTAGTCGGTTAAGTCTTGTTGAGTACTTTTGTACTCAGGGTTTATTAACCCCTGTTGCAGGTGAACCCTTTGATAATCCTTTTGATGGTCATGGTTACTTTACTCTTGTGGAGGAGAGTTATGATGATGATGAATCTGATGAGTGACTTTGGGCAAGTAAAATTTGTTGTGTGATCTATGGTTTATGTAATATAAAGTTCCGAAGCTTTTTATGTATCAAATACTTATGGTTTGTAAACTATGAACTTAAGTTTCAATCTACGTTATGTAAAATTTCCGCTTTTACTCTGATTTCTCTTATCTATGAAATGTTGTAATACTGTGATGCTTGATGAGGGAATTCCTGAAAAGAATGTTACGTGGATGATTCGGGTTTCCCGAGGACACCCGACAGACTTCTTGAGTCATTTGGAACTCATGCACGTCGATCAGAAGTCTTTGGGACAATGATGTGTGCATGTGGGCCACTTAATTCAGGAGGTTCTGCCACAGCTGGTATCAGAGCAGGTTTCCCTTAGAAAGTATAACAGTATTCATTTAAAAAATTTCAAAAGCTTTTGAGTCAAACCAAATTTCAAATTAGTTTGAGTCCAAATTGCTTCTAAGCTTGTCGTATGCTTCTAACTTGTCTCAATTCATTCTTTAGACTTATCCTTCTCTCTAAATGGATATGTTCTTAGTATAATTATGGTAATATTTATATACAAGGAACAATGTTTATAATATTGCCCTAATTATGAAAAGCAAGTTTATGCACTTTTATATCAAGTGACTAATTTAAAGCTAATTAATTGTTTGATGTATGCTTTGTTCGTAAGTACGTTTCATGCATCATTATTGAAAACATGTAATTGACTTTCCTCCTTAAAGTTGTTAATAATTAGAGGTAATATGTTTATCTAATTGTAAAACTCTATCCTTTAACCTTGGAACATATATAGTTCTAATATTCAAAATAAAAATATTTTGGCAGATGGCTCGTACCCGCCTAACCGCTCGCAAGTCCACCGGAGGTCGTGTCCCAAGGCACCAGTTGGCATCAAGGGATCCGCCACCCTCCGACAGCAGCGACAGCAGCACTGACAACTCCAGCGATGGAAACGGGAGTGACACCAGCGGAGGTCCTCCTTCGCCAAGGACCTACAGGCTTATGAAGAATGATATGCGCCTGATGCTCACTGACAACATCAACATGGAAGTTCAGCTGTACCATATGGCGGGGTATGTGGTCAATCTTGAGGCCTATACCAACATCCTCCATGAGGAAGTGCACCAGCTGCAGGATGCCCTCAATCCATCCGAGGCTCCTGAAGCAGCAGAGGAAGGACCAGTTGTCATCCAAGTGGATAGTGATACTTCTGAGGATGAAGCAGAAGAACCAGGAACTCCCACTCCAGATGAGGATGTTACCACCAGTGAGTCGGATATGGATGACGACTAGGTGTTGAGAAGGCAAGAAGTATGACCTAGTGTGATCTTCTGACTTTGTAACTTAGTTAGTCAGAAAACCTCTAGTATGGGAAGTGTGTAAGATAGTGGTTTCGGTAGTCCTGCCCAGGAGCGGACTTGTATGATAAATAAGATGAACGTGTTTGTGCTATGTAAGTCATGATGTATGATGTTTAAGTAAGTATGTTAATCGAAGTATGATGTGTTTTTAAACAGATGTCTGCTAACAACCATGGAGCTAGTTCTTCCCAGGGTGGGGATGATTTTCCTAATGCACCACCAGTTCCACCCTCTTTGGCTGATGCAATTGCAGCATTGGTCAATGCAACAACACTGTTAGCACAGAACCAGAATGTTGGTCAGCGTGGCCGTGGTCGAAATAACCGAGAAGAAACCACATATGTTGACTTCACAGATACTCGTCCCCCAGTATTCACAAAAGCTGATGAACCTCTCGAAGCTGAGGATTGGCTTCGCACTATGGAGCAAAAGTTCAGTCTCATCAACTGTACTGAAACTCAGAAGCCAGCTTTCGCCGCTCAGCAGCTGAGAGGAGCAGCAGGGGTTTGGTGGGAAAACTTGCTGGCTGTTCAACCAGCCCGCCACCGAATCACTTGGGGAGAATTCAAGGAAGCCTTCAGGGCTCATTACATTCCCAAGGGAGTTATGAAAATGAAGCTCGAAGAGTTCTTAGCTCTCCGTCAGGGGGATGACTCAGTCATACAGTATATTGGAAAGTTTAATCATCTGTCCCAATATGCAATTGAGCAAGTCAACACTGATGAAAAGAAGAAGGATTGTTTCATGAGAGGCTTGAATACAAAGCTTCAGCTAATGATGGCATCATGTGGCAATATATCTTATCATGAGGCAGTGAACATTGCTATCTCCAGTGAAGAAAAGAACCGCAAACATAAGGAGGCTAAGAAGAAGAAGGGGTTTGTCTCAGGGTCCGGATCATCTGGCGGCAACAAGAAGCGTCAGAGGCTTGTATATCATCCAGCTCAGCAGTTCCGCCCATCTTATCGCCCTTCTTATCAGCCGCCTCAGCAGCAGAATATGCAGAGGACTTTTGCAAGGCCGACAGTGCCATTCAATGTTCAACGCCAGCCAAATGTTCCTGCCATCCGTCCGCCAATGCCACAAGCTGCAAACAACCCTTGTTACAATTGTGGGAAGAGTGGACATTTTTCTCGTGAATGTCCATATCCAAGGCAAAATATCTCAAATGTCAATGCACCAAGGCCAGTTGGAAATCAGCAAGCAAATCAAAACAAAGGTAATGCCCAGAATCAGCAGAAGGGTAAGGGTACTCAGAAAACAGGAAGGGTTTTCCATACTCAAGTTGAAGCTATACCTGAGGGAGAACCAGTGATGCTTGGTATGTTCCCTGTTGCCCAACACTCAGCGCTTACACTTTTTGATTCTGGTGCATCACATACTTTCATGAATAGAGCATTTGCGGAAAAGCATAATATACCTATTGGTGCAACCAAAGATGAGTTCTTTATACAGTCACCTGGGGGTCGACTATGCACTAAGGAGATGGTACATCAGGTACCAATAGACTTGGGTGGATATATATTTCCAACATCCATGATAGTGTTAAAAGATCCAAGTATAGATGTGATCTTGGGTATGAACTGGATGAGTCAGAGAGGTGCAGTTATAGACACCTTAAATAGAACCATCAAGGTTAACTTACCTGATAGCAAGTCTCAACTTCTTATCCATCTTCCTACCCTTAAGAGAGCAGTTGAGCAAGTATGTGCTATCTCTGTCAAGGAAATCAAGGACATTCCAGTGGTCTGTGAGTTTCCTGATGTGTTTCCAGAGGATTTACCTGGTTTGCCACCTGATCGTGATGTGGAGTTTGAAATAGAGCTCAAGCCAGGGACAACACCAATATCCAGAAGAGCTTATAGAATGCCACCAAAAGAATTAGCAGAACTAAAAACTCAGTTGCAAGAATTGATGGATAAAGGTTTCATTCGACCTAGTTCATCACCATGGGGTTGTCCGGCAATCTTTGTGAAGAAAAAGGACAATACCTTGAGGTTATGTGTGGACTATCGTCCTTTGAATGAAGTAACAATCAAAAATAAGTATCCTTTGCCCCGTATTGACCTTCTCTTTGATCAACTAACTGGTGCTAAGGTATTTTCGAAGATAGACTTGAGATCTGGGTATCATCAAATTAAGATCAAGCCAAAAGATGTTCCAAAAACAGCATTCACTACCCGATATGGTTTGTATGAATATCTGGTCATGTCTTTTGGTCTGACAAATGCCCCAGCACATTTTATGTACTTGATGAATTCAGTGTTTATGCCAGAGTTAGATAAATTCGTGGTGGTATTCATTGATGACATTCTCATCTATTCCAAAACTAAAGAAGAGCATGAAGAGCATCTCAGGATAGTGTTGACTCGCCTGAGAGAACATCAGTTATATGCTAAGTTTAGCAAGTGTGAATTCTGGATAGATGAAGTTCAATTTTGGGTCATGTCCTGTCAGCTGAAGGTGTTGCAGTAGATCCAAGCAAAGTTCAGGAAGTTCTGGACTGGAAGTCACCAATTTCAGTACATCAAGTTCGGAGTTTCTTAGGATTAGCAGGGTATTATCGCAGGTTTATCCCTGACTTCTCCAAGATCTCTAAACCAATGACAACACTGCTGAAGAATGATACCAAGTTTGTGTGGTCATCCGAGTGTGAAGAAGCTTTTCGGACTTTGAAAAAGTTGTTGACCACTGCACCAGTGCTAGCTCAACCTGATATTGAAAAATCTTTTGATGTGTATTGTGATGCTTCAGGCAAAGGCATTGGGTGTGTACTAATGCAAGAAGGCAGAGTCATATGCTTCACGACAACTTAAGCGTCATGAAGAGCATTATCCAACTCATGATCTAGAGTTGGCAGCTGTAGTCCATGCTCTGAAGATCTGGCGACATTATCTATTGGGCAATACTTGTCATATATATACTGATCATAAGAGTTTGAAATACATCTTTACTCAGTCAGAGTTGAATATGCGCCAGAGAAGATGGTTAGAACTGATAAAAGATTATGATATTGAGGTACATTATCACCCAGGCAAAGCCAATGTGGTGGCAGATGCACTCAGTCGAAAGAGTCATTGCAATTGTCTGGAAGTCAAGCCTATAGACCTTACCTTATGTTATGAATTTGAAAAGTTAGGTCTTGAGATGATTCCACAAGGGAGTTTGACAAATATGACAGTTCAGTCATCCATCAAAGATCAGATTATTACAGCCCAGCAAGAAAATAAGGGTATAATTTTTTTGAAAAGAAAGGTTCAGTCTGAACCAAATTCTAAGTTCAGAATAGATGAAGCTGGAGTGATTTGGTTCAAGGATCGTTTAGTAGTTCCAAAAGTCCCTGAACTCAGAAAACAAATTCTTGATGAAGCTCATGTAACAAGACTTTCAATCCATCCAGGTAGTAATAAGATGTATCATGATCTAAAACAAAGATTCTGGTGGACTAAGATGAAGCTTGAAATTGCTAGTTATGTGGCTAGATGCGATACTTGTCAAAAAGTGAAAGCAGTTCATCTTAGGTCTGCTGGAGAATTGCAACCGTTGCCAATTCCATCTTGGAAATGGGATGACATTAGTATGGACTTCATAGTAGGTTTACCCAGAACATCGAGAGGGTTTGATTCCATATGGGTCATTGTTGATCGCCTAACCAAATCGGCCCATTTCATTCCAGTAAGAAAGGATTATCGAGCTTCTGACTATGCTAAGATATACTTTAACAGAATTGTGAGTCTACATGGTGTTCCAAAGACTATTGTATCTGATAGAGGGACACAATTTGTGAATGCTTTCTGGAAGCACTTGCATAAGTCCTTAGGTACCAAGCTTCTGCATAGTACAGCTTATCATCCACAGACTGGAGGTCAGACTGAAAGAGTCAATCAGATCTTAGAAGATATGTTAAGATCTTGTGTGCTCAGTTATTCAGAGAAGTGGCACGAATGTTTGCCTTTAGCAGAATTCTCTTATAATAATAGTTATCAAGAGAGCATTAAGATGGCACCATTTGAAGCTCTATATGGCAGAAGGTGCAGGACACCTTTGAATTGGTCAGAACCTGGAGAACATAGTCTCTTCGGGGTTGACTTAGTCAAAGAAGCCGAAGAGAAAGTCAGGCTCATTCGAGAGAACATGAGGATAGCACAGTCCCGGCAAAAGAGTTATGCTGATAAGAGACGTCGATCTCTTACCTTTGAGGTTGGTGATTATGTATACCTCAAAGTGTCACCTATGAAAGGAGTCACTCGATTTGGAGTAAAAGGAAAGTTGGCACCTCGATATATAGGTCCATATCAAATCCTTGAAAGATGTGGAAAGGTGGCATATCGTCTAGATTTACCACCACAGTTGTTATCAGTTCACAATGTGTTCCATGTCTCTCAATTAAAGAAATGTCTTCAAGTGCCTGATCATATCATTCCTGTTGAAGGAATTGAGTTAAAGCCTGATCTGACATATTCAGAATATCCTATCAAGATTCTGGATCAAAAAGATCGAGTCACTCGTAGAAGAACTATCAAATACTACAAGGTGCAATGGAATCAACATACTGAAGATGAAGCCACGTGGGAATCCGAAGAGTTTCTCTTAGAAAGTTTTCCTGAGTTCCTTTCTTGTGTGCTATCCTTGTAATCTGTAGTGTTATGATCTACCCCTGTTTTTGTAAAAGTTGGTTTTGGAAGTGCTTGATAAACTTCCTCTTCCATTAGTTAGTCTTCAAGTTAAATCTCGGGACGAGATTTCTTTAAGGGGGAAAGAGCTGTAACACTCTCGTGTTAAGCGAACTAAAACATGGCATGTCATCATGAGCATGGCATAGTTTATTGATAAGTAAACCCTGATGCATCAACTTAAAATAAGTTTATTTTGGATGAATGTGTTTAGGAATTTAAAGTGTGTTTATTTTATGTATGGATGCTTGTTTTGGAGTTTAAAAACCTTGGGTGAAAGTTTTTCCGAAAGACTTAGGGGGGGAACCCTAGTTTTCAAAATCCTAGATTTACCCCCTTTTATGTAATTCAAAAACCAAGCAAAATTTGAAGTTGAGTTCAAAAGAAAAGTTGTAGATCTTGTTAATATGTACAACTTTGGTGTTTTGAGTTTTTAAAGATTTAGTACAAAATCCAAAGTAATTTTGAAAATACAGATTTCCGGAAAGTGTCCCCTTTTCAAACATAAATCTCCAATTCAAAATCTGTTTGGAATTTTGAAAAATGGTCAACATGAAAGTTGTAGGGCTTGAAAAGTTGAACAACTTTCATGTTGGGAGTTTTTCAAGTTGTTATACAAAATCAAAAGTAATTTTGGAAATTCTGTTTTGCCCTGATTCAAAAATTTGGAATTTCTTTGATTTGAGTTTGAATTTCAAAACTGTTTGGCCAATTTAGCTAACTTCCACTCAGATTTGGCTCTGGCCACCAAAAGATGTTTTGTAGCTCACAAAATTTTGTACAACTTTTATTTTGATGAAATTTTGACTTCTATTCAAAGTTTGGTTGCATTTCACAAAAAGACAGAGAGTACTTTGGGAAAAAGGGGGGGATAAGCTTTGGCTCCTGTTCATGGCGGTGGAAAGCCGAGAGTTGATCGGTGAATGCCAGCGCATGGCCACCGTTTTACCTCATCCACGCGCGTGTTCACGTCCGTGACGATGTGGAGCACCTGCTGGCAACCAGGAGCGCGACGTGCCCTTCTCTCCTGCGAGCACCGACCTCTTTTCTGCCACCGGAGCACCAAGGAGCAGCACCTCGTCCCCATCCAAATTGGCCGTGCTCGATCCTCCTCGCATCAAATTGAGCTGTCCACGATGTTCGCCACCTCCTTGCGAACCCAGAGCACCACCAAGTCCACTCCATAAACCTCTCAATCGCCGGGACGTCACCATCTTCTCCATCTCCGGCCAGAACCGCCGCCGAGAAGCTCCCTCCATGGCCACGTGATTCTAGTAAGTGGCACGTGTTCCTCGTGGTTGTTTCCGGTTTCTCTTCCGCTCCTTCAGCTCATGCGTTCACTCTTTCGTCTTGGACGCGGGCAGGATCGCCGGAACGAAGTCGTGGAGCTCAGAGCGTCCGTCGGCAACACTGCCTCCGTCGCCAGCAACTTCAGCTGCTTCCCCGAGCCTTGCAGCGTGAGCACCACCCTCCCCAACCCCTGTGGAAGCTCACTAGGCCGTCAGCTTGCGCTCTATCGGGTCCTGATGGCCGGACGATGGTCGGTCATGGCGGTCGTCCGCCGGTGACGCGATTGGGATAGACAGAGAGCGGTAGAGCGCGAGCAAGTGGTAGGAATCGATCCGCGGAAGTGAGACGGAGCTGACGCGCACGCGCGCGGAGGCCGAGGACCTTGCTATCGGCCGCCGGAGTCACGGCCGAGCCGCCGCGCGTGAACGGGACGGAGCTGACAGGTGGGGTCTGCCTGTCAGCGTCCCGCGTGAGGGAGAGGGCGCGGGCGTGCGCAGCACAAGTTCGGGCCGGCCTGTGGGCCTTTTTGGCTGGGCCTCGCCCAGTTTCGAATTGCTTTTCTTTTTCCTTTTTTGTTTAAAAATGGTTGATGTTTGAATTTCTGCCATAAATTGTTTGGTGATCCAAAAATAATGAAAATTTTTGTATAGGCTCCCTGAAATATTTAGAACCCAATAAAAATATTAGATTCCATTTTCTGATAGTTTGCATGTATATGAAAATTGCCCCTGTTTATTAATGAATAAACCTTCCATGAATTTTAACAATTTATAGATATATCCAAAAATCATGAAATTTAATATGTGAACTTGTGTTAATATTATCTAGCTTCAGAAATTATTTCAGTTATTTTTGATAAAGTATGCTCTGTTTCTTAATAAAGCTATTTAAATGCTTATAAAAGAAATAGAAATAATTAATCCCTTTAGGATTTGGGTGATATTTTAGATTGTTTGACAACCAGTGGTCACTTAGCATAACATGCTCCCTGGTTATGATTTTTTTATATATATATGATCTTTATTGTTTGATAGATACCCAATATTGCTTAATGAAAATAATAAAACTTGTTTAGAAATAATCTATGTTTTTGGGTAGCTAAGTTAGTTGTTTCTATACCGTGAAGGTAAATTGTACTCGAGATAGTCATGTTTATTGTTGTCATCCAAGAACATGTAACCTGTCTTTACCATGCCATGAGAATATCATAATCATGCATATGCACTTTTACGTATAGAATACGCTTCGGAAGAATCTGATCCCCAGTGGGTTTCTTCCGAGTTTGTGGATCCTTCGAGTGTTGTTGAGTTGCCGAACTTCCCTTCCGGTCAAGGCAAGCCCCGGACATTAAACCCTATCCTTGTATTTTCATAAAGTTATTTATATCACTTGAGTTAATATGATGCATTAGGTGAATAGGAGTTGAATGAATCCTATTTGCTGCATTATCTACCTTGATGATTTCAATATTAACCTTGATACTTGCTTTATAAAAATGCTTAGTATGCTTAGCCCTGCTCATTAGATAAGTTTTCAAATGAGAAAGTTTGAAGGGTTGTTGTGGCATATTTTTTGGTCAATAATGTTTCAATTTGAGACCGGTCGGTGGACTTGCTTTAAGAATGGAGTCTTAAAGTAGTGTCTCCAACTGTGTCGATTAAGGACCGTACCGTTGATTGGCCTGTTGTGATTGAGAAATTTGAGTACAGCCCACATGCGCCGGTAAGCCTTACCTATAGCTATTCTGATACTTGAGAACGGCTAACCGCGTACTGGGAGTGGAGAGATGGCGAGAGTAGCGTGTACCCACCTTACGGATCTGAGATGACCGGGAAACATCTAGATTGGCTGTAGGATGGTGGTGTACTGTACTCTCGGGTGACGCTGGACCCGTTCTTGTATGGGAGGATCTATAGAAACAGGTTGACATATGCAAGATTAAGTTCTACATATGTCGTGTGGTACTGAATCCCCAGCTGGGTTTAATCGATTCGAATCGCCGTGTTTCCTCGGATATGGAGCCTCAATCCTCGTACCATCATCGTAGTAGTAAGTGAATCTTTGGTATAAGAAAAAAGGTGATTTGTTTATGAAAGTTGGATAATGATCTTGGCTAGTTATAAGTGATAATCTTGAGTTAAAACTTGAAAGTAGGCTTTACTCTTAGTAAGCTTTTATGCAAAAGAAATACTTGATCTTGATAAAGCTTTACCTTGAACCCCTATAGCCTGCATACCTGAGTCTCCACCTCTTTATTAGTCGGTTAAGTCTTGTTGAGTACTTTTGTACTCAGGGTTTATTAACCCCTGTTGCAGGTGAACCCTTTGATAATCCTTTTGATGGTCATGGTTACTTTACTCTTGTGGAGGAGAGTTATGATGATGATGAATCTGATGAGTGACTTTGGGCAAGTAAAATTTGTTGTGTGATCTATGGTTTATGTAATATAAAGTTCCGAAGCTTTTTATGTATCAAATACTTATGGTTTGTAAACTATGAACTTAAGTTTCAATCTACGTTATGTAACCTTTCCGCTTTTACTCTGATTTCTCTTATCTATGAAATGTTGTAATACTGTGATGCTTGATGAGGGAATTCCTGAAAAGAATGTTACGTGGATGATTCGGGTTTCCCGAGGACACCCGACAGACTTCTTGAGTCATTTGGAACTCATGCACGTCGATCAGAAGTCTTTGGGACAATGATGTGTGCATGTGGGCCACTTAATTCAGGAGGTTCTGCCACATTTTTCAAGATTCCCCGTCACATCGAATCTTTAGGCGTATGCATGAAGTATTAAATATAGACGAAAATAAAAACTAATTGCACAGTTTGGTCGAAATTTACGAGACGAATCTTTTGAGCCTAGTTAGGCCATGATTGGACAATAATTACCACAAACAAACGAAAGTGCTACAGTGTCACGAAATCTTTTCGTCCACGAACTAAACACGGCCTTAGTATTCAACTAGTATAATGCCCGTGCTAACGCTACGGTGATTGTCTATGCATAACACAAGCAAAAGACTATATGTTTTGATATTAAAGAATAAAATGACATATACAAGAGTTAAAAAAATGGCAGGGAGTTTCCATTTGAACACTAATTTGACTTTATTTGAAAATGCAGCACAACACCCATTTTGACAGTATTAACTGAAACTACAGACAACCTTTAACTTGTCAGATATACAGGGCTTTGGTGGCTCCTGCCTTGGAGTTTATCTGGGGAGTCACCATCAGCTGTTGTCATCAAATCAACCGATTTCCACCCATCAACATTATCAAGAACAGTCAAAATTATCAAGAACAGGATCAAATCAAACTGAAGTCTCTTTGGAAAGATGCCTGCATAAATAAATTTCCATAATTAGGGTAGTCCTTGGTTATTTTGGTTTAATCCATGATATGATGATTATTTGCTAGTAACTATTTTTTCCAACTCAAGTGTAATTTGTTAGGTTGATTTTTACATGGCATATTTTACTGAAGTTATCTTCTAAAAAAGAACTGAAACACAGAATTCTCCCATCACATTTGAGTTATGACATGACACCATAGATTGTCATTACGCTCTTCAATGCTCCAAATGCTGTCATAACCAACCTTCAATTCCATCAGACCATGAACGGTTAATAAACTTAAATGGTGGGTTGTGCAATTCAATTAGAATACCACAAAATCTGCACTTACACAGGCAAAAAATCCGCCATGCCATTTGGTTTAGATGAATTACCTTTGCGTATTGTTCTTTTACAGTTCCTACTTCATAGTCTACTTGAATATTACCAACGCATTTGTGTTCCTTAGACTTAAATACTGAAATTTTATTCCTAGTCTACTTAAATATTACCAGTGCATTTTTTTCCTTAGAAAAATTTAGACTTCGCTAATTGAAGGAGCCAGGAAACATATCATTTCAGTTCAGTCATACCTCACTCATTCATGTTCCCATGAACCAATTTCACCTTCAGAGCCCAACAAACAATATTTGAGGCTCTCTAGAAACAAGATGTCTCAGTTCCAGATTCACAGAAATAACTGAAGATTTCATTTTTTGTCAAACAAAAATTATTGTAAATGACAGTAGGAAGAGAACTATTGTGGCAGGAACATACTCTCTCTCCTTCAGTGGACATTGTCAAAGTTAACACTGAACAGTATATCAGCCATGTACTTCTGCAAGAAAATAAGATGGTAGCATCAGAACTGCACCAAACACCTTGTATCTCAGTAGGAGAGGATCCTTCTGCACTTAGCATGTACTGGAAACCAATACTGGGTTTCAACCTGAAGAGTGTCAGCAGTGTTAAAGTGAACTGACAATTCAAATAGAGCTAAACAGAAGGAGCTGGTAAAGCAAATGTAAACACAAAACGGCGGTGAAAAGCCTAAAAATTTTAATCATGATGCTAGAAAATGAATTACAGGAGTCTTTAAGCACAACATGGAGTGGATGTAAAATAGCTAGGAACCTACATCAATCATGTGCGTATATGCAGAGAGCTATCCATTTAATCAATTTTGTCTCTATAATTTTTCAGTCTCTTATAACCCAAACTGAGAACAAATTCTTTATTGCATATACATGTTTGAACTTGTAAGCAATTGTAAGCTGCATAGTAAAATTTTTGAAAAATTAGAGTGAGTGAAACGGAAGGTAGAGATACTTGCAGATAGCCCTGGACCTCATCTTTAACTTTGTTGCCACCATTTATCGAATTTTCAATCTGTACAATTCTTCATTCGCTTACAGCCTGAACTGAGAATAAAGTATTTTATTGCATATCTATAAGAATAGTCCGTACAATTAACAACTCTTACCAACGTATAGTTTAGTTCCTAGAGTGCATGCAAATTCTGATACCTAGATATCTCCATATTTCTGATTGAGCAATTAGCAAAGTAAACATCAAAACATATAACCAATGTGCAAAAGCATTTTGCCTCAGATAATCATCAATCATCAGCCAAACGCCTCTGATTTCCGAGATTCTAAAAAATAACCAAATAGTATGGTGAGATTAGATCATTTTTTGCCACCCAACACCAGCATCCCCAAATAGCCCTAGATTCAACCAACCAGGAACCCGTGTCTCCGACAAATTTGTACATTTAGGATTCCACGCTTCTAACTGAAACCCTAAATTGCTTCTGTCTGCATGATACACACACCAGGTACTGCAGCTCCCGGAACGGAGAGTCGATTCAGCGCGGAAGACTGCAGGCAATTTTCGAGAAAAAAGTAATGGGGAAATCGGGAGGCACCGACCTCTGCGAGACGAGATAGCGGAGATTCCCGTGCTTGACATTCTTCTCGGCCTCCCTGGTGAGCGCGTCAACGACCTCCCGCTCCTCCGCCGCCGTGCAAGGGAGGCAGCTCGACGCCTGGAGGAACCCCTCCGCGCTCGGGATCGTCATCCTGCCGCCGATCCGATCCAACACCCCCGTCCGATCAAATCCAAGCAGCACGGGCGAGACGCCGGATCGGGACCTAGGGTTCGGTCCGGCTTGGCAAGATGCGGCACCAGTCCGAGGCGGTTATCCGCGTCCGGGATCGGCACCAGCTCGACGCGGACCGAGGGCGGAGTTTTTCACGGATACGGAGATGACGGAGTTGACGCGAGGCCGAGGGCGGATAGTAGGGCGGAGAGTAGATGTAAGGTCGTGAACATACTTTTAATCTGGACCGTCTAATCTGTAGGACATCTGCCGTGGGTCGTTGATCTTGCAGGTGGGATTTGCCTGGAGAAGATTTCAATTATAGTAGAGATACACAATATTATTATCATAAAAATAGGCAAAACAATAGTTTATATGGCTGTACAATTGAAATATTTATAGGTATTTAAAAATTAACTGTGTGTTTTTTTGGGGGGCGGGGGGAGGCACGCCCCCGCTGCCCCCTGTTCCGCCACTGGTTTCAAGTGATTATTTCTAAAAACATTTTTTATGGGGTTTAACGGTGATCTTACTGAGAATCTGGAGTGTTTGGAATTGTGCTGCGAAATGCACTCTTAGAATATGAAGTAGCAGTGTATCAAGTTGTTTGGTCGTCAAGAATAGAAGTAGAGCCTAATTAAGCTGGTGCAAAATCTGTCCTCTAGCCTGACCTTGCAAGAATGAAATAAAATCCCTTTTTTTGGGACCTTACTTTCATAGTACGCATAATGTACTCCTATGTTTTTTTTCTCATGACACTGGCAACCAATCAACCCGTCCAGTCAAACTCTTGCACTTAAAAGAAAATTATTATGAAACTAGTTTTGGCACTGAGGGGTGACATAAGTTAGTAATTTTGTATAGCCCATACATCTAGAAAAAGAACATGGTATAGTTGTGGAGTCAATCCTAGTCCAAAATATTCCATTCCTGTACTTGTCCTAGCTAGCCTTTGAAGACCTAAGTTGATAAACAGTTTTCAATGTATATGTTTATTTCATAAGTTTTTGGCTTGATATATCTAGTGGCTTGTATCACTTTTTATGATTTTATGACATTTGTCACTTGCATGGTTAAATGATATTCTGGTTAACTACATATCTAATGTTAGAAATTATACTTGGTTCTTATGGCATGTCACTTTTACTTAATGTTGGTCTTGAAGATGCATCTGTACTTAAGTGCCACACATCAACCAGTTCTACTATACTGAACACATTTTGTATGACTGCAATTTCTTGATTTTGTTGTGTCTATGCAGACGAAGCGTACCAAGAAGGCTGGAATCGTTGGGACGGGATTAAATTGTTGTCTGTTTTCTTATTCATGCTAACTTTCTCAAGCTAACCCTTGCAAATTCCAATGTTACAGGAACTAGGTATGGTGCTAGCTTGCGTAAGCAAATCAAGAAGATGGAGGTGTCTCAGCACTCCAAGCACTTCTGTGAGTTTTGTGGAAAGATAGGTCTTATGTTAATTGTCTTAGTTATGCATTATTCTGTCTGCTGTTGAAATTTTGAACAATGTGCTGCAGTCTAGCTTAATGACTTTTGCTCGCCTGAACTGCCATAACTGTAGACTGCAGAATGTATTTCTTGTTAATCTGCTTGTTTGGTATCATATTTGAATGGTTTATGACATACTTATGCGTGTTGAGCAATTTGTTTCTAAAGCACATGTAGAATAGTATTTGTTTTGTCCTATTACTGACTTTGCTGTGCTTTCTCACCAGTTTGCTGTGAAGTGGAAAGCAGTTGGAATTTGGGGATGCAAGGACTGGGGGAAGGTCAAGGCTGGTGGTGGTGCTCACCATGAAGTATGTCCTCTTTCCGAATTCTTTCGTCTCCTTAAACTACAGTACATTGTGGTGAATATCCTAATTATATCTTGTGTCGCAGCACTGCTAGTGCAGTCACTGTCAGGAGCACAATCCGGCGCTTAAGGGAACAGACTGAAGCGTGATTGGATTTCTTCTCTGTTTTTGTAGCGTCTTAAGACTTGGAAATCAATGTATTGTCCTTTTGGACTAAGGACATCCTTAAATAATTGTCGGGTCTGCTTTAGGATCTCCAAAAAAAATTGATGCTAAAAACCTTGGCTCTCGTTGCAAATTTGACCTGCTTGACCATAGTCCTTACTTCATAACATCAAATATCTGGTTTTTATACTGGACTCTTGTTTGTCGTTCTACTTGCTTCATTTCTTGTGCAGCATATCCACAAAATCGACAGTACCCAAGTTCTCGGTGTGGTGGTTCTGTTTTTTGGTTCCTGGCTTTTTTTTTTGAGGAATTGGTTCCTGGCTTTAGGGCTGATCCTCTTTGTAAGAGGCAGCTTCAGAATGCAGTGTCTGTTTGAACTTTTAACCTCAGGACTCTGAAACATGACCCGCTTCAACTCCTCTACCCTCTGCTTTGAAATTGTGGAAATGCTCATTAATTCGATTTATCGGACATCCTGAACGTCCTGTGATGCTGCGAAAAACAAACACGAGCTCATATTGACGTTGTTGAGAAATGTAGCGATGTGTTCTCACTTCTCACTGTGCATGTTAAGGAGGAATAAATACGTCAAAAACCCTGAAAAATCTCATAGATTGCCATTATAATTTTACTAAATTGGAGATTTGCCATCCTGTCCCACATGTCATTGACTCATGTGCGTCCCATATGTCAGTGAGATACCAATGGCAAATCTACAACTTTGCAAAATTATAATGGCAAATCTCCAACAGAACTTTTATTTTTGAAAATGAGCTTTGAACTTGTAAGTTCATTCACTAACTAGTAATGACCAGAAGCTTATGCTGTGTAGTACAGGTGTCCCTCAGTTGGTTAGCCGCAGCGACGGCGCTATAAGAGATTGTCGATCGTCTTCAAATCCTCTTAAGAAGGGCCCTGAGATGTGGCTGTAGGCTAGTTGTGATTGTTGCCATCTGAACGACGTACGAGAGCTCCCCATCTGCCACTTGAAAAGTTCTCGTGATCTGCTTCACCTGCCAAATCCAGCAGTATATATTAGCAGAAAAGGACAGCTGCTTGGCTCCTTTTATCCCGTGGGTTTCAAGGTCATCAGAAACAGATAGATCCTATCTGCATCTAAACTCCTGGCATCTAATCTAGCACATGATAATATGTGAAGACGATGCAATCAAAATGCAAAGCTCAAAGGGCCAATTCAGATTAGGAATTCTGACAGAAACTTAAGGATGGGCCAATGCCCAAGAGCCAACCTATAGTAGCATGATTCTTGAACACAAAGGGTGTATGACAATAACAATATCGACTTCTTTATATAAATTCATGATACTGTTTTTTTAAGAAAGTTTCTTAATACTGGCTATGAGCATAGAAGCTTCCAATATTTGGTATCATGGTCTATCTTCTCTAGGGAATGGATGACTTGATACTGTAAAAGAAAATGAGGGCAACACATAAAAGTTACCCAGTGAGCAGTACCTTTGATGCATTTCCAACTAGTTCACTTTGGAGTGTCACTGTTTTCTTTTCAGCGTCATATGAACCCTTCTGCAATTTCATAGAAGCAAAAAAGTGGCTCCATAAATCAATACACGTTACTTATATACTTTCCATTTATCAACAGTTTCTAGAAAAGTAACATACTAGCTTTCAGCTAGCAAGTATGCAACACATTTAAATTCAAATGAGAACTACTATAAAGTGAACTTATATACTTTCTATTCATCAACAGATTCAAGAGGCACAAAGAGTATTAGTTGTTCCTAGACTGTCTGACGATGTGCGGCTCCATACTTCCATTCACTCACCTATTCTATTACCTGGTAGCAGTAGAACATTATTTCCCATCCACAAAACATCAGTTCCCTAATTTGCTAGTACAATTCTCTTCATACTTGTTTCCATCGATCGTCAATAATGCAAATCTCCTACTCCTAGTACATGAACAGAATACAACTTCTCCGAAGGAGGAATGCAACAGGCGATGGCACATGTGCAAGTGTCCCCAAAAATGCACACCCCAGCTATGCTTGAAGAGAAGAGGCCAACTGGCCCAAGGAGCTCACCTGGACCTCGGCGAGGCCAGTGCTCTGCGCGATGACCACGTCGACGGAGCCATCAGGGCGGGGCCGCCAGTACCCGCTCTCGGCGTGCATCGGCTCGCCAGACGCCGCCTTCCACGTCTTCTGCGTGTACGAGATCACCGGCTGCAGCCACCCACCACCGATCCGTAATAAGCCAAAGAAAAAAAGCTCTAAGAATTGGGCAGCCGAAGGGAAGATTTTCTCGCGATGGAAACAGCGCAGGTAGCTAGGGAGGGCGCCACACCTTGGAGGGATGATGCGAGAAGAGGAGCTCCTCGCCGTACCGGAAGGAGGAGATGGTGGGGAAGCTGCCCTCGCCTTCCCCGCGCCACTTCCCCAGCAGGAAGGCCAGCGGCGCCACCGCCGGGTGAGTCGGCGGCGGCTCCGTGGGCGGCGAGGCTGCGCCGGCGGCTTCCATTCCTCCTTCCCTTTGGCTCCGGTTGGGCACTGGACTTTCCGTTGGTCAGCACCTCGTTTTCCTCGCGGAGCACAACGGAGGGCTCAAGGCCTTTTGTGTTTTGATCCATTCGGCTTTGTCTCCTACCAAGGCCGGCTTGTTTAGTTCACCCCGAAATCCAAAAAGTTTTCAAGATTTCCTGTCACATCGAATATTGCGGCACATACATGAAGCATTAAATATAGACGAAAATAAAAACTAATCATACAGTTTGACTGTAAATCGCGAGACGAATCTTTTGATCCTACTTAGTCTATGATTGGATAATATTTACCGCAAACAAACGAAATTGCTACAGTGCGAAATCCGAAATTTTTTCGGAACTAAACAAGGCCTTGAATTCGTTGGGCTTTGGAAGTACGCGACACACGCCTCGCCCACCGGCCCACGCCACACGCCAGCATACGAGAACCAGGAAAAAGGGTCAGCAGGAAAACAGTGAGACCATCGTGTACTGAACTTTTAGTTAATGAATCTGAGATTTTGAACTGAAGTGACTAAGAAATATTGCTAAAGGTCCAATCGTGTATTGATTTTGAAAATTTTGAATGGCTATAAACTCGGCTAGAGTCCTCCTCGTGCTTGCAGCAGTGCAAGTAGTTTAAACCGATAGGCAAAGAAACTGTTAAAAAGCAAAATAGTTTGAGATTTCCAATGCAAGATCGTTTAGGAAGCTATTAAAAGGGTAAAATTTAAGATAGCTATTTCTTCTGTTAATCTACTAGATCTATTAGTTTAGCAAGTAATAAACTGTACAAAAATCCTGGAGATGCTTATATAGAGTTTCTTCAAATTGCTATTATATATAGGAGATTGAATAGAATATCTAAGTAGAGATGCTCTAAAATTCCAAGTCCCTATGTCCTTAGTCCCACTATTTCTGTCAAACGCGCAGCCTAAATCTTTTTATCCTAACCCACGGACGGATTAAACATGCGGGAGATTGAGGAGAAATTTGAGCGAAAAGAAATTCGGATGTAGGTAGTTTTTTTAATTAAAAAAAATAAAAAGTTCAAGCTAACACCTTAGTGTCATATAGCAAAATCCTTCTATAACAGTTATGCACAGATGTGGAACCGGAAGCAGTGAACTCGGGATGAATATATTCACTAGAATTAGAGGAACCAGAGAGTGGGAAAACTAAAGGAAAACTGATTACAACTTATCACTTTGCATTGCAAGAAGGTACATTTTCTCATTGCATTAGTATCTGAACATGGGTAAAGAAGAAAAAAAGAATCAGCAAGATCACCACCACCAAGGGGTAAAAAATGAAGAAGTGGAGGGAGGAACGATTGGAAGACCGCGGTCCAATCATTGCGTGCACCGGGACCGCTTGAATCTTAGCCGTCGGTTCTTGAGATCGAACTCCCAGAGGTGCTCCTGCTGCAGGATGTTGCCGATGACGGACACCCCGGGCCACTCGCCCTCCTGCAGGCCGATGCACTTGACGCCGGGCGCCGCGTCAATGACGTAGCTCTTCGCCGGCGGCTGCAGCCGCGCCGACCCCGCGAAGTGCACGGCCAGCTCCGGCATGGCCACGGTGAGGTCCTCGCCCGTGGACGGCGACGTCCAGTTGTAGCAGTAGTCGAACGGGTCCATGGTCACCCTGGGCAGCCCGGCCAGCTTCTTGTTCAGCGCCGCGACCACGGCGCGGTACGCCGGGCTCACGAGCACCGTCAGGCTCGTCCCGGAGTCGAGGATGGCGCCGCCGCCCTTCGCGACGTCCCAGACGAGGCGCGGGATCCTGAGGAGCTCCCCGTCGACGGAGATGCCGTTGACGGTGACCGCGTAGAACGGGCGCATCCGGTGATCGAGCAGCAGCGGGGTCTGCCGCGCGCCGCCGGGCCCGGGCGGTGCCGCCGCCGGCGAGCCGCCCCCGGCGCATGCCGTCTTGGAGGGTGGCGAGGACGACACGGCCGGGTTGGGCCCGAAGGTGAGGTAGCTGGTGGCGTTCCGCGGGGCCAGGTGGTCGACGAGGCAGTAGGAGAAGCGGCCGCCGAAGCGCGCCGCGGCGCGGGACGCGAAGGAGATGTTGCTGTACCCGAGGCTGAGCACCCCGTCGGAGGCGAGGAAGCTGTCGCCGGTGTAGGACGTGGTGCAGCCCAGCACGACGCCCCGCAGCTTGGCTTGCCGCTGCTTCTTCTTGGCGCCCCGCCCCGACAGCGCGATGGTCGCCGAGTCAGTGCCCACCGTGCCGCGCGCCGCCGACCCGTCCTTGTACCTGCATTGCATTTGCATGCCCCAGAAAAAAAAAATACGTGGCGGTTAGTCACCGCGCGCATGCATGGCACATGGCGCGATTCAGGGATCCATCGCCCGCCGCCCGCCGCCCGCCGCTACCATACCTCGGTGAACCCTCATCTACTTCTACTCTGACTAAAAACAAAGCATTTTCATTTGCAAATTGCAGTTAAACAATTGCTTTGGTTTAGCTGCCTGTACGCTAATCGAAACATCTCCTGAGTGCGACTACCAAGTTTGACCAAGAAATAACAAAGGCCGTACAACTATGTAGCAACAGAAACAGACATATGTAGGTATACGTATCTTATTATGCAGTACTCGTACTACTCTGCGTTGCGCTCTTTCAACTTTTGCAGGCAACAGAAGCCGCACACTCACATCCAGCTGATGCTGGCCCTCCTCTTGAGCAGCAGAATCATTGAACGTCACGAACAAGGGAGACTGTGTGCAAAAGCATCCAAGAAGAACATGGCCTAGCATGGCGGTGCAGTGCCAACCTGATTAGCAGCCTTATTACGTTGCATGTCTCGTCAGAGAGACAGCGATGGCAATCATCGCCGCAGCAGCTCACCGAATGCCAAGCAATTTTTGGTCGCTAGCAGAATGCGTTTGAACTGGAGGATTGGCTATTCTATACGTATAATCCAGCAAGGAGCTTTGACCAGAGAGAACGTGGCCCTGGTATGGTATGGTATGGTATGTATGGTCCACGAGAATGGATTGTATCTGTGACGCTTGGCGACCTCCACATTGGCCATTATTCCCCCAGATCCATGTTTTGCCGAAACAGGCACCATGTGCATATCCTACGATATGTCGACATACTCCTCCTAGTTGTAGTATGCAGATAAGGCAATACTCCTAGCTAAATACAAACATTAGCAAAATGTGAGGGAAATATTTTTCCAGACAGGAGGCTGGGCCTTTGATGATCAAGTTGCCAGGCAAAGCAACATGATGAGACCGGACCGGGATGTCCTTTTGGCCATGTAGCCCGACATGTTGCTGCACTCGACGCGAACTCCAGGGCCAGTCCAGCCGGGCAAATCCGTGGAATCCCGAAGCGTTCTGTACCGTTGCCACCAGTCTCCGCTTGCTTGCTTGGGCGCGATGCATCATCCATCCCTTTCTCGTGTCTCTTGGCACAATGGCGTCAGTGAAAAGCAAATATAAACAACGGCCACCGTCCCTGCCAAGGAATATGTTCAATGTCCTGACAAGCTGACACGGCCACCCATGGGGGTGGAGTACACTACACCCCGAACCCGGCGTCGCATTCGCACATGACGGAGCAGGGGCAGAGCCAGAGCCAGAGCGTGGCTGCTGCAGCCGCTCGCGGCCATGCATCGCCATGTTCGGGTGCCGGCTCTCTTTCCGCGGCGCCGCTGTTGGCAGGACACGGGCAACAGCAAGCGCCAAAGCGGCTTGGACCTGCCTAGATACGAACGCCGCCAGCAGTGCTCACTGCTCAGCATCCAGCAACCTCACACCCCCCGCGTCGACGCCATGGGGGTATCGATGGATGCCCTCGTGCCCGCCTGCTCGCCATGGGCGTCCTTTTCTGGAGCTAAAGGATCCAGCGCACATGCTCCCGCGCGTGCACGTAACATGATGCTTATCGGGGCGCCGACGCCACTGACGCCGATCGGTAAGGAGATCGGTCGGTCGGCGTCGGGGGGCAACCGTCCGTCACTGTCATTGTTGTTTGCCTTTGCCCGGGACGCTCCAGCTTTTGGGTGAGCAGCGCGCTGAACGCATGATGGCCGCTCCGTGACTGGAAAAGTGGCGGGGCGGGGCGGGGCGGGGCGGGGCGGATGAGTCTGCTTGGTCCCCGAGAATGCGACGATCCGCCGATCGCCGGAGCTCCGGCGCAACCAACACAAACCGCCTCGAAATGAAATCGGCCGGAGTTGGCAATCAGAAAGAGAAAGGGCCGCCGAAGGCTCAGCTCGGCTGGCATCGGCGTCGCGTGACCCCCAATCGCATCGCAAGAGCACAGTGCTACAGTGGCAATCTATCGTGCGTGCAGAGGGCGGGAAGCTGTGGCGCATTGAACACGCGCCTCCGATGCCCACCTCGCGCTGCTCCGCCGTTGCCGGCGGCACGGCTTCTGCCTTTACAGCCTCCCGAGATCTCCCGACTCTCACTCACACTCATCACCCACCAACCAACAAGGCAGCCACTAATTGCAGGCTGCTGCTGCCGCTGCTGTTGCAGCTGCTTGCATCTCATCAATGCCAGGACCGAATTAACCACGCACGCCCCACACCCGACCCGCGCCTGCAGACCCAGATCGATCGATGGGTGGACGAAGGACCGGACCGGCCGCCATTAACGCGCAGAGGTTTATATAGGAGTAAGTAAAGCACGGGTTAATGCTCTCCTGCTTACGACTTATGTTACGAGGGGATGGATGGAAATATGGAATGCGAGCGTGTGTGGTGGGGGTGGCGGGGACTCACCGGTAGTCGTAGGCGCAGGGGCTGCCGGGGGTGGGGCAGGCGGCGAGCGAGAAGGGCAGCGACGCCGTGCAGGTGTCGGAGGAGCACGGGATGGGCGCCCACGTCCGGGACCTGTCCGGCCGGAACACGCGCGCGTGGGAGGAGGAGGATGCCGCCGCCGCCGAGAGCGATGAGGTGGAGGAGTCGTTCGACGCTGGGGCGGCGTACCCGTAGCCCGGGGCGGGCGCGTCGTGGTCGTGGCGGTGGCACTTGACCCAGGTCAGGTCGCTGCCGGTGTCGGCCACGAGCAGGAACGGGCGCGCGGGCGTGCCCACGCGGAAGCGCACGAAGTACTGGCCGGTCCCCGTGTAGGCGCCCGACGAGAGCGGCATCGCGAAGGCCTCGTCCGCTGCCGGCGCGCCCTTGGCCTTCGCCTTCGCCTTGTGCTTGGCATCGCCCGCCTCCGTCGCGCGGCGACGCGCGTGCGAGCAGATGAACGCCGTGCGCTCCTGGTCCATGCGCGCCACCTCGTCCCAGGGCGCCTCGTCCCGGTGGATGAGCTCGAACTTGGCCGAGGGCTTGCTGCCTGCTGCGCCGGCGGCCAGGAACGCGGCCGCCAGCATCAGCATCAGCATCGGCGGCGGCAGCGTCACCAGACGGCGGCCCGCCATTCGCGGGGACGCCGCGTTTTTGGCTTTCCCTGATGGCGCAGCGAGCTGGGCAGCTGGCTAAGCTATATACTCCTATTCCGCCAGCCCAACGCGATAATGGGGTGCCGGCGACCGGCGGCAGGCAGGCCACGCCGCGGGCGGCGCCAATGCGCGCGTCTAGACCTTGCAGCTCAGGCTAGACGAGCTGCCATTGCGAACGAACGGTGGTGCTGGTGCTGCGGTGGTAATGGTGGTGTTGATTGTGCTCGCGTTTCGGGCTGCGTGTGTGCGCGGCCTCGGAGTGCGTATTTATCTTGCGAGCGCGGTGGCGGTTTACTGGTTTATTTACTGGGAGTAGTTATACTATAATATAGGAGTGGCTTAAGGTTAGGCCTTGTTTAGTTCCCGAAAAATTTTGCGAAATTTTTCAGATTCCCTGTCACATCGAATCTTTAAACGTATGTATGGAGTATTAAATATAGATGAAAATAAAAACTAATTGCACAGTTTTATCGGAATTGACGAGACGAATCTTTTGAGCCTAGTTTGTCTATAATTAGACGATATTTGTCAAATACAAACGAAAATGCTACTATTCTTATTTTGTCAAAAATTTTGAAAGTAAACAAGGCGCTAGTTTAGGTGGCTGCGCAGGGGCAGGGCGCAGCATGCAGCCTTGCAGCAGGAGACTACTAGGGCGCACCTGCCGCGCTTGGCGCTGTTGGCCTGGCTGTGGCTCATGCCAGTCTCATGGGTCATGGTCTCATCTCATGGTCATGGACACGGGGGGGGGGGGGGGGGGGGGGGGGGGGGGAGTGGCCTGCTGGCTGTGTGGGCTGTGAGTGGGTGGTGACGCTGACGCTGCGCTTCGTGCGGCGGCTTGTGCTTGCGTCGTGCGCGCCCTGCTGGTGCTGGCCGCGGGCAGGTGCTCTCGCCGCGGGTCAAACTCTCCCGGCGCTGCGCGGTTGCGCCGAATTTCGGTTGGATCCGCGTCGCGTGTGTAGCGCCGTATCTCGCCGTCTTGCAACTGAAGGGTCTACAGAGCTCCAGACCGTGGTGGCACACGAAATTCAGAAAGTATTCTTCGAGGATCATGTATGGCTGACATGTGGCTCATGATCTATCTGATTTAATTACCATCCGTTTATTATTTTACATTAAACAAAGTAGGAAACATAAAAATGACATCTCACGATCTAAAAAGTCCGGCCTTGATTGTTACGGCACCAACGACATATAGCTGTAGGTGCACACCGTTCGCACTCTGACAATAGTGTTTTTGTCCGTTGTTTGACTATGGCCTTGTTCAGTTCTCACTGAAATCTAAATAGTTTTCAAGATTTCCCGTCACATCGAATCTTACGGCACATACATGAAGCATTAAATATAGACGAAAACAAAAACTAATTACACAGTTTGTCTGTAAATCGTGAGACGAATCTTTTGATCCTAGTTAGTTCATGATTGGACAATATTTGTCAAATAAAAACGAAAGTGCTACAATAGCGAAATTCGAAATTTTTTCAGAACTAAACAAGGCCTATATATATTTGTGCGGTCATGACCAACCGGTGTAAATGTGTAATGACAGGGGACAACACCGATGGCGAGCCGGCAGTAATAAGTGCAGAGGATTGGTTCGTTTCTGGTAACCCACTACGTACTGCTCGCCTACATTGAGCAGGGCCGATGATCGGTTCTGTTTCGGATCAAGCTGCTTTGTAGCTTATGACTTGCCACCAGTGCCTTGCTTCACCCTTTGTCTCTGGATTGGTTGGATGCATGTAACCGTGGTTTGGGACTGACGGTGTGACTAAACGAGGAGCTTAACGCAGACGTAGCAGGTTGCCACGCATTGCAATTCAAAGGGCATTCCTTGTGCTGCATGCGTTTTCTTTTCCCAGATCGGAAGAAACCCCATACATGCCCGCCCGCCTTGTGATAATGTACTCTTTGCAACATTCTATCATTGGGAGACTGTGACTCATCACGTAAGGGAATATGCACACAAGATAATTGGCTGTAGGTCCATCAGTCACACTGAGTAATCAGTTGTCAATAACTGACGCGGCATATCCTGGCATGAATGGAAGAAACAGACGCGTTGAAAGGTAACGCTTTCCGGTGATGTGTACGTCGACAATAATCCATCACGGACACAGTATTATGCGTGTAAGGCGCTTGTTGCATCGGTTTCATTTCGCTGTCGTCTCCTTGGCAAATGTTACTTATTATATTTTGTGGCTCGTTGCTTGGGACGACACTCTGATTCCCTAAAATAAAAATGTCGATCGCATTATTGTATCATGCACGAGTTGGACCAAAATACATGATCCAAGCAAGCTCCCAAGCCAAGCACAGAGCCAACAATAGAGCACCACGAGTCCACGATCACGTCCACACTCAACTGCAGGCGTCAGCTGTGTCCGCGTCGCTTCTCCCTTTTGCTTTCGAGGTCGCGCTGCCCGTGTCTTGATTTGAACTTATTATTGCGTTCTGCGATGCCGCCACGCAACAGATGGAGGCCATATATAAATGCACGCGTTGCTGCATCTGTTATGTTGGTTTAGCTGAAAAGTTATGATTAAAAATATTATTTGCTAATTTTTTATTATTAATAAAATATTATTAAATAGCTGTATGTATTCCACAACCGCTCGGCGCTCGCGGCTCGCTGGCATACTACGTAGTACACACACATGCATTGCAAGGTGTGCAGCCGTGCAGGCCTCTGTGCCATATTATAACGTCCTTAGACAACTGCTTCTTGGCTTATTAGGCTGTGCTCTTCTATGAACCTGCCAGCCTTAGGTCATGTCCGTACTGAGATAGTAGAAGAGGAACGGCGGTGCCATCGCGTACATACAGATCGCTAAAGAATGAAGACAGAGCTGCGATCCTGTTCTGTGTTCAGCGCTAAGGCGCTTCTGTGTAAGTCCCTTTCCTACTTAATACAATGATGCGCAAACCTTTTGCGTATTCGAGAAAGACAGAGCTACGATCCTTTCCAATATTGATCGGCTCACTCGATTAGTGTTGGCTTTGTCGATTTGAGTTCATTTTTTCTAATTTCACAGAATCTCACGGAATTTCCTATATGCAATGCTAATTACAGTAAATCCCAAACAAAAAGACCCTTACCTTCATGCATGGCTGCATTTGCATACAGAGCTGTGTGCACCACGAGCAGAAACCTGTACTTAAACTAGTGTTCCTGACTAGATCTCCTCTGTGATGCAGCCCTCAACAACTATACCCTGGCCGGCTTGGAATTTTGCCCTTTGGCCCATGTGTTCCGGGTTCCGTCGAGACTCGAGATACGCGGGCGACTGCGGCGCCGGCGCGGCGCGAGATAAAATGTCACGCCTGTGCGCTGTACAGCAGCCGGAGCCGGGGCGACGGGGTTGACAGATTGTTGGATATGTGTTTGGTTGGTGACGGCCGGCCCCTAATGCCCGGCGCTGAACGCGGCATCATATCGCGCCCGCTCGGCAGCCGTAAGCCACGTACGTACGAGCCCGGCCGGCCGCCCCCCAGTGATGATCGCTCGCCGTGTGAGCTAGCGTCGTCGTCTCTCTGTGCTTCGGGGAGGATGTCAGAAGAGCGCATGATCGAGCTGCAGCGTACTTACTCCGGCCGTTGGTTGGTTGGTTGGTTCGATTCCCTCAGGGAACAAACACATTGATGATGCGGTGATATAACTAAGCCAACTATTATAACTAATTAACTAAAGTCTTGTTTAGTTCCTAAAAATTTTCAAGATTCCCCATTACATCGAATCTTGCGGCACATACATGGTGCATTAAATATATATGAAAATAAAAACTAATTGCACAGTTCATCACGGATCTTTTAAACCTAATTACTCTATGATTAGATAATGTTTATCAAATAAAAACAAAAGTATTATAGTGTCAAAATCTAAAAAAAAAAATTTACAGAACTGAACAAGGCCTAACTAACGCGAGACGGTCAGCGAGATCGAACGCGTTTCTTGGCAGGTGTATTTATACGAAGATCATGCAGGCGGACATGGCTAGCATGTCTCTCGGCCCTTCCGTTGTTTGTACGTTAATCATTTATGTTATCATGACAGCAGCACTTAGCTAGTAGAGGGCTGATGATATATTAATTTGTGTGTGGATATATACGTACCGTTGACCTCTATCGATCTCTCGTACTTAGACGTACTTACAGTCGATATCATCCTATAATTTGTTCAATCGTCGAGGAAGCCAGCTGCCATATATAATAAGGAAACCGTTGAGGTTTAGAGCTTCCATGGCAACATTAATGCATTATACTGTAGAGCATTACTCTCAAAATGCACGATTATTGGAGACGTACGTGGAAAGGGTGCTACATTATTTTTTTTGTCCTGCAAGGATAGGGGATTATTCTGTCATATCGTTAAATTTATATGTAAGGATGCAGTATAGCTAGATTTTGGTAGGAACGAAAAGCAAACGGTAATGATATGTATAAGATGTCTGGATGGACGACGCTACTGTCTACTTATTTTATCCGCTTCCGTTCCACTCGTTGCCTTTTTCTCTCTCTCACGCTGCTGTCCACTCGTTTTATTCACTACTTTTCATCTTCTCTCGCTGCTCCGCCTCTCTTACCGTCCACGCCAGCACTCTACTGCGCCGCTGGCGAGCCATCCCTCTTTCTCCCTTCCTCCCTCCCTCACCCCGCTACAACCTCTATGTCTCTATGCCACCGGAGTGGAGACGACGACGGTGGCTTGCAGCGAGCGGCACGTCTCTCTATCTTCGTACTCTCTTCCTCGCTCTGCGACCTCCATGGATGACGGCGCGCCTCCGACGAGGTAGGTGGGGAAGATTTGGATCTGAGGACTCTCTTCCCTCTCCCTCCTCCTATGGATCTAGATCTGAGCCCTCCTCTTCTTCTGTGGATCTGGATCTGAGCCTCCTCCCTCCTCCTCCACGTTCTTCAACTCTGCTCCTCCTCCTCCTCCTACTTCTCCTTTGGGTCTGGATCTACGGGATGTGGTGGTGGTTAAGGTTTCGACGAGCTTTTGGGTTTCAGCGCCCGCGCATGTTGTAATGATGTCCTCTGGTTTTTGCAGTACGTTTTTAAGTGATGTTGCAGTAGGGTAGGGTTTTGGCGAGCTCTCAGGTTCAGGTCTCGTCATCATTGCAATGGTTCTCTCTAGACGTTGTAGTAGGTTTCAATCGTTTGTTGCAATACTGTGTTTCAAGATGTTGTTTCACTTGCTTCAATCTGCATGTTCTAGTAGTTTCTTTCATGTTGTTGCGGCAGTTGTTCGGTATTGTTGTAGTACTATGACCATGGTGTTTTAGTTGCTCCATCTAATGCTTCAATCTTCACTGTTATATTAGTTGTTGCAACAGTTGTTCGGTGTTTGTTGTACTACTATATCCATGGTGTTTCGGCTTCTCCACCCAATGCTTCAATCTAGCTATTGTATTAGCTATTACATGTTGTTGCAGCAGTCGTTCGTTGTTGTTGTAATACTAGGTTTTATGGTGTTTCAGCTGCTCCATCCAATGCTTCAATCTGTATGTTGTAGTAGTTGTTTACATGTTGTTGTAGTAGGTGTTCGGTGTTTGTTGTAATACTATGTTTTATGGTGTTTCAGCTACTTCAACCTATTGTTGTAGCAGTATATCTATGTTGTTGTACTATCACGCGCATTGTGTTGCAACGTTAAGTCTATGGGGTAGGCTGTCGGGACGAGTTGACGACGGACAGATGTGCTAGGGACCGGTGAGACGAGAGGCGAGGTGGATCCGGTGCTCGCGGTGGTGGGGACGGGCTCCTTGCTTGGGGAGCGGACCAAGAGCAGTCCTCCGTGCGGGGCAAGTAGAGCAGGGCGCGAGATGGTTGCGGACGGACGGGTTTCCTTTTTCTTTTCTTTTTTTTCTTTTCTCAGTGTGGTGCGGGTGGAGGCTCGACGTGCGGACGTGTTGTTGACGCTTTGTATGGCGCGGGCTGGAGGCTCGGCGTCCGGACACGGTACTGGTGCCCGACGTCCGGGCGCTAGCAGTCCCAAAAAACAAATACTATCAAACAAGAAAAAGCCATGCAAAGCCGTCGTCGCACACAGGCAAGGAAAACAGAAGATGGCGGCCTTGTCTTGTATGTCTAGTAGCACATGACACGAACTGCTAGCTTTAATTGAACCGAGAAGCATAGTAATGGTGCTGATTAATGACAAAAAGGGTCGTGCGCCCGTCCCCGAAGTCTTGGTCATACTCACATACGGGATGAGAATAATGGCCCCAGCCGGTTCCCCAGTGCAACCAGCACAGCCGCAATCCACCCGCAGCGCGCGCTCCCGGGACGATGGATGCCATCGGACGCGAGACGGACTGAACGCGCGCTCGACCGCGGCGGCCGAGGGGATCGTCGAGAGGCGATGGATGTCTCTGTCTTCACGGGGCTCGCGCGAGCCAGCCGCGTCCCGCCCGCGGGTCCTGGAGGCTATCGATTGCGAGCCCGCCGCTCGCGATCGCGTCGTGGAGGGTCCGGCGGCCGTCCGGTCCGGGGCCGGGGGGGCATTGGCTGGCCATGGCCATGCGCGAAAGGCAGTGACAGGCCCAGGCTGCCGGGACGGGGTGGTGCACGCACGCGCGCCTCTCGAGCGGAACAATTGCTACGGATGCCGGCGGGGACGGCCACCGGACTCGATCCGTCGATCGACCGTACCAGACTGCTAGTGCTAGCTAAGGTCGTCACATCACGGGCATGCCTCGGGACTTGTGCTTCCTTTCTCCGAGCAGCTCGATCTGCTGCATGACTAGAGTGCTGGCGCTCGGCACGCCGCGCCGGGCCAGCACGGCCTGGTGCTGCCCTGGACTGGACCCTGTTTGGTGGGCCTGGTTCTAGCTATGCTCGTGTTTATTTGCTGTAGCGAGGGTACATTGACTGCATTGCCTGGGGGGTGTAGGTGTAGCACATGACACATGTGCACATGTAGCATCATATCTGGTTCAAACGTCCACATCGTCAAGTTCCTATATCCGATATTGCGGCCCTGTTTAGTTCACCCAAAAACCAAAAATTTTTCAAGATTCTTCATCATATCAAATCTTGGAGCACATGCATGAAGCATTAGATAAAGACGAAAAGAAAAACTAATTGTACAGTTTGTCTGAAAACCACGAGATGAATGTTTTGAGTCTAATTAGTCCATAATTAGATAATATTTGTCAAATAAAAACAAAAATACTACAGTGCCGAAATCCAATTTTTTTTTGGAACTAAACAAGACCTCCGATTCGCTAGACAGGTGCACACAATTTTCCGTTTCTGGCTAACAACTGTATTCCACGATCAAGGAATGGAGTGTAAGATGAGCTAGATGCAGCGGTGGCGTACGTCCGAATCCCACTTAAAATTCCACGCAGGATTATGCCCGCCGGCCGGGTCCGTCCGTCAGCCATGATAAAAGCGACGACGTCGCAGGCAGCGCCGGCGGCGGCTGGAAGTTTGTCCGCGACTGGTGGTGGTGACCGGTGAATGATTGGAGCTGAGGAGCGCGGGGAGGAATGAAGCAAAGCCCACATGCTCAGGCAAATATGTCACATGCAATGCCTCTATACGAACGAAGCCGGCCAGAGCCGGAGCCAGACCCAAGAGCCAGGGAGAGGGATCGGAGAGGGCTGCTGCTAGCTTGTGGCCACTGGCCATTGCATGCATGCTGCCTTGGCTTCCAGCTCATCATCCATTGACCGTGGTACGTACGTCAGAGAGACAGGGTGAGGGTGACACACTACCGCGTGTACGTTCACTCCATCCAGACAGACAGTACCATCAGTAGCACTGAGGAATACGAGCGCTCTATGTTTCCACAGGCCAAAGGTTCTTCGCAATCATCCAACCGGTGTGTGTACTGTGACTGTGTAATCATCCAGTGTGTTTAGCTGCTACCGGTAGATGTGGCATCAACAGGAGCAGGATGCATATGTCCGCGCCCACGCGCGGTGACCAGAATCTCAGACGTATAGTAGCAGTATATGGTTGGTGACAGCGTAACCCTTCCAGTACTAGAGACCAGGGTCAGGTAGTTGAATGGAATCATGGCAGTCTGGTTTGAAGCTGACTGACATTGCTTTACCTTTCTACTGCATTGTACTGCTACAGCAAGTTGTCGCAGTAGCAGGCAACAGGCTCGTCACCAGCCAGCAATGGATCCGAGTTCGATCGAGTTCCCTTCAAGAGACATTCAGCTTTAACCAACCACCGCAGGTTCACATTCAGAGAAACACCTACTACCCAATCATGTGATGTTAGCCTCGAAACAGGGAATTCACAATTGAAAGGGGTGGTAAAAATATATATAAAAAAGGCCTGCCTCAAAGGTCAATCACGTAAAAGAACTAATGTATTTGGCGCACCGAATGGTCCATGTCGACAGCTGCTTCCCCCTTCCCGTAGTGTAGATACGCATACGCAAGCTGGATCAATCATACGCAGAGCTGCAAGTACGTACGGCGTTTGTCTTGTACGCGGATTTGCGTCTGACTTGTTGTGCGCGGCCTTGTCATGCTGGTGTTGTTTACGTGGTATGTCACCGAACATTCCCTCCCTATGGACAGGATCACAGGACAGTAGCTTCAGCCTTCGGTTGTTGGCTACGTATATTGTTTCCAGCTAATCGCATGCAGTTGACCTGATAGCCGGCCCTGCAGGCTCTCTCATTCTCATCAGCACCAGCAGTATATCTTAGCTGGAACGTGCCGGTACGCACATGGGCGTTTATACGGTAGGGCACGTCTCGCAGAAGTCCATGGTCATTACGTGCGTGCGTGCATGCCCACGCGGTTGCGGCCTCAGTTCGGACGATAACGATGATGGGTGGCCGCTCCAAGTGGCGCAATATCCGAGCTCTTTGCAACTTGATTATCCACTTGCAATCATCGGTGACAGCAGGCCGGTAAGAGCGAGTGCCTCTTTTTTTTCTCAGTATATGATAAACGCAATCAACTGACAGAAACTACACATCATGGCTACCCAGACACCGGTTTCACCATCGATTAATAGTATGGAATGTAAGCAGAATATAGCAATGATATAAATTTTGAAACTACTTTTAAATACAAATATAACCATTATCATCTTTTCAATAGTTTGTTTTGAAATATTCAGAGCATGGAACAGGGGGCAATGACGCATTGACGCCTTCACCCAAACATTGGCCTTAGGGCAGGCCCAACGCGAGCGAACACCATTATGAGGCTGTTTGGTTAGCTGCCAGAGCCTGCCACTGCATGTATGCCCTCCCCCAACACGTGTTGTGCAGACGCATGCCTTTTGTCAGATGCATTTGACAGTGCAGCAGCTACTTTTTCTCCCTTTCTCTACTCCCCAAGCAGCCAGTTTCTCTCCACAACGCACTTTTCATCGTTGGCTTCGGCCTTTTGTCAGTTATGTAATTTGTTTTTATTAATTTCTTCTCTACTCCCCAAGCAGCCAGTTTCTCTCCACAACGCACTTTTCATCGTCGGCTTCGGCCTTTTGTCAGTTATGTAATTTGTTTTTATTAATTTCTAAAAACCTCTTCCGACATCCTTCCGACACATCCAATGTGACACTAAAAAATTTTTTATCTCCAATGTAAACAGGGCATAGACATCTGCGAGACCACCACTCTATGACATGAAATCCGGGCGCCTACATGAATACCGGGACAGTACCATTGTGTTGCATTGGGGAAGCCCTTATGGTAAATATCCATTGTATCTGGCAGACTGACACCATCTAATGATCAAAACATGAAAAAACAACAAAACACATAATGCATAAATAAAGACTTATGTGCACAAAAGTTAAGCTACTTTATTTTAGTCATCTAACTTTACATCCATATATGTAAATATGACAGACCAGATCCAGATCCAGTGTTCTCAAAAATCATGGAACAGCATAAGGGATTCATCATGTCTAGTGAGAGCTAGGACCAAAATGTTTTTTCTGTTCCGAAGCTTGATTTCGTCCTTTGAACCCTGAAATACATGGTTTTTAAAACGATGTATGAGATACACGTGAATTATGATTGTAATGTACATGTCTCAATGTCTCACATAACTCATTATGTTATCAACAAAACACTGGGAAGATGAAATTACGACAACTCAAGCCAAACATTGCAGGGTAAAAGTTTATCGGTTTGCTGGTAAAAGAAGATGAAATCATTAACTTTGCTGACCAAAAACAGTGGTAGTATATTGGAAAATCTACAGATTGTTATTCCATGCCATGTCTGAATTTTGAATGAGACTACTACCAAGTGGAATAAGGTTGCACCCAATCGTTACTTTCAGTGGATACATTATTAGCTGGACAAGAAACATTTGGTGCCTATATGATAGGAAATATTAATTTCAAACTATCTTAAACCGCTACATAAAGTGCTTATCTTCCTGTTCTGCATTCTGTACACAATCACTGCTTCCCAATAGTGAAATACAAATAAAGTCCAAAACTAATTTTTCAGAATTTGATCAAAGAGAACTTTAGATTTATGCAAATTTGGGGATAGAACAACAATAGAAAGAAAAATAAAATTCCACCTACCCACAGAGAATTAGATAACACAAATAAGAATCATTATTTTTTTTATTTTGAGAATAGTGGTTTGACTTGATCATGTAGTCAAATAACATTCAGACTAGCCAAGGCATCCCAATTACATTTTCTAATTAAATTTTTGATCTCCAATGATCAGCTTATAAAGTTAGGATCTAAACATGCAAATCTCAGGTTAAATAACTAACCTCAAGTAATAGTTCAGCCATGTAATTGATCATCTGGCGCAAGTTTAAAGCAGCATGGTAAAGATGGTCCATGAAGTGTTCCCTATAAATATTTTTTACTCTCCAAACAAAGAACTGAGTGCTTCCGGTTCCTGTTCCTGATGTAGAAGGGACTCTCTGCAACATAAATACATAATTGACTTACTGTGAGCAGAAGCAGTCTTTTGTTGTCTATTTGAAGTATGGAACAATATGCTTACAAATACTTAAGTCACGATAATACTCTACTAAATATAAGTGACAAGTGTAACAATTCACAAATTCAGTGATTGTCTTCACTGCTGAATCCAAGAACAGAGTGGTCATTCTGTCAATCAGGTTGAAACATTCTGAATTTTGCCCCAGAAAAATAAAAAACTGAAGTTGCCATAAAATTGCATCCCTATTTAGTAATATTGCTGAAGAAGTATTGATGCTAAACTTGACATGTTTGCAGACAAAATAACTAATTTGCAACCTACTAGTAAATCATTAAGAGCAAACAAAAGCTTAAAAACAGTGATAAAAGAAGCACCAAACATTTGCTATTCTAGCCTGAAACTTTGGAATTGGCAGTTGGGAAAACCCACTTTCCCATTAATTGTTTATGTTTAGCTTATTAATTAGCTAGATATAATTGCTAGCATAATGCAGTCAATTCCAACTATGCTATCGTGGAACTTTAGGGTAGAGGACATTGCTATGGTTTATTGGTGTAAACAACTTGCCATACAAGTTTTGGTGTAGGCAAGGAGTTTTAAGGTTTTAAGGAACATTGAAGTGAGCCTCATGAACATGAAAACGAAATCACTAGTCCATGGGACTCATACTACTTCAACACTTGTTTGTTTGAACCTGGCTTGGGGGCATTTTCTACCCCTTCTGACACTGAAAAATCAGCGTTCCCTTGTGTCCTCCGATGTCTAACCATCTTTCGCTAACCCAGCCTCCTCCATCTCACCATACATGTAATACAGAAATGCAAGTGCCCCCACCCCCACTGGCACATACATGTCAAAAACATGCATTGTGCAGCTGTCATGTGCATTGTCAAGTAGGATCTGTGATCTGTCCTACACCATTTTGAAATTTAAATTCTTAATGAGTAAGTCTGAGGTGTAGGAAACACTATGACGCACAACAGAAGGTGTAGTTACGGGGTGCATGTGCCTATAGGGAACTAAACCCACTCCCTGAATTACACAACATATCATAGCAAATTTCTAAGGATGGTAATGTCATCTGTCTGGTTCAGGAATGTAAAAAAACATCCAAAGTAGATAATCATATCTTCCTTCACTCCAACCCACTCATTCTATTTCACAATATTTATCCACAACAAACATAAGCAAAGATCCAGGGGCTGCTAACTCTAAGAAAAGGTTCTGATACTGTCCAGACTTGCACTGTTAGATGACATACTAAACCAATTAACCTCTTTCACATCGTTAAAGTTGGTTACTGAAGACATTGCAATAAGTAAACTGTTAGTCTTCCATGGAAAACATTTTGATGCAACAACTCCAAAGTAACGAGGCAAAATCTTAAGAAGGATGAAGTAGAAAGCTTGTCTAAGGAAGAAATGCTATGTGTTCAGTACCTCTGAATCTATGTATTCGTCCTTCCAAAGTTTGTATAGAGTTTCATGAACAACCTGCTTGTCTAGAATTGTCCTGTCAGTAATCTGCAAATTGTGATGAAAGTCCAGCATTACACACTGAAGTTTGCAACACGAAACTGTGCCATTTAATGAATATTTTGTTAAAAAAAAACACCACCACATAATGAAGAAAAAAATATAATTGATGCAACAAGTATTAAAGTGCAACTAATAATAACACACAAAAGAGAAAAAAAAAAATCCTCAGCATAGAAGATTCCTTACTTCATCAGTCTCAACCGGACAGCCTTGTTTCAGCAATAACCTAAAGATTGTGTAAGCTTCTTGCCCATGTTTCTTTTTCACAAGGGACTCTATCTACAATGCACAAAGAAGAGGAACCAATATGGATCTGATTAAAGGAAGCTCCCTCCATTACAAAGTTTAAGAGGTTTAAGTTTTTCCTAAGTGAAACTTCTTTAGTTTGACCAAGTTTATAGAAAAATATATTTTAACATCTACAATACCAAATAAATGCACTATAAAGACATATTTCATGGTGCCATGGTGGACATGATGAAACTAATTTGGTGCTGTAGATGTTGATGCATTTTTTTTATAACTTGGTTGTTAGAGAAGTTTGACTTAGGACAAAACTAAAACCCTTTTGAAACGGAGGGAGTATTTATCTAACCCTAAATAATAAAGGATGAAACAGTAAAGCATTCATGTACCTCATCATTTCGACATGTCTCAACCAATTTATTCAAATCTACAAAGAGGATTACAATTGATTAGCTTATCCTAAATATCGCATATATTTAAATTTTAAAAACAGAGGAAGCAGCATGTTAACTGTTAAATCATAACCACAAGGATCAGGACCAACAAAATTGCAAGCTAGTTCATTTTGCGAGCAAATTTAAGGTTGTTTGTACCAAATAATCATACAAAATTGATCAATTAAAGTTTCAATCAGGTAGGATTTAAATCAGTCAACCAGACTAAAGTTCATAAACAGACAATTTCTGCAGAGTGTGACGTAACAGTCCAGTCTCCAGTTTATGCACAAAAAATCAGTTATAGGAAATGGATGTATCAAACTCATGCATAGCAGTATAGGTCCTTACCGAATGTAAATTCTTCTGGGTTATTAGTGGTAGAAGTACACTCTAAATCATTCAATACACTTATTATCTGATCCAAAGTCATTGACGTGCCTCCTTCCTTTTGTCCTACTCTCTCCAAAATTCCATCTATTGGTGATGTCACTGCAAAAATCAAGAATTCATTACTAAAACATTTCCTTCACTTACAAATAGTTGATGCTTCGACCAAGATCCAGTCAAAATTTTGATAGTTTGACCATATTAACTTTGATCAAATTTATACAAAAAGGTAATATTTATGATACCAAAATAAATATCATTGGATTCTTCATGGAATGTACTTCGCATATTATATATATTTGGTGCCATAAATATTGATACTGTTTTATAAATTTTGCCGAACTTAAGATGTTTGACTAGAGGTAGAACAACAACTGCATTATTTTCTGGACAAGGGTAGTGTCTCTTCTGAATTCAAGTCCCTATCCACCCACCAGAACAAATCCTTTAAAACGACAGTACACAACTAAATGCCCCTTTTTATTGGCCATCTAAATTGAGGATCACATAAGAGACGAGACGACAAAATTAGGGCTTAGCAGACGAATTCCTGGATCAATACGGTTAGTGGCTCAGAAGAAAGATGAAACAATGCAACTTTAACAAAGACCATATACCAGTGCATAACTAACTATTAGTTCCTTCATTTCAAGATAGTTTACCAGTTTATCAGGATTCCTCATTTCAGAACGGTTGTCCAGCGGAGATCAACAATGTAGTTATTTATGCCATTTCCGAATCCTTCTCCTCTCTTACTAATGATGTTAAAGATGTCAAATGGCCTCTTATGTCATTAATAATGGTCAGATACCATTGTTAACAAGATTTTCTGCCTCTTTGGTCTTTTACATATAGGGTAGTTGGTCAAGTATTTTTGAAACGGATGAAACGCATGGCATACTCCAAGTATCATGTTCAGAGAAGACCCTTGTAGACTAATAGGTTCAGAATTATCTGCTTAATGGACATTGTGGTTGAGTATAAAACAGTAAATTTTTATAATCTCTTCATGAATTCTTATGAATATTTTAACTAGGAACCCATTTTGGCAGGGTTCCAACTTATAGCTCCACGTCACATATAGTGTTTGTAAGCTAAAATAAATATATTATTTTTGTTAACACTTACTAGCCTCAGTTTCTGATATTGTTTAGTGCTGTGATACTTTGAGGATCTAGTAATGAGAGAATTTGATATATTGATAGTGGGTATTACCAGTCTTGTTGTCGTTGTTTGTTACATTGGCCTCAAAAAATGCTTCCCATATAGCAAGTGTTCCAAGCCTCATCTTTGCTTTCTTTCGTTCTGCACAGAACTTCAGTACAGGAAGAAAGATTAAGCAGTAGGAAGTTCAAGATCATGCTTCTCTCAAAAGCATCCGCATGTACAGTTAAATAAATACATAATAAATGAGATGTTAACAACCCATGCATGTACACACAAATAAATATATATACAAAAATGTGAAGCTAACAGTTTTCTTATTTTGGAGTGGAGCTGTTGAGAAGATTTTAAAAAAATAACATAATAACTACGGTGCAAGTACACGCAATTCAGTGGACAGATGGTAAGCTTATGTAAGATGTCTTTATAGAGAGAACCAGCCATAGAGCAAATAGCTTGGTTTTCATCCAAATACAATGATACACAGCTCTCCTCCATGTTTGAGAAAATAATAAAAAAAATAAGTATTATCCCGGTTGGTAGAGGGCTAGAGGCTCTGTTTAAGAGGCAGCCAACCAGAACCAGGCTTGAACCCAGGTGCTCACAGGTCATGTTATGTGAGTACCTTATGAAAGGGTTCGGTACTGCTCTTATGACAAAGCAAGGGGACATCTCTCCCCATGGCCGAGGTTTCTTTTTTCCTTAATAGAGAAGACAGTTTGATTTACTAACTTCCGATATGTAATGAGCATACCTTTTTCTTAGAAAAAATGGAATTGCACACCCTTTTTTTGTGGCTCAATCTGCTCTTAATCCTATTTAGCGATATATTATTCAGAAAACCTGCCCCTTGTTGTTTCTGGTAGAATATTTAGTTCACAAGAAAAAGGCAAAGTAGAATGAATTGGTTTGCGTCTAGATATATCCTGCTTCAAAAGTCCCATCTGCAGACAAGCAAATGGAAGCACGAATACAGAGGCGAAAGAAAACGAACACATGCAACCACATATATGCTATAAATTAGGTAGATAAGCAAACCTTCTTCTTTAAACAAAATATGAACCTCTCAAAATTTATCCGCCAGAGAAATTCACTTTCTGCAATTATGGAATCCTCTTCATCAACTTCTAAGGCTTCATGTTTTCGCTGGGAAAAAATGATAAGATAATTAGGAGATGAACAGAGTAACATATCCCATGCGTATTTTCAAACAGTGTCAAAATAGAATGAAAGCTAATGATTCATGTTTTAATGAAAAGGCAAATACGATATAAATTCTAACAAAAAAAGGAAAACATCTAGTCCCAAACATGGTGGACCACAATGATGATGCATGGCTAATATCTCAGGAAAGAAGAAAAATTGCAACTCAAAAAAAAAAGGGGATACATATGTCCATAATTTGGTGGATTCTAATGAGGACTACATTATCCTCAGTAGGACCAAATACGTAAATCTAACAAGAAAATTTATGTAGGAAAAGTTTAAGCTCAAAATAAGAAAGTAGTTTGGATATCAAAAACCATGCTCATCTGGATCTATATCAAAGTCAAATGTGTTATCTGGAGCAAACTTAAGCCAAAAAAAAAAGGTCCAGCACTAATTTTGGTCTATGTATCACCTAGACCATGCAGTTCAATTTTGTTGGTCAATCAATCATAGTTAGCAAATAACCTAGAAGGCTAGAACACCATGTTTGCCTTTTCTAGTTTAATAACAATAGGAAAGCAGAAACAGGATCAGCATTTACACTTCACTGTTGTAATGGCATGACACCACCGCATTGCAACATGATGATCACTCTGAACAGAGCATAATACCTTATTACCAGCAACAGCATGATGGCCATCATTTGCACTCGATGACCCTTCCATGAAGTATGGTATCTGAGAAAACCTTTCAGCATCAGATAGAGCTGCAGTAGAGACAACTTTCTGCTCAAGTGAAAGAACCGCCTCAACAATCTGTCCCAAAGATACATTTGTCAGTGTATGTTTATAACATATAACAAGATCAAGACCTTGGTATGAGGTTACAAAAAAGACTACAAGCCAGTTAACTAACATGAAAAATGTAAGGACAAGGTACATATTCATCAACAGCCCAGAAGAAAAACAAGATATGCAGTTCTTTGTCATGAGGGGCAACAGTGTGCTATTCCTTCTATCCCTGCTCTGCCATTGTTCAACCACTGAGTTCGCAAATTTGTTTCAAATCAATTAGCTTTCGACTATGAATAGGCTAGTCATTTTTCATCAATCCCTACACAATACAAGTCTAAACCAACAAAAATTAAGGCACTAAATCTAAGACATTCCATTATATCTCACCATGCATGCCCCTATCAAGTGGCTTCTCTATTAATAAGGTAATAAAAACAACACACTCCAAGAAAATAGAATATTACTGTGAAACAAAAGGAGTATGAAATAGAATATGATCAGATTCCAAAAACTAATAACCACAATGGATAATAAGGAATGAAAGTGACTTACTTTAGGAGCTCGTTTCCTTGTGGATGTAGGTTGTTCAACTGCAAGAGGATCGAAAAAAGGTTCCGATTTTGGGCAGCGTTCCACATAATGTGCATATACAAGTTTGTTGAAGTTCATTCGTATTTCTTCCCTTGTTGGTAAGGGGCTGCCTGAAACATTTACTGACCCATTAATGGGAAGTATAACTTTGAAAATGTTATGGCTAAAAGGCCAAAGTTTAGACAGAAAAGAAAGCAAACATTATCACAAAAAGAGCAAAGAATGGTCAGATAACCCCATCAATAAAAATACTGACCTTCTGGTACTTTAAATATTGTTCGCTCCACAAGTTGCTCAAATGTTAGCCTACCATTCTGAAGTAATCCTTCGAGAAGAACTTCTGACTGCGAGTTGCAAAACGTCATCAAAAAGCTAACTATGACCAAATATGTTGGGACCTAAAGTTACAACAAGTACTTCTTTCTTACAGAGAATAAAATGAAAAGAATGACAATTTCAGTGGTACAAGTAGTACATCGACTAAAGAGAAGTTGATGTTAAGAGTTAAGACCATGCCTGTTAGTTCACTTATAGTCTTATCAACTGTCACAAACCAATAATTGCTACCGCAATTAGCAAATCGCAAAAGAGCATAACCAATTAAATCGAACATTTAGGATGGGCATCATAAGTTGCACTTTCCAATTCTAAGGTTAATTGATCAGTTCAAACATATATGATCAATATTGGTAACCAAAATGCTTTCTAACACTTATTATAACTCATACAACAAGTTTAGATGCAAACAAGACATAATATCTTGACATACTCAACCTTTACAAGTAGGGACATGTCAGGCCAGCTGACTGTCCAAGGAACACCAGATCAGCAGCAGGGATGATGCAGCGGCATTAGTTTGTTAGTATATTACATATATGTCCAACTTTTACATAGGTTGTTAGTTAGATGGATTTACATATCTAGGTTCTGAATTTTTTTTTGAAATAATATTATTTTAATAGATCATCATCTGCCCCTCGGCCTTGTGTTTGGATGCCACCGTCCAAGCATATGCCCATTCTCAAATCTCAAGTGTGCCGTTCAGGCGTTCAGCATCCATTCACCCTCGAAGACTCTCAATCCTCTCATACGGCACAGCCCCCTAACCCAGGCCATAACAGAACATGAAATGGAATATTTCAGATCCTACAAAACAGGGCGTAGAAGTCCGAAGTCCAAACAAGATCCCATTGGAGGAGGGAGAATAATATGTCCGGCATTGCTAGCTTGATCATACCAAATGCAAAGTTCCAGATAGAAAGCATTAACTACCCACTATTCTCCAAAAGTTTGAAATATTATGAATGCATCAATGTTGTTGACAACATCTAGTGCTAACTACCTAAGGCACCAGATCTGACTAATGGTGCACATTCTTGGTTGTCCTGACAATCTTCAGTGTAGCACTAAGAAACTCAACTGGCCCGTAACTCAACTCTGGGACATTAAACAAGGTGAAGATGCATCTACCAAACAACCACATCCACCTACCTTTTACTCCATATTTACTTCAGCAATTAGAGAAGAACTGTCACGACTGATTATACCAGTTTCAATTTTGAAATGTAATAGCATAAACAAAATGATTGCAATCAAACTTATATAAACTACCTCTGGAATATCCACACGGACGACAGAAAGGAACTTTGAGAAGCGCAGCCGGTGCAGGACATTGTCAAAGATGGCCAAGTAGAGCGTCACCGTCTTATCGCCACCCCCTGCAAGCCGCCCAATAGTGGCATCAAATTCTGATAGTGCACCAGATCAGATGCTAAAAGCAAGGTTTCGCAGAGGGGCTTGCCTCTGGGGCTTGTGTAGGCCTGGACGCAGTTGTGCTGAATGAGGATGAGGAGGGAGTTCTTCACCTGCGCGGGCGAGAGCTCGAGGCGGCGCCCGATCTCCAGCAGGGACAGCGCGCCGTGGCGCAGAAGGCAGCCACACACTTTCTGCGAAAGAGGGGAGACCCCGCAGGCGGGTGTTAGGGCAGGGCAGCGCATTCGCGCGTCGCTCCGCGGGCGTGCGAGGAACGGTGGGGAGAGGAGAAGGAGAGGACGTAGTCGGGCTTACGGATACGATGGGGCCGAAGTGGTCGGAGATGATGTTAACAGCGAGGAGGATGCCGTGCTGCGACACCATGGCGGCGCGCCGGCGGCGGCGAGGGAGGCGCTGGTTTTGGGTGCGAGATGCGGTGGCCGACGGTGGTCTCGCCGCGCCTAAACCCTCGTCGAAGAAATAGGGAAGGAAAAAAAAAAGCGTGTCTATAGATGTCCAGCGGTGAGGGAAGTTGGGCGGGAGGCGCCGGCGGGGAGCTGTGGCTCGTCGCCACGAGATGTGGATGTTGGGCGGGACCGCGGGAGACAGCGGCCGGCGGCGGCGCGTGTGCGTGTTCGCTCGCGCTAGTGGAACGGAACAGGGAAGGGGCGCGACGCACGGGATGGTATGGGAATCGGCTCGTGGCTGGCCTAGCCGTGGAAGCAGGGTTGAGGGTTGGGCCTTGTCTTTCGCTGGCCTGTTAGTTTATTACCGGGCCTAGTACTGGACCGAGGGTATTTATCGGGCTATGCCGTGCCCCCCACCATGCCTAGGGAGTGGCCCTACACATCACATCGGGCCAATCTGGGCCCGCTAGTCAGCGGGCCGTGCTATCTCTGTGCTAGACCAAAATACCGGGTTTCGGAATGTGCCAACGGAGCATGGGCTGCATGGACCGCTTAGACCACCGTGTCGGTCCACTCATGTTGGACACCACGCCGCGAGCAACAGGCTACCTGCGCCACCTGCGTGGGGTCCTCATGCCATGCACCAAGCTTCCACACCACCTGTCAATACCCTGGGCCTTCGGGTAATACCGAACCAATCGGTTCGGTTCCTCGGTACTTATACAAATTCGGTTCCTGAGAAAACTGGTAAAAAAATTCGGTACCGAGCTAATTCGGTATCGGTTCTTTCGGTTCGGTTCCGGTATTTACCGAAAGAACCGAACATATTAGAGCAACATGTAACATCAAGTTTAATAGCCATTTTTAATAAAAATTCAGCGTGATTCATATAGAAATAACAATGTCAAAATCATATATATATATATATAATGCCACAATATAATAGGAGTAGATTAACACAAATATGTAACATAATTGTCTATGATAGACCCATCAACAATATTACATATTGCTAGTAGTCATATTCGGTACTAGTTCGGTACTTCGGTTTACCGAGGTACAAAACCGAATATACCTCGGTAAATTCGGTACCGAACAGGGAACCGAATTTTTCGGTTTCGGTAAATTCGGTTCGGTTCTCGGTAAATTCGGTTCGGTTCTCGGTAAATTCGGTTCGGTTCTCGGTTTTCGGTATTTGGTGCCCAGGGTGACCTGTCATCACCTAGAGCTGCATGCACCACCACATCGTACCGCTGACGACTCATGTCATTGTGTCGTGGCCCTTGCAACACCTACATTGAATCCCCACGCCATGCGCGCCAACTATGTTGTCAGGGAGGTTCTCTCTCGCCATGCATGGTGTATCCCTTGCCTCGTCCGTACCAGATCCCCACATCGTGCGTTGCTTACGCGCAAGCTCCCATACCACCCATCGCTAGCCGCCTCACCTGTGCCACTACTCCATGCCTATCAAGGTAGCCCATGCCACCGGTCAGGGCCAGGTTCACACCGGAGCGCCAACTTCCTTCTCCTGGCCACGGCGAAACTAGAAGGAGTGCACACAGCGCTAGATGAGGAGTCGGAGCACACATACGTGACATGAGGGAGTACATCACTCGAGAAACCTAGCGCAAGGTGGTCAAGAAGTGTTTACTGAGACGGGCAATCCATATACCTCAATGTAAAGGTCACATTAAATCACAAACTACCGAGGCGGTTGATATGCCCGCCTTAGTTAATCAATAAAAAAATCTAGTGAACCTGTTGATGAGGCCGGTTGAGCCCATCGACGAGCCTACCGAGCCCATCCGTGGGTCATGACATTGTCGCTCGCCAGATCTAGCCTCCCTGTCGCCATAACGACAGATCTGGCCTCCCTGCCGTCATGATGTTGGATCTCGTCTCCTTGTCGTGCGGAGTTGACCTTTGTGATGCCAGGTTTGGCTCCCTTGCTGTCGTGGCACTGGATCCTGCCTCCTCGTCACGCGAAGTTGATGCAGATGTGGAGGAGTGGCGTCACTTCCCAGAGAGCTAAGGTCAGCAGAGGAGCACCACTGGATCTGAGCTCCTCCTCACTTGCGCTTGCCCGATTCAGGAGGGAGGGAGGGGCATCGTGCTCAGGGAGGGAGGGAGAGAATGAGAGAGTGCAACGCTCAGGGAAGGAGGGAATATGAGCCGAGAAAGATGTAAGAAAAAACCTAAGTATCAATATATACCTGAGTGTCTTATTGAATTGAGCTGAGCCAGACTGCGATTTCAGCTTGTTAATCGAGACAGGCTTACTAGGAGGTCCGCCTCCGAAAATATAAGTATTTTTGAAGTCGAGTCTTTTATAAGACCTGCCTTGTTAATAGCTTTTAGGAGGAGGTTATTTTTTTGACCGCCTCGATTTTGCGAAGCGGTTCATTGAAACCGTCTCGGTAAATATAAATGATCGCGGTCGAATTTTGTAAATGGCTCAGTTAGTAAAATGGCACTGCTTCACAGAAAGATTTTATGCAGCAGTAGAGGAAGATACATGGACGCGTGACTGTGTATTTTTTTTCCTTATGCGGGCTTGGTTTTTCCAAGTGCTAAAAAGTTTAGGAGATAGGGCTAGTAGTTGTCGAAGATGTGTTCTTTTTTTTTTACCAAAAAATTTGAATTGAGAGTGTTTTCATAACTCTCGGAGATGCTCCGACCCACCAATTTATCCAAAATCTTCAGCTAGAGGCTGAGTGAAAACTGAACTTCCTCCTCAACTTTCTCCTGAGTGCCTATCACGGACCACCTCTTTGCTCTCCTGAACCACCACCTCATTTTTTTTATCTATGCTAACGTCCCCTAGGCCCTAACTCTAGTACTCTACCATGATCCTCTCAAAAATATTTACTCTGCCATGTTGTGAATCTAATGCAATGAAGAAATGCTCGACGTTGGCCTCGGCGTCCGACTGATAGTAGCTGCTGCCGCTGGGCCTCCAGTTCCAGCACCACCAGGCAAACCGCCCTTTCCTCTCTCCTCCTCCTCCTCCTTCCGCCGCCGCTGCTCCAGCTGGTGGTTCTCCAACGGCAACGCCCATGGAAGAGACACAGACACCACCACCACCACCACGATCAGCAGGGCGACGACGAGGAGGTGGTGGTCCGACCCCGACGGCAGCCACCCTTCCTCTTCTCTAGAGGAGGACGACTACGATTACGATTACGAGGATGAGGCTGCGTTCTCCGGATTTGGCTGGACCGGGGAGATATTCGACGAGTCCTGGTTCTCCAAGGTCTGCTACATATATATGTGCTGCACAAGATTTATGTTCCTGTATTTTTTTTCTTCCTCTCTACGCTCTCTCATTATATATGTCATGCATCAATAATTTTCTTGTGTGCTTGAACCTTACCTAACTGTACAGTGAGCGTATAATGGGATTGGGATCATAGATCCTTTGCCAGTCATTCTGAGTTACAATTTAAAATGTTTGAAATTAAATCAAACCATCCTTCATTTTTTTCGGGTACTAAATCAAGCGACTACATATTTATTTTGCCTAGTATATCTAATTAAACTAAATCGCTAACTTATTATTCTCTAAATAATTGGGATCTTAGCTGCTCACTACAAATTACAATCAATTAACCCAGGCCGGCCAGACTTATCAGCTTCCATATTCCTGATGCTTTTCATTTCATCAGTAATTTAGCATGCATACATCAGATCAGTACTGTAATAAAATCAATGAACAGATAACTGTGCTTCGTTGTTGTCTTAGTGACTGATCAATGGCCTCTGCTTGCTTTCTATACTTGTGCCTAGGTATCTAAGACGTACGGGTTCGTTCTACCAGTGATGCTTACGTCCATGTTTGCTGCAACGGGGCTAAAGGCCTTTCTAATGGCCATGGCGATCCCGCTCAGCCAGTCGGCCATATCATCTCTGCTTAGGAGAAAAGGCAACCGCGACGACTGGTGGGGGCTTTTCTTCAAAAAAAGTTACAAGTGGAGGAGGAGACCATTCCAAGTGCAAGAACACCCCGATGACGCCACTGACTTTGCGACTGGTGGTCGACGCAATGGATACAGCAGGAGCAGCAGCAGAAAGTATTACGAGTGGAGGAGAAGGAGGCACAACTACCAGTCATGGGTTTCCAAAGATTTTGCTGCTGCAGCTGCCTCAACTGCCGTTGGAGCTGATGGTAACACCAACAGCAGCAGCAGTGGAGATGGCGGCGGCAACAACAAAAGTGGTGGCGGATATGGAGGATGGGATGAGCTTCTGGACGACGACGACACTGCTGCTGCCCAGGAGGCGAAGAGGAGCAGCAACTTATATTCTCAGCTGGTAACGCTGATTACAGCACGAAGTCGCGGCCTTCAGCGACTAGGGAGGAAGATGCGGGTTATTACCGCCGCCGGTGGTGGCGGAAGAGTGGAGCAGGGAGTAGGAGCTCCTCCAGCAAGGATGAGGATGAGACGACGGCGGATGCCAAGAACGATGGGGCAGGGCAGTACCAGATATAAGCAGGCACCAGCACCACCCTTGATGCGCTTGTTGGTGGCAGTCTTCGCGTTCCTGGGATCATGGTTCAGGCTTGCACTGAATTGTGTTATATATTAGCCCATGGCGGTTCATTCATGAATTCAGAAAAAAAAAGTACAAGTGATCAGTGGCAGTAAAGAAAGGATTACAATTGTGAAATTGCCTTCATCCTGTCTTCAGGCAGTCGCAGAAGCTTGATTTAGTCACAGTGACTTGATTACCCCTATAAATGGGCCCTTCTCTGGTTTGTATGCCATCCAGTGACGATTTTCGACTGTCACTTCGAGACGATTGGTGTTCACAGAAGATTGGTAACGGTGAATATTCCGTTGTTACAAATAACATACATTCCCATGTAAAAACTGAATGAAGTACTACAGGAGCACTCGTGGTTGTTACAAATAACATACATTCCATATTCTAATAGGACGGTTATTGCTGGCCCATTTGGTTTATTTCATAATTTGTCAAGCCCAAAAATTGGCAATCAAAAGTTGTCTTTGTTTACAACTAAAAGTTGAGTAAAAATATTATTTGGCAACCTAAATATGACATGTTAGTAAATTTTGAGAACAAACCAAATAGAGTCCAAAAACTTTTTGCTTGTCCAAGTTCTGGCAACCATAATTTAGCTATCAACCAATCAGGCTCTCCATACCTATTATAGTCCAGCAGCAACAAATGAAACTTTAATCTAAATTACTCTATTTTATTTTAGATTGCAGCTGAGGGGTGAATCTATTTAGCTTCTATGGTAGCTCCAACTCCCAAAGAATACGAGATTGTCAAGAGAACAAATTAATATGCCCCTTTTATAAAACCGGGGTTGGACATGAGCTGATGACTGGACAGGGCCGTCGCCCGTCGAATCGATCGTGTCGGCCCCGGCCTATCATTCCTATCCTCCAGAATAGTTTCATCCTACCCTGTTTGTGTTTATATAACCGCGCCGGCCCCGTCCAAACTCCAAAGTCCAAACACAACGGAATAAACTAAACCGCTATCATCAATAATAAGTGGCCCGAAAGCAACAGCATCACCATCAGCCATCAGGCCGGCCGTGAGTGAGATGAAAGCGAAGGAAATAGGAAAAAGGAAGCTGTCCCTGTCGTCGTCGTCGTCTCTGGTCTCTCTCTCACCAGTCATCATCACGTAGTACTTAATCCCACCTCCTGTAATTAGACAAGCAATCAGATCGAGAGGAAGCAAAGAAACCTCCCGTCGTCCGGATCATCTGGTTTTTGCTTCAAAGAAACCTCTTCAACCATCCCGCATCACCTTAAAAATCCTCTGATCAGTCTCCCCTCCCCGCTCGGGCTCGGCCGCTCCACCACCACCACCACCGGTGAAGGAAAAAAGAAAAAAAAAAAAAAAGGCCCACACCCGACGCGAGACCGAGCAGGAGGAGGCGAGGAGCAAGAAGGCGCGGAGCGCGTCCCATCAAGCATGCTGGAGCTGCTGCTCCTGGGGTGCAGCAGCGTGGTGGTGCTCCTCCACGGCGCCAGCCTCTTCCTCCGCGCGCTCTTCGCCCCGCGCCACGCCGCCGTCGCTAGGCCCATCAGGTGCGTGCCGTGCGTGCGTGATCTCCAGTTGCATCATTGCATGCCCACCCTTTTTGCGCCGCGCGCGCGCGGGCATGAGCTCCCCCATGGAACTCCCGTTTCTGCGTGGTCTGATCTCTCATCTCACAAAGCGGTGTTTGTTTGTTTCGTGCAGCTTTCTCGGGTACGTGGCGTGACCGGTCACGCGCGAACGCGATGGGCCGGCGGTGGATCGGGTGCGGTCGTGCGGAGATCATCGTTTTCCTTTTCCAGACTTTAATTAGCTGCCAGCCAATGGATTAGATGGTGCTAGAGCCCCTCATCGAGGATCGAGATCTATCGTTTGGTGTAGATATATGAAGCTTGCCGGATGTATCACTGTGGCTCATCATGAAAATACAAATATACATATAAATTGTTAAGGGGGTGTTTGGACTGCTCTGCTCCACGTTTTTCAGCTCCACTCCATATTTTTTAGTTAAAAACGGATTTAGCTCTACGCACTCGGTTCGAAAAAAAAATTTACAGAGCAAACTTTAGTTTTTCGTAAAGCTACTCTATGATAAAATTTATAGAGCAGAGTTTGTTGAGCAGTTTCAAGCACCCTCTAAAGTTAAGCGCCCCGTGCATACCAACAACTTTACAGAGCTGTGCCCACAGGCCACAGGTTCCAGACCAGACAAAGTTTTGCGTTCTTTGATCTGCTTCACGGTGTGCAGAGTTTGTGTGTGGCCACAGTACAGTAGTCGGTTTGGCAGTTGGCCCCGACCCACGGTCGTGATTTTTTTTTTTCCCAGGAACCAGCCGGCCGGTGGAATGCCGCTGTTGTCGAGCGATACCAGCTCGCGGCGGAAATCGCGCGCTGGCGAAGCAATAAACAAGTCTCGCCTCTCGTTTCTGCTTTTGGCGTGATTGGTTATCCGGCGACCTCAGCCTGGCTCGTACCAACCCAGCCAGCCCCCTTCCACTAGGCTCAATCCATGCAACAACACCTGTTTGGTTGGTTAGCACAAGAGGTCAATAGACAGGCCCGCAAAAAACGGATTGATAATATGTTTTCCGAGAGTCAGGGCGAGGGACGGCCCTGTTCGAGGTTGATTTTTTACGAAAAAAAAAATATTATTGAATGACTGATAGATTTGAGTTTCGGTTGATTTATTGTGAGAAAAAATATTATTAAATAATGGGTAGATTTGAGGCTAAGCAAAAGCAACTGATGGATTGATTTAGTGAGTGACCAACAACACCTGGACGTGACAGCAACTGCAGCCTCGCGCACGCAGGATGCAGGAACAAACTGAAGTTTCGATGTTCACCGTATATTTTTACTTAAAACCATATGGTAAGCATAATGCTGAACAAACTAAAGTTTTGATGTCAACCGTATATTTTTACTTAAAACCACAAGGTAAGCATAATGTTGAGATATTCAGCACGTAATTAACTGGCCGACGATCGATCTGGTTGTGCTAACTACAGCCCATAAAAAAAGAGTCGTTATAAGACTCGTGCTAGCTAAAACTTATATTTGTAGAAAAATATTAACAATAGTTATACTTTTAAATAAATTTTATAAAAACATATGCAATGCTCTATCTAATGATATTAATTATATACCATAAATACTAATATGTTATTATATGTATTTGGTTAAAGTTAAAAGTCTTTGACTTTTTGAGAAACAAGAATGATGATATTCTTTTATGGGACGTGGGGAGTATATACTAGTGTTTCATCTTGGTGTACACTCGCCTCAACACCAGTTAAAGTTTGTAGTGCACAATACCTCTTTCTATAACTCGGCCATATATGAGATATGTTTTTTTGCTCAAATCTCAGCTTATTACTAGCCCACAATCTACATATAGTTTTTTTTCTTGTTTGGGTGCACGTTCGCTCTATTGATCTAATAAGACATGAGAGTACTCAATGCAACGCTCCTTCTTGCTTACATACACAACATAGAATCTAGATTATTGTTTTTTTAAATCACCAGGACTATTGTTGTTCTCTAAATACGACCTCTGTTTGTTGTGGCTGTGGGAGAAGGAAAAAAGTCTACTTTTTCTCCCTCAATTTTCACAAAAGTCCGAATTTTCTTCCTTAACTTCCAAACAGCGCAAAATTAGATTTCTATTTTATGATTTTTCTGTAATTTACTATGATTTTTCAAAGATTTAGCCGAAAAAATAATAAAGAAAAAAAAAACAAAACCTTCGTGTGGAGTCCAACAAAAATGAATTTTCCATTTTATGATTTTTCAAAGACTTAGCCAAAATAAATAAAAAAATAAAAAGATAAAAGTGCTATCATTGTAGCAAACCCATCATTCATTGTAGCAAAACCGTCTTCAAAACCACTATAAGGAAGTAAAATTCACGGTTTGAAAAGTTTAGGAAGATAAATTGCTCGGTTTTGAAGTTGAAGGAGGAAAAACAGTAGAAGTTAAGGAAGGAAAAGGAGTCTGTCTACCATACAACCATGTGTTTTAGCAGAAGTCAGCACTTGGTTGTTGGCTACAAGTAAAACACATGATTTCCAACAGAGACAAATTTGTGTGTTTTAGCAGAAGCTAGCACTCGGTTATTGTCTGCATGTGAAACACTCACGATCTCCATCAAAGACACATTTGTGTGTTTCAGGTGCCTATAGCACATGAATTCTATCACCTTTTTGATTGAAATCCAGCGGCTGGCTACAAAAGATAAGGTACGCACACTTAAGAGATGTTCTCAGAAAATAAATGCACAATAAATATGATCTTCAAAAATTACAAAACACAAATATGAAAATTGCACATTCCGTATAGTGCAAATAATACATGCTCTTAATGCGATTATACTCATGAACGAGCCTGCTGATAGTACAATTAAACAAGATAGGATGGTGTATTGTGTATATAGAAAGAATGATAAATTGGAACAGAATCACACAAGCATGACCAAAAACCTTGATGACATATACCTGCACACTGCTGCTAGCAGGCTGACTATGCAAAGGCCACAAACATTGTTGCACCTGCAAAGAAAAACATAAAAGTGCAATTTACATATCTCACACTGCTAGATGCTGAAAAGCTTATACATATGAGAGCATACAATTTTTAGAAGCACAAAATAGCCAAAAACAATCTTCACATGAGCCTCCACTTGACAACACAGAAGACAGATGTGTGTTCACACAAATCACAATAATATATGGTGTGTGCTAGCAGAAATCACAAGTGATAAATATATAGTGTGTGCTAGCACAAATCACAAGAAAGTAAAGGACTGACACTTGCAATTTACATTATAGTAGATAGGATATCAGCTAGCAGAAAAGAGACAAAAAACAAGGGAAACGGTTCAAAAACACCATATTGCATATTCTCAAAACTATAATTGCAATGCTAGATAATTGTAATTTATATTACAACAGACTGCAATTATGTAACTGAATCTTTAGGTTGTTTAGTTTATATATATGCTCAAAAGTAGTTCTTTGGTATCACTAAAGTGCTATGGAAAAATAAAAACAGATGGAAAAAATGTGAGATTCAAAAGTCATACCTCATTTATCAAAAAATAAGTGGGCACTAACAAAAGGGCAGGACCAACACAAGCTTACAGATCTTAAAGAATACAGGAAAGTGGATAAACACTACCAAATTTGAATCTACCAAAATTACAAGCTATCGGTAGTATCCACGTAGGTCAATTTTGCTCCATATTAACATATTCACAAATCATAATTTTGTAAAAATTATAATATATCATCAACCAGGTACTAGTAATTAACTCTTCCCAAGTTCTAGAATAGACATTAGTTTGGAGTTCTAGCAAACCCTTTCAGCTTACAAGAGTTAAGCGTATTTATGTGGCTTGTGAACTGTTCAAAGAGACAGAACTACAAATAGTAAGCTAAAAATTCCAGCTACCTGCATAACATCATCTTACTATACCATTTCTTTCTCTTCTATTAGCCCAGTCTTTTGTAGCATTGGATGTAAAATTGTAGTCTACTTGAAATGTAGCAAGATCAATCCATCAGATTGACATTTAAAAAAATTACATTACCAGGTAAAATTTTCATACCTCAACTTTTCTCAGCTCTGAAAACACCAGGTGTTAAGGTGATCTCCAGTTCCCGTGCCAATGATAGCAGAAAATGCAATAAGAGAAAACCTAGCACGAAACAAAAGAAAGATGAGTTGAGCAGCGTGGGTGACTGTTGGGCGTCTTGACACCTTGTAAAGATCCTATTTAGTATAGGATTAGCATACTCACATATAATAAATTTGTTGTCTCTGATAGTCAAGAACAGAGTATAAAGATACCCTATCATATAGACTTACATAGTACAGATTTAAAGGTGTGTTGGCATAAATCACAAGAGACAATTTTTTTCTATGCAAGGACAAAGACAAAAAATAGGAGTGTGTTGCACAAAGCACAATCAACAGATTTCAAGATGTGTTAGCACAAAGCACAAGAGATAATTTTTTTGTATCGAAAGACAAGGACAAAAAATAGGAGTGTGTTGGTAAAAATCACAATTAACATATTTCAAGATGTGTTAGCACAAATCACAAGAGACAATTTTGTTCTATGGAAGGATAAGGACAAAATAGAGGAGTGTGTTGGCACAAATCACAATAAATAGATTTCAAGATGTGTTGGCACAAATCACAAGAGATAATTGTTTCTAGGAAGGACAAAAACAAAAAAGAGGAGTGTGTAGCACAAATCATAATAAACAAATTTTAAGGTGTGTTAGCACAAATCACAAGAGATATTTTTTCTACAGAATGACAAGGAGAAAAAAGAGAAGTGTGTTAGCACAAACCATTATAGAGAAAGTCCAGCAACTTTCTGCACACCATAATTCAACAAGAATTTATAAACATAGAAACAGTAACCTTCTTGTACTGCATAACCTCAAATAGTAGGAAAGCCTAATCACATACGAATGGTACTAGGATTACATAGATAAACTGTAATCGAATAATTTAATTTATAGTATTTGCCTTATTTTTTATCCTAACGAACAATTTTACAAGCAACCATAGTTGTTTTGGTGCTTGCAAAAGACAATATCAAAGGAGGTCTCAACAGGCTACAATACAAGAACCACAAGTTCGACTGTAATACAAATAATAGACTTCCCAAGTACAGTACTCAAACAGAACAAGTTGTGCATATATGACACGCATGTGATGGCACAAAGAATCCCAAAATAGGTTTGATGCAAAAACTTAACTAATACCTATCCTTTCAAAAAGGAAGTCTGGTTAAGGTCCTCTAGCATCTGACCGGTAGATATAACTAACATGATCTTCGATGGAAAGACAACAACAAGAATCTTTGTGGTAAACTCATATTTTTTCTAAATCTAGAATAGCATTCATTTCAATTTATCAGTCACAATTGTAGTATTCTTTTATTTCAATTTAGCAGTCATAACTATAGGATTTGATTCATTTTACATATCGAGGTGGCACCTCACCACTAGTCATGCACATCATGAAGGCCTCATCAAAATAAGAAAATGGTGTGATCCCGACAAACAAATTCAAATACTAGAAACTTACTCATCAAATATGCATCCAACCAAACTAACCACTGCTTGGGCAGGCTTCTTTCCACTAAGCATGCTTGAAGCAGAATTCTTCATTGACATGCTATCTACATCCTGTAAGATACAAGATAATCAAAAAAAGAAAGCAAACAACTTTTTCTATGATAGTGCAACAACAATAGAAAAAGAAAAAGGTAGTCAAGTTTAGTGCAACAAGAACAACAAATAGAGGTGGTACGACTAATAAGGATTAATTGCACATGATGAGAACTACAATTACAGTAACCAATAGCTACAATTTACATTCTTGGTGATTGCAATTATGTAACTGAATGTTTTATTTGTTTGGTTTTCATCAATAGCAGATATTAATAGTAACAGAGCATTTCAAAATTCAGTAGTATATTGTGGATGCATCTTATTTATGTAGTACTACAACAAAACTACCGAAAAGTAGCTTGAGCATATTTTCTAAGCTCTAACATTTTGTGAACTCAAATATAAGTATTTTTGTATTTGAGAAAATTATATATCACATAGAAACCAGCCATCACCTGAAATGTTTCGGCTACTATCAGGACTCCATTTCTGGTTTGTGACATTAACTACATTGAAGACCAATGTTATTATAAAAATCAATCATGTTATAGCTTTGGGAAAGAAGAATATTGTTGATGATACTAATAGTTTACCTATGTAGGATAGGTTGCCAAGTATATGAGGAATCGACTCCACCAGTTCATTCTTGCTAAGGTATCTGAGAAACAATTTGAAACAGAACTCATGGCTAGTAAAGATAAAGAGATCCATAAGCATTGATTCAAGTGTCTCTTTTGTACTCATAGGAGAACAAGAGCCTACGTGATGCCAATCACTTTTGGAATTTTGTCAGCCATTCTATTTTCTTGAAGTGACCTATAAAACAACAATGTAGGGATCAAACGGAAGGATTGCATGGTACATATACATATACATATACATATACATATACATATACATATACATATACATATACATATACATATACATATACATATACATATACATATACATATACATATACATATACATATACATATACATATACATATACATATACATATACATATACATATACATATACATATACATATACATATACATATACATATACATATACATATACATATACATATACATATACATATACATATACATATACATATACATATACATATACATATACATATACATATACATATACATATACATATACATATACATATACATATACATATACATATACATATACATATACATATACATATACATATACATATACATATACATATACATATACATATACATATACATATACATATACATATACATATACATATACATATACATATACATATACATATACATATACATATACATATACATATACATATACATATACATATACATATACATATACATATACATATACATATACATATACATATACATATACATATACATATACATATACATATACATATACATATACATATACATATACATATACATATACATATACATATACATATACATATACATATACATATACATATACATATACATATACATATACATATACATATACATATACATATACATATACATATACATATACATATACATATACATATACATATACATATACATATACATATACATGAGGTCATAAGTCTGCTGACGTGTAGAAGATTTTACTGTAACCACTAATATACCCAAAGTATAGGTGGATGCAAAAGTGACCATATCTTAAAAGACTTCTTGGTAAAAGGCAGTCAGAAAACAAGAATAGAGAGAGCTAGAGCTTATAGATTCTTAAGCTGATTGAGCTTGGAGACGGAGAAGGAGATGTCTCCGTACAACAACAACAAGTTTCCAGACAAAACCCTGCAGCGACAAGAAAAAATAGAATACCAATATTACATTAGTCTATTCTTAGTAAAATCTAAAACTGAAGCTATATTATCCAAATTTGGAGCACCTAGGCATAGAACAATAAATCCTCAAATAAATCTGGTAGCACAATGCAAACTTCCTAGTTTTCTCGAGTTAGCTAAACTACTCTAAATTCCTAGTTAAATTAGAATGATCTGCACTTGACATAATAATAATAGAGGTATTAGTAAAAAAACTACAGAAAAGCAATTAAGATAAGTCTAACAAAAAAGCCAACATATTTGAGAAAGCTAATCATGGATGATCTACAATCAAGATTATGTCATACATTCAAAATAAGCAATGATAACTGCAGGAACTTGACCCATTCAATTTCAAGTAACTAGGCAGTCAAAACCTTCCATGTAACAGAGTAAGAAATATTATGCCAAAAATAGCCCAAAAAATAGCAGAGATTGAAAGCCCTAGTTTGATTTTGGATAATTGATGAAACACTAGTAATAACCTCTATGCTAAGTATGTGTAGACTTAATGAGGTTGGTACATGCCAAGTGATGGAGCAAGAGATGATCATGGTGATGATGGTGATGACCACAAGATGATCAAGTGCTCAACTTGAAAAAGAAGAAAGAGAAAAACAAAACCCTATGGAGATCAAGGCAAAGGTATTGCTTAGGGTTTTGGTTTTGGTGATCAAGACACCATAGAGGGTGTGATCACATTTAGGATCGATAGCCGTACTATAAAGAGGAGAATTCTTTGGCTAAGCGGTTATCAAGTGCCACTAGGTGTCTTGTTCATGTGCATGCATTTAGAACCTAGTGAGCTAATTTAACTCCTTTGAAGAAAATAATTGTGAAATTGCTAACACACGTGCACTTGTTGGTTTACACATTGTGGTGTTGGCACACTTTGAGAAGGAGGTGGAGTTTGAAGAGTAGAGAGAGGATGGGTTCCTCTCTCCCTCCCGCCGAGCTTGCGAGGCGGGATTCGGCGCTTTTTGAGAAAATAAAGTGCATATTTTCTATTGCGCCGGTGGGAAGTTTGGAGAAGTCGCGGGAGTGTTCCTCGCTGAGAAACACTCACCGGACGCTGGCCGTTGAGGCACCGGACGCTGTGGCTGAGCGTCCGGTGTGCTGTGGTGCTAGGGTTAAGCACCGGACGGTGAACACCGGACACTAGGAAGCTTTTGCTCAGCGTCCGGTGCTATCTGACTTTGGTCGGAGTGTTTGACTGGAAGCACCGGACGCTCAGGGAGCGTCCGGTGGTTAGCGTCCGGTGTGCGGGCGTTTTGCAACCCTCTCTGCGCAGGTCCGGTGAGCACCGGACGCTACCGGTGCTTAGCGTCCGGTGACCCGCAGGTTTGTGGAACTCTCTGCGCATGAGTCCGGTGTGCACCGGACGCGTCCGGTGCCAACTTGCTCAGCGTCCGGTGCTCTACAGGTTACCGTTAGACTCTGACACGCGGCTGACGTTGGAGCACCGGACGCTGGTGTTGAGCGTCCGGTGCCCCTTTAAGAGCGTCCGGTGACCCCGAGTTTTGTCCAGTGAAAGAGCCAACGGCTCTATTTGTTTGAGGGGTCTATAAATTGTTGTTGGCCGGCTTAGGGCTTACTCCTTTGGCATTCTAGCATACATAACATCCTTGTGAGCCTAAGCAAACACCTTCCACTCATCTCCTTCATAGATTAAACATCTTTGTGAGATTGGGAGTGATTCCATGTGCATTTGCTTGAGTTATTGCATCTAGTGGCACCTGAGGATCGATTTGGCTGCGGTTTTCTTGTTACTCTTGGTGGTTGCCGCCACCTAGACGGCTTGGAGTAGCGGAGGAGGATTGGCACGAGTTGGTGATTGTTCGTGGCCATCTTCCGGCGATTGTGAGAGGTTTGTGCCTATCTCGGCGGAGAGCCAAAGGCAACATTAGTGGATTGCTCGTGTCATTGAGCTACCTCACTTGTGGGTAGGTTCTTGTGGTGTCCTAGTGAGGACGAGGTTTGTGCTACACCTCTTAGCCACCGAACCACCAAGTGTTGGTCGACACAACGGGGATGTAGCGTGCCGGCAAGCACGTGAACCTCGGGAGAAAAATTGGTGTTTCAATTGTGATTATTCATTGGATTTCTCCCGGTGATTGGACTTCATATTATTGGTTTATCCCCTCTACGCGGCGGTATAAAGATCAAACTATCTCTTTTTATATTTCCGCAAACTAGAGTAGCTTACTTACTTGTATAGAAACTTTAGGTAGCTTTCTAGTGTAAGTAGTGACTTAGCTCTTGTGTGCCTAGTGATCATATCAACTAGAATTGTTGGATAGGTGGCTTGCAAACACCCCGTTAGAACTAGAGCAAAAAGCTTCGCTTTGTTTTATTTACTAACCTCTTGCTCTAGTGAGTTTGTAGAATTTTTTAAATAGGCTATTCACCCCCCCTCTAGCCATATTAGGACCTTTCAAGAGTGCAGTCAAGATACACACTTGTTCTGACATGCCAACCACAAACTTCTTTTCTGGCTATAAAAGTAATGAGTTGTAAAAAATTAGGGAAGATAAACCAAAAAATAATCAAATATAGCAACAAAAAACAAACTAGGTGCCAAAAAATACAAAGTCGTAATGTAAAAAAAGGACTGGGAAACGAGAACTACTTAGCAACCTAACATGAGAGGTAAGATGCAGGCTGTTACAAACTACTAATGTGGAGTTTTTATTGTTGCTTATGAGCTAAAGAAACACAACACCTTCTTATTGCTAGCAGAGTCTTTAGGGAGGCCACCAATGTACTCACAAATCACAGAGGCTATACAATATACTAAAAAATAAGTAGCAGAGAAAATATTCAGTACTTTGTAGGTTTTAGTTATTGGTGGTGATGATGAAGGCTACCAAGGACAAGAAAATATTTAGTTAACCATAGTAAAAATAAAGAACAAAGAGGCATTTAATTTGAGACACTTTTAGATCATGAGAAGCAGAAGTCCAGTTAAGAAGAGTTAACTCTAAGTCCAGTTAAGAAGAGTTAACAGGAGAGTGGCATTTTATACTAAATAAACACCCAAAGGGGAGCCAGTAAGAAACCTATAATGCTTTCTCTTAGAATTGTAAGATGAATGCTTTCTCTTAACAGGTGAGTGTCTAAAATTTAATTGTAAGCTGAACGCTTTCTCTTAGAAGACTAGCTAATAGATAAGTCTGAAATGGGAAGGGGAGCCAGTGAGAAACCTATAATGCAGTCATGGACACTCAACTCTGATTTATTATTATATTATGTTCTAAATCAAGAAAGAGATTTCCTGGCACTTGCTGAACTGAACAAATACAACAAACCAGTACAAAGGAGTAGAGGACAACAAGGCCACAACAATTTTGGTATAATGTAACAAACACACATGCATATGAAAATAGGACAGTACTATGTTCATGCCATTAGAACATAACTGACCTTCAGTAGCAAGGCAAGAGTCTAAAATACATCATCGATAAACTAGGATACAAAAACACACTAGTTCAGATCTCTTGCACTTCCAACAAGCTCTAACTACTTGCAAGCTGGCAAATTAAATCGCACATGTACATAGACAAACACTATCACAATAACACATGCGCCTCCTCCACACATGAATAAACAACACTAGTTTTCATTAGGACAATATTAACATCTCTCAGAAGAATAAAACTTTAGTGTACACACATGCTAGGTGATATAGGAGCAGGACAAGTTAGATTCATCAAATATGCAATTACCTATATATTTAGAAGCAAAGACGTAGAACTGGACAAAGTCTACACAAATTCTTGGAGTAATAAGCCAGAGTCTTACAAATGCATGAACTAATTTAATTAACTTGGTAGATGGGCCTAAACATTGGCATGGCATTCATGGGAATATAGGAGCACATAGTAATATTGATGGGCCAAGACTATACAAATGCATGAAGAAAACCCATCCTTGCACAAGCTTGTTGGCCAGAGTCTAAAATTCCAATCTCAGTCTGTATAGAATTTGCTATTTGCGGGATTACCAAATTCCCTAAAATGAAAAATTCAAAATAGAAAAATCCAATTTAAGAGTTACCAACAAGGATGCTCGTTCTTGGGTTCTACTAGTTGCCCAAACACAAAGAAACAAGAACTAAAATTGGGTTTGCATTGAATGATTGTACCGATGATAAACCATAAATGACAGAGTTGCTGGCTTGACTTGAGGAAAGAAATGATCGCCTCTACCTAAACTCATGTGTACTACTAGTGTCTGACGATGACAGACCAGTACACCACATACAGAGAACACACAAGCCTAAACTTGGAAGTCTGATAGATTCATTCTGAAATAAACTTTGTACGATTTGCAGGCAAAACAATATGCTGATGAAACGACAATGGCATCCCAGAGCACAAGGTGTGGCTCACAACGCTGGACCTATCAGTGGCGGAGAAGGTACTGGAGGCTGTTACTGGCCTCCCATGCATGGCTGGAAACCACGCTAGCCACAGCAGGGATCTAAACAAAAGCAGGAGCAGCGCCGGTCCCAAAGCAGAGATCTAAACAAGAGCAGCAGCGGCGCCGGTTAACAACGCTCGCACTAGCACCAATCGCTCATCGTCTCCCGTGGACGCAAAGAAGAGACCACACCCATGGCCCGCGCAGGCGTCCCAGATGCGAACGAGGGTTTCGCGGCGTCATCATTGGTGCTGGTCCTTGCATCTCCTACACCCATCGAACCCTACCGCCTGCTTACATTCCAAAATCCCCCACCCAGATCCCCATTTCTCTGACCTCAACAAGTATAGATCCACGAAATGCACTCCACAGATTATGAAACATGAATTGACTACACACCTTCGGTAGCACTCCATTCTGGGAGAGCGCGAGTTCGCCGGACAAATCGCCGTAGCGCCAATGAAATCGCCTTGGGCGCGTGTCGCGGGGCAAAGCTTCGAGGGGAAGGAAGAAAGACAAAGGGAAAATGAAACGCTCAGAAGTGGGGAGGCGCAATTTCTAATTTTTCAACAGTACCAAGAAAAATGGGCCTTCCAAATCAGAGAAAGAAACGACGGTGGCAAGGACACACGATGCGCATCCAACGAACAGAAAAACTATATGCCAACACAACAAAAAAACATATGGGTGTGATATAGCATTTCTGCTTGCAAGAAACAACCGGTGAAAACAAGCCTGCACGGTGCCTTGTTGGTCCATTTGGACCCGAGATTGTTGGGGCTCTTGGCGGAAGCTAGGCCTAATGAAAACCTAAAAATATACTCTTCACAAATATCAGCTGCTCTGTAGTCCTCTCAGATGAAATTACAAAATAACTTATAAACTGAGAAAAGTTCACTCCCAACCTGAGTCTTGCAAAAAAATCCTGGCCCAAATCTAAGTAATGGAAAATATTCGGATGGGGTTTAGATTGGGGAGCCGACCCTTGGAATATGAAAGAAAAAAAGAGTAAATTGCTCTGCCAGTCTTTAAGGTATTACGTGTTTTTCATCTAGGTTCTTAAATTATGAAATCATACATCTGACTTCCTAATATATTTAAATGATTTCATCTAGGTCCCTAAACTACGAAATCGCACGTCTAACTCCCTAATATATTTAAATGATCTCATCTAGATCCAAACTATATATAGTGAGGGTTAGAAGCTGACATGATCATCAACATAGATATGATTTAAGCACATGACTCCTGATTTAAGCCTACATGTGCAGCCGCTGGCTCGTCCCTGCTCACCATCACAGCGCCCATGGCATACGATCTGGTCATGTAGGCGACAATGGTGGCCAGTTACGCGAGTGAGCGTAACACCGGATGACCGCAGACCAAGCCTCTCCCCTCCCATGTCTACCTCACCCCGCTCGGCAGCGTAACAGGCCACCATTGCCGCCTACATAATCAGGTCTTATGCGGCGGGTGCTGTGACGATGGTGAGCAGGGGCAAGCCGGCGGCCGCACACGTGGGCTTAAAATCAGAGGTCATATGCTTAAATCATATCTACGTGGATGACTATGTCAGTTTCTAACCCTCCTTATGTGTATTTTGGACCTAGATGAGATTACTTAAATACATTAGTGAGTCGGACGTGCGATTTCGTAGTTTGGGAACCTAGATGAGATCACTTTAAATACATTAGAGAGTTGGACGTGCAATTTCGTACTTTAGGGACCTAGATGAAACCACGTAATACTTTAAGGATCGGTCGTGCAATTTAAAAAAAAAATCAGTGGGGACAGTCACCATGAAGCAGGCGTGAGCGATTATGTTGTATAAATTTAGGAGTAATAATTGGAAAGAAAAAACTATATATCTCAAATGCACTGAATGGTTTTGTATGTACACGTGTCGTGAATGCATGATAGGTTTTCTTCATTACTGTCTGTCTGTCTCATATAGACTGTCCCCACTGACCCCCCCCCCCCCCCCCCCCCCCCTCGAAATATAGAGACTTATCTAGCAGAAAGCGAGTTTCGATAGGTCGGTTAATGTGTTGGCCTATCATCCCTCCACAGCTTTGGAGCCCAGCCACATATAAACCATAAACGTACTAGTGCTTTTGTACCTTTGATTTGGTGCTTGAATCAGTGATCGAGATGGCTTCTTGAGAAAGATTGAAAGCACACAAAATCCTAGCGTGTTCAACCGCAAGTCAATATAAGGTTCGGTGTTCGTTTCTCGGTTGTACTGTAGGACGAAGGCTCATGTACGTTGATCAGGTCGGTATCACAAGATTTCCTGTCGCCCCTTTTTCTTTCGTGTAATTTTAACACCATTCAAGTTTTATCTAGACTCAAGTGGCTTTGGTTGCATGTAAAAGTACTGTCTCCTACTCTCCTTCGGTCCTTCCTGGCGGAATATGTACCTATGCCCACCTGATTAGATTCTCTCTAATTTAACCTCACCAGATCGACTTTATATGGCCAGCATTAGGCTAATTATTACTTTTTTTATGGTAGGCGAGGAGGTATCTGTGCTAACAGCAAGGTGTATGTACTGACTTTGTTATTTTGCATGTGGACTATGTTTTCAAAAAAAAAAAAAGCATGCATGTTCTTTGAGAAAAAAAATATAGATATGCTTCATACAGAAGGATGGGCTGTCATTTTTTTCCCTTCTAATTTATCACCTCCCCGGCTATGTTATTAGATTCCCAGAACCTTAGGAACCAACTTTCAGGACGAGATGATGCTGGCAGCGACTTCGACAACACAGAACTCCCGGCAGGTCTCTACGACATTGCACCCATAGAAAAAACCTACAAATGCCCAAGTACGAGTACTATTATTTTACTAGTATTAGTTGCTGACATTTCCAAGCCGCCACCTGCTCAACTTGTCTTCTTCGTTAGTTAAAGCTAAACCAACCGAAAAGAAAAGAAGCTAATTGACATCTACTGATAATACCAGTACTTGTCGGCATGGCAAAAAAAAAAGAAAAGAAAAAAAAACTAGAGCACTCAGGAACATGCATTCTCTATCCATTCACGCCATGATTAACTTGCTGGAGATTATATTCTTTGAACTGGTTGTTAGAGAGTGCCAACTTGCTGCAGCATTTTATAGCGAAAACCGCCACTTGAAGTGATTTGGCAGATCCTACGATGATAGGGAAAAATTTAGAAACATATCGCCACTCCAGTTTTTTTAGCGCTTCAAAATAACTCCAACGACCATGTCTCTTTAGAGCAACTCCAAGAGAGTTGGTAAAAATGGATGACTAAATTCAAGATTTAGCCAACCTCTAAAATAGAAAATCATGTAAAAAAAATAAAAATCTCCAACAGTCTTTCTATACAACAAATCATATAGCTAGCGAGACATGTATGCTATATTTACCATGCGAGAACTCCGGGATAGATGACTTGCTATTTTAGCAAACCAAATACAATAGCTGTTGGACTCTTTTTTCTCTCCCAAAATAGTCAAATATAGAATACATAACATGGATAGCTCTTCTCTTGGAGTTGCTCTTATATATGTACGAGCTGCACCTACTAACTACGTTACTACGTAGACCGAGTGCTTGACTTGCTTAGTCGTCGATCAGCAATTATTGTAAGGGATTTGTGTATTTGGGTCTCAACTCTCAACGCACTGCTGCGTCCCAATGATTAATTTAACTTCTCAGAGGGCTCTCTGTATGACCATTGACAAATTCCAAACCATGGCATTGTAACATCCACCAAAGGCCCTTCTCTATCCTGCTGCTTGTATAAAGCTCTACCTATAGCAGAAGAGGCTTTCGGCTGTGCTCGTTGCACAAACGATATATAAGAAGAACAAATCGGTAACCACAAGCATTACGTATATATCTAGAGAGTCAACCTTGCAACGCGATGAAGGTTAACATTTAAATTTTCTTGATCCCTCCCTCGATTTTTCTATGGTCAATTAACTGTTCTTCTCTGCATCATCATCGTCAGATAGTGCTTAAGGTGGCCATCACCTGCAAGAAGTGCAAAACCTGCGTCCTTGGGATCGCCTCGAAAGTTAAAGGTAAATTTATCCTCTCTCCCTCGCCATGGACAATCTTTTATTTCTGTGTATACGTTTGTCATTCAAGGGTGTTCATGTCTGGTTGGTCGACAATTCGACATGGATGCTAGCTTTGTGTGGTCATGAGCTGACTGATAACGGTGCCTACAGGGATCAAGTCCCTGACATACGACGAGGAGAAGAGCACTCTCACGGTGGTCGGAGACGTGGACGTGGTGGTCATCGTGGAGCATCTGCGCAAGGCGAAGCATCCGGCAGAGGTGGTGTCGGTGATCGACGAGAAGAAGGAGAAGGAGGCCGAGGAGGCGAAGAAGAAGAAGGAGGCCGAGGAGAAGAAGAAGAAGGAGGAGGAAGAGAAGAAGAAGAAAGAGGAGGAGGAAGAGGAGAGGAGGAAGAAAAGGTGCTGCCTTCCGCCTCCGTGCACGCCGTGCCCTCCGCCGCCGTGCCCGCCGCCGTACCCGTACCCGTACCCCAAGCCGTGCTACATCCCCGTCGAGGACGAGTACCCCGGGCCCTGCACCATCGTCTGAGACTGTTGAGAGAGGAACGCCATGACCAGCCATATCAGCTCTTTCAGCAGAAGGCACTTGAGTTTCCTGCGTCAGTTGATCATCGATTTGGAATTGGTTTCCATGCACATTCTCTTTCTGTCCTTTTGATTCTAGCGTGGTCTTTCTCCATCATTCAGCTTGTAGATTGATGATAGGTGTCTGAATGATATGATGCAATGGACACATTCAGGTAAGTGCTATGTGTACAGCTTTGTAACAAGCTTCCAATTGAGTTTCAACTTTCAAGATTAATTAAGATGCCATTGCAAGAAATTCCAAGCATCCGAACTTCTTTAAGACAGAATTTTAGGCCTTGATTGTTTTTTCTTTACAAGTTGGGAGTCGGTAACGAATTACCTCGAGATGGGTTCGCCCATTCCCACCGGACAAACTCGTAGATAAGCAGCCTGGATCACAAAAATAAAGTAAGAAAAAGTAAAATAAAAAAAAGGTGGAGGAGGACAGGTAGGCATTGTCAAGCTTCCCGCAATGTCAAAAGTTGAATAAACTATATCAATTTGTCATTGATATATGTTATAACTTAATAGAATTTTTACGGTAATTGAATATGAATCGGTTGTCTTCTTTTCTCGGAGTCACCCATTTTTCCGCAGAATATGAATCAATTCTCAAGTCACAAACTAACATGATATAAAAACTCGATGATTTTCTTGGCAAAGTTAAGACAGTGGCAGAGGAGGTTAAGCCAGGAAGAAAGGCATGACCCTCCCATAATCTTAAACTTTCTAAGGAAATCACATGATCTTGGTTAATAAATTTGTAAAAATAGAATCTAGAAGATGGCTTAGAGTTTGTTTGGATTCTCTGGTCTGAATTTTAGTTGGCTAAAGTCGAGGACTAAAACTTTATACTACTTTAGTATTGTGTCGTTATGAGATTATCTATAGTATTTTAGATAATTTATTTGGCGCCTCAAGAGTTAAAGTGGTAAAGTCATGAGATCCTAACATGACCTAGAGATTAATATTCGGGAATTTTGACCAATCCGTTCCATCATATTTTTTTTTATTTTAAATTTACAAAAGCACCTTTCATGCCATGGCAAATAGATTTTGGCACTAGCACGAATAAACAAGGCCTTCCATATCATAAATAACACACACAGATGCGAAACATGGTGTCAAATGATTGGAGCGTGTTTACCTAGATTTGCAAAATAACAATATCTCTACGTTTTGTTGATTTGTGGTACATGCTGGATGCATAATAAATGGATGCAGTCCTGGTGGCGATGCAAATCCTCCTATAGCACATTATAATGTGTAGCCACCTAGACAGATTCAACTGTTTCCTATTATACAAAACAACTCTCTTTATCGCCGTGATTTAATTACTTGGTGGGTACGTGGTATCCAGGAGACCTGGACATGTAAAGTAGTATATATGACATCATAATTTTCTTTCTGAATCAAGTAATAATACCATAAAGTTAACAATCTCTACAAAAAATATATTATACTGTACTACCTCTATCTAAAAAGAATGTAACTCAGATAAAATTTTTTATAAAATTATCTAAAGTTTGTTTGATCAAATATATATAAGAAATAGCGTTTACGACACCAAATAGCTATACTAGAAAAATAAAATCTCATAACAAATCTAATAATAACTATTTGGTAATCATAAATATTAATACTTTTATATATAGCTAATCAAGCTTAAACCATTTTTATTTAATTTAAATACTGTATATACTAGAATTAATAGGAGGAAAAAAATAGCCACCGGCTTATTATAAGCCGCTTATAAAAGTATACACCTGAATACCTCTGCATCCCTGGGCCGCCGTATCTTGGTGCCTCCTGCACTCCAAAGTCCCAAAGTCCAAGCCCACTTTTCTCTGTCCCTCTCCTAGGAGACCGAGAGAGCACCGTAATGGCGCCCCCCTGCGGCGACGCGGCGGCGGCAGCCGAGCTCACCAGCACGCGCATCAGCGAAGGAGCCGGGCTCCCTCCGCTTCCTCCTGGACGGTACCGACTACCGACCATTCTTTCACTCACTTTCTGATTTCTTGACGAACGCTTTATGTCAGCCTTCAACCGAGGGTTTTGGGTTTGTTCGCGCAGGGGAAGCGTCGGCGGCAATGCGGGTGAGGGAGAGGAGGAGGGTGATACGAACAAGAAGGCGAGGAAGGAGAAGGCTGGTACGCAGCGGATCGCCGGGTGGGGGCTTCGCGAGTTCAGCAAGATAGGTGAGACGTCGCGCCTCGCCGAAAGACCATTTTGCGGCTTCTGTTCTCGACAGAAGGCCTGTAGGTGTAGTCGTGGCATCGAGCCGTTCGGGGAATCGGTGGGGAGCAAAGTTTCTACTTAATCCAATTTTGATCTAGTAGCTGTACAGAATTTGTGTAGGGTTTCTGTTGGGAAATTGTCCTCATGAGGTGGAAAATCTGAACCTTAAGCTAGCAGCCCTCTGAATCTTTGCTTTTGGTGTTAAGAACTGTGAAATCTTGAATCATGTTAGCCTGTAGTCCTGTCTAGAAGATAACTTGGTGTAATCCCACAAGCATATAGTGGAGGAGATTTGGCTGGGTATCGTGGCTACACAATGCCTCACCTTAAGGTTTGGGGAGCCATGACCAACTGTGGCAGGTCTTTGGTTAGTAGCCACAACTTAAGTTGTGCCAATCATATCTTCACTGGGACCCTACTGTCATTGACTCATTTCTTGCCAATTACTCTCTTCATTCCAAATTAGATGTTGTCGCCTTTCTAGATACTTACCTTTTGCTATGCACTTAGGTATACGTTATGTCTAGATACATAGTAAAAGCAATGCATCTAGAAAAGTAAAAACATCTTATAATTTGGAATAGAGGGAGTACTACCAAAGTTGTGGTGGCCTTCTTGCCCACCACGGTAACTGTGACAGCTTGGTGAAGGAATGGATCAAGAAGAAACAAGTTATCTAATCTCCTCACCTGTTCAATCTCCAATCTCACCTCTGTTGGGCAGCCAGGCAACAATCCTGGCGCCACCCCTACCTAGAACTAGCTACAATCTGAGAAATGAGAAGTCAGGGGCCTGCCAAGCTAGGAGTAGTCCAGGCCCTTGACAAGCAGCGGAAGCAGATGATTTGGCCGAGAACTTGGCTTTATTAATCTGGCTAATCCTAGAACAATGGCAGCAGCAGAGCCTGACGCCCTCCTTATAAAAACTCTACCTCTGCTTATCCCTCTTCGCTTAGCCAGCCCTTAGTTATAACACTTAATGGCCGGCTATCACGTAACAGAGTCAACAACCAAACGCATACAGATCCTAAACCCAAACGCATGCAGATCTTAAACTAAGCGCATGCAGATCTATCGTTTAGCCAAAGCCACTAAACAGATAACTATGGCTATTTTTAGCCACTAACAGTTGCTGATGCCTTCATCTTCTTCTTGCTGTATTGCTTCCCAATGAAAGCGTCCACAACATGGTTGCATTTGGAGCATGCTATGTTGGGTGATGCAGGTACCTTTTTGGTGTATGTGATGTCTGTGCAACATGATTCATCCACCAGACTCTTTTGGTTTACAATTTACTCGTGCTAGGACATAGGAGTAGTGTAATAGAATATTTGTTATGATAAATGTGAAGCAAAAGTACATAGGGAGTAGTTTAATTGAAATATTTATGTTTCGCAATTAGCACTTGTGTTAGATGTTTTGCTTTGAGGATGCAAGATGTAACCATCATTTGATTTGACATTGCAGTTTCTAAAAAAGTTGAGAGCAAAGGACGGACTACTTACAATGAGGTATTCTCTTATATATGTATCCCTTAAACTCACTAACGGACCAGGTTTCATAATGACGACTGCAACAGCAACAAAACCTTCGAAGCCAAGCAGGGGGTAGGCTAGAGATGAAACCCAACTTGAACCACCAACCTAAAGAAACAACTCAAATGAAATGATAAGGCACTAATAACATTACTATTATTATTAAATGACAATTCTTCGGGTATTTTCCATCATGTCAACTCTCTTTTTGCTGCCTCCTCCCATGTCAGGTTCAGCCACCCCTGCCTGTCCTTCGATTATTATCTTCCCTTGGGATTCCGCTATGCACCGGTGCCTCTAGGTGGGCCTTTGTTGGATATGTCCAACCCATCTCAACCAGTGTTGGACAAGTTTTCCTTTTGATTGGTGCTAACCCTAGCCTGTCACATATATTCCGAACTGGGTTCTTCCTTGTATGACTACAAATCCAACATAAACATGCATTTCTGCAACTCTCTACTGTTGAAACATGCCATTTTCAGTAGACTTTATAGATAAAATTATCGATAGAATGTTGATTATATCTAGATTTTTTTTAGTTTATATGCATTATCCTACTTTACAGTGTTTATTTCAACCTGTGGCCAAGATGAACTCTAAGGTCTCACAGGCATATGATGCATCCTAAATGCCTGATATAAAATCATTAGCGTGTTGTATAAATGCTGAAAGGTTAGCCCTGGTGTTAGCTGGTTGTAAGGATTTTTCTAGTTTTTCTTTTCCCTTGATATATAAATTCTGTATTTCCGTTGAAGTTCAATGGGAATGGGGAGATTCCTCGTGTTGAAGAAAATAAATAAATGCTGAAAGGTATCTCCAAAATACTACATTGGTAGTTTAGTACTACATATTTTAGCATCACCTGTGATTTTTTTTCTTTCCCATTTGATTTGTAAGGTACCTCAACTAGTTACTGTCTTTTCCAGGTTGCAGATGAAATTTGTGGGGAGCTGAAGCTGACTCTTATTGGTCAAGAGGTTATTTCGTATTATTATGTTGCACAAATTTTACTCCCTTGCCCCCCCCCCCCCCCCCCCCCCCAAAAAAAATGCTGATCGAAAGAAAACAAACTTATTGGTGTAGTTTGATGAGAAGAATATCAGGAGGAGAGTGTATGATGCTTTTAATGTGCTAATCGCACTACGTGTTATTACAAAAGACCAAAAGGAGATAAAGTGGATGGGCTTGTCTAACTTCCAATATGAATACATAAAGTTGGAGGTCAGTATTTGTGCTTTGCAGTGGCAGATAAATAATGATTGAGGAGGACTTTTATGTGATTCCTGTCTTGTTATATTTCAAAGGAAACTCGCAAAGAACTCATGATTAGGGTTAAGAACAAGAAAAAACTTCTCCAGGAAATTGAACGACAGGTAAGTTGTTTGTGAATCTAGCGAGTAGCATTAGCTCTTCTTTGCTTTTTTTTTGTTGAAGTAAAAACTCTGCTTTGCTTTCATTTAGAGATGTAACTACTGCTTTCTAATTGGGGTAGTTACTATTGTCTCATGATTCTTCCTTGTTTATTTCAAGTTTGATGACCTCCAGAATATCAAGTTTCGCAACCAGTTACTACAGAGGCCAGCAGAGAGTGCGAATGGTATCTGCCTTCCATTCTTATTGGTCAAGGTATTTTTCTTGATCTACAGCTGTCGAAAAATATCTAACCTTCAAAAGCAGCTTGCAAATCAGCTGTAATATCTGGATGTGCATAGATTGGGTTTCTATGTGTATCAAATGTTCAACCTACTATGGTTGACTTAGATGGTCCAGTCCAAACTTGTGTCATTGCATGTTTCAAATGTTCAATTAAATATTGTTCACATAGATGGCCTGATCTAGACTTGTTTATGGAAATATCCTACCAGCTACCTGACTTGAAATGTGGATTACTACAACTGTGCTAGGATTAGGCACTTTGGATAGTAAAATTATTCGATTTCATGGCATGAATACTGTATAGTAATAGTATAAAATCAATCTGTCATATATAAATGGTTTTGTTGGTTCAGAACTCAGGAGACACATGCAAACTCAAGTACAGTAGTACACGTGGTGAAAAGCAACAAACGCAGAACACACCAGGCAGCAGATGAATTTGATGTTTCTTCTGAACACATCTCAAAGAAACATAGCTACATATAGAGATAAAGGCAGCACCTAGCTGATTCCACATTGCTTGCTGGCTAGTCCACACAGGTTTCTGAGTTCACATTGACCTCAATCTACTTGGTGACTTGAGTAGCACACGACTCTTTGACTTATACGCATGCACGCAAAAGGGCTCATACCTCCTGTTTGCTTATCAACAAGTTTAATAATTTTATAACGTGCTGGACCTTTTTTTATAGTCTAGTAGGTAGTAATTAGTAGCATTTATTTTTGAACAGGCATCCAGAAAAGCAAGGGTGGAAATTGAGATTTCAGAGAACTCAAAGTTTGCTGGTTTCGACTTCAACTGGTATGTCTCTCATTGCTACCAGAATTCAAAACTGATGCTCCCTCCGAATTAACATGTCTTGATCCTAACCAAATACTCTCCACTCCATTTTTCAGTACACCATTCACCTTGCATGACGATGTCTCAATCCTTGAAGCGATCAGGTGTAATAATAATAGCATAAAAAGAGCTAGCTAGCTAGCTTCGGCACTCATCATTGGATGATCGAGAATGTGATTTGATCTGTTGACAGTGACAAAACTGATATAATCAGTTCCTTTTGCACAGCCATTAGTATGCGTAGGTAAATATATAGTATGGAAACTTGACCTAGTCCTCAAATCAGCCTTTCTGGCTTGTGAAGATTTAGCCTGCAAATTTTGCCCCTTTTTGCGCCTAGCAGGTTATTAGGTCTGAGATAGATTAGTCTCATATATAATGCTATGTATTAAATTGAGTATAGCTCCTATTCGAAAGCTTGTGTACAAGCTTTGCTGGTTATCATGATGTTCTTGTGCTCTGCCCTTGGCAAATCATGTACTCCCTCCCTTCCAAATTATAAGACTTTGGCTTTTCTAGATGCATTACTTGAACCATGTGTCTAGATATAGAATGCATAGTTATGTATCTAAAAAAAAGGCCAGAACCTCTTGTAATTTGGATCGGAGGGAGTATTTCTTAGCTGCACTGACTGAGAATGTATCTTCCCTTCAACATATATCTGCCTCTTAGTTCCTGCGGTCCCCTGTGAGGCATATGCTAATCTTTTTGTAATCCTTTTCTGGTACATTGTTTTCCAGAGTAAAAAAAATGTTTTAAGTAGGAAACATTTTTTTTATTCGAACCCTACCATTCCCCTAAGTTTTACCTGATGGAGAGCGAAGGCGTGGAAGCTACTCCCTTTGTTCCAACAAATTACTCTCTTTGTTCCAACAAATTATAAGATGTTTTGGTTTTTCTAGATATATTGCTTTACTATATATCTAGATATAATGTATAGTTAAACACATAGAAAAAAATTTAGAATGAAGGTAGTATTTAAAATCATGTAATGTAACGCAAGCAAGCAGTAGATCTCAGCATGGCAAATGATCCGAAACTGAAAGATTGCTCTAGTTTCATGACAGCCTATTTGTTTTGGCTTCTTTTTAGATATATATCTAGACATAGACATAGAGTACATAGTAAAACTTAGAGCCTGTTTGGTACAGCTCACAACAGCTTTGAGCTGTTTTTTTTTTGCCAAACACTTATTTCTAAAACAGCTTCATGGGTGAAGCTGTTTTTTTCCTCCTCTCACAAAGACATAAGTTGGATGAAGCTGGAAAAAAGTAGCTTATTGCAGCTTCTTCCTCATTTCTCTCTCTCAACTATGCATGAAGTAGTTGGTGAAGCTATTTTGCCAAACACTTTTTCCAAAACAGCTCAGCTTCATCTAGAAAGTCACTCATGAAGCTATTTTCTAAAAAAAACAGCTTCACTAGTGAAGTTGAGCTGTGCCAAACAAACCCTTATTTATCTATCAAAATATCTTATAATTCAAAATGGAGCATGCGGCTGAGCAAGGGGGCTCCCACGTTGCCATCCTGAGCTGCGGGCGGGCCACCACCACGCCGAGCTACGAGCAAGCCGGCCTTGCGCCCCCTTGCTGGCCACGGGAGAGAAGAGAGAACTAGCAAGGACTAAAGTGATTCACTTACATGTGGTCCTGCATGCAAGGAAGTTAAAGGGGATGCGATTTTTTCTCATCTGATAAAGCAACATTTTCTCAAAATTAGAATTCTAATGTTCTCAATCTCCAAAAATAACTTTCTGACAAAGCTGCTGCCACTGGCAATCTCTTCCTGAAGTGCGTGCCAATAGAAACAATCGAAAACAGCTATGATAATTTTGATATAAAAAAAGGGTATTATAAAGTAAAGTAGAGCTTAAACAATCGGATAGGAAGCTAGAATCCAGATGTTAGTTAAATACTTCAGAAAGGAAACAACGTGTAGTCCAGCCTTAACACGTTATCCTTTGTAGCAAATACTCCTAGTTACCATGGATTATCCCACCTTTTGCACAAATGGGAGTTCCGTAATAGAATAGAACATGTGTAATGGAGTAATATATTTTGTCCAGCTGAAGAAATCTGGACACACCAGAGAACAGCTATATTTAAATTTTTCTGACTTTAGTTTTACAACAATGAAGTGAACAACAACAGAAACGGGGGGAGAAGAGGTGGCCACTCTAGTCAGTAGTTTAACTGCTAATACAGAGCAAGCGCATAGACATAGAAGATAGCAGAAAAGGTATGAACAGACCATTTCAATAGAGAACTTGGCAAGCTGTCGAGATCCTTGAATAGCATATGTTGCCCAAAATTGGTGAAATTTGATGAAAAGCTGCCACGAATCCATGATAGTGATTTCTCAAGAATCCTAGGTGGCGGCGACAGGCTCAGCATTTGGAACATACCAACCACGGAGTATCTCGATGGCCTTCTTCCTCCTCGCCAGTCGAGACTTACGATGGTTCCCGGTGTTCCTATGCATGGCACCAACCTTCACTGTCTTGTCGATGGCTTTGTATGCCTCAGAGATCAATTTCTCTATTTCGATTATTTCTTCAGGTTGGGCATCAGGTTTCTTCCTAAGCTTTTCAAGAGCTCTTAAGACCTAATGAAAGAGCAAACGGTTTATGATCGTTTTTCAGAGAAGAGTATGCAATACTTCACTGTGTACAAAAATGATGAAGATATTGGTTGCCACAGGAGAAGTGGAATTTCATATTCTCATCCCCATTGACTATTATCAGTTTCATTTGTGTCATAAGATTCATCACATCAAACACAAAACAACTATTTGTTCACGCACAAGATAACCAGGGAATGAAATTCATTAACTTTCCTTGAGCTGTTTTTTCCCTTTGATGGCAATGATTATAAATAATAACAAAATATTTACTTCCATGTATACTAAAATAATGAGCTGACATTCTGATATTCAACTAAAGTCAAATCAATCTACATTTTTTATTTTTTTCATACCGTTTAACTCTACAAATATCTAATCTAGACTAAAATACTCAGACTGTTCAATTCTCCTGTCTTCCATGCCCCTCAATCAATAGTTCAATACACATTAGCCTGTGATAAATACCGGCTGTTAATCAACCCAATCTGCCAAAGCAAACCAAAACCCCCAAAAGGTCAGCTAAGGACAGCACTTCGATTGGGATGTATGATTCACAAATCAATCCCTTATAACAAGCTGATTCACATACTATTATCAAGCTAATTCAACAAAATGTACCGGCACTACAATCTTGCAAGAGCTTCTCCAAAGCTAATCTCCCTTTCTAACTGCATTATGCCACTTAAGCATTTCTTATCTCACAATGCGATTAAATTTCTGGCGAAATTATAAGCAACAAGGAGAGAGTCATATAGTCGCTGCCACTAAGCATAATCACTCATTCAGACAGGTACCTTTTTCATCCTGGTGCGCATCTCGGCCTTGCGCGCGTGATTGCGGATGCGGTGCTTGTCGTTCTGGCGCTCCCTCTTCTTGACCGAGTCCGGCTGCCGCCCTGTCGTGGCCTCGCACACCACCTCCAGCCCCCGCCGTCTCAACCTTCCCGCGGACGACGTTGAAGTCGCCGCCCAGGTCCCGTACCCGCCTGAAACCGCCATTCCCAACACAAGAGCCGATGAGTAAGCACAGGGGCATTGTCGAGCCGTCGAGGAATTGGAACCTGAGGTGCCGGATGAACCGTACCGAGTGGGGAGGCGAAAGGAAGGGAGGCAGAGAGACGGGCACGTGGGGAGAGGGCACGGAGCGAGAGAGACGTGGGGATCCGGGTGGGGGAAGGGAGGGAGGCGCAGAGGGAGGAGAGGGAGAAGAGCGGGGAGGTGGTGGCGGTGGCGGTGGCCATGGCTGCCGGTGGGAGGAGTTCGAACGCTTCTCGTGCCCGTGCAGATGGGCGTTATCTTATCCGGGCCGCCGAGCAGGGTATGAAGGCGGACGGGGGAATTGCGCAATCGACCCGCCAACACGGGATCAGAAAAATCGAGAGGGAGGTAAGAGTGAGAGAGAAACAGGAACACATATTGTTTGTGCATTTTAACTTTTTAAGGGCTGGTTCCTTTAACGTGGAATGGTTTCTCTGGAATTATTCCAGCTAGAATGATAGGCTTATTTGTACTTGATATGGATCAGCTGGAATAGTTTCCGGCCTCAAAACCGGTCAAACGAACGAGGTCTAAGTAAAAACATCTCAAGTTTAACAAAAAAATGTAGAGAGAATTATAAAAAATTATAACATCAAATATATATACTATAAAAATATAATTAATAAAAAATCTAGTGATATATAGTTGGTATTATAAATATTATTATTTTATTATATAAATTTGATCAAATTTAAGAGGTTTTGTATCTTCAAGAAAGTTTAAATGACTTTATAATTTAAGATGGATGGCTGACTATGATCCACGGACCATGAAGGTTCATGTGAATTTCAATGTTCATATGCACAATAAACAAAAGAACTATGGACAAAGAAAAAGCACGTTGCACCCAACTTTCCACGTTGTCAGAGGAGCATGTAGAGATAGCAGGCACCTCACTTGACAAACTACCATGAGGACTATATATGGCCTAGTTTAGATTTAATTTTTTAGATTTTAACACTATAGTTCTTTTATTTATATTTAATAATTATTGTCCAATCATAAACTAACTAGACTCAAAAGATTTGTCTCGCAAATTATAGACAAATTGTGTAATTAGTTATTTTTTTATCTATATCTAATGCTCCATGTATGTCCCGCAAGATTCGATGTGATGGAGAATTTTGAAAAATTTTACATTTTAAGTGTAACTAAACAAGGTCTATGTTGGAGAGGAATGGCAACCTTAAAGCAACTTCAAGAGCTTGACTAAAATTACTAGCCAAATTTCATTGTTTAGTCATTTTGTAAAATAGAAAACTTCTTAAAAAAAGAAGAGATCCACAACAACTTTGCTATTTTACAAAATCAGTTATCTAGTATCAGTGGTTGACTATATATGACCACCAAAATTTAAAGGATAGCTAACTTTTTATTTTATAAACTAAATAGCATCTATATTGGAGCCTATTTTTTATTATACAAATTCTAATAGCAAGCTGTTGAAGTTGCTCGCATTGAGGGTTGGGAAAGTTAACCAAGAACGTTAGGGGCAGTGGTCAGTGATGGGATCAAGGAGGCATGTGCAGGTGTGCCTTGCATTGAGGCGGCGTTGTGGATGACTGTTTTTTTTTCATGAAGCACATGTTCTCTTGTGTGTCTATTTTCAGGCTTTAAGTAGGCACTCATTCCTATTTGACCTATTGCAAAGTTCAAATAAAAAGATACAGACAAATTAGTTAAATGGTAGATATATGCTTGCTAAAGTAGACAAGATATTACATGTTACAAAGCCATAAAATCATAGAGGTCATATAATCCAAAAATGGAAGTCAACATGAATGTTAAGCCGAGCAAAATAGTAATTGAATGATAATGTATGTGAACTAATGGTTTCAGTTGTGAGATAAAAGGTCAAACTTAGTCCACAAGCTAGGTTGAGCTACCCGAGGTCATGGTGGTGTAGATGGCATTTGATCTTTATTTTCACCGTCCATTTGGTGATTAGAGAAGTTGAATGGCTAAGTTGATAGGGTAGAGATAGGTGTACCATAAAGAGAAACAAATTGTTGCTTATACGATTATCTAGTGCCACTAGGTGAGATATAACTTTGCATGTGCATTAAGATCGGGTGTCACAACGCTATGCAAGTGAAAATTGGAAGATCTTTTGAAAATACTAACTCAGTGCTAAAGGATATGGTCATCCGATGAGAAACCTAGCTATTGAAGTTAACCATTTAAAGAGATTTTGAAATAAGCTCGGCGGAACTGTTTTCATAGCCACCGAAGCTTAGCTGTTGTTGTTTGGATAAGTTCAATCATTCGTCAAATATCTCGGATGGTCACTGTGGCTTGACCACCGGAGTTTTGAGCACACTCTTGCATTGTAGTTTTCAACTAAGGCAGACATTCCTTCCATTGGCACTAGAGAGGTAACCGTCAGAGTTTAGATTTGACAAGATGGCACACGAGGAAAATTCAAATATGAGCACCAGAGCCCTCTGGTAGTGGCATCAGAGGCTAATTCAGAGAGGATGTTAGTGACTTAGTGTAATCTATTATCTTGATCACTAGAATTGTGTAGTTGTGCTTACCTAAACTTGCTAAACAATAGCTAGAGTTAGCTTTATTAGGGCATCCTTGTTATATCACGTTTTGTTTAATGTTGTGATTTGTAAAAAGTTTAATCAGACTATTCAACCCCTTCTAGCCATTAAAAAATTCTTTGAAGCCTCACGCATTGCTGTCGAATTTTTTAGACATCAATTTTGAAACAAATCAGTAACATGGCTCAAAAAATAGCGTCACTTAATAAAGCTTCTAAATGTAAAGTTATTTTTCTGAACCACGATACAACATAGACAATGACACACATATATGTTCATCTAATCTCCAAAGGACTGGGCGGGTAGATCTCAATATTAATAAAGCATCACATACGTCTTATTATTGACGAATACATCGTCTACCAGAAAATAATAATAATAATAATAAATCTTAGGATAAATCTACGAACAAAGGAGCACCAATATGAAGTAAAAAAAAACTTTGATGAAAAAAGAAAAGTCAAACTAATCGAGTTACATTTAGTTCGCTAACCCAAAAGTTATTGGACTTTGTAAAACCACTGTCGCTGTCACTTCATCCTCCCGGTCTGGCCTAGGGAGTAGTATAGACGAGTGCCAAATTTATTTACCTGTCAAGTGTCAAATGTTGTCTGATAAGTAAATGGAGCCATTACTTTAGAGCATGCTAGGGCCTTGTTTAGTTTCGAAAAGTAAAAAGTTTTCGGTACTGTAACACTTTCGTTTGTTTGTGACAAATATTATCTAATTATGGACTAACTAGGATCAAAAGATTCGTCTCGTGATTTATAGCTAAACTGTGTAATTAGTTTTTGTTTTCGTTTATATTTAATGTTTCATGCATGTGTCATAAGATTCGATGTGACGGGGAATCTTGAAAACTTTTTGGTTTTCAGAGTGAACTAAACAAGGCCTAGGTTCTGTTGGCTTTTCTTGGCTGTATGAACAAACATGACCTATAGTTAGGGATGAAAACGTATCGGATACGGACGGATATCACCGATATCATATTTCTGGTTGGATTCGGATTCGAATACGGATAATGTCAATCATGTCGGATAAGATATAATTGGATGTCGACATCATAAATATATGATTTAAGTATTCGGATACAGATATGGTATCGGATGTTAAACATTCGGACTCGGATACGGACAGATCTAAATATCTCTAAACGAATTCGGTCTCGAATACGGTCGGAAAATATCCGTACCGTTTTCATCCCTACCTATAGTGCTCCGGGGTATATGGTTCGGGCATCAACAGCCTACCGTACCACGTTGCTCTTGCATACGGCGAACCGTTCTGATCTTGCCGTCCTTGTCCAGCCAGGTAAGGCTCTCGTGTCGTCATCACGCCCGTGTCCATTCCGAAAACCACTCGTTTCGGCAACGGCCGACGTGCACGGTCAACGTGCGTACCCAAACACCAAGCACCAGCGCCCACCAATGAACCCGGCAGACGACGCTGCACAGCAGCGTGCAACGCGTCGCGTGTTCGTCGCGATGGCGTCCCTCTGCTACGTTTTATTGTACCCGCCGATAACTGCGCTCCAAAGCCGATAACAGCTATGATCACGACAGACTTGTTCCCAAGCGTGGCGGCCTCCTTAACTGAACACGTTCTCGTTCGCGTCGGATTACTTTAATCCCACCCCCGCTCCAGCTCCCGCTTCCACTTCCACTTCGACGACGACGACTGTGGAAGCGTAGTAATTTAATCCCAGATTTGGCTCGCCGTTCCAGATCTCCGTCGGCGTTTGTTTGTCCCCGTCAAGGTGGAGCGAGCGATGGCGGAAGTGGAGGCGCCGCTCATCGCCGAGGTGGAGGGGGAGGAGGGCCTTGGTGGCTTCCGCGGGGGCTCCGCGTCCGCCGGAGGGGGCCGCTCTGGCCTCGGCAACGGCGTGCGCGGCGCGAGGCAGTACCACCGCCGCTCGGACGCGCTCGCCTACGGCGACCGGTACCAGAAGGCGGCAGCGCTCGTCGACCTCGTCGGTTCCCGCTCCGCCTCTCACTGCTCTCGCACTCCCCTCCCGCTTTCCTTCGTTAAGTGGAATGCTGTGATGCTTTGCTTGCTGTAGCTGAGAATTGAGGTGCTGGTAGCCTGCTAGTGGCGGTGAGATAGTGTGCTGCTTGTGGAGTGGACGAATGTTGTCTGACGAATTCCCTGTTCGAGAGTTGAGTGCTTACGTGGTGAGATGCAACGTTGAGCTCTGGGTTGCGGGTTGTTGCACACAATTTGTTTCAGAGTTTGTGCTCTGTTTAGAACGTCGATATGAAGCTGAGGTACCGCTTCATGTGCCGTTTATGTTAGTTTCTGGTGGTTTGGAGTGTTGCGTTCTCTGGGGATACTTAACTGTTTGTTCATATGGAGCAGCATTTTTTTTGAGAAACCACGAGGGGTTGCCCTCTACTGGATTTTTATTGAAAGCAATGAAATAGTAGCTCCAGCATTTAGGTTCCAGTGCTTTCAATGTTAACCTGAGTGTTTGGTTGCCATATGTTTGATGCTTGTTTGAAGATGATGCACTACTGTGCTGTATTGTAGGATTTGGGGTAGTTGTGAACTTGTGATGTTGTGTGTAACTAGTGATTCGACAGTTACGTTGTCAAGAAGTATTTACAATTGACACATAATTTTACCTTACCAGAATTTACATTTTTACTACTTACCAAAAAGCAAGATTATTCCTGAGAGCTGGTCTGTAGTTACTGGAGGCAAAAGGCACTTTTCCTTGACAAGAAATGAACAATTAGCGATGAAGCTTATTTGTCAACCTGAAATAGTTTTTGTTGTCATTTCCTGTGGCATGTATGAAAGTCTCAGTAAAGTTTTGGTTTACAGGCAGAAGATGGTGTTGGTATCCCTGAGGATGTCTTGAATGACACAAGGTTTGAGAGGGCCATGCGGTTTTATTTCGTGTATCTCCGATTGGATTGGCTCTGGTCACTTAACCTATTTGCTTTGATTCTATTGAATTTCCTAGAGGTCAGTTCCCAATATTTGCGATCTCCATTTGTTATGCTGTGTAAGTTCTTAGGTCAAGATTGACCTTTTGTTACTCATAGCTGAAACTAGACATCTTGAGTGTACCAAGTTTGCTTTGGCCAAAATAATGACATGTCATCACAAGGACCATCACAACAATTAATGAGAGATATATATATTTTTTGCATTTTCAGAAGCCTCTCTGGTGCCAAAAATACGCCACACATACTTGTGACCAAAGGGATCTTTACTTTCTTGGGCAGCTGCCATACTTAAGCAAAACAGAATCACTCATATATGAGGTAAGGCTTCCTTGACATGTGTTGTGCTTCAGTGCCCAGGCAAGAACTTATAGTGACTCAAACCTTAAAGCATTATTATGGTCAGTAGTGTGTTTCAGGGCATGTATATTTACCTTCAATTACCTGAAGTACTTTACAATTTTTCAGACTTTCAGTTAGAGTTGTGCTATCATAGTATGCAATTGGGCATGTTTGAATGAAGAACAAATAGTTTCTTATAAGGAGTCTGAAAATCAGGGCTTTATGTTGCTTACTCTTAATTTCAGGTGCTTACCCTTGTCATTCTTGTCTTGGATATCTTCTACCCACTTTCCTATGAAGGTTTAAATATATTCTGGAAGAACTCCATGAACAAATTGAAGGTAACACATTTGTCTTCATTTATGTCTTCTTGGGCACATTTCTGCATAGATCTGAGTGCTTGAATATTATTAATTTTTGTGGTTTGAAACAGTGAAAGCAGGTTTTGATACACTATAATATCTTTATCCCGTAAAACACAAATTGGCATTTTAGAACGTGTAGCTAAACTTTGGTTATCAACATATTATGCATATTTAAACTGTATATATGAAAATGTGGTGTAAATCTGTCTCAAGAAATTACTTGCATCATATATATTAGGGCGGCTAAAGTTGTGTTTTTGGAGACCATGCCAATGACAAACATTAATTTTCTTTTATGTATAGATGACTAGGAACAGTAAATAGAGGCTAGCAGAGTAGAGATCAGATGTCTCAAACATTTGGTAAGGCATAGATGCTGATTGAAAGAGTTAAAGTAGCTTCTATACATTGCGATACAGATATAATGACTACAAGTAGAAAATAAATATCTGTTTTTTACTTTAAAGCTACCCCAAGTTCAAAGAGAAATTTTACCTCAAAAAGTAATGTCAGCAAAATGATTTGAAATATTTCTGACCCTTGTCCACCACGACACAGTTTGGCAAAATAGAGCACCAATTTTAAGAAAGTAAATTTAGAAATGCGTGCTTGATTTTGTGATAATTTAGTGTAATTGTTATGACCGGCATCTCATATAAGAGGAGATAAACAGGTGGCTAGGAGTAGCCGAACAAGACTAGGTCGGCGTTGGAGGGGGCTGCAAGCCCAATTACCTATATATCTATTATTATTAGGAATAGTATTATTATTAGGGAGTAATTCATAAATTATTAGAGGGGAGAAGGATATATATATTTGTAAGACTCTGAGATAATTAAGCAGAAAACACATTGTTTTCTCGGCTTCCCAAGGGAGCCGAGAGTTCCATCTAATCCCTGCCCTAACTCGTGTACGCAAGTAACCACGGCGCCGCCGTGCCGTCTTCCTCTGCCCTCAGGCCACGGCCAGCAATCTCCCACACATACAACCTTCGTTCCATCTTAGGAAGAGCTAGGAATCCTAACAGTAATCTTGTAGTGCGTGATAAACTATTCAGTCAGTAGCATACTAGCTTTGCAGGGCTAGATCCTTCTGAGTTCTGCATTTTAGATGAAGCTGTGTTCAGGGCTTCAGGCATAGTACTTCTATTTTTCTTGTTTTACTAGTTCTTATTGTTAGAGATTTTCTCTATGCATGATTAACACTCTGCTTTACTGTTAGCTTGCCTGTCCCCTGGGAACTATCCCAGCATGCCTTGGCTCCTGGGCGTCGCCTGGGTTCCTCCCCTGGCTAATGACCCTTTACTTCCTAGTCCTAGCTCTCTTCTATAAAGTGTACTCTGTAATCATCCTTTGATGAAACCAAGATTGCTGCAATACACATCTGTTCTCACTTGTCGAGTTGGGTTTGGGTATGTGTTTTTGCTGCTCCAGTCATTGTAATTTGTTCATGGTTCTGGTTCGCGTTGCAGGTTCTTCTTCTCTTCATCTTAGCATGCGACATACTTGTGTTTATGCTTAATCCTGGACCTTTCAGAGTAGCTCCGTACATTCGTGTTGTATTTCTAATTATGACGATCAGGTACGTGTTTATCTGCTCAAACTGATGCTACTTCTGCTACCATAATGAACATAGTAGGAGGGCTTCCAACCAAATCCATGTATAACTGGCATGGAGTATAAAAGCCAAGTGGAGAGCCATGTCATACTGTTTAGAAATAAGGAACTTGAGACACGTGCACAGAGCATGCTCATTGTTGGTTAAGGACTGCTGTGTTTTTGATACACTGAGTAAACATTCCTTTTTGCAATAGGGAACTGCGAATGTGTGCTGTTACGCTGGTTGGTATTGTTGGGACATACCTTAATGTTTTGGTAAGGTTTTGTTTTTTATACCACTCATAATATCATATGCCTATAAGTTTGTTGTGCGCATTATCTTTTTCAGTTTCATCATACCATTTTGTCATCGGCATTTGTAGGCTCTGTCACTGTTGTTCCTATTATTTGCAAGCTGGCTAGCCTATGTAACATTTGAGGACACGCCACAAGGAAAGATCATTTTCACATCATACGGTACAACGTTATATCAGATGTTTGTCCTGTTCACCACATCCAATAATCCTGATGTATGGGTCCCTGCTTACAAGTAAGCTGCCATCACTATTCCTGAAGAGTTTGATAATTCCTTCAAAATCACTCACACATGCTCACACATCTCTTGATTAGGAGCTCTCGTTGGAACGCCCTCTTTATTGTTATTTATGTGCTGTTAGGAGTTTACTTCCTAACAAATTTAATTCTTGCTGTCATTTATGATAGCTTTAAAGAGCAGGTAGAATCCTTCCTTGGATCATAATTCTCTTGAACATTAGTATTCTTATCTTCTGAATTCTGTTGTGTTCTTGATATGCCAAAATGTAATTTGAATGCATACATGAAACTTTTTTGGTGATCCAGCTTGCAAAACAAGTTGCTCAAATGGACTCTATAAGGAAAAGTATTCTACAGAAGGCATTTGATCTCATCGACACTAATGTGAGTCCTTTTTTATGTTCTCTTGGACATTGATGACAATCCAATTTAGCAGTAATATCTGTTCCCTTTTTTTGTGCATCAGGGTCAGGGCTACCTTAACAAGGAACAATGCATATCATTACTTGATGAGCTAAATAAGTACAGGTAACTAAAGTGTCTCCTTTCACTCTCTGGTGCATTATATCTTGTCAAATCTTCCTGGAAAACTGTCCTGCTCATAACCAAATTATATTTTTCTTTCAGTAAGGATAGTATGATACTAAATTACTAACTAGTATCAGTATATTTATTCTAGCACTCTAATTATATCTCAGTATTCATAATCTGAACTGTCTTTTAGTTTTATCTCCATAATTTACTATACACCTTTCCTACTCTTACTTATACCCTTGTCGGTGCCCGCTTTGTTGTTGCTGTGCATCATCTTATGCTGTTTGTTTTTTAGTTTTGCACTTTTGGTTGGCACATAACAACATTTTGCAACAGCACTTATGGCGGTCTTGAGTTACTTACTTGAATCTTTCTTTATTAATTGAACATAGTAGCCAGTAGGGATCCAACATGCTAAAGATTTAACATTTGATGTACACATCATTGAATTGCTGGTGGCTTTTAGATCATCATGTCTGGAACCTCTTTTTAGGTCGTTGCCCAAAACCTCAAAGGAAGATTTTGAACTAATCTTTGCCGAGCTTGATCGGAGTGGTGATTTCAAGGTATGATCCCACCCCAAACACACACAAAAGGGGGGCTACTATAATAATTTGGTATATTGGTTATATATTTTTTTGCGTTTGTGATTTTTCTGAAGGCTTATTGGAATTTTGATTTTTTTAAAAAAAATAATGTGTCTTCGATATTCAAAATATTAGCTTGAGATGGAATGTTATTGAGCTCCAAAATGTTTGTGTTAGCTACTTAAATTTTTAATAAGTTGTGTGGTATTTTTCATGTACATTTGAATCTCTGCCATTTATAAATCAGAGAATGAATTATTTGTCTAAGTTTATTAGCACCATGATTAAGAAAAAGTAGGCCTTTCGAGTGCTCCATCTGGTGGAACAGACCAGAGTACACCTGCTGCATGCTCATGTTTAAGTATTTGTGCAGAAATCTTTGGCTTCTCTACTTTCTGAAAGTTTTCAAGTTTTTGCACTGTAATTAAAAAAACCAGAGAAATTAAGTAAATTTAAAAAAACCTTTGATTTTTCAACACGTAAATATGCTTGCATATCATATCAATATTGATGATTCTAAATCATATACCCTTATGCAGGTTACCTCCGAGGAATTTGCTGACCTGTGCAATACTATTGCAATAAAATTCCAGAAAGAACCACCAGTATGTTGACTGCTTCAATTGCTCATAATTCTGTGTTTATCACGTGTCATGAAAAGTGTGCTCATATGTGGACGAGGCTTGATTCAGTGTCAAACATTTGTGTTATGTACAAGCACAAGCTATAATACTGTGAAAGATATTTGAACTCATAGTTTTATGAAATCATATTCTTACAACAAATCTATCATTTTTCAGGGCCTGTACCTATACTTGTAGTGCATAAATGATAGTGCTGTTATGCTCAACCAAAAAGGGGGCATCAAGGGTCTGATTTGATGCATTGTTCCAACTACTAACAATATTGCCAGCTTTTTTAAAAAAAACTAACAATAATGCCTTAGGATTTGTGTATTTAATTTTTTGGGAGAGCAGAAAAGCACTAACTGTCAGCAATAATTCGATTAGGAAAAGATATGTCTACCACTAATACAAAACTGATGTTTTTTCAGATCAAAACTAGCGATATTTCAATCATCTACTTTTATTGTTAACCCCATGTTGTAACTGGCAGTTTGACTGGTTTGTATTTTTGTTTTCGTCTTTGCAGCCTTCATATCTGGAGAAGTACCCATCTTTCTACCATTCACCACAGTGTGAAAAGTTGAAGTCCTTTGTACGGAGTCGCCTGTTTGAGTATATTGTTGTCTTTGTTCTTCTGGTGAACCTAATTGCTGTCATTATTGAAACAACGGTACAGTGGTGCAGCATTATTTCCTTTTTCCACATTTCATATTTGTCTCAATTTCAAATGAACAGTCATATTTTCTTAATGTTTACTTGGCTGGATAAAATGACAATTTGACCAGTAAATATGATTGTGATCTATAACCTTCATGCTTCTGACTTCTTAGAGGTCAAATGTATTGAATCTTTGAAATGCATGTAGCGAAGCTTCAAATTATAAGTGTTTCTTTAACAAATGAAAAATATGAGAGCAATTCTTTGTATTGGTAGAAGGTAAACTATCATGTTTTGTTCACTAAGTATGTGTTCTATGGTAAATATATCAATATTTTTTTGTCTGGCGTGAGGAACCTTCAGAAAGGTTGGTTTGTTCATGTTCATGTTTACACATGTAATATGATAGGATTATATTTCTACGTACATTAACAATTGTAGTTGAAGAGTCTACATTAGTTTTACTAGTTAGGTTAGTTATTCTGTAAGACAAAAGTAGTTTTGAAGCATGAAGTAGCTAACTTTCTTTATTTGTCTCCACACCATCCCATCTCATGTCTCCTCCATGTCATGAACTTGTATGACGTATCCACCAAGTGCAGCATATTTTCCAAGTGCTGGATGCCATGATACCACACTCACAGGCGGAGGGTAGTGGCGGCCAAACTGGGCGCCGGCCCCCCCTTCCTCCATGCTAGCCACTACTCCGTATATCATTGGTTGTTGTCTGATTGGTGGCTGCTGCAAAACAATGAAGAAGAATAGGATGGCTTGTACGTGTAGGCCTTAAAGACTTGAGGAGCATAAAGAATAGACCATGACTGAACCAAGCCTTAGCTTGTACATAAAACTTGACCATACGGTGCAAGATGCTAATATAAGCTAACAGCACTACAGACACATCATCAGTCTAACGAGCTGCCATAGCCAAGCAAGCAAAGACAACCCAGAAACGTTGGTTCCAAACGTAAGCATGCCGCCGTGGAGGTAGCTATCTGTCAGGTCACTGACTCAGCCACACATCATCGGTATAAATCCCCCCCCCCCCCGCCGTGGAGGTAGCTATCTGTCAGGTCACTGACTCAGCCACACATCATCGGTATAAATCCCCCCCCCCACCCCCCCCCCCCCCGCCCGCCCGCGCGCCTTGCTTTTATGTCAGGCTCCGCCACTGACCACACTGATCATGACTTCCCAGATGATCTTCTGGGTACTCATATGATGATACAGAATGCACACAAAACAAAAATGAAATATGTATTCTTGACATCTTTTTGAACAAGAGTTCTGCCACTCTGCCAGAACAGCAATCGTTACAAAATTTTATGAGGATTCCCCACCATGTATATATCCTTTTACTGGCATGGTGAAAATAAGCAACCTATGCTTGTTTTGTTCCATTCAAAGCCTTGATTGTTCGATGTCGTGTTTCTGCTGAAACAAAAAATATAATAGATACTTCTTATTTTCTTAATGCAGTGATGCACAGCATATTTGAAAGACAAAAAAACATAATAGATACAATAGTGTACCTTTCTTTTACAAATATAAATTGAAATTGAAATTAATGTAATAGCACACTGAGAGTTTGAGACAAATAAAATGCCATCTCTTGGCTGTGATCTTTGCAGCTAGATATAGAGAACAGCTCTTCACAGAAAGTGTGGCAAGAAGTTGAATTTGTCTTTGGTAAGTATATTGTGGTGAACATGTCCTTAATCACTCTGATGGAATTTATAATGATATATTGTGGAGTCTTTGACTTTCGAACTTAAAGTCAGTCTCTTTGTTATTTATGCCACATTCTTCCGGTAGTCTTTTGCACTTAATTTGTCATACAACATTGCTTTTTGTTCTTGCTGCTGTTCCAAAATGTAGGTCGTTTTGATATTGTCCTAAGTCAAACTTTTCTAACTTTGACCAAGTTAAAAAATATATATTAACGTCTAAACTACCAAATAAATGCTCTATATCTCATATTTCATGGTGCACTTAATGAAACTAATTTGATGTTCTAGACATCGGTGCATTTTCTATAAACTTGGTCAATATTAGAAAAGTTTGTCTTAGGACAAAACCAAAACACCCTACATTTTGGAATGGAGGGAATAACATACAGCCATAGTACTGTTGCAAATATGAATCAGTGAAATGGTTTGTAGCATGTCATCACAATGGAAAAGGCTGCAGTAAACATCTAACTTTCAAGTTTTAAAATGAAAACATCTACATCATTTCCTAAATACAATTACAAAAAATGAACTGGTTCTCGTTATGATCCATTTTTTTTTTTAAAAAAACCCTACAGATCATACCTTAGCGTCCAAAACATGCCGCTCGCAAAAAAAAAAAGCGTCCAAAACATGCCAACATTTTCTATTGGGGGTATCTTGGTCCAGTTACTATGCATTTCCCTAGAATAATTAGTAAATTGCACATGCCTACAAAATCTCCACTAGGTGCATACGCTGCATGACTTACATGGACTTTAACTCCTCTCATCTGTGATGATTGCATGCTTTTGGTCCAAGTTATGACTGCTAAGTATATCCTGAAAATAGGTATGGCCTTAGTCCTTTTTGTTAGGTTGCTAAAGTCATCAGGCTATGAGTGGCTTTTCATTTTTCATGTGCGAATGTAAATTTGCAAATTGCAATGCTTCTGCACATAAGCACTGCCACAGTAATATAATAAGTTATAAAATACCTTTTTTTTTCTTTTCTTTTGTGAAGCTCATAAGAAAGATATGCTAAATATGCGAGAACCTGATTGGCTATTTGTAGACTGGTCATTGCTTTTGCTTAGTGAGGCGACATATTGCCTCCACTTAAATTGCATCTCCTACATTTCTTCATTTTTGTCACCCTCCTATCTTTCCTGTTGACACTTAGCTGAGCATTTGAAGTGCTTCCTTGGTGCTATGTCATCCTGGAAGACATTATTCCTGAAACATTTATTTAACCATATATTGTGTTTCCGTTATTACCATGAATGCTAATACTAATCTTATGTTGTAGGATGGATCTATGTTGTGGAGATGGCACTCAAAATATTTTCATTAGGATTTGGCGCCTATTGGATGGAGGGTCAAAATAAGTTTGATTTTGTGCTTACTTGGACTATCTGTAAGTGTAACCTCAGTTCTAGAAGAGTTCATTGTACTGTTCCATTTTTTTTCATTTTGCATTACATTAAGAAAAATCCACTTGCACTGTGAAATATTTTGGTTCAAAACATTAGCTCCATTTTTACAACAAAAACCTGTAAATTCGCTAAATCATGCCTTGCAGTGACATTTTGTAAGAACAGAAATCTATATATGCTACATAATAATGTGTATATGTCTATAGATAAGGTAGTAAGGTGCTGATTTCCAGTGGTTAGTCTTAGATCTGATTTGATTAGTAATCAACTTAACTAATCATAGCCATGTTTTCTTACAGAACAATATGATTGTGCCATATGCATGATGCTTGTTAAATTTTAAGATTTTTTCTATCCTTTTTTAGAACACACAGGAAAGCTGCATATCCTTGCATTAAGAGGATAACATAAGAAGGCAAATATGTAAAAAGTACAAGTAAAAATAAAGGTAATAAGCTACAAAAACAACAATATAGTTTGTCTATAAAGCCTTCTGAGCTACAAAGACACCTTTTCTCAATATTCGGGGAGTTTGCATACATCTCCTAAAGTCCTCACTGTAAATAAGTTCACGACAAGATGCTTGACTTGAATTATTTATTTCGTTTCTATGAGGGCATCTTCTGAAGTGATAGTGATTTTTTTTTTAAAAAATGAAGTGTACTAGTAAATGATTGTTGTAGTATCTAACTTCCCATTTCCCTGTAGTTATTGGAGAGACCCTGACATTTGCCTCCCCATCAACGCTTCCTTTTCTTTCAAATGGAGAATGGTAACTTCACTGTTTTGGATGCACTACTTTCAAATATGCCTAGAAGTCTAGAGGGCTTAGAAGTCCCTAAATTGTGGAAAAAAATCAACATTATGCATCTATTTTAAGCTATTATTCAGTTTCCTTTATATTGCAAATGCAAGTCAAGAACCTGCCACCGACACAGTTATGTTGAGCTACATGTACTGATGGTTCAGGGTGTACTCCCAGAGTTGCCCTGTGCTGTACACCTGTACTCCTAAGAATTGTAAATTCAATATTTGTGCACTTAAACAGGTTTCAAGATAATAGAGCACTGAGAAAAATCTGATAACATTTTGTTGTTGCTTGCTGTAACAATCTTGCTGTCAAATATGTGATTCATTTTCCTTTGATTTTTCTGTTAACAGGATTCGATATCTTCTCCTTGGAAGGATGTTGCGTTTAACAAGAATTTTGTTGCAAGTTCAGCGTTTCAGAGCATTTGTTGCGACATTCTTTACCCTCATGTCTAGCTTGTTGCCATACTTGGGGATTGTGTTTTGTATACTCTGTGTATACTGCTCCATTGGTTTACAGGTCCTAATATAATTGTGCTTTGCCGTGATAAACTTTATGCATAAACTAGTTTACCTGAGAGCTTAACTATTATTAAACATGTACATTTATGGTTAGTTATCACAGCTGTCAAGTAAGGATTTTAAATTAAATCAACAGTCTGTAAAGGACTGCAATTTACTGATTCAGTTTAGTTGAACACCTGTATAATAACTACATATACCTGTTAGCTAGATTTTTTTTCCCCTCTTTGATCACAAATTACTTGTAACACCTGTTGCTTGGGCTTTTCCTGAGCTGAACTGCATGCATTGATTTACCATAGGCATTTTTTACATATCTGTTTTCATAAGATGATAGTTGTGGCTCTTTTGTTTGCAGTTTTTCGGTGGCATCGTGTATGCAGGAAACTCGAAGTTGGAAGAAACAGATCTCTACGGGAACGAGTATCCTTTTTTTTTGTCTTAGTCTTCACTTAGACTTCTACAGTTTGTCCTGGCTCACATAGCCTCTATACTATATTACTTTAACTATGAAATCAAAATGTACTATGCCCAGTACTGTCAAATTTTCCCTTGACATATATAGTTATCTTCTTTTCAACTTCAATGACTACCCAAGTGGTATGGTTACTCTGTTCAATTTGTTAGTGATGGGCAATTGGCAAATCTGGATGGAGGTAAGAATTCCGCACGCACCCTTAAACTGCAATCTGCTTTCTTTCTTGACCCATCTCTTTTAGGGGTCTGACATGTAACCAGTTTGTTATGCACGTCCTTTTATTTTGCTTGACTTGATTTTCTAAAATCTAAGGAACTTGCTTGAAATAATTATGTCTAATTCCCGGAAACTGCCCCCTAACTTTTCATGGGTTCTGGATTGTCTGTCTACACGATTATTAGAAGATTTCTGCCAGAAGTATTGACACAATTTTGTATTGGAGATGACATTTTCTCCCTAACCTTTCCCATTCTTTCAGAGCTATGCACACCTGACTGGAAGTTCTTGGAGCCTGGTTTATTTTGTCAGTTTTTACCTTATTTCAGTATTACTGCTGCTTAATCTGGTAAGATATTGATTTTTTTTTTATTTTAACAGTTGGTCCAGGCTTCTGCATGATATAAATTTTCTAATTTCCGTAACAGAAACTTTGTTAGTTATGATTGGTTTGTGATTAGCTTTAAACTTTATTCAGATTTCAGAAATGATACTTCCAACTTCCAAGTATTCTTTTAACCTTTTTTTGTTATTAGATGTCTTGTCACCATATGGTCTTGCCTTTTGTATTTTCAGATTGTGGCATTTGTGTTGGAGGCATTTTTTGCTGAGATGGAACTAGAGAAAGCTGGAGAAGCTGATATGCAGGTTAGACGAGTATTTCTGCTCAAAACAAATTATCATTACTGTACTGAGAAAACCGGTGTAAGTCAGTAATTAACTAAGGAATTACTGGTAGCATATTTGCTAATGAGGCCAGAATGCTATCCAGTTCTCATGGTCACTTTGTCCTTTGACTACTCTGATATACACAACTTCACAGTATTGTTTTAAAAAGTTTGAAAATTCGCTTCTCACTACTAAGAGGTTTAATTTCACTAGGTTTGATAAGGGAATTTATAATGTAGCACCAACGACACATTTGGCACTAGTAGCGTGACTTCAGCACGTTTTACTGCACCAGCTACTTGGTGAAGAACTTGGCACACTTAGATTTTTAAAAACTTTCTTATCATTTTGTCACCATTTTACTTCATTTGCCAACCAATTATTTCACTAAAAGCAGCTACACAGATCATTGTATCTAATTTCAAGGGCATTTGTCCACCCTTGCAGGATTCTACCCCCGAAGGAAGAAACAAGCGGCGATCCATGCGGTAATTAACTGAACTGTATTTGCGAAGTCCTTCATACCTTACTGTTGCATCCTTTGCTTACAAAGTCCTGACGTGCTGCAGTGTGAGGACGAAGGGTACGATGGTTGATATTCTTCTGCACCATATGTTGAGCAATGAACTTGATGGATCCCAAAACTCGGATTGATAACTCATATTAATGGTACCAGACTACTAGTACTACCCTGCTTTTCTTTAATTTCGACCACGGCTTCCATTGTGAACACCTGTCTCATCTCTGCTCTACAGCATATGCATATCCAAAGACTTCGATTGGTAGTATATATACCATTTGTATAGCTTAAAAGTGACAACTGATATTGACACACTACCAGAATTTTCTGCTTCTCCTGAGCTCCTAGTGTTTTACCGTTCAAAATTATAAGAATCCCATGTGCTATGACTAGTGATTGTGTTTTACTACTACTTAAAAACACCAAGAGAATTCCATCTTTTTTGTAGAAGACAGATGCTTATTTATCTGCAATTTCAGTCAATATATATACCCCTACATTTTTCGTTATCCTTGTGATTTCTGACGGTATGGAATATGCCGTATTGAATATACACTATTAATTGCATTAAGCAACTCGCATCAAACGAAATAAAAAGTTCTGGTTTGACTCTTCAAGATTTTTGGAATAACTTATAATTTAGGATGGAGGGAGTAAAAACAATGTATCTAAGAAAACAAAACATCTCATAATTTAGGGCATATTTTATTTGTCTCGACAACGCATCTAGCGTTAGCCAATGTTTGTCTAGTGACCAATTCAGCTTGAGCATATACCATTGCTCGAGAGAATCGATTGTTCCGGTTTTCGAGCAGTTTTTTTTTTTACTCAACTGGAGGGGCCGAGGCCCCTGCAGAATTTTATTGAAAATAAAAAGAATAATTACAGAGTTACAAAGTTACAAGCAGGGTGGAAAAGCATCTGGAATCAATTACAGATTTTGTATCCATTGATCATAGGGCACTGCGAGTCTTTGTTTGACCCTGAAGGATACAAGCCGTAGTTCCTTGCAATCATGAATTGATATCTGGAAAGCCAGGAATGAGATGGTTTTCGAGCAGTATGGATCGAGGTGTTAAAATGTTGTGGCGAGCTGCCGATCGCAGGAATTATATTAAAAGAGCTAAATGCATCAAGGGTCCTTGAACTTGTAACTGTATGTCACATAGGTCTCTGAATTTTAAAAATATTTCTGGTCCCCTAAACTTATTAAGTGATACATATAGGCTCCAACTTTGAAAATGCATTTCTGGCCCTCTAAACTTGTTATGGGGTACACCATAGGCTCATACTTGCCACGCGTGCAATTTTTTTTGTTGACGTGGTGTTGCAACATGGCGAAAAAAATATGCACCAACTCCTCCCTAAAACCCAATCCGTGTCGCCATCATCAGCGCGAGAGATGCCTTCACATAGAGGTACTCGTCACCAGGAAGGACAACGAGGGGAGCATCAGGGGCTAGAGGGTGAGATGACGCGTCGTAGAAAAAGCACGACCCTAGCCGCTAGCAATGCTTCCATGTATGACTTCGGTCACAGCTCACGCGGACCTGCAGCTTGCCGTGACACATGCTCTGAAACTAGGAGAAGCATAGCCGGCGACCAAGGTCTTACTTTCGGCAACACAATGGCACCACCGTACCTCACCCCTCTAGCTATTGATGCTCCCATCGTTGTCCTGTGCGGAGGTGGCTCCTACACCAACGCCGACGACGCAGATTGGGTTTCAGGATGGTTTGGTGTATATTTTTTTTGCCACGTAGCAATGCCACATCAAAAAAATGTCTATGTGGTAAGTGTAGGTCTATGGTGTATCACTTAACAAGTTTAGGGGCACATAAATGCATTTTCAAAGTTTAGGGACCTATGTGTACCACTTAACAAGTTTATGGACCAGAAATGCATTTTCAAAGTTCATGGATCTACATGACATACACTTATATAAGTTCGAGCCCCTGATGCATTTAACTCATATTAAAAAAAGTAAGGACATGACGCCATATCTGGTTGACAAAGACAGCGCAAGACGATGTTTTGTGCTGCGTGAAAAACTGAAAATAAATGTTGCAGAAATTTGATTCTGTAAAGTATACGACCAATAGATTACAAATAGGACTGTTAAGCATATATACCTAAGTCTCCACACAGACACAGCGTACAATATCAGACGACAACCAACTGAAGGATCAGCCTCGTCGCCTCGATATGACCGTGTGCATGCCTCAGGTCACTACTAGCTAAACATGTGAACGAACGTGACAAGGAAAAACACCCAGTGCGACAGGATGAACTCCAACGCGACGCACCCCAGGGAAATAACAGCAACGTGCATGGCAGGAGGTTCCTCGCGGTTCCTACTGGCTCGGAGGCTCCAAAGGCCGGCGAAGACGCAGAAGAGCATCGCGGAGGCCACTGTGACGATGCGCTCCAGGTCCGTCGTCCTCCAGATCGACGCGGACACCTGCTGCTGCTGCTGCTGGTTGCCATTACCCATGCCGAAGAAGGTGATGTTCCTCGTCTCGAAGTAGAGATCGTCGGTGCTGTCTCTGAGGCTGCTGATCCTCCCCTTACCGTGCCCGAACCCGAACCCCTGCGCCTCTCCGAACGAAGCGAAGTGGACCGTCATCCGTACGTCGCCAGCGGCCTCGGTGCCCGTGCCGACCACGCAGAGTTCGGAGGAGTTGGTGGAGTAGTAGCCGTCGAGGTCGAAGGAGACGGTGGAACTGGATGAACGGTTATTGCGCCGGTGGTTCTCTGGGCGGCCGTCGTACTCGTAGTCGGAGGTCTTGGCACGGCAGCCGAAGAGCGTGATCGTCGCGGTGAGGTGGAGCAAGGTGGGATCGGCAGTTCGGGAGACGCCGCGGGGGTGGAATGACAAGGAGCGGCGGGCGCCGTGGAGGGCGCCGTCACAGCTGTTTGGGGAGAAGAGGCTGTCCGCGCCGCGGCCTGAGAAGAAGCCGGTGGTGGGCTGGAGGTGGAAGGAGCTGAGGAGATCAGCGTCGTTGGAGTCGTCGGCGTGACGGTCGGGAGATGGGGACGGGGAGGCGCAGTGGGAGGAGTAGGAGGCGGTGGGGACAACGGCGGCGAGGGCCGCGGTTGATGACGACAGGAGGAGGGTGGGGAGGAAGAAGATCAGCTGGCGAGCGCAACGGCCGTGTTTGCTGGGCTGTGGCGCCATGTTTGCGTGCGTCTCGGGCGTACGAATTATATTGTGGATGCTTGCTCCCGCCGGTGTGTGGCTGGCGTTTTAAGTAGCGGTGGGCCGGTGGCCGGTGGGAGCTAGCCGTGCCGGTGACGGTGAAGAGGATAGGGACTCCAATGAGGCGATGACTGACCGATCGATTGGCTATTAGAACGTTGAAGCTAGAGGCTAGAACTTTCGTGGTTCCTTCAAAAGCTAGTGGTCACATGCATTAGTTACGTCACGGTCAAAAACGAAGGAGAGAGACCATCTGCTCTGCCTACCTATCTTTTGTTCAGTCTCTGTGTGCTTCAAATTCTGTTAGCAAGTGCTGCAATTAGTTACTGACAGCTCCTGCAGGACCCGACGGACGGAGAACGTACAAGTTCTGTCCACGATCTGATAATCTAGCATATTTGCTCCACTACCACTTTGCTCTGACGGGGCGATGTTGCTTTTTATGGAAGTATCAAGGGAGCAAGTGTATCTGATTGCCTGCTTCCTAGCTCTTTTAACTAAGACTTGGGAGTAACGAAAAAGGGACACTACGGGTTATACGCGGACGAGATGCATGCTATTTTTCCATGCAAAAACCTCAGCCATGGCTAATCTCCACCAAATTGAGAAATCATATATTCTCTCTTCAAAAACATCGTAGAATAAGCTTTAAAAGAACAGCTTCCACTAGCCTTGCCCCCCCCCCCCCCCCCCCCAAAAAAAAACAACTTTACTAGATCTCCTCGTCCTCTTTCCATATTTTTTTTTCTAAATCTTCTGAAATCTCTACTCCCCCCTCCCCAAAGAAATGAGGGACTGCTTCAATCCATTTCCGCCTCCACGACAGTTTTTTTCATGCCACCACTTGATTCATGACAATCCGAGCCAGAGATCTGTTGGAGCATCCCCCAGTCGTTGCAGCCGGGCAAGCGAGCCACACCACGCTAGCCGTTGAACAATGGTCGCCGTGGTAGGTCTAGCAGGCGAGCCATGCAGGCCCTGCTGTGCGGCAGGCAAGCATCGGGCTGAGCGTGCTTGGACAAGGCCAAAAAGGTGGGCTTTAGATCGGGCCACCGTGCCTACGGCTGCATGCCCATATATATAGGTCTTGTTTAGATCAAAAAGTTTTTAGATTTTGACACTGTAGTATTTTTATTTTTATTTGACAAACATTGTCTAATCATAGAGTAACTAGGCTTAAAAGATTTGTCTCGTGATTTACAGACAAACTGTGCAATTAGTTTTTGTTTTCATCTATATTTAATACTCCATGCATGTGCCGCAAAATTCGATGTGACGGAGAATCTTGAAAAGTTTTTGGTTTTTTGGGTAAACTAAACAAGGCCATAGCCAACTAAAAAAGTGCTAACATTTATGATACAAAATAATTACTATTAAATTAATTATAAAATATGTTTTTATAGTAAATTTAATTGGAGACATAAATATATTAATACTATTCACTATATTTTTTTTGTTAAAGTTAAGCTTATATAAATCCCATAGTTATATCCTTTTGTGGACAGATGGAGTAGCAATAATTGTTGAGCTATCCCACCATATGGACGATTATTTGGAGCACATCAAAAACAGCCCACAAGCTCAGTGTTTATGCACAATTGATTTTAATTGAAATCAATGGTTGAGATTGTTTGTTGAGAAGGAGTGACAGTTGTTGCTGCACTTGGAGAGTGAGAGGTAGAATACACACATGACACAACGTGAGGGAGAAGAGAGGAAGAAAAAGACGAAGCAAATTTATCCAGTTTTGGTATGGCTCTGAACCAGCCATCTTCAAACTTGTGATTGAAGGCTCAAATGTAATTGGATAGGTATCAAACTTGATGAGCTCATTCTACACTTAGATTACTTTGATCTATTCGGTTGGTTTGAAGATTGGTTGAGCAGAGAGCATCATATTAGAGAAGCTCTAGTTAAAACAGTTTCCAGTTCTGGTAGATGATTGATTTGGACGGTGAAACAGTGTTCAATTGACTGGGGTCCAGGGGGACTCGTAGATCTACATGCCTATCAAAATTAGTGCACATTGGATATGTAGTTTATGAGATATGAACTGATTGTCTAGGAGGATATAATCTGTGATTTCTCTACTTGGTGTTGTTATTTCTCTTGTTAGAAGGTTGTGGTTATATTTTATCCCAAGCTTGTAACTTGATGAATGTGTTGTTATTGTTGTAATCCTCTAGATGCTATAGAGAAGATTCATTGCACCCATTATTGATTATATTGGAAGTTTGGTGTGGATTGGTCGGTCCCATGGTCCACCTTAAGAAAGTTTTTCATGTAAACCGCTATGTTAATTAGGCAAGCAATTTGTTAGATTTCTGCTGCTAATCTGATGATAGATGTTCTAATCATTGTTCATTACAAAACGAGAGAGTAATTATGCATAGTTGATGCCCGGTAACACCTCGCGGTCTAGCACAGTTGACCGACCCAGTCCATCGGTCTCTAATGCTGCTTGCTTTTCAAAGTAAACGTCAACTATTCAGACATGAAGAAAGCCCGCTACTTGAGAAATATAATAGAGGCTCCTCAAATAAAATATACATTATTCTTACCCTGCATAGCGGATAGTGCTCCATTATCCAACGAAGACTTTTCATGACGACAAACGGGTGCGAGTGCGATAAAGAAATGCACAACGACAACGAGCCCACGATGATGGTGCGGAAGAGACACGCGAGACGTAGACCATAACGTACGTGTGCGAAGCAAAACCCTTCATCATATCATCATCTAAAGAGGCGAGACCATCTGGTACTCTCCCAGCCTCCTCGGCGAACGGAACAAGGGTGGTGGCGCCAGACCAACCCGCTGCTGCAAGAAGAGCAGCACGGCGAGCAGCGCCGCCGCGCAAGGCACGACGACGTCCCAGGCGACGCCGTAGCGATCGTAGCGCGGGCTCGCGTAGACGTAGGACGGCTTCGAGCTCGGCACGTAGCCCTGCGCCCTGATCACGTCGTACACGTGGGGCATCGCCCGGACCACGGTGCCGCCGATGTAGAACCACGGCGAGAGTGCTCTGACCCTGCTGCTCGCGCCGCCGGGCGAGAGCGCGTTCATGACGACCTGCGGGAGCAGGAACGCGTCCTGCGCCAGGCCCGCGGACGACACGAGGTCCTCCCACAGCGTCGCCGGCTCCGGGCCGACGCGGACGGTGAGGGACTCCTCCCGCGCTGCTCGGAGCGCGTCCACGACGTGGACGATGATGGTCAGTGCGCCGCCGATCAGGTACAGCGGCGCGCATAGCCACAGCGCTCTCCTCTCGGCGACCGAAGATGACGCCTCGGCCTTGTTCCGGTCGGCGTCCGCCTTCCGTGCCGACAGGGCCAGCTGGACGAGGCGCAGCTGGAGCAGCAAGGCGATCAGAGTGGGCGCCCTCAGCATCGCCTGGCTCAGCTCGTACGGCACGTAGCTCTGGAACGGCAATGGCACGTACTGCCTCCTCCTGCTCAGGAACAGAGCCTCGGAGCTCACCACCAGAGGGGCGACGTACCCCAGGGCCAGCACGACGAGCATGGCGACCGAGGTGGCCGCCGCCGCCTCGGGTCTCCTCTTGGCGTGGAAGATCTGCAGGACGGTGAAGACGCACGGCAGCGTCGTCGAGATCACCAGCAGGATGCTCTCCAAGTCCATCCTCGAGATCGACTCCGAGATCTGGCCGCTGTACATCCCGAACAACCTGATGTCGACCTTCTCGAAGAAGAGAGGGTCCGTCGCCTTGTCTCTCAGGCTGCTGATCGCTCCCCTTCCATGGCCATGAGCCTTGCCGTCCAGCGAAGCTAAATAAACGGTGATCAGTATTTGGCAGTCCGTCGTCGAGCTGTTGTACTCTCGGCAGGCGATCATGCACAGGATGCCTGTCTTCGGATCAAAGACACCCTCTGCTGTCATTCGCCGCTCTTCAAGGGTGACCCCGTACGACCGGTTCTTGGGACGCACCCAGCCCGTAGGTGGAACCCGCTCACGTATGTCGTAGCTGACGTTCAACAGCTCCTGCGAATTCATGTCAACCACGGCGTTCCGGGAGAAGGAATCGGCCGCGGCCAGCTGATCACCATAGACCATCGCCGAGCCGATCGTAACCGGGTAGGCGTCTCCACTCAGCAGCATCATGCTTTTAGTCTCGTAGAAATGGAACTCGAAGTCATGATCGGTGTAGTTAGGAGCAATGAACGGGCCCTTAACCTTCGTCTTGGGCTTGCTCAATACACGATCCTGGAGATAGTGCTTCTTCGCCTCCTCGACCATCGTGTAGTCGTAGTCGTACTTAACGTCTGAGAAGTTGCCTCTATGGATGCTGACATCGATGCTCGACGCTGATATCACACCGCTGACACCAGAGCCACCAGCCGCTTTGCTCGAGTTCCAAAGCATGCCGGCGACGGCACTCCGGTCCCGAATCGTCCAGACTCCCGGGAACCAGAAGCTCATGCCCATGTCGCACTCCTTGTTCACCTCCATGGACGCCCCAGAGCTCACCACACGACACGCCCTGAGGCAGAGGCATGCTCCGAGCTGAGTCCCACTGCCCTTCGGCGACAACCGCCTCGTCCTTGGCCACGAAGGGTGAGCGTGGCTGCAGACGTCTCCAGCTCTGCGTATCGTTGGAGAACGCCGCGTACGCGCGCACGGACCCGTCCGCGGTGCACTGCACCTCGCTGATGTGCAGGCGCCGCTCCGGCGAGGAGACCGGCGCGTGTGCGCCGTCGCCGTCCCGCAGCTTGTAAGAGGTCGCGAGACTTTCCTTGAGGTGCGCGCAAGAGAAGCTGGGGCCAAGCGCCTGGAGCGCGCCCCTCGCGGCCGCGGCAGAAGATGGCGGCGGCGTCGAGCAGGAGGCGCTCTTGGCGCCATAGTTGTAGGTGTCGCTGTCGTCTTCGACGTACGCGACGAGAGAGATGGTGTTGAAGCCAGTGCCCCTGACGCCGCCGGTGATGAAGGGGTCCGTGATGCTGGACGGGTTGGGGACGCGGAGGTAGAGGTCGACGCCGGGGAGGCGCTTGTTGGTGGAGCCGTTCTCGTCGGAATAGGAGCCTGTGCCAGCCATGCAAAGCTCCGCGGAGGTGGTGCCGTTGGTGTAGTAACCCTCGACGGAGAAAGTGACAGAGTGACTGCCCACGTAGCGATGGTGGTGTCGCCGCCGATGGGATCCCATGTAGTGGCTCTCCTTGTCGCGGCCGCCGGAAAGGGTTAAGATGGCGGCGACGTGGAAAACGGCGGTGTCAGATGTTCGATAGGCGTGGAGGAGGAGCAAAGAGAAGGAGCGGGTGACATAGGAGTAGGACGTCTCGTTGCCCTCATCTTTGGTGAACTGGAGATCTTCGCCTCCGAAGAAGTAGCCGGCGTTGAGCTCCAAGGAGCCGAGGAGCGGGAGGGCGTCCTCGCCGCCTGGCTGGTGTTTGGGAGCAGGGGAGGGCATGGTGCAGAGGGAGGAGCCTGAGGCGGAGAGAGTGGCAGTGGACAGGAGGAGGAGGAGGAGCACGCGAAAGCCGCAAGCGGCCGAGTTGTGAGCTGCCATTTTGGTTGGCAGTGGCAGGGCGACGGAAACGAAGCCCACGGTGGCGGTGGCGAGGTGTGGCATCACAAGCGCCTGGGTGTTTTTATATCTCGGAGTCGGAGGGCCAGAGCTGACGTCCTAAGAGAAGCCTGCTCTGGACTGCATGGCTCAAGTCTCTGTACTTGACTGCTGATGGTGGGGGTCAGTGTTCGGCGGTTCACACACGACAACACCCCACAGCCACAGGCCCACCACGAAGCTTCCCTTATGCGTGGTGGGCCATCGAATCTTCCTTGACTTGACCGCGGGAAGACTAGAAGTTAGCCCTTGTTTAGTTTTAAAATTTTTTTAAGAAATTGACACTTATAGAAGATTTGTTTCGTCAATATTTAATACTTCATGCATACATCTAAAAATTTGATGTGACGAGAAATCTGAAAAAAATTTATAAAATTTTTTGGGAACTAAACAAGGCCTTAGCCTGTTTGCTAGAGTATAGTATGTAGCAAAATCTACGAGCTATTAAGCATCACAATAAAAAAGCATTTTAACCATAACTTTTTAATCATACACTTGGTTTATATTTTGGCTAAAAGGTCATGGCTCAAATTAATTACATAACGAGCCATTGTCAGAAAAAAACTGTTACAAAAAATCCCTTCACAGAAAGATTGTTGCACGTTTAATTACAAATCACATCACCGAGAGAAGCCGCAATATACTCAAATGTTCAGAGAGTTAAATGCACCAGAACCATTAAACATGTGAATATGTATGATCAGAGTGTTTGATCCCTAGATACGGTGGTTGATTATGGTCGGTTAAAATTTTATATTTTATTTTTTAGTTTGGCAAGTTGAACAATTAATCGGGGCCAAGTTAGACTTTCAACGCCCATAATCTCCTAAAACATGGTCTCACCTACATTATGGGATTAAGATAATCAAGGATTTTGATTATAATAATCTAATATCATATAATTAGTCATGTTAATAAGAACATAATTTGATTGTACAATCTAATTATTATAATCACAGGGTATCTAAACAAATTTATGCGTGGAGTTTCATTAGGTCTGTAAACTTCAACTCTAAAAGTCAATTTCAGATCCACAAAAAGTTACTCACACATGCCGTCACCGCCATGCGCCATGCTCTCGCTCACCAATGCCCCCCTGCGCCTCCCACACTCTCTGGCCTGTGTGCTCGTGCTCGCCCGATGGCCCCATACAGTTGCACTAGCCGCTTAGCAACACCCCTACAATGAAAGGAACATACGGTGTGTGGCGGAGCGCTCATATAGCTTACCGGTGTCCACACTCACCGGCCCACGTGATACATGGTGCTGCTCGAGGAAGGGAGCATGGAAGAGGGGGGGAAGGAAGGAGAGGAGAGGACCCAACGAGAGCATAGAATGCAGCATGGGTCTAGATTGTTGTAGAGCCGTGGTTATCGAACAACTGCATAGGACTAACGAGCGCATATGGGCCTATGAGCACAGGGCAAAAGAGCGCAAGAGACGCAGAGGAGTTAGGGCACTGACGAGCAAGAGCATGGCAGCGACGACGGTAGTTTAGGAGTCAGGAGGCTAGGGATAGGGAGATGAGGTGAGAAGAAGAGGTTAAATGCAATTTAATTGCTATCCTAGTATTGACTCAGTATGCCATGTTAGATCTAAGGGCCGAATGACTATTTGCAACTGCAATGAGTAACTTAAAAATTTTATCAACCTTAAAATCAACTTTTAGAGTTGTTGGCTAAAAGCTTTGTACAAGTTAAAAGACCTCAGATGCATTTTACTCAAGTTCACTGTTAGGCAGATGACACCACGTTCCGAGGTCCAGCAGATAAGATAGAGTGAGGGGCGAAGCTAGGCTTTGTTATTGGGGTCAACATACCCCAATGAATTAGTGAAAACTCAGTACTGACCCCGACACCACTTTTGGCTGGCTTCGCCCCTGGATAGAGTACACCTCCAGCCTCCAGCAAGCACTCTGACTTATGGCTTATGATCCATTGCTTAGTTTTCAAATTAAACGTCAAACCGTCCATATCCTCTGCTCGTAAGAAAGAGATCGCACCGCGCCCATAGCCACGTTCTGCATGTTCTGGGGCCGGAGCAGATAGGGGTAGTTGTCCATATATATGCGATTTGGAAATTTGATGAGTGTTGACTGCTGACTTGGTTTGGTCAAAGTCATACTGTCATAGCATTAGTTTGAAAAGACATAATACTAACGGCCGGTGCTCGGAGAAGATAATTTTTAGTGTCATTGGTATATAATTCATTAATAAATTCTTTTCACGATTCATAAGCCACAAAATATACATTTACGCTTATACGTGCATGTACATTTGACTCTGCGTCTCTGCGTGATCACAGAACATATATGCCTCCTTAGCTTTAAAAGCATTCGAAGGAATAAATTATGTATATGTTTTAACACATGGTGGCATGTGTTGTTAATTTAGACGTAGATTTGATCAGATTTATTTTTAGTTTACCTTTTTACACTAGCAAAAGTGGTATTTTAGATGCAAAATTAAAGGGTTGCTTTGATTACCTACCATAACGGCATGGTGCATAATTTAATTATTTTAGCTTATGTTTCATAATAATATGGGTAGATAACTTGGATGTATACTAATTTATGTTGTTTTCCAAATGTGGGTAATTTTTAAGAAAACAAAAATAAACCCAATATCTATTATTATATATCAGTGGTGATTAGATTCTCTACCACATATAATGCACCCAAAAAACTATCCTAAAGCCACACCTAATAGTGTCCACCACAGTCATCAACTCTTCTAAGTACACCCACAAAATTACACACATGAGTACCTAATATTTCAAACGTACGGACGAGATTAACTCTAATAATCTCCTTTCTCTCACTCACTCGCATCTAACGTACCATATTGCTGGGATCAGAACTCATCACTCATCCCTCTTCCGTCCCGCACCCACGCAGGCACGTAACACGAAGTGCCCTCTACCATCCCGCACCCAATAGGCGCGAAGCACGAGGCGCACGAACGCAAGGACCGACGCCGCCCGCACGCAGCAACGCCGCTCGCACGCTCGCAAACCTGCCCGCCGCTGCCAAGCAGCCACGCCGCCGACGCCGCAACGCAGCCACGCCGCCCGCGCCGCGCCACGCCGCTCGCACTCTCGCAATCCTACCCGCCGCCGCCACGCAGCCACGCCGCCGGCGCCGCAACGCAGCCACGCCGCCTGCGCCGCGCCGGAACACAGCCACGCCGCCCGTGCCGCGAGACAGCCGTGCGACCACAACTCGTGAGGAAGTCACTGCGACGGCGGAAGTCATTGCGACGGAAGTTCATTCATCTGGAAGAAGCATGGGTACGGCTGTCCATGCGGCCTGTTGCTGCATCTCTGCATTCTCTGCTCACGTAGAGTCAGAGCTCACAAGTCGTTGCTCTGCTTCCTTTCTCTTATTTAATTTCTTTGGTTTTCTAATCTTGGGAACTTATTTGCCAGGAATTATGAGACCACGTCGTTGCTCTGCTTTTGTTGAGATTGCTACAGTACGTGAGGTGAGTAGATATTATTTAGAAAATAAATCACGCAGCAGTGCTCCATATGGACTTTAGTAGTTTGACATAGTCATCACCTGTATAAATTTCAGAAAATAGAAACATTTCTTAACCACATGTTATTGGCAAAAGCCCTTGGCCACGCCGCCATTGGTGGTTTCATCGATCTGGGGGAAAATAATGCAGTGTGGAGTTTGGGGGAACAAGTAGTGCTAATCAGGTTGATGCAGTGGCTAATCAGGATGAGTCTACACTGCGTCTATGTTACTAGGTGGTACTACTATTGGATGGCATAAAAAAATATTGGATTCAGATTTTTTTTGTAGTTCACAACCTATAAAACAATCAGTATGTAATAAAATTAAAAGTTCTGCTATGTAATTGTACTTCTACTAATATTTTTGTTTCCTCATGTTTTCCATGGACCTATGTTATTTTTTTATAGGTTTGACAAGGAATTGAATAAAGAGGTTGCTGTAAAAAGTCATTGAGCTGTAAGAAGGAGGAAAAAATGCTAAAAATTTAAGCTACGAGTACTGCAAACTGAAAAGAAGTACAAATTGAAACTTATAAATAATAACTATTTTACAGGGTATTAAGTGGTCTTCCATGGGGGATAGACAACCAACCCGCACTACATTTGGCGACATATCAAACATCATCGGACGAGGTATGTTAGTTGACATCGTCCATCGTCAGTTTCTATGATTTTTTAGCGAAACTGTGACACACATTATACATCACAGTAGAAGAGACAACACCTGCAAATGATGAAGAGAGAAAAAAAGGGAAGAGAGGAATAGAAAACAACATGAATATCGCGCACGAAAAAGGGCCGAGGAATCCAACAAACAAAGAGAGGAGCGGAATAGAAAGCAACGTGAATACCGTGCGAGGAAAAAAACACCGTCAATACTCAAGACTCCTGATCATGGTATCCGCAAACTGATCATGTATACTATTCTTCTTTGTTTATGCATCGAAATGAGTAACACGGTTAATTTTTATACACGCAGAACCATCTGATGTAGAACCTATATCCAGTTGCACAGATGTTAGCATGACAGAAGCAGTATATTCCACCTTGGCCCCATCTCGATTGGGTACGTGGTTTTTGTTAATGCAATTGATTATAATACTACAGAATAAATATACCTCTGGTATGTGCAGTTTAATTGAATATTAAAACTTGCAGGAGGAAAATCACCACAAGAAATTGGTGTTTCAGCCATTTGCCAAGCATCAATATATCATGACAAGGAAAATGATGATCCACTTGAGTGCAATGACTGGCTACATAGGAATGATGAGTACGTCAGGAAACAAAGACCACCATTGACGCCTTTGGCGACTGAAGGTTCAAACAGCACCATAATAAATACAGGTATGCTAACATCTAACTAGGACATTGTAAATTTCGATGGGGTGGAGATTGGGTCAAATATATCTCTTTGTGTTCAATGGTGATCAGGTGTCAGCTCAAGCACTGCCAAACTGCTCAGCAAACGAAACTGGTACCTAAACATGGATGCGACAGCCAAGGCAAAATTGCTAAAACAGAGGCGACAATACAAAAAAGCAAGAGCAGCGGATAACAACCGCCGAGCATGCCCTACTGTTGCCCAGGAAGAAAATGTTAACCATATACCTGTGATCAGATGTGTAGACACCAACGATGAAATCGAATTTGACATTGTTTTATTCGAACCTACAAACCATGAATCTGATGATGAAGGTTGGTTTTACAAATCACTTAACCAATGCAGTTTTTTTCTTTAGTTGGCATTTTGTTGCATGCATCCTGTTAATTTCAAGCGCATGTGAAATAGATCATCTAAGTGATATAGAAGAGGAATTTGTCATAGAAGAAGATGGTCCTAAAGATTTTGAGACTATGCAGTTTCTTGGTGAAGGTAACTATTACTTAATAAATTGTTATTTCTAACCATGTGGAGTGACTGCCACATTGACATATTTTTCAATATACAGAATGTGCATTTGAGTCATATCGTGTCAACGACGATTGCAATGGCAAAACTGTAGCTGATGACCCATATGATTTTGTCTACCATAACTTGCCGGAAGAGCACCATGTTTTGAAAAAGGTTCCTGACTGCCGATATTGTGGAGCCATGAGATTTGAAGGCGAACCACCTGGATTCTGTTGTAGAATGGGAAAGATAAAAGTGCATATCAATGATGTACCTGCTGAGTTGAAGAGGTTGTTCACGAGTCCGGTGGATACTGATGCAAAATATTTCATAAAACACATACGGTACTTCAACTCTCACTTCTCATTCACAAGTCTCGGAGTTACACTGGACCGGAGATACTGCACAGCGGCAGGTACCGGCATATATACATTTCGTGTACATGGTGAATGTATCATCGTCTGGACCATTTACTGCCAGGGTCAAAAGAGCCACGTCACCTGCAACTCTACTTTTATGACACAGAAGAAGCAGATACATTGTCTCATAGAGTGAAAAGGTCACCTGATCTTGATATAAATATTGTAAGAAATGTGCTCAGGATACTACAAGCAAATAACCCTTATGTACAAACCTTTAATAGAGCTGGCTCTATTCCGAATCTTGGTGATTATGTAATTGAGCTCAACACTAATGTGACACCTGACCAACGAAGGTACAACCTCTTCTCCATTACATGTTAATTTTAATTTTTTTTAACAACCAACGAATATACTACTTCCTCTTTTTTTAATTTGTGCATAATTTTTTAAGGTATAATGCCCCTACTACCTCACAAGTTGCTGCTATCTGGACCGATGGAGATGACCCCCAAAGATGTTTTGATAGGAGTGTTATTGTATACCCTAAAGGAGAGAAGATGCGCTATATCAAAGCTTATCATGGGTGTTATGATCCATCAGCATATCCTTTATTAAATCCCAAAGGAGAAACTGGATGGAATAAGTTCATGCCCTACAATGACAGTCCCAAAGAGTCAACGTCTCCTACTAATGGTGAGGATTTACTGGAGCAACCAGTGGGTCCTACCGGTGGGGAGGATTTAGTGCAACAACCATTGGGTATGGCAACAGTCCAGATTCATGCTACTTCATCCTACTAAGAGACATGGCTTAAGCAATCATCATCCCTGAAGAACTCCGAGATCTGCTTAAGCAATTAAGAACTTATTTGTAGTATATGAGACATGGCTTTATTATTCCTTATTTATGAGTGTATTCTGGATTATATGAATGCTCAAAAAACTATAGAAAAAATATCGTTGTTTCGTTGAAAATTGTTGTTTTTAAGTGCATCCTTAGAATAAAACCGTGGCGTTAGCACGGGCATTGTACTAGTATGCTAAATTGGCGTCAAGATAGCGGGATTCTATTCTTTTATTAGATCTCGGAGTTGTTTAGGGTTTCATCCAAACATAATATTTGTTTTTCATGGCCTTCAGCTATAGAGACAATGGTGGATCTTCTGTTTTGTCACCTTACTCTAGTGATTGCTTCCATGGAGAGCGTGGTTGGCTATGGGTTTTGTATCCCTAGCTTTGTTGTTTTGATGTTGACCTTTTTTTTGGCAGTTCTCTTGCTTTCTCTTTACCCAAACTATGGTGAGCCAGCATTGACGACATGTGTTTGAGGCTTGTGGTTGCGTTGATGGATGGTGGCGCAAGAGTATATTTGGAATGGACTCATAGCGCGGCCTCCCTAACGTTCTTTCAGCAATTTTTGAATACAGTATTTGAGAATTGGGACGAATAACTATTATGGTTTTCAGAAGCTAGTACGAGATCTGGGTTCGTTGAAATCTTGGTTGGCTATATTTTTATCATTGTTTACACTAATGGTATGATCAACGGTGACAGAAGACAACACAGTGTTGCCATGGTTATGATGGATGTGGTGGAGGTGAAGACTGCCAAATTTGATTGCTGACATGATATTTTCTGTTTTGGTTCTTATTTTTCTTAATGTATTTAGTAAATATGCCCATATGTTACAATAAAATATAGTGTACAACTTATTGCATCGTCTTCACAATAATTTCTGGCTCAGAGATTTAAACAATACATCATGAAATCAGAATTCATACAACGTTGCTAAACACGCGAAACGTGTAATTCTAACTTGTATGAGTAAAGTTATGAGTTTGGGTCACATATGGAGGGGCGTGAGGGTATTGAGGGAATTAAAACAAAATAGTTAAAAGACTCAATATCTCTTTTATATTAGGTATTTATAGATAGATTAGGTATGTTGTGATCTAACACTTAAATTGGATGATTTGTGCATTAAACTCACAAACACAATAATAGCTTTGACGGTGAAATCTTTATATATATCTAATATAAAGCTATGATCATAAGTTCAGTTTCTAATCTTTACATTAAAATTCTTATATTTTTCCTTTATTATAGAAAAGACATAGAGAAAAGAAAAACTAGAAAAAGAAGAGGAGAAAAAAAGGACAAGAGGATGAAAGAAATGAAAACAGACAAAGGGAGAAGGAAAATAGAAAAACCCGATAAAAAAGAGAAAAAAGGGCATACAACGAAAGAAATGAAAACAGACAAAGAGAAAGGAAAATAGAAAGACAACAGACAAAATGACGGTGACATAAAAATAGGAAATAAAATGATGCACATGGAAAATAAATAAAACAGAAATCTAACTAAACCCACAACATAAAAATGGTGCAGATGGAAATAAAACTTCACTTAAGCTTATCTGCCGAATCTGGTAGCCATTCAGCAGTATTTTTTGTCTTATAATAAATTAGTAAATAATACTTTCAGTCATAGTTTATTAGCCAAGTGAAGAGGATATGAACCCACAACATAAAAAATGATGCAATGAAAAATAAATAGTATGTAGGGCTGACAGATGTCCCATTGAACGTAAAAAATTATCCTATAGTTATAGGTTATAACTTCCAAAAGTAACCGTATGTTGTAAGAGGGAGAAATTATATTTTCCTCTTTCTATAATATTTAGTAAACTTGTCTTTGTATCTCTCTTTTTCTTCATGTTCGCGTGTCAATCAGAATTTAGCCACCACACTTTTCTTGTTTTTCTGCTGGTTTCTTCCATCGCTATGTCATCTCTTTGATAATTTTTGCAGTTGTTGTTACCTATCTTGTTGCAACACAAGTGACTATGGTTGTGCTCTACCAAGACATCAGAAAAGCGCACAATACGGCTAGAGCTATGGCCATGGGACATCCAGGGACTTGGGGTTGAGCGGCACGGTCCGTACCTTTAGTGCCACTAGCAAAGACATGCACAGGCCTATGAGTTCAGCGATTCAAGCCAGATAGCTCTAGCATCGCCATGTCCATGCCCGATAGTGCCTCAAACTCTCACTGCTTGTGTCTAGCGTGCGGACCGTTTTGGCACCTCGGACGAAGGTGATGGCCAACATGTGCCAACGAACAAGGGGTTCAGCACGATAGGCGCTCCTCCTCAGATCCCAGCCGTCCGAGCAATGTGCAGTAGCAGTGGTGCGAACAGTGGAGGTGGAGCTAGAGCTCACACGTGTCGGCGAAGTTGCTACACAGTATCTGGACTAGGCACTCGTGACAGCAGCGGGCCCCGTGGAGTATCTCAATTGATGAGACCTAACCATGGAATGATTCGGCGGTGAGATCCTCTTCCTCCTATTGAACCTGTAATGTAGCAACGGCCGCTGTAGCAAACAAATTTATTATGGAGTTGTAAGTATATGCGAGTTCAACTTTAGAAACATAAGCCAATCTTGTTTTGCATTTCAGACACAATTAGCCATTGTTTCTGAGTCAAAGAAAAATAATGGTGCAGAGGTTGTACTTGACTCATGTTCCTAAATAGATGTATTTGAGATTTAATCTTGGTTTAGAAGAAGTCTTACATCTTACATGTAATCTTGGTTTAGGAAAAGTCTTACATCTTACATGTAGATGAAAAAATCTTGACAAAAATTTTTGCCTCCTTATTATTAGGTATAGACAAATTGTTTAACTATATGCGAGAAAGAATTAATCCCATATAGAAAATTGATTGAAGATTAATTCAGCTTAATTAGATTATACTCCATTCGTCCACAAAAGAATGTAATTCTCACATTATGAGGAGTCAAACAATTCAAACTTTGACTCGAATTATATAAAAAAAGTACTAACATTTATGAAACACAATAAGTATCATTAGATTATTTATAGAATATATTTTTATAATAAATTTATTTAAAAATATAAATGCTAATATTTATTTTCTATAAACTTGATCAAACTTGAGTTAGTTTGACCGGCATGCTTTCTACAAATATGTTCTTTTATGAATGGAGGGAGTAGATGGCTATTGTGGGTAGTTACTGTGAGGTGGGGGAGAAAGGTGGAAGATGATCCACGAGCTCGTGTTGGGTGGTTCTCGCAGCTCCAAACGATTGAACCATATCAAGGGTGCAACGGACCGAGGGGAAGAAATTTTCGCTAAGAAAATATTAAATTAGAAAAAAAGATATTTGTTTGCTTTATATTCCAATCTTTTCTCGAAGATTGCATTAGAAAATAAAATCATCTAAAAAGTACGTGTGCAAATTTATCGGTTATCATATAATTTTCCTACACCACTAATGAAACCGATATCGACAAAGAAATGCCGCCTTCTGCGGTGACAAGATAATTTTAAATGCAAATCGAGACCGATCTCTCCCAACCTTCATCCGAAATGCTCCAGTTTTCTAGGTAGAGACCATCTGGTATTCACCTGTTCTCCGCGAACGAAACAACAAGGTGTCACTGCTACGAAGCCTTTGCTGAAGGAACAGCAGCACGGCCAGCAACGCTGCTCCGCACGGCACAACGATGTCCCATGCGACGCCAAACCGGTCGTCCAGAGGGCTCGCGTACACGTTCGACGGCTTCAAGCTCGGCACGTAACCCTGTCTCCTTATCACGTCGTAGACGTGGGGCATCGCGCGAACCACTGTGCCGCCGACGTAGAACCACGGCGAGACGGCTCTCACTTTGCCACCGGAGAACGCGTTCATGGCCACCTGAGGGAGAAGGAACCCGTCCAGCGCCAGCCCCGCGGACGAGGCGAGGTCCTCCCATAGCGTGGCCAGCTCTGGGCCGACGCGAACGGCGAGGGAATCCTCCTGTGCGGCGCGGCGGCTGTTCGCCATGTGGAGAACGACGGTCAGTGCCCCGCCGAGCAGGTACAACGGCAGGCATACCCAGAGCGCTCTCCTCTCGGCTGCCGCCGCCGCCGACGACGACGACGTCCCGTCCTTGCTCCGGCCGGCAGCTGAGCTCCGGGCAGACCAGGCTAGTTGAAGGAGGCGTAGCTGAAGCACGAACGCGATCAGCGTGGGCACCCTCAGCATCGCCTGCTTCAGCTCGTACGGCACTTTCCTCTGGAACGGCGCGTACTGAGTTCCCCTGCTCACGAACAGAGCCTCGGTGCTGATCACGAGTGGCGCAACGTAGCCCAGGGCCATGACGACGAGCATGGTGATGGACGTCGACGCGGACGCCTCGGTGCTCCTCTTGGCGTGGAGGATCTGCAGGGCCGTGAAGATGCACGGCAGCGTCGTGGAGGCCACCAGCATGACGCTCTCCAGGTCCATCCGCGAGATGGACGCGGACACCTGCTCGCGGTACCTCCCGAACAGAGCAATGTCCATCTTGCTGAAGAAGAGAGGGTCTGTCGTCTTGGCTCTCAGGCTGCCGATCACTCCCCTTCCACGGCCCTGCGCCTTGGCATCCAGCGAGGCGAAGTGCACGGTGATCAAGATCTGGCAGTCCGTTTCCGTGGAGCCTTCCAGCTCTTGGCAACCGATCATGCACAGGACACCCGTCTTCGGATCGTAAACACCCTCAGCTGTGATCAGGCGTTCTTCTATGGTAATTGGGGACGTCATGTTCATGAAATTCACACGTGGAGGAACATGGCGTGTGTATATGTCGTAGCTGACCTTCAGCAGCTCATGCTCCATGTCGACCTTGCCATGCCAGGAGCTGAAAGAACCGCCGGCTGGTAGCCTATCCCCGTCGACTATAGCTGAGCCAATCGTAACAGGATAGGCTTCTCCATGCTTCGACTGTGTGTTCATGTAGAAACGAAACTGGAAGTCATGGTAAGTGTAGTTGGCAGACGGGAACGGCCCCTTGTTAGCCTTGTTCTCATGGCTTCTCAGCACATCAGCGAAATAACGCTGCTTTGCCTCGTCGACCATGGTGTACGTGTAATTGACGTCTGAGAAGGTGTCTCTGTTGATGTCGAAGTCGATGCTCGACGCCGACACCGCACCTGCAGCGGCGGCGTTGCTTCCAGCAGTACCTTGGCTCGAATTCCAAAGCCTGCCGGCTACGATACTCCGGTCCCGAATCGTCCAGACGGCCGGGAACCAGAAGCTCATCCCGATGCTGCAGTCCTGCACCGCGACCGCAAGGGACGTCGGCCCCGAGCGCACCACCCGGCACGCCCTGAGGCAGAGCGTGCTCTGTGTCGAGTCCCAGCGCCCTTCGGCGACGACCGCTGCCTCCTTGACCACGAAGCCTGGCCGCAGGTACCGCACGCCCCACAGGTTCGTGTTGTTGGAGAAGGTCGCGTACAGGCGCACGGCGCCGTCCGCGGTGCACTGCACCTGGCCGACGTGCATGCGCGGCTCCGGCAGCGCAGGAGAGGTGCTCGAGCTCGACGCGGGCACGCCGCTGCCGCCGTGCTGCAGCTTGTACGAGCTCACGAGCTGCTCTCTGAGACGCGCGCACGAGAAGCGCGCCTGGAGCGCGCCTCTCACGGCTGGAGACGGCGGGCAGGACGCGATCTGGCCGTACTCGTAGGTGTCACCTTCGGCGTACGAGACGAGGGTGATGGCATCAAAGCCGGCGCCCTTGAGCTCGCCGGTGACGAAGGGGTCCTTGAGGGTAGGCGAGCTGGGGACGCGGAGGCGGAGGACGACGTCCGGAAGGTGCTTGGGCCAGCCGTCGCCCATAGAGTAGGTGCCGGAGCCGAGCATGCAAAGCTCCTCGGAGGTGGAGGAGTAGTAGCCGTCGAGGTGGAAGGAGACGGAGTGGGGACCATCCGCGAAGGGATCTCGCCGATGGGCCGCCACGGTGTGGAACGCGCGCGCGCGGCGGCCGGAGAGGGTTAACGTGGCGCCGACGTGCATGACGGTGGAATTGGTGGTGCTCTGGACTTGGAGTGGCAGTAAGGTGAACGAGGGGGGAAGATGCAACAGGCTGTCGTCGCTCTTATCGTCTTTAGCAAAGTGGATGTCTTCGCCGCCGAAGAAGTAGCCGGAGCTGAGCTGGAAGGAGTGGATGAGTGGCAGTGTGTCCTTGCCGGCGGACACATGGCCGGGCGCGGGGGAGGGGATGCTGCACAGGGGAGCGTCCGTGGCAGAGACGACTGATGAGGAGAGCGTGGCCATGGAGAGGAGGAGGAAGCAAAGCCGATAAGCGGCCGGGTGGCTGTGATTCTTGGCTGCCGCCATTTTGGTTGCGAGGAAGACCGTGGCGACGAGGTATCTCATCGGGATTCAGAGCAGCACCCGTGTCAGCGGTTTTTATAGAGAGACCGTGAAGAGGCGGACGGAATGTGTGCTGCACTGCTGCCGCCGCGCCGCCTGCTACTCAGATTGCGTACTACTCCCAAAACAGATGTTGTTCTTACTTCACGAGAAATCAGTTTTCTTTACTTTGATTAATTATATATAAAATAATATTAATATTTATAATATATAATAAATATTGTTAATAGATCATCAAATATATTTTTATAATAAACTTATTTAGAGATATAAATATTGTACGTATTTTTTTACAAATCTAGTCAAGTTAACAATTTTGATCTACACGCATCCCGTATTTACTTCTATTACGTGAGGGAAGAAGTACGTGGCTCTCGAGTCACATATTGAGATAAGCGATATTTATCTCGGTCTCTGTGTACCTTCTCCAGTATAATATAGAGTGTACTAGTCTGCCCAGGAATGAAAATAGTATGGATATTTTTCGATCGTATTCGAGACTAAATTCATTTAGTGAGGTTTTGATCTGTTCGTATTCGAGTCTGAATATTCAATATCCGATAGCGTATCCGTATCTGAATATTTAAATCGTATATTTATGATGTCGACATCTAATCGTATTTTATGCGACATGATTGACATTATCCGTATTCGAATCCGAATTCGACTATAAATATAAAAAAAATATGATATCGGTGATATCCGTCCGTATCTGATGTGTTTTTATTCCTAAGTCTGCCGATGACCCTTGACCACCTATAGGTTGTAGCCACTAATTTCTATCCACACGCTCTCCATGAATCTTCCTATCCGATTTCCCATCACCTGATGGACCTATGGCACGAGGAAATCCATGTATAGTAGATAAATTAAACGGCGTTGAAACTAAACCTGGTTTGGTCCAAACCAAATTTACTGGCTTGGTTGTGAACTGATCATAAATCTCCTTGTGGTGGAACCCGGGTTTAGGTCTTTGACTTGACAAGGGTGCTTGTATTTTTATAGATTTATTCTAGGATGTAACGACGCTATATTTTTAATGGTAGACAACGTGTCCATCGACAACGAGGTGCTTGTGATGACTTCGTCAATCTCGGGATTTGCTGGTCCAACTCGGTTTTTCCAGAGGTGCTTATAGGGGTAGGTGTGTGTGTTTACTGGGGTGAGTGCGTGCTTGTATTTGTGAACATCTGCGTCTGTAACTAGATCTCGTAAAAAAAGAATTTACTGGCTTGGTTTTATATTTGGGTTTGCATGGTTTAGGTGGAAATAGATTGAAAAGGCTAATGGTTTGATTCGGTTTAGGTAGTATATATATGTGAAGGAGATTGTAGATGTCATATTCTAACAAGAAGGAAAACTATAAATAATAAGGTAGGGCACATGATCCGGCTTTTGGACCATGCACCTTAGTCATCCTAACAGTTCAATAAGCTTATTAGTTTGTTTGAAAAGTTATAGTTAAAAATACTACTATTTATTAATTTGACGTAAAAAAATATTACTTAAATAATTAATAGATTTAATAAATAAACTTAAGGAAACAGATTATAAAATTATTACAAAAATTGAGGAAGCAGACAAAAAATGTTAGCCACACGAGGTCATGGCATGGGAACGACGCTTGCGGCAAGCAACGCAAAACCAGTCACATCAAAAACTCATGGATTGACTGACTTTGTTTAGTTTTCAGAAAATTTTACAAAACTTTTCACATTCTTTTTCACATTAATCTTGCAACACATACATAAAATATTAAATATAGATAAAAAATAACTAATTACACAGTTTGTCTGTAATTTACGAGACAAATCTTTTGAGCCTATTTAATCTATGATTGGACAATATTTATCACATACAAACAAAAGTGTTACGGTACCTATTTTTCAAAATATTTTGGAACTCCGTATATACCTACAAGGTTCAGAGAATTTATAGTGGCTGTGGTAGGAGGACGAGCAAAGTCATGGTCTACGGTACTCTCTACAAAAGAATGTAATTATGGAAAAAATATCAGCTAAACTAGCTTAACTTTAACCAAATTTATAGTAAATAATATTAGTATTTATGCCTTGAAACAAAATTATAATAAAAATATATCCTATAACTAATTTAATGATACTCATTTTGTTTCATAAGTGTTAGTATATTTTTATATAACTTTAGACAAAGTTGAATCTGTTTAACTTCTCAAAATGAAAGAATAGTATTTTTTTATGAAAGAGAGTATGATCTCTAATGTGGAACTAATCACATCAACAAAGTCATGGATTGACTGAGATAGATGTACTCCCATGCGCCTGCGGAGTACAAGGACTAAAGAGACCTATTCGTTTGACTATAATCCATAACTCAAAATATTATTCGTTGATTTATTATGAGAGAAAAGGACACGGAACGGACAAGTTTATGTGACTACAATTAACTAAATTCATTCACTAAACTAGAAAAGGAGAGAAAAATACAATAAAATCTATCTAGAACCACTATATTTGCTGAGATTGTCTAGAACTTAACAATAACTAGAAAATAAAAGGACCCACTGTACCATTAGATCTTATAATGGTTTAGATTAGAACAAATAATTCATGTCTATCATGTCTAATACTTCCCCTATTCTTAACTATAAGATCTTTTAACTTTTCTAGATACATTACTTTTGCTATAAATCTAGATATAGTGTATATCCAAATACATAGCAAAAGTTATCTACTTACAAAAGCCAAAATGACTTTTACAAGAGGACCTAAAAACTATGATATTAATTAGGAAAAGAAATAAAGCTTACAAAATTAGATCTTTTTATGATTTTTTATCTCTTATGATCCAAGTAGCCTAGATTACAGCAAAGAGTCCATGCCTAATACAATTAAGAATTATCACATTAATTAGGTTAAACCAAAGAATTCATGCCTAATTTAATTAAAACATCATAAATTCAAATAGTAAATTAAATAAAAATAGTAAATTGATTTTCATACGAGTTGGGAACAAAATATAAATATAGATTCCATATAAAATACATTAGTGAAAGAAATATTTGAACGGAAACTATAAGAGTTATATTTTGAGAAGAGAAAATATCTTCATAAATAGTCCGTTAAATCATCATTATTCTGAAGTAGCTCATTTCAAAATTTAAAATTACTTCGCCATGTTTGGACAACATCTAAATATAAATTAAGTGTAAAAAAGCCATCCTTTTCACCGCTACTACCGGTGCTATTTGTATACAACACCTCGCTGGTTTTTGAATGATTGCGATTCATCATGCATCACATCAAAACAAATTGGAGGAGAACATCAGCCATACATTTCAGACGCACCATATATATTGCTAACCTATGCCACGGTACTGGGTATCTAAGCTCAAATCAAACAAACCATTTTGGGTATTCAGTAAAACGAAAAACCATTTTGGTTCGTCCAAAGCAGAGTACCTGGCACACGAGTATTCAATCTAGCATAACGGCACACTGGAAACCATCCTGTACGCGCCTGACCTCCTCTTTGATGATGACGAGCACACGAACGCGCCCCGAAGCCGAACTCGCTGCTGCAGGAACAGCAGCACGGCCAGCAACGCCACCCCGAAGAGGACGCCGACGTCCAACGCGACGCCGCCGAAGAGATTACCGCGTGGACCCGCGTACACGTCGTACGCGTGAGGCGCCGCACGGATCACGGTGCCGCCGACGTAGAACCACGCCGAGAGCGCCCTCGCTTTGGAGCCCGAGAACGCGTTCGAGATCACCGGAAGTGCAGGAGCAAGCATGCCTGGAGTGCTTTCCTCTCGGCGGCGGCGGCGGATGGACCGTCGCCACCGCGTCCTGCTGGTTCCATTGGTCTCCTCCCCGACAAGGCCAGCTACCATTCCTGTCCTTGCTCAACACAGGTCACAGGCTGGGAAGCCTTCTGAGCTGAGCACATGCTGCCCGTCACGCACGGGCGTGACAGCGGTGGGCAGGAGGAGAAAGTCTCTGCAGTGCCTATGTCGGGATGGGAGTCGTCCCCGTACGTAGGCGACGAGGATGATGGCACCAAAGCCGGCGCCCTCGAGGTCGAGGCGGCCGGGAGAGGTTCGAAGGGTGAGGTAGGTGGAGACGGAGTCCATTAGTCCAACGTTCTGACAAGAGGACGTCAGTATCAGTGCCATCGTCTCTTAGGCCTTGTTTAGAATTCACCCTGAAAACCAAAAAGTTTTCAAAATTCTCCGTCACATTAAATCTTGTGGCATATGTATATATATATATATAGATGAAAACAAAAACTAATTACACAGTTTGTCTGTAAATCGCGAGATGAATCTTTTGATTCTTGATAATATTTGCCACAAACAAACGAAATTGCTACAGTAGCGAAATCCAAAAAAATTTCACATCTAAACAAGACCCATAAGAACCGGAGCCGATCATGCATAGCTCAGCGAAGGAAGTGGCAGTGGCAGTGGAGTAGTAGCCTTCGAGTTCAAAGGTGACTGAGTGGTGGTGTTCCCGACTCCTGCGACGCAAGGCGCGCGACGCCAAATCCCTCGAGGGCGAGCGTGCCAACGAGGCGAACGACGGTGGGATCAGTGGACAGTGGTAAGGGCCGAGTGGCGGGGAATGAAGGAGAAGGAGCGGAGGGCGTAGGATCGCTCAGGGGCGAAGAGAAGGTTGTCACCACCGGAGAAGTGCCCGGTTGAGATCCTCCGGAAGAGATTATTGCTCGTTGTCACTGTACTATGGGAGTGGTTGCCATTGTGGAGGTCAGGGGACGGGACGGGGAAGTGGCATAGCGAGGAGTACGACGAATATGATATGGCTGCGGCGGCCTAGTAGATGGTGACGAGGAGAAGGCAGAGGTGAGTGGAAGATTTAAAAATCTTGGGCCACACCATGGCGAAACTGCCGAAACAGGAATGCACGATATGCTTGCTAATGCTAGGTGCGGGGACGAGGGGGGGGGGGGGGGGGGGGGGGGGGGGTTGGTTGTCTGTCTGAGTGTTTATAGATGATCCAGCGCCGGTGTTGGCAAGCTGACAAAGAAGACTGATATACCAAGTAAGAAACATAATTTCAGAATGTGACAAGCAACATTGTTGTTTAACGGCTCAGATGCAATATGACAAGAGCAATGGCGACTGGGCCGGCACACATAATGTAGAGGGCAACACCAAATGAAAGGTTAATACTTAACTTGATAAGACAACTAAAAAACATTACAAATTTATTACTCAAACAAGGGAACAGATAGGTAGAGTATATAATTCATCCAGCCAAACTATACGTGCCGGCACAGCCGGAGTAGAGAACATACCACGATCCAGTATGTGGTATGTACCATCGTATTAGTATGGGTAATCGCAGACTAATACACATATAATTATGCTCTTCTCTCTCTCTCTCTCTGGGTGTGGATGTTCATTCCGTTCACTGCATTTGAATTGAGCGAACAATCATATGCTCCCATGACTTTCTTTATTTGGAAAAAACTAATATCTATAACTTTCCATTTTTAGAAAGTAACTAAGTTATACATATATGTTACGAGACATAACTTATTTCTACAATTTATGACAATATAACATTTTGCATAACAAAAATTATCACCATAATTTTTTTCATTACTTTTTGATATAGTTTTTTACGTAATTTAATAGACGAACAAGTTATACTATATAGTTATTTTCATACATAGTTTTCATATACGTTATGATATTAGTTGTACGTTTAAGTTCTTGAATATAACTCGTACGGTCTAACTTTATATTTAAGTCATTCATCAAGTTATATATCTAAGTTCTACAAACAAGTTATACATAAAAGTATTGTGTATAATTTTTATAGCTTCCTAAGAAATTATGTTGATAAATTTGTATCACAAAATATTATACATAAAAGTTATGTGTATAACTTTGTCATATAGTAAGTTAATATGTATAACTTTGTCACGTTGAAGATATAGGTCGAAGTCATGTGTATAAGTTTTATGTATAAGTTATACGAAGTTTGTTCTACAAATTATACGTAAAAGTTATGCGTATAACTTTGTAACTTTCTAAAGTAAAAGTCATAGATTTTTTTTTGCCAAAAATAGAAAAATTTTGGAAAAAAGAAAGTTACTGAACTTATTTTTTTCCAGAAATAGATAGTCGCAAGGGCTATCTGATCGGTGAAAGGCTATCTGATCGGTGAACGTTCGCCGGACTAAGACGCGTGTACAAAGGACAGGAACAAGAGCAGTAATGACAATGACAATGAAACTCGTTACCGCTGCTACTTGTTATAGACTTACAGTCTTACAAACTAATCATTACAACCTCTTGTTCGGTTCAATGTATAGATGGAATTGCAACTAAAAAAATGATGCATCCCTTGTTCTGATCTAATTCTCTGCAACCCAATTTGATGTAAATTGTCAAAAATGATGCATCCCTTGTTCTGATCTAATTCTCTGCAATCCAATTTGATGTAAATTGTCTTCTTCCCCATAACCTTCTTGAAACTTCTCTTTCACTAAAACTCCCATTAAATCAAGGATACAACCCACAACTAGGGTTTAGACAAAGGATTTGGGTCAAAGGGAGAGGAGAGAGGGGGAAGGAAGAGGGAATGGGACGGGCCACCCACCACCCTTGTCAAGGACGCCATAGAAACACTTGGGTCTTGTTTAGTTCCAAAATTTTTGGCAAAATGAGCACTGTAGCATTTTTGTTTGTATTTGATAAATATTGTCCAATCATGGACTAACTAGGCTCAAAAGATTCGTCTCGCAAATTATAGGCAAATTGTTTGTAATTAGTTATTGTTTTTATCTATATTTAATGCTCTATGCATATGGCACAAGATTCGATGTGATGGGAAATCTGAAAATTTTTGCAAAATTTTTTAGGAACTAAACAAGGCCCAAGTCGTCCGTGGGTGGGGTTGTTGATGTTGAGAAATTGACATTGGAGCATAGAAGAGCCAAAGAAGAGAGCAGAGAGGGAGAGGAAGATGTGAAGGGGTGTTATGCACGATAATCAAATAATACTGGGAGAGCAGCAGTAACGTTGTTGCAAAGGTTTGTATCTATTAACGTGGGAGCCAACTCTAGCCCAACTCAACTAAACAAGAAGTAATAAAATCCTATAGCAGTGTGAATATAGCATCGTGAACTGATAACTGGTCAAAATTAAAAAACCTCAACCAAACAGCACCATCGTCTCTCCTGCTATGCACATATCACTGTGCAAATCTAACGGTAACAACAGGAGAGCATGTGCCCTCGAGAACAAAATTTACTTTCTTAGTAATTGTGGAGGCCATCTCGTACTCGCCTGAGCCCGACCGTCTACTCTTCAAACAGCACAAGAACGCGCTGCCAAGCCTTTGAAGTAGATGGAGATCATATGATTACTACAAAGTGTGGCTAAAGATTGAATGTGACGAGACACACCATTTGACCAAACTCAAAGTTTGTTTTAGATTGATTGTTACCTTCTTGGCATTTCATTCTTTGTTGGGCACACATAAGGGCTCGTTCGGTTCTAGGAGTATTTTGGCATGGAACAATTCCTGCCTGGTTTGCTTGCATAATTTTATATAAGTTTTGATCATCTGGATTGATTCTTAGTGGAATCTAGAGTAACAGAACATGCCTAAAGCTTTTGTTGGATGAGATTTCACAGAAGTTCTCGCTCCTTGAGCCATTCTAGATCAGGTACTATTAAATATTGCAAGTTGGTGATGCTTATATGACGAGGTGAATGCTTATATGTGCGGATGCAACCTGGCCAAGGAACTATGGCAGCGCCTTAACATGTCATCGATGCTTGCCGTGGACATGGGCTCTATCCACACCGTCACCCCTCATGGCGGCATACCCTTAGATGAATTCCCGGCCTTCTTAGCTCTTGTCTGCTGGCACCTTTGGAAGGCGAGAAATGCCATGGTCTTCAGACATGAACTGCACTCTCTTGACCACGTTCTGGCTGCATGCAAGCAGGCGGCTGAACAATGGAAGTACAGACTCTCAAGGAAAAAGAAGCACCTAGTAGATGCTTGGTGCCAGATCTTCACGATGGCGTGACAGGGGCAAGGCTGATGCTCGCTCTCTCACTCTCACTCTGTCTACATTCTGTAATCTGTAGTCGCTCAGACATGTAAACTCTCTGTAAAACATAAGCACGGGCTGTTTTTGGGCCAAGAAATATAATACATACAAAATCAGGTGGGGGTCGTCTCCCCCCGTTGACAGTAAAAAAACTTCAAATAGTGATTGTTTCAGCAAAAAAGTATGAGTTGTAGTATTGTAACAATATTCCGCCAATGGAAGCCATTTGTTACATTGTCTAGGACAAGGATGCACTGTACTCCATATGAATGTTTCGAGACATTGATTCAATCTCTCTCAGTTTGTTCTTTTGTTTGTGGACGATATGATAAACTCATGCATAGCTAAGTACTATCTTCATCTCCAAAAGTATGCAATTTTAGCACATTATCATGTTTTAGTATCTTATAAGTTTGACCACTTATAAATAAAAAAAGTATCCATATTTATGATACCAAATAGATACCATCAGATGAGTTGCGAAATATATTTTTATAATAAATTAATTTAAAGTCATAAATGTAAATATTATTCACTGAAAAATTTATCAAATATGAACCACTTTTTATGGCAGTAGTTGCATTCTTTTTAGATGGAGATAGTACTATCTATCAACTTGAACAACTCCCGTCACGATCCAGTATGCTGTACTTGTACCATCATACTAGTATGGGTAATCGCAGACTAATAACTGCTTCCAAAAAAAAAAAACAAATGGCACGACAGTTGCACAATTTGCCTTCTTAAGACTCACGGTTACTAGGAGCTAATCGTGGTCGTGGAGACCATCTCGTACTCGCCCGAGCCCGACCGTCTGCTCTTCGAACAGCACAAGAACGCGCCCCCAAGCCGCTGCTGCAGGAACAGAAGCGCGGCGAGCAACGTAGCCCCGCATGGTATGGCGACGTCCCACGCGACGCCGAAGAGGTCGTCGCGAGGGCTCGCGTACACGTACGCCGTCGGCTTCCAGTTCCAGCCCGGCAGCACGTAGTTGTGCTTCCTGAACACGTCGTAGACGTGCGGCGCCGCGCGGATCACGGTGCCGCCGGCGTAGAACCACGGCGAGAGGGCCGTCACCCTGGAGCCCGAGAGCGCGTTGGAGACGACCTGGGGCAGCAGGAACCCGTCCAGGATCAGCCCCGCGTAGGCCGCGAGGTCGTCCACCAACGCCGGTCCCGACGGGGTAGAAAAAGCAGAGAACGAACTCGCTCGTGGGCCGTGGTGGTGACCATCGCTCATGTGCACGATCCAGACCACGACCGCACCGAGGACGTACAGCGGCAGACATATCCAGAGCGTGCTCCTCTCGGCGTCGGACGACGACGACGACGAGACCTCCTGCTTGCTCCCGACTTGATCCGTGGACCTCCGCGACGACAGGGCAAGCTGGAGGAGGCGCAGCTGCAGAACCAGGGCCAGCATGGTGCTGGCCCTGAGCATGAACTCGTTCAGATCCAGCGACCCGGCGCTCGTCAGCTGGAGGATGTACCGCCGCCTCCGGGTGTCCGTGTACATGTCCTCGAGGTCGAGCACGAGGGGGGTCACGTAGCCAAGGGCCAGGACGACGAGCATGGTGACCGACATGGCCGGGAGTGCCTCGGGTTGCTTGTTCGCATGACGCAGCTGCAGGGCGGTGAAGACGCAGGACAGCGTCATGGAGACCACCAGCATGATGCTCTCCATGTCCATCCTGGAGCTGGACTCCTCTATTTGCCGCACGGTCATCCCGTACGAGACGAAGTCCATTGCTTCGAAGAACAGAGGATCACTCTGCTTTCTCAGGCTCTTGATCGTCCCAACGCCACGCTCTCCCTCCACGGGGCTCACCGGCGCGAACTGGAAGGTCACCAGGACGTCGCAGTCGGACGAACCGTTGGTCACTTGGCGGCAGGCCACCAGGCACAGGGAGCCTGTCGTGATGTCATAGACACCCTCCGCGGAGACGCGTTGCAACTGAGGGGACATCTTCAGCGGCGAGACATTCGCAGATAAATTCCCCGAGGCAACCTGGTATTCCAAACTGTAGCTGACATTCAGCAGCCTCTGCTTGTTCGCCTCTGCTGCTACATGCTGAGAGAAGGCCGTGTCAGCCATCATCTCGTCCCCTTCAACCATGGCGGATCCAATGGTGACCGGCCAGGCATACCCGGGCAGTCCCTGTTTCACCAGCAAGAACGGGAACGTGAAGTCCCGATACGAGTAGTTACCCGGGAACCTGCCCTTGCGCTCCTTGCTCAACGCCGGGATGGAGTCGTAGTGCTTCTTGGCCTCCTCCACCCGGGTGTAGTTGTAGCTGACGCCGGAGAGGCTCCCCATGTAGCTCCCGGTTGTTGACACCGAGATCACGCCTGCCGTGTTGCCGGCGTCGCTGTTCCCGGTCGCGTTCCAGATCATCCCAGCCGCGATGCTCCGGTCCCGGATGGACCACACGGCCGGGAGCCAGAATCTGACCCCGATCCCGCACTCGCGGACTTGTAGGTCCGCGGGGGACTTGCTGCCGGAACTCGCCACCCGGCACGCCCGCAGGCAGAGCTGGCTCCGCGACGGATCCCAGAACCCGTCGGCGACGAGCGCCTCGTCTCCGATCACGAAGGTACGCCTCCCCACTGCCGTGTAGTTGCTGGATGGCGAGGCTACCGACTGATTGGCGTAGAACACCATGTACGCGCGCACGGCGCCGTCGAAGCCACAGCGCATCTGGTTCACGTACATAATCCCGTGCCGCAGCCGCAGCGGGAAGCTGCTGCTGCTAGCACCACCGTCGTGGTCGTGCTCATTGGGCCTGTACTCCAGGCTGTAGGAGCTTCGGAGCAGCGCCCTGAGGTGGTGGCACGAGTAGTGCCCCGAGCGGAGCGCCGGTCGCGCGGCACCGGCACGCACTGGGACGGGCGGCGGCGGGCAGGAGCCGGCCTTTCCGTACGCGTAGGCATCCTCGGCATAGGCGAGGAGGGCGATGGGATCGAAGCCGGCGCCCTCGACGCTGCCGGTGACGAAGGGCCGGGAGAGGTTGGACGGCTGGGGCAGGTGGAGGCGGAGCACGACGTCAGGGAGGAGGACGACACCGAAGCCATCTTCCCTGGCGTAAGAGCCGGAGCCGACCATGCAGAGCTCCGCCTCCGCGGTGGAAGCGGCGGTGGTGTAGTTGTAGTAGTAGCCGTCGAGGTCGAAAGACACGGAGTGGGGGCGGCCACTGTCGCGGTCGCGCCGGCCGAAGCGGGCGCGGGTGCCCTCGAGGGTGAGCGTGGCAGAGAGATGTTTAACGGCGGGGTCGGAGGTGGCCCTGGCCGAGCTGCCGCGCGGGTGGAAGGACAGAGCGCGGGTGTAGGGACGGTCGCGGGCGAAGTGGAGATCGCGGCCGCCGGAGAAGTGGCCGGCGGTGATGGAAGAAGGGATAGCGCGGTGTGCGCCGTGGGAGTGCTGCAGGTCGCGCGGGGGAGTGGATCCGCAGAGCGTGGAGAACGACGCGGCGTTGGCGGAGGGAAGCAGCAGGAGGAGGCCGAGGAGGAGAAGGAAGTGGTGAGCGGAGTCATCGTGCCTCTGAGGCCGCGCCATTCCGGCAAGTAGAGGCAGCAGGTTTACTACCGAGCAGCGTTGGTGCAGTTGTTTTAGTAGGGAAGAAGGGAGACAATGGTAAAGTTTGGGGTAAAGTGGGTCTCTTTGGTACAGCTCACAACAGATTGAGCTGTTTTTTTTGCCAAACACTTATTTCAAAACAATTTTATAGGTGAAGCTATTTTTCTCCTCCTCTCACAAAGACATAAGTTGAGATGAAGCTGAAAAAGTAGCTTATTGCAGCTCTCTCTCTCTCATTTTTCTCTCTCAACTATGCATGAAGTAGTTTGTGAAGCTATTTTGCCAAACACTTTTTCCAAAACAGCTCAGCTTCATCTAGAAAGTCACTCATGAAGCTATTTTCTAAAAAAACAGCTTTACTAGTGAAGTTGAACTGTGCCAAACAAGCCCTTTATTTTGTACCAAAGGGTTTGCGCGCAACGAGGAAGATGGTTTTTTTTTTCTTAAAGGCACACCCTCGCTCTTCCACCTATTGAATTCGTTTTGAGAAGTGTATAAACACGTATCTCAAAGTAGTTTCGTAATGAAATGTGTGTTTGAATATTTATCAAAACGAATTTAATGAGTGAGAGAGTAAGGATACATGAGAGCAAAATAAACTTTACCGTGCAACGAGTCGTCGACCGACTTGGTGCCTTGGTGGATACAAATTGTATCATTGTATCTCTGAGCTGCCTTTATGCATATGTACAATGAATCAATGATACAATCTCCTGCTTCCTGCATCGTCCTCATTCACGAACGTATTGTATGTATGCATAAATGCAGCTAAGAGATACTAAGGCCTTGTTTAGTTTAAAAAAAAAATTAAGATTCTTCGTCACATCGAATCTTGCGGCATATACATAGAGTATTTAATTGAGACAAAAACAAAAACTAATTATACAGTTTGCTTGTAAATCGCAAGATAAATCTTTTGACCCTAATTAATCCATGATTAGATAATATTTGCCACAAACAAACGAAAGTGCTACAGTACCCAAAATCCAAATTTTTTGCCAACTAAACAAGGCCTAATACGATTGTATATATGGTTTAGAATTTTAAGGGAGAGTGGAAGACCAAGACCTCAGTAAAACGTCAATTCTTATGGTTCCGGGAAAAAAATATTATGCAACATCTCAAGACTGGCCCGACATGTGTCCCCTGTGGCTGGCTTTTCTGTTTTTTCCGCAATAAGCTGAATCAACCAGTCATTTAATAGTATTTTTGTTTTTGACACAAATCAACCAACAATATTTTCTGCCAAACAAGGCAACCTCTGAAATGAAGATTGCCTTTGTAGGATACGTATCTGGTTCTCATGGTGTGGCTTTGTTCCCACACGGAAAAAACGCAACAGATAAATATGGCCAGTCACAAGGTGTCGCACGCCAGCACCTATGCGGAGTGCGGTGGAATTCATCACAGTTTAATCATTAATAATCTCCACTGAAGAACGAAGATTGCACCACTTAAAGTCGTCACTAAAGATGCCGGTCAGCACGGGCTGGAACTCTAGTGTTGACAGCATGAGTGCGCAACTGAGTAAGAATGGAGAGGTCACCGTTAACCATCTCCAGTCTCCACGAAACAAGACGCACGTTTCATAGGCATCTGGTGACTGAGATCCCAGTTTTCTTCAGTCAGCCTTTATCTTTGAACATTGGTGAGGCTAGCGTAGTTAAGGGCCTGTTTAGGCCCTGTTTAGTTTCCCATCCAAAATTTTTTCGTCCATTCCATCGAATCTTTGGACACATGCATAAACATTAAATGTACATAAAAAATAAACTAATTACACATAGTTTGATTGAAAAACGTGAGACGAATCTTTTAAGCCTAGTTACTCCATGATTAGCTTTAAGTGCTACAGTAACTCACATGTGCTAATGATAGATTAATTATGCTTAATAGATTTGTCTTGTAGTTTCCTGATGAGCTATGTAATTTGTTTTTTTATTAGTTTTTAAAAACCCCTCACGACATCCTTCCGACACATCCGATGTGACACCAAAAAATTTTCATCTCTTGGAGATGAAAATTTTTTGGGTTGGAGATGAAAATTTTTTGGGTGTCACATCGGATGTGTCGGAAGGATGTCGGAAGAGGTTTTTAAAAACTAATAAAAAAACAAATTACATAGCTCGTCTGGAAACTGCAAGACAAATCTATTACTGTAGCACTTAAGGCTAATCATAGACTAACTAGACTTAAAAGATTCGTCTCGCAATTTTTTACCAAACTGTGTAATTAGTTTATTTTTTATCTACATTTAATATTCCATGCATGTGTCCAAAGTTTCGATGGGATGGAAGAAAAAATTTTGGATGGGGAACTAAACAGGGCCTAAGGCGATGATAGCAGGCCCAACGGTGAGCACAGGAAGCAAGGGTGCACACTGCAAAGTTTTTTTTTTTTGACTTAGGCCTTGTTTAGTTCCAACAAAATTCAAAATTTTCCATCACATCGAATTTTACGGCATATGTATAGAGTATTAAATATAAACAAAAATAAAAATTAATTACACAGTTTATTTGTAATTTGCGAGATAAATCTTTCGAGTCTAATTTGTTCATAATTGGACAATAATTATCAAATACAAATAAACATGCTTAGTACCTAAAATCCAAAAAATTTGCCAACTGAACAAGGTCTTACTTGCTTTGTATTAATCTCAGCCGGCTGAAGCCTCAGAGTACACAAGATCACTCACACACGCCGGAGTTACATGCCACCTCTCCAAGCAATGTGTACTAGTGACTGCTTAGCTAAAACATAGGCTATCTTATTACAATATCTATTAACAGGGGCGAAGCTATGTTGTAATTAAGGGGTGCAAATGCACCCCCAAAAAATTCTAAAAATAGTGAATAAATCTAAAATTTCATCATATATGTACCCTTGTAGAAAATGTCTATGCACCCACAAGTTAAATGCACTCACTCTAGTTTACTCTAGCTTCGCCACTATCTATTAACATAAGCTAAATAGAATTCATCAACAGCACGCTAAGATCTATCTCTTGTAGAACTGGGCCAACAGAAGAGCGTTGGTTCTCCTTTCTCCTCCACAGCTGGTGCACACTGCAAACTTGGGGTGTGTGTGTGCGCGCACGCGCGCGCGGAGAATAAGCCGATACCTAGGATCCAAGGAAGAAGACATCCACACGTCCATAGACCACGAGCCTTTAGATGCCCCAGATGGATGGTGCTTGGCGGCAACCACAGCATCGACTGAAGAAAAACAAATTCAGCCACCTGAGGGATCACGGATGCTGCTATCACCCGAACTTAACAATTTCTGAGGGTCTTCTGGTTGTGTCGAGTCGAGTGCGCTGTGGCTGGAAAATGTAACCGTGCAGAAGCAAACAACCAGTCTGAAACAGGCAGAGACACAAACGCCCGGCGCGATGGCTCATAGCCGAGCGCCCGAGCTAGCTCCACCGGCAACATCCATCCTTGCCGGCTTTACACCATCTCCACTGGTGCTCCGACACCATCCGGCACGCCCATCTTTTGGAGGCAGAGGACAGAACAACCTACTACATGACAGGCATAAGCTGACAGGGCTCGCTGAGATTGCCAAGAAGGGAACAAGGCAATGACCCAGGCGCGTTTGGATTCATTCAGCCTGTTGCTAAACCGGGCAGCCGGCCAAAATTCAGCCCGCTCCGATTTGGGCGCACAGAGGAAGAAAAACGAACAGCAAGTTGCCAGCACTAGCTGGATTGCTGCTGGAGCAAGCCAAAATGCCAAATAGTAGCAGCAAACCAAACGCAGCTCCTTCCCAGGGTCAACGACTGAAATTTGGATTTGCTGCTACCGGCGTCCAACGAAGGTTTGGGTGCATGTTTAACCATTTCGATCCACATGTGTTGGAGTGGATTAAAATAAAATTTAGTTTAATTTCTCCACCAATTCACTTCAACACATGTGGATGAGATAGACCAATTCACTTCAACACATGTGGATGAAATAGATACATGTGCACCCAAACAAGACCATGCCAGCGCCAGCCTGACAGAGAGCGTTGTCGCTGATCCGGCTCGTCTGTAAATGGCAAGAGCAATGCGGACACAAAACCGGCCGGCAGATAAAGGTGCACAGGAGTAACACCACGCAGAAGATACACATGGGTAACACCAGACGGATTGTAAATAAGTACTGTTTCTAGATAGAATAAGCCACGTGCAACTTGTGTCTAGAAAACAATGGCAGACTGGGAGGATTTATACAGAAACTAACGACCAAAAAAGCAAGGGGTCAGTTAGTTGCACATGGTTTATTGTGGGCCTTGTGCCCCCAAACACCCTTCTGGGGATAGAACCCAACTTTGCCCATCCCTAGAAGCAAAATCTGTCAATCCTCCTGTTGCGAAGCAAAATCTGTGAATTGTCAACCTCCCTACTTTTGAACTTCCATTGCTTGCTGTGCTATAACTTCAGTATGGTGTCTGCTTCAATGTTAGTACCTCCAGGATTCCGGAATTCATCACAGTTGACTCCTATATTGGTGAATTCCTTCAGTAGGTCCTCGAATAATGGCTTAAGTGAGGCCTTGAAGTTGTTGGAGCAACTTTTGTCACCCTCGTCAACATCCTGCACGCCGTCTCCGACAAGGCAACCAACTTGGGCACCAGCCATGTATGACTTGCATCCTTTCAGGATTTTGCGCCCATAATTGCGGAAATGGCCAATAATGAAGTCCTCAAAATGCTGAAAAGGGGAACACACTTCAGATTTGGAAGCATTAAGACGATGTTAACCCTTTTTCATATAAGGGCTCATTCTTAGGTTTCTCAATCTACTCAATGAAGTCCTCAAAATGCTGAAAAGGGGAACACACTTCAGATTTGGAAGCATTAAGACGATGTTAACCCTTTTTCATATAAAGGGCTCATTCTTAGGTTTCTCAATCTACTCCACAAAGGTGCAAACGTGTCAATAGCATGGTGGTACGTCCTCGGGTTGGGAGGCAGCCCGCAAGGGTTCAAATCCTAGGTTGCATGAAAATAAAAGTCCGTTGCTGTGTGACTGTTTACAGAGGTTTACGTGTTGTAGGTGCATCCTGGGCAGCCAGTTTTCAGGGCCTTTTGTTGACCTTGCAGTTCAAGGAAATTTCACTTCGGGGAGATCGCGGATCTAACATTCTAATATCTATCCGAGAGTTCTACATTGTTTGTGGAGAAAGAGTGGTTACTTAAGAAAACAGAGATAGATGTATCCAAAAAAAGTTGTACTCCCTCCATATAGGATTTAGAAGTCGTTTTGGACAAGGTTTGAGTCAAACATTGGGAATATAAATCATCAATAACTTTTAAATTATTGAGTTTGCAAATGTGAAAATTATATGAATAGATTTGTCTTAAAAAATACTTATATAAAAAAATTCTAAATATTTTTATAAAAATAAGAGTTGTGTTTTGGAGACCGTGTCACTGTCCTAAACGACTTCTAAATCCTGTACGGAGGGAGTATAGCAAGCAAAATCATAAACATGTCATGCATCTCCATACCTTTGGTGGATTCCGAAGAGAGTACTGCATTGTTCTGCAGGACAGCAGAAACGTTTCTTCATTGTACGCCATTGATTGCTTCTCGCCTTGAGAAGTGTTAGCATGCATTGCATACCCAGGTTCATTGAAATAAGGTTTGGAATTCAACACTAAGGCCTGAATAGAGACCAGGACTTGCAACATGGTTGAATTAGATGGGTTCCACATCTCGCATCCAGTACCAGACCAGGTGTTTAAGAGGCTAAGGCAGACTTTACCACACTCATAGAGATTTGGGTTAAGCCGCAATCCCCCAGATCGGTAATTCACTAGCTGAAAGAACAGTCGTATCTATTGTCAAGCATATTCTTATAAATGGAGAACAAAGGAAAAAGCTTCCATAGATACATAGGGCATCAAAATATTCCTCACCGGAGGTTTACTTGGATATCGAGAAGGGAAATAGACATCAAAGAAGAAAAGCCCATCATGATATGGAGTGCCTGCTGGTCCAACGATGACAGCTCTAAGCAAGTCCATTCTATCCTCATAAACTCGTACATATATTGTCTCTGTTCGATTTAGAAGAAAGTATCAGTAAGTACATTTAAATATTGCACTACGCATGAAAACAATTTGCATCCATGGCATTTTCTGATTAAAATTGAACTAGAAGTCATTTTAGACACACGTGAGAATTTTTAAAGATTGACACGTCTACTCAACTGTTGAGCATGTAGAAAAGAGTAAATGACAACATTATGTGATCAATCTGTATTTAACAAACCTGTAACATCTTAATAAAATTAGACCATGAATAAAAAACAATAGCCACTTACCTGGCAAATCCTTCTCTAAGACTTTCCACTCATGTTGAATCCGCTTCACCCAGGCCTTTGATGGCTGTTTATAAACCAACTTGATATTAAATTGTGAGGAAATAAAGTGAAGATAGAGCATGTCCAAAGTTTAAATAGCTACCTTCTTAACAGCATGAACATTCCTTTGGCCTGTCAATGCGTAGAAATTGTCACTGTAGTCACTAACAGTATCAAACTGTTTAAATGTCTTATACTTTTCATCAATTTCAGTATTGACAACCTTAGTTTGACTGGGCTGATGTGGCATCTCAGTTGAAGGCATGTACCCCCATGGTAAAACTGCTCCCGCACCAGGTGGAAGTGGAAGATCCATGTAATTATTCGCACCAGAGTTAAAGCTGCTACCACTTTCCATCAGTGAAGTGCTATAATTATAGTATTTATTACTGTGGTCCTCTCCAGGTGCCCCAACAAACTCATTAGAATAAATTGGGGGTGAATAAATTGGGGGTAACAGTGCACCTCCATGATACGCTCCTAGGCCATCCCAAGGATAAAAATTTGTGGCAGGAATAACACTTGGACCAGCAACATTGTTGTGATGACCTCCCTGCCATGGGAACGCATCTATGACAGGAATAACACTTGGGCCAGCCAAATTTGTAGACATACCGCTCTGTAGTTCCTGAACAGAAAAGGAAAAATAAATCACTGGCATAGTATATAACCAAGGGAATAAAAAACAAGTACACGAAATACAACACCGTTGTATGCTCTGGCCAATCCATATGAACAACTTCTTGCTCATTCTTCTGATTTGATATCTTCTCACCAATTATCATAACTCCATCAGGATCATCATCATCAAGTTCAATTATGTCAGAAGGAATAACCTATATGTCGGACATGTAACATATTTAGAACAGATAGGTTTTGTGGCACCATAACAACATGTTGGCACATTTAAAAAACCAAACTTAGATAATCAAGATTCATGTACCAATCATAAGCCTGAACAAAGCCAAAACCAAACTCATGAATAATCTCATTTCCAGAAACAAAGAACAGCTCATGGATACTATGTTAGTTTTGAAAGAAACAAGCTGTCTTTTCAAGTTTTCATAAGAAATTGATGCTCACATATTACCATGTACATCCAGAAAGTAAAAACAGAGAAATATAACAAGTTAAGAATCATTTTAGATTTGCAGTCTACAAAGAAAGGATTCACCAAAAGAAAAGTTGCAAACCCTGTTACAGCATAAGACAATCACATGAATTGTAAATAGAAATCTTACTAAAGGAAATAATAGTGTTGCAGTGGTCACAGTTATCTATAGAGGAAGAGAGAGGGGCACTGAAGAAGGGTGTCATCATTTGGAAATCATGGTGATCAAAGTCTTCGGAAAACCAGGATGGCGACAACAAAGAAGGATAGAGGCTTAAGTTTTCCTTAGTTTAGTGTCGGCTCCCTGTTGAGTGTTGCCTTTTGTTTGGGTTCCATTTTGCGGAGTTTGGTCTAAGAACCCAATAGTTGTATTGGATGGCTATACTCATTCACTCATGGATGTTGGTGGTAACCGGAATGCTTTTTATTCCTGAATCTAAGAAATAATAATAAGGTAGCCCCAAACATTCCGTAAATCGATCACTAAAATACAAACTGATTACTCCAATGTCGTTCGCAGTGGATAGAGGAAGGAAAATTCAATAACTGCATGACAACATGAAAATGCCATACCAATACTTGACATGCAGGTGACTGACATGTGGTACGTTTGCTTTGAAGGAATTTTTTTTGCTTTCAGGAGAGGATTTACAAAACTAGCATGCAGCTATGGTAAATAAATACTCTGCAGAAAGTAAAATGTGAGAAGCAGGACACTAAAAAATAAGTTGTCTATCCAGATTATCATAGACCGTGATGGGGCTGAGGTATATTCTGATCTCCCTTGATGTAGATACATAACTACATGCATGTCATCAGGCCTATCGCAGCTTTCCATTGATCATCCAAATGCTGACAAGGAAAGGCCTAGAACAGAACAGACCACGACCACAAGGAATTCCTCATAGTAATCACTACAACATCCAAATGGGCAGTAAACAACAGCAGACTGCAAGAACAGACACCTGCTTAAAGTTACAATATCAATAATGCAAACACGATTCAGATAACAAAAGGGTGCAGGACAAAACGCATCATAATCCAGCACCAGTAAGTTTAGATTAAATTCGTTCAATTCAAATCGCCCCGATACTAAACGCAGTTGCCAACCCAATTCAACCCCCCTCATATACTCACGTGAGCACTACCAAACCACGGGGCGCGCACCACTGATGAGCATACGGGACCCAAAAAGTTGTAAACCTTATTCTCACAAATCGCCACACCCCAGTCGCGCATTAGAACTTCTCTACCGAGCACCAAACAGCCCACGGACGCGGAATAAAAAAAACGATGGTTTGAAAACAGAGAGTGAGAGAAACGCGTTTCCAGTTTCCACCTGGGGCAGCTTCAGCTTCTTGCGACGGGAACGGGAAGAGCTCCATTCAACGGCAGTCTCCGCCGACACCTCGACGACGTCGGGGTCGTGGAGCACCAATCTCCACCCGTCCCCGGAGCCGGATGGGTAACCCCTGCAACCAGAACCAGCCACCAAACAAAACACGCGTGAGACATTCAAAACTCGCCCCCAAACCACCCCCCACAAAGGCGCGAAACGGCGCGCGAAAGGATCGCAGGAGGCCGGCGCGCTCACCTGGAAGAGCCCTCCGCCATCGACCCTGGAGTCGCGGGCGCCGCCAATGCGATCGCTCGCGGCGAGGCGACGGCGGAGCCCGTGGGGCGGTCCAGGGGTTTGGGTGCGGACTGAGGGGGAAATTGATTGTGCAGAAGAGTAGATGTGAGAGCGGAAAGGGGGGGCGAGAGAAGAAGCGAAAGCAAGGAAAGGGTCAAAAGGGTCTCCGAATTTTGGCGTTTGCTCAGTCTATCCTACTTCCGGGGCCAGATAGAGGGGCCCGCGTCTGACGCGGCTCTGGCTTCTGGCCTTCTGGGGATGTGGGGGCAGTGGAGTACACCTGTCGCTCACCGTAGAGCAGCGGTGTGGCTGGCACAGCGGCCAGGGGCACGGTGTGGTGGACGGCGGCTCTTTCCGTGATTTCCGTGGCTATTTTTTATTATTAAATAATATTACCAACTCTACATGATTTTGTAAATATCTGTATTTTTAGTATCCGTAGATTTCTCTAGTATTCCCTTCGTCCTTTTTAATTATTACTTGCGCTCCTTAAAAAACAAGTGTCGACAATTATATATTAAAAAATATTAATATTTATAATACATAATTAGTATCATTAGAAAGATTTTTGAATTTAGTTTTTTAACAAATTTATTTGAAGATATAAATATTATAGTATTTTCTGTAGATCGAGACAAACTTGTGGCACGCACATCAACGATGACAATTAAAAAGGGACAGAGAGAGTACTTTACTAGTTGTAAGAGTAGTGAATAATGTCAAGTCTAAGAGCGTGTTTGCTAGTGGGCGTGGAGGGTGACCCGAATTCCCCAACTGCAGCAGCCCGTGTTTGATGTCACTGGCCCAGCCTCGAAGTTCACCCCGTCCAAAGCTTAAAGCACTTAGGCCAGGTCCCAGAAAAACGAAAACGATGGGGGACATCATTTTTTCAAAGCCAGGCTAGATTGAGCGATTGTCTAGCCCAATGGATAGAGTAGGTGGCCTTCCTATCCTCTTACCTCCTATTTGGTCCAACAAACAAACACAGACGCTATTGGGTCGGGCTTACCACCAAACAAGGGGGCTTGCACCGCATTAGTCTGGCTATGGCTAGTCTAGGCCTAGCCACGGGGCCTGGCTGCCCTTCATGTAGTGCTGCAAACACGCCCTAGATTACTCTGTCCCTTCACCCTGCAATAAAGTGTATTGTGACTTCTAAAATTTGTATTGAAATACAATGCATTTATACGTAATGACTATGTTTTGATTTCGCAAGGTTTGTTAAAAAGAAAGTTATGATTTAAGAAGAAACTCTATAATTAGAATAATCTATGGGTACATAAGTTATTTGAGTTTTCCCTTAAATTGTGTTACCTTTTTTAAAACACTTTGCATTATAGGAAAAATGGAGTATTTTCTAGCTCTCTGTGTTCAACTATAGTAGTAATTAATGTTGCCAACTTTGAGATTTTTTGTCTGAAAATATTACATCATTGTATTACTCAGAGCGTGTTCGTTTGTCTAGAAAGCAATGGTTGAAAGTATTATTCGTTGATTTGTTATGAGAGAAAAACACTATTGACAGATTCTGCAGATAAGCTCAAGTGAACAGTTATACCTCACTATATATAGTAGCAGTAATTAATATTGCCAACTTAATTGATTTGTGAATCTCCACGCTCACTATCTGTAGTGGTAATTAAAAATACCAACTTTAGATGATTATTATGTAAATATTTGTCCTTAGTTTTTTCCTCTATCTTCTCTTTTTTCTTTTGACAATTTTAGAGAACAGTCGAAGTTTGAGGTAGCAGAATAAGTATTGTGTATCAGCTCCTTGTGGCCTTCTTTTAGAAGTTTACATTTTTCTCTCTATGCTTTAGAAAAAAATTGCTTCGTTTTATGAATACTATTGTTGCAACGTTAGGGAAGCAAGTCAAATGCACACAGGTTGCAAACCATGCATGAGTCGAATTGGAAAAATAATTTACCCTAACAATCCGGAGGCTCACGCTGGGCAGGCATTCAGGCCACGTCGCCGTAAATTTTCCTATTGGTTCATGTCAGCGACAGACCAGCTCCGCGTCCGCTCATTGGTAATATTGAACAAAGCTAAGCGATGTGTTCCAAAAATACAAGTCAATGACTCATCGAGGACATCGAAGTGATCTAAAATGTGACGATTTTACTGGTATTTGCTATGAAAATGTATTATTGCACAGAAAAATAACTATATAATATGAAACTACTTCTCATGATGAACCTAGCTAACGACCCATTTTTCAATCTACATAGATTTTTCTGTTCAAAGCTATAGAAAATTCTTTTGAACCATGATAGACAAGATAATATTGAATAGTTTAGACTTTACAGGGTGTGTTTATAGATTCCATTCCATTGGGTTCGATTTAAGATCTGCTTCCATAACCATCGTCTATAAGTGTAACACCCTAAAAAAATTGTTTTCTGGAAAATAGAGCTAAAATGATTTAATTATGAATTTTTGTGCTCATGAAACATAGGAAAATAATATTTTTCATTAAACTAAAATTCATCATAAGGCTAGCAACATGCTTTTACATTCATGCTGAGACATATTTTCTTTTGTGTTGATTTCTGTTGGTTAGAAATAATTTGTGCTTTCAAAATTCTATTTGGAAAGGATTTGGAAAAAAAAACAGAAAAGAAATAAAAAAAAAAGAAGAGAAAGCTCCTGGAATCCAAGCCGAGGCCCAACTCCCCGGCCCAACCGCGCGCGGCCCGCTTCCCTTCCCTCCCTTCTCCTATCGCTGACAGCACGGGCCCGCTTGGCAGCGACTCCTTTCCCCCTCCTTTCTTCTCCAACGTGACCGAGCCGGGTTTCTCGTTGGTCTCCAAACGGAAATCCCAGAATCTCGGGATTCCTTGCTACCCTTGCCAAATCCGCGCGGTATGCCCCTATAAGACTCCTAAATCAACCCCGCATGCCCCTTTTCGTCCCCAAGCTTTTTAATCCGAGCCCTAGACGCCTCTGTCACGTTCTTTCGGATCTCGCCGAGCTCAAATCCTAGCGCCACCGCGGCAAGCTCTCCTTGCTCCACCTCGGGCCGAACCAAGTGCATAGGTGAAGTCGCGGTGAGCTGCTCGTCATCCCAGAGTTTTTCTTTCGTGAAACGGTGCTCGGAATCGAGAAGCCCGTCGACGCCGACGAGCTCCTTCCGTCCGGCAATGGAATCCACCGTGCCGGAGTTTCTGTAGCTAGCCGGCTCTCTCCATCTCACCTCTCTGGTTTGATTCTGTGCCATCCGATCCTAAATCAATGGCCCAGATTAGAAGATACCTCTTCGTGGCAATTTTCCTAAAGAGTCCCTGCGATCTTTACAAATCAACCCGCGGTCCAAAGCGCATAGATGGAATACGCCTTTCAGTTTTGAAAACGTAAACTGCCTGGCTTGATTCAAAATACGCTTCCTGATATTTACAAGTTTGCCACTGATTTTATAATGCTCATAAAATAATCATTTTAACTCCGTTTTTGTCCATTCAAATTGCGTTAGGTTCGTAATTACATGCTCTACATGTTAGAAATATTAGTTTACTGTTTTGAAACTTTTTATTTCTGCAGTAGCATTTAATTAATTATTTACCTATAGGAAATCTTAGAAAATTCATATCTTACTCGTTTCAATTCCGATTTTCGTGAACTTTACGTTTGTGTGATCGTAGCGCTGCGTAGAATATTATCATAAACTTTTATATTTGTTTTACCACTGTTTGGTGTATTGTTCTAATTATATCTTGTTTGCTTCGTGTATGATTGTCTACATTGGATTGCGTGTTGTTGATTGATGATTGGAATTAGACGGTGAGCTGTACGTTGGTGATCAAGACCAAACTTTTGAAGACCAGCGGGCTCAGGAGAGCTTTGGTCAAGGCAAGTATAACTTGGGACCATCCTTGTTACCTATTCACTTATAACCACATATATATCATATGCATGCTTCCACCTTGTCGACCTTAGCAAAATCATAGATGATTGTTACCTGTATTCCTTGCCTACCTACTTGATGTGCATTTGTTGTAGATGTGCTAGTGCTTGATATAATCCATGATCTTGTAAGATGATTAATAGCTATGCAATGAACATAAAAGAATGACACATATAACTGTATGAGATCTTGTCTGTAAGTGATCACCGGGACAACAGTGCAACCATGAGGGCTATAATGGCTCTGGCTTTAGCTCAGTATGAAGCACTTTTCTAGCTTGTTAGAGGTTACTCGAAAGAGCAGAGGGGCTGAACCGTTTTGGGTATAGTGCGAGCCCCTGTCCCTATGTGTATAGGCTGCGCGTCATTGTGCCATTCGGAAGGGGGGTATCTATATCTGCGCGCAAAGGAAACCTTGCGGCCCTAACATGTTAGACGAACTTTTGAAAGGCTTCATAGTGATCCCTGCCGACCTCCCTAGGAAGGGGGTTAAGAGATTAGCTACCTCGGGCGAAAGGGTAAATCATGACTCATGGGTAAAGATGTACAACCTCTGCAGAGTGTAAAACTGGTATACTAGCCGTGCTCACGGTTATGAGCGGCCTTGGGGGTTCTTGCTGCGACGACGATGAGCTTATTAAGTTGTTATGTTCATTTGATTATCGTTTATGCTATGAGATTAATTATGCTTACACATGATTATGGGATTAATGGATTATTTATGCTTCCTTGACAATTGCTATTTAATTATGAACATGCTATCCACTATTAAAAGCTAAATACAGTCAAACCAGTGTCAGCTATTTGAGCCTCATGAACCCCTGGTTATACTTGTTGAGTACGATATGTGCTCACTCTTGCAATTTCCCCCACACTTCAGGAGATGTTAGGCTTGTGCTCAACCAGTCAGTTGGATCCTGTGGAGAGAAGTTAATACCCGAAGTTTGATGTTGTCTATCCGCTGTTTGCTATCAAAGGTTATATCTTTTATACTACGTTCGTTATATAATTTATGCATTGTCTTTTGATATTACCCCTTATTTTGTAGCTATATGTGAGATTTGGCTTTTAAAACTCACATATGGTGTATATCTGGTTTTGTCCTTAAAATCGGGTATTACAAAGTGGTATCAAAGCAATGCTGACTGTAGGACGCAAGCCTAGTTAGAAATTGGTCATCTTAAAGTTTTGGAATTGTCATAAAATCCTTGCTCTATAAACCTTGATATTTTCATCCATACTATATCCCTATCCTTGCTATTTCTCTACCTTGTTGCTTATTTTAAGAGTACTTGCTCTCACCTTCACTCCTTGCTTTGAATATGCTTTTAGAACCTTCTCTTACCACCTGCTTACATAGTTGAAAGAGAATTTTAGGAATCTTTGCCCTTAATAGGAAGAGAACGATAGTACCACAAGTTGAGTTAAATGCTTGAAGTGTGAACCTTTGATGCTTGGTTTGGTTTGTTATTATGCTTATGATTGATTTGGATCTTTGTAATGAGTGCAATGATCTTGTGGGTTTTCTCCACGATATCATTTAGTTTATAGGCCTAAGGCATAAGGAGTAGTGAAATAAGTAGTTGGGTTTGGTTATATCCTGTTTCTATCCTTTGCTGTTTTCTGAAGCAGACTGCAATAATTCTGGTGTATCTCAAGTTCTGATCATGCAACGTCTATCAAATTTTTCTGGGAACAACTAGACTTCAAGATATTTCTCTGACCGCAAGGATCACCCTCATATCTATTATGGTTTGGAAGTTACAAAAATCACAAGATGATACATATGTGCTGTCAGGAATCTGGATCAGTTCGGTTGCCTACTGTTCTAGACAAATATAACTATAGAATTTGGAAAAGTGTTCTATAGAAGAGTTGTAGACAATTTTCTAAGCTTTCCAACGGTGTAAGCTAGAACTTATTTGGATAAGTAGAACCTGAGATATGACAGATGCAATTGGATGTTTCTGTTCTATTTCAAAGTCTGGACAGTCCTAGTATTTCCTAATTTCAGCCAAATTAACTTCATAATCTGGGAAAAAGTTGTATACAAAAGTTTCAGAGGATTTCATAAGCTTTTCAACATTGTAAGGATCGTCATTATATGGTTTCTATGGCTCATGATATGACTGTTTCAAGATGCTGTGTCTGTGTTGTCAAACTTCCTGGACAGATTTTATGTTGGCTTATCAAACCTTATTTTAACGCCCGAATATGGGGAAGTGATCAACAAGAAAGTTGTGGAGAATTTGATAAGATTTCCAGCAGTGTAGACCATAACTCTATCAGGTTGACGGAACATTAGTTGTAGCTGGTTTACTAAGTTGTTGTTTTTCATCTTGCGAGGAATTTCTGATTTCTTGTTCTTGTCTATGTATATGAGTTCTCTTGGATATAAGAAGCTCTTTTATGGTAGTTAACCTACTCATAAGAATGTTCAAGCCATCCTTGGTATCCCCTAGCTGATCTCATCTTAAGGGGGGTAGCCAAGCTATAGAAGTTGCAAGACAAAGGTTTTATGTGTTCAAGTATTTTATTTGGAAGATCTGTTATTCCTTTGGTGGACAACTCCCTATCAACCACAAATATCTTTGCTCAAGAGTGGTTACTCTTTGCACCAATGAGTTCAGGTATTCGTCAAGATTGGTCTCCACATTGAGCTATTATCAAATGGAGGTTCAACTTCCAACATGCCCAAGACAAGATGACATTAATGATATTGGAAAGAGATATCGAACATCTACGGATGATTCTTCAGAGAGTTATGAAACCTTATTATTTCACCATGCATGGCTAGTAAGTTTTGAGTGAACTAAGTTCTCTAAATTGAATATGTTGTCTCTAGTGGTGGGATTATGGAGAAGTATATGTCGATGCCAAAGCTCTTATCATAAAGAGTGTGCTAGGAAAAGTTTGGACAACACCTAGATTTGAGGATTTGTGTGCGGAGGTTGAGTGATATTACTAACGCTACAAATTTGGAAATTAATAGGGCTCACTTTGGAAGAAGGAGAAGGATGATTGTGAAATGGGACGATGAAAGTAATAAGGAGAAAGTTGAGTATATCATGGTTGGAAATGCATCAGGTTTTAAATGGATGGGCAAGGAACATATACCCCAGATAAGCTATGAGTAAAAAAAAAACCTTATCTATACGAATTACATTGCTGAACTCTTGGGAACCATTGATGGAGATGTTCGGAGTGACAAAGGCCATAGAATGGTTACTAAGAAAGAGCTACTCAAGGAAGTGAACAAGGTTCAAAAGCGGAGTATCTACATCTCTTTGATCACCATCTTCCGAATCTCGAGGACGAGATTCATCTTAAGGGGGGTAGATTTGTAACACCCTAAAAAAATTGTTTTCTGGGAAATAGAGCTAAAATGATTTAATTATGAATTTTTGTGCTCATGAAACATAGGAAAATAATATTTTTCATTAAACTAAAATTCATCATAAGGCTAGCAACATGCTTTTGCATTCATGCTGAGACATATTTTCTTTTGTGTTGATTTCTGTTGGTTAGAAATAATTTGTGCTTTCAAAATTCTATTTGGAAAGGATTTGGAAAAAGAAACAGAAAAGAAATAAAAAAAAAAGAAGAGAAAGCTCCTGGAATCCAAGCCGAGGCCCAACTCCCCGGCCCAACCGCGCGCGGCCCGCTTCCCTTCCCTCCCTTCTCCTATCGGTGACAGCACGGGCCCGCTTGGCAGCGACTCCTTTCCCCCTCCTTTCTTCTCCAACGTGACCGAGCCGGGTTTCTCGTTGGTCTCCAAACGGAAATCCCAGAATCTCGGGATTCCTTGCTACCCTTGCCAAATCCGCGCGGTATGCCCCTATAAGACTCCTAAATCAACCCCGCATGCCCCTTTTCGTCCCCAAGCTTTTTAATCCGAGCCCTAGACGCCTCTGTCACGTTCTTTCGGATCTCGCCGAGCTCAAATCCTAGCGCCACCGCGGCAAGCTCTCCTTGCTCCACCTCGGGCCGAACCAAGTGCATAGGTGAAGTCGCGGTGAGCTGCTCGTCATCCCAGAGTTTTTCTTTCGCGAAACGGTGCTCGGAATCGAGAAGCCCGTCGACGCCGACGAGCTCCTTCCGTCCGGCAATGGAATCCACTGTGCCGGAGTTTCTGTAGCTAGCCGGCTCTCTCCATCTCACCTCTCTGGTTTGATTCTGTGCCATCCGATCCTAAATCAATGGCCCAGATTAGAAGATACCTCTTCGTGGCAATTTTCCTAAAGAGTCCCTGCGATCTTTACAAATCAACCCGCGGTCCAAAGCGCATAGATGGAATACGCCTTTCAGTTTTGAAAACGTAAACTGCCTGGCTTGATTCAAAATACGCTTCCTGATATTTACAAGTTTGCCACTGATTTTATAATGCTCATAAAATAATCATTTTAACTCCGTTTTTGTCCATTCAAATTGCGTTAGGTTCGTAATTACATGCTCTACATGTTAGAAATATTAGTTTACTGTTTTGAAACTTTTTATTTCTGCAGTAGCATTTAATTAATTATTTACCTATAGGAAATCTTAGAAAATTCATATCTTACTCGTTTCAATTCCGATTTTCGTGAACTTTACGTTTGTGTGATCGTAGCGCTGCGTAGAATATTATCATAAACTTTTATATTTGTTTTACCACTGTTTGGTGTATTGTTCTAATTATATCTTGTTTGCTTCGTGTATGATTGTCTACATTGGATTGCGTGTTGTTGATTGATGATTGGAATTAGACGGTGAGCTGTACGTTGGTGATCAAGACCAAGCTTTTGAAGACCAGCGGGCTCAGGAGAGCTTTGGTCAAGGCAAGTATAACTTGGGACCATCCTTGTTACCTATTCACTTATAACCACATATATATCATATGCATGCTTCCACCTTATCGACCTTAGCAAAATCATAGATGATTGTTACCTGTATTCCTTGCCTACCTACTTGATGTGCATTTGTTGTAGATGTGCTAGTGCTTGATATAATCCATGATCTTGTAAGATGATTAATAGCTATGCAATGAACATAAAAGAATGACACATATAACTGTATGAGATCTTGTCTGTAAGTGATCACCGGGACAACAGTGCAACCATGAGGGCTATAATGGCTCTGGCTTTAGCTCAGTATGAAGCACTTTTCTAGCTTGTTAGAGGTTACTCGAAAGAGCAGAGGGGCTGAACCGTTTTGGGTATAGTGCGAGCCCCTGTCCCTATGTGTATAGGCTGCGCGTCATTGTGCCATTCGAAAGGGGGGTATCTATATCTGCGCGCAAAGGAAACCTTGCGGCCCTAACATGTTAGACGAACTTTTGAAAGGCTTCATAGTGATCCCTGCCGACCTCCCTAGGAAGGGGGTTAAGAGATTAGCTACCTCGGGCGAAAGGGTAAATCATGACTCATGGGTAAAGATGTACAACCTCTGCAGAGTGTAAAACTGGTATACTAGCCGTGCTCACGGTTATGAGCGGCCTTGGGGGTTCTTGCTGCGACGACGATGAGCTTATTAAGTTGTTATGTTCATTTGATTATCGTTTATGCTATGAGATTAATTATGCTTACACATGATCATGGGATTAATGGATTATTTATGCTTCCTTGACAATTGCTATTTAATTATGAACATGCTATCCACTATTAAAAGCTAAATACAGTCAAACCAGTGTCAGCTATTTGAGCCTCATGAACCCCTGGTTATACTTGTTGAGTACGATATGTGCTCACTCTTGCAATTTCCCCCACACTTCAGGAGATGTTAGGCTTGTGCTCAACCAGTCAGTTGGATCCTGTGGAGAGAAGTTAATACCCGAAGTTTGATGTTGTCTATCCGCTGTTTGCTATCAAAGGTTATATCTTTTATACTACGTTCGTTATATAATTTATGCATTGTCTTTTGATATTACCCCTTATTTTGTAGCTATATGTGAGATTTGGCTTTTAAAACTCACATATGGTGTATATCTGGTTTTGTCCTTAAAATCGGGTATTACAATAAGGATGTCTTCCTCTCTAGCGAAAATATTGAGGCTTTAGGGTTGGAAGAATTTGTGGTCTCCATCTATAGGGTGCAGTGGTGGCTGATAGAGCCATGGAAGATCAAGCACTCTATGACGGAGGTCACAGTTGCAATAGAGATTGGATCTTTAGGTGAACTTCATTGGTGCCTAGGATGACTAAGACAAGGTGCTTGGATGTAGTGCATACGTCAAAATAGACTAGATGCGATTGCGATGGGAAATGGGATAAGGAACACAAAGTTGAAAGGGCTTGATGTTGATCCACATATATATAAGCAAGTAGCTACATCTAGGCCATTCATTTCCTATCTAGTGGTCATAAATTTAACAAAATGGAGGCCTCCAAATTTATCAACACATAACCATATTTTATTGAAACTTAACTTTATTTGCATGTCGTTTAGAGTGGTATAGGATATCGTGCCTCCTATCAAAAATTTCATTTTCATGGTACTATTTTGTTGGCACAATAAATCACTTAGATGATTGCGGTTGATAGCCCCTTTTTTTGATTAATCAAACTTAACAAGGAGTTATTTTTTTATTTTGGTTAATCCAATGGTGGCACTCACCAAAAAAACCTTTTTGGAGCTATTTTCTCTCAATATATTGATATTCAGTTGATAATATCAATAGCTTCAAGCAACAAAAGCAAGAAAATGTACATGCTATGATTTGATGCTTAAATATTCATGTGAATGAAATCAATGATCTAGGTCTAAAGCAAATTGGAGATGATGAGTATGTCTCAATGACCATTCAATCTCTTCGTAAGCCAAGAGTACAACTTGACAATCCCAATTCTCCATGAGAATAATCTTGATGAGATGATATATATACCCAACCAAGCTAGCAGCAAGGTAATCACCTATGAGCCGGCATGGGCATCATCACCAACTCTTGTTCACCTATACCATGTGTCAAGAGCTTAGCTGCCACAAGCAAGCATACATGTAAGAACAAGCCTCAGCCGCAAGAATGAGGCTCAAGTGAAGAAGAAAAGAGCAACGATGAAGCAAAAGTTGAATGCAACGTCATTCCCTTCTAGATATGTCAATCGTTGTGGAATTAGATAAACTCTTTAGATGGTTTTTTCTTTATAAGTGTATAAGAGCAACTCCAGCAGTGACACCCAAATCAGGGCTCCTACTTTTGATTTGGGTGTTGCCACCTATTTTTGTTGGCTCAGATTTTTTATTCCACTCCAACTGCGCCCCCCAAATTGAGGCCCCCAAACTTATTCCACTTGAGAATGATAGATGGGACCCACTTGTCATTGTCTCTTCTTCCTTTGTACAAAGAGCTCGCCGAAGATGGATTCGACTTGAGCTTGCAAGTCGCCTTGCGGAGTAGGGGCTCGTGCGGTAGGGGGCAGCGCGACGCGCAGCGAGGGGCGTCATGTCTGCGGGGCAGAGTAGGGGCTCCCATGGTGCGACAGCACGATTGCGGGCGAGGGGCGGTGCGACCGGTGAAGTCACGAGGAAGAGAGCTCGCTGGCCAAGGGAGGTGTGCTGCTGTGCCAGACGTGAAGCGGATGGCCACGCTCACCGGATAGGAGGGAGGCGCTCGCCGTAGGGGAGGGAGATAGCCCGAGCAGGGGAGGCCGTACAACAGAGGGAGGAACGAGCGGATGGGGGCCCGTCTGTTGGGCCAAGAAAAATTGGGGTCCCAACCAAATATAGGATCTTAAGTAGGGGCCTGCTGGAGCACGATTTTTGGCTTGGGCATCCATATTTAGCTATGGGGGCTCAAGTAGGGGCCCTACTGAAGTTGCTCTAAGATAAGATAAGATATAATGGCATGTTATTATTATATTCATTGTTTATGGTGACTATTAGGGGGTGTATCCAATGTGGATGAAAGGGGCTCATGCCCCCCTCCACTCATGTTCTCTCATTTCTTTTGGGGGTTTTGAATTTATAATTTTTAGTGGGACTAATTTTTTTTGAAAGCATTTATGTTTTTTTATTTGGTTATATGTTGTGGTACTTACATGTTTATAGTAACCTAACAGAATTTCTAATGCCACTATCATACTTGTGTTCTTAATTACTAGATCATGGATTCTTCTTGCAAGTTATAAGCCGCCCATGCCTTATGTCCAAGCTAGGCTAGGGCGTCCTAGATTGTCTTTTTTTGAAAGATCCGGCAACGCCAACATTGATTAATAAGAGGAGCAAGAGAACATCAACGTTTTACACGCGCGAGCTGCGCTACCTACACTGCCTAAGCCGTGTGGGGCTTATTACATAGCTGGCTACTTTCGCTAAGGGTTGAATCAACCATACGAGGCCTCAGGGCCTTACAACCTGCTAAAGACCACTACAACGTTGTTTTCTTTATCTCACAGCCACAGTCATCTGGGATGTCTTCGTGCTCCTTCTGAAAATTTTGTCATTTCTCTAGTTCCAGATACTCACTCCAGAGGGTTAAGATTACCAAGGTTTGACATTTCTTTTCATTGCTTCTGAAGGCTTGGCCACCAACCCAGCTGTTTGGGTTGAAAGTGATGCAAGCACTCCATGTGGCTACCAATTGCTAGATCATCTGCGAGCACGAGCATTTGAAAACAGGTGCAACGCTGTCTCCAAACTGCGTTCACAAAGAGCACAAAAATAGTTATTTTCCCACCCGTACAACTGTAGTTGCGCCGTCGTCCAAAGTCTGTTCTGGAGAAGCAACCAGGTGAAAAATTTGCACTTTGCCGGAGTCCACACCTTCCAGATCAGGGATGGATAGTTTGAAGAAATTTGACCTACAAACTGTGCTACATAGGTTGACTTTAGAGTATACTCCAGAGCTCTCAAGTGTCCAGGTTATCATGTTATCTCTGCTCTCATCATGATCAAAACCAACCTTCTTAATAGCTGCCCGTAGTCTAAAGTACTCACTTAGAAGATCATGATTTAGATCGTAGGCTACATCTCGGACCTAATTCTGGCTTGTGAGTGCATCTCTAACCGAACATTTTTTTCTCCTGCTATGTTTGTACAACAACAGGTAGAGTTTTGCAGGTGGTCGACCATCCAGCCAACTAGAGTGTCAGAAAGAAGTTTTAAGTCCATTCCGGACCGTAACCGTAGTGGCAGCTGCAAAGAGGGCCATATCCACTGAATCTACTGGCAATGTTGAGCCACTCCAAGATTGTTCTGGGTTCGTCCATTGGAACCACACCCGTCTGAGACGCAAAGCTCTACTAAACTTTTCTAGCTCAATGAGACCCGGTCCTCCAAAGTCAATTGGTTTGGCTACTGACGTGCATGCCACCTTGCACTTCCCCCGATGAGTTCCGTGTCGCCAGCCCACCTGGATTGGTTTTATGTAGCAGAAAAGATACGTTAAGAATGGAAGTGCGAATACCTAGGAGAGACTAAATAGAGAACTTGAGATCGATGAAATTATCAGACTCTTAAGATTGGAAGTGCAAGTACCTAGGAGAGACTAAACTGTTTATCATCATCATCAACCGGAAAGATGTTTATATTTGTAAACAGTTTGTCCACCCCCAAACTAACATATGCAACAATCCTGTCTTCGCGTCAGTCCAGGAACATCATCCTTCCAGTTGATCCTGTTTCCACTAATTGTCTGGCACATAAGATCGTCACGAGCCCATGATGCCCAATTAAGAAAGAAATAGAGTTTTATGTACAATGGCACCCATGGTGCCCAAGAACAGCAGTCAGAGGACCAAAACACAAAGGCCACTGCTCACTTGTTTTTTCAATCCAATTTATAAACCATTTTTTCCATTTCTATATATGTACATCTTTTCAGTATTTCCGAGGGGAAAACAAAAGTGTAAGATGCCAAAGGTGGTTCATTCATTCCTTTAAAAAAAAAAAGGTGGTTCATTCATTGTTGAAGCTGTGAACTCCGACAGTTCGTCCATGGATGTTGTCGATTCTTTCGCAAGAAATACTATCAAGTATTTCTCCGTCCAACTCAACTATTTTGCGTCAGCTTTGTAACGTGCCAGTTGGTCGATGGGATCTTCAGCAAGCTGGTTTCAGAACTACACCTGGCTGTCCCTATCCAACTGAAACTTTGAGGCTCTACCGGAAGGACAGGCCGTCGTTGCGCAAGGGTTCTGAACCAGCACCAGTAGCGGTTGCGCAGAACAGCCTGAACCACTCCTCTGCAAAATTGCAAGACATCAGATCGATATGCATTAGCGGTTGTGCATGAACTTTTTTTTTTGAGAGGTCACTTGTGCCCACCACTCCAACATGCCATTGATCCGAGACTAGACCTTTGAAATCGGCTGCGTTCATCTCCTGTTTCGTCAGGAAGAACAGAGTGAGATGTTTCAGTCTTTGATTGATGTGCAGACTGAGCTGTGCGAGTGCTAGGAGGAAACTTGATGAAATTAAACTTACCACACTGTAAATAGGAGGCATGGTGATCTCCCATGCTGATTTCATAAGGGGTATGGCAGGCAGATGAAGTGATGCTTCAGGGATTCTGAAGTTCCATCTGAAAAAGAAAAAAAAAAGTAACGAAACTGAATTTACATCCCTTTTTTGAACACAGGAGGTCGTTTTGCTTACTGTCAGCTCATGATCTTGACTCACCCAATGTACATGAAGATGCAGAACTGTACCCACTCACGCACTAACACGCGAAACCAGTAGTTATCTGGTGTGTCGTCGGCCCTCATGTAGACCTGGAACCACAATGTCAGAACTCAGAAGCACTTCCAAACCGAGCTGATCATACCACGGAACAGTGCTGTGTGCTACGTCTCGTACCATGATGAATGCCACTGCGGCCACCTGCATCGTTCCCTGAAATCTCCTGAAGAGAAACGAGAGCCGGAGCTTAACAACACAGCAATTCTAAGAGTTTTGGATCAGGAAAATGCTTTCAAGAGGCAATCAGAAATGAAACAGTTGGGCTTACTTGAACATTGTGTACTTTGTGTTCAGCGCGCCGTGCAACGAATGGATGTCTTCCTCTTCTATGAAACTGAGCTGCTCCTGTAAAACTATAAGGTTCTGGGATGTACGCCGGAATATGATGTAAAATGACGCGAAATAGTTGATCAGAAGAATGACCTGCATGTACCAAGTCACAGGAACATTAAAAAAAACAGCAACCGATCGAGCATTCCTCTACACAAGTTCAGACAAACTATTGCGATGTTACGGACATTAATTGCTTCAGGTTCAGTAAGCGCTTACTGTGAAATAAGGAACTGCAGCCTTGTAGCCGATGAGGCTGAGGTACAGAAGGCACCCGAGAGCGGCCGTGGTTCGTCTCTCCCGGATGGAGAGGCGCTCGCACATGATGCAGTAGCCGTGGGAGATGAGCACGAAGGAGACGAAGGAGGCCGTCTGGAAGAGGATCCCCGTCACGTACGCGCCGAACGACATCCACAGCGAGCATGTCTGAAGGTGCACGCACGAGTACCTGGGGCAGCGTATCGATTTAGAACTTGCTAAGATTTCGCGAAAAAGGACCTGGGCAACCAACCGCAGCTAACAGCGCCAGTTTACAGGTGTTCAGGGACAGATACATTGAGCACTGCTCACCAGAATAGGAACGAGAGTGCCATTTGGAGCGCTTTGATCAGCGGGACCAGGGACAGGATCCATTGTAGGTTATTCGCCTGCGCAGAGGAAACAAAGATTACTGCATGAGAACCGCACTATCACGTCCTGGCAACTAAGACTGACAGACACATTCCCAACGGGATTTCCACGGCATCAGACTCTTCCATTGTACTAGAGGTCACTTGCTTTCTTCAGAACCGAAATTTCAGAAATTTCGTAAGAACCAGCTAGTAATTGGCAAACCACAAACAAACAAATGAAATCATGTCAAATGAAAACTCTGGGTCGACGATGGCCTCTGCCCTCTGCTACTGCTAGTACCTGGTAATGGCGGTTCCTCCATGTGCTGAAGGCCCAGGAGAAACCAGAGGCCGCCCATATGGCCAGGAACCCCAGGTACAGCGACGGGAGCGGCTGGTAGCCGTTGCTCAGCGCCGGGAGCGGAGACGTCGCCTCCTGCTGCATCTTCCTCCTCCTTGCACAGGCACCGGAGACGCGCGAACAGGACAGGGCCCCCTGCCTCCTTGGTAACCGAAGGGGATGGGGGATCACAGTGCTGATGCGCCGAGAGCAGCCAGCGCCCACCGATCGATGCAGGAACACAAGATCATGGAGCGGTAGCGGTGACCATGCATATAAAGAGGATGGAGTCCGGTTCTTATTTTATCGCAAAATCTCGCGATTGAGCGATGGTTGTATTGGGTTTGGCATCTGCGGCCTGCTGGGAGGAGTACGTGCGCGGTGTGCCCCCTTTTTTTCTCACCAGAAGCGTTAGCGGAGTGTAGGAGTAGTTCGGGTTGGTTGCTTATTGGAGGGAAAATATATATGCTATGGCAACGGCTCCCTCTCCCTGTGTCCAGAATCACAGTTTCTTTACTTCAAACAAAATATATAATAATAACACTGGTAATCAGGGGGAGAAACCTGTCACTGTTCGTTTAATTTTCTCCCTGTGTTCGTTTTGACTCGTGCGCTCGTGCCTCTCACGTACGTACTATACATACATTACATATGTTTACATACGTCACGTCATGTTTATTACATGAATAACCCGACTAGTAGTTAGAGTATCTCTTTTATCAGTAAGTAACACAATGTATTAAGCCCGTGGTCAACGGAGGAAAATGTACAGTATGTCAGTACGCCACGGTCTGGGCGACGGATCGACGAGGAAGAGGAAGAAAGATCATGTCGCGGGTTTGCAGGGCTGAAATGTTTTAACGAAAAAAACTTGCAAGGCACGCGAAACCAATTGCTTAACAGTCTACTAGCACCGTGCTCTGCTACTGCGTACTCCTACATATATAGCTACGGATTAACCTAGTTCTAGTTAGTCCAGAAACCAATTGCATAGACGCATATCATGCAATTAGCTTAGATTAGGCCGAGTCAACACATAATTAAACTAGCCTCCTGTCCCTGCCTCCGGAAGCATCTCAACCTATCTAGAATTCTAGACTAAACACAGGACAGGAGTATAATAATTTTTGAGGAATCCAGGAGTATAATAATTAGTGAAGATTAATTGATTAATCACGCGTACTTGCACAATCGCAGCACGGAGCCTGACCTGGGTTAATACAAGCGCGGGAGATGCACGGAGTGAAGTGAATTGAGGGCAAGGAGGAGCAGTTGGTGCCGTGGTAGCTCACTGATTCCACATGCTTGTGCGTTCTCAAGAAGGCCGCTTTGACTGGAAGTCTGGAACAGGTGCACAGGGGGGAGGAGATTTTAGGTGCGCAAGGCCAGAGCATTAGGTAAACCAACCCTTCACACGGGAGTGGAATGGATGGATCCATCCCTCGTTAGTCGTTGCCATGCACCACGAAAAAAAAAGCATTCGACTACACGGGACAGGCGGCTATTATTCTGAACTGTTGTTCCTTTTAAGAGGAAATCAATATATCCATACTCAATTGCAGATTATATCGGATGATTAAAATCATTTATTACTTTCTACGAGGTAATAGGTTAAATAAAGAAAGTTTTAGATATAAAGATCATTTTTTGAATCTAATTGATGCACACATGATCTATTAGATATGGTGAATCTTTTTATTTTGAAACTTTGAATACAACATTAGAATAAACTACCTATTTTTTGATGCATTTGTAACTCAGGCACGCAACCAGATTTAAATGTGTGTGTATGCACACGTCGATTATGTACCGTGTTGGCGCGTAACATGTATTAAATTGCTAAAGTTCACAACTCAATTAATGTGCTAGATGTTGATATTTTTCATATATGTAACATATGTTTCTTAGTCCAGTATAAAACATGACCACACCTTTTAACATAACTTAATATTATAAAAAAAATGATCACTTTTAATTAAAGAAAATATTATGCACACGGAAGAATACAGCGAGAGTCATGAAAGGAAGAATACGGTCATGCACATGAGCAAGGAAAGGGTTTGGGTGCCCACCGGCGTCTCCGTGATTAGAGGGATTTGAGGATATTTTTTATTTTCTAGATTTATTATTCATTTAAAAATCTAAAAAATTAATGGCTTAGATTTATTTGAGATATTACCTCTTAATAAGTAATTAGTGTACTGTAGCATTGCCCTTAGAGGATACCTATTTATTAGGGCGTCATGGATCTTTAGGACTGCGAAAAGCCATATCCATACTTAATTGCAGATTACGCTTGTTCATGAGCTTTTAAGAAACAAAAATGCTGAAGACAAATGTCCTTTAAAGTTTGTAGGAAGACACACGTTTCTTATTTTTGCCTGAGTCGGTTAAAGAAACATTTCGGAGTCTAGGTGTTTTTAGATTAGGATGGCAATTGAACCAAGTTCTAGATAGATATTTGGTTGAGTGTTCATCCTCTAAAAATCCAATACCTAATACTGTGTAACATAGCACGCTAGAACACATCCAAAGGCAACCGATGTCCTAAGCACAATACCACAATAATGTTTCCTAATAGTCTTTGCATAATTTAGTTTCAGAGTTTGTTCTAGGTTAAGATCTTATTGCTGGTTTAGATCATGTTCTTTTATAGTTTCTTATATCAGCCCTCCATCCGTTGCCATCCTGTATCACAATCGCTTTGCATCTTATGTCCATATAAAACTCTGATTCAGAAGTGACGCCATTTTTCATCTGGTTCAGCCATCAATTAAACACTGCAAGGCAGTCTTTCGAAGGGAATTTGCTCAAGTTATACTTAGAGCAAAGCGAAGCTTAGCACCATTGTTTAGTCAATGGCTAGAAGTATTTGTAATCTTTCAGATTTTTTTTGTTTCTTGTCTCAGTCTTTCGAAGAGAATTTGCTCAAGTTATACTTAGAGCAAAGCGAAGCTTAGCACCATTGTTTAGTCAATGGCTAGAAGTATTTGTAATCTTTGAGATTTTTTTGTTTCTTGCCTCTTGATTATCGTTGTAAGGATTGTTCTCTTTTTTTAATAAAAACACAGTAGGTGGCGCATCCCTCTTGTTTCCTTAAAAAAAAACTTTTGCATCTAGACTCAAAATAGGAGAACTCTAGAAACTTTTAGATCTATTTCATCCATAGCTAGGTTCGTAAAAAATAAATTTGCAAAATTTGATCATATTTGATCTAGGTGGGCGAGGTTGATGCTTGTCGTGGAAACCTTTCGCACGTCATCCTCCGTACACCTCACGGACTTGCTGCCGCAGCTTGACCTCTAGGGAATTGACGTGTGGTTCTCCGAAGACGAGATCTACACAACTGTGAAGGAGTTACCGTCAGATCGGGCGCTGGGTCCTAACAGTTGCACCGGCCAGTTCTACAAGGTCGCTTGGTAGACAATCAAGGGCGACATAGTGTGTGCCTTCAACGCCATCTGGTCGCTAGACACGTGCAATTTCCATCTGCTAAACGATGTGGTGATGATACTTCTGCACAAAAAAGAGACCCCACGTAATTGAAGGACTATAGACCGATAAGTTTGATACACAGTTTCAGCAAACTGTTTGCTAAGTGTCTGTCAAGGAGATTGGCACCTAGGCTACAGGACATGGTCGCAATGAACCAGAGTGCGTTCATCAGAGGTAGATCGATTCACGACAACTATCTGGCTATACAACTGGCATGTCGTTGGATGCACTGTAAGCGTCTGTCCTCCTTGATGCTCAAGATCGACATTGCCAAAGCATTTGACTCGGTGTCCTGGCCTTTTCTCTTAGAAGACTTGCGCCATATTGGCTTCTTTGACAAATGGACGAATTAGATATCCATGTTGTTATGTATAGCTAACACCAAGATGTTGGTCAATGGCAGAACCGGAAGACAGATAGCTCTCGCGCGCGGCCTCAGGCAAGGAGATACAATCTCGCCGATGCTTTTCGTTCTAGTTATGGAGGTGCTCAACTCACTCATCAAAGAGGCTGATCGCCATAGAAATGTCCATGATTGGAGAGCTTAGTTACTTCCTTGGTCTTCAAATCAAGCAGATGAAGAATGGCACTTTTGTAAGTCAAGGAAAGTACATCAAGGACATGATCAAGAAGTTTGGGTTGCAAGAAGCTAAACCAATGAGCACACCTATGGGCACAAATGATCAATTAGGTAGTGATGCAAGTGGAAACATGGTAGATCAAAAGTTATACCGGTCCATGATTGGAAGTTTGCTCTATGTCACCGCATCAAGGCCGGATGTAATGTTTAGTGTGTGCAAATGTGTAAGATACCAAGCTTCACCTAGAGAGAGTCACTTGAAGGCAACCAAAAGAATATTGAGGTATCTCAAGGGCACTCATGATGTTGGATTATGGTATCCCAAGGGATCAAACTTTGAGTTGATTGGATATTCGGACTCCGACTATGGTGGATGCAAGATTGATAGAATGAGCACAAGTGGCACTTGTCAATTGCTAGGAAGGTCTCTAGTCTCATGGTCATCAAAGAAACAAAATAGTGTTGCACTATCAACCGCCGAGGCCGAATACATTAGTGCCGGTAGTTGTTGTGCACAATTGCTTTGGATGAAAGCTACTTTGAATGACTTTGGAATCAAATTCAAGAATGTGCCCTTGCTATGTGACAATGAGAGTGCAATCAAGATGACACAAAATCCGGTTCAACATTCAAGAACCAAGCACATTGACATAAGGCACCATTTCATAAGGGACCATCAACAAAAGGGTGATATTAGCATTGAAAGCATTGGCACCGAAGATCAACTAGCCGACATCTTCACAAAGCCACTTGATGAGAAAAGATTTTGCAAGCTGAGGAATGAATTGAACATACTTGACTTCTCCAACTTGAGATGAGTGCACCCCCACATTTATATATGACATGCCTCTCCTCCAACAAAGCAAGGTAAAGATTGGTTGACATAGCATTCATACTTTGCTAAGGACATGACTAGAACATATAGACATGCTTGCATGACAATAAGCTCATTCATGAAAATCAAAAGGATTTGATGTATGTATGGTACCACTATTGTTTCTATGGTTGATTGATCTAGTGGTAGCATATGACATGTTTGTGAGCTTGCAAACCTAGTGTTGAATCTAGAATATGAGCTTATGATGTGTAATTCAACATGGTCAAGATAACCCTTATACTTCATGAGGTGTGAAAAAGCTTGTCCTTGGATCAAACCGAATTACATATTCTAGGCAAGTGATCTAGATTAAACCATATTTTGACCCTCACATTGATTGACTTAATTCTCACTAAAATTTGAACCTTTGTGGTCATTGATGACAAAGGGGGAGAGAAACAAAGATAAAGTCAAAAAGAGGGAAGAGAAACAAAGATAGGGAGAGAAAACACCTTTAAACTTGAGCACACATTTAGGGGGAGCAAGCTCATGAACCATTTGTTGCATTTGAATGTGCACTAACATAATGATGTGTTGCTTTGCAAGGTTAAATTCACCACTCTTGTTTGTTTGGTGCTTGCTAGAAATAGAACTTGAATGATGCTTTGAATTCTAGCATAGAGTTTTATTTTCTTATGGTATCTAAACATATAGTGTGATCTCACAAGGTATCTTGAGTTTTTGATGTATGTCTAGCTACATTGATGCTAAGGATGGTATATTGGCAACTCCGATTGGTATCACGCTTCAAAGGTCCATTCTATATACCTTAGCATCATTTTGGTAGTAATAAATCTCTCAAAATTCCAATTCATGCATATGTGCAAACTTGAACCAAACTCATGGAAGCACATATGTAGGGGGAGCTAGTACTACCAAAACCAAAATTGAAATGTTTGTCCAACCTTGTCTCATGGTTAAAATGCTTTGGACAAGCAATTCAAGTTCATTATGATTTCATTTCATATCTTTGTGACGGTTGTCATCAATTACCAAAAAGGGGGAGATTGAAAGCCCAAGTTTGGTTTTGGTAATTAATGACACCAAGTTGCTAATGCCTTGTATCTAAGTGATTTGAGTTAGGCATAGCAACACATGTGATGAAGGTGCATGGTGGCATGGAAAGGTGGCCACATGATCACAAAGGGATGAAGCATGAAGTGAAGATCATGGTGATAGACGAGGAGCAAAGTTATCAAGGCAAAGGTATAAACATAGGGTTTTACTTTTGCCGGTCTAAGATGAGTAGAGAAGTGATTGACCGGGTTTAGGATAGATAGCTGACTATCAAGAGGGGAAATCACGGTCATCTCTCGAATCAAGTGCTACTAGGTCCATATCTTGAGCATATGCATTAGGATCTAGTAAAGTGCTAACTTAACTTCTTTGGTAAAAATGTTTGTGAAAAGCTAACACACATGCTCTTTGGCGGTGGACACTTGTTGGTGTTAGCACATTTACAAAGGAGGTGGTTTTCCTAGGGTTGAGAGGGGTGTGGGTTCCTCTCTCCCTCCCGCCGAGCTTGCGAGGCGGGATTTGGCGCTTTTGAGAAAAATAAATGTATATTTTCTATTGCGCCGGTGGGAAATTTGGAGAAGTCGCGGGAGTGTTTTCTCTCTGAGAAACACTCACCGGATGCTGAGTGCAGAGGCACCGGACGCTGGCCTCAGAGTCCGGTGTGCTTGACCCTACTAGGGTAGAGCACCGGACGCACTCTGAGAGCGTCCGGTGGTTAGCGTCCGGTGTGAGGGGTTTTTGTAACCCTCTCTGCGCACGAGTCCGGTGAGCACTGGACCGTCCGGTGCCTAGCGTCCGGTGAGGTCGCGAGTTTGACAAACTCTCTGCGCATGAGTCCGGTGTGCACCGGACGCGTCCGGTGTGGACTTGCAGAGCGTCCGGTGTGTTGCAGGTAGCCGTTAGAATCTGACACGCGAGATTCAAAGAGGACGCGTGGCCTATCCCTGAGCACCGGACGCTGGGGGTCGAGCGTCCGGTGATCACTTAGTAGCGTCCGGTGCCCCCGTTTTCAGCCCAGTGAAAACAGCCAACGGCTAGTTTCTTTGAGGGGCTTATAAATAGAAGGTGGCCGGCTTTGGGAGGTTCTCTCTTTGCACATTTGATTACTTGAGGCATACTTTGAGCTAGAGAACACTCCCTCCACTCATCTCCTTGCTTGATTGCTAATCCTAGTGAGATTGAGTGAGATTCAAGTGCATTGCTTTGAGAGTTGCATTCAGTGGCACTTGATTCTTGAGTTTGCTGCGGATTTCTTGTTACTCTTGGGTGTTTCCCGACGCCCTAGACGGCTTGGAGCAGCGGTGGTGTTGAGCTCGTGATTGGAGATTGTTTCGAGCCTCACCAAGTGATTTGTGAGGGGTTCTTGAGCCTTCCCCGCGGGAGATCGCAATTGGCTACTCTAGTGGATTGCTCGTGGCTTGGAGGATCCCCATCTTGTGAGTGGATGTGCGGCACCCGCTGAGGGTTTGGCTTTGGATTGCCAATTAGCTCGTGATCCATCAAGTGGGTGTATCGCCACAACGAGGACTAGCTTGCCGGGAAGCAAGTGAACCTCGGTAAAAAATCTTGTGTCATCTCTTGCCGAGGATTCTCTTATGATTGTGAGTGATTGATTGGATATATCTCTACTCTACAACGTTGGTATAAAAATCACTCTCCACTCCTTTACTTTCTTGTATATCTTGCTAGTTGCTTAGCTTGTTTAGGAGTGTAACAAGTTTGTAGTTGTGCTTTCTTGTTGTAACTTGTGTTTAGCTTTCTTGCTAGACTTGTGTAGGTGGCTTGCATAGCTTAGTCGTGCTAGTGCTAGAATAGCTTCGCCTTTTGTTTTACTAATCAACTTGTCTAGTTGAAGTTTGTAGAATTTTAAATAGGCTATTCACCCCCCCCCCTCTAGCCTTTTGGACCTTTCAGCTGGGAATGGCTACGTCGGACCAAACCGTAGCGATCTTGGGCCGGTCTTCCAGGGCACAGTGAGGGCACGATCAGGGCAATGGCGGACATCATCTTGTCCATTGTGCCCCGGGATGGAGCGTCGGCTATGTTCTGGACCGATGCCTGGTCACCGGTCAGACCTTTAAGGGCTTTTGTGCCGCACCTATTTGCAGTGATATCAAGAGAGGGTCGCCGTCGGACTTTGTTCAACGCCACACAGAACAACCGTTAGGTGAGGGACATTGTTGGTGCTACAACTGTACAGGTCATTTGCCAGTTCTTGTGAGTCTGGGAGCTAACTCGCCGCGTCGCGCTGGATCCCTTCCAAGCTGACCGCTTCATCTGGAAGTGGTCCACTGATGGGCGCTACTCGGCATCATCGACATATCGAGTATTCTTCTCTAGCTCCACCTCGCTGCTAGGAGCATGGGAGCTTTGGCGCGCGCGGGTGCCACCAAAGATAAAGTTCTTCGGCTGGCTAGCCTTGCACAACAAGCTATGGACCTCGGCTAGGCGCAAGCGAAATGGCCTGCAGGACATGGACGACTACGCCCTATGCGCGCAGGTGACGGAGTCCATCGGCCATTTGTTCCTGGGATGCACGCTTGCGAGGTAGCTTTGGCATGCGCTGGTTTCACCACTCGCCTTGGGAGCGCTGGTTCCTAAACAAGAGGACATAGCTGGATGGTGGCTGCGCCAGCACAAGAGGGTGGACAAGGGGTCAAGGCCTTCAGCAGACTCAATCTTCCTGCTCATTGCTTGGAATCTCTGGAAGTACAGGAACACCTTGGTTTTTGGTTGCCATTCCTCGCCGGATCTAGACAGACTACGTGACGACACCGTTCGTGAAGCAGAGGAGTGGGTGCAGGTCGGGTACTCATCACTAGCCGCTACCTCACACGCTTGGTCGTGTATTGGCGTTCCAATGTAATCAGTTGGTTATTTTTGCTTGCAAGTAGCTAGGTTGCTTTGGTCTATTGGCTGCTAGCCGGTAGCATAAAAACTCTGTAATACGTTGTTATACTCCTTTTAATGAAATATGGGTTAACTATCCGATCAAGAAAAAAATGTCTGCTGAGACAATTATATTCGCTTGTAACCGGTTGAAACACCCGTAATTTTAGTAGTTGAACCAACCATCCAAACAGTATTTTTCTAATTCTATCGTATAATTTTACAAATCTGAATTTTACAATGGTATTTAGGCCCAAACCAGCCATCTAAACATGCCCTTAGCGGTTGTTTTGTTTCCTAGATACGATGTACGATGGCAAATGCTGGTATAGGCAACGTAGTAGACAGTAGTACAGCCTACTGTAGCCGTACACCAGCACACACAATTTGCGAAAACCCGGCCACGGCAGTACACAGTGTGTCACGCTTTCTCCTGCCGGCCACGGTTGACGGGACTACGAGACCTCCTAGCTGCCCCCAACCCCGCCACGGGCGCGCACGCGCGCACTACGCCGCGGTCGTGTGCACGCGCGACCCCGAATTCCGGGTCCCGCGGCCGACGTGCAGGCCGGGCTTTGGTAAACACGAGCCGCTCTGTACTTTTCGCCGATCGGTCCCATGCACGCCTTCCACTAATCATCATCACAAGGATTGAGGAAGCTTAACTTTAACCACATTGGAACTTTGCCAAGAGAGAAATGGCGAACTCATCAGCCATTACAGCATGATGATGATCTTTCAGCCTGTCAGCATAGCAGAGAGTTTGCAGAGACCGACGATGCTAGTATTTGTTGGCCAAGGACAGCACGCAGTAGCAGCAGCAGTACATGAGCTCCTCTTCAATCTTCATGAACAAAGGATCATCATCAGTCAGGAAAAGAAAAAAATAAGAAGAAAAATAAGAGAAATGATCAGTTCAATATAACTTGATATGCACGTGTGACACGTGTCTGTTCGCCTTGCAGGTTAAGCGAGAACGGAACCGATTCTACCAAACACAGCGCCGAACGCTTTTGCTACGAAAGAGTGTCGCAACACCCTTTCAAAAAGAGTGTTTGTCTGGGCATTTGTGGTAGGGCCTAGTTTTGGCAATCCTGATCAAGCGGAAAGCCTCATGACGGGGAGCATGTTTGCCGGAAGCTAGGGGCAGTAGCATAGCATCCTGACACAACTTTTACCGGCCGGTTCGTCCAAAAGCGCTTTATTAGCGGGCCTTAACCTCAGTGTTTCATCAAGTTGTTGCATGCCACGCCGATCGAACATGCATGGCTAATTCTTGTTTATCTGCAAGTCAAATCATCACTTGCTTGACACTAGCACTAGCACTAGCATTAGCTCTATTTATAAGGGGCCAAGAAGGGGGGCTCTTAGCTTCGCATTACACACACCAGAGCACTCCACCTGTGATCTGTGATCCTCTGCACTGCACCCACACAAATCCAAGGTCCTACTAGACGCTGATAGACAGGTAATCACTTATCCTCTCCCCCATCATGATTTCCCCTTCTTAGCCGATAATCTTACTTCGCCCTGTTTTTTTATTATTATTATTTCACAGTAGAAGCTAGAAGAACAAAATAAGCTGACAAACCGGCTGCCTTCTACGTACTCTGTACAGCCGAACAGCGAACAGAGCAGCAGAAATGGAGCCCGCCGTGGTGCGGCTGCCGCCGCAGTACATCGTCTTCGACCTCTCCGGCGCGGGCCTCCGATGCTTCGGTCGTCCACCACCTCCGGCAGCCGAACACGTCGGCGTTCCGTTTGGCACCCAGGCCATGGGCTTGGAGGCGCTTCACCGGACACGGCTGTCTCGCGCGGACCTCGCGACGACGAGTGTTCACGCGGAGACCAGTGATCCGGACACCGTGTCTGACGCAGGCACGTCTGGTGTTCAGGTGGCCGAGGAGTCCGACGACGAAGTGGATAGCTTCGATGCGTTTCTCCGTCAAGAGACCTTTGCGAGAAAGATCGAGGCGCTGGCTGAGCTGGTTGGTATAAAGGGCGCCTACGAACCTGTGGCTGTCCTGGGTGAAGTTGTTAAGGTGATCCAATCGATCGATACGAAGAGGGAGTGTTCCCTACGAGCCACTGGGGGTGCATTTGATATAGGCCGTGTTTAGTTGGTGAGCTGAAAAATTTCGCGATATTGTAGCACTTTCGTTTGTATTTGACAGATATTGTCCAATCATAAACTAACTAGGCTCAAAAGATTCGTCTCGTCAATTCCGACCAAACTGTGCAATTACTTTTTATTTTCGTCTATATTTAATACTTCATGCATGTGTCTAAAGATTTGATGTAACGAAGAATCTGAAAAATTTTGCAAAACTTTTTGGTAACTAAACAAGGCCTAGACATTTTGCTTTCCGAAATGGAGTGCGCGCGCTGAAGTCGCAATGTTTTCCATTTTGTAACTTATATAGATGTAATTTCTTTTTTTTAATCCTATTCCCTCATAGACACTAGAGAATGTTAAAGTCACTTTTTTCCTAAAGAGAAGGGATTATATTAAGATTCGACATTGAACATCTCCAAATCACATATGAAAAAAAAATCTAAAATAAAAATTACATAATATTCTATCTAGATTTTTTCATCGTCTTCTTCCTCGATAGCTTTCCTTAATGCAAATGATGCTCTGGATGAATAAAGTTTTGTCGAATACTAGAGCTAAGTACGACCAATCTCAAAACATTTGATATGCCACAAGATCCAAAACGTATCTGAATCGATGAAAGAATATCGATAGTTATATTGTCAGGTGCAGCAAAGGATGCAGATTCGTCATCATCACCACTAATTCTTGATTTCCTCTCCTCAACAATTGACGATGAGATCAATGGCCCAAAGTACTTCCTTGTTGGGAGTGCCTAGGAGCACCCCTTACTTTGCAGATAATGGCCACAAATTGGTTATCTGTCAATATAATCGACGCATGCAAGGCTGCTACAATGATCTCGTTGTGGCAATCACCAAAGTCATCATAGGAAAAAAGATCCCGATCTAAAATCATATAATTTCGCTAGTTGATTTTTGTACTAAACGCAAACAACTAGATATAAAAATTGCGAAAAAGAGAGATAGGTCTCATCTCCTCCTTATCACCGGCAGACGCACCGAAGAGGAAAAAGAGAGGAGCCCTAGTGTGGGGGTATAAACCCCTATACCCTCATGGGCCTATATGGGCCGCACCATCAGAGGTGGCTCGACCCACAGGATGAAGACATGCGGCGCACAACTGATCGGCGTGCACCGCAAGGCTACAAGATATTGTACCAAATAGGATACTTTGCTTATAACTCTGTCCCTTCAGGATATATAAGGAGGGGCAGGGGTCCCCTAGAGGACAAGTCATATATCATATTCTCTCAACACAAATCAATACAACCAGACGCAGGACGTAGGTATTACGCCAACTCGGCGGCCGAACCTGGATAAAAAGCTTGTCCGTGTCTTGCGTCACCATCGAGTTCGTAGTTTGCGCACCGTCTACCGATAAACTACTACCGTGGGTATACCCCAAGGTAGACTGCCGACCAGCTTTCGTCGACAGTGGCGCGCCAGGTAGGGGGTGTGCGTACAGCTCTCCCGACGAACAAGATGGCCATCATCCCCGACTTCGCGGTCATGGCGGGCGGCTTCATGTTCACCGTCAGCTTCAACAGCTTCACCACCACGACCGCGAAGGAGGCGTAGATCCAATCTGTGCCGATCACTTCTTCACCGACGTCGGCTGCAGCTCCAACCACGCTGGCTACGACTTCGACCACACCAGCAACGTTTCCGACCACGCCGACAACGCGTCGCACGCTTCCCTGCTACAAAGGGAGGCAGATCGACAACACTGACCTGCTCGGGCCATCGACCAAATTGTTTGGCCTACTTGCTCTGACCACCAGTCGCAATAATAATCGCCGCGAAGAACGACCCTATGACAACAGCGACCACCGTCATGACAAGTCGAAAAGCTCGAGGGCCACACAATTCTGTCACCACCGACCAGACTTTCGTCCAAAGATAAGTACACTTCTAATATTTTATTTATTTTTGGCATAATATTTATTATTATTCTTCAAAACAACTTTTTTAGCCGACTAGTTTTTTCTCCTACACGAGCTTTCCAGAGCCGGTACTGTCTCCGACTCCTCCCTACACGTGCACGAGATCCGGCCTCTGCGTTCCGGGTGGTCGGCAGTACCTCTCTGACGTGGCTGACAATCCTACGCGTGCCTAGGTTCCGCACCTCATGCTGATTGTTGGCTAGACCAGAGCTGGTACAAGCTCTAGGATGAATTAACAACTCGTGCTAATTTTATAACAAAAAATCTAAAACTTATCTCAGTACTGATTTTTTATCTAAAGTTTATTTATACATCATGTACTACCTATTTTTTATATTTATGTTTCAGGAGTTTGGCCCAGTCGACAAGCTACGCTCGGGGACTCGTCGACTATTCCTTACGCTGTGCCCGGGGACTGCTCCGAGCACGTTTACGTTCCCAACCACGCTCGGGGACTTGTCGACTAGTCTCTATGTTGTGCTCGAAGACTGTGCCGACCACCGAGCACTATACGCTCGGGGACTGGTCGACCAGCTCACCAATTTGAGAGTTTGGGGATTGCACCGACCACCGAGCACTATACGCTCGGGGACTGGTCGACCAGCTCACCAATTTGAGAGTTTGGGGATTGCACCGACCACCGAGCACTATACGCTCGGGGACTGGTCGACCAGCCCACCAATTTGAGAATTCGGGGACTGTACCGACCACCGAGCGTTATATGCTCGGGGACTGGTCGATTAGTCTATTCAATTGCAGACGAGCATGATATGCTCGGGGACTGATAAATTCAATTTTTTAGACCATGCTACAAGGCTCATACTTCGCCTTCCAGCAAGCTCGGGGACTACATCGGTACGATGCATCTGTCGATGCATCTCAGTTTTAGAATTTCTATGATTTTCTTTTTAGACCCTGGCACCACGTGCCTACGTCACCTACTACCAGGCTCGGGGACTAAGTGGGCACACTTTACCTTGCGGTGAATATGCTTGCTTTTTTGAGGTCTATACTTTTCAGAAAAGTAAAGTGGGCACACTTCATCAGGAAAGAAATCTTTTTTAATTAAGAGCACCATGCATTCTTCGAACAACCTGCTTCTTCGATGTCAATGTTGATCAACTGTCTTTTGAGTTGGTCAAAATACCGTTGCAACTGTTTGGGCGACTTTCCTACTTATTGAAGACGTCAAGCCTCACTGATCGAAGAAGCTCAAGACGGCGTGTTACATCACAATACATGGTGCTCGGGGACTAGCTGTGGGGGTATAAACCCCTATACCCTCATGGGCCTATATGGGCCGCACCATCAGAGGTGGCTCGACCCACAGGATGAAGACATGCGGCGCACAACTGATCGGCGTGCACCGCAAGGCTACAAGATATTGTACCAAATAGGATACTTTGCTTGTAACTCTGTCCCTTCAGGATATATAAGGAGGGGCAGGGGTCCCCTAGAGGACAAGTCATATATCATATTCTCTCAACACAAATCAATACAACCAGACGCAGGACGTAGGTATTACGCCAACTCGGCGGCCGAACCTGGATAAAAAGCTTGTCCGTGTCTTGCGTCACCATCGAGTTCGTAGTTTGCGCACCGTCTACCGATAAACTACTACCGTGGGTATACCCCAAGGTAGACTGCCGACCAGCTTTCGTCGACACCTAGGCGGCAGCGCAGAGCATGAGCTACGGTGGGCGGCATTTTCCTGTTTCTTGGGTGCTGCTACTAATGCTAAAGTCACTATGCCTGTCTACTAGGCCGAAGACGACGAGGTAAGAGGCCCATGAAGGCAAGGCGAATTCACTAGCTTGGAGATCAAGACATTTCGAGGATATCCAACACCGCCATATCAAGGCGATAGAATAGAATGATTATGTTAACTACCCCGGACTATATAAGGAGGGTAGGGGCCCTCAATCGGGATCCCATCTCCCACATTCTAATGCATAGCTACACACAATAGCCCCTATAACTGAGCATATGGATACAGAGAAAAGCTATTTCAAACTGGATGTAGGGCACCACGTGCAACCAGTATAATCCCTATGTCTTATATGCTACCCATTTGATTCATCTTACACGAATAGCTGCTAGATGTTGCCGGAGCTAATTCTTTCGATACGGTCTATCTCTCTTCTTTCCATTAGATAATCTTTCAACGTAAAATATCAGCGTGCCAAAACAAAATGGTGCAAAGGAGGATTGTCTATAAATGGAAGGTAAATTTTCATAGATAACAAAAGAGTAGAAATTGGTACAACTTTTCCTAATCTACTAGAGCCCTCTAAACTCTCATAATGATAGTCTTTTGGTAGTCTGCTATCATGTAGTCGAAACTCCAAACCCTAACACTCAATAAAAAAACTCATATGGAAGACAAATGATTGTCGTATGAAGAACTAAATGATTGTTCTAATCTTTTTACTCACATTTTGTCTTAGATAACCACTTTATAAAATCACTATACAAATGATAACCATTTGGAGAACTTCTTTGGAATCAAAGAGGAGCTGCTCTAAGAGCTCCATAAAAAGGATCGAGTTAGACATTTATTCATCAAAAGGACTTTGAGTGGAAGTAACATGTGAACAAACTTATATATCAAGGAGTGATAACATAGACCACTACCTTTTGATGCTTGTTCCGGTATTTGGAAAGAGAAGTACATGGAACAAAGATAATCTAGAGGTAAAGTGCACTAAATTTTATTATGTTTGGATGTATATCGATGATCTAGATCTCCTTCCCTCTTTATAACCTTATTCTTAAAATGGCAAGAATAAGGCAACAACTATTGCATATATTTTATATTATAATTATAATTGCATTTTTAGTTTGTTCTAATTTCTATAGACATAATCTGTAATTCTTTTATTCCGAAAATATAAAAACTCGTTAGGAACCATAAATTCAACAAAATCTAATCTATGTTGGCACAAAGACAATTTAACAATTGTTTCTATAGTTATACAAGGACAAAATTTTGATATATTATGACATAAAGACAAATAACAAATCACGAAAGTAATAGTTTACTTATACTAGTTGGTAATACAAGAGCGTTGCCAGAAATAGTGAAATATCGTCTTAAAATTCAGAAATATAGGAAAAGTGCATCATTATGTATATATATACCACAACAGATACATTTGTACTTTCTCCGTCCCTGTTGTTCTTCCTTGTTATTGGAAGGCTAACACTACTAATAACCGGACGATGACGACGCCACATTAATTTGGATCGCTGGTACTTAATCTGAGTCGATCCATATATCCCTGTACTAAACATATGTTTTGCCCCCAAATATTAGGGAGCACCTTACCACGTGATTGCAAAATTAACGGAGAAAACAAACAAAATCCGATGCACAGGCATGCCCTGAGCCACTGCCGTACGTTCTCCTACTATGCGGTCGTCAGAGAGGGCTAGCTACTCCGGTGGACACGTACGTATATTCTCGTGCCAAACGCGACGACGGACATACACCTCCGATCGAGCCGCCTTCTCTTCTCACTTGTGTACCTTCACCCACGCGGCCTTGCTCGGCACGCCTTTCGCGATGACGTACAGCATGTAGTAGCCGGGCGGCGCGAGCTCAGGCTTTCCCGGAGCGTCGACCGTTACCGTGTGTCTCTGCCCGTCGGCAGTGAAGGTGGTAACGGACAGCACCAGCAGCCGCTGGTTCATGGAGTAGCCGTGCGTCGTGAACGGCGGCGCGTACAGGGTCACCTTCACGTCGTCCTGGACCACGGCCTGCCCCGGCGTGGAGAACTGGAGCGTGAACTTGGCCCCGTACGCCATCCCGTCCCCGGGTACTGTCCCCACGTCGATCACGGGCCGGTTCGCCGCGAGCTCCGGCGAGAGGTACGGCGGGGTGAACCGCTCGACGCGCACCTCGGTCTGGAAGTCGACGCCGCTGAAGTTGTAGGCGGAGTTGGTGTTGCTGCCGGCGACGATCACGGTGGCGTCGGGGAGCACCGCGCTGGAGGCGTGGTACATGCGCGGGATGGTCGTGGGTGCCAGCGCCCGGAACCGCGAGCCCCGCTTCAGCCGCGGAGTGTACAGGAGCGGGCTCAGCACGGGCTGCCGCCCGAAACCCCAGCCGGAGCAGCCCTTGGCGGCGCCGTTGAGCATGAGCAGGTCGCCGGTGGGAAGGACCAGCAGGTCGCCCATGGTCCGGGGCACGGGCATCTGGTCGGTCGCCCACCGAGCGCCGGGCTTCAACGGGTTGATGCGCGCGCAGTCCTTGAGAGCGGCGTTGAAAGTGTTGGCCTCGCCGAGCTTGAAGGCGTTCTTGGGGGCGCCGCCGCAGACGATGACCTCGGGACTGAGGACGTCCCCGCGGCGGAGGTCGAGCGGGAGGAGCGCCGACATGCCGGAGGCAGGGTAGTTGCGGCCACCGCCAGGGAGGACCGGGAGCTCGCGGACGACCTGGCCGTTCCTGGGGTCGAACAGGATGGAGCGGTCGTTGGCGAAGATGAAGAGAGTCCCGTCGGGAAGGAGGTGCACGAACGGGTACAGGTTGTTCTCCACGTCGTCGGTGGTGTCACGAAGTATCTGCAGGGGATTGGCTTGCGCGTTCGACTGCCCTTCCGCCGGAACGAATTCGTAGCTGAACGCACGCCGGCCACCGAGCACGATGGAGCGCCCGTCCGGAAGTATCTGCTGCGTCCCGTACCATCTTCCTTCGGCCAGGCTCCCCGGGAACTCCCTCCAGTCGCAGTTGCCGCATGGGCTCAGGTACCTCACAACCTTCTCCCCTTCGAAGTAGCCGCCGGTCTGCACCAGGTTGCCCTCGGCGTCGAGCGCGCCCGATGAGCACCACACGTCCGTTAAGATCTGCATGCACGCAGCACGCGCACAGTGGCCGTGTCGCGGCTCGTGCGTGATTTTTGTCCTTTTGGAACCATGCAACAAACCGAGAGAGACGATGGAAAAGGACGACGAAGCGTCAGGCAGAGCACGAACCTTGAGGGCCCTGACCCCGTTCGTGGCGTAGTCAAACTCGACGGCGTGCGCGGCGCAGTCCTGGGCGCCGACCTCCTTGCTCCGGAGGTCGAGGCGGCAGTTCCCCTTGGGCAGCCTCAGCAGCGACGGGCCCGTGGTGACCGTGTCGAACATGATGGCCTTGTCGCTGTGCATGATCACCATGTGCATCGCGGACACGCCGGCGTTCTCGCTGATCATGGACCACGCGCCGGGGAACCCCGCGGCGTTGTCCACGGGGAGCACCACCGTGTCCTGCGCCACGGCGGTGGGCGCGGACCGGGGCGGCACGTTCATGAGGCCGGTCGAGCTCACGGGCGCCGTGATGAGGTTCTGCTGGTCGCTGGCCCGGGGCATCACGTCCTCCTCCTGCCCCTGGTTCGCGTTGTGGAAGTAGTCGTGCTCGTTCCGCGGCTTGAAGATGTTGAGGAAATCGCTGGCGCTGTGCGCCTCGCCGCCCACGGCGGCGAGGGCGAGCAGCGCGACGGAGAGCACGGCGGCGCGGAGGAGAGGACCCATTGTCGACGGAGAGAACCTCGAGGCTGCCCCAAGTGGTTTCCTGGACCCTGGCCGGCGGCCTCCTATAAGCTATAAGCCGGAGGAGGACCCCGTTGCATGCTCGCCATTGTCCATACATCGCAACCTCGTAATAATTGTATGGTGGGCGTGTGCTTGTTTGGGTACGGAGAAGCATGAGTAACGGTGGTCGTTTAAATATAGCTAACAGTATCTTGTGGTTTCCGCGAAAAGCAGGAAATAAGCTTCTCTAGTCCACTCTCTTCAGTCCTGCTCCTGCAACTTTGTAAATTGATGGACCAGGACAGTGGGCGACCTTGTAGTTGCAGGCCTAGTCGATTTGTGTTCCATCAAATCCACCTACATCATATCGAAATATTGTCAAAACCTCAATCTATAATCAAGATTAAGTCACTGGTTTGTGTCGACCTAAGTTCACTTTTTGGTTGGTTGTGCGTGGCAGGTGATGTTTCGCCCATGTGACTTGAAATTCTTTAAAAATGAAAACAACAACTTTAGTCGCCATCTCCATATATGTTTTTTCCAGTATATTCGATTTACTTGTAAGCTTTACTGGGTATGCCTTATATACCGCTTTTGGACAACCCTCTCAACAAGTAAGAGATCCATTCGAAGAACATGGAAACTAATTGAAGTGGAGGACTTCTTACTTTAATTAATTTTCTTTCTTTCCTTCTATTAAATTATTTCATTTCTTAGTCAGAACCTTAGGTGGTTCTCGGAAGAATATAGCGAAAAATAACCCTAAAGTCAAAACTAAAAGGAATGTATAAACTAATGCTTCCATAGATTCAATCCTGATTTATTTACAATTATAACTTTTAGACCTATTCACTTGTCATTTGGAATCATTTTTCATATTATATAAAAGAGAAAAGGAGTCAAAGAAGGACATGAGATGTTCCTCTTATCAAATCAAACAAAAAGAGAGCGAAAGACGTCTATGTTCCCTTTTTTTCTTCAACGGGAACATGATTTATTTTCTTTTTACCATTTTAACATCATATGTTCCATGAAAGTCTTCATCATGGAACATTTTGCAGCTTTATCATCACAATAACAAAAGTATTTGGCTCTACCGAAAAAAACCGTTGTACCAAGAAAAAACAAATGTTCTAGCAAAATTAAAAAAAACACTATTTTACCTCCTTAAACTTTCATTGTAGTATGAATTTCCTCCTTGAACTCTAAAATTAGACATTGCACACCTTGAACTCTCAAAACTGTTTAAATTAACTTCCTAGGCTGAAGTGGTTTTGAAGACGACTTTGTCCTTTTTTTAGTTTATTTAAAATATCATAAATGCTTAAAAAAATTAAACCACAAAAAATGACTCTACGCTTCTAAAATTCTAAGAAAATTGTAGAAATAGATTGGGATGTGAAGAATCCTAACAAAAATTTAGAGCTCGTGAAAATAGCTTCTAAGATTTAGCTTTCGGAAAATATAGAAAACTAAAAAAAATTCCAAATATTTTAATCGTGTCTTAACACATTTTAAAAAATTTATGCCAGAAATGCCAAATGCAACATACATTAATAATGAATGCATTCATGCTATACATTTGTGTTGATTGTGTCTTACACTTTTTCGTTATGGAAAGTTTTAAAAACATGTTTAAACATAAATTATAATGTTTTGGGTTTTTTCTACAATTTTTGGTATAATTTTCTTCTTTCCTATAGATAAATATAATTTTTGTAAGTTTCTCGAGGTATTTTCACAAGCTCTAAATATTATATTTGCATTTGCTGTATCCAAATATATTTGTATGATTTTCTATGGAACTTTTAGAAACCTAGAAGTGTTTTCTACGGTTTAAAAACCTTACCAAGTACTAACTATTTATCATAATATGTTTTAAATAAAAAAAGATAGAACTGTATTCAAAAGCACTTGAAACTTGGTGTGGTGGTAACTTGAGCAATTTTGGGAGTTCAGGGGTGTGATATCTGGTTTTATAGTTCGAGAAGAAAATTTAGATTACAGCAGTAATTTAATAAGATAAAATAGATTCTTTTGCTAAAGAAGAAAAGAAAAGGAATCGCGAGGCATGTGCGGCAACGGATTCTAGCAGCAACTGGACTTGCACGAGGCCCATTATGTCCATTAGTCTCTCCTGGGTTGGAGGTTCTCGAACTATATATCTTTGGAGGCCCACATCATGCCCTCCAGCACTTATCCGGCCTAAGCTATCGCCCGCAACTAGATCCCCGCCACAAAAGATCCTGGCCTGATTCGGTCCAGTAATATTTTTTTTTGCACTAAAGAAATCACTGATGCGATGCGCCGTCTCGCTAGCACGGGAACTGGCAGTGGCACGTCGGCGGCGGCGCCCGAAAGATGGAGAAGCAGGGTCGAGTCGCCGATTCGCCACCGAATCGAGCATGCATGCTTGGTGAGGTGAGGAGGAACGCGCCGTGCGCAACAGCACGCCCGCCCCAAGTTGGGTCACGGCCGGCGGCGGGCTCGCTAGCTCCCTGCCGTGCAGAAATTTAGGTGCGCATGCTAACCTTTGTGCTCGTGCATGTATTCGAGGACTACGTACTGTGACTACATACACGTGCGATCGCGCGCCGCCATATATCAGGATTGTTTTGTTTTACCGCACTGGTTAAAAATGCGAATTAATCCATCGAAGGGAGCCACGTCGGCGTACACAGGTACAGTATAGCTAAAATCCTGCACTAATAAATCAGACTTAGCAAACTTAGGGCCTGTTTGGTACAGCTCACAACAGCTTCATGAGCTGTTGTGAGCTGTTTTTTTTGCCAAACACTTATTTCCAAAACAGCTTCATGTGTGAAGCTGTTTTTCTCCTCCTCTCATAAAGACATAAGTTGGATGAAGCTGGAAAAAAGTAGCTTATTGCAGCTTCTCCCTCATTTCTCTCTCTCAACTATGTATGAAGTAGTTGGTGAAGCTATTTTGCCAAACACTTTTTCCAAAACAGCTCAGCTTCATCTAGAAAGTCACTCATGAAGCTATTTTCTAAAAAAAACAGCTTTACTAGTGAAGTTGAGCTGTGTCAAACAAGCCCTTAGAGCGTGTGTGTTATCTGGGTACGTGTAGTTATACTGACAAATTGGGCCACGCATTATCTACATATATAAATAATTGGCATTAGCCATGATCAAGCATGCATCACATGATCGATGGGCCTGAATGCCTGATGCTTCCGAATATATTAACTCATCCGCTGCGTTATCACCAAGAGAACATCAGCTGGTATATATGTGTGGTCTGAAATCAAATCTATGTAAGCACACGGCCCCCTTGTCTAATCGCGGCCGGCCGGCCGGCCTTTGAGTGGCCGTGCGCTTTTGCTCTGTCAAATCGGCACCACATCCGCCATCTCGTTGACACAGCACTATATCCAGCTCTGAAACCAGCGAGCTCTAGCTATATAAAGTGGCAATACTGGACCTATGGAGCTGAGTGATCGGCCCTTACGTAAATTAGAGAATTCACCTGATCCACTTTTGGCCAACATTAGGTGTACCCACGTAATTAAGCTAACTAAGTCCGTCTCTGATTGCATTTCTTTAACAACTTATTATATAATAGAGACATCACATAGTAGCTAGCAACTGTAATTCTAACGATCTGGCTTAATTTTTGAGCTCTCAAAAGCTAGCAATCCAAAACTAGCCAAGAGATCAAACAAATAGAGTCTTATGTCTTATATACGCGATGGTTTCTTCCTACTACTCCTAATTATGCATATATGGTTGTACCATGTACGTACAACTATACAGTGCATATATAATTAATGTACATACAATTGATCAACTGGCATTTATATCTCCAGTTGCACCATCAAGTAGCACTGCATCCAACTGCTGCATGTTGGTACTGCAGTTGTGCAAACTAATGACATTCCCTCCGAAACAAACACTACAAGGCCTTTAATTTACTGGAAGGTGAGATGATCAGCAGCTAATAAGCACACACCACTAGCTGCAAGTTGCTCCAGCCGTAACGTGCGTCCTATGCATATATACTTCTAGCTCTTGCATGCCCTGTGGATGATGGTGGACGTATAAAATATAATATGCCATTAATCATCGATCTCCTAAGTATATCAACTTGCACCATGCATGTTTTCCTCAGATCGACCGAACGATTATGTGTGTGCAGGCAGCCAGCAGGCAGGCAATGCAGCGTGCGTTTTAAAAATGCAGAGCGGGCATATGCATGCGATGATGAACTGAAAAGGTCGGATTAGAAAAGTACCATTTGGGATTTGGTGCAATTCGCATCCGATCGAAGCTGATACGCCTTTGGGGGGACAGCGAGGACTCGTCATATGACAGGATGAGTAGGATCTTTCCAGGAAGATTCGTACACGCTTATTAGATGGAGATTGAGATCGAGGATGATATGGTTTGATTATGTCCATACATAATCTATATATACTTTTTTTCGATTAGTCTGTCATGCAATGTCTCCGTAAAGGTGTGCATATATGATGTGTGTATGAGATAGATTAATCTTTGTATCAAATAAAGGTCATCTTGAATCATTTGGGGGGAGAAACATACGTACTGCCAGTAATTGAATGCTGCATCTCACGCCTAGCTAATTCTTCTTCACACAATAGATGCCAGCTAGGCAATTATGCTCTTGGAGTCTTGGTGTTATTTATGTGTACAGTATACATATACTTCTGCATTATTGGTTAGTGCCATGCATGGCCGGTGTTATATATAGTACATTCTCCATTAGAAAACAAGGATAAATTTGCTAATAGAGATTGCAACCTGATATGTCTGTACTTGTTTTTTTTTAGAAAAGGGATGTCTGTACTTGTTGGAATGAAATAACTGTTGCATATTTAATCTGAGACTGTTGAGTATGATGATATTGTAATAAGATATAGTTATGTGAACTTAAACCAAGCATTAATTTTGCCTTTTCAAGGGGATATATATATATAGCTAGTAATTCATAAACTACATACAGTATTAATTACTAGTAAGCACAGAAACCCAGATACTGTATATGACCAGCATTACTAGTAAGCACAGAAACCAGATACTGTATATGATATGCACGTGTACAGTATGTGTGGAGGCATGGGGCAAAGAGAAATTTTGCATTAACAAGAGAGTTATTCAGATCACAAATATAGTAGTACTGCACGTGCTGTGTAATCCAGAACATATAGATTTTGCTAGCCATTGCATATGCATATATACAGCATTCAGACACTGAGTTGTCATATATAAGCTAAGCTAGAGTGCACATTTATCTCGCGATCGCGTTGTTTGCTGGCATTAATATTACCTCGACTAAAACACGCATATGCAAAACTACATAATATATACTGGTATTCATATTTTCTGTGTACACACTAATATATATTGATATGGTACTGGTCTCCACTTATCCACATGTTCAATCACACTCATGAGCTTAGATGCATTATTTTACATGCAGATTTATTATATATATAGTGTATATCTATATTAGTATGCACAATTACGCTGCCAATTTATTTTTACTATGATGTTACATTTGCGTACACATATACAATTGCACTAGAATGTAGGTAGCTAGTTTAGTATATAAGTAACTAAGCATGAATTGTGGTACATAGTTTGAGCGTGGGAAAACCATACCTAATAATAATGTAGCTACCTCTAGTTTAGTATACAAGCAACTAAGCATGAATTGTGATACATAGTTTTGAGCGTGGGCAAACCATACCTTATATATTGTAGCGTAGAATGTACGTAGATGATATGGGCTAGCTGCTGATCAATATTCCACCGCGCTGATAATGTGTCGTGCATGTATATGTATCTAAAAGCTCTAAAACAAACAGATGACGAGAATAGTACATATATTTGAAGTCTGAAAGTCTGACAATGTGATAGCTTCTGATCAATAAGACAGAACCTGAACCTAATATGGAGCATATATATGTATCCTTGCCTAAGCATGTATATGCTGTATATATGCACACTATCTATGAATATGCATGCATGGTTAAAAGACGCATTCTTATATATATATTACTATGCAAAGGTAGATCAAGAACCTTGGTGCAATTAACGGAGAGAAGATTGTATACTACAGACATCAAGAACGAAATAATATAACGGCTGAAGCAAGCTGTACTAGAAGTAGTACAGAAGACAGCTGTGTTTTGAGATCATGCATGCAGATAAAGCTATTATTCTATTTCCATATCTTGTGTGGTTCTGGATCAAAATATTCAGCTGGCATGCATATATGTGCAAGTGCTCATACACATACGAACATTCTCTCTGATCTCAGCAATGATGAAATTGTGTTGCATAAATTAATGAAAACCCATATACCAACTGTGTCAGTGTATGCTTGCAGTTGCAGGCAAGAGTCAACACATCTCTATGCTTCACAGTACAATCAGAACAACTGCTAGATATGATCACCAGATCCCATGCCCATGCACAACATGCATGTCTTGATTAAAAAAGCACGTTAATACTATTTCTCTCTTCTGGCAGCAGGCATCATATATCATTACAGAGAAGGCGGCAAATCCTCTTGCATTGGTTCTGACTAGTGGCACCAATTCAGAAACTTATTGCACCACAAGTGAAAAGGCCATGAAGACTAACAAATCTATCACATAAGATCACATCGAAGGAGAGGAGAAAGGAGCTAGGAACATTTTAGGATCATAGCTTGAGTTCAAGGTCCACGTCTTGTGGGTCGTCGGAGTTCAAACTTGTTGAATCTGCTGACTGACTTCGATCATGGTGTCCCTTCAATCGGGTTGATTCCTATACCAAAATTTTACTAACGGTAAGATATATAATACATCTAGGTGAACAATATAATTAGATCACTCATTTCAATTCTGCCCCACTCTTATATAATGGTCTACATACCTGTGGTTCAAAGAGAGGCAATGTGATGTTAGGATGCTGCGTGTAATGTGGGTTGCCATAGACAGCACTGCTGCTCGGTGATCTGGTAGTTGGCACACACGTAGTTACAAAATCAGCAATGTTAGTTGGAGCTTATGGCAACCGATTGGAAGGTGAGTCATCTCTTAAATTCAGTAAGAGTGAGCATGCAGTGATAATATATGAGTTCCCACCAGGCCACCACCGTACCTTATGATGGGAGCTTGGAATTCACTATATCGTACGTCTCTCTCTCCGTATGGCATCTACAGGATAAAGCCAGAAATAATGTAAGAACTCTATCTGGCTTGGTGTTACAATAATTCATAATGCATTCGGATGGAAATTAAAGCACAAAAGAAGATGATATATATACACTGGTTTTAGGAGTTCGCTGTGGATTAATCAATTTATATTACAGTGAAAACAATATGTGTTACTAGATTGAGAAGAACTACACAAACAGAGAAACCACATGATGGAGCTAGATATCAAAGAAAACACACAAACAAGAAAAAGGCGACAAATAACGAATCACAAAGAAAGAAGAGATTTAGAGCTGTCAACTCCACCCAACTTAGCTAGAAATTAAAGTACATATATGTATGCAACTCAACCGAATCTGGTAGAAGCATGACTCGTCAAAGATGTTGCTTTTGAACAAACGATAGACCAATCAGTTCACTGTTGGCCATGGAGAATTAGGCTTTAAGACCCACACTCTTCTGTGTTCAGAAAAAAAGGGACTAATTTCTGTTATCTCCACATGCATGTGTCACCGGCCTGTGCTATATATATCAACCCATACCCACTGAATCATGCATCAAAGAAGGCTTCCATTTGGGTTATCCCTCTCTCATGTAGAAGCTAGATATATGCAAGTCTGAATTTCTGACAGACCAATTCCTTCCTAAGGAACTACTAGCTAGTAATCTTTCCAAGGAAAAGGTGTCCATGTACCGCGAAATTTTGATGGATTGGGAACGGCGACGAGATGGTGGTAGGATGGAAGGAGGAAGATGGCGACGACGACAGCGAGGACGTCGACGCCCGTGCATCCTCCTGCTAGATCGATTCAATTCAAAAGCACAAAAAGATTAGGATTCCTAATAATACATGATGGCATGCCAGCATAGAAGAGAAACTGTTTTGCAAGGACTCCCATCATCACTTACCAAGTTGAGGCTGCCCGTTCGGTGGATCAAACTGGGGGGCTGGCCGAGAGGATGGAAGTACTCCGCCATTTCGCTCTGTAATCTAATCTTCTCAAGCTGCGCCACGCCGAGCCCTCGCTGCGGTTGCTTGGGCTTGTCGGTGCCGCCGCCGCCGCTGCCGCCTCTCTTGCCCCTTCTCGAGCCAGACGATCTCCCACTACTCCACCCCATGCTGTCCCCAAAGTTGCTCCCACTCATGTCCGAGACCGAAGACCTAGCTAGAAGGAAGACTTGGGATAACAAGATGAACAAAGCTAGGTGGAGAAGACGGAGAGGAGGTGAGAGAGAGAGAAAGAGAGAGAGAGTTGATTGAATGATGCACGAGACTCTTTTAAAATGGGAAGGAAGAGATCTCCTTGCAGGGCAAATATATCCCCCTCTTATTAAAAGGGCCGGGAGACCTGTCCTCCCAAGCTTTTCTTGCCTCGAATTTTTAATTGCATCTAGTGGTATGGCCATCTTTAGATTATAGTTAATACCATGTGCCACAAAACCCTATCGTTTGCAAGAAAAATATGTACAAAACTAAATAAGAATGGGTAACTCATTTTTATTTGTTAGGTGGTGATCTCCTAGGATCTTTTTCATCAAACCCCATTGTTGGTTAGTTACAGAAGTACATACTACTACCTCTGATTCCAAATGTATGTCATTTATGATATTGACATGTTCTCTAATATGACACACTTTGACTTGCAATTTTGGTTAAATAAAACATTTTAAATAGAAAAATTATATATTATGAAAGTTTTTCTTGGTGAATATGGTAGCATCAATCATAGGCCAACATTGCTTATAAGCTGCTTATATAGCCACAATAAGCTGAAATCAATAACCGAAACGCCTTGTGTTTCCTGGCCATGCTTATTTCCATAACTCCCATTTGTACTAAAAAGCAGAAACAGAATCAGACCAGCTTATTTGACCACTGTTTTTACTCTATTTGTACAACTTATCTGAGAAGCGTTTCTCAGATAAGCTATACCACACAAGGCCGATATATGTTATGTATCCTTGTAGCTTTACTGGTCCTAATTTAAAATAAAAGTTTGACTGGATGAAATCCTAAGATGACATTTACATTTAGAATCGGAGTTTATGCACACATATATACCCCCATTTACTCATTGGACAATACTAGAGGTCTAGAGCATATATATAAGCGATAAATTATACTCCATCTATCCTTGATTAAATCAGTTCTTAAAGTTGTCTTAAGGGCCTATTTGTCACAGCTTACAACAGCTTCATGAGCTGTTGTGAGCTTTTTTTTTTGCCAAACACTCCTTTTCAAAATAGCTTTATGGCTGAAGCTATTTTTCTTCTCCTCTCACAAAAACATGAGTTAGGATAAAGCTAAAAAGGTAGCTTATCCTAGCTCTCTCTCTCTCTCTCTCTCTTCCATTTATTTCTTTCATCCATGCATATAGCTGTTGATGAAGCTGTTTTGCCAAACAACTTTTTCAAAACAACTTAGCTCTACCTATAAAGTTGCTCATGAAGCTTTTTTCTAAAAAAACAACTTCACTATTAAAGTTGAATTGTGCCAAACAAGGCCTAAACGTTTTTTATGTTTGTTCAATTTATAGAAAAGAGCCCTAAGATTTATGAAAAATAGCTAGATACACCATAAAAACATTCTTTATAATAACCTTATTTGGTGTAATAAACATTTGTGCTCTTTTCCATAAATTCATTTGGACATATTTTTTTAATTTAAGACGATTCTAGGAATTAATTTATTCAGAGTGATGGAGAGGGTAGTTATTGATAGGTTTATAAGGCATTTTGACAAAACATACAAATTTTTTTTTGCCATTTGGTGTTTACATGTTTTACCCTATTATATATATGTTTTATACTTTGAGGCATTTTCTCTAAAAATATGCCTTCAAGCACAAAGTAGCTGAGGTAGCGTTTTCTAAAGATAACAATATAACATTAAGAAAACACCTTTAAGTACTGGTTGTGTTATAGTGATAATCGAATCAACCAAAGTTAGGTTCAACACTTCTTCTATATTAATATAATCAACAACTCTCATATCTGATTAGTTTAAAAATAAAAAGTTCCGATTTAGTTCTTTTTTATTAGAATCCGGAATACTTACTGTACTGATGTTTTGCTACTCAGTACATACATACTCCATCTATCCAAAAAAGAGTGCCAATTTCACTTTCGATCAAACTAATTTGAGGTTTAACCAAATCTAAAAAACGCTAACATTTATGATATCGAATAAGTATCATTACTTCATCATAGATTCATTTTTATATAAATTATATTTAGAAATATAAATATTAATATTGATTTTATGAACTTATTCAAGCTTAAATTTGATTTTTTTTAAAAAAAAAAACAAGAGATGTACTAGATGTCTACACTCTTTTTGCGACAGGAGTACTAAGTAACAAAAACTTGGACTGTGGGAGATAGTATGCACCCCCTCTTCTTTGACCATTTCGCATTAAGATAGATGACTTCTCACAAAGTCTGACGAAAACCTTTAAATCTTGTACCCTACACCCACACACGGACCCGTTACCCTATGAGTGGGCCGGTGCCACAAACATATGCTTTGATTTTTTTTTTTACCTTTGGCACTGCAGTTTCGGCCATGTTTAGTTCCGTATGGAAAATATTTCGCGACACTGTAGCACTTTCGTTTGTTTGTGGTAATTATTGTCCAACTATAGACTAATTAGACTCAAAAGATTGATCTTGTCAATTTCAACCAAACTGTGTAATTAGTTTTTATTTCCGTTTATATTTAATACTCCATGCATGCGTCTAAAGATTGGAAATTTTAAAAAACTTTAGGTTTTTGGGTGGAAGTAAACAGGTTCGTGATCGCTGCGATGGTGCTACTACCTGACCAGCCGGTCTAGTAGCATCAGTTGGCAGTAACTAAGAAGACTCTAGGTGCAAACTAAAAATATACCTCATCATTTGTTGGCGAGGATTTCAGTTATGAGTTACTCCTACTAAATGACATCATCCTTTGAAACGTTAAATGCTGACATCGTTACGACTTACGTGTTAATGACATAATTAATTTGGCGTTTAAAGAAATGCTCCTTACTAGTACTTCCCCATTGTGTGTGTGCTGAGATTTCAAATCAAAGATGGAAACATCTATCATTATAAATAAAGGGGGTGCAAAAAGCAATGCATGGGGCCTTTTTGTTACTCCAGCGGGGGTGCAAACTCTGGTGGGATCTAGGAAATGAAAAAGATAGCTTAGGTGAGAATTTGACAGTGATCCGGCGGCCTTGCCTTTATTTGTCACATAGCGCTCAGGTCGCTCTGCGCACGTTAGCGCGGTTGGAATTAAGCACCTAACATCTTGTTAAGACGGTGTAGTTATTACGATCAGAATAATCGTGTAACACACGGCCAGCTACAACGACGACGACGGCGACCTGGCCTGGCCCTGGCCAGTGCTGTGTAGAATGAAAGGGCTAGCTTGACGCACTGTTGGAAGTGGCGAACGTGTGCCACGCTGCGACGCTAGTATATTCGTGCTTTCAAAGGAATCGATCGATTCTACAGGTGGTGTGTTGTGATATGATAGATAGAGCCACCTGGTTATCTTCCCAATGAACCTTTCAACCAAGACCACATCTAGTATATATATAATTAAACCGCATGCAGAACACTATACTGCTGATAATAATGAGTTCCATAGTATACTGTCACATGATCGATGAGATTGGGTGAAGTCCCGATCTCGAAAAAAAACATGATCGATGAGATCGTGATCTTCTCCACGATGATACGATACACTTGGTACGTACCTGCAGAGATTCTTGACCTGGCGTCATTCTCCTCACACCGCGGCACACGCAGCCAAGGATCGTGATCCGCCCACGCGTGCGTGCTCGCTTTGCTTGCAAATGGCGGGCTGATGAGAGACCTGCTGGAAAAATCTTCCAACGATTCTTTAGCTAGCTCAGCTCATTACCAGCAAGCTAGCTAGGTCGCGACCACGCCTCACACGCTCCTCGAAGGGCGTACGCCCCCATTATTGCGATGGACCTCGCGCGCGACTACCACCGCAGCTTACTTGCTTGCTTGCTAGTCGTGCTTGCCTGGCCTGCTGCCCCAACTCCCTAGCTAGCTACGAGTAGTATCCCTGGGGGCCGGCGGCCGGCCGGGACGGGGCCGCAGCCAACCGCGGCGCGACATGTGTGTTGGTGGCTCGCTCCGACACGGCGGGCCGCCGGGGTGAACAAACAAGTCGTCGCTCCGACACGGCGGAGGGGAGTAAAGAAAGCGCGCGGCGCGGGCCACGGAGGCGGACTAGTTTAAGCGACACCGCGCGCGCGCCTACGTATACGCCACCAGCTAGCCGGGACAGGAGGAACCCCCTGCCATAAACAAAGCGTCGGAGCGGATCGGCTTCGGTACGTACAACTCACAGGCGATCTACACGGAGATCCGGGGCGAGATTTAGCCAGCGTCGGGGAGCGACTATCCCCCCATGCATCCCCCGTCCCACGTCCAGCAGAAGCTTCGCTGGTTCGCGACCGTATCGTATCGCGCGCGACGTACGCGCCAGCAGAGCCCACAGAGTCCAGACTCCAGAGCACGGCCAGACCCGCAGAGCGCGCGCGCGCTAGCCGATGCTGCTGGTGGTGGGTGCATCTCGGACACCGCGGATGGACGGGGACATGCATATGCGGCCGGCGGCGTCGGCGCAAAGATCGCGGACAACCTCAGCGACGATCTCGCAAAATGTAAGCACGCCACGCGCTGCGCCCGCCATGGTTTAGGCTGGGGCGGGGGGGGATCCTTGCCGATATTCGCTTCACGTGCGACCGGGACCACGGCTAGATATGCCGGCAGGCGGCACAGCGAGACGACGAGACACCGAGACCTTCGGCTGCGGCTCCCGCGTGTGTCGTAGTGGTAGGCTGGCTCGCTCGGTGGTTTGTGCGCTACCGCGCTGGCTAGCAGGCCGGCTGTCTGTGTCAGGCGGTGGTGTGTGTGATCAACGACTGTGCATCGCACGTACTCGCACACGTACCGCGGCGGCGGCGGGGACGTGGTGTGGTTTGGGGCTTTTGGCAGTAACCTTTTTTGGGCATCGGCGGCTACACTGTGGTGACCAGCGTCGTTGAGCCAGACAGCCCGCTTGTACTTTTGGAGAATATATTTGCCAGTGTTGCCCCCTCCGTCCCTTTCCAAGACCTTAGGTCTGGTTCTTCCAAGAGGGAGGTGAAACCGGGGTAATCTAAAATTTTCACTGAAATTAAACATATCTCACCCATGTGCCTACCAAGTGATGTCTATATCTACCGCATAAAAGTTTTTCCACCTATTAGTTCCAACCCTATACTAGCATGGCAACTCTAGGATTGTAAATTACAAGAATGTAAACGCGTAATGCATAAGGAAGGGACAAGATGATGTTTTTTTTTTTAAAATATCCAAGAGTCGGCACTCTGGACTAGTTCTCGTTGAAGCACCTGCACAAGGATATTATTTCCACCTTTATCCACAGAAAGACCAAGTACTCTTTAGTGCTTGATCATTCCTAGCTAACTCTTGAATGGCGGATCACCATTGCCATTTACAACAATGACTTGGGCCTCTCACAAGCTGCATCGAGAGATCACCAAGATCCTCAATTCCTCATCACCACCATTCCATCTAGTTGATGCAAGTCACCGAGAGTAACAAGCATAAATTTTCACTTGGCCTAACCAAGCCTAGTAAAAAGAATGGATGCACATTTATTACTCCATAAGCACTATAATGGAGTCCCACTACTACAGAAACGAACTTCCGTGAGGTTGCTACTGTTCACTCCGTGGCGGACGTTTTTTTGTCCGCTGCTGTAAATCGTGCGATTTACCGCAGCGGGCACTTTTAATTAACCGCGACGGACACTTTTGCCCGCTACGGTAAATCGATTTACCGCAGCGGGCAACCTATCATGCCCGTCACAGTAAATTTCGAAGCCCAAATATATAAGATCTCTACCTACTGCTGCTGCTAGCGATGATTATTCAATTTAGTGCCTCACGGCCTGCTGCTGGCGGTGGTGATGGCGGCCCCGCTGTTCCTGGGCGACGGCGGCGAGGCGCTGACGGAGGCCGTGGCGGAGCTACCACTCCTCGCGCTGCCCACCTCCTCGGGCGGCGCGGACGGAGCACGGCGGCACGGCGACGCGTATGGAGCCCGGATACACGGCGGGGAAGGCACCAAGACGTGGATCCCCCTTTGTGTCGACATGAGGTACGCCGCTGCTCCTCCTCTTCCTCTCTTCTCCCTCTCTTTTTTCACTCATCTCACTATTCTTCCTTCTCTCTTTTCAGATCCGGTGAAGGAGCCGCCACGAGCCAGATTTGAGAAGGTGGATTAGAGTAGATCCATGGACGACGACCGCGACAACCCTGGACCGGCGGCGCTAGGGTTTCCCTGGCGACGGCGGCAACAGCCTGGCTCGTCTGGCCCCTGGATGGTCTCGGCGGGCCTGTCCAGTTTTTTTTGTTTTTTTTCAAATCATTAACCGCGACGGGCAACATAAGGTGCCCGCTGCGGTTAATGGGATTAACCACAGCGGACACCTTATGTTGCCCGCTGTGGTAATTCCATTTTCCGCAGTGGGCACAAGCGCCCGCCACGGTGAGGCCACGATTAACCGTGGCCTTTCATTCGTGGCGGACGCCAATGCCCGCTGCGGTAAACGTAAAGTGCCCGTCATGGTTAAACAGTTGTGTAGTAGTGTCCATAATGTTCGTTTCTCAAATTCAAATTATTCAACTAACTCAAAGCTCTCTCTTGGATGCCAATTGTTGTAGCTAGGATTTTAAAATGCCAAGAGAGCTCTAATCCACGAGATGAAGGGGTATATAGATGATGCTAATCGTTGTAGCTAGAACTTCGTAATGCCAAGAGAGCTCTAATGCATGAGATGAAGGGGGTATATATAGGCCAACCTTCCAAAACTGACTATTATACCTCCACTCAACCGAGCCCGCACGTGTGCTTCTTGATGTTGCATCGAAGAGATATGATGATTTCCATAGCTAGTTTCAGAACTACCTATTATTGTACAGGCACTCTAGTGCATGCATTTTTCATGGGTAGGTTATCTCACTAGGTTCTAATGCACACGCACGGAGTTAGATCACCTAGTGGCACTTGCACTACTACAGAAAACTTTCTGGAGGCGGGCGCTTTGTATTTTTGGAGGCGGGCAAAGTAACTGTCTCCATTCAAAGATCGATGATAATGCGCAGACCATATTGCCCGCTGGGCGTAATCAATACGAAAAAAAACAAAAAATAAATAAAGAAAGCCCGTAGCCTAACCCTAGCTGGGCCTGGATCTAGGCCTCGTGCCGCCGCCCCTGCGCGCCGCCATGCGCCGCTGCCCGGTGCTGCCACCGGGGGAGCAGGCCCTGCCCCACGTGCGCCGCAGCCAGGATTGCTCTATCCACCACCGATGAAGCTCGATCCACCGCGTGCATGTTCACCGCCGCCAAATCTGGCCATCACATCTTCGTGGAGTAGGGGCCGCTGCACCTCCACCTTGTACCACCGCACCTTCGCCAGATCTGACCACTGCACCTCTGCCTTGCCCCACAGTCACGGACCCAGGCACCCAGCCACCATGGTCATAGATCCAGCCACCATGGTCGCTAGAGAGAAGTTGGAGAAGGAGTGTGCGCCAGACGTCGAGAGAGAAGCCGGGGGAGGAGCACACCGCTAGGAGGGAGGAGAGGGGTAGGGTGCCAAGCAGAGGGAGGGCAGGCTAGGAGAGGAGCATCGCCATGAGAGAAACAGGAGGGAGAGGGGCGTCGTCATAGGAGTCAAGGAGGGTGAGTGTTGGGAGGGTGGGGAAGAGAAATGCTGAGATACCCTAATTCTAGGTTATATACAAGCCGGATAGCAGATAGATTTGGTCTTTTGTTTGGGCTGCGAGTTGGACCACTATTTTTGGAGGCGGATTTTATACTATGCCCACCTCTAGAAATAGATTTGTAGAGGCGACAGCTTCAATATAACCGCCTCCAAAAATAGAGAATTTTGGAAATGATTGTCTTAAGATGTCCGCCTCCGTATATAGAGGGTAGTTATTTTTTTACCGCCTCCGTAATTTATGAGATGGGCAAACGTGACCTCCTCGGTAGATGAAATTGACTGCCTTTGAATTTTCGTGGCCATGGGAATCGGTCAGGGGATTAATTGATTTATTAAAATGCTAATTATGGGGTTTAGGTAACCCGTTGCTAGGTACTCAACACCCAATGCCGTTAATTATTGAATAAATTCACGAAAAAAACGAACATCCATATTAAATTGAGAATTTCAACCGTGAAAAAGCTAGCTACATACCCGTGCGGTTAGCATGGCCACATTGCTATTTTTTATTATTATTTTGAAGTACTGATATAGAGTGCATGGCATTTTATAATTTGATGAATAAATTAACCAATATAATCACAGGAACTAACATTGCTAAGACATAATTTACAAACTTATGTAGATCATGTGTGTAAAGGAAAAAAATGATGCGAAGTCCAGTCGAGGACATGTGACGAAAACAAAAGAAAACATAAGAAATAGCTCACCAAACGATACCTGAGAGGCACACATACTGCGTGTATACCGTGAGCTTCCATTTCTTCCTCGTGTAAGTAGAGAGAGATGAGAAAAAGGACGATACCTCACGGAACAAAAGGCTAGCTAAACTCTCAGATTGCTTCAGTCAACAACTGCGTACGACGACCAAATAAGCTAGCATTCAGCAATCAGATCCCAAAAGAATAAGATAGTAAAAGAATAGCAGATAGGTCAAAACTAAGGCATAAAACTTGGCTGGAACGTGGTTCAAGGAGGGTTGAGATTCCTTCACCGCAGAGTTCTTGGATTACAGAGACAATAATTTTTCATATCATCAGTTAATGAAAAAGGATCTTTAGTCAGTTTGTACTGAAGAACAGCACGGCATGGATATTAGGGTACCTCTGACAATACTGACAATGCATGATGTGCATATACTAGCACTACATAACGCAGGACTGAACAATATTCCTCCACATCAGCACGAATAGATTTGATTTGATCACGACTCATGAGATCAAAGGGGCCAATAACAAATCAATTAAAAAAACAAGCTTTGCGTCGACTCCAGCCTGGACATCCAAAAGTACTGTCAGCTCAAATAATTCAACGCAAACTCCACAATAATGTGCAAACAGGTGGACCAATAAAGAATATATCTTGCAAATGTAATGGAAGGGATGATGAATCTCAGGGAGAGAAAAAAAGATTGTGCGAGTAGCTAGAGAGGTGATGAGCTGATGGATGAACCAAAGCAAGATGGCAAAGGAGTGGAGAACATCTTGTCATCAGAACCGAATCGATGGCTGCTATGTGGCTATGAACTTGGCGCTAAATAAACAGGAGAATCCGTCCCCATCAAACTCCTTAAAGGAGACAACATCTGCCCCGCATGGCCCTTTTTCTAATCCGAGTTTATTAAGAAGGGGTTAGTGAGCAATCGGATTAGAAAAATAATGCATCACGCCTTGCATGCCCCCTAGTTTTAAATTTTATCTCAGTTTATCTGTTAAAGATCCATTGTGGCTAGGCAGACCATTCCCACGTCTGTAAATACTTTTCAATGCCACATATGCCTAGAGACTTCGAGCGTTTGACAACAAGACCTTTTTAAACACCATTCGATTCATGCTCCAATCAAGCTCTGAATCCGTTCAATTCAGGCGTCTGGGGTCACCTTCCTCAACTCTGGCAAGGCTCTATAGCAAGGTTAGGAGCTTCTTTAGATGTCCACGTATCCACCTCGATCTATATATGTTGAGTTGAATTGGTGTGGAATTTAGCTAAAGCGGTCTAAATTTTTATCAGGAGACGACCACCCGTAAAGGGCTTTAAGAAATTTCCTTATGTGCCAGTCTGTAAGCATTTCTGATTGCAGCCTTGCAGGCCTTAAACATGGAAGTATATATATATTATAAAGAAAAATCGGGTTGGTTTGTCCAGTAGAACTGTAGAAAGAGTGCACCATGCATGGAGGATATATATGGAGCCGATCCTGTAGCTTTGCTTTGCTACAGGAAACTCCGGCTGTCAGTGAGGCTGAAAGCCTGAAACCCTGATGATGGTTCTTGTTGTGCGCACGTGTGATGTTGTGTGACGCGACAAGGAGAGGTTGAGTGAGTGGAAAGTAAGGCATCTCCGCAAGGAAATGGTGGAGGCAAAATCGGATCCAATCTAGTAGTAGCAGCTGCGACGACTCCAGCTCCGACCTCCCAGCATCACCACCACTTGTGAAGCTCGCTAGATTTGAGCGTCGTCACCGTAGCTAGCTGCGGCCTAGCCTGTGCGTATAGCGGCTGCAGAATAACACTTGGGAGCACGTCAAGATCCCATTTCCTTCCACTCGACGAGCTCATACCTAATTGATCTGAACTCCAGTTGCCTCTCTCTCTTTTGCTTTCTTCCCAGCCAAACGACTTCCAATAGAGTATATGCCTGCTTTTCCTGGAAAGGAACTTCATACGCCTTGCCTTGTAGTTGCAGGCGTAAAAATATCTGACTGGTAATATAATATCCGCGAAGCTCATGGCCACGGATCGGCCAAGTAATCTCCCTGCATTTTCTTCAGTTCAAGCGCGCGCTAGTGAATCGATTCTTTGGCAGCCATATCAGTCACCACACATGTAAAAAGCCTGCACTAACGTTACATCACCAGACCATTTCTCTACACGCTTCGTTGGGCTTGTTGGTACACAACACAACTGATCTCTCTCTTTCTCATCTCATCGGGTTTCTTTGGAGATGGGATTTGTTTTTGGGGATAAAGAAGTACGTGATGGCACCAAAAAAAAAAGGAAGAAATTTGGGGTTGCGGCCAGGTTGTTATCGTTATCGACCTCTGGCTGACGTAGAGAGGGAGAGACACGCATTTGACTAGCGCTAAAACCTCCTCCGGTCGTCATAGACTTCATGATTGGATATGGGCATTAGCGTTAATAACTTCTTCTGTATATTATTTATATACATATACGAGTCAATTCAAAGATGCTTGGATGAGTATCATTGATCATTAATCCGTTGGGCATCTGTTTGATGCGTGGGAAGACTTGCTAAAAACCGTGTGAGGCTGTGAGGCGAAAGGTTCAGAGACGTTGGGACCTAGAATACATACAATACGTATCGAATACGCGGATACATACTTTCTCAAAAGAAAATCTACTAAAATAGTGTATCCAAGTATCCGTATCCGCGTATCCGACAAGTATCGGATACGGATACGTCACCACCTTGGAGTATCCGTGTAACATAGGTTGGGACAGCTTGTTTACCATTCAGAGATGGCCAAGCCCGTCGACCATTGTGTTGGGCCAAAGCCTTTTCTGCTCCTGAGACGGACTGGGTCAGAGTCAGTCCAAATCCTGTTCAGTGAAAACTAGATGGGCCTAGATGCAAACCCCACTGAGCCCAAATAGTGGGAGTCTAGTAGGATCCAGTCTAGTAGGACAGCAAGGCAGAGCCCATAACCGGCCCAGTTGGGCTCTTCCTTAAAAAAAAAACTCGGCTAGGCCATATTTCTTGTCGGAGGAGATTTGATTACGTGAGAGGGGCCGAAAGGGATTTGAGGCCATTTTTATCCTTTCGAATTGCTGCAGAAATCGACCGAGTCGAGGCAACTGCCTCAGGTTCTTGTTTGCAGTTAGCATCAGGTGCTGCTCCACAGAATGATGCCGGTTTTAATCGAGCAAGGCAACGAGGAGGAATGCGCGGCCATGGTACAGTAGACAGTACCCCGTTCCCTGACCAACTGATAGCTCCAACAGAAGGTGGAGAAGCTGGTGCTGAACCCACACAATTGTAATGGACAAACTGAACACGAAGGTCAAGATGAAACAAAGGAGAGGAAACTCTCCTAGATCAACAGTGCAGATTTGTACATATCGTCCATAATACGATAGCATACCCTGCACACATGTAATACTGCATCCACTGCGGCATCAATTTCACTATTCGTTTGAAGGTATCCGGTGTTTTTCTTCTAAGAAACAAATCAGCAAACAGTATTTTTCTGCCATGGCTTTTCACCCCAAAGGAACAGTGCTAACGAAATACTGATGTTTGGACCGATCACATAACCCAGCACGCGGAATCTCGTTTGTTTATAACATCAGTATTTCTGTAATCGAATAAGCCAATACTATCACGCTAATCTCGTTTGTTTATGTAGTTATTACAGAAAGGCGTGTATACTGCCGATCAGATCAGCGTCAGAGCGAGAGGGCGACGAGGATGGCCTGGCGGCAGCGTGCGCGCGCGGTCTCGACGCGCTCCTTGACGGTCTCCTCCTTGACGGCGGCCTTGACCATCTCCACGTCCATCTCCACGAGGCGGAGCACGCGGAAGAGCTCCGTGACGACGCGCTCTTCCACGCCGCCTTCGGCCACCAGGACCTCGGTCTCCTCGCGGGCGCGCTCCGTCACCACGCCGGCCACGGTGCCCAGCAGCTGCGCGGACCCGTACCGGCCGCGCGCCAGCAGGCCCTCCAGCTTCTCCAGGAAGTCGGCGACGGCCCACCCGCGGGGCTTCTCCAGCGGAAGCGCCTTGGTGCGCTTCCACCCGATCTCGTAGTTGGGCGGCTCCTCCTGCGTCAGCGCCGTCCGCGGCCGCCGGTCCGGGGAGATGGCGGACGGCAGCCGACGAGCCACCGCGAAGGAGGTGGTCACCGTCGCCGACACCGGGGTCTCCGAGTCGGGGATGCTGTTCGGGTTGCCGTTCGCCTCGTCCGGAGTGGGTTCTACTTGCTGTAGTGCTCGGCTGTTGGCCTCTTCCTGGCTGGGTTTCGGCGTCGAGGTGGCCGGTTTGGGCGCGGCAGTGCAGCGTACGGTGGTGGTGCTCGTGGTGGGAGCAGCGGGGAGGTGGGGTCTGCGGGCGGAGAGGAGGGGTTGGGGAGGGAGGAGTGGCCTGAGGAAGGAGGAGGCCGCCATGACGGATGACGGGATGATGAGTGGTCTGCTCGGACGACACGAGCGGATGAGGCTGTGCGATTTGGAGATAAGCTTACAAACAAATGGGCTGTGTCGCCGCGCGGAAAGAGACGTCCATAGCCTTTTTGCGTGCTGCTAGATATCTAACGCAGCCGCGTGACCGGATATTTCTATCTTGTCAGATATTACCTGTAATCGTTGTCTCAAATCAAACCATTTTGCCGGATCAAAGGGCTGTTATGTGTTATGAGATGAACTCCACGATCCGACGATCGGCAAGTACTGGTGGAGCCTAAATGACAAGAATCCATTGGGTAGCGACCTGGCGTGTAAAATGCTGACCCCGATCCGAAGAACAAGGGAGGTTTGGGCTTTTGGGACCTCTACTTGTGTTTAGGTCTTGTTTAGTTTCAAATTTTTTTATAAAATAAATACTATAGTATTTTTGTTTGTATTTGATAAATATTATCTAATCATAGATTAATTAGGTTTAAATGATTTGTTAGTTAAATTATGCAGTTAATTATTCTTTTTATCTATATTTAATGTTCCATGCATGTGCCGGAAGATTTAATGTGATGGAGAATCTGAAAAATTTTGCAAAAGGAACTAAACAAGGCCTTAATCTAGCTACGCGTGCAAGGCTGCAACACAAGCATGGAGGCTCCTAGTTTTTTCAGATACTCTTGTGTGGTCAAGTGCTTAATGTTATCCCAATGGTACCATCGTACAGTGTGTGCCACATGACAGGATCTCATATACTTGGAGGAGCTCTTTTTTTTTCGTGTGTGACAACACGGAGGAGCATATTGAAAGGGGTGGAATTGCTAAAAGAGGGATCATACGGCGAATAGGCAATGGTGAACCGGTGAATATCTGGACAGGCCCCATGGCCATGGATTGGTACTACAAACAACCCGTAACGAGGGGCAACGATGTTGACAAGGGTGGCAGACTTAATGGACCCTGGTTCAGGATTATGTGTGGGATACCTTTGTATCTAAAAGTTTCAATTTCTATAGTTATTTAAAGTTAAATTTTTAAACTTTAATCAAAATTCTAAAAAAATACTAAAATTTATGATACCAAATTAGTACAATTAGATTTATCATAAAATATATTTTTATAAGATACTATTTTTATGTCATAAAAAGTTTGACTGACACGGATTCTAGGAATTGAAGCATTCAGTGACAGAGAGAGTAAGAGTTTAATGCTGAGGTGATTCTCATATGGAGAGTAGTTGATAAAACGGGGTTGTTCTTAGCATATAAATTGGCGGGACAAAGAAGAGAAAATGAGTTTGGAAAAAATGTTGCAAGTTCTCAGTGTGTCCCAAATGGGGACTCCTTGTTCAGGTGCGATATATTTGGAGCATTGAGGTCCCAAAACAAGGTGAAAATGTTTATGTGGCGCTTAGTATATAAGAGACAAGCAGTCTTTTAGACCTTCTTTTTTTTCAAATGTAAAAAACTAAAGAAGTGTCGGAGAAGTCTAAACCTTGAGAGAACCTGAGCAAGGCCTGACCTAGTGCTAGGAAAGGGAGGGGCATGAGCCCCTCCCCCTCCTTCCTATTGTCATCGAGGCCATGGAACCCCTCTCACGCAACCTTAGAAATGGAGCCTCTCTAAGCTACCTTTAGAAATTCAGTCATAGAAGTTGTTGACGACCAAGAATGATCGAAGGACATTCCAACAATGATAAGAAAGTAGAAAGGAATTATAAGGCCCTATTTAGCTGGGCTTGTAGCTGTGGCTTTTGCCCCCAAAAGCCAAAAGCTCAACCAAAGGGCTCAAAAGCTACCGCCACTTTAGGTCAAAACCAACTTTTGCCTTAGTACAAAAATGAAAGTAACTCTCCCGTTGTTTTCACCTGCTTTTAGGGTAAAAAAATTATCCATGTCCCACTGGTTACAATCATATCGGTTTGTTTTTCTTCGGTTCTATTCGCGTTCTTTTCGATCCTTCGCCATGGAAATGAAAGGCTGCGAGCCTAAGCTTCGTCGCCGCCACGTACGACGAACCCTAGCTAGCGAGACCCCGACTGTCACACCTTACCCCATGGGAGGAAGAAAGACGAGGCCTGGATGTCATGGCCCTAATCAATGGAAGGAGGAAGAGTTGCGGGAGGAAGACCTAGGCACGACTCCTCAGGCCAACAAGCCTGACCACCATCACGCCCTGGCCGACAAGGCTCCGGCCGCCACGCCCCTGCCACGCGGGTGGAAGGAGAGTTGTGGAGGCCAGACTGTGTCTCCTTCACAACTCCAGTAGAAGGATGAACAAGGGGTTAACGAGCGGGGTCCACTCGTCAGTGAGAGATGGAGGGAGTTGAGTGGGGAGGGCTATGGATGACATGTGGATCTACTTAACAATTTTCTTAAAAGCCACAATTGCTCAGCCAAATGGGCTTTTGGCTCTCACACAGCCCACATCTCACAGCTGCTTTTTCAAAAGTCATAGCTTAGTGTTGCTTTTCTAAAAGCCACACCTCAACCAAACAGGGCCTAAAACATGTCTTTGGATCATCACATTGAGCTTCTAGGGGCAAGAGAAGGAAAAATAGGTGTCCAACTCTGTCAAACTACCCTGGTCAGTCTCCCTAACCAGCTAGGTCGGCTTCCTACGCCGCCTACATGCCCTGCTAGGCCTCCCGCATCGTCCATGACAAAATTGACATGGCCAATTTAGGACCTGGCCTAGGCGACTACCATGTGATGCCTTTGCCAGACTCGCTCCCCTATGCTAGCTACTACCTAGGCCGACTAGGCCTTGACGAACCATCCTAGCTGATTTTGGACCTAGCTAGGCTAGTCCTTGTTGTAGTCCGAACCGATTTGCTTGTTAATCGGTTTTTGGACCTATTTTAGTACAGAAAACACGAACATGGTTTGGACTTGTTTTCTAGTATATATGTCATAGGATCACGACCGATGAAGTATCCAATACTCAATCGTCTTTTTTACATCTATTACCCAACTTTTGCTCTTGTTGTGACATTACGGCTATTCGTTGCATCTCTTCGCGAGATTCATTGGTGTCTGAGGTGGCCTAGCTGATATCCTAGAACAACCCTAGGTGTGTTCCTCCTTGGTGGCTCTTCTCGGGAGGTGTTCCCGGGTTTTGGTTGTGAAGGACGAACTCTAAATTGGCCTACTCTATCTCTAAATCGGTTTAGCTGATCTTAGAGTTGCTTGTTGCGTGTGATGAGTTGTTTGCAACCTTGAACTTTGCTAGCTGTTGCTGGTGTGTGATGCAGATCTCAATACGACGTCAATAAGTTTTGGACGTACACACAAGACAATGAGAATTCACTAAATTAGGGCAGCAAAAGATTGGGCCAAATCATTGCAATTGAATTGGATAAAAGAAAGCCCATTTGAAGTAACAAAGTTGTCTTCTCTAGGCATGTTACCCTCTTCGTTGCTTTTCATTGTGGCACTCCTTGCAATACCGCACGCACGCGCCGAGCTGCCGGTAACACCATACACACATGACACATGTCGCACCGCCCCTCCCCAACCCTATGGTAAAACCATACTCACGTCAAAAAATTTGAATGTAGCTTAACTTACTTGTATTTCGCAAATGTCATTATTCATAAACCTTATAGAATAATCTGTTCGTGCGCACTTCTGCAGTTCTTCTACTTGCTTGTTCTGTGAAATCGAATCAAAATCAATTGACGATGTTATAATAGTTATTTTGAAATGAAGATTTATGCATGAATTAAACAAGACTACAATGGCTAAAAGTTGGAAACAACTCCAGCTGTCCAAGATGAAGCTACGATCTTACTCCATGAAATCGTACCTCTTGTGACATGCTACTCGTCAAAATACCAACGAAACTGATCCGTTCTACACACTTTGGTAACTTTCAATTCAAGCATTTAATAATGTTTCCAGTGCTCCTAAGGTGGTGTTTGGTTGGAGGGACTAAAATTTTACATATACATTTGTAACTATATCAATTAATATCCAATAATAAACTAATTAGACTTAAAAATCGTCTCATAAATTATTCTCTAACTATGTTTTTAGTTTCGTATAAATAGTCTATATTTAGTACTTAATATATATGTCCAAGCATTTAATATTATAGGGACTAAAGTTTATAAGAGAGTATAAAATGTGGCATATATACATATGGATAGTCGTTGTTCCAGTAGAAAACCGTATACATGGTATATGCATCTAGATGTTGGCGCCACACTTTGAACTTAAACCTCCTCCTATTTAATCCTTGATTGATTCACTAAAACATAGAGGTTGCGGCAAAACCCAGCTTCCCCTCTGTATTGGTTTCGTCCCACTGCCCCCTCAACCAACCATACGGGTCGGACGATCCACAACGGGCCGCGCAAACCGAGTTTGGAATTGTGCTCCCTTCCCGTGTCATGAACGACCGGGAACTCGAGTCGGTTTCGGCCTTCGCACACCCGCCATCATATATATGCCGCTCCATATAAGACGCCGACACGGCGGCGAAGCTATCCTCAGATCGACCCCATTTTACTGTAGACTCCCAATTTTCGTCCGATTCGATTACCCCCCCTATATCTATATGCTTTACCGTGTTCCTCGGCTCACACTGTAGTATATGCTCGCATTCTCCGTTGGGCCATGGTCGCGACCCGTTCCAAGACAGCGCCAGGCCCACAACCACCCTCACGGCCGCGGGCCGACTTGGCGGCCCACCCGTCCGAGGAAGAGCTCGTCACATCCTTCCTCCGCCCCCGCGTCGTCTCTGGCCACGGCGACAGAGACAGCAGGCCGTGCAGCGCGTCGTTCATCCATGACGCGGACGTCTACGCCGCCGGCCCCCGCGAGCTCACGGGCGGCCACGCTCCGGCGGTCGCGAGCAACGGCGACAGCGCGTGGTACTTCTTCTCCGCCGTGAGGGCCAAGACCCGAGACGGGCAGCGCAAGGCGCGCACGGTGGACACAGGGGAAGGGTGCTGGCACTCGGAGGCCGGCGCCAAGCCCGTGCTGGAGGGCGACGGACACGGACGGGTCCTAGTAGGGCACCGCCAGGGGTTCTCGTTCGTGACGAAGGTGGACGGGCGGCGCGTCCGGTCGGGGTGGCTGATGGTGGAGCTCAGCCTCGACGGCGCCGACGCCGACGACGTGGTCCTCTGCAAGATCTACTTCAGCCCGCGCGCGCGCGCCTCGGCGTCGGCGTCGGCGTCGGCGTCAGCGGCGTCGGCCGGGCGCAAGAGGAAGGCCGCCGCTGCCGCGGACGACAAGAACCCGGCTAATTCGGCGCGCCAGCGACGCCGCGGCCCAGGCACGCCCACACCCAATGCCGACGAGAAAGACAGCACCCAGAGCCGCGGGCTCGCTGATGAGGACTCTCCTGCGACCGACGACCCCGGCGCGCTCTGGACGGACGACTCGTTTTTCTCCTGGTGGATGAGGAATAAGGATCGGTTCATGGAGGAGTACAGCATCGTGGACCGGACAGACGAGGAGATCCAGAAAACCTACGGGCTCGATGAGTACCTGCGGCTGCTGAAACACCATTACACTGACTTTGGCTGCGGCCATTCTCCGGTCCTCAACTCCTGAGGTCGTGGCATTAGTAGTTATACTAGGCAAAAGGCAGCAATGCAATACAAATTTGCCTTGCAAAGTACAATGATTATGAAATCACACAATCATGGATTATACTTTGCTCTTGTAATTTGAGGATATTCTAGAATCCACTCCTGCCATATAATTTGTTCTATTGTGTAATGGGCTTGGACCTGAATGAATGAAAAGAAAAAAAAAAGGAAAAGGAATAGAACAATCCAATGGGCTTCAATCAGAGGTGTCTGAGCAACATACAGTACAGTGGGCTTCAATCAAGTGTCTGAGGAAACACTGAGTCCAGTGGGCCTCCGTTCGAGCCCGGGTCGGTCGCCCCAACTCCGAGTCCGATTCCGGCCGGAACCGACTCTGCCTTTCCGTGTCTCGTACGCCTTCTCTTGTTCGACTTCGAGTCGAACTCGAAGTCGGAGTCCGACTCGAACAGGGGATCGGCAAAAGGCAACCGCGTGAATCGATGGCGGCCATATAAAGCGGCGGTTCCCCGTGCCCGATGCCTCAGCCCGGTTCCATTCCATCTCAAATTCCGAGTCGTCTCGTCCCCTTCCCCCTCCCCCTCCCCCTCCCCTCGCCCTCCAACCCCGCCGCCACCGCCACCGCCACCGCGCCGCACCCTCGCCATGATGCTACGCTCTCCGTCGGCGGCGTTCCAGTCCCACCCCAGCGATCTGGAGCTCGTCGACTCCTACCTCCGCACCTGGGTCGAGACGGGCGCCAAGACCGGCGCGTTCATCCACGACGCCGACGTGTACGCCGCCGACCCCGCCGACCTCACACGGCAGTTTCCGCCGGCGGTGGCCTGCGACGGTGAGCGGGCGTGGTACTTCTACACGCCGCTGCGCCACAAGAGCCTCCACGGGAAGCGGAAGACGCGCACCGTGGCCACCGGCAGCGGGTGCTGGCACAACGAGGCGAAATCGAAGCCCGTGTACATGGTCACCAACGGCAACCAGCACCAGATTGGGCACCGCCAGAGCTTCTCCTTCGTCAAGAAGGACACCGGCGTGCGGGTCCGCACGGGGTGGCTCATGATAGAGCTCCGCCTCCTCAAAGACGGCGAGAAACCGGAGGCGGAGGATAGCGCCCTCGGAAATCGCGTCCTGTGCAAGGTGTACCGCAGCCCGCGCAACCCAGAGCCAAGCGGCAGCGGGGCCACGGCTTCGGCTTCGGCGGCGGCGGCGGCGGCGCCCGGGCACAAGGCGGAGGCCGACGACGACGACGACGAATCTAGCGACGCCACGTTGGATGACAACGACTACTACTACGACGACGACAGCTCCAACGCGTCGCTAGACGCGGCGTCTGGACCCAAGAAGAGGAGAGCCGACGACGTGGAATCCAGCGAAGGGACGGTGGCGGCGCCGAGTCGCCATAGCAAAGCGAACGACGAGATCTCCGGCGGGGCCGCGGCGGCGCCCGGACGCAAGGAGAAGGAGGAGATCAACGAGGACTCCGTCGAGACGTCCGCGGCGGCGCCTCCACGCAAGAGGAAGGCCTTGGACGACGAGAGCTCCGACGCGGCGCGGGCGCGCAAGAAAAAGGCCGACGGCAGCAGCTCCCCTGGCGCTGCTCCAGTTTCTGCGACGGAAATGCAGTGCCCTCAGTGCGGCACCCATCTGGTGGTCACTCTGAAAAAGGCCGAGTCCAAATCGGAGACCGCGATCGCCAAGGACGAGTCGGCGTCCGGTACTCCGCCGCGAGGCCAGACGCGTGGTTCTTCACAGAAGAATGTTCGGTTCCTTCAGTTCCTGTGAGTTCCAGGGCTTCTCCCCCGACAAATCCTGGAAACAGAGCCATGGATTTGGAGTAATCTGATGGCAGGGGTAAAGAACTCATTTCTTGTGTATTTGTCGGAAGAAGGCATTACGAGGTTTGGGGGTTAATAATTAGGGTAGTTTCGTGGTTTAGTTTAGGAGTGGTTCTCTCTTCATCTTTGAAAAGGAATGCAGGAAGCAGAGTGTGATACTGCTTGCTACCTGACCGGACCTTCGTCAGAATATAGTGCACCAAATGTTCAGAGCAACGATTCTACACGATCTGAACGATCCCATTGCGGACATGTAGAAATGCACGTCTCAGAAACCCATGAAACGACGCTGAAACTTGAAAATTCCGAGATGCTTGCTTCAGCCTTCAAAACAGTTCCGTATTTGTGAAGTACCGTGTTGTTCATTGCAACTCTTGAGAAGAGAACGCCTGAAGCATCAATGTACCATAAGCAGTCAATACTAGAGATTTATGATCCATCCCTTAAAACATTTTTTGGTTTGCGAGAACAACGTACCATAAAGCTTTTCTCGTTCCTATCATGAGATGCCGCACAACAATAAAACACAACTAACATATGCTGATCATGAGTTAATTAGGCTTCATCACGCGTAGTTTCATAATTGACTCATATTTAGTCCTGATTCCAAACAACCGATCTGACTCGAGCTAAACTTTATATGGAGGATTATGCATCCTTAGTTCAATTCGCAAATGCAGCAGAAATTAATGTTCACAAATCTTCATATATTTTCCCCCAATTTCTTTCTATTAAACGCAAACAGAAACTAAAGTTCAAGACGCCCGTGGTGACTTCGTGAATCTGGTGATCTGTCGGCTCAGTCCTTGAGAGGTATTCATATGGATAGTATTTATGTACGTGTGTACATAGGGGTAAGTGTACGTGCGTTATGAGTATCTGCATTGTGTAATTCTGAAAAAAAAAGACTTGCTTGGAACGCTGGCATTTCACATGAATCATGTGCTAATTTCACATGAAACAATCCAATTTCATAGAAAAACACATGAACTGGAAAATTTTTCATGCATCCATATAGGTCCTAATAATAATAATAAACAATGAAAGAGAAATTAATTTACAAACAAGTGGAACTACAGAAACCAACGAGTGGACCGTCCGGCTGGCTGTATAAACCGCCGCCGCGCCTCGCCTCGCCTCGCCTCCTCGTGATCGCAACTCACAACGGTTCCCAAAAGGCCGAAACCATTCCATCTTCGCCACGGCTGGCAGCCCGCCCAATCTACCGCCTCCTACCTTCGCCGTCGGTTCCTCCTGGCCCAAGCCGCCTCCTGCGACCTTCACCGGCCGCCCCACTTACGAGGAGCTCATCGACTCGTACCTACGCCACCGAATTCTTGGAGGGGGCCTGCGGACGATGCGGAGAGGACGTGGTACTTCTTCACCACGCTGCGCCCCAAGGCCCCCTCCAAGAAGCACAAGCGCAAAGTGGACAAGCGCAAGAAGCGCACAGTGGACACCGGGAGGGAAGGAAGATCCAACCACGAGGCCGTGACCGCCGTGTTCTCCGACCGCGGCGGCCGCCGGCAGCGGATAGGGCAGCATCGGCCTTTTGCCTTGGAGAAGTGGACGGCAATCATGTGCGTTCGACATGGCGCATGGTGGGAGCTCAGCCTCGACTCCGATGAAGGCGGCCAAGAAGCGGGCTCCTCGGACCTTCTTGTCATGTGCAAGGTGTAAAGCAAGCCGAATGCCGACGTGGACGACGAGAGTTCTATGGCGGTAGCGGAAGAGGACGCCGAGGGCCCCGCTGCGTCTGCAGCGGTGACGCCTCGACGCGAGGGGGCGGACGAGGAGATTGGTGCGGACACGGCGGCGGGGCCTGGGCGTAAGAGGTAGGCGGGCGACAAGGACTCTGGTGCAGAGACGGTGGCGTCATCGCACGGACGCTAGAAGAAGGCCGACGGCGAGAGCGCTGATGCGGCGACGACCGGGGAAATCTTCGTCGACAGCAACGACCCTCTTGATGCTGCGGAGAAAGCAGAACAGAAGGAGTCGAACGTTCCCAGGGACAGCTGATTCTACCATTTCTTCGCATCTTCGGTGACAGCAGTGCCCCTCTTGATGCTCTGGACGAAGCAGAATTGGAGATCCGGGGACCCCCCCCCCCCCCCCCCATCTCAGAACCCAAAGAAACAGTGACTGGTGAGCCATAACAAACCCCAGACGCTGTTAGTGCTAGTGTTAATGCGGTAGGAAGCTGAGTGCTGCACCAATTTCTCCTGTAAAAGAACACAATTACGAGGTTACAATTGAACAATTAGGACAGATTTCTTGACATCACGAACCATCAGTTCTTGTGGCATGATGGATGATTTCAAAGTAGAATAACAGGGAATGCTGGAAAGCAATGATCCAATCAAACATAGGAAGCAGAGAGCTCCCTGATTTGGTCTTTAAAGGGCACAAGAACAGCAACCTACGATTGCATCTGATGATCACATCACAGGCATACAAATGCACATGTCTCAAGAAAACTACACTAAACATTTGACGAGTTTTGATAATTCCCAGCAATTATTTCAGCCTTCAACATAGTCTCCCAGCAGACAAACACTATGCTTATTTGTTCTGACCTGTCTGCTCTATGGTTCTTGGAGCTGCAGGAAAATGGACATATATAGTTCATAATCATGCAAGAAATATTTTAGCTAAAATGAAACAATGCACCAAATTTCAGAATGAAGGACCGAATGCGATAAGATAGTCAGTGGTCTTAATTGCAGACAAGAAGAAAAGGCACCTTCCGAACTGAAGTTTCATATTCAGGCACCAAAACAGCATCTGTTTCTTCCAATTAATATTTAATCATCTTATTATTCCCTTGAGTTTGTGCTCTGCTATCAGTCAAGAGAAGTGATCTGCATACAAGCTACAATCCGTTGGCGGCCAGGATACAGTTGCAGCTAATACTTGAATACTTTGGCCTAAAATATTTACAAAGGGCTGGCAAGACAACCTCATGCAAAAATGAGAAATATAGCCACTAAAGTTAACTGCAAATATTAGTGGTTGGGAATTAATAAATTCACCCTGCGAGGTTCTTCACAGAAGAATGTTCGGTTGCAGCAGTTCCTGTGAGATCCAGGGCTCCTCTCCCGACAAATCCTGAAATCAGAGCCATGGATGGGTACTGTTGAGTAATCTGAATACAGAACCCATTTCTCGAACGCTTTACGAGGTCCAGGGTTAATAATTAGCGTAGTTTCGTGAGGGCACTACTAGTTGTAAGTTTGTAACTGTAGGATGATGGTTTAGTTTAGGAAGGGTTTTTTTTTAACCTACAGCTCTTTGAAAGGGAATGCAGGAAGCAGAGTGTGATACAGCTACCTGACCGGAACTTCACAGGGCAAAGATGATGCAGCAGACAAATATAGTGCACCAAATGTTCAGAGCGAATTCAACGCACGATTCTACGATCTGAACGATCCGGACAGAGTAGGAATGCACGTCTCAGAAACTCATGAAACCACACTGATAAACTTGAAAATTTCGAGATGCTTGCTTCAAAACAGTTCCGTATTTGGGAAGATTTGCATTTCTGCTGTATTGTTCTTTGCAACTCTTGAGAAGAGAACGCCTGAAGCATCAATGTACCATACGCAATCAATACAGAGATTTATGATCCATTCCTTGAAACTTTTTTTTGTTTGCGAGGACAATGTACTTTGGCTTAAGGGATGTAGCATAAGCAGTCAGCGCCGTTACCTTGTTCGTTTAGGTTTATCAGCCTAATCTGTCAGTCATTCAACAGTGTTTTTCTCTCACAATAAATCAGCCAACAATATTTTGTGCCACGGCTTTGCCCGTTCTCGTACCTGCTTCCCAAGGAAAAGATGCAGCACGACGATAAAACTCACCCAACATTCAGAAATTACTTTGGCTTAGTTAATCAAAAAATACAGCATAAATTAATGTTCACAAATCTCCATCTGTTTTTTTTCCCTCAATTTCTTTCCATTAAACGTGAACAGAAACTAAAGTTCAGATTATCAGATACTCCCTTTATCCTAAATTATCAGTAATTCTAAGAATCTTGAAAATTCAAAATATGTCAAATTTGACCAAAATTATAGAAAAAATTATAAAGTTGCGGCATCAAGCTCATAGATATATTATAAAAATATAATTAATGAATAATCTAATGATACTTAGTTCATATCATAAATTTTATTATCCTATCATATAAATTTGGTCAAACTTGAGATGTTTTAATCCTCCAAGATTTTTGGATACAATTTAGATGGAGGGAAAATCTTTGTTCTTATTAATAAGAAATAAATGAACGAGAAATTATTTTACAAAGAACTAGAACTACACAAACCGACGTGTGGGCCGTTCCGCAGGCTATATAAACCGCCGCCGCGCCTAAAAACCGCGCCTCCTCTACTCGTGATCGAAACTCTCAACGGCTCCCGAAACCATTCCATCTTCCATCTTCGCCATGGCTGGCAGCCCGCCCAAGCCACCGCCTCCGATCTTCGCCGCCGGCTCCTCCTCGCCCAAGCCGCCGCCTCCAACCTTCGACAGCCACCCCTCTTACGTGGAGCTCATGAACTCCTACCTGCGCCCCCGGGTCGTCTCCGGCACCAAGGTGGACTTCATCCACGAGACCGACCTCTACGGCGCTGACCCCAACCAGCTCACCGGAAATCTCTTGCCGGCTACTGCGAAGAGTGGGGAGGAGGCGTAGTACTTCTTCACGAACCTGCGCCCCAAGGGCTCCACCAAGACCCAAATGAAGCGCGACGTGGACACCGGAAGGAAGGGAGGCTGGCCCGGCGTCGGGAGCCCGAACGACGTGCTCTCCAACGGCCAGCGGATCGGGCAGCGTCGGTACTTCGCCTTCCACGAGAAGGCGGGGGGCGACCTTGTGAAATCGGCATGGCGCATGAGGGAGCTCCGCCTCGACACCAATGAAGGAGGCCAAGAAGAGGGCTCCTCGGACCTTCTTGCCTTGTGCAAGGTGTACCACTTCCCGAATGCCGAGGCCGGGAACGAGAGTTCTATGGCGGTGGCGAAAGCGGACGCCGAGGCCCCCGCTGCGTCTGCGGTGGTGGCGCCTGGACCCAATGGGAGACGACGGCGGCGGGGCCAGGGCGTAAGAGGAAGGCGGGCGACACGGACTCTGGTACGGAGACGGTGGCGTCGTCGCCCGCACGCCAGAAGAAGGCCGACGGCGAGGGCGCTGATGCGGCCACGACCGGGGAGAAACAGTGACTGGTGAGCCATGACAAACCCCAAAGGCATACTCCTGTTCTCTGTAAAATGCGCTGTTTAGTACTAGTGCTAATGTGGTAGGAAGCTGATTGCAGCACCAATTTCTGCTGTCAAAGAACACAATTACAGGGTTACAATTGAACAATTAGGACAGATTTCTTGACATCACGAACCATCAGTTCTTATGGCATGATGGATGAGATTTCAGAGTAGGTTAATAGGGAATGCTGGAAAGCAATCACGCAGGAAGCAGAGAGCTCCCTGATTTGGCCTTTAAACGGCACAAGAACAGCAACCTACGATTGCACGATCTGACAGATCACATCACAGACATACAAATGCACATGTCTCAAGAACACGTGAAAACTACACTAAACATTTTTGACGAGTTTTGATAATTCCCAGCAACTATTTCAGCCTTCAACATAGACACACAGTCTCCCAGCTAGCTCATATGTCTTCCGTGGATGCAGACAAGCTTATTTGTTCTGACCTGTCTGCTCTATGGTTCTTGGAGCTGCAGGCAAATGGACATAGTTCAGAATCATACAAGAAACATTGTAGCTAAATAAAACAGTGCACCAAATTTCAGAATGAAGGACCTGCGATAGTTAGTGGTCTTAGTTGCAGACAATAGGAAAAGGCACCTCCCAAACTGAAGTTTCAGATTCAGGCACCAAAACATTTGTTCCAATTAATATTTAATCATCTCATTATTCCCTTAGGTGTGTGCTCTGTTATCAGCCATGAGAAATGATCTATGCATATAAGCTACAATCCATTGGCGGCCAGGATACAGTTGCAGCTAATACTGGAATACTTTGGCATAACTTATTTTCAAAGGCTGGCAAGACTACCTCATGCAAAAATGAGAAATATAGCCACTGCATTACTAGAAGTTAATTGCAAATGTTAGTGTTTGGGGTTTAACAAGTTCATCCGGCAAGGCTGTAACATATGCACATAATACATGCAGCATTTCTAGATCTATTGTTGTTACACATTATACATACCTATTCCAACAGCATCAGAGCCCCTCATGATTTTGAGCTTCCGACAGATAGAGGTAAAATAACTGGAAAGGAACAAATAAGGTCAGAACTTGCATCTTGAGTGATATCTTGTACAGATATGAAGCTTATACTACAGATATGAAACTTATACAGGGTTATCAGTTTACCAAATTATAGAACAAATTTGTTCAATACCTACACGACAAGTACATTTTACATTTTTCTTTTCATCCTTCTGTTATTTGCATGTCACCGCAGCTGGTTGAGGAAAAATTAACACTACTGAGACAGTGAGCTACTGATGGTATGATGTAATGCATTCACAAGGGGAGAAATAATGTGAATGGTATTATTTCCATAGTCATATAGTATGTTCCTTCTTAATAATTGCCAATAAAATGAGCAACAGATGAACCAAACTTACCCAACTATAGTCTTTGCTAGCACCACTGAAAGTAATATATGACAATGTAAGAGCATCTCCAATAGCCTTTCGAAATCTCACTCTCTAAATCATCATTTGGAGAGCCATTTGCATAAAAATCGCTTTCTATATTTTTTACTTTCCAACAGTTTTGCTAAATCTCATGCGTACTCTAGAGAGTCATTCTCGTCTTCTATATTTGGCTAGCGAAAAACCCGGAATAGACAATGGCTATATTTGGATGACCATTTAGAGAAGCTGTTGGAGGATAGTTTTTCACCAAAATTGCTATTCCTAGCATTTAGGAAGAATATACAAAGTCTCTTGGAGATGCTCTAAGGTACTTACTCCCAGGGAAGATCACCAACAAGCATCCAGTCTGCATCCTTATCCTCATATGTAAGGACATACTCCTGGTCTTTGAGGGCATCCACCTTTGAGCCATTAGTCAGCCTGTCTTTGCTCGATGATTTATGCAGACCACTTTGACCTTTAAAATCACAGGCTAAGTAAATATCCTTGTGAAAAAAAAAAAGACATTCTATGCAAAAACTGTTCAGTGATTTGTATGGTATTTACTTTCGGTTCACACATTAATCGTTACTTGTTAGGCCATGAAAATGTACGCACGTGTCCCAATTATTCGTCCATTAGCAAAGCTACATGGAACTCTGATGAAAATTGAGCAGTGGAGCCAAGGCCGATGGCACTTAGATCGTGGCATGATAAGCATAAATTTCTCCCTGTGCACACAAAATGACTGTAATTGTGCTTGGTGCTTGTTTAGGATCAAATATGCATAACACATCCCTGTATGAGTGCTATCTTAATGGAAGCCTTATGAACCTTTGCTTCAAGAAAGCAACTTTTATTCGACAATAACTACTCAAGCTCCTCCTACTCCTTTGGAGTAAATCTAGGAGTACATCAACAAAGGACTTATAGCAACGGATCCAATCAATAAGCTTCCAAAACTGGCAGTGAAGGGCGCAGTGCTTTGTGAAATTACAAGAGGAAGGGGAACGCATGAAACAGAAGCATAGAACCGAACACCACTCAACTCACCAGTGATGAAGCAGCTGAACATCTTCTCAAGCGCCATGGAGAGGTCCTCGTAGCTGGAGTACATCTTGATGTCCACCTTCCTGAGGTAGGGCGCGCCATCCATGCTGACCTTGACGTACATAGGCCCGCCGCCTCCAGACGCGGCCTCCTCCGCGGGCGCCTTGCTCTTGGAGGCGCTGGCGGCGAGGGTGTTCTTCCGGTAGTTCCGCACGGGCGGCCATCCCACCACCTGCGCTCTGCACGGATCGACAGACAGCACCGCATCGGTCAGCCCCGGCGGCGTTCAAGACAGTAACGCCTGCGACGAATCGAAGCGGGGCCTTACTTGGCGGCCGGCGGCGCGGCGGGGGAAGCCTGCTGGTGCTGCTTGTCGTCGCTAGCCTTGGCAGCGCCGCCGGGGCGCTGGGCGGGGTCCGGGAAGGCGCGCTTGGCGGAGACGCCAGCGGATGCGGCGGCCGCCTTGGGGGCAGCCGGCAGCGGGCCGAGGGAGAGCGCGGCGGCGACGTCGTCCTCGCAGCAGTCCCGGTCGCCGCGGTCGGGGGACTCGGAGCCCGGCAGGCCGAGGCGGAGGGTGAGGCGGGGCGCCGGCGAGGACGAGGAGGACGAGGAGGAGGTCGGCGTCGGCGGCGCGGCGGCGGCGGAGAGGCCGATGTAGTCGTGGGGCTCGAGGGGCGGCGACATTGGGGGCTGGGGCGGGTGGGCAAGAGAAGAGACAGGGGGAGCTGGGGCCTGGTTGGGGATAGAGAGTCTAGAGAGAGGGGAGGAGGTGGGGGGAGGAGGGGGGAGCGACGACTTGCTGAAGTGGTGGTGGTGGTGGTGGTGGTAATAAAAGTGGCCGACCGGGAGGATTTTTAACGAATTTCTCTCGCCTTTTTTTTTCTTTTTCCGGCGGGGGCCTTGTCCGCTTGTCGTCTTGTCGCGCGGTGTTTTGTGGGTCGCTGCTGCCGCTGGTGGGGGTCTGTAGTCTCGATGTGTGGGTGGGAGTCTGCTCTGTGGGGTCGGCTTGGGCAGCGTCCTCACCAGGTCACAGGTGGACGACGCCGAGTCAGCTCTCAGCTGTAGCTGTAGTAATATAAAAACGGATTTCATCGATATTATATTTGTTTACATATTTCTAGTCGGATTCGAATTCAAATACGGATAATATCAACTATGTCGGATAAGATAGAATTAGATGTCGGCATCATAAATATACGATTAAAGTATTCGAATACGGATACGGTATCGGATGTTGAATATTCGAACTCGAATACGTACAAATCTAAACTCCTATAAACGAATTCGGTCTTAAATACGGTCGGACCGGACCGCTCGGCTACTGCTAGTGCTAGCCAATAGCCAGGTCGGCGATCATGCTAGTTTTGGGAAGTGCACGTCCTGTTTCTAGGCCTTGTTTAGTTCCCAAAAAATTTTGCAAAATTTTTCACATTCCCCGTCACATCAAATCTTTAGACGCATGCATGAAGTATTAAACATAAACGAAAATAAAAACTAATTGCACAGTTTGGTCCGAATTGACGAGACGAATCTTTTAAGCCTAGTTAGTCTATAATTGGACAATATTTGTCAAATACAAACGAAATTGCTACAGTGTCGATTTTCCAAAATTTTTCGGAACTAAACAAGGCCCTAATAGCAATTGCGCTTCCACGGAACTCCATGCAAAAACTTCGCACCCGAGCAATCACATCCGCGGGACAAATTGGCCGTCCGCGAGCTAATCACATCGTATTTAGGTCCTATTTAGATTAGAGATGAAAACTTTTTGGGTGTCACATCGGATATGTCGGAAAGATGTCGGGAGAGGTTTTTAGATACTAATAAAAAAACAAATTACATAGCTCGTCAGGAAATTGCAAGACAAATCTATGAAGCATAATTAATCTGTCATTAACACATATGGGTTACTGTAGCATTTAAGGCTAATCATGGAGTAATTAGGCTTAAATGATTCGTCTCGCGATTTTAAACCAAACTGTGTAATTAGTTTATTTTTTTATGTATATTTAATGTTCTATGCATATGTCTAAAGATTCGATGAGATGTATGAAAAAATTTTGGGTACGAAACTAAACAGGGCCTTAACTACCTTTTCCAGCTACGAGAAGCTGGCATGGCATCCATGAACATTGACCAGCAAATACGACGGCTAGTGTAATACTACGTACGGTATTGTTGGAGAAAACAGCTAGGGAGAACGTAAAATGGAAAAGGCCGCCTGGGACTACTACTACATCCAGAGCTGAGGACGTAAGGCTGTCTCCAACGGGAGACTAATTTGTGAAGTTAAATCTAAAATGGGTCTTCAACATAATACCTATAACCTCTAACAGAGTACCCATACAGAAGATCCATTTTGGATATCAGAAGAGGCATAATCTAAATTTGGGTATCCTCTCTCCTCGAGACCCATTTGCAGAGAGTGTTGTCTTTTAGATCTTATTGTTGGAGAAGACTAAAAATAGATATTTAACCTTTTACCTGTAGCGCTACCCAAAGGACAAATAAGTCTTGTATTTTGGGTGATGATGGTTGGAGATAGTCAAACGTGGGAGTTTGGCTTTAAGTAGGCAAGCTAATAACGCGGTAGCCCAAATGCTAGTTACTGTTTTTACCACTCAAGTTGTATTCTTCGGTTCTGCAGTTTTGGCGCATGTGCGGCATACCTAATTTTTTTTAATAAAGGACAGCTTCAGTCATTCTGTTACGAGGATTACATCAGACCAAATTATTATAAAACTGATCTTTTTTTGAGACTGAAACATGCATAAGTCCTGTGCACGACGTTTCCGGGTACAAGTACAGCAAATACTGTACGTTACTTGGTTTCCCTGTCCGATGGCTAACTCCTGGTAGCAACATGGAGTCGCGATTAGGTGGTGATGAAGAAAAGAGTTGGTGCAGGTTGTTGGGGTGTTTGGACTTTGGTGTGGCGCGTCTCCGGCGTTTTTCTCATGAGGAAAATCGACAGTGCCCGGGTGCTCCAACTCCAAGCATGATGAGCAAGGCGTAGTACACACGGTCGGGCGGTTGGGGCGCAGCGCAGCGCAGGGACGGAACCCGCCGACACGCGAGGTAGCCCGACAGCGCCACGGACACGTCCCTCTCCTCCCGGTCTCGGGCCCTCGCGCACCAACCCCACCCCGCACCACACGCCACGCAACCCGTTCCCGTGCTACCTGCCGTGCCCGTGCCTGGCGCTGCTCCCCTGCGCGCACGGACACGGCCCATGACCGTCTATATTTTAATATTTTATACATGTGTCCAGAAACTCGATGTGATGGATAAAAAGTTTATAGATTTAAAACTAAATAAGACCATAATCTCGAACATAACAACCTGAGACGTTGGCTCTTGATTTGTTACCATCCTAACAAACCTTGTAGTAATTTACAACACAAGAAAACAATAGAAAAATATCTATAGCCATAACTCTTTCAGGTGTTACGTGAGATACCTAAAGAACATTACAGGATGTTATACATGTATAACATACACAAGCATCATGTATATCATGCACATGGAGTGATGCAATCTAAAATTAATCAATTTGTTGTAAAGAACAATTCAATTTTAGTTTTGTTTTGATTCTTGCTTGGGAGGCGTCCTGTACTCCTGGTCCTAGGTCCACGCTCGCCTCGCTCGAAGCAGGGGAAGAGGAGTGGGCGTCAACGGCGACAATGCAGAAGAGAGGAGGACGAGGAGCAAGTGCGGCACTATGTGGGGGGAGGGAAAGAGAGGGAGTTAGGGTTCAGACGTGGGCTGGTCGAGCACTGGGGAAATTGGGGGTGGTGGATGGGGCTCTTAGCTTCGCTGGCCGGGCCGCGCTCTATGGACCGGGTCGGGCCATGCCAGGCTACCAGCCCACGTGCCTAGGGTAAGGCTAAGGCACAGTCTGTTCTTTTGGGCCAGGCCAACCCGAGCCCTCTTGCCATCGGGCCGTGCTATGCTCGTGCCTGGCCCAAAATACGGGCTTTATACCGAGCCTTCGTGTCTCGGGCTACATGGACATTTTTAGATGTTATTACTTGTTAGATTATTTGTTGTGTGTGGTGGATTTAAGGCAAGCCTTTGCACAGTTGAGTACAAAAGGCCCTGTTTAGTTCCTTATCTAAAAACTTTTCACCTATCTTATCGAATTTTTACACACATTTACAGATCATTAAATATAGACGAAGAAAAAGAACTAATTACACCGTTTGGTTGTAGAGCAGGTACAATAATGGTCTTATAGCCAAGCTAATGCTGATGTGGAGAAGAGAAGAGAGGAGAGAGACGATAGCTTGGCTCTCATGCAAACACCAAGCTGGGCACGGATGCATAGGTAGTGGTGGACCCAAATAACAAGTGTTGTGAAAAAAATAGGAAAGAGAAAAAGTGTTTTAGAGACAAGTATGAGACAACTTATTGTATAACTTGGCTTTAGGCCTTGTTTAGTTTCCCAAAAATTTTGCAGAATTTTTCAGATTCCCCGTCACATCAAATCTTTAGACGTATGCATGGAGTATTAAATATAGTTGAAAATAAAAACTAATTGCACAGTTTGATCAGAATTGACGAGACGAATCTTTTGAGCCTAGTTAGTTCATAATTGGACAATATTTGTCAAATACAAACGAAAGTCCTACTATTCCTATTTTGCAAAAAAATTTGGAAGTAAACAAGGCCTTAATCACTTGGCTTATAGCTTAGCACTTGGCTCTATTATTGACCTTGCTCTTAGTCCATGATTAACTATAATTGTTATAATAACCCATATGTACTAATGACGGATTAATTAGACTTAATAAATTAATCTCGTAGTTTACAGACGAGCTATGTTGGTATTGTTGTGGTAATGACAATGGCCTTTGAAAGTTTTTCTCTTTCTGGCATTGTTGTGCTAATGACAATGGCCTTGCTTAGTTGGCTAGAAAAACGGCTGATACTAATGTTGATATTGATTTGTTTCAAGAGAAACAATACTATAGCATCCAAAGGAACCCTTAAAATGTGGATTGATTACCTACGGATGCACTAAAGGAAGTCAACATAGCAGTAGCAGCCTAGCAGGACGTCGGTGTGGACTGTCGACGCTCGACGGCAAGTTGGCGACTGATGATGTCCCTTGCTGCTGCCCCTTGCGGCCTTGCCCCCCTTGGATTTGGATGTTGGATGGATGCATTGCTCTCGTGTCTCGGTCTCTCGAGTCTCGGCTCTACTGCACCTGCACGTCCCCTGCTGCTGCCGCTGCTTTTGCTAGCCTACCAGTTGTACTGTTGTAGGAGTAGTTCCTTCCCTCTGCCACAACAATACGCGCGCGGGCAGAGCCCGGCCGGCCACATGCGCGGGGGCAGCAGCGCAGGAGTAGGGCCTTGTTTACTTCACTCCGAAAAACAAAAAATTTTCAAGATTCCCCGTCACATCGAATCTTGTGACACATGAAACATTAAATATAGACGAAAACAAAAACTAATTACACAGTTTAGCTGTAAATCACGAGACAAATCTTTTGATTCTAGTTAGTCTATAATTGGATAATATTTGTCACAAACAAACGAAAGTGCTACAGTACCGAAATCTTTTCACTTTTCGAAACTAAACAAGGCCTAGGTGGCTGCAGGCTGCCGCTTGCCGATGCGAGGCGAGGCGAGGCGAGGCGCGCACGCCTTTAATGAGGCTATCTAACCTACAAGTAGGCTGCTGCCTTGGTTGCCTGCTAGTACTCGTGTGTTCAGTTCAGTGTCCCCCGGCCATGCGCTCATCATCGCCTCAGCCTCACAGTCACAGGTCGCACAGCACAGCACCGGCCATCATGCCTCCCGTGGTGCTCCAGCAGTAGAGCGCGCGCGCCCGTGACTTCGGGTCTCCGGCAGGCCGTTTCCAGCTCCCACCGTGCGCACCTGCCTGCCAGCTCTCTGCTCACACCGCCACAGAAATTCCTCATGTCCAGCACAAGACAGTGGCCAAAGTGGCCGGCCGGCTGCTCACTTTGCTCGCCACCGAATAAGGTTCCTCGTTAATCAAACCATCCATGGTTGTTAAGTATACTACAGAAGACACTGCTCTTTTGCCACCGAATAGGTTCCTCAAATAATCAAACCATTGCCACCGACTGCTCTCTTGCCAATTGACAATGAACAACACCTTGCGAGCCATTGAAGTGATCGCGCAAGGTGTACTATGTTTCGTGGCAAGATAAGACACGTTGCTAAGTCTGAGGTTTACAACAAGCCATTAGCTAGCACGGGCATGGCCGGCTATGATGAGAGCTGGTTTCCCCTTGTCCCTTCTCCAAACGCCCGCGCGTGTCGCCTCCTGTCTCCCCTCGGCCCTCTCGTCCGCCTGCCCGTGCCCGCTGCGCACTGGGCACTGGCTCCACCACCACCAGTCCGTCCCGTCCGCCAGCACCACTGGCCGGAGCAGCGCACAACCACCAAACACACGAAAAAGGGCAGAAGAACAGCAGAAGCCATTGCTTGTCTGTTCCTCCCAGTGGGGGCAGCCGACTGCAAAGCCGTGAACTGGCTCAGGCGCCCAGCCACGCCCGTACTACGTGCGTGCGTGCGTGCGTGCCTGCGAGTACGACGAAAAGGCACCCCCATGCATGGTGCATCGCTGCCTCTTCAGAGCACTGCCGCCGCTGTGGCTCTCTTCTTCCATGCATGCACACAAGGCCGTGCAAGCGTGCGTGCTGCGGCCCGCGGGGTCGGTGCAAGCGAGAGAGAGCATGGCTCAACTGAAGTCAACTTCGTGTCCATCTGCTGCTACGGGGTAATGGGGTATGGTATGGGCCAAGTTGGTTTGGTCGCAAGTAGGAGTAGCAGGAGCAGGAGCAGGATACGGGCAGCCGGCAGGTCAGCAGCAGCGCTGTTCTGTTTCTCCAAACTGCGTTGCCTGTTCCTCTGCGTTCAGCGTGTTCCTTTGTCTCGCCGGCCTGAGCATCGTAATTCGTAACTGCTTTCGAGCGTGCGCATAACTGCACGTCTCATTTTTCGGTAAGTTTTTCTTTTAATTTAACTATATCCACAAGAAATTGTTAATGATTTCAACCTTGTTTGCTTAAACTTGTCAGTTTCGGTATAGTGCTTTTTCTTTCATAACAAAACAACATAAGTCAAGAGTGGAACTCTATGAGAAGATTGGAAACTTAAGTTTCTAGGGGTTGTTTGGTTCACGGCCACACTGCGCCACGCCACAATGATGGCAGCCGCAGCATGGTGTGGCGGTGGCGGAGAAAACACGCGCCGCGCTCGCCACGGCCTCGCCACAATCAGCATGCGCTACACAACAACCACAAGTAGCAAAGAACAAGAAAGAAAGGCCTGGCCACCACAGCTGCCTCCGCTCCGTGACTCACCGAAAAGTGTCGGCGTGAACCAAACAACACCTGAGTTGGCTCTCAACCACGTTTTCTCTTGGAGTGAAGTCTGAAGAGCTGGTCCGTTTGGCAAATCTAGACCAGATGGCCATCAGGGTCTTTATGAAAATGGATAGTCATTACAAACTATTAGTACTATTCGCCATGTCATTCAACACTTACCTTTTAGTAAAGGAACAATATTTTTCTCTCTTAATAAATCAGCATCAGTATTAGCCAAATTTCAACCATATCAACAGGTTCGTTGAGGTTAGCAGACCCTGGTGGTATGTTGTAGCTTCACTCCTAGTTTGGCTAGAGAAGCTAGGAGCAAATTTAGAAAAAATAGAGCAGATCGAACCTAGATTGGCCCTTAATGTCATCATTTGCATGGGAAAGTTGAACAATGGGCAGTTGCGCAAGAAACTTATAATCATTACTCCAATTCATAAGTAATCAATACACCCTTCGTTTAGGTTTAGGCTATTGTCAAATTTTGAGTTTGATGAGTATTAATAATTTACCAAACTAGAAAATATGATGACATGACACATACATATTAACGAAGAGAGAAAGAGTATCAAAGTTTTATGGTGTTAAAACCACTCCCTAATATTTCTAACACGTGTGAGCTTTAGAATATGGAACATCAAACCTTAAGGTACTCTCAATGCAATACTGCCACCTAAGGCCACTCCCAATGCAGAAACCATCGTGGTTTCTATAGACATTAATTGCAGTGCCACCTAAGCATTTTGCTGATGTGGCAATGTAGTTATTGAAGGGAGAGAGTAAAAATTATAGAAACTAGGTCTAAGTTAGAAACTATGTCTACACAAAATCAAGACATGAAGTGATATGATTGGCTAAGAATGGAGAGAGAATGAATGTGATTGGTTATAAAAATATTCTATAGAAACTATTCATTGAGACCATAGTTTCTATATATAGTGTCCATAAAAACTAATGAGTATAGAAACTATATGTAGTTTCTACCATTGGGAGTGCCCTAAGTGTTTTGCTGATATGGCAAGGTAATTATTAAAGAGAGAGAGAGAGAGCAAAAATCATACTATAAAATGGATCTAAGTTAAAACCATGTCTATACAAGAACCAATATATAAAGTGATGTGATTGGTTGAAAATAGAGAGAATGGATGTGATTGGATAAAAAATTATTATGTAGAAATTATTCATTGCGACCATAGTTTCTATATATAGTGTCTATGAAAATTAATAGGTATAAAAACTACATCTAATTTCTAGCATTGGTATTTCTCTTAATAAGACTAGCTTTATGAGCAAGGTCAATTTGACTATCTCCTTGGTCAAATGACAATATGCTAGACAATTTTTTCTTATAACAAAATAAAGATTTATTTCTGCGATGTACTCTCTCAGCCTAAAAAGAATATAATTCCAGTCTCTAAAAGTAAAGTTTGACCAAATTTATAAAAAGTAGTATCAACATTTGTATCTTCAAATAGGTTTACTATCAAAATATATCTCATAATTAATCTAATGGTACTTATTATTTGGAATCATAAATATTATGTTTGCATTTTTCTATTGATTTAGTTAAATCTAAAATTGTTTGACTCCTTAAAAAGTGAGAATAGCATTCTTTTGGGGAGTTAGATAGAACATGGAGTTTTAGTCGAATTTCACATGGAATTATCTTGTGAAATGAGTTCCCTCTTCTGTTGCAATGTAGGCCACGCGACGCGGCATTCCTGACCCATTTCCCTCTTTTTCCCCGGATTGGGCCCCTTCTTACAGGCCCACCCTAAGCCTGTCTCGGCTAGCATGTACTACGTGCTCTCCAGTCTCTACTAAAAGAAAAGTACAACGTGCTCAGGCATTTGATTTAACAAGAATAAAACTAAATAAAGTTAAATATATCTATAACTAAGTTATACGTGATCTAATGCGTATGAAACTTTTATCATAATTTAAGCATACAATATGAGTGTACCATAAAAATTTACCACAATTGAACCATAGAAACTACATATATGAATTATTCTAATTAATTACAAAAAATATATATCTAAAACTATAGCAAAAACTTTGTACTAAAGTATATCATATTATATGTTCATTCTGTAGAGATCTACTCATCTGGAGTCCAACAAAATGGAATTTTTCATTTTATGATTTTCCTATGATTTATTATAATTTTTTAAAGATTCAACGGAAATAATAAAAAAGAAAAAAAACAAAACCACCCTCCAAAACCACTGGGGGGTTATTTGACCGATTAAAAGTTTAGAGGGTAGAATATCCGGTTTTATAGTGCGGGGGTGATGTAGTCCACCCTAAATAGTTTGGGGGTTATGAGACTTTTTCTATTTTTTGTTTGTTGGTTGTGATTCACTGCAGCAACAATTTTCTTTTAAACAAATAGTCAGCCTTGAGTATTTCATCGGTCCCGAAATAAAAAACATCTTATTGCCAATAAGTAAACTTAATGATAATAAGTGCCGTTAGATTGAGCATAGAATATATTTTTATAATAAACTTATTTGGTGATACAAATGTCAATATTATTTGTATGTTTAGTTAAATTTTAAAAAGTTTAGATTCTCAAGATGTGATATGTACATTTATTTTAGACCGAAGAGAGTGCGCCATATCAAGGACAAATTCAAGGATGACACCTCCCACGCAATGGAGCCCTCAAGCCACCCTTCTATTTTTTTGGAAGAAGAAGAAGAGGAGAGAGAACGAAAGGAAGGAAGGAATAATAAGAATAAAAACAGAGAGAAAACAAAACTCTTTAGATCATCTTCACCAAATTGACAAAAACAACCCTTTATTTTCTAAAACCTAAGATAGAGAGGAATGAGGTGAAAAGAAACATCCTCCAACTCCCCTTTGTCATTGCATTTTTCTTTTCTTTCTTCAATCCCTCAAAAAATCTCCATATTGGATCCCTCAAACAAAAGGAACAATGCTTCATCCCCTTTTCCTTTCCCTTTCCCGTAACAGTTATTTCCGCACAATGTTTCTCCACGTCGTTTCGCATCCATGGTTGACACATGGGTCCCACTGGTTAGTGGATGGAAAGGTCGAAAAGAGATGAAGCTCTTGTCAATCTTGTATTGCATACATATTTTCTATCTTCTTTAATCTTGTTTTTCTCAATCTGCTACGCAGTATATTGAATCAATCTTGTGGAGACGATGCTCTTATATATATCTTAAGGGGTATCGTTAGGCCTTGTTCAGTTTGCAAAAAAAATTAGCTTCGGGTACTGTAGCACTTTCGTTTGTTTGTGGCAAATTTTCTCCAATCATAGACTAACTAGGGTCAAAAGATTCTTCTCGCGATTTACAGGTAAACTGTGTAATTAGTTTTTATTTTTATCTATATTTAATGCTTTATGCATGCGTCCTAAGATTCGATGTGACGGGAAATCTTGAAAATTTTTAGTAGTTTTTGCGAACTAAACAATGCCTTAGTCATATCCTAGAGCTGCTAGAGGCGCATTTGCTTGCACGTCGGCCCTGGAATATGCTGGTAATTGATCATGTTTCTCCCGTTCTGCTGCTCCTCGACAGCGATGAGAGACATCATCTCGCTGTTGGGAGCGGGACTGTAACACGAGCCTCTCGCTAGGTGAGACGACGCTTATCGCGAGAGGGTACAACCGTGCAGACTGCAAACCTACTCTGAATTCTTTGTGCAACATCGTTTTCACTTTTCGGAAGGGAAAACGCCTCTCGCCGCTCGGGGAAAAAAAAAAGATACTCCTGCTAGCTAGCGAGAACGTACGGGGACGTCTGTAATGGTTGAGGCCTTGTTGGTAAAATTTTAAGATTTTGGATATCGTAGTATTTTCGTTTGTATTTGATAAATATTGTCTAATTATAAACTAACTAAGTTTAAAAGATTCGTCTTACAAATTATAGGTAACTATATAATTAGTTTTTATTTCGTCTATATTTAATAATCTATACATGTGTCACAAGATTTAATGTAACGGAGAATCTAAATTTGTTGATAAAACTTTTTAAGAACTAAACAAGGCCCGAGTCCTCACTACCGCAAGCACTCGCATCGCATGCCATGCCATGTTGTATTTTTGGGACGTTGGCAGATAAGGGCCGCAAGGCTGTGCACGGTGGGCACTGCAAGCTAGACTGGCAGGAGTCCAAGCGGAAGCGAGAGCGCGGTGCAGGCCGCAAAGGCCCATGTTGTTGTTGTTCGACCACGCACGCCCAACGACTTTTGAGTTTGAGGAGGATCTGCCTTCATTTGAAAAGATGGTTTTTCCGTTCTGCAGGGGGTACTCTTGAAAGTGACCATGCACGTTCTATAATAAGCAACCAAGCAAGGCTTTACGTTTCGACACGCACGGGTCCTTTTTCTTTTCTTCAGGTTTATTTATCTTGCACGTTTGAGCTTTTTTTTTTTTGCCTGAAAAAGCACGGTTCCGGGACCGGCCGGCAGATTGTTGAGGGAAGGATCAGACCTGCACCAAAATTAAAGGTCGGAAACGTTTCCACAACGTAGCAAGTGCTTGCATGCTGGAGAACACAGCAAACAAACGTCGTCGACGGCCCACGGTTTGTTTGCTTGGTTCATAAAACATGACTAAAAATATTGTTCGGTAATTTATTATATGAGAAAAACACTGTTAAGCGAAGAAAAATGTGTCCAAAACCAAAGCACCGCCACTCTACATCTGCACAGTGGACTCGTTGCCATTGGAAAGTAGGGTCTTGTTTACTTCCATCCAAAAACTCAAAAAATTTTAAGCTGTCACATCGAATCTTTAGATGCATGCATGGAGTATTAAATATAGACAAAAATAAAAATTAATTGCACAGTTTGGTCGAAATTGACGAGACGAATCTTTTGAGCCTAGTTAGTCCATGGTTAGACAATAATTACCACAAACAAACGAAAATGCTACAGTGTTACGAAATTTTTTAAGGAAACTAAACAAGGCCTAGGAGTGCGTAGCTAGCAGTGTTGCTTTGCAGCGCGGCTAGGTTTACGGTTAGGTAGTGACAAATACACTAGAAGTTGTTCAAGGGAAACAAAGCGATCTCATCGGCCGGTTCTCATCGGTGCCGCATGTTGTTGTCGATAAAGCAGCGCGCGCAGCAGGTTTGGTACTGGATCGGTACCCAGATCCAAAAAGGGACCCCGCAACGCCACAATCTTCACGCGAGTTGCGAAATACCAAACTCCAACAGAGACATAGGACCAAATCGGCTTTATATTAGCTTTTGTCAAGGTTGTTGTTTCCTTCTCACTCATGCAATGCATGGACTTTCTACGCTGCTTCCAGCCTTCCAAGCCTAGCTACTACTGTAGCTTACTAGCTCCCTCCGCTCAGGCTCAGCCGACGTCTGGTCTGGACTTGTAGAGGTTGGGAGGGCGACACTACGCATAGCGGCGTATTGTCTGTATGTTATGTCATGTGTTCAGATCATATCCTCGATGCTACGCAAATCAGCAGGTGCAAAGCAATTTTAGGGACAGGGCATATGTACAGTTTATATTTTTGGTGAATGCAGGTCATGTCCATGGACGAGGCTTCACTATATATAGATCCTCAGGCCGCCTACTTGTCAATGAATCAACTGTAGAGGAACTGGTAGTTCTCATATCAGGCCTTATTTAGTTCATGAAAAAGAAAATTTTCAGATATCACATCAGATATGTCGGCATATATTTAAAGTATTAAACATAAATTAATCAAAGAAAAAAAACATGGCTCGCCTGAAAACTGCGAGACAAATTTAATAAATCTAGTTAATCTATCATTAGCACATTTTGGTTACTGTAGCAATTATAACTAAATATGGACTAATTAGACTTAAAAGATTTGTCTCATGATTTACAACTAAACTCTGCAATTAGTTTTTTGTCTACATTTAATGCTCCATGTATGTATTGAAAGATTTGATGGGATGAGTGAATTTTTTTAGGTGGGGAACTAAAGAAGGCCCGAATAAACATGACCGCTGTAATATCTAACTCCATTACATTTAGTTTAATTATGTTTAATTAAATTAAAGATATATGTCCACTAGGATATAGTCCTCTCCAATATAACACATTTTGGCTGGCAATATGTATATGTAACAATAAAATGTTTTGATAAAAATATCTATATATATTATGAAAATAGCAATGACAGCATCTCCTACCATGAAACAGATTTCTTGGTAATATCTTTTGTCATGAATGTAGCGATGGCAATATCTACCATGAAACTTATGAGGATGCCATATAATATACTCCCTCTATCCCCCAAAATAATGTAACTCTCACTTTCTGTTTAGTAACAATATCAAGTTTGAACAAATATATAAATTTTTTTCCCTCCATCCTAAAATAGATGCATGTCTCGCTTATCAACGAGTCAAACTTCTCTAAATTTAACCAAATATCTATTAAAAGATATTAATACTTATGATTTATAATAAGTATCATTAGATTAGTTAAGAATAATCTCTACTATAATAAATTTCTTTAAGGATATAAATATTGATATTATTTTCTATGTATTTAGTCAAATTTTAAAATAGTTTGACTTCTTAAATTTAAAAATACCTATGATGCATCATAATAAGTATTATTACATTAAGCATGAAATATATTTTTATAATTACATTTAAAAGTATAAATGTTGATAGTTTTATAAACTTAGTCAAACTTAAATTCTTTGACTCTTTGATAAACGGGATTTATATTCTCTTTTTGGAACCAAGAGACAAGAGACTAGAAACAACAAAATGCTTAAGGAATTCATGTAAACCTTCGAGACAAGGACTTGTACAGGAGATCTGAGTTTGCCGCGTACCCGAAGAATGAGTTTGTTTGCGCTTTGCACCATCTCTCCCCACGTGCTTCATCCATCAACACATTAATAACGAGATAAAAAAAACACAAAACACATTAACACACCAGCCCCCAACAATCCTCGTTGACCACTCATACCGTCCTGTGACATGACCTCAACCTTACGTCACTAGGTACAGCTCACTACGGCTATAGCGACCGAACCCACAAGAACAAAATGGCCTTGTTTAGTTCATACATAAAAATATTTTGTCTCATTCATCAAATATTTGTACATATACATAAAACTTTAAATGTAAATAAAAAATAATTAATTATACAGCTTATATAATATTTAACTAGATGAATTTTTTGAATCTAATTAATTTATAATTATATACTAATTATTATAGTTATACATATGTTACCGTATTTATTTTTTTTTCCGAACTAAACAAGGCGTAAACGAGTTGACATGGCAGCCGCAGGCCCGCGCCGGCGCCATGCGCGTCCGCCAGCTGGGACGCTCTCCGGGCCCCAAGTGCCAGAGCACCGGCCAGGGGAATACGGGCCGTAGGATCGGCGCGGCGGAGGCTCCGATGCGCGGCCACGTCGCACAAATCGACGGCGGGTGCCGCGTCGCTCGTGTCGTGGGTGGCTTCCTCGCGACTCCACCCCACCACCGTCTGGTTTCAAAGCTTACACTACTTTTTGCACGTAGCCCCCTGCAGTTATGTTTTTTCTGTATGATGAGGAGAGATTAAATAAAGACTTTGACAGGAAGCCTTTCTGTTATTTCTTAGAACGCACTTAAAGCAAGGTTATTGGTGGTGAGAGGGACACTAATTTTGGGTATCTTTAAGATTCTCGCATTGGATGCGTGCACCACATGACACGGATGGATGGTGGTTGTTGTCGTGTGAACAAGTTTTTAATTAGATATTTAAAGGTGCTACATACAGTATTATATATGCTGGTGTATCTCACAAAGATGAAGGATGCCTTTTCTTCTCATCATGTACCAAGACTAAGAATAGGGGTTGTGCAAGATATGGGCATGGAGAAGAATGACCCGTATTATATATGCTGGTGTATCTCACAAAGATGAAGGATGCCTTTTCGTCTCATCATGTACCAAGACTAAGAGTAGGGGTTGTGCAAGGTATGGGCATGGAGAAGAATGACCCATAATACTTGCCCATTAATCATTGAAAAGGGTAACTTGCCCATGGTGAATTTCCCAAGGTTGTAACTTTACAAGGAGAGCCAAAGGGGTTGAACTTATTGATCCCAATTGAAAATTCTTTTGTTATTGCGTACATTCACTTATAGAACTATATTTAGTTATGAACTTATTGACCTCAAATGAAAATTCTTCTATTATGCTATACATTTACTTATGCAACTATATTTAGTTAATGACAAAATTACAAATAATAGAAGAATTTATCGCCCAGGCCACTGCAGCGGCAGCTAGCTCGCCCACTCAGCTAAGGCTAGCTAGCTCATCCGCCTAGCTAGGGCTGGCAGCGGCAGCGCGTGGTGGCCACTAGCAGAACCAGCTAGGACAATCGTGTCCTACCCCTCGAGCATAATAGGAAGAGGAGAGGAGGGGCGTTGCGACAGAGAGCTGCAAGAGCGCCAACAGAGAGAGTCAGCGTCTTGGCAAGGGTGAGAGTGACACGAGAAGAGTCGTGTGACCGAGCTCCATGAAGAAGACGGAGGAAGATGACTGTCACGTGCTTTGGTTGCGAGCTAACTTCATCTATATAGATATATAAGCTTCTATTTTTTTCTAAAAGAAAATAATTATTGCTTCGTTTCAAGACTTCATATACTATGTACGTACATTTTAAAAAAATCAATGAATAAATTACAAAAGCATTCTCCTTTGTCATGTTGAATGCGTCACAGCCCACAAGAACTAGACTAGACAATGGCCGCATGGCTATGGCTATCAATGATGAGGCCTTGTTTAGTTGGCAAAATTTTGGCTTTTTGGCTACTGTAGCACTTTCGTTTTTATTTGACAAACATTGTCTAATCATGGAGTAACTAGGCTCAAAAGATTTATCTCACGAATTTCAGGTAAACTACGTAATTAGTTTTTATTTTTATCTTTATTTAATGCTCTATACATGTGACCAAAGATTCGATGTGACGGGGAATTTTGAAAATTTTTGCGAACTAAACAAGGCCTGAGTATCTTAAAAAATGCCGCGATCTGAGGGGCTTAAATGCAACGGGGGCTCTCGTCTCCCTCACCTTCCCGACGGCGACTGCGCAGCCATCCTCCTCTCCTACTCTCTCCTCTTCTCCATCTCCTCTCTTTCGCTCTCTACCCTCACCAACTCCTACCTCCCGAGACAAATTCTGAGGCCGACACAAGAAAAGGGAAAGAACCATAGGTAATTGCTCTCCCTGTGCTGGGATTCTAGTTTCAATCCCCTCCGCGCCGGCCGGCTGGGTGCGCTGCCGCCACCCGGATCAGGCGCCCTCGCGCCATCGACTCCACCTCTCGCCCTTCCGTCATCGTCTTCCCTGGGCGGCCGCGGAGTAAAGATCCGACCCGCTTGGGATTGCTTGCTTCTCCTTTTGTCCGGTAAGGACTCCCCGCTTGAATCGAAGTTCATTTCGCTATGCATAATTCGATATTCTACTTCAGTGACGGATACCAATCGGTCCATTTTCGCTGTGGATGGATTGGTGTGCTGCGTGGCGGAGTGCTAATAGCTGGTAATTTTCTTTAATAATTTTGATCCCGCGTTAGGTGCGCCGCTGGACTCTAGTGCTGTACATGCTTGGCGACGGTGCTGAGCTCCTGCAATGGCCCGAAGAAATGCCGGCGCAATGCAGCGGGAGGGTTCGGCGGGGTCGGTTAAGGACTGGTCGGAATTCGACCCCTCGCCGTCCCCCAAGCTGGCGTACTCGCAGTCCTACGTCGCCATGAGAGGGCTGTTGACGTCGGTGGCTTCTCTGGACCCTGTCCTGATGTCCAGCAGCCTCAAGTCTCTGTGGGCGGCACTGTCATCGCACAGGCACGCTCGGTCCTTGGAGAGGCCAAAGTACAAGGGGGTGAACTGGAAGAGGCCCATGTTCCATCTGCTTGTGTGCTTCTTGGTGGGAGTTTTCATTGGATTCACACCACTCTTCTCTCTCGATTTATCCAACAACATAGATTCTGAAAACGAGACGCTTCCGTTCGATGGAGATGTGGTTGACAGACAAATGCTGGAGCTTAAAAGTACAAAGTTGGAGCCGTTTGTGGCTGCGGCAGAGAGTGAAGCCACCGAAGAACAACTGGTTGATGAGAGTCCTCCAGTTCCTGCGATGTTGGATGATGAGGCGGACTTCATCGAAGCGTCGCATGTCCAACCTTCTGCTAATGACTCTGACTTTGTTGCGAGGAAGCAGCTGATAATTGTGACGACAACCTCTGTTCGACCACACCAGGCATATTACTTGAATCGTCTGGCTCATGTGTTAAAAAATGTGCCGCCGCCTCTACTGTGGATTGTGGCGGAGTGGCCATATCAGTCCCGTGAAACAGCGGAGATCCTGAGGTCTTCTGGGGTTATGTACAGACATCTTATCTGCAATCGGAACAGCACAAACATAAGGAAGATTATTGTCTGCCAGAAGAACAATGCGATTTTTCATATAAAGAAGCACCGTTTAGATGGTATAGTACATTTTGCTGATGAGGAGCGAGTGTACTCAGTTGATTTATTTGAAGACATGCGAAAAATCAGGTGACCTTTCTGTGCTGACACTTTATAGTAGTTCTGTTTATCGTAAATTTATTCATGGTCAAATTTTGAAATGACGGATGATCCTAACATAGCATGGATATACATGGTTTACTGATGTACTTTTAATCATCAAAATACTTTTGACCCATCATTTGCTTGCTTGTGCTACCTTTTGCCATGCATTTTGCTTGTCAATGTTGTAAAATCTTTAACTGCTTGTTCCATATTGAGACTGTATGCCTGTGATTGCTAGTTAGTATTAAATAATTTTTTGCTTCTAAAATCCTCTATGCTAAAACGATACTTTTCTAGAAACTAAAGGTTTGCAGTCTATTTGGTTGGATGGAGCTATGCATTTTAGGTGGAGCTTGATGCAAGAATCCAGTTCTTCCTTTTTGCCTTTCCCCCCACTTTATCAGTCTTCCTTTCTTGTAGCTATAATTTCATTTTTATGTGTGCTCCTGTGCTTGCTAGAGCTGTAGAATGGCCCCACCATACTAAAACATTTTTCATTTTCAAAATTTTAATAGGAAGCAGAGCTTTTGTCATTTCTTTCCTCCACTAAATAAAAGCTTGCTTGATGATTACTTTAGATGCCTTTAAAGGATATCCTACTAAGCGTATCACTTTTTTTAGTCATTTAACTAACCGCCTTCTGGTGTGGATGCAAATGCAATGTAGTAGAACGTCCTGCTCCGACTTTTTCTTCTCTCGAATGGGAGATGCATGCCATGTCATTCAAGAAGGAATAAAAGTTGCCACACCCACACATCCACAGGCCACAAGATATTAGTTCACTCACGCCACAAACAAAACCAAGAAGCAATCAACGACTATTGCCATGTTAGCAACATTATTCAGCTATTCAACTCCCAAGATCCTTGGCCCTGGCTGCGATCCATAGTGAAACCTCTCCCGCTGCAGTTCGTATCAGTGTGTCCAAGTCCAATTATTACTGAATTATAATAGGTATGCAATAACCGTTGCATTAGATTACAGAGCAATGATATTTCCTCGAGATTCCTGACACAACAAGGGGATTATGACCTCCCTATTCTGTATATAGCTGGCTGCTTTTCACATCTGAGAACAGCCTAGGATTTAATCACTATAGTCCAACCATGAATGCTCCTGTAGTACTTTCTTCAATATTTATGTGGGAATGTATGTTATTTATAACACAGTAATATTCACCATTACCAATCTTCTGTGAGCACTTATCTTCTCAAAGTGACAGTCGAAAATGTTCCTCATGATTTTGTTCAATGTCCTCCAGGCGCTTTGGTACGTGGCCAGTAGCAACACATGTTGGAGCCAGGTACAAGGTGATTTTGGAAGGACCCGTTTGTAGGGGTAATCAAGTCATTGGATGGCATACAAACCAGAGAAGGGGTGTACCTCGACGATTTCCAATTGGTTTTTCTGGGTTTGCTTTTAACAGCACTATACTTTGGGATCCCCAGAGATGGAACAGCCCCACTTTAGAGTCTATTATACTCCATTCAGGTGGCAGAGGTGGCTTGCAGGTTAGTATTTTTTATCACTGTTTTTATTAAAAAGAAAAGTAGAAATCTACCGTGTTGATGTTTGATCTTACTGGTAATCTGCCTGACTAAATTTAATCCAGCAGAGCATTCTATAAATGAACACCAATGTCTCCTTTGTTGCATAAAACTGCAATATGAAGATTCACTAGATTCGGTGAATTACTGAACTTAAGATTAAGATACAACCTATTGAGAGGAATATGAACCAAATGTAACCGAAGTACCATCCATACATTAGAGCTACATGAAACCAGTGTTGTTAAAATGTAAAAGTGCCACAGAATATTTGTTATGGGCAGTATGCAGCACTGAAATAAAACCTACCAAAGAGGGAACACTTACTAAAGCACACAAGGAAAAATCTGTATTCTGATGCAAATTGTGGCACTGCAGGAGTCAAGATTCATTGAGAAGCTTGTCGAGGACGAGACTCAAATGGAAGGCCTCACAGACAACTGCACTCGGGTTATGGTCTGGAATTTCGACTTGGAACCTCCACAGCTGAATTACCCTACTGGCTGGCTGCTGCAGAAGAACCTAGACATAATCGTGCCTATAACCTAACCGCGATGTTGCTGCTCTTTTTGGTCGCTCCTCCTAGTGTGGAATGATGACGATGCCTATGCCTTCCTGAACTTGGTAGCGTCCAGGATCATGCGAAGCTGCTCTGCCAAGATCTGGTTCGAATAATGTGATACTAGTAACAACAGCTGAAAGCAAACAAGCCTGCCTGACAAAAGGAAAAATTCTTTCTCCCCCGTTGCGCTGCATTTTCTCAATGCTCTTCAACCTAGATAGGCTTGTATATTTCTTTTCCTTTCATTTTTCTCTTTTTCCCGTTCATTACATACACAATGCATACATACAAACATACATACTCATATTCATTCATTCATAAGTACATACATACATATATACATCTTACAGTACTTTACAGATGTTAACTAAAGCTATCTCGCGACGCTGATGAGATGATGGCATATGTTGCGTTGTGCTTGTGCAATGGTGGTGTTAGGCAACCGATGTCCGTATTGGACAAGGTTGCAGCGTACTGTGGTAGTAGAGTAGTACCTCAACCGTAAAAGAATGCAGTTCTTTGATTTCAGGAGTCAAATAGTTTAAAGTTTTACTAAATTTATATAAAAATATATAAATATGTATGATACAAAATATGTACCATTAGATTAGTTATAGAATATATTTTCATAATAAATTTATTTAGAGACATAAATGCTAATACTATTTACTATAAATTTTATCAAACTTGAGCTCAGTTAACTGACATTAATATCATAATTGTATTCTTTTGTAGACGGAGGAAGTACTGGTTATAAACTTTAAACTTGCGTCTCTTACCTCACTTACGAATTGCTCGCCAAATAGTATTGCAGCAAGGGCCAAGTAACAACTCTTCATAGCTTAAGTTTTGAGTGTGTTTAAACCTCGAGCTTGTAATAGGGCTGCTCATGAGTTAGCTGGTGTTGGGTGTGGGTAGCGTTGATGGAGAGGAGCACATTACGTGCAACGTTTCAGATAATTATCGCTGATGATTTGTCAGCTCATGAAATAAATACTGCCCAGTTTCAACCAAAAAAAAAAACTCTTCATACTCATCGTAACAATCGCCATCAAATATGAAATAAAGGAAAGCATCCACATAAATCGATTAGAAAGGGAAGCGTCCACATAAATCGATCTCAATCGTCTCCGTTTTCACCTGAAAACATCTCTCCATTGCAGGATTATGCTCCTACATGAGAAGGGGCTCCTGCTGTAACACAAGCAAGAAGCAACGCAGCGATCATCCTCGTGGATGATACCAAGAATGCATCCAAGTGAGAAAAAAACAATTTCAGTTTCAATTTTGCCCTGCGCCAGTCAAAACGAAAGCCCTCCTTCCTTTAAAGTGATAGATAGGCAGATCCTGTGTTTTTTTCCCCCTCTGCAGGCACATTGCCTGAATCAATGGAGTGCCTACGACTGAATCAAACTTCAGTGACTGCCTGAAGACCGGGCGAAGGCAATTTCACAATCGTAATCCTTTGCTCACTGCCACTGGTCACTTCTACTTTTTTTGTGAATTCATGAATGAACCACCATGAGCTAATATATATCACAACCGTGCTGTTTGGTTCGTAGAACAGTAACACAAATGGAAATGAAATCAGTTCAAATCGTACGTGTTGCCGTAATGTCCACAGCTTTAATTCCTTTACATTTGCGTCCACAGCGTTAATTCATTTACATTTGCGTTACCAATGCTACAACCTGAACCATGATCCCATGAACGGGAAGACTGCCACCAACAAGCGCATCAAGAGTGGTGCCTGCTTGTACCTGGTACTGCCCAGCCCCATCGTTCTTGGCATCCGCCGTCGTCTCATTCTCATTCTTTCTGGAGGAGCTCCTACTCCCTGCTCCACTCTTCCACCACCGCCAGCAGCGGCAGTATAATCCGCATCTTCCTCCCCAGTCGTTGGAGGCCGTGATTTCGTGCCGTAACCATTGTTGCCAGCTGAGAATGAGTTGCTGCTCCTCTTCGCCTCCTGGGCAGCAGCAGTGTTGTTGTCCAGAATCTCATCCCATCCTCCATATCCGCCACTGCTTTTGCTGCCTCCCCAGCCATCTCCACTGCTGCTGCTGCTGGTGTTATCATCAGCTCCAACAGCAGTTGAGGCAGCATCAACAAAATCGTTAGAAACCCTTGACTGGTAGCTGCGCCTCCCTCTCCTCCCCTCATAATAGCTGCTGGTGCCGCCGCTGTATCTATTGCCTCGACCACCTGTCGCAAAGTCGGTGGTGTCCTCAGGGTAATCTTCCTCTTGGACTGGTCTCCTCCACCGCCTATCGTCGCGGTTGCCTTTCCTACTCCTTCCCCATACAGCGTCAAGAAGAAATGATATGGCCGACTGACCAAGCGGGAACACCATGGCCATTAGAAAGGCCTTTGTTCCCGTTGCAGCAAACATGGACACAAGCATCACCGGTAGCAGGAATCCGTACATCTTAAATACCTAGGCCATTAGAAAGCAGAAGGCCATTGATCAGTCACTACAACAGCGAGGCACAATTATTCGTTCATCTGATCTGATGCATTGCATGCTAAATTACTGGTGAAATGAAAAGCAGCAGGAACGGAAGCTGATAAGTCTGGGTATTTGATTGTAGTGATCAGTTAAGATCCCAATTAGAGAATTATAAGTAGAGATTTGGTTTAATTAGATAAACTAGGTAAAATACATACTATATAGTTGCTTGATTTAGTACCAAAAAAAAATGAAGGAGGATTTGGTTTTATTCTTGTTTGCTTGGCTGAAAAGTCATAGCTGAAAGCACTGCTGGCTGATTCGTTGAACAGGCTGAATTAATTGTAACTCAGAATGACTGGCAAAGGATCTATGATCTCAATCCCATTATACGCTCACTGTCCAGCTAGGTAACATTAGTATCTATCAAGGTTCAAGCACGCAAGAAAACAGAAATTATTGATGCCATATTGAGAGAACGTACCAGAAAGGTAGGAAAAAAAATACAGGAACAGAAATTCTACACAATCAGTACCTTGGAGAACCAGGGCTCGTCGAACAGCTCCCCGGCCCCTCCAAATCCGGGGAACGCAGCCTCATCGTCGTAATCGTAATCGTAATCGTACTCCTCGTCCTCTAGAGAAGAGGACCCATAGTCTTCTTCGCTGCCGTCGGGGTCGGACCACCACCTCCTCCTCGTCGCCCTGCTGCTCGTGGTGCTGTCTCTTCCATGGGCGTTGCCGTTGGAGAACCACCAGCTGGAGGAGCCGCGGCGGAGGGAGGAGGAGAGGATAGGAAGGGGCGGTTTGGCTGGTGGTGCTGGAACTGGAGGCGCAGGGGCAGCAGCTACTATCATTGCATTTGCCTGCCGGCCGGCCGGCCGCCGCTGCCCGCTTTTCCGTAACAGAAAGCTGTGTACAGGGAGAGGAGGGAGAGGATAATCTTTCCCTTTCCCTTTTTCTTAATTTCTTTTCTATTCAAAATCTTTAGAAAAATGAATTTGGGCGAAGTGAGGCCAGACTCCAGTGTAGAGCTTCGCACGCGCAGCAGCAGCAGTAGCTGTTTTTTCGCTTTTCCCTTAATAAAAGCTTCTTTTCTATGCTGCCTGTGCTCGGCTGCGTGGTTCTGCGAAATAGACAATTCAGTTTGGTTAGGTTTTCAACGACAAATTTTATAGTGTTGCTTATAAGACTGTATTTCACAAAAAATCAAATAAAACATCTAGTTTCAATGATAAGTTTTATTCTATGGTTTTACAAAATTTTAATTTTATGATTCACTGAGAGTTGATAGTCGTGTCAAGAGAGTTTCGTCACTATAAAACTCACTTCTTCTGTATCCCTTTTTAAAAATATTACCACACAACCAAAAATGATTATGTGATAATTTATTCAATATAAATAAAAATTCTATAAAACTCCCATTAAGACTAGTCTTATTGGTTTTGAAGAACTTTGCTTCCTGAGAAAGCTTGCAGTCGATTATTCTAGAGAAAGAAAAATAGACGATTTTAATTTTATGTTTAACGGTTCACTGTTTGGTTTCAACCGAGATTCGAAAGATCTTGTGCCATCCTTTGTCGCAGCTCATGGCTCGTTCATCATGGAGCGGGGCCAGGTGTTGTGTTGTCCCGCTGAACGCTCAACCACTGCTCGCTCTCACATTCGAGCTGCCCCACTCGCACACGCGACCATACGAACCCACTCGCTTACATAGTTGTGCGGCTATGGTGCCTCGCTCGCCACTCACACCTTGTAGTCGACAGTCGCACTAGCACCACCGCCGCTGTCGCATCACGCATGTTAGGGTTTGGAATGGCCAATGGGAGAGGAGTGGATGGGAGGGAATGTGGTGGGCTTCCGCCTACTAGGCTTGGTGGATTGTTGGGCCACGGGTAGGGACATAGGAAGGGACATAGGCATAATGATTTTTAGCCAGTATAGGCGGATGAGCGTTGCTCCTCGGTTTTAACGGATTTTGGCTCGGTTTTGGGCAAAAATGAAGACTAAGCCCACAATCGAAGCTCCTAGATATCAAAGTTGAAGCCAAACCGTGAAACCAAAAAATCAACATTTCGATTTGTTTCTCAATTTTTGGGTTAAACGTGCCCAACCCAAGTGCCAAACATAAGAATCTAGCATCCACATGACCTACTAGTATCTCATAAAAGCATCTAGTCGGTCGATTTTCTAGCCTAACACCCACGTAGTTTAGGCAGTGTTTGGTTGCAGTGATTGAATGGTCTCAGGTGGGTATCCTATCTTTGCTTGATGTTTAGCTCAAAATCAGCTAAAGACATGACAGTCCTACTATGGAATATACACTCTAGATTCGAACTTAACTTGCTACCAAAAATCTTGTGGATGGAGTCATCTCAAGTGAGACGAGAGTTGCACGCGCGCACATGAGGAGCGTGAGGAAGAAGAGGAGCATAGATTAGACATGGGTGGGTGTTGATGAAGAAGGCAAGATCGAAGGGCCGGTCATTGGGGGACAAGGCGGTGCTCTAAGAAACATGAGGCAAGGCTACGCAGCCGCAGCCGAGCTCGATGGCAGAGGATGGGAGAAAGAGGAGCGCACACGAATGAGCTCACATGTGGAGGAGTGACACTCGACCAAGGTTGCTAGAGGAGGAAGGTAAGAGGAGCGACGTTTGACCAAGCTCGCGTGTGGCTGACCTCGCCTCCAAGCGACAGAGGCTTAAGTGTGGGGATGCAACTTGCCATCGTGGTGGGGCCTAGGATATTGGGGATGAAGGGATAAAGAAAGGAGGAAGAAAAAAACAAAAAAAAACTTATAGATCTAGCTCCTAGTATTAATGTTTAATCTCTTACCTTTATAGTGTCCTCGAACTAGACATGTAATTCTGTCCTCCTCAACCAAACACAAAACAAACCATTTCACCTCTAAAATCAGCCATCCCATCTCACATTGTTTTTCAACCAAACATACCCTTAGAGCAGGACTAATAGCGACCAATATCGGCTAGTGGTTTGACCAAATCTGCTTTCATTTAGGCTTTGAGCAGCTAAAACTACCCACTACACATGCAACACATGCAGCAGAAAGGGTGCTACTTTGTCTAACAAACACAAAACAATACTCGAACTATGACCACCCTTTTTTCTCACAAGCTTTCTCTTTTCCTAAGCCATTAGCCATTACATCAAAGTCCCATGTACTTCTGTAGTGCAGGTTACACTAACATATTGCCAAATTACCATCCCATGCTCGATCTATCTTTTACATCGAGTTCAGGCGTACATGTCATGCTAACAGATTTTATTCGTCCCATAAAAGGTGTTTTGTCCAAAAGTTAAATATTTTAATTTTAACCAAATATATAAGAAAATTAATATTTTTAGTGCATAATTCGTATAATTAGATAGACTCTTGAATATGTTTTTATAATAATCTTATTTAGAGATATAAGTATTACTAATATTCTCTTCATACCTAGTAAAACTTAAGAAAATTTGACTGTCAAAATCCTATAGCGACTCTTTCTATGGGAAGAGTACTTTGGGTTAGAGATGGCCTTACATAAACAACTCCATACTCCCTCTATATCATATTTAGAAGTCGTTCTGTGCTTTGAATCAAGTTGAAGAAAGGAAGTCGTTCTCCGGCTGAACGTATGTTTTGGACGTCGCTGCCCCTGGCGTTTGGGCTCCTGCGCTGCGACACATGCGTTGCGCTCGTATGAGAAGTAATTAGCGCTAGGTTCGATGCCGCTCAAAAAGTAGTAGCTAAAAAATATGTGTAAGCTAAGTCTCGAACTCAGCTCACACATCTACAGACTCACTGCATTAGCCATCTTAACTGCGAAAGAATGTTGGATACAATGCACCCGCAGTCTTCTTTAATAGGGGTAGACAAGGAAAAATTCGTCCTAATTAATGACTCATTGGTAATTACAATCATGTCCAAAACGTCTTCTAATTATGATATGGAGGAAGTACATGCTAAAATCTTGCACCGTATATGCTAAAATCTCACAACCAAACACACTATGTCCCTTTTCATTTGTCCTTATATGGTATACACAATGGTCAAAATTTCTTAAATTTGAAAAGATTTATAGAAAATATTAGTAATATTTATATCTCTGAATTATAAAAATTAATTGAATGATCTATCTAATAATACTAATTATATATTACAAATATTAATTTTTTTATATATTTAATCAAAGTCGAGTACTCTTAAGTTACTGACGGGATGCTTATCCAAGCATTTTTTTTTAAGGAGACCCAAGCAATTCCATCAAACATGCCCTCCGTGCAAGGAAGTGGGCCTGAACTCGTGTCATAGCCGTGTTCCATTCGCAGGATAGAAGGCGTTTGACTTCGAGTCGGAGTCCCATTTTGGGAAGTGGGAATGAAATCGAGTAGGACACGGCGGTGGAGATCAAATTTGAGGCCGGCGCGTTTCCTGGACGGAACCCGACTCCAACTCCGTCAGGCAGGCAAGGGGAACGAACACATGCATGGCCAGTTGCAGCTGCCGCTCCATATATACCGCGCGGTGCCGGGGCGGCTACGCCTACGCCTCACCTCATTCGATTCCGCATTGCAATTGCAACGACTTGGCGAAACAAACGATGGCGCCGTCCTTCTCGGGCTCCAAGAAGCGCCCTCTCGAGATGGTCGTCTACGACGCCGCCGCTGCCGCTGCCGCCAACAAGCGTGCGCGGGACGACGACGACGACGGAGAGACCTCTGCCTCCACGTCGTCAGCGTCCACGTCCCCCAACGCCACCGCTGTGTTCCTGCTCGCGGCATCGCCACCGCCGCCATTCGGCGACTTCTTGGAGCCCATCAGCGCCGTGCCGATTTCCGCCGTCCCGCCTCAGCTTCCGCCTCAGCCTCAGCCTCACCCGCGGACGCGGACGCGGTCGTCCGTTGCCGGCAGAGAAGAGCCGCCGCCGTGCCTGCGCAACCATTTCCTCGTGGCGTTGGGCCTGCGCGCCGACCTGCCCGTGCACTTCATCGACGCAAAGCGCTTGACGGCCACCGACCTGGACCCTCACCAGAACCGGCTGCGGATCCCGAGAGACGGCGCCATCCAGCGCCTCCGCCCGCTCCTGACCCCCGCCGAGCTCCACGACGCCAACCTCTTCTTCCTCCCAGACCCAGCCCCGAAACCGAAACGGAGGTCAGGCAAGCAGAAGAAGAAGCAGCAGCAGCAGCCGGCGGCGCCAGAACCGCAGAACGACGGCGCCGCCGCGGCCTCCTCCAAGAACGACGCCGCTGAGACCAAGAAGATCAAGAAACCCAAGGCCAAGGGGAAAGTGCACGGCGGGCTGCGCGTGAGGCTGGTGAACCTCGACGCCGGCGCCAAGGACCTGCTGCTGTCGCGGTGGCAGAGCAGCCGCGGCACGATCGTCAAGGGGGAAGGGTACCTAGACTTCATCCGCGATCAGTGCGGCTTCAAGGCCAAGGACGCCGTCGAGGTCTGGGCCTTCGTACAGCGCCGGTTCCGCATCTTCGGCAAGGACATCTTCGGCGACAGCCTCCTCCATGTGCTCATCGTCAAGAAAGACGACGAGCAGCCGCAACGGTGCCGCTACTGCCGCCACCCACCTGCACCCGCCGTCAATCCTTCGATCATGAGCTCGTCATAGCGTACTAGGCAGGATCCGGTTCTCGATACCGTTGGTTTGGTTTCCTTTTAATACAATAGGTTATTTCTGTGAGCTAATAATATAACACAGGAAGAAACTGGATATCGAAGGTCTAGAAGCAATGCAGAATAATGTTCGGCAGATGTATATATCTTATTACTCCAGCTTTTGTCGTGTTTATCTGCGAGTATATATCATTCCGATCTTGAATTCAATGCAAAATTACAGAAAAATATAGTACTTTTCTTCGTTGCCACACATTTATGTTAAAATGCTTATTATTAGTTCGGTTCAGCATCGATGAGAATGACCGATATACGTGTTGCACCGTACAGAACAAAATGCAAATGGCTCGAAATAGTACCCATCTGTCCCAAAATAAGTGTTACTTTGGTATTCATACCGATCAAATTTAAATTTGACTAGATTTATAGTAATATGAGCAACATTTGTATTTCCAAATAGATTTATTATAAATTAGATTAAATGATCTATCTATTAATATTAATTATATACTACAAATATCAATATCTTTTTGTATATATATTTGGTCATAGTAAATTGTTATCCTAAGAAGTGAGAATGACACTTATTTTAGACGGAGAAAGTGTCGGATAGACGAAGGAAGTGTCGGATATATGAAACCAGAATACCTCACGGCTCGTATATCTGACCCATGTCTGGCTATTAGGCTTAAGGCGATGAGGAAGTGTATGTTGGATGCATATCATCATGCTTGGAGATCTAAGTAATCTCTCAGATATTTGGCACTGTTAGTCGATGGGATCTGGTGTAACTCTATTCCCAGAAAATATAAGGAGGGGTAGAGACCCCCTATTGGAATCCAACCCTTTACATTCTAACACATAGCTACAAGTAACCCCTGTAACCGAGCATATGAATACATGGAGAGCAACTTAAAACTGGACGTAGGGCACCACAAGTCTAGACCAGTATAAACTTAAGGATGAGGATAGTCCTCCAAATGGATACCCACGGTTCTCCTGTAGTTTAACTAAATGAACTAAATAAAAAAAAATAAGGAAAGAAATTGTCTATTTAATTCAATTAATTAGACTAGAGAAAAATCACAATACCTATTTAGAGCATCGTCTCCATCTTTATATAAACCATGTATCCCGTGCGCTATCCATCTGATTACTTATACGCGAAAACACTAACTGATATTGCCGGAGTAGATTCTTCTGACAGTTGCCTTGTTAAGAGCAACTCCAATAGCTTAGCTATTCTTGTTGTGGAGGCTATTTTAAAATTTACATAACAAAATGTAGACTCCAACAGATGTGCTATGTAGTTTTGTAAAATAGAAAGTTGGTTATTCCTTGATTTTCGCTGACCATATATAGCCAACCACTGACACAAGCTATATGATTTTGTAAAATAACAAGAATGTTATGGATCTCTTATTTTTTAAAAAGTTTTCTACTTTATAAAATAACTAAATAATAGAATTTGGCTACTAATTTTAGCCAGGCTGTTGGAGTTGCTCTAAATAAGGGCCTTTAGTTGTAGGAGATTTGTTATGTTTCAGATGGGCCTCGGCACAATCGCCGCCGCCACCGACCGAAAGCAACTAGACGGCAAGATCACTTCCGGTGGCTTGACCTTCCTCACCGTCCTAAACCACATACAATCCTTGCTGGACTCGAATGTGCCATGGTGGCAGGCCAATCGAGCCCCCCACATGAACTTCTATATTTATTTTTAGTGGTGTTTGATTTAAAAGAACCATTCCCGAAAATAGGTGATTTCTTGGTGCTTGTCCTAGAAATCGATTTCAAGGACAACAGACTTAGTCAACCACCTTTAAATTAGATGCAACATAAATAAATTCATAACTTTTCACATAAAATCGGATGAAAACAAAATTTTATATCAAAATTGTTGATCTCACAAGTTGGATAAAGACAAAAAATTATATTAAATTTATTGATCTCAATGATATCTAAAATTTCATAGTTAATGAATTTTTTTATTTGAGATCATTTAGGGGGGGCCATATATTGCAGTTTATAGAAAATAAATGGAGTTATCTGTTCTCTAGACAGTAGAATCCTTCTATGTCCATTTAAGTTGATGTTCTCTATTTGTGGCAGCAATTTTTTTACCACAATTTGGCATGCATGATACATATTCCATGATTGCTTTTCCACCTTTGAGTTATATGTTGGTTTTATTTTGCCCCATTATTCCAGCTCATGAATGTACCACACCACAAAAGTCCATTAGTATCCCATTCTATGTAGGTATCATACAACTATCACTTACTCCCTCTGTCCCTTTTTATCTGCCATTCTTACTTCCCGAGAAGTTGAACATACTCAACTTTGACTAAATATATACAATAAAATATTATTTACAGTACATATAACTAATCCATACTTAATTTTAAAAGTTACAAAAGAAAATAGAAAATTAAAATGTCATCGTACATAGCTATTGATAAGTGATAATAAAACAAAGCCGAAGTTATATTATTTTTATTTATTATTTTTATTTCATGACGTGTCTCATAGAAAACAACAACTTTGGATAAATAAAACTAGAAAGTAAAGGATAAAATATATTATATTAGTTATTAATATCGAGAGAGGATAAAAGACCAGAAATTAAAAACAGTTCACAGGTGAGGTTTTACTGGACATAACAAGATGGAACAAATATAAAAACTAAAGAAAGAAATATATTATATATAGTTATTTTTTAAAGAGAAAAAACAGAGAATAGAGAAATGCAAAACGAAAAATGAACACAAAGGTTTGTACTTGCGACCTCCTGGTTAAAGACCAAAAAACATACCATTGGACTAGCAAGATATATCAATAATTTATGTTGCAAATTTATATATGTAGATTATAATACACTAATAGTTAAGTAGGAGCCTGACCCACAGCCTGGCATATCCTGTGGGTCCGCCCCTGCCTCCCCCTCTCCTAGTAATGAAAAGTTTACCAAATAAACTTTTAATACCATCACTTTAGTTCTTATGAATCGCCAATCTAATCCTCTCTACCTAGTGCCTTGAGTTTTAGGACTTAGAACATTTTTTGTTCGTTTCCTATGTTTTTTATTAAAATAAACTGAGTTTCCTATATTGTTTGGGTAAGTTTCTGCATTATTACAAAGAGCTCTTATCGGCATCCTCTCAATCTCAACCTCGAAGCTAGTACAGCACTAGCAGGTCCACAGGCCAGGGGTCAACTTGCCTCCCCGCTCGGTGAATGACTGGATGGCGTGAAGACGTGACGTGGCGGGGGAGTTTGAGTCGGTGCTGCCCCCGCGCAATTCGAATGAGAGTCGAAGTCGGAGAGTGGCGAGCGAGAGCCGGCGGCCATCAAGTCGGTGACGACGGCACGGCAGCAGTCCCAGATGGAGATCGGTTTCGAACCGGCCGGCGCGCAACTCCCATGCCGAGTCGGACTCCGCCTCCGATCCGTGTTCGTGAGGATGGCCAGTTGCCCGCTCCATATATATCGCGGCGCCCGGGCAGCGACGCCGTATCTCCAGTTCTCCACATTCCACAATCCACATTCGATTCCGTTCCGCCGCGAAACAAAGCACCGGAAGATGTGTTTCGCCGACTCCAAGCGCCCTTTCGAGATGGTCCTCTACGACCCTGCCGCCGCCGCTGCCGCTGCCGCTGCGTCCCAGTCCCAGCAGCGCGCCAACAAGCGGGCGCGGCAGGACGAGGCTGCCGCTGCCGCCGCCGCCAAGTCGTCATCGTCGTCGTCGGCGGCGGTGGAGTCAGCGTCAGGTGCGATGGTTCCGTACGCGGGGATGACCGTCCTTGACGTCGCACCCATCAGTTGCGCCCCGCCCCTGCGGCTACGGCCGCCGCGGCCGCCCCCCGCTGCGGCTGGCAGAGAAGAGCCGCCGTGCCTGCGCAGGCATTTCCTCGTGGCGCTGGGGCTCCGCGCCGACCTGCCCGTGCACTTCATCGGCGACAAGTGCGTGACGAGCACCGACCTGGAGCCGCACCAGAACCGGTTCCGCATCCCGCGCGAGGGTGTGGAGAGCCGCCTTCGGCCGATCCTGACACTCGAGGAGCTCGACGCCGCCAACCTCCTCGAGGACGACACAACCCCGGAGCCGAGGAAGAAGCGGCCGAGGCAGGAGCCGGAGCAGGAGCAGGAGCTGCAGCAGCCTGGGCCGTCGTCAGAGCCGCAGCAGGATGGCGCCGCCGCCGCTGAGGGGAAGAAGGTGAAGAGGCCCAAGAAGAAGGGGAAGGTGCACGGCGGGCTGCGCGTGAAGCTCGTGTCCCTCGACGCCGGCGCCAAGGAGCTGCTGATGTCGCGGTGGCAGAGCAGCCACGGCACGATCGTCAAGGGGGAAGGGTACCTCCACTTCATCCGGCGGTGCGGGCTCAAGGAGAGGGACAACGTCGAGATCTGGGCCTTCGTGCAGCGCCGGTTCCACCTCTTCGGCGCCGACGTGTGCGATGACAGCCTCCTGCACCTACTCGTCGTCAAGAAGCAAGAAGAACCCCGGTGCTGTCTCTGCCGTGCCCCTGCGCATGTGCCACCTCCCAGTCCAAGTCCCAGTCTCAGGCTCCTCCTGGCTCCCACGCCCGGCAGTTGAATGCATCCATTGGAATTCGTCATGGTGGAGAGTAGGCAGGAGGACCCGATCTAGTTTTTTTTCTTCTTGAACACGATTTTTGGCGGACTAAGCATATGTAGTACTGCTAGTATTAGTAGAATGTCTTGAATCACACACACACACACACACACAAAAAAAAAAGTAGTGGTAGAATGTCACTACGCGCTACTAATGTCCAGGAATTGTAACCAAATGTATCCTTTTGGCAGTTGCCGTGATGGTTGGCTTTTTATGATTTCCTTAGGCAATTCAAAGTGAAATCAAGTGGGTCACAAATTTCATTTGAATGAGGGTCTGTAAGGTTAGATTCAGGCCTTGAAGCATCAGCCTCGCGAGCTTCAATTGTTTCCTGAAGGTGTAAATGTGTTTCATAACTTTAGAGCATGTCCAGAAACGTTGTATAATTTACTTGTAAAAACTAATAATTTTAGCAAGTTAATAACATAAGTAGCAACTTCAATTTATCTCCCTCTCTAATTTTCTCAATGAACTTTTCTGGGTGATAAGTAGCAACTTCAATTTATCTCCCTCTCTAATTTTCTCGATGAACTTTTCTGGGTGTGATTTCATTCATACGAAACTATTTTTCTGAGTATAGATGGAATGCATGTGTGGTTTCCACGAAGTTGGTGTACGTTAAGCAAATACAATATGTGTGTGGTTTCTGCGAAGCTGGTGTACCTTAGGCTTTGTTTAGTTCCAAAAAATTTTGCAAAATTTTTTAGATTTCCCGTTACATCGAATCTTTAGACGTATGTATGAAGTATTAAATATAGACGAAAATAAAAACTAATTACACAGTTTAGTCGAAATTTACGAGACGAATCTTTTGAGCCTAGTTAGTCTATGGTTGAACAATATTTATCAAATACGGAGTACAAACAAAAGAGTTACTGTAGCAATTTTGCGAAAAAATTCTCAAGTAAACAAGGCCTTAGCAAATACATAGGTGACTGGATGTTGGAGTCGTCCGTGTGATAAGTGATTTACGGTATGTTTGGTTCAAGAAAAAAGTCACCTTATGCTTTTATGATGATGCATCATGAGTTAATTATATAAGTTTTGGTGAAATCAACATATTTTTCATGCATATACTAATTATTAGTTTGTGAGAAATGAGACGACGATGTATCAACTCATTCCATTACATAAACCAAATAAAAAAAAACAGTGTGAAGAGGATGGGCCATATCATTCCTCAAACCAAACACACTATTAATGATCTATCATATTTAAGTTATATGGTACATGATCCTTTATCTCAGCATCAGTAGTCGATATGTCCGAGTGGTTAAGGAGACAGACTCGAAATCTGTTGGGCTTTGCCTGCGCAGGTTCGAATCCTGCTGTCGACGATTTTGTCATTTTCAGGCTATGAATTTTGTTTTCTTCCTCTTCGTCTGAATCCTGCTGTCGACGATTTTGATGTTCTGGCTCTATAGATCCTTTTTCCCATTATCATTTTGTTTTCCCCAATGTACTAGCAGTAGGAGATGCTCTGTGACTCCAGTAGATCTTTTTGTTTTTCACTAAGAAAAATTATCGTTCCAACTAGTGTTGAAGCCAAAAAAAAAAAAAAAAAAACAACCATAACTCCCCCGATATTATCATTTTGTTTTTCTTCAATGCACCTGTTAATGGGCTAGCATTCGCCGTAGGGTAGTATTTTTTTATCTCCTAATTGTATCGGGAGAAAACATAAATTTACCTATTAAGTGAGGCCCATATGTTATTGGTTATCGGAAAAAAAAAACTGCTCTAGTAATTAAAAAAGGTGTATTGATAGTGTTGTTTTTAAGAATGCCACATCAAATAAAGTGCAATGAAACTTAAATGAAACCACCAAAAGAGCTTTATCTCTATAAAACTAATTTCTTCTATTTTTATTAAATATAATGTTATATTATCAAAAAAATGCTTCCATAACAACTTATTAAATATGAAAAAAATTCAGATAAAACTCTCGTTAATACAGCCCTTAGCAGCCATGAATCCTTTCTTCGTCCGACACACTACAGTAAACACTTATGGTAGCCAGGGTCTAGATATGACACCAGGGTTCAAGGAATAGCATGCAATCTCAAACTCCACCATTCAAGAGAATGGAGTACAAGCGCAGTACACATGGGGTTTTTCAAAGCAAGAAGAGTCAAGATGGGGATGGTTCAACCATGGATTGAACCGGTGCCAATCCAGCGACCCATTTAGTATACACAGGAGCTGCGGTTAATCCATTTTAAATTGCCTGCTTGACCCGCTGCCCCGATGGATACTGTGGATCGACCCATGCTTCCTTCTCGATCAGAGCAGCGCGCACACAGCTGCATAATATCCCTCGGCTTCGTAACAGATAGGCAGCGAAGGAGGCCCGCTGGGTGACGACTTCCTCCTCGTGGTCTGCTGGTCGTGACGGGAGTTTAGTTCCAACTATTTTACAAATAGATACCGTAACATTTTCATTTATATTTGATAAATATTATTTAATCATGAACTAACTATGTTTAAAAGATTTATGTTACAATTACAGATAAACTATATAATTAATTAATTTTTATCTTTATTTAATATTCTATACATATGTCGAAAGATTTGATGTGAGTGAAAATCTAAAAAAAATATAAAACTTTTTTTGAACTACGAGGCCATATTCGACGCACGACTCCGTTTGGTCAGCTGTAGTCATGTCTCATGTGACAACGTCTACTGCATTTTGAATTGTTTATATCTGCAAGGACAGAGTGGGAAGAGAGAGAGCCGAGGAGGAAAGAGACTAGGCCTTATTTTCATTTAAATTTTTTTTAGATTTTGATATTGTATCACTTTCGTTTTTATTTGATAAATATTATTCAATTATAGAGTAATTAGGATCTCACGATTTATAGGTAAATTGTACAATTATTTTTTTATTTTTATCTATATATAATGCTCTATGCATATGCCGCAAGATTCGATGTGACAGAAAATCTTGAAAAGTTTTTAGTTTTCTTGGTTGAAGTAAGGCCTTGTTTAGTTCACCCAAAAAACCAAAAAACTTTTCAAGATTTCCTGTCACATCGAATTTTACGGCACATGCATGGAACAATAAATATAGATGAAAACAAAAACTAATTGCACGTTTGCCTATAAATCGTTAGACGAATATTTTAAGTCTAGTTACTCTATGATTGAACAATGTTTGTCAAATAAAAACAAAAATAGTACGGTATTAAAATTCAAAAACTTTTTGATCTAAACAAGGCCTAAACATGACCCTAGAGCACTGGCATGGCCTGGCTTTTTGAGTGGTACGGTGGGGGGACAGGGAGACACAGCGGCTTAAGGCCTTGTTACCCAAAAAAACAAAAAACTTTTCAAAATTTTTCATCACATTAAATCTTACGGTATTTGCATAAAACATTAAATATAGATGAAAACAAAAAATAATTGTATAGTTTGACTATAAATCATGAGACAAATATTTTAAGTCTAGTTACTTCATGATTGGACAATGTTTGTCAAATAAAAACGAAATTGCTACCGTGTCAAAATTCAAAATCTTTTCGGATCTAAACCACTTTCGCTTGTATACGTAATTATTATTTAATTATAGACTAACTAGACTCAAAACATTTGTTTTGCAAAATACAGACGAACTGTGTAATTAGTTATCTTTTTTATTTATATTTAATACTTCATGCATGTGTCATAAGATTCGATGTGACGAAGAATCTTAAAAAGTTTTTGATTCTTTGTAGGATCTAAGACCTTGTTTAGTTTTCAAAAATTTTAAGATTCCTCGTCACATCAATTTTTGTACACATGCATGGAGCATTAAATATATACAAAAACAAAAATTAATTGCATAGTTTATCTATAATTTGCGAGATAAATCTTTTAAGCTTAATTAGTCTGTAATTGAATAATAATTATCATATACAAACGAAAGTGGTATAGGCCTTGTTTAGTTCCCAAAAAATTTTGCAAAATTTTCTAGATTCCCCGTCACATCAAATCTTTAGACATATGTATGAAGTATTAAATATAGATGAAAATAAAAACTAATTGCACAGTTTGGTCGGAATTGACGAGACAAATCTTTTAAGTCTAGTTAGTCCATGATTGGATAATATTTGTCAAATACAAACGAAATTGGTATTATTTCTATTTTGCAAAAATTTTTTGAAACTAAACAAGGCCATAATAGCCAAAGCAAAAAATTGGCCTACACAAGGCCCCAATCAAACTGAGCTGATCCCTCACTGCCAAAAGCCTGCATGCATGTGGGTTATACATAAAAAAGCAGCCAACGTCTGAGTGGGTCGCTGATAGCCGGCATTGCATTTCAGCAACACGCCGAAACTGCACGTACCGGAGTATGGAGCGGGTGGAATCACTCGATCCAAGGGTTCGAGTGCTTCCGAACCATTAACCGTGTGTTTGGTTGGGGGTTGGGTGAGTTGGGTTGGATCCAACCCAGTTTTTGGGGTCGGAGCCAACCCGTCCAGTGTTTGGTTGCACTTCTGTTTTTGAGGACGGAGCCAACCCATTTTAGTGTTTGGTTGAAGAATTGGGGACAGAGCGGCTCCGTTCAGTGTTTGGTTGAAGGAATTCAGTGTTTGGTGGGAGCCAACCCGGCTGGAGCGGCTCCGTCCGCCAGATTTTGACGGACGAGTCCAACCCGCATGTGAGAGGAATATTCCACCCTGGAGCTAACCCAACCCTCCCATCCTCCAACCAAACAGCCACAGGAATGGGTTCGCTCCAACCCGGCTCGCCCCGCTCTCCAACCAAACGCACGGTAACTCTATCTGATGTTATGGATAAAAAATGGAGCCTATGTGGATCGTTTCTCCGGATCGGGTCAACGAACCTGTGGGCAGAACCGAACCACCCCCACGTAGAAAGAAGAGTACCTACTCCCTCCGTCCCAAAATAAGTGTCGTTTTCGCTTCCCGAGAAATAACTTTAACTAAATATATAGTAAAAAATATTAATATTTATAATACATAATTAATATCATTGGAAAGATCTTTAAGTCTAGTTTTTTAACAAATTTATTTAGAGATATCAATATTGAACGTATTTTCTACAAATCGAGTCAAACTTGTGGCACAAAACCTAAAACGACACTCTTTTTTGAACGGAGGGAGTACATGCTAGCCTTGAAGGCGTTGACCACGGAGGCATGGGTGTCTAGCCGTTTGACAACAGCGCAGCGAGACCTTTTGTTTCTTTTCTGAACCCTGTTTTCTGCATACTTTGTGTATGAGCCAACGATGATCAGGCGATGTAATCTAGGAACAAAACTGAGCTTGTTCACTAAGTAAAAAAACCATGATTAAAAAAACTGTTAGAAAAAAGATATTATTAAACAATTAATAAATTCGATAGAAAAAATCAATGTAGCAGTATTTTTATTCGGAAGTTCAGCCGGCGGCTAGCCCGAACCACCGTATGTGGCATACCGGCATATCCGCCAAAATCATTGCGTTCACACGGGAGTCCGCCACGCAGCCACCCACGACCCCACACCACCCCAGCCCTGCTCAGCTCTCCAGCAAATACCCCCAAGCAAGGCCCGGCCAGACGGCCACCCACCACTACCCGCAATCAAGTCCCCATTCACTCGCCTGCGCTTCCTCTCCTCGCCGCGCCGCCCGGCTGCCCCCCACCCCACCCCTCCTGCACGCAAGGCCATGGCTCCGATCGCTGTCGGCGACTCCCTCCCCGACGGCCAGCTCGGGTGGTTCGACGAGAACGACCAGCTGCAGCAGGTCTCCGTCCACGCGCTCGCCGCCGGCAAGAAGGTCATCCTCTTCGGCGTCCCCGGCGCCTTCACCCCGACCTGCAGGTCCCTATACCCACCCCCCCCCCCCCCCCCCCTTTTCCCGTGCCCGTCTCTTCTCCTCCCGCTTTCTCGGAGATCTCCGAGCTTTTTGGACCTGTGTTTGTGTTTCTGGGGGAGAGAGATGTCTTTCTAGGTCTCGTCGGGGCGGAGGGGGATTATCTGGGATCTTTTGGAACTAGTTCTATTTCGTATTCGGAATGAAATACTAGTTAGTTTTGAGCAATAGATCGACAGTAGACTATTTTTTTAGAGTTTTATTAGGGATATATATACCCCCGATCTTAGCCATGCCAGATCGACAGCACATCTGCTGCACGCGGTATCCGGCAGAGGAGAGCAACCAACCATGCTTGCGCGCTGAGAGGATCGTGAAATAACCAGGCCTTGAAGTGTAGCACAACCGGTTCCACCTCCTAGTTAGCGTCAGGTGCATTGCTGGCAGTAAGGAGTAGGGTCTGAACCTGTCAATGTTGGGTCAGCAAGAAAACCACGGTCTTCAAGGGGAAGGAGGGGCCTATTGAGTTCACCCCAACGGTGCATGCCGCTTGATAAGGACTATGTTGTTGAGATTTGGGCCTTCAAGCAGCACCCATCCCACAACTTTGGGAAGATAATGAATGTGTCGTGTAGGTACGGGTTGTTAAGAAAGATAAGCAACTGCAGTTCAACTATGGCCCCCTGCTCCCTTCCCAGTGAATGGATTGTGATAGTGTAACTACACGCCAGTGTATTTTTCATGAATCGTAGCTTCCCTCTTTAACTACTGGATTTTATCTAGTCTACCTACAACCCATGATTTTCAGTTTAGTGTGAACAAAGGTATTATCTAGTGCTTATTGCTCCTTTCATTCCAAATTGTAAGCGGTTCGGGCCTTTTCTGTCTATACATAGTAAAATCTATGTATCTAAAATAGTAAGAACTAAGAACTACTTACAATTTGGAATCGAGGGAATACTGACATAAAGTTGATTAGCTGCTTTAGTCTATAAGTTCAATGGAAAATTCCAAATTACTTAAAATTTTAAAAATTTGAAGGTAATTCCACTAACTGAAGCCAAGAGTTTTCTTGCTCTTGTATCTCTGAAATCCTTCAATTGTTTCGTGAAATGCTGAAGTACTCAGGCTGTCTCTTTCTGTGCATTTCTTCTATGTTCACAGCAACCAGCATGTGCCAGGCTTCATTACACAGGCTGAGCAGCTCAAAGCCAAGGGTGTAGACGAGATCCTGCTTATCAGCGGTATGCTTGCCTATCTATCTGTATTTGTGAAGACAGTTGTTTTGATAATTTTTTCATTGCAAATACCAGAGTTGAATAAGAAGCAGTGTGGTCAAACTTATATTGTTCATTCAGATACTGTGATTTTCTTAATGTTCTTTGCATAGCTGTATGGTAGCTCTGCAAAATGTTTTGATACACAATGTTATGTTTTTGCATAGTTGTTTTGATACACAATGTTAATGTTTCTTATCGTACTTCATCGTTGAACATTGATGGTATGCTATGTTCCATAAGCATTCGATGTTATATTTTTTATCGTACTTCATCATTGAACATTGATTTTTTATCGTAAAACAGCAAAATGCTAAGTGATAGTATGCTATGTTCCATAAGCATTATGGTGCATCTGTAAATAATTGCTGTCAGGAAGCTAGAGCATTGGTCATATTTATTAGTAACTGTAAATCTGTTCTACCCCTTGGCTACCTGCTGAATGTCATCAGTTTGCCATGTTGTGATTATGACTTTGATCAAAAGTAGCTTGGCCAGACTATGACATAATTTGCTGCATTGTGATACGCAGTAAACGACCCATTTGTCATGAAGGCATGGGCAAAGACTTACCCTGAGAACAAACATGTGAAGTTCCTTGCTGACGGGTCTGGAGCATACACCAAGGCACTCGATCTTGAGCTTGATCTTACAGAGAAAGGACTGGGTGTCCGCTCCAAAAGGTTTGCTCTTCTGGCAGACGACCTCAAGGTCACTGTCGCAAACATCGAGGAAGGTGGACAGTTCACAATCTCTGGTGCTGAGGAGATCCTGAAAGCGCTTTAGGAGTTTGATCTCTTCTATCAAAAAGCTCGGCAATGTTGTGGACACCAGTCTAATTTGAACTTTGAACTCATCTTTGAATAACTTGCCGTCGGACAAGATCAGTTCCATGATGTATATGAAACGGTCGTCGTTGAGTCATGCACAATTTGGTATTTTCATATGTTATATTCGCCGGTTCGAGTAACTTTCGATTCGTCGTTACACAAAGTTGATGCTGAGAAATCGACAAGTATTTTACTGCCATTTGCTGTCATTATGCAGTGCAGCTTTACGCACTCTCAATGCTCGCCGTGCAACGATTTCTGGTAGCAGCAGCCGTGTTCAGATGCGATTAGCCAATTTGGAGTTTGGACAGGAACGCATGCTGTGATCCCTCGGCCAAGCCCCACATCCCGTGGTCCTATTTTTGTATTTATATAAACTTGAACTATTTACATGTCCGTTTCCGAATAGCATGGGCACCGTCCATGCACGCAAAACTGGTCATCTCAAGCCTCGCTCACGTACAGCAGCGCTGCTATCTGTGTGTGAAGCTCTTAAACCCACTCGTCACACTGTCGATCTGCTGTGTGTGAAGGAACTTCTTCGTCACCACCCTGTGAATCTTCCTCAGCTTTCTACCGTTGTTACCATCCGGGGCGGCCCCCGGATGCTTCTCGCCGTCCTCTTCTTGCCAATGCACGCAACTGCTGTGATGCGCCGCCGCTGTCTCGGCTTCGGCTTCCGCTTCGGCGGCGGCGGCGGCGGCATCAGGAACCGGAAACTCTAGACTAGGCCGTCTCCTAGACTTGGTCCGCTTGTTGGGATCGCAGGCGACGGCGTCGGCGTGGAGAACGTCTTCGATCCGAGACAAAACCGCGAAAGCTAGGCTCTCCAGTGTCCTGGAGTAGCTCTCCAAGAGGGCATACCCAACATCCTGAAACGAAACGAAACAAGAACCCCAGCACATCGATCGATTCAGTTCGTCGTCATGGACGACAGAAACCTGGAAAGGATCGGAGCTGGGAAATTGAGGCTCTTGGTACCGTGTTGTACTGGATCTTGCTGATGTCGAGCGACGACTGAGGGATGCCGGGGAACCTGTGCTTGAGGATGAGCAGGGCGGTCTGTGCCCGCTCCTCGAACTCCTCTCGCTTCTCCAAGCTGACGCCAGCGGGGGCCCACGATAGCTTGTGACAGATCTTCCTGTGCCAGATGACGACGGAGGCCTCGATCCGGTCCTTGAGATCCACGATCTTGTGCTCTGTCGACAGGTCTACCGACTGCAGGAGCTCGTTGGGGTCGAAGATGTCGTCGGTTATGATCTTGTATATCGAGTCTCCGAGAATGGACCTTCCATTCTGCAAATTTTCAACGACGAGGAGACTAGTAGTCTGAGTTTTTTTTTTAAAAAAAAAATCTAGTGAGATTTTAGCAGTGTCATTTGAAAGGAAAATGATCTTATGCATGATGAACTGATGAAGTCATCACCTTTGGCAGGGACTCCATGTACTCTTCGGGGATCTCCATCTCTCCGAGGACATCGGCGTTGATGGCCATGGCCGCCTTGAGCACTTGCCCTACAAGGTCCTTCTGGTGCTGAAGCCACTTCCTGGACGCCTCCGACAGGCCCTCGGCGGGGACCCTCACCGTCGGGATCCACCATTTGTCGCACGTGCACGTGTCGTCGTCGTCCTCGCCACCGTCCGCGTCTTTCGCCACGTACCAGAACTCCTGGGCCTCGCCGAAACTGTCAAGATACTCCTGTTCCATTCGTCCACGGCAGAAAAGGGGGGCCAAAAAAAAAAAACAGCGCCCAGATGAATTTCAGGAACAACAAACAAACAGCGCCGTTGCATTGCATCTGTATATTTGATTGAATGAGCTCTAAAAAAAAAGAAACGGCCATGCTTACGAGGAGCATGGCGTCGAGTTTTCGCAAGGCCGGGATGTTGACAAGGAGATCCCCGCGCTGCTGAGTGCCCATCACCTGAATGGAGATCCGGTAAGGACGAAATGCCAGGCCGTGTACATGTCCACAAGTGCAATATATATAATCGCAGGGTGAAATTTCGTTGCTGACCTCGAAGTTTGTTCCATCCTCGGATACCTGTTGCGAGGGGGCGAACTCGACGATGTGGTCGGCGACGGAGAGGAGCCAGTCGATCTCCCTGTTCCATCGCGCTCTCCGCTCCGCGGACATGGGCTCCAGGCGGCGCTGCTCCCCGAACACGGAGGCTGCGAGGTTCGTGATGGCATTGGAGAGCGCGAGAGCGGAGGACACCCCTTTGCCCGTGCCGGACATGTCCTCCCCAAGCAGCAGCTTGGCGAATTTCTCCTTCATCATATCCAACTCTGCATGCATCGCAAAGAGAATTTTGAACAACACAAGATGGTTTAGCATGCAAGCTAGTAACGGTGATCACGTCATCACGTCACCTGAAGGCGGTCCACTGTCGCGGACGGTTCTCGATGGCACCGGCGGCAGGTCCTGGCCGGACCGGCCGGGAGTGGCGGCGCGCGAGCCGTGGCTCCTGGACAGCACCCGTTTCTGCAGCAGCGGCGGCGGCGGCGGCGCGTCGTCGTCGTCGTCCGCCATCGTCCCGCTGCTCCTGACGCTGCTGCCACGCGGAGACGACGGCGAGGAGGAGGAGGAGGAGGAGGAGGACGAGGACGACGACGACGAGAACGAGAACGAGGGGCTGGACGAGACGGCCCGCCGCCTCCTCCTCCTCGACAGGAACCTGTCGAGGCTGTGGCCGCGCCGCAGGAACCCACCGACCATCACAGGGTCATGCGAAGAGAAACCGTGCACGCGCGCGCCCGCTCACGACGGGCGCGCATGTGGACGCGCGCGCGCGGCCGGGCCGGGAGGAGCAGGCGATCGAGGCGAGAGCAGCAGGTCGAGATCGAGACGACGTAGCAGCTGGGCGCGTGCATGGGCTGCTGCCCGCCGGAGCTAGCTCGACGGACGACGGGATGATGGGTCGTGAGGCCGGGCGCGCAAGGCAGGCAGGGCAGGACACACCGGCCGGCCTGCCTTCCGCGGTTCCGCCTCGCGACTGCTAGAGAGCGGAGGAAGGGGAGGCCGCGCGCCTTGGAAGTTTTGTGTTGCTGCGTGCCTTGTGCGCGCGTGCATGGCCAGCCCCTCCCCCGGCCGGCACAGGCGCGCGCACGATTGGCTGGCAGCGTCGAGGAGAGAAGGGACGTGGTCATGCTTGGGGAGACCAAGCCAAAGTTGGAAAAACCAAAAGCCAAGCAGGGAACGCGCCCTTGTTGCGGCCAAATTTAAGCAGCCTGTTGTTTGCGTTTGCATGTATGCTTCCACATTCACGTCAAAATTTAGAGTTTTGTTTCGGTGGTTCTTTTTAAAAAAAGTTACACCAATGTTAAGAGCAACTCCAGCCCACCTCCTAAACAAGTCCCTATTCTAAATCTAGAGACTTGATAAAAAAATCAACTCCAACCCACCTCCTACTTGGGCTCCCATTTTCTATGCCCTCCCAAATTATAGTTTTAGCACCTCACATCCAGAACCCTCTATCCAGTAGGTCCCACCCACTTTCCTCTCCCCACTCATAAATCAAGACAAGAATTACAAATGGAGTTGATGTAGGATTTATCAATAACAGGTGGGTCCCATGTGAGATAAGGACTTGGTCTGTTTTTTTCATTGGAGTTGGGTCTTAATTTGAGCCCCTACTTTTTTTGATCATAGCCTGTAAATAAAAATTTAAGGGCTTAATTTAGAGACTTGGGCAGCATTTGCTCTAAAGCACCAAAAAAGTACTCCCTCCATCCCGAATTATAAGTTATTTCAAAAATCTTGCAGAGTCAAAGCATTTCAAGTTTTTGATTCCATCCTACGCGACATGGTGTAGAGGAAGCATAGGGAGCATGTAGTAGCTATAGGGAACAAAGAGCAAGAGGAAGAACCATTGAAATCTAAGACGTGAACAACAAGCGTGTGGAGAGAATGGGAGGGAAGGAAGACAATTGTTTTGTTAGGAAGGGACAGGGGCAAAAGAGTCTTTTCACATCACTCTGTGCCAACCCTCATCTTTGGATGGCTGATTGTGCGTGCCATGTTAGCAAAAAGGGTATGTGCATTTCCTCTCTGCAATGGCAAAAATATAGGTTCCCGTGTAATGGCAATCGAAGACTTGACATTCGTATAAGAGTGACATAGTTAAATATCCATGTGGTTCTTCCTCTATACCAATGCAAGTTAGTGGTTCGTGGTGAATCCCCTCTAGTTGTTGTGGGTATCTGGCAATGCCTTCTCAATGAAATTATCTTGTGAAGGTTGTTGATGAGTTGTTATCTTGATTTTGTTTGTAGTTGTGAAGAGGGTTTCCCGTTTTGTCCTAGCTAGCTAAAAACTGTGGTGAGTTGTTTAGTCTAGTTGTTAGTTGGGAATTGTGTTGTGTGTTTTTTGAGCTCGGTTTTCATTTAGAAAACTTAGGTAATACTTGTTTTATATTTCTTGTTCTAAACAAAAAAAAAAGTGGCCAGGATTTTTGCCATTCCTTTGAAAGAAAAAAACATAATAAACCAAGCAAGTTTCTATCTTTTGTTGGAATAATGTAACTTAATGACCTGCAAAATACCTTAAAAGTAAACTAGAAACGGTAGAACAAGATGGTGCTGGAGATTGCTCGTGTAGGCAATAATAATAATAATAAATGTGAATATCAACTCGATTAGTCCATACTAATTGTCATTTGTTTCACATCAACAATCAAAGAATATAGTTTTATGTAAAACCATAGAACCTTACACATTTCCTGATTACAATCAGTCCTAGGGTGGCATGAAGCATTCTACTTTCACACCGTGTATGTTTAGTATACAGAGGGAAAGCGAGGAAGAAATGAGAAAATTAAATCAGGTAATTGAATTCACTGGGGAGGGAAAAATGTAACACTCGGACACCAAAGTTACAACACAAGATGGAAACATACAACAGGGATGTACAGGGTTGCATTACAGTATGCACAATGCAAGTACCTCGGTGTTGCTGCAAACAAAGAACATTTTTGCTAGCTTGCTTCAACTGAAAGGATCTCAAGCTCTGCCCACCAGAGTGGAGATAACCGTGGCGTCGCAGCCTCAGGCGAAATTGACAGTACTTCTCGCAATCTAGTGGTGACCTCCCTCATGGTTGGTCTCTTCTTCGGATCGCTTTGGATGCAGTCCTGGACCAAATCACATATGATTTCTAGGTCCTTTTCTTTGTGATCCTTCAAGTTAGGATCAAGCAAACAAGACATGCTCCGGTTATCCCTAATGCACTCCAAAGCCTGACAGAAATAACACATTTGATATTATGTTAAGATGCCTTATGTGGTATTTTCGAAGTTTCAGTAACTAGTAACTATCCATAGTATCTTTGTCATAATTACCAAGTTCGACAGGGAACCCTTTTCTTCGGAATACGGAGGCTTTCCTGAGATGATCTCCAGCATGAGTAGACCAAAACTGTAGACATTCCCAGCTGGATCGGCAGCTACTCGTTCATGGTGATCAACTAAGTCGTCATCCTTGGGCATGTTTCCTCTGGAATATACTTCATGCCAAACGCTCATGTCTACTATCTGTGGAAAGAATTAAGGAACTAGTGTAAGGAGAAAAGCATTATGTGAAGTGCTTATCTAAAGTCCCCGTTCAAATGAACTAGAAAATGGTTCGTCTAATTTGTGCAGTAGCTAAGTGTGCATCAAATTCATACTTTTAACCAAATATTGATAATATAACTCTAAATCAAAGGGTATAATTGCATGAAGAACTGATAGTGATTTCAATGATGAAGTTTCAGTCTTGTACTATGTTTGTTTCCTACTTATCATCAAATCTGGGCAGGCAGTGACTTAGGAAATGCCCTGTAGAAGTCTCCAGTCTCCAGATATTCAAAGAAAGAAAAGATGACACTCATAAGCACGTTTTTACCTTTGCAGCTCCATCCTCAGATAGCAATATAGCACTTGACTTTATGTCTGGGTGTGTTATAGGAGGGCTAAGCTCATGCATGTGTAGGGTGCAGTATGCTACTCCCATAATTACCCTCATTCTACCATTCCAATCAATAGGATCAAATCCCTCGACTGCAACAGACAAAGCAAAACATTTCAATTCAACCACAAAGATCAGAGGGTAGACATAAAAAAAATGTGGAATAGATCAACAGCCGATACCATGGAGGTGTTCATATAGTGTTCCATTGGGAGCATACTCCATCACCATCATCCTCATGAAAGGTTCTTCCTCCTCACAGTACCCAAGCAGGTTGATATAGTTCTTATGGTTGACTCGCGAGAGTGAGTCTATCTATGTTGTCAGGAATAAAAATAAGGAGAGGTTGAAACAAGTTTGTTTAGAGGCCACATATCAAAATTACAAACTTAGAGCCTTAGATGCACTGAGTTAATCAAATTAAAATATATTGCATTACCTTTTTCCTGAATCGCCCTTCCGAATGTTTTGACCAATCTTTGCTAGAGGTAATCATGGTTGATACAACAGCAATCTCAACACCACTTGATAAGGTTCCCTTGTAGACAGTGTACTGTGGATAGGTTGCCACAATGTTACTGAAGTCCTCACACGCACCTTCCAGCTCAGAGCGCTGCAACTTTGGTACTCCTAAAATACACAAGGGGGAAAATTATCACAAATAAATAGAGGCAATATAAGTAGGCAACTTTGACACTCTTTCAACAGACATGAATTTGTTACTCGGATAAATCTAAATAACATATTAATATTACTTAATGCAAGATGTTAGTTCACTTTATACAAACTGCTGGCACGTAGAGGTGGAACAATTGTGCATACTTTTATTTAAAATGATCTCCAAAGGCGAAAAAGTAGATGCAACTATGAAATATTTTTTTTTCCTCGCATGAGATAAGCTTACTTCTTGAGATGGATTAGATAGCAATAAAACTTTACCTGTTACAAATGCCTTTTGGAGCTGACCACTGAGCCCTGTCTTCCATGGACCTATTGTTTTCCCTGACTTGGCGCGGCATAGGAATAGCATGCATGCGATGCCAATAAGAATTGCGACCAGTGGCACCACAATGACATAAAGCCATTTGATGGACCTTCTTTCTGGAACTTCTTCGGCAGTAGTACTGGGGACCGTTGGTGGACTACTTGGGGGATTGACAGCTGGTACAGGTGCATTGTTGGGACTAAATGCTGAAAATGAACCAGTTCCAGTGGAAGGAACAGGAACAGCAGCTGGAACAAGTGCATTTGCAGAAGAAGGTGCAGCAAGATTGCTATCTTGAAGTAACCTGCGCTGGCTAAGCTGTGCTGCTGGATTTCTTGCTGCGTATTGTGAAGGAAGTTGAGCTGGGAAAAAGAAGCAAAGATATCATTTACCGACTAGCTTATGCATCTAGGACTCGACTTGTTTTCTTTTTTCTCAAACGAGCTGTGTATCTTTAAGAGAAGAAAATATAAGGACTTGAGCCTAGTATAGTCAGTTCGATTACCAGAAAGGTTGTTAGTGTCCTTTTTGTTCTCTTGTGAAGAAGAACCAGATTCCAACCTAGAACGGTCCAGATTAAAGAACTGCTACCATCAGGATCTGCAGATAATTTCTAATTTCCAAAGAGAAGGAAGAAAAAAACAGGTGATAACTTAGAGGGGAATTTGTAGCACTATTTTTTTTTCTCTTACCCATTCTCAGCTCTTCGATTCATATTACCCCTCCCGAGATTATCATAAATATTGAAATCATTTTCCTGATCAAAGTTCCCATAGGAATGTTGGATCAGAGGCCACTGAAAGAAGTTATTGGAAAGCAATCTGCAGAAGCGAAAATATCATGCCATTGTACTTGCTGATGATGAAAACTTTCACGAAATTAATCAGTCAGAAACCTACAACTGCCTAAGTGATTGCATTTCTGCTATCTCTTGTGGAACCTCCCCACTCAAGTTGTTGTTGCTTAGATCCAGTATCTCCAACATTGCAAGAGCACTCAATTCCTTAGGTATTGCTCCACTGAATAAGTTATTGGAGAGTACACTGCAAGTGGATAGCTAGGTGTCAATCATTGTCATGGGTGTAGCAACTAGTCAAATACTACCAAATCAAATTGCCAATCTAATTTGTGCAACAAATGACAATTTATATTCTGGCGAAAGCATTAATATATCACTAGTTTTTCCTCAAACGCGCAAGAAAACTGAATATAATTGCATTAAAAAAGGAAAACTAAAGGTCTATACAAACTGAAAAATAATAACAGAAGTTTATGACTATACTTACAGAGCCCTCAGATGGCTAAGAGTTCCTAGCTCTGGACCTAGGGTGCCTCTTAAGGAGAGATCCTTCAGGTTTCTGGAAAAAGAAACAGTTCACATAAGTAGAATACTCCAGATGCTAATGAGATAGCATAGCCAAAGCATATGTAAAAAAGAACTGCAGCAATAAAAAAAAAGTAACGTTCTAATCTTATTTGGCACATAGCACTGTACAAAATGTTGTCCGAATTTTTTTTTAAAAAAATAACAACAGCTGTGTAAGAATCATCTTCTTAAATAACAAGAAGATTCACTGGTAAAACTAAAAACATGTGATTCCAAGAATCACTGATAAGTACTTCTGCATTTGCATCTGAATATCAATGATAACTAGTGGAGATGGTGGTTCCTGAAGAACTATGTGTGCAACAACGATGGCCCTTGAAATGTCATGTAGCCCTTGAAATGTAATGTAGGCAGAGTAAGCATTTTTCCCATGGTGATCCCACATTCCCACACCATAAAAAAAGTGCCACCAGGAATAGAAATCAATAATATAAAACTAGCTGGAGCCACTTGTTCAGGTTGGCCGAGTCAAGAAACCACTCTAATACACCAAATAATGAGCTTGCTCCGAGGCTTCATTTGAAAACTAATTGGGAATGGTGCATTATATAGGAGTCTGAACAATGTATTCACAGCAAATACAGATAATAAAACGTAACTGTCTAATCTGTTAAAAATATTTTATTGTATGCTTTTAAAAAGGTAGAAAATAATTTAAACCATAGCATGTTCAAGGGCATATGACACCAAATTTTAGTTACTAGAGATGCTCCAGGGTGCATGGAAATTTCTCCAACTGGAATATAGAACGCTCCTTAAGCCTGATCACCGCATCCACTCTGTCAACCATTGAACAGCTAGGTTTCTTTTATAACTTGTCTGAATTAAGAAGCAGACTACGCTTGTGTTGGGATAAACTTGACAGAAGAACTGATACATTTCTTTTCATGTATTCATTATAAAGTCAAACCACGGTAGCTGCAAAGGGAGAAAGTTTTAGAACGAAAAGTATGGGTGACAACACAAGATTCATTGAACAATAAACCAATGCCACAACACTCTTCTGCTATGAAAGATACAGTCAAATGGAAGACCCGTTAAACGGGGAATGAAACGTTGGTTGTTGGCAATCATGATGATCCATGCTGAGACAGTGAAATGGAATTCCAAACCACTGCACATTCAGAAGGGGAGAGAGAGCATCCAACTCACAACATAACAACTCGGCCATCGACGCAGCGCACGCCATTCCAACTGCAGGGGTCGCCGTCGCGCGGGCTCCAGCCCACCATGGCGCCATACGGATCCTCCGCCACCCTTGACTGGAACTTGAGCAGTACCGACCCTGCGCACGCCCACAGCCACAAGAAACGCGTGCCAAGTCAGCACGACAATGCAAGCACCGAAACCAAACACCGGTGTCGAGACGCCGGCCCGTACCTTCAAGGTTGACCGCCGAGCAGCCATCCACGGCGAGATGAAGCGCCAGCACGACGAGCGCCAACGACGACGACGAAATGAAGCCATCCATCCTGCGCATCCTTTCCCGGTTCCGCAGGCGCGCGACGATCGAGACGGCGGCAGGGCGCCGTCACATGATCGTCTTCGCGAGCCTCTTGAGCAGCCTGGAATGCATGGTCAGGCGCGGGGGGCAGGCATTGCGCCCGCTGCAGCGACGACGATGCGAGCTCCACCACCCAGGCACGGAAGCCTCACGTCCGCTTCGCGCCTGCATGCGAGAGGGAAAACAGCTCAGAGGCGCCAGAAAAAGGGCGACGGGGGAGCAGAGGAAACTTGCAATCACCATAAAGCACAGAGCAAACAAAGAGCTTTAGCGCCTTTTTTTTTGTTTTGCCTGACGAATTTTGCTTACACCGCACGCGATTCGAATCAAGAAACCGAAAAGAGGATTCGCAGGATAGAGCGAGAGGGTGCTTACACGGCGGCGCGTTGGGGAACGGAGACGAGGGAGAGAGAGAAAGAGAGGGAGAGAGAGAGGACGGCAGGGAGAGGGAAGCAGCGGTCGTCCGCTGTTGCAGGAACGGGTAGTAGTTGGAGAAGAAACCAAGAACAGCAGGCGCGACACGACCAAGCCAAAAAAAAACACACACACACACACAAACACACTTTGAAAGAAAGAAGATTTCACGGCGCATCCTCTTGGCTGTAATCGTGTTTGAGATCGCGTTTTTTTAATAAAAAATCGACAGACGTGAGTGGAATTCTTCCTCCGCCACCTGTAGGACAATTCCACGCCAGGATTCGAGCGGCAGGCTTAAAAAAACTGGATAATATACGAGGGGCGGTCGTTGTCAAGGGTGGAACAGGACAACCACTCTGCGAGTCTGCAGAACGCGCGCGCTCACATCGTCGTCGCCGGCGACGGATTCGACGGTCCGCATTTTAAAAACCCTCTGGCGCGCATCATCACATATGGCAATAGAATATGGCCCGCACCCCGCATTGACATTGTTCCGCCTCCTGTCTTTGGTGCTAATCGCGGCCGGACATCTCAGCCACGCCAAATGCTGCCTGTGCTTGAAGAGGGGGAAAAAGGAAATTTCTGAGCAAGGGAAGGGAATAGTTAAACCACGTCAAGAATCCCCAAATCGGTTGCAGCTACTTTTTTTGAAAATAAAATAAAAATCGAAGAGTTCGTTAAGGGAAGAAGATGCGACAGAACGGAGCTAAGGTTTCCAGGACGAGCTGGTGTTGGGAAATGCGGTCGACCGACGGCGATGGCCTTGCAACTCGCGGTGGCGCTGCAGAGATGGGCGGGCCCTTACCCGTGGTTCGGCCGGCGCCGCGGCCTGGCGGCCGGCGGCTGGAGGCCTGGATCCCTTCTTCAGTCGCGCGGAGCTCCGAGCTCCTCACCAGCTTGCGTTCCGTCGTGGCGGGGGAGACGGTGGCCGGCGGCCGGCGGCGAGCTGCCGAGGCGGGGGAACGGCGGGCGCGCGCGCGCCTCGCGAGTCGCGGCTGGTTGGCTGGGGTTCGAAGAGACGTGCGGTGGGGCCCGCGCGGGGCAGGTGGGGACGCGCAAACGAGGGGAGTTTCTAGTGTGTGTTTTTTTTGTTTTTTCTTGCTTAGCTAATTGATTGCCTTTGGAGCTGTGTGTGGGCCCGCCTAGCTGTCCCCCCATATCCCTTTTCTGTTTCGAGAAATAATATATTTGTTCAGTTTATTATGTCGGTCGTTCTTCTTTCCTTTTTATTTTTTGAAATTTGTTTATTTTATTCATTCAGTTTATCTATGTCCGTCGTTCTTCGGTTGAGAAAAGGAAATGAAAACCTCCTCGCCCGCCGCACGTCGTGTTGCCGCCAACCGTCGTGCCCGCCATTCTCATGAAGTTTAGGCGCACTCGCAACAGCATCTGTTCCCTACTTTATTTGGCTACACTACTCTTTTCTTTTGAGAATAAGCAGTGTATACTCAGATCTTTTATGTTAATTAACCTCATCAAATATATGTACAACAATATTTAAGTTTCAGCAAATCATAATGGCATGGATAATCAATATAAGGTTGCATCATCAAGAATTCACTTCGAGCTCTTAGAGCATCTGTAGCGTGCAGAAATGATAGGTATTTAAGGTCACCCTTATACATTGCAAACTCTCTTAGGCCTTGTTTACTTCCCAGAAAATTTTGCAAAATTTTTCACATTCCCCGTCACATCGAATCTTTAGACGTATGCATGGAGTATTAAATATAAACGAAAATAAAAACTAATTGCACAGTTTGGTCGAAATTGACGAGACGAATCTTTTGAGTCTAGTTAGTCCATAATTGGACAATATTTGTCAAATACAAACGAAAGTACTACAGTGTCCATTTCCCAAAATTTTTCGGAACTAAACAAGGCCTTATATTACGGACAACTTTAGTAGAACATGCTAAGGATCAGCCTCTAACTAAAGGTCATGTTAAAAAATAATTTCACCATTCCTAGATGTGTGCAAACGCAAGAGGGGGTGGAGTTCATGCTGAGGTAGAATGGCGGTCATCCTTTAGAGTGATAGTGAAGCCAGCAACGGAGAAGCAAACTACAACAAATATCGATAACACACTTGGTGAGGACGTTGTTGGCGCCACTGAGGTGCACCTCCCACAGAGAACAAGCAAGGCCTTGTTTAGTTTACCCCAAAAAGCAAAAAATTTTCAAGATTCTCCGTCACGTCGAATCTTGTGGCAAATGCATGAAGCATTAAATATAGACGAAAGCAAAAACTAATTACACAGTTTAACTGGAAATCGCGAGACGAATCTTTTGATCCTAGTTAGTCCATAATTGGATAATATTTGTCACAAACAAACGAAATTGCTACAGTACCGAAATCCAAAATCTTTTCGGAACTAAACAAGTCCCAAATATTAGAGATGAGCGAGAGCTACATGGCAAAGGAGAGAGTTATTATACTCAAGTATTTTATGCGAAGGGCGGTGATGATGGAAGCATATTTGTTATGGGGCAACATGGAGATTATCTCCCTCACCGCATTCGCATTGCTCACCTTGGTTTAAACCTATTGCATTGAGCTCATTTATAATAAGATTAAGATGTGAGTACTGTACATGTCTTTCACAAGCTCATTAAGTAACATAGAAAAAGATTTGACGAAGCAATATTTTTGTTTACGAACATTGCTAGAACCATTGTGAAGCTCTTCCAATTTTAGCCAAATCTCATTAGCTTTAGTAAACTTGTAGACTTGGTTAAACACATTACACATCAATGCTAATGCATTCACAATGCAATTTCTAGCTCTAGCATTGAGGTGAGGTGGATCTCTTTCTCTTCACTAATGGTGGGTTTTTCGATTCTTTAAGGGTTTCATCGTGCCTCTAGTACTTCCAAAGATGTCAATGGGGGCCCGCGATCCGCGACCCGATGGGTATTTACTCTATTAGGGTATCAATATAGAGTGAAACCAGTATCATGGGTACACAAACGGAGCAAACTCTTCACCCATTGGGTACGTGGGTATGGAGACGTTCTAGTAGTCCCCATACCCATTTACACCTTCCTCTTGGCATTGTTAATCCTTTCATTTATCCTACATATGACTTCACAGGGAGCAAAGCTAGGGTTCGTAATCGTTTTGTATTTTTCTACCTGTAACGTATTTACTGTTATCGCTACTATTTTTGTTTTAGCCAAAAACATGACAAAACCCGCCTCGGTAACCAATATCTTATGACTTATGGTTTCGCTTTCATTCCTAATTATTGTTTCACTAGCCCACTTTTTGTTTGAACTACTCCAGCCACATGTCAGCATCACTATTTTCGTTCCCTCATGATTTAGTTGGCCAGGCCAGTGGTTCATGGAATTTCATCGTAAATCCAGTGTACTACTGCCAGATAACTGCAACCCGACTACATTCATTACATGACAACATCAGTTGACCACGTAAGGCAACTACAACCGACTACATCCATTGTATAACAGCATCAACCAAACTGACCTGGCATTTCCACCATGTAGCCATTAGCCCATCAATGCTCCAGTGATAGCAGCTGCTTGTCGCAATCGTGTCCTCTGAACGTCAGTTGACAAAAGATTAACTAAACAACACAATCGTCCTATGAATGAATGCCAGTTGAGAGAAGATTAACTAAACAGTCTGCAAGGTTGCGCATGCCGCGCGTAATCAATGTATCACAAAAGAAGCACGCCTGGTGATGATGGCAGGATGAGACAGGACCATAGGCACCCAGAATGACGGCCAACGACAGGATCTGAATGCTGCTTCTGCGATCTTCCATAACCAGTCTAAAAATAACCTGCCAACCAAGCTCTCTCTTATGCTCCCAAATCAGCCTTTGTATTATACTACTAGCAAAAATAAGAACTATTCCTTACGTGATTTTTTTTTTGTTTCTACCGATAACCAAACGTTAAATGCAATATACTCTATCAGTCGTGGTAATTATGATTTGGAGTACTATAATGGACTAGTTGTGGTAACTATGATTTCTGTAACACCATCTATTGGTCAGAAGGCGCCTTTTCTACAATGGTGGCTCCAGAAAGGAAGGCTGTACAGCTACTAAGAATCTTTTGGTACAGAGTAATGCTATTAGAGGAACTCCTTGAGCTAACGAGGTTGTTAAGTTCATGAGCTAACTTGGTAACATGCTCCTCCTTCAGCCTAGCCGTGTTGCGGTTCAGCAGATTGAGCCAAGACGTGGAGGATATGTTGCATATCTTGCCCTCCTTGAAGCTGCTGACACAAGAGATCGCCGCCAATGTGTCTCCCTGCATCAGTTTTAGGCAGAATCTCTCCATTATGACAGGGGTGGGCGGGACACGGCTGTGATGGCACAGGTAGTGCCACAGATCATCCAACAGCTGGTCCTGAAGAGTGATGAAGAACTAGGGGTGAGACACATGAATTGTTCCACCAAGTAGCTGGACATGAACACAATGTTCCTGCTCCTACAAATGATAGTTGCTAATGTAAGTACCTTCCCATGCCTATAAGCGTCAAGGACCATACGCAGGTGTCTTCGCTCATCGAAATGGTACCCATTCAATAACATCTGGCGAAACGCATACTCAAAGTCATTCCACCTTTTTGCTGCAGCGCAGGCCTCCAGGAAAGTATTGAAAGTAAACTTGTCAGCAGTTGCCACTTGACTAGAATCCGCTTTACTCCTTATCCTGCAATTCAGAATATCATAGAGTAGATCTTTCGCATCTTCAAGCATTCCATGTTGAATGTATGACTTCAGCATGATGTTGCAAGTCACAGTATTAGGTGAACAGTAGTTGCACATGTGGTTGAATATGTATTTAGCGTTTTCCATGCCACCATTGTCTATGCAGGTCTGAATGAGTCCTGTATAGGTAACAACCAGTGGTTTGTTGGCAACCTTGCATATCTTCTCAACCTGCAATGTAGTTGTCATTGGACAGAAGTTAGTGAGACAAAACAAGCAATCTGAAGGCATGAAACAACAACAGACAGATGGCTCTGGATTTGCAAGTTTTCTAAAATCAAAAGCTCTTCAATGAAAACTGGAGGCTCAGAATAGGTTCAGAGCCTAATTCCAGCCTTATCTTACACATATCTAAAGTAATAGCTCAGAACACCTCTACAGTACAAGTATGGTTTCTGCAATCTTGCTTATGCATCTATCAACAGTCTTCCTTTGTGTAGGTTGAGGTGCCTTGAAACACTATATCTTCTGCTCGCTTGACAACCAAGATTAAAGATAAGTGTTTAAATCTATCGATTGCAGAAAATAATGTATTATAAAATTATGAAAAATATATTCAGGCCAACACAATATAGCTCGTCGATCCTAAACCTTGCATTTTTAAGTATGGCCGTAGCAAGATTTAATTCCGTGTCAACATAAGCTATGTATGTTGCACATATTAGCTACATTTTGTTAAGTACAAACCTGGAGAAGTGCTTCTTTGCACCGTCCTCCACTGCAAAGGCATCGAGCTAGGTCATAATACAGACTAGCAGAACCAACAATTCCACGACTTTCCATATCCTTCACAGCCATTACTGCTTCATTGATCTTTCCTTCTCTCCAAAGTGCATTTACAAGAACTACAGACAGCAGCAGGTCAGATATGTCATTATACTTAACATAATCAAGTTAAAGTAGTAGGAAGTACCTTTATAGTTCAGAGCACCAGGTATTGATGATTTCTCCACCTTATTGAAGAACTCATAAACCAAATTGTACTTTCCACAGACAAGCATCACCTACAGTACCAGAAAGTTAGAATAGACTAAGGGATTATGCCACATAAAGAGCAATGCAAAAAAAAGTATTGAAAGTATAATGCTACTGCGAAAAATAGACGAGATAGGTGGAGAACAAATAACATGAATCAATGCATTTCAATCGGAATGAGCTGCTCAATTATCATCAGACGATAATGAAAGGTTTGCAGGAGCACCAATAGGAGTATAGGACCACCATAGCTGGGTCTGAGATGGAGTGCAGGAGAACTGTGTCACATACTCACACGCAACATCAAGATTAACATACCTTTTATATAAAAAAAAGAAGGATTAACGTACCTCCATAACAAGACCATATGTTGAATTTGTTGGACGGATGTTCTTCTCTTTCAACTGTTGCAGTACCCAAAATGCCCCTTCCCATTGCTTTTGTTGCACACAAGCATTCAAAACCTGCAAAGAGGTAAAAGTAGTTATGTGCTACTGAAGACCAAGTGACCAAAATATTTAAAGATTCTTGTTTTCTGGTCTATACAATCCAGTTCGGCTGTTCCATATGAAATTTGCTACAGATATTACTCACCGCATTGTATACAATGAGGTCTGGTTCCAAGCGAGGATCCCAATTCTGAAGAGGGCTCAATTTGAACTTCTTCCTAGGAGGAGAACGCATGCAATCAATCACATCAAATAGTTCTTTCACAAGACCAGCTTGCCCAAGAGTAACAGCAATACAATGATAAGCTGCCATGTCAGGATAAGATGACAATTGGTTCTGCAAATGACATATGAATAAGGTCAGATTAGGTTTACATAACCAAAAGGCAAGACTAGTTGTACCTGCATGCTGTAAAATACATTCAATGCCTCAAGCGGTCTCTTTGCCTTCCCTAGAACATCGAGAACTGTTGTGTAAATATACCTGCATCAGATAGATAACATTATGTATATAGCGTGCATTTTGTATGCTAATGCCAATTATATATCTATTCAGTGCAAAATCTTTAAGGTCACAGGAAGGTACCCAAGAGAATTTAAATTTAACTAAAAGCTGGCAGTTTTAAGGTTAATAAGACAGTACATAGCAGTCGCTAGAATGCGTGACATCTAAGAAGAGTGTAGCAATATATGAGTAGACAATTACTTAACCTGCTCTTGTAGGATTTGAACCTTTCACGTGACTGAAGCCATTCAACAACTTGCAAAACACATTTCCAATTTCCATATCGCCCCAACATTTGAACGATCCTTAGGATAGAGTGATCAGAGAATTTGATTTTTGCATCATGAATCATTTTGGAGAATTTCCACTCTGGAGTGTTTACATCTGTAGCATTGAGCCTTCGAAAAATAAATAACCATAAGGATTGATGGAACCTCAGTAAGTTCATTGGTGTTATTTCGATGGAGAAAAAATTCCAACTCGAGCAGAATGATCATATTTTTAGTGTGAATGATGAGCAGTTTGTAGGTAAATTGGATGCTCATGCTAAGATTACATTGAAGCACCATGAAATAGAGATAAACCGAGCATTTCAACATAATAATCAAGTATATAGAAGACTTACCGACTAGCTAACTTCTGGATTCTCTCTTCCATTTCCATTCGAAGGATCCGTGGCCTGTTCCTGACATCAGTAAATACCTCAAAAGTTTTGAAAGCAGCTCTATCATCAAAATCTGTAGCTTCTGCATCCCTCCTAATAAATTTCCCCATTTTAACATTTGCTCCTCTATGCAATTGAACCGTTCTAGGTTCATCACTCTCCAAATTATCACTTGAATGGCTATCATGCTCAGACATTGCCTGTGTACTCCTATAAGTTTTGCTTACAGTAGACTTCTTAGAGTCTATGTCAATCTCTCCAAGCCTACGCACTACAAAGTTTCTCCCTAAGCTCTCCACTCTTTGCTGGTTTCTTTGAACGTTACTGTTGGCGTTGACCTCAGTATTGGAAAATGTCTCTCCAGGATATTTGAAGTTTATACTACTACTTGTCCTAGTATAGTCATGTTTTCCCATTTGAACCTTGGCATTCTTTGATGAAATGCTGCTATTCGGAAGGGTAGAAGTCCCAGATGGAGTATACGTTGCTCGCCCTTGTAAATTTTTCCTAGTATCTTTAGCCTTCACAGGTGATGAGAACTGCCCATTGCCTCCATTTCCTCTAGTGTCGCCACGAATCATTCTTCTCTGTACATAGTCTTCAACCTCTCCTTGCCCGCGGCGGCTATTTTTTACATGTCCCATTGCTCTTTTATCCACAAATCCCGTAACATCCTTCTGATTCTCATCCTTCGTCAAGTCCCTCCGAGGTCCCTGATTCCTTTCAAATGGTTTATTCCTTGCATCACCAGACCTCCTATTCGTCCGTCGGTCATCACCCGTGAACCTTCTCCTCGAGCTCCGGCCATCCGAATCGGCGCCATGTATATTCTTGCTCCTGTCCAACTTCACCGACTCCATGATTTTCACATAGTCAGTGAAAGTCGGGCTGAACGTCAGCTCCTTCTCAATGTGCCGTAGCTCCGATGACCCGGTGCCGACCCCACCACCAGCCACAGCACCATCACTTCTTGAATCAAGAACCCGGCCTTTCTTCCTCGACAAACCCCAGCGCAGTGGCAACATGGAGAGGCTCCTCTCGGGAACCAAGAACCCGCGGCCATGGCACGAATTAGGCTGCGGAGTGGGGAGGAGAGCCCCGCAGCCACCCAAACTAAGCAGTCCCATGCTAGCATTCGGTGGTGCCGCCATTCCCCTCGTCCGGAGCTGCGCCCACTACTGCATTTGCATTGCTTATTGGCTTACTGCAGAAAAAGGTTCTTGCTTATTGGCTTATTGCAGAAAAGGTTCTGACTTCTGACCAAGAAACTTAGCAGGCCAGAATGATCAGGCAGGAATTCTGAGGCTCGAGCAAACGGAAGAAGCGTGTGTACCTGCGGTTGACCGCGCCCTGGCTGGCTGCCTCCGGCGTTATCTCCTCCTGTCTTGCGGCCTCGTCTGAGGAAGACTGTACTGGAAGTCGGGAAGATTTGAGCCCCGTTTGAATCCCTGTGGATTCTGAAAATCGAGATAAAAACAATAACGACGCTTCCAAACGGGAGAGATAGAGAGCGAAGATAAGGAAAAAAGAAATAAGAGGCAGAGTCTTGAAATCTCCGAATCCCTCTCCTACAGCATAAACAAGGATACTACTCGATAAAAGACATTCGCACCTTCAACTTCTCTTCTCCTACCGTTTCTTCTCGACAGCGTCCCGATGCCACCGACCCGCGCGTGCCGCACCTGGCTCAACCCCGCCGCCGCGAGTTGCTCCAGTGCCTCCTCCGCTCCGCTCGCGTGCACCGATGCCCCGCGCCGCTGCCGCCACCGTCTCCCTTGCACGCCTGCACAGGCGCCGCTACTCCCTTGTGCGCCTCACCAGTCACCACTGCGCCCGTGCGCTGCTGCAGAGAGAAGGAAGGAGGGATAGAGTGGGGAGAGATAAGTCTGAGAAATTGATTTTTTTTCTAATCTCTCTTCGTTTCAAATTACATATCATTCTTGTTTAATTCCTCCCCTATCCCATTGGATGTTTGAGTGTTAAATATAGACTAAAGAACTAATTACATAGATTATATGACTATTTTATAAGACAGATTTTTAAGCCTAATTAATCTATGATTTGATATATACTAATGATAGATTAATTTGGTTTAATAAATTTGTCAAGTACCGAACACTTCTATAATTCTTGTCAAAAAAAACACTTCTATAATTAGTTTTATTATTTCTGTCTAAACATTTGATGCGATACCTTCACATAATAGCCGATGTGGTACCCTAAAATTTACACCCTAGATTTAAACAAAACTTTACTCTCCTTATTTTAAATTATAAATTATTTCAATATTCTTAAAGAGTCAAAATATTTCAAGTTTAACCAAAATTATAAAAAAAATACAAATATTTATGACACAAATGGTATAATATAAAATATAATTAAATCAGTTAGTATTATAAATATTATTATTTTATTCACTTCTCTTATACTTCATGTGTCTGAATTTTAAGGTAACCACCAACTACTACAACTAAGATGTTACTTTTGTAACTTATTATTTGTCTTTGTGTCATAGCATATTAAAAATTTGTCCTTGTTTTTCTATAAAAATAATTGTAAATTGTTATTTGTCTTTATGCCAACACAAATTAGGTTTTGTGCGGTTTTTGTCTAAAGTGTTTCTATTCTCGGTACCAAAAATTAGATATTGCGCCTATAGAAATTGAGAACTGTAATTTTAGTATAAAACGTATGCATATGAAAGAAAACTAAAGTTTAGGCACTTGAATTTTAGCAAATCTCTATTTTATTATATAAATTTGATCAAGCTTGAGATGCAGAGTTTTGACTCTCTAAAAGTTAGGATGACTTATATTTTTGGATGGATGAAGTATTTTCAAAAACTGCATTGTCTATGTAGATTGAGTTACTATAAATTGATTTATAGATTGACTGCAAGATTAAGGGCATTACAGGCAATGCATCCTTTAACAAGTCATATCTTATGCTATAATCTAGAAATTCAAACAACCTAGATTTTTATTATTCCCGGTCCAAATTCTACAATCCATGTCTGAAATATGTAGATTTCTATAATCTCAAACTAATCCAAACTGACCCTTGGATTGACGAAAGATACTTTACAGATGGGCCATTGCGGATAGCTAGAAGAGCGAAAGATCTCAAAGAGCTAAGAAGCATAAACTTTTAGGTTGGGACGCTGGGTTAGGCAATTTGGTTGGTTTGAACCCTGCTTTACACAAGTCTTGTCCACGGACAACTGATTAAGGATATGTTGTTTAAGCTTTCTGATGATGAGTTGATGATCGAGGAGGCAGGTTACTATCCACAAACTGAAATAAACACTGTAACAATCCACGGGTTAGATTGTTACAAAGCTTGCATTTTGTGATAATTTGCGTTGCATATTCCACGTTCTATAAACTTTAAAAAATAGAGCGTAAAATAACATTATTTGATTCACGCTGGACCATATAAACAACACTTGATATACAAGTCGGTTAACACAGCAAGCTGCAAGTGTATCTAATAATCTCTGTTATCTGGTTGGACAGTAAGAACATGTTTGGATCCATAAGCACTAAAAATTAGCAGCTTAAGGGGGTATTTGGCACCGCTCCACGAACTCTGCTCCACAAATTCCACCATGGAGCAGCTCCACAAAAAACTGAAGTTCGTGAAGTACCTCATGCTCTCACAACTCCACCATTTTTTTCTCGAACTGAGTGTGTGGAGCTGAAACTGTTTGGCTAAAAAACGTGGAGCAGAGCAGTCCCAAACACCCTCTAAATTAGTACTAGTGAATCTAAACAAACTTGTTAATAAACCTGCTAGTTATTAGCTAGAGGGCTGCTGCTAATAGTTCATATGATCACTATCCAACCACCTATAGCAGGTGGATCAAAACAGTCCCTGTTGTTAGCTAGCTAATTTTTAGTACTAATGCATCAAGCAGACCCTAAGTTTGAGTGTATAGCTATTTTTATTTTGTTTTGTATTGCTTGTGCCTTAAAAAAAAGGGATTTCTTCAAATTTACTAGTATTTGTCTATTTAGCTGCTTGCTAAAATTTTACCCCGAGGCCAGCAGCTTGAGCTTCAACTAAAAAGGAGAAAAATAACACCTGCAAAAAAGTTAGTCCAGGAGGCTGCAGGCCCTTGAATACCTTATGTAACGGCAGGGGCGGATCTACAGTATATTATCAGGGTCCACCGACCCGATAACTTTTATCTAATTCTCTATATATTAGACTTTTGTTCTATCAAAATTCTCAATAAAACATCATATTACGGTAGCTTCTTTCATGCTAACCCCGAACCCGATGACTAACCTGACTAGATTCGCCCCTGTCTAACGATCTATATTTGTTTCTCCTCCCAAAAAAAAGGAAAACTGATCTTGATCTAGAAAGGAACATCGGTTGCACTAAATATACAGCAAAGTTATAAATATGCCCTAGGCATACCATGCCTCGCTAGAAAATCAAAGTCTATTATGGATTTATGGTCCCTTTGTAAGCAAACTCAACCCCAAAGGAGCTCATTCGCGAGCCCTAGTTGTGGTTTTGTGTAACTGGTTTTTTTATTCTTGGAACCAAAAATTCAATAAACGTCACCTGAAATGAAAGAGAACTAAAGTTCAGACTTCAGACACATAAAATTTAGCAAATTTCTTAGTTTCGCGGGTGATTTTGATTGTAAATCTGTTGGCTATATTTTAAATAGCTATTCTCAACCAATACATATGTTGGTGAAGAATCTAGCAAGGGCCTAAAGAGAGCGGGTCAATAGGTCTAATTTTTAAAACTTGCAATCTCAAACGAAACTGTAAGCAGATCTTCGGACAGATGCGCGGACAGAATGCAAACTTCTCTAATTTTGGTCAACTTTAAATGTATAAATAGTTGCTACATTAACTAGATTGAGACATCATCAGATATGTGATAGTGCATTTTGTTTTGGTAAACTTGGCCAAAGGTTAATAACTTAAAACAAAGCTAGAATACTAGCATCCTACAACGCATTAAACAATATGAGCATAATACGACGGACCATTTTTCTAAAAAATACATACGACGGACTCTACGGTGACCACCGGTACTTGTCAGCTACAGTTCCACGGTCCAGACAAGTAGTAGAGTGGGGGGTGGTGGAGTGGAGGCGTGGAGAGCCCCGAACGCGGTTTTGAGTACACAAGCGAGCGAAAAAAGAGGAAGAGAGAGAGAAAAGAAAAGGAGAGGCCCGCGACTGTAGTGGGGAGATGTCTCGGCATGCTGCCCCGGCGGCGCCGCCGCCGCTACCGGAGCGCGGCGAGATGGACGAGGTGGTAGAGGCGGACCCGGATGCGGAGGCGGAGGATCAGGAGGAGAGGTGGGCGAGGCTTCTGCCGGAGCTGCTCTCCGACGTGGTGCAGCGCGTCGAGGCGTCCGGCGGCGAGCGGTGGCCGGCGCGGAAGGACGTCGTCTCATGCGCCTGCGTGTGCCGCCGGTGGAGGGAGGCCGCCGTCGCTGTCGTGCGCCCGCCGGCGGAGTCCGGCAAGATCACCTTCCCCTCATCGCTCAAGCAGGTGAGGACGGAAGCTGCGGCTTGAGCTGCTCGCTCGCACATAGTAGGTCAGTAGAGTGTCTTAGGCTCTTAGCTGCCCATTCAGTGCGTGCGGCGGCGTTGGTCTGTGTATATCCATGTCGTCTCGACTATTTTGAGGAGGGATCGATGCAATATGCGATTTTGGTCCTTATTGCCGAAGCTTCCGTGATGGATGATGGTATTGACGCATCGGAGTATCGGACTAGGTAGTTCTGTGAAATTTAAGGGCGAATCTGGCGTCTGCATACTTTTGGACCGTCAGTTCTGGCCATGAAACCATGAGGTTGCTTACTCTTGCGAGTTTGAGAAATTGGAGTACTGGCGGGGTTAGTAGATTTGTATTGTTTTATATAGTAATTGCTAGATGTCTGTCAACAAATCTAGAATGCAAAATCTGTTGAATTACCGACCTCACGATTTTGCAAAATGATTCAAGCTGACCTCCCTCTCTTGAGAACTCAAGAATTCCATGAACTCCAGCGAAGTTTAGGGTTAGGGGTTGGGGGTTTTGGTGGATAGGGATTTGTGGTCGATGATGGTGCTGTCGGCAGGGGTTGGGGGAATTGATGATGGGGGAGGTACACTTAGTTCTAGTTAGCGAGGGACTGGCAGTGATGACAGATGCAGAGGAGGCGGGCAGAGTGGGGGCGCCAGAGCCAGGAGGAAAACTATGAGAGAAATGGAAGGGGTCGTATGGAGGGCGGTAGTGGAGGAGGAAGACCAAAGGACCTTACTGGCGTCAGCAGAGGAAGGTCGGCAAGCCTGACAGGCAACGGAAGGCAGGAAGCAGTGGCATGGTGCTTGTGGTGGGTGACACCAGTCACACCAGTACACCACGGCACACAGATGGCAGGAGGCGGCAGGCATGGTGCTTCATGTGGCCCATTGAATCAGGTGTTAAGGTATCACTGAAGTAGCAATATGGGGAAAAAAAAGGTAGCTGGATCTAAGGTCCAAAATCTGACATATTTTTTGCCCAATAATCTGTCTGAGACTTTTCATATATATTACCTACAGTTGTGTGCTCAGAGTTAGCTTTTGGAGGTGACTGTATTTGGTCAATTAGTTTATCTAATGGTTTCAGCAACGCTTGATGCTGGCCATGGGTTTACAAAAATATTCCACAATCAGAAATGTCTAGTTTTTGCTACAAATTAACCTGGCAGATGGAATGCGGAAGTTAGCATTTCCTAGGGGTTTGTGGTAGGGCTTGTTTGCATATCTTTGTTAGTTTCATTTACGTTGGTTATTTAAGATTCTGATGAGAGAAATAACCTGGCAGGTCGATTGCATGGTTTCCCTTATATGGCGTCATCAGCGATTTTGATACGTACCAGCCATTCAGATATTTAGGACATAGTTTGTGAAATTTCCTTGCAAATTCAGTGTCATAGTGTTTCTTATTTGACACCTATGTGCCGAAATCTTACACCATTTCTCAAAACACAGCCAGGGCCAAGGGAGAGCCCAATGCAGTGCTTTATCAAGCGGAATAAGAAGAACTCTACATTCTACCTCTACCTTGGCTTCACAAGTTGTAAGTACAAGATATGATGTGTATGTTCATTTTAAGTCCAATTTAAGAGAATCTAGCACCTTTTTTCATTGTTAAATAATTGATGATGTATTCTTTCTTATGGAATTCTGGCAATTTCACTTCCACACTTAATGCTTCCTGCCATCAGGTTATTAATTGGACCAGCATGATAGTTGGACCAGCATGATAGATTAAATTTGGCAATGGGATGCATTTGGGTTTAGCTCATTTGTGATCGTGGGGAAACAAGGTAGATTGGATAGTGAAACGGGACAAGTAGTTTACATGAACACTACACTAGAATTACTTGTAGTCATGGAACATAGTGGAATCATGGATAGTGAAAATATTTCACATCTGTTCCGCCCAAAATGGTAATGTGTGTACAAGCTCTTACCCTTGACAGCTCACCGATGGCCAGGCTAATTATTTCCTTATGAGACTCCCTGTTATTATGTTAGATTTTCTGGCTGTATCTTTTCAACTGAGGTGCATCTACACCTAAGCTTGGGTTAAAGAAGTCTCATAACACACATAATGATCATTTCTTTATAATTTATGCTTGTGTGCATATTCCATCAAACGCTACATTTTTTTTATGGAGAATTCTTTTGAAGTGCACAACTACACATTCCAAGCTGGGTGTGGATTTGTACTTTTATGTTTACATAGATGTCTGTTTGTAACTTTTTTACATTACATGTATTTTTTCTTCAGCATTTTCACCATCAGATACACTTGATGATTAATACCTTTTCTTTCTCTTTTGTTTTGGCATCTGACAGCACCTGTGGATAAAGGGAAGTTTCTCATGGCTGCTAGAAGATTTAGGCGTGGTCCCCATACTGAGTACATTATATCTCTTGATTCAGAGGACTTATCACAAGGGAGCAATGCATACATGGGGAAACTGAGGTGAGGTTCAACATGATTCCAGAGTTCTCCTGAACCTTCTTGGATTAACTCTGCCTATGAATTGGTTGCTGAAAGTGACGTATTCTGGTGCGGTTAGGTGGCACATACATTTCATGTAGTTGACAAAAGATTTTTGAAAGCATAATTTAAGATACACAAAATGAATAAAATTGCAGGATTTGTGAGTTCCAACTGGTAGCCTTGCTCTTCAACTACCTGGTAATATGTTTTGATGGTTTACATGGTACACTGTTTATGTACTCTTATTGAAGAACAAACTCCCTGAACCCGCCAGCATGCCTTATACATTACTTGGTCTTAGGGCTTGCAATACATGGAATTCATTGCAACTTTGCAATTGACTGGTTAAGTTGTGTCCTTGCACTGCTGACATAGTGACATATTTGGTATTGTAAAAGTTCATTGACCATCTAATTGTTGGAAAAGTCAGCACTTCACTGTCTTAGGTTAGGTTATGACACTTTCCCTTTTAAATTCTCTGTGCAGACAGCATACTCACTCCCTCCTGAAATATAAAGGATTTTGAGTTGTCCTAAGTACTGTCATAAGTTTGACCAAGTTTACACAGAAAAATATATTTATGACACTAAATTAGGTATCGTTGGATACACTATGAATATATTTTCTTAATTTACCTCTTTGATATGGTAGATGTTAATACTCTTCTCTATAAACTTGGTCAAACTTTGGACAGTTTTAACTAGGGCACCGCAAAATCCATTATATTTCAGGACGGAGGGAGTAGATTATGGATCTCCTGTTATATTTTAATACTTGTATTAGAACCTCTTTCCCTGTCTTAATAGTTAACATACAATTCTACTTCTGCACCCTGTTTAGATCTGATTTCTGGGGGACAAACTTCAAAATATACGATAGCAAGCCACCATATGATGGTGCTAAAGCATCAAGTAGTCGATCTAGTCGTCGTTTCGGAAGCAGAAGGATCAGTCCCCAAGTATCAGCTGGCAACTATGAAGTTGGACAGGTTTCATACAAATACAACTTGCTCAAATCCAGAGGCCCCAGGAGAATGTATTGCACTCTTGAATGCCCTTCAGCCCAAGAGACTTGGGAAAACTCACTCAAGACAAAGTTCAGGAGGCCCTTGGGGCCCACGACTTTACGAAATAAAGCACCCCGCTGGCATGAGCACCTGCAGTGCTGGTGCTTAAACTTCCATGGGCGGGTAACAGTTGCATCAGTCAAGAATTTCCAGCTTGTGGCTGCTGCCGACCCCAGTGACCCTACTAGCAGCGTGGATGATGAAACGGTTCTGCTGCAGTTTGGTAAGGTCGACGAAGATATGTTCACAATGGATTACCGGCAACCACTCTCCGCGTTCCAAGCCTTTGCCATCAGCCTCAGCAGCTTTGGGACCAAGCTAGCCTGTGAATAGTGATACAGTTCGATGCTCTTCGTGTGGCTATATGGTCTGTGGTTGCTTGCATGCTTGTTGTTGTTACTATACTACGTCATCTTTTTTTTTAGTTGAGTATCGATGTACCATTTGTACCATGCTGTTGTACAAGAGATGTACTGTACTGTTATGTCGTCAAAAGGACTTGTTCAAGAAGGAAATTCTGTGTTATGAACTTTTGCTCTGGTTCCATGCAAAAAGACATTCCAATGTACATATGTTCATGGTGAACTGATACTTTTTCCCCTTGATAAATATCATGTTTTGTTTGGATACTACTGTTACTAGTGCTCAAGTGCTGAGCGTCTATTAGGGAAATCTTCTATGGTATCATTTTGTGCAATTTGTCAACCTCAACCTGGACTGCGGGGGTTGCTCTGCACTGCACATAAGTTTATCAGGTGTCATCCGTATTTGTCATTTCTGTGTTTTCGCTGGTCTCCATCTATCTGTCTTCCGAAGTTGCTGTTGCAAAGATTGCAGGGAAACTGGGGATCGCAAGCCTAACCACTCGATCAGCTACTAACTGAACGCTGAATACTCCTAGTCAATCAACTGAGAATAGATAGGCTTCTACTATTCTTCTAGAATTTAGAAAGTCCAGCATGCATGCTTGGAACGGCATCCATTTCCACAGGAGATGAGAGTGACAAATTGCAAACGAACTGCCATATTTTTCCAAGTCGCTCCAAAACTGTGGAGATAGTTTTAGCGACGGCACCATCCATGCGTCGTCATATAATCATCGTCCATGTACATGAGACATATCTGTGTGGTCTGCTCCCTGATCGACGCGACGGATCGATCTGGCCAGGCCGCTAGCAACTACTCCAGGCGACTAAAGACTAGGCGTAGGTGTCCATCCTACTGCTGGTGCTGCTGGCTTTGCCGACCTCGGCCTCCAGCGTCTCCATCTGCTGCTCCAGCAGCCTCAGCCTCTGGTGCATGCTGTCCAGCCTCCGCCGCGCCGCCTCATCTGCCAAAACACAACGTAAATACAGATGAAAAATAATCGTCTTTTTTTTTTGTTTTCAGGAAACAAACCAATCGTTCATTCTGAACGGGTGATCGCTCATCTGATCATCATATATCATGCACTCTCGCTACAATTTTTTAAACTAATAAATAACAGTGCTGTGACGACGAACGATATGTCTCTACTACTATAGTTCGATCATCGGGTTTATGTTAGAGAGACAAGGAGCGAACCTAGCTGCGCGACGAACTGAGAGACGGTGACCTCCTGCTGCCCGGCGCCGTCGGTGACGACGACGACGGCGGGGGTGCCGTTGCCGCCGCCGGCGCCGCTGGTGCGGACGGCGCCCGCCGCGTGGCCGGGCTTGGTGGACGACGTCGTCGTCCCTGCTCTCGTCGCGCTCGCAAGCATGGCTCTTGTTCAGCCGATCCGACCCGCTTAATTCTCGTCCTTCTCTTTGCTTCCTGTCCCAGGCAATGATGACAGCTGATAGCAGTGGTCAGTTCGTTTGGAATTGGAAGCTTTATTTAAGAGAAGACGTGTCCGCTGGAGCTAGCGGGGACGACGCATTTTATACCGTGAACACGCGCGCGCGGCGCGGGCGTGGACAGGAGACTTGGGGGAGGTGTTGGGTTGGGCCGCGCCGGACCTCGCGCGGATCGGGGCTTCAGATTGCCTTGTGCGCGGGGTTGAGAGAGGAGACTGACTGGTAACCATCGATTGACCTCCCTCGGTTAATGAGTGGCCATATGCATCGCATCGATGCATGCTGGCCGTTCAAGAGTCCGACGCGGCAGGGGGCGACCTGGACACGCGGGAAGACCCGATGCATCGCCTCAGGTGATTTTTTTTTTTTTTTTGTAGCGTAGCACTTTTTTTTTAGTTAGCAATTATTATCTAATAATAAATTAATTAAGGTTAAAGATCCGTCTTGTAAATTACAAATACATTGTACAATTAGTTATTTATTTTATCTATATTTAGTGTTTGCTATAATATTTGATGTGATGAGAAATCTTAAAAAAAATAGATTCTAGAGCGAACTAAACAAGCTGTAAGCGAGCGAGGCCACTGGCCGTCGTGATGAATTGATGATCGGTGACCCACGTCACGTACGTGTTAACGTGTGTGGGTGCCTGGAAAGATCAAAAGGTTCCCTCTGCCTCTGGTGACCAACCGGTAATTACCCATTTCAGAGGGGTCGCTAGAGGTTATTACTTTCTGCGTGCATTCGCTTTACACCCGAACGAAAGGGACGTCCATCGTACAAGCAGTAGTAGCTCTGTCTCGAAAAGATTACAACTTTAGATGTATTCTCGATTCGAATATTCAAAATTTTATATCACATAATGAGGTAAAATATTAATATTTGTGACATGAGACAAATATTAGTATGTTTATTAGTTAAACTTAAGGTACAAGACACTATTCTAGAATTATATATATCCTACGAGGAATCAGTTGTAATTCTCCATCTTAAATTAAGTATTGTTTTCGATTTTCGTGTTGCAAGTTTGGCTCGATTCGTAGAAAATAGGTGTAATATTTATATTTTAAAAATAAATTTATTAAAAAAACTAGATTCAAAGATTTTTCCAATAATATTAATTATGTAACATAAATATTAAATTTTTTTAATATATATTTAATGGAAAGCAAAAATAATAATTATTTTAGGACCGAGGAGCATGTAAATTAGTAATTATTAAATGCAGATCGACCTGCACAGATGAGCTGCATGCCTGCGTAGGTACATGCATGCATGGGTCATCATTCGCACATCTACCTGTGCGAGATCTCTCGATCATGCCGATCCAGGGGCAGGTTTTTTTTTTAGAAAAAAAAAGGAAAAGGTTCAGGCCTGGGAGATGGCGATACATGAATGTCGTCGTGTCCCTTAACGTGAGCCGTGAGGTGGATGTGCATGCGTCCGACGTAACTGGAGGGGTCCGTTGCGTCACTGCTTGCGTACGGGCTTCTGTTGCGTTGTTTGCGTTGACCCCGGATATTGTATTTTTATATATCTCGCGCCAACGGTGAAGTTCCGTGACCTTGGATTAAATTCCTCTAAATTTCATTTGTACTAAATCTGTTTCAAACATAGTTCGTTTCACTTTTTTTTACCCAAATTTGATCACTCTTATTCAAAAAATTGTGTTAGATATTACTTCTTCGTTGTGACTTGCTTTATTAACCAAAAGTTTTTCAAGAACGACATAAATTTAACTGTACTTGTATAATATTCAAAAAAGTCAAATGAACTATAATTTACAACGGAGGGAGTATTAGGCCGTGTTTAGTTTCTAGAGGGAAAAATTTCGCGACACTGTAGCACTTTCATTTGTTTGTGGTAATTATTGTCCAACCACAGACTATCTAGGCTCAAAAGATTCGTCTCGTACATTTCGACCAAACTGTGCAATTAATTTTTTATTTTCGTCTATATTTAATACTCTGTGCATGCGTCTAAAGATTCGATATGATGGAGAATCTTGAAAAAATTTGGGTTTTGAGGTGCAAGTAAACAAGGCCTTAGTATGATAAGACATCGGTAGATTTGATGACTTGGTAGATTAATTATAAAAAGAGAGAGAAAAGAATTTTATAGAGTTTTATTTGGATAAAACCTTTTGTCACAATTACTAATAAAAAGTTAACGTGGCAGTGTTAGAAATAACGTCATAAACTCTACTAAAATTACCTTAATATCAGGTGCATCCACGCTAGCCTCACTAATAAATAAAAAAGGGTATTAGTTAGCGTATCTCCGCTAGCATCTAAGGATTTCTTTTTTGATTCAGCATCTAAGGATTAATACTGATGGATCTAAGTTCTAAAGAGAGTCTAAAAATGCAAGAGGTGGTGCTGGCCTCCATGCAGTACGGAAATCACGTTACACCTAACACGTATACGTCAGGCAGCGGGCAGCCCTGGCTAGCTTCGTTGCTTGCAGAAGAAATTCATTTTCGTTTATTAAGAGACGGGACGCCATCCGATGGAAAGCCACAGGCCAGGCCACAATGTCACAAGCCCGTGCGCTAGCTGGACCATATTGGGCCGCTGGCCCCAGACACGAGAGCACAGTGAAACGATGTCCCACACTTGGATGCAGGAGCTGAGGGGTGGGCCCAAGCCCAACCAAGGAAGTCTGCGGACCCGAAGCCGAAACCCGAGCAGCCACCGGCCCGTACTCCCGTCGGCCGTCGCATTCCGTCGCGTCTGCGCCGGGCATTGGCCCCAGATCACATTGAGGCCTGATTTATAGTTGCTAAAATTTTAAGATTTTCTATCAAATCAAATTTTTAGACGCATATATAGAATATTAAATATAGATAAAATTAAAAATTAATTATATAGTTTATCTTTATTTGCGAGATGGATCTTTTAATGCTAATTAGTCTATAATTAGACAATAATCATCAAATATAAACGAAAGTGCTACAATAACTAAAACCAAAATTTAGCCCCAACTAAACAAGGCTTGATCAAGCAGGAGCAGCGGCAGGCACCACCGCCTGCGGCGTCCCTTGCGCCTACCACATTAAGCGCTAAGCAGCCAGCGGCTGGCGCTTAGTAAACCCTATTTATTTTACTGAAAAACAAAGTACTATTCACTGATTTACTATAAAACAAAAACATTGTTGAATGGTTGATATATTCGACAAATAAATTAACTTCGTTATCAAATTCGATAAATAAACTCAAAAGAACGGGCCTTAGCTCAAGCTCAAGTGTGGATCGCGGAACGGCTAGGCCTAGCAACCAAAGCCTACCGCGACGGCCCCGTGGCATAAGGAGCAGCAGAGAGAAATTCTAGCCTCCGCGGACCGCGGCACAGTACCTATGCCGGCGTACGGTACGGGCCTCGGATCGCGTCACCGCCGCCGTACGTTATCGCGTGCGCACGGCACAGTTGCTGCCGCGTGAACACTGAACACGGGAATCCTGCTGCTGACAGCTTGGCGCGAGGCCCCGCCCGGTGGCGCAAGATGTCACATGGATGGCACCGCACGCGCAGCGCGGTGACGAGGAACCCCAAATCCACTGGACACGTTTCCGTCTGTGATAGGGAAAACGCCCCCAGCTTGCAGGTTGCTGACGCTGCCTGGCTTGTGTCACACAGTTTACTAGCTAGCCATCTGTCAGTTAAGCCTGAATTATACGTAGGAGTACTTCTGATGAATCAATAGGTAAAACTGCTGAACCAAGTAACCAACGACCCCTGCGTTCAGAACTTCAGGTGCCAAATCCCAACCCCTATTCAAACATGCCCAAGCACGAAATTTTACTGGCCGTGTTTGTTGGGAAACATCGCGTTGCTTACCTACCTACGGCGACGTCAATTTACAAGCCGAAGCCAATAGACATGATGCTGCAATTTGCAGTTAGATAGTAGGTGGATCGGATGAAATGTCCCACGAGCAAGTAGACAACAGAATGCAGCCATACGTGAACTTGAATATGTTTTTTTTCCTCTATGCATGCCAACAGCACGAGGCATATATATTGGGCGGCACGGCTGCTCATCAACTAGGATTTAATTAAATTAAACTAACAGGTGATACATCACGGTTACGATACGATAGCGGCACTTTGTTTTCCAACAAAGTGGTAGGGCCAACGTATACCGATCCCACCTAGTATACGGTACCGTTGAACGGAATGAATGCCAGCTTAAACACGGTGTCTGGCTCTGCCTCCTCACGAGAGTCACGAGGGTCCGATGCCAACATCCCAGCTGCATGATTAGAGTCACTGCAAAGACTACCAGTACGAGGGGTTCGTCGAGGACAGTCTTTGTGAGGTACGCTCAAGTACTGTACCTGTACGTACTCGATCGATGCATGCTTCGTATCATTCCTTATTAATTCAAGATCAGGCGAGGTACGTTACAGTTGGCAGCCCCCAAGAGCGGATTATATATTGGTCCCTTTTGTGATCGCAATCTGCAACGCCATGGCTCAATGGCTGGTGTTACAAAGGACTCTCGCAACTTGCAAGCCGGGCCGGATTCTATGGTTGGTCTTAGCTCAGGCATAATTCCTTCGAGAATCTGAATTCTCAGTCAGCACGCCACTTTCAGTCGTCGAGAGAATTCGGGATCGTCACCCGGGCCATGTTCCGAATCCGGCTCGTCGCAGCGCCGCACCCGCACTATCTGCGGCCACGGTAATCCCTCCTTTGGCTCATCCAGAAAGGAAAGGGAATTAGGGATAGTATATATAGTAATAATAATAATACTACTAATAAAAGTCCTGCGACCGCATGCACGTGAACTCGAGTGGCGGCCGCGCGCCGGGCACGCAGCGTCCACCCTTTCCACCTCAGGTCCTCAGCTCACACCGACAGTTGAGTTCCACGTCCACTCCCACCCGACGCAACCGGAGACCGCGCTCCCACGCCTTCCACCCCCCAGCCCCCGTCCGCGTCAGTCCGCACGTGACAACGGTGAGTAAGGCCTTGTTAGATATACTCAAAAACCTAAAACTTTATAAAATTCTTCATCACATCAAATCTTGCGACACATACATAGAACATTAAGTATAAATAAAAAAGATAACTAATTATACAGTTTACATATAAATCACGAGACACATCTTTTAAACATAGTTACTTCATGATTGAATAATATTTATCAAATAAAAACGAAAATAATATAGTGTCAAAATCTAAAAAATTTTTGATCTAAACAAGACCTAAACCTAACGAAAGCGAGGGAAACCACCGAAAAGACCAGCCACTGGTCACAAAGGGCAAAAGGCGAAGAGGGTGGATATGGATGGCGTATGGGTGGGATGCCGGATGCCCCGCCCGTGCTCGCTGTGCTTTGCTTTCTGGCCCATCATCGTCTGCACTCTGCAGCCAGACGCTCAGACCGTCGCACGCGCGCAGCCGGCCGGGCACCACAGGTCGATCGTCCGCCGGCGCAAAGTTGACAACAACGCCGCGTGCCCGCGCCCGCCGTCTTCTGCCTTGTTCGTGAGGGAGAGGGACCCGCGATCCATGCGCTTGGCCCGTGCGGCGGCCGACTGCCCCGGCGACGCGGGGGCTCGACACGACGCCATGACCCCCTGGCTTATATTTTTTTTGGTCTGGATTTTGATGGTGTCTGGATGCACGCGCGGCCAGGCCAGAGGGGCGAGCTCGATCGATCTCTCCGTCTCCCTGTCCGTCCGGCCGTGAATGGCGGGCGAGGATGGCAGGACGCATGTGAGACGGGCGCGACGCGTCTGCAGATCAAGCAAGCTGCAGCTGTACAGTATACACCTGTACCTTTATTTTTCCCCCGACTTGCGTACACCTGTACCTGTGATTGAAGCCATGGATCGGGATGTCGGGTCAACATGCGAGGGCTATGCTGCTAGTAAGTAATTGCTATAATTTGCTACTCCTCCATCTCCATGCACCTTGCTTGTCAAGTGTCAACAGACTACAGACACGAACGTTTCGTAGGGGCGATGTCAGCAATGAATTCCGTCGCTGCTGTGTGGCTATCAACCGTTGAGAGACGGTACGAGTACGATCGACGAGAGTGCTGCGTGGTGGTACGTACCGGTGGATGCGCCTTGTTTAGTTCACTCAAAAAGCAAAAAGTTTTCAAGATTCCCCGTTACATCGAATCTTACGGCACATGCATGAAGCATTAAATATAGACGAAAGCAAAAACTAATTACACAGTTTAGCTAGAAATCGCGAAACGAATCTTTTGATCCTAGTTAGTCCATAATTGGATAATATTTGTCACAAACAAACGAAAGTGCTACAGTACCGAAATCCGAAATCTTTTCGGAACTATTTGCATTCTTGGCGGAGTAGGCTGTAGGCACGATGGTGCTCCCGCTATCGTTCCACATCGGGCCAAAAAAAAAAAACTCAAAACCCCGAGCCAACTTTTCGTGTTGAGCTGGCTTCATTCGAGCTAGCTAGGTGAAGACCGTCGCGACCGACAAAAGAGGAATCATAGGACCATGTAGATCGATTTTGGCTTAAGGCTTCCAGGCTTGTCAAACGCGTTTTATTTTTCTTTTTCTTTTTCTAGTCTTGTAAGGGCCTTGTTTAGTTCCGAAAAGTGAAAACTTTTCGGTACTGTAGCACTTTCGTTTGTTTGTGATAAATATTATTCAATTATAGACTAACTAGGATCAAACGTTTCGTCTCGTGATTTACAGTTAAACTGTGTAATTAGTTTTTGTTTTCGTCTATATTTAATGTTTCATGCATGTGCCACAAGATTCGATGTGACGGAGAATCTTGAAAACTTTTTGGTTTTCGGGGTGAACTAAACAAGGCCCTAGCTAGGTTGGTTGTCACCCAAGCAACATGCATGGACGTCGGCTAAGCTAGAATAGCGTGTTTTGCTCTCTGAATTATTGCTCGAGGCTATCATCCCTAATCATGTTAGAGCAACCACAATGTGTGCCATAAGGTAGTCCATAGGATTAAAATATTTGCTATCAGGTAACTGGAACACTATGAGACCAGTTCATAGAGGAGTCCATAGCAAAAAGTACCCATGAGCTTATGGAATACCCATAGAGAATAAAAAATATTACTTTTTCTCACTCCTCACTCTCTCTTTCTTGGCTTTGCACAGGATTGTAAAGACAAATAATTTTTTATCTTATAGGGGACCCACTTTATGGACTAGTTGTTGACTGAAACATTGTGGAGACAGCAATAGCTATTGTCCACTGACACAAAAATTGCTCATATGGACTACTTAGTCTATATACATTGTGGTTGCCCTTATATATATATATATATATTGGATAAAATATCACAAAATTCAACTTGGTAGTAACAGCTCCCACTAAATAAATGTACCTCAAATGGTTGGGGTTCAAATGTGCACATATGCATAGATATGAAATGTGAGATAGTTATCACTACATAATTTTGTAGCAAATTTACCACGATGAAAACCTCCCTAGCAGCACGGTTGGCTAGACTTGTGAAACATGCATTTATTACTTGAAAAGCACACAACACACACGTAAAAGCACAAAAGGAGACCACATATCTATAACTAGTGCTCATTGCATCATTCAAGCGTATTGTCTAGCAAATATCACACACAAGTATATATTTTTGAAATTTAACTACTATGCAAGCAAACACATGTTATGCACAAACAATTGCACGAAACATCAAAAAGTCCATAATATTACCCCTACTTGTTTGCTTTGTCTAGGATTTGGATCCCCTTCTAATCTTCAAACTTGTCTTGTTTAATGTTCTTTTCCCCACCTTTTTCCTTGCTTGATTTATCCCTGCTTGGTGCAATTATTTCTATCTTTACACTATTCTCTCCCCCTTTTGTCGTCATCAATTACCACAGAGGATATTTGGAATACCACTTTGATGACAATGGTTAGGATATGAACTTGAGCACCATTTTGGAGATGAGGGAGAGACCATTGGCTAGAGAATATCACTTAAGCTTGAGGATCACTTGAAGAATACTACTTGAAAGTTATGTGTTTCATTTGCATTGTTGACTTCTTATTAATTCTTCTTAAAATAGTTTGTTTCCATGATCTTTTTTCTCATTGGGTTCATCTTGTTTAATTGCATAAGTTTCAAGTCCGCTTTGAACACTCACCAAGCTTCTTCATACGACACGAGGAGTTATCTTGCTGAGGTTGAATTATTGCATGTATAGTTCTTCAACTTGATCAAACACTTAAGAGTCGTAGTACATGAGCACCAAGTTCAACTAAGCAACTTTAATTTGTTCCACTGTTCCACGGAGCAAGCTAATACAAATCAACAAAATATTATTAGGAGATGAGTCCTTAAATGCATATCGACTATATTATTTGATACTAAATCACGTATATAATAAGAATACAAATACCCTATTAAATTCTATATCTACATCTATTTGTATATCTATATTCATGACACATCTATCCATACTTATATAATATTCAAGAGCAAAGTGATTTGTATCATATCTATTTTGACTCTACAAATTAATAGTCACTACCAAGCATGATTTGTTATGAGTGCATTTGTGTTATTAACGTATAAAATACTATATATATTTGAAGTATATTTCCAGTAACTTCTCTCAAGTCTTTTGTAAAAAAGATTTCACAGCAAAAAAACAACACAATCACGATAGGTCGATACTTACCACAACGAGATACAGACCTAGACTAGAGGAGAAGACCCCACCGGCCATAGAGCGAGAGGTGACCCCACTCGGGCATAGAGCGAGAGGCGACCCCACCAAGCCATGGCCCCACGGTTTCCTGATTTCCTCCGCCTCACTGGTCCTCCTCCCCTCTCCTCCTCTCCCTCCTTCCCTCGCTCCAGCGAGTACCGACGCCTCCCACAGCTGGAGACCGTACTTTACTGGCAGTAATCTTCCCACCCGCCTCGGCGCCTCCTCCCTCCCTCTCTCCCAACCTCGCCCGCTCTCGCCTCGCTGTTCTCCTCTGTCACCTCTCCCGGAGAAGCGTGGCTCCTGCAGCCGGCCTCCCACGTCCCACCTGCACCTCCTCCGCGCGCCGAGCACCACACGACGCGACCCGGCCGAGCACGGCCGCTCCGCCAGTCCGCTGCTTCCGCGGCGCCGCCGCTCCACTCTCGTGCTGCAGCTAGCGGAACGGAGATCCGTGGGGACATGAGCCAGGGTTTCTCCTCTCTGTCGGTGAGTGATCCTGGGTCCTGGCTTGCTTGGCGTGTTGCCCTGTTTTCTGGGAGTAGGTTCCGCTCTCAATTCGGATCCAAATCTCTCATTCGCTTGGTTCGTAGGTCGTGAATTTGCGTGCTGCGCCATTAGTCTCCTACCGATCCCGCTCATGGTTTGGTTAGGTTCTTCGTCCCCTTCAGTTTGGGAGGTTGAAATTAGTTGACACCGTAGGCGTAGGAGATAGGACTCTTCGTTGTTCGTATCATATCCAAACAGTCAAGGTGCTGGTGCAGTTTGTTTTGCAGAATTTTTGCGTGTTTAACTAACTTCCGCTCGCTAGACGCAAGTCCGCCCTGATTCTGCCCATTTTGGCTGGAAATAGCTTCCGAAGCGAAGTTACTGATGTACCTCTATGTTTTACTCAATTGCGTAGTAGTTTATGGAATTCTGGACCATATTGGGGTTAATGTATGTTGTGTGGATGTGCTGAGTCACCGTGAGACTTTTGTTTGTTTGTTTGTTTGTTGGAGGTTTTACTGTAGTGCTCAATTCAGGTGAACATGAGGCTGGATCTAGACCACAGAATGCATGGTGTTATGCACCAACTGCACACGGTCCACAGATAGTCCCCAGTCATAGATGCCTTTAATTGACTGCGTGTCTTGACAAAATGAACAGTACCCACTGCTCTTGAAATGTACTAGGAATCTACGATGACAGTGAGACTGGACAGAGTTGTAGAAGACTTTACACTGGATGCAAATCTACTATTCCTTCAGTAGACTTTACACTGGAATTTTGTTGTGAGCAAAGGAAAGAGGCCCCATGGAAAGTTTCATGTGATTACATTTCAAGTTGGTTGCCCTTTTTAGGATCTAATTGACATCATTATGCACATCAGCTGATAAAGAAAGGATGTGATCCATCCACTTCTAATACTTGCTAGCCGGCCAACGTAGATCACTAAATAAGCCTGAGTCGGTGATAAAAAGTTCCCCTCTCTCCTGGGAGTGCTTATGTAGTCACATGTTCTCATGCTTTTCAGTTAAATGTTACTATCAAGCGGCTTGTGGTTTTTGAGAGGAAAAGGTTAAAGGTAGTTTAATTATATTATGAAGTTTGCAAGTTATACTTAACTTTCAAACAACCTGTAACACTGCTAGCCTTTGTTTTTTTTAACAAAATAATGCCTTTTGAATCATTTGCTTCGTTACTGGATGAGTTTAGAATTCAAATTATTTCAAACCTGAATTGCACAATCATTATTATTTTTGCAGTAGAATTTGTCTATAAATTGTTTATAATGAAAGAGAATGCAAGGTTTCCATGCAAGCGTTGTTGCAATAAAAGCTTTAGACTCCACAAAAACCTCCTAATGAGAAAGTTGTCAGAGTGGCTTCTTATTTTCTATGATTTTATATGAACATACTCTTTTTGCACAGGTATGAACTAAATTTATCAATGGTCCTATTGAATACGGAGCTACAATTATATGTCATATTCTGTCATGCAAATGATGGTGGCTGTAAGTTGTGAGTAAGGAACTCCATTGTCTGAGAAATGGATGAAACACCAACTAGTTCTGGGCAATCCGAAGCTAGTTCATGTGAGCCTAATTGGTGGCCAGCAGACTTATTAGAGAAGATAGAGTCTGCTTCCATATCAAGGAAACAGGATGTTTTGGGTAATCTAAGGTCCTCATCCTGGAAGGCTTCTCAATTACTGTGGTCAACAGGATCTTATTCAGGGTTAATCCCTAATGGTTTCTATTCAATCATCCCGGTGAGGATTACTCTTTAGCTAAGTACTTTTTCCCCTTCTGGAGACATTTCAGTAAACCACACTACATTGATTTACAACTGTTTGCAAAAGCATGCTAATCACTTCTATTTATTGGTGTCTTTTTTCGATAAAAGAATAAGTTTCTAAATATTAGGCATCAATGGAAAAGTGATAAAACTTAGATACAGATTTCGAACTTCATAATATTTTTTGTTAGCTTTCTTCACAATTTGATCAATACAATGATTTTGTTCCTCTAAAGAAAACAGATAACAATTTAGTGAAAAATTTTCGTTGTTTCAATTCTTTATGAGTTTGGGAGTTTGGTATTTCCATTTTTGCTGCTGACCTGTGATCAATTCATGCAGGATAAAAAGTTGAAGGAGACTTTCCCAACAGTTCCATCACTAGATGACTTGCAAACTCTAGAAGCAGATGGGCTTAAGGCTGATGTAATTATTGTAGACACTGAGAGGGATAAGAAGATTTTCATGTTGAAGCAGCTTAGTGCTGCACTTGTGAAAGGGTTAAGCTCTAGCCCAGCATTAGTGATAAAGAAAATAGCAGGTTTGGTAAGTTTTTACATGTTATTTGGATAAGTAACTGTTTTCTGTCTTCCAATGTGCAATTCTTACAGTTAACAGTTTTCTGTCTTCCAACGTGCAATTCTTTGGATCTCAGTTTCATGCATTCATCACAACATCTATATATACTTTCTATGGCTACAGAACATTTACAGCTGATTTGTGTAATGGTGTTCAAACATTTCCATGGGAAATTTTGGACACCTTGCATTAACCACACCAAGGGTGTCCTTGCTGAAACGATGTTAAGAGTTACTAAGCATTGCCTTATAGTTTTCTTCATATGAACTTAGCTTACTTTTCCCATAATAGGTTTTTGACTGCTTCAAGCGACAAAATCCTGATGCCAGTCCAGCAAGAGGCTCGATTGAAGATACCCATTTCTTTGGAAATAAAGGACCACAACTTCTAGGGCAGATAAGACATGGATCATGCCGACCCCGAGCTATTCTATTTAAAGTTCTTGCAGATGCCGTTGGCCTTGAGAGTAAACTTGTAGTTGTATGTCTACTTTAAACCCCTTCTCTCTATATATATATGTGTTAAAATATAAGTTAAAAAATGCTTACAATATGTCTTTCATAGGGTCTACCTGATGACGGTGCTGTTGGATTTGTGGACTCTTACAAACATATGTCTGTGGTAGTTTCGCTAAACTCTATGGAACTGCTAGTGGATCTTATGCGATTTCCAGGCCAGTTGATTCCGTTTTCAGCTAAGGCTATCTTTATATCGCATATATCTGCTGCGGGTGAAAGTGACTCAGCTGAAAATGACTCCTGTGATTCTCCCCTTGAGCCCAACAGCCCTCTTTATGGATTGTCTGATAAAGTTGAAGCTGAAGGGTATGCTTATGTATTAAATATTTCCTCTCAGTTATAGACCTTGTCTATGTCTCCGTATAATGTAAATATCTATACTTGTTGTAGAAAAAAACACATATGGTTATTTTGCATGTTAAGTTGTTGACTTATTGAGTGTTTCACATATTTCAATGATTTAAAGGAAAAGGTCAAATACAGTTGAACTTCTATCTTGAACCTTCAAATAAATAGCAGTAACATAGGATTTTCCAAGGCAGATTAGTGATTGTCATCATGGCTTGCATTGTTGGGTAGGCTAATAGTATTCTATTCTCTAACACAAAATTCTAAATTTCTAATATAGGCAATTATAGCCATAGTAATGGGAGAAAATGAGAGTACCCTGAGAATTATTCTACCATTTTTTTTTTGGAATAAAAAGTGTTCTCCATAGCTGGCAGACATAGGTACTTAGGTTCTTAAACAGCTGTTCAGTAGCTCGTAGATACATTACTGAAGTTGTTAGAGTAAATAGGAATAGTACCACATTGTGTATCCACATAAGGTGTTAGTCCTATGTACCCTATATAATCAGCCCATGAGGCCCAATGCAATATATCAAATATTTCACCAATTATATTTTCCTTCATGGTATCATTCGCCTAGGTTTAGATTCTAACCCTAGCCGCCGCCGCTTCCGCACTGCGCGCCCACGGGGAGAGGTCGATCTCCGCCGGGGGCAGCGCCCCTCTTTAGGCGCCCGATCCTATTGATCCGGCTGCCGTCGTCGTCGTCGCACAGCAGATCGGGATCTCCCCTATGTCATCGCCAGGTTGCCGCCGCTGCCTTGTCCCCGGGCCCGTCGCCGGCTCTTCTTCTCTAGTCTTACCGTCTGTAACGCTCCCGCTGTGACTGCGGGGGGATGTTAGAGTAAATAGGAATAGTACCACATTGTGTATCCACATAAGGTGTTAGTCCTATGTACCCTATATAATCAGCCCATGAGGTCCAATGCAATATATCAAATATTTCACCAATTATATTTTCCTTCAGAAGTGAACCTTCACACTGGAAGCAATAGAAGCTGAGATTGTTAGTGGCATGATGGGAAGTATATACAATATATGAGCATGTTAGACAGCAAAATTATATGGATAATTTCATTGTACTATGTTATTGTCACAAGGTGTGACATTTGAAAAGCATGGCTATAGAGGAATTTACATGCTCAGATACACGAGTGACCACCTGTTAGCTGTATATATTCATACCTTTTCATCTCAGTTTTGATTATGTGCAAGATGAGAACATTTTGTCTCCATCTCAGTGCAGAATTGAATCTTCATCAAATCTGTCTGGACGATCACTGCGTAATATGATGTTGAGATCAAGGACATTTTCTGAGGGGAAATTAAGGTAACACTAATAATGATTTCATAGCTAGTTTATTGGAAAGCTTGTATATATCATCACTAGATGAAATGTTCTGCAATTTTATGGTAGTTGCGTCTATAATTTGGTTCCTTGTTCTTTACATTTGCTTATAAGGTGCTAATTCTGTAAACCAGCACGTCATGTAGCGAACCAAATATAGCAAATGCCTTTTGGAGGCGCAGCCAAAGGAGAGGAGTTGCTGAGGAACCCCGTGGTGCTAGTTCCAGGTTTCTATTCCCATTCAATTCTAACCGTTGATCACTTTAGTTCAGTTCTCTTTATCTTTTGTATAGTTGCTTAAATTTCTTATTGTATTGCTAAGATGAGGACAAAATGGTATTTAAAATTATGGTTGAAACAATTCTAGGTGCTATACATTATGATAGGTGTGCAAGATTCCTTTTGGAGGACTAACCTTTGTTCTTTTTGGTTGATCTTCAAATATTCTTATGTACCTTAATGAAGATATCATATTGCTATCATCATAACTTAGCATTAGTAGCCCCTCCAGAACTTGTGCCTTCAAACTGTTGGAAGTTTGACCCACATTATCTTCATACAACTTATGGTCGGCCATTTGAAAATGGTATTTTAAATGTGCTATGAAAATTACTTCTCGTGATACTTAGGGTTGCAAGTTTCTTTTTTTCTCTCTCAAATACACAGGATAACTGTGTATCATTGCATTAAAGAGGAAGAAAAAACTATCTACAAGACATGCAAACTCACACAACCTTACCTGTTCAGGTGTCCCACACGCCTAATATACAGAACAACTCGATCAGAACAACTAAACCAACCTTTAGGAGGCAGCTGCCTTAAGATGTTAAGGTATAATAGCCAAGGGTATTAGTGTAATCTCCTAGTCTAGTTTTTCTTTTTACCTTAACATAAGCCACTCCAAACCTTTTGAAACAACCTATGCTTCCTTCTTGAAAATTCTTCTAAGAACAACCTGAACACATGGTGCTGCACCATTAAAAACACATTCATTTCTGCTTCCAAGGTGATCAACGAGTTCACTCCACCTTTTCAGTATCCTGGAATCTAAGTATTAATCCTAAGCCACATTCACAGAATACCTCTTGACTCGTGCTGAGAGGTCTGGTAAACCAGAGTGGATTAAGAGTAAATACCAAACTTGTCCAGGAATACACAATTTGTCAAGCTATGTTGAATTATCTCATACTCTTGATCACATAAAGGGCACTGTTTTCGATGAGGCAGTCTCCTGTGGGCAATTCTATCAGAAGTCCAACATCTATTATGCGCTCAAGATTTCCATATAAGCTCCCAGGGCTTAAAATAAATAGCCCCATTGAAGAAGGCCATATAAGCCAATTTTGCTGAATACTGACCGGATTCCACAAATCTCCAGCGATTATCATCCTGTACATCTGGCTGCAGCTGCAGAATAGTGACCAAATCCCATGCACCAAGAAATTCAGAGAGGGTTGCAACAGAAAAGTCACCATCCTGAATCCATCAGTTATCCATTAGGACCTCTCACAGTACGCCTGTTCTATCTTCTCTTTCGAATTAAAGCGAAAAGATTGAGGGGCCATACCAGCGATGGATCTTCATTCAGCCAATTATCAGTCCAAAATAAGGTGGTATACCGTTACACACATTACATTAGCAACCATGGCAATTGGTCAGAATCACAGAAGGCCTTGACCGAGGCATGAACTTTGGATAGGGAAAGCAGCCCAAGGTTTGTCAGGTTGCGTTTTGGCAAGACATAGCCATTGCATGCTCAAAGTCCATCCAATGGATTTAAGATCAAACCCTCCAAGCTCTTTCAGGTGACAAACTGGCCGTGCAATCAAATAACATCCACCATTTGCCTCTTTTCTTCCCCTCCAAAAAAACTCTGGCGGATTTTGTCTCTGCCTTGATGTGCCAAGGAGGAAGGTAGATAGACCACCATTGAGATCATAACATACTTGACCTGAAACAATCTCCAGCCTGACTCATAAGATCAGCTTTCCACCCTGGCAAAAGATCGGCAATACGGTTGATGAAGTGGGTCGGCTCAAAACCCACCCATATACGCTTTTATGCAATTTCTAGTTCATTCTGTGCATGTGGCTGTAGACCAAATGAAGTGGGTCAATAAGTTGGTATGCACCGGCTCACTTGCATCCCTAACAATATTCAGAGTTGTGTTCTAGTGGTCGTGTCCGTTTCTGGAAGGACCAGAACGCCACTTCTGTCCTGTGACTTTGTTTCATGATTATAGATTTATGGTTTCCATGTTTTTCTCCATTTAGTATCTACACCTATTTTGACCTACTTGAGTAGTGACTTACATGATAGTTATGAATATTGATCATTTTATCTTTGAACCCAGAGTATCTGTGTACTTATTGGACTTCTCTTTTCATTTTCCTTTCCCTGGTGTAGTCCTGAGCATCCATTAATGAGAGCAAGGGGAAGATCTATACTTGGTGGTGAGAAGCAATCATTTCAAGAATACACAGAATCTGGAGCTGCTTCAAGGTTTGCCAATCATGCTATTTTGGGGTGTCAAGTTTTATGTTCTTGATTCTTCATTGCTTCTTGTCACTAATATGTTGTCCTGGTGTTGTAAGTTCCACTCATTTGCTCCTTCAGTCTGCTTATTTTCATTTTATTCCCTAATATCCATTGATCTAGGAAGTGTGAGTGATAATCTGTTGTCCCCCTTTCTTCTCTGCCCTGCGGTTTGCAGGAACAAGTGGTCAGCTTCAGCTGCCACTGTAGAAGTATGGCAATAGGCCATTGTGTCATCCATAGTTGGTAGAAGTACACCAGCTAGAGTAGAGGGCTGGTATAGTCATGTACTAGGGTACTTATTGGCTGATGTAAGCCATGTAGAGTAGTGATATGGAGTGGTGTAGTGACCATCCAAGTAGTGTAGAAGCAAGTACATGTATTGTGTATATATATTCTACCTATGCAATCAGGAGAGGCAGCTCATTGCCACCAACTGCAGTGTTCAGTCTTCAGCCAACGCTGAAGACAGTTGTGTGCTGTCTGTGTGTGCTGAAGTGAGCTCTGCTCATCTTCTACCTTGGGACAGGGGGGAAGGAGAGGAGAGGGAAGCAGGTGCTGCTCACCTCGGGCAAGTGCTGGGCTAACAGGAAGTGGATACAAGATTTGTTCCATCTTTACTGAGACCAACTTAGTGTTTGGGTTCGCCTTCATAGTGCAAAGATCAATTTGAAACTGCATTTCTACCCCATTCTTTTTTTATCATTATGTTAAGAAGAGAATGAGTCTAAACGACTTGTACAACTCCTAGAGGGGCAAGACCATGACAACCGAAATCACTGGGGAAAAAATGACCAACAGCTATATGGTCAAGACCATATGCTACAGAGCCCTTTGGCTCCCTGCTATACACCACAATTTGACCTCATCTCTAATATCCTACACGATGGTATTAGGCTGAGTTTCCTAAAAAATACAACCATTTCTATGCTTCCATATCCACCATGCCACTGAGACAACCAATGAGTTGAAACCCTTGCGATAGTATTTAGGATTTCTACCATATTCTTACTCCTATGGCTCTCAGTAGGTGGTGTCTGGTTTTATACCGACTACTGGATACAGGATACATGATTTGGGTTATTTGTGGCACTGTAAAGGCAAATTGCTTTGGCTTTTCTATTTTGTTAACTGGAATATGATTGAACCATGTGGCATACTCATCGTATTTCTTGCTCCAAGTAACTCAAAAAGTGTAAAATATATCCATTTTGTAGTTTATATGTCGTACGAAAATACCTGGCACTCTTAAAGTTAGAACTTAAACTAATGTTTGGATCACTCTAGGCATGTGATGTATTTCCTATATTTTAGAAATCTGAAGACTGAATTGTGTGAACTAAAAGCCTGACAAGTGTAGGGAACTTGGTTTGCAATGGTTGATGCAATAAAGTTTGAGCTATCTGGACTACATTTTGAATTTCTCTGTCAGGTTTTAATCATGGTATGGTATGGTATTAGACATGTATAGTCTAGTCCTATATATGTTGTATTTTGACATGTTGTAACCCCAGCCCATTGGCTATATATAGGGAAACACCTCACACCCTCTTGTGTGTGTGTGTGGGGGGGGGGGGGGGGGCAGTGACCTTTCATATATATAGCCCAATGGGGCTGGGGTTAGAACATGCCCAAATACTATAGGACTAGAGTATACATGTCTAATACATGGAAACCATTTGACAATGATCTAGAATTTACGATAAATGAAATATTCAAAAGAATAGTTTTTGGTGTATTTTCTTTCATCCTTTTTTTAAACTATGAATGTGGCTATGAGTGCTGTTAGAGTAAATAGGAATAGTACCATATTGTGTACCCACATAAGGTGTTAGTCCTATGTACCCTATATAATCAACCTATGAGGCCCAATGCAATATATCAAATATTCCACCAATTATATTTTCCTTAATGGTATCATTCGCCTAGGTTTAGGTCCTAACCCTAGCCGCCGCCGCTTCCGCACTGCGCGCCCCCGGGGAGAGGTTGATCTCCGCCGGGGGCAGCGCCCCTGTTTAGGCGCCTGATCCTATTGATCCGGTTGCCATCGTCGTCGCCGCACAGCAGATCGGGATCTCCCCTACATCATCACCGAGCTGCCGCCGTGGCCTCATCCCCGGACTCGTCGTTGGCTGTCGCCGTCAACACCTTCCTGATCTTCGTCGCATGGAGGTAGATGGATCTCGCCCCGACCGCCGTGGTGGCGGCCAGGCCCGGCCACCCGCCCCGACCCTGCATATATAGCCTAGAGTGCAGACAGCACCCCAACATACCCTGACCACTTCCAACTACCGAAAGCAAAACTGTCTAACAGCAACTTGGTTCTCAAGGCACCATGTTCAGCTTGGTTGCCATGGAACCTATTAGGTAAAGTAAAACACTCAACTACAGTAAAGTAAATGGTAACTGGGCTAACACTAGGCTAACCCCTGTCATAGAATACATGAAACTTCCAGTCTCACCTATATAGCCAATCAAATAGGATGCTTGATTATGTGAGTATTTCAATAGCTGAGCACAGTTGTGGGCAAAATGTATGTGAAATGAGTTGTTTTCTGCCAAATTGTGGCTAGTGTTCTGGTCGAGGTTGGTTTGTGTTTTCTTCGAGTGGAGAGTGGGTGTAAAATCTGTTCTGTTCAGTGTGAGTGGGTGTTGTTAAACCCATCTCTTTTCTTCTTAATATAATTCATAATGCAGCTCTTCTGCATGTTCGGAAAAAGGGTTGTTTTCTTATGATTTGGCCGGCTGGAGTGTCTAGAAATCTTTACTCACTTCCGCCTTGTTAAGGGCAAAATAGTTGTTCCCATTTTTCTTTCCCTATGTGAAACCTCTTTTTTTTATGAATCTATGTGGAACCTCTTCTCATAAGTGTGAAATATTTTGGTTAGCAATTCTGTTATTGAACACATAATCATATGCACTTGTAGATCAGATGGTCTTGAGGGCACTTCAACCTCTAATGCTCGAAGAATAAGGCGAAGAAGCATTAGCATCACCCCTGAGATTGGAGATGACATTGTGAGGTAATTCTAGTTTTGAATTATTTGATGATAGTGGATATGTCCATTTTTCCTTTCCATAATTCACTTATGGCATGTATTGCTTTCACTGTATCTCATTTTTCACGGCATGTTTTGCTCATGGCTGAGCCTCGATACTGGCTATCTGTTATCCTCATCGATTATCATACTGCTATGTTTTAATTGATACATAATTACATACACATGCAGGTACTCTAGATACTGTTATTGAGCAAGAAACATTTATTTTTAAATTTAAACTGTTTAACAGGGCAGTTCGGGCTATGAACGAAACACTAAAGCAAAATCGCCTCCAAAGGGATCATGTCGAAGGTTCATGCTCATATGTTACGGAAGACCAAAGCAACGCCAATGATTGCCCAAATAATGTATACCTCTACAAATTGCATTGTTTTCTTCTTCTCCATATTGGTCCAGTATCTTGTGCACAGGAAAAATCTGTAGTGGAATCCACATCTTAGGTGGAAACATGGAAACCAATTCAGAAAACATATTTCGATCACTCAAAAAATTTGTCACTTGTATAGATTGATATACTTTGTTGCACTTCTGCAAAAGAAAGTACATCTATGGATGTACTGTAGATGTGCCAAATTACAAATTTTCATTTAGTGACCGAAATACTATTTTTTATTTGGTTTCCATTTTCCACCTAAGATGTGGTTTCCACTGCATATTTTCCTGTGCATGTAAATGTAATTGTTAGTTGAATCTCGACAGCTTGGGCTCAAAATTAATATTCATGTTTAGGATGATGCATCTCGGAGAATTGGTGCTACTGACAGTGACTCAAGAAACCGAACTGGTTCTACTCAGAAGGCCATGTCATTGCCTTCTTCACCTCATGAATATAGGGGTCAAGTTACCCAAAAAAGTGATGATTTTATAAGTAAAGAGAAGATGGCATTGGCATGGAACAAAGTTTTCCAGAGCTCCCCATTTCTTAATAAGCCTTTGCTGCCGTTTGAGGAATGGAACATAGATTTTTCCGAGATAACAATTGGCACGAGGGTTGGAATAGGTAAGTAACCTTGAACTTCCTCATTTACATTCACTAAAGTCTACGGTATCCTTATTATAGCTTATATGCTCAATATGGAACTATCATATTCTTTTATTGCCAAATATGTTCTTTAATATGCTGCAAAACCTATTCAGTGCTTCTATTATGGTGTGCTCTCTTTCCACTATGTCCTTCACTATGTTTGCATTGTTATCTCATATTTCATTCTTCTGCTTAGAAATGATACAATTCTTTTCTGGTATAGCCTACCAAGCTATAACTTTTTACTGAAATGTTTCATCAGGATTCTTCGGAGAAGTTTTCCGTGGTATTTGGAATGGAACTGATGTTGCCATCAAAGTGTTTCTAGAGCAGGATCTGACAACTGAAAACATGGAAGATTTTTGCAATGAGATATACATCTTGAGGTACCAGAAAATCTCTTGATTTTTTTACTCGATTTCCTTCTATTTGTAATTATATATTAACACTAATTTTGGTAACTTATTCTTTCCTTTCAGCCGGTTACGACACCCAAATGGTAACCATCCCTTTTGACTGATGTGAAACAGTTCTCAAACTGCTCCACACTAGATACCTAAAACTACCTTACCTTATTCCTTGTAAGATCGCTTTCTAACCGTGTGTGTGTATATATTTCTGTTTTTGTAGTTATATTGTTTCTTGGTGCATGCATTACACCTCCACACTTGTCAATGGTTACTGAATATATGGAAATGGGATCACTATACTATCTCATCCATATGAGTGGTCAGAAAAAGAAACTAAGTTGGCGTAGGAGGTTGAAAATTATTCGCGATATATGCAGGTATGATCTTTTCCATTGCAGAATAACTATTGCTCTATATTTTTCTTCTAGCAAATATTTTTAAAAAATATTTTTTCTTTGTTGTTGAGCCTACCCAACTTGCTTGGGACTAAAAGGCTATGTTGCTGTTGTAGCACTGCTGCATGTGTGAAGGGGAAAGTAGCATCCAATATGAAGATGCCATGTTAATGACATGATGGATGCTATTTTCCAATTTGCACAGCTCTAGTTTTACTGAGCAATTTGACCTATGATATCAGCCTTTTTAAGACAATTGAAGTTGATACAGTTATTTTCGTCACTTAGACTTTAGTCCTGTTCACATGCCTTTTATTATGAATTGTCTGAAAGATTATCTTGTTCACTTAAAAGGGGATTGATGTGCATACACCGCATGAAGATAGTTCACAGGGATCTCAAAAGTGCAAACTGCCTGGTGAACAAGCATTGGACTGTCAAGATCTGTGACTTTGGTCTATCTCGAGTGATGATTGATAGTCCTATGACTGATAATTCCTCTGCTGGCACCCCAGAATGGATGGCCCCTGAGCTTATACGGAATGAACCTTTTACAGAGAAATGTGATATATTCAGCCTTGGTGTTATCATGTGGGAGCTGTGCACATTGAGTCGCCCATGGGAAGGCATCTCCCCAGTTCAAGTAATTATTCATCCACTATTTTATCGATATAGTTGCAGCATGCATGCATTTCCTAAAGGTGTTTGTTGACTGAAGCATGTGGTGCATTTTTATGTCTTTGCCCAAATACGCTGTTCTTCTGGCTCAGAGCCTGAGACCACTTTTAAAGTGCCTCTCTGATGCATTCATGTTCCTCAATGTTCTTGTGGCTGGGAAAGCTGTTAGCTGACAGATGGTCTGGGCAATTACAGGTGGTGTACGCAGTTGCTAATGAAGGGTCACGGCTTGAGATTCCTGAAGGACCTCTCGGCAGATTAATTGCAGGTAAATATTAGAGATCTTTGAGTTTTGTTGTGTGATTTAACTAAGTGGAGATCAGATTAATTAGAAACGTCAACTCACTTTGAGTTGGTTAGTTTATATCCTGCTTCTGTTGCAGCTGAGCGACTACTGTTTTTCCATTGGTGCAGATTGCTGGGCAGAGCCTGAGAATCGGCCGAGCTGCCAGGAGATCCTAACCCGTTTGCTGGACTGCGAATACACTGTCAGCTGAATGGAAGCTGCTTGCTCAGCCACCCAATTCCTGCACAGGTGAAAACATTTCTTGTATAAAACCTGTAAAAAAAAGGCTGCCGATTCTGCGGACTCGAGGTCACATATTGAAGCCCTGTGTTTTTTTTTGCAACGACGACCCTTTCTCCCAAAAATGTAAAAAATTCTTCCCGGTTATAGAAGAACATGTCTGGTTCGAGAAACGTGCCTTGCATCGCAGGGCAAGCTGGTTGTTGTACCTTATTCTAGATAAGTAGCATGCCCTCGAATCAACAAGTGATTGTTCCGAAGAATGTTGCCGGTACTCTGGGGAATATGGTAAGGAAGTGCATGGTGCGAACTGCTCCCTCTCGCCCAAAACTAATGCCATGCCATCCTAGATTTTGATTGAATAAAATATTATCAAAATTTATATCTCTAATTAGGTTTATTATAAAAATATATTTTATTATTTATCTAATGATATTTACAGCATATCATAAATTTTAGAATTTTTTTATATATTTTATCAAATTTGAGATCTATTGACTCGATCATTGTTTAGGAAATTAGCTTTAAAGCAACATTGATTTGTTGTTTGCTTGCTGTTAAGCCATGGCACTATTTGATGATTTGTTATGAGAAAAAAACACAGCTGACTGGCAGATTTAGCAGATAATTTCAAGCGCTTAAGCTCAATTCTGCGGTTCAAGCTCTTTGTCCTCAGTCGCTAGGCAATTCTAGCGTCACCGATGCAAATGACATCATTATGATTTTAACTTGTATAAATCCTGAAAAGATTTGCATGGACTTCAGACGACATAAAAAAAAATTTAAAGAGAAGTGCGGAGTTCATTTTCTGCACTGCACGCGGGCAAGGGACAGTTGACGGTTGACGGAGTCCCCCACGCCCGAGCAGCAAGCAGGGGCGAGATATCGGGAGTTCGGGACCGGTTGGATCAGGGCACCTTCAACGATAAATAAAAATATGGAAAAAGTCTATATTACTCCCTCTAAATTTAGCCTATGTCTAAATAGCTCTCTAAACTAACATTTGGTTCAATTTACTCCCTCTAACTATTTAAGTTGGTTCAACACTTTAAAGATATTTTTCTTTTTTGTTTTTCTATGTACAAATTAAATTTTAGTTTCGTATTTTGCGAGGTAATAGAGGACATTGTATTTTGTGTTAGAAAAATAGATTATGAATTTTTCATCATTATACTTTATATGATTTTGTATCCCTACTGTTAAATTATTATTAAATTTCCTAAGCTACCAAAATGTGGGTAAAAAGTTAACATATATTTTTTCTAACATAACTTATGATGTTCTCTATTGTATCACAAAGTTGATATTAAAACTCAACTAATACGTGGAAAAACTGAAATAACAAATCATGCTAAGGGGTAAATTAGACCAATTGAAATAGTTGGAGGGAGTAAATTGAACCAATTATAAGTTTAAAAGATAATCTGGACATATAACAAACTTGAAGGGAGTAATTTGAACTTCTTTCTAAAAATATTATGGCTTGTTCTGTTTTAAATTATATAAGATATTTTGATTCTACAACATACATATCGTTTGTTATGTACTATGTCTAATATATAGTAACAACAATTAGATATATATGTCTAAATATATAGTAAAAGTAATGCATCTAAAAAGCAAAAATATCTATAATTCAGAATGGATGTAGTAGTTCATGAACTTAAAAATAATATAAAAATAGAATAATCCAACATATCATTATAGAAATACATGTAAGCATAGACATATGCATCATTAAAAAAAAATATGAGCTTTATTATCTTATTTTTACAAATAAAATATTCTATGAGTTGCACAATTATTTTTATCTTTTAGACTTGAATTAAATATTCCATGCATTAACTTTCTACTAGGGAAAGAGAACCATATTACTCAGGAATAGAAAGTGTAATATTCCTAAGATATTATTCAGATAAGTCCTTGGCGAGCTAATTAGTTTTTTTTTGCCACTCCTATCCCAAACAAGTGTATATCTCGCACTTTGAAGAGCTAAGCAATGTTACAGATAGATATAAAAATAGTAATGCTTATGATACCAAAATAGATATCATCAGATTAATCACATAATATATTTTCACACTAAATATATTTAGAGATTCAAATGTTAATACTGTTTTTTATAGATTAATCAAACTTAAGATTTGTTGACTCCTCGCGTGCGAGATGCGCACTTTATAGCATGTTTGGTTGGAGACCTGAACAATTTGCCTGTTGAAAAATGATGCATGAAAGTTGTATGGTCACTGGTCAGGCAACTTGGGTCATACTCTGTTTGGTATGGTTGGAAGCCTATGCCTACACTAATAAGAGAGAATAAAACAATAATTTGTATTTAATGGCATTGTATATGGTTAGATGAACTTTTAATGACTCTTTTAGGATACTAGTGATTTATTTATACTTTTTCTAGATTTATAATAAGACTAGAATAAATATTTGTAATCACAATACTTTTTACATATATTTAAACTAAAAAGAGCGAGAGAGAAAATAAAATGAAAGAAATGTAGTAATCATTGGGGATGTCGTTTGCTTGATTGACGTAAATAGAAAGTCTTTAGACTATTCTGTGGATTTTTGTGGCCTAACTTTCATCATCTCTCACTTTTATCAGGTCTTGTTTAGTTTACCCCAAAACCAAAGAGTTTTTAAGATTTTCAATCACATTGAATTTTGTATAAAGCATTAAATATAGACGAAAATAAAAACTAATTGCACAATTTACCTGTAAATCACGAAGCTTAGTTAGTCTATGATTGGACAATAATTAAAGTGCTATAGTATCTAAAATCTAAAAAATTTCGAAATTGTGCCACATCAATATATTTAGGGGGTGTTTAGTTTCTATTTTTTCTCAAAAAAAATTTGGGTTTTGGTCCATCATTTTACAAAATGAAACTAAACACCATGCAAATTTTTTGGCAAAAAGGTAGTTATTATCCATTTTGGATTTTGGCCTCAAGAGGCCAAAAAACCGAAAATAAGCCTCAAGAGGCTTCATAAGGACAATAAATTCTGCATTTTGGATGAAAATCCTGAAAAATTTGGCATTTTGCATTTCATCATTCCAAAGTAGTTAGCATTTTGGATTTTAGAGCATCTCCAACAACTTGGTATTTCAACATGCTATCCTACTAAATTTGCTAGAAGCATAAAAATCCTCCTCCAACAACTCCTTATCTCAACTTGCTAAATTTCCCAAGTTGCTATCCAGAGGTTTCTACTGCTGAGATTTGTCAAGTTGCTATCCCAAATTGCTATCCCGAGCGCAACTTGTTAGAGACACATATTCTTTTACCAAGTGAGCGGGTCCCATCTGTCATCCTCTATTTTTACCAAGTGAGAATAGCAACTTATTGGAGACACATCCTTTTTTCTTTTGCTAAACAAATTAGCAACTTGCTATAACTTAAGATTTGACAAGTGAATTTTACCAAATTGTTGGAGATGCTCTAAGGAACTAAACACCCCCTTAACTACTAGTCAAATCTATCTCTATTCATACTCAAGTCACCTCAAAATCTTTTTAGAAAAAAAGAAAAATTATACAATGGGTCGTCGGCGCTACGGCGAGAAGCACCCACAACTGTGGTCAATGATAGCCTCAGGCTAGTTCGTAAAAATTTTCAAGATTCACCATCACATCAAATCTTTGGTCGTATGCATAAAATATTAAATATAGATGAAAATAAAAATTAATTGCACAATTTACCTGTAATTTGTGAGATGGATCTTTTGAGCCTAGTTATTCCGTGATTGGATAATGTTTGTCAAATAAAAACGAAAATACTACCTAGCCAATGTTTTTTCCGAACTGAACGAGGCCTCACTCAATGGTCACTGGCACCCCGCGAAACTCGGCGTGCCAAAAAGGAACCGCCGAAAAAATAGCTCCGCCAACTGCCAGCCGGAGTCCTCCCACGCCCAGGCCCAGCAGCCGCACCCATCCATCTCTTTCGGCGCGGGGCGCCTGCCCCGAACGAACCAACGAAACGCACGCCGACCCAACGGCGGCCAGTCGCGCGAGCCGTCTCTACCGTCGCCGCGAAATCGCGATCGGTTTCCACGAGTCCTGCCTCGGCACGGCGTGACCCGCCCGGCCCGCACCCGCACGTCCGTTCCACCCACCGATCCCGCGCCGTGCCGGCCGGCCGGCCAACCGAACCACGCCGAGGCCGCTCTCTCTCTCTCTCTCTCTCTCTCTCTCTCTCTCTCTCTCTCTCTCTCTCTCCGACTCCGTCCCCAGCGCCAACAGCTAATCCCTCGCCGGCTCGGTGTCCCGGTCAAACCCGTCCGCGCCCCCGACCGACGGGCCGATCCAACGGCGGCCGCTCGCCCACACGACAGCCCCATGCATCTGCGCCGCTCCTCCACGTGCCGCGTCGCGGTCGTCACGGCCCACGGGCCGGCGCTCCTCCCTCCCCCTCGCCGCCCGCCCTCCTCCCTCCCTTCTTTTATTCCCCACCCCCGCCTCGTCTCCTCCACCGCCGCCCCCACATCTATCCACCCGTCCGTCCGTCCGTTCGTCCGTCTCCACGCGCAAACGAGAGAGAGAGAAGGCTAGGTCGTCGTCGTCGTCGTGACTCGTGAGGCGAAGAGAGATCTGGGAGGAGCCATGGACGGGAAGTTGCCGCCGCCGAACCCGAACCTGCCGTACCGGGAGGATTGCTGGAGCGAGGGCGAGACGGCCGCGCTCGTCGACGCCTGGGGCTCGCGCTACCTCGATCTCAACCGCGGGAGCCTCCGCCAGCCGCAGTGGCGGGAGGTCGCCGACGCCGTCAACTCCCGCCCGGGGGCCTCGGCGCGCCGCCGCCCGCCGCGCACCGACATCCAGTGCAAGAACCGCGTCGACACGCTCAAGAAGAAGTACAAGGCCGAGCGCGCGCGCGGCGGGCCGTCGCCCTGGGCCTTCTACGGCCAGCTCGACCTCCTCGTCGGGCCCACGCTCACCGGCAGCAAGAAGCCGTCCCCGCCGCGCGCCGCGCTGCCCGTCTTCCGGAGGCGCCAGACGCCGCCGCGCTCCCCGTCGCCGCAATCGCCGCCGCCGCTCCCCATGGCGCTCCCGCTGCACAATTACCGCCGTGGCTCCGACCTCCCCTCCGCAAACCTCATCCATAAGGCGGCTGCGGCCGCCGCCGCTGCTGCCGCCGAGTCCGACTCGGAAGATGGCTACAATAACAACGACTACGACGATGACGAAGGCTCTCAGCAGTCGCCGTCGCGTTCTGTATCTTCTGGCTCCGGTGCTGCTGCTGCTGCTGCTCCGGCTGTTGGCAGCAAGAGGAAGATGATCAGCGGGAGCGGTGGATTCGGGGAGCTAGCGAGGGCAATTGAGACTTTCGCGGATATGTACGAGCGCATGGAAGCTGCTAAGCAGCGGCACGCGGAGGAGATGGAGAGGCAGCGAATCAAGTTCCTCAAGGATCTGGAACTGAAGCGGATGCAGGCTTTTGTGGACATGCAGCTGCAGCTTGCGAGGGCAAAACATGCCAGGAAGGGTGATGCTTCCTCAGAGATGCTCATGTCTCTCGCTGCACTGCCATTCCTCAGCAGTCCTGCTTACCTCTAAATTGGAAGAGTTAGGTAAACGAATATTTCGGCCTTAAATTAGGATACAGTCAGTTGGTTGCTGTGATAGACTTGTTAGTTGATTGTTTATGTGCTTGCTAAGACACTGTCGTTGTTTCATACGAACCACAGAGGTATTGCAGGTCTTTAAAATTTGAATGTACCTTGCAATGCATTGTGCTCAAGTTTTTCTTAGATGAGATGGAGTTTATTGGTTTATGACATGTAACTGTCAATGTATTACGAATTTAATGTCAGCTACCTTTGTTCTGTGTTGGCAAATTCTGTTCATACATTATTTGGTTTGCAACTTTGCATTATGAGAAGTATATGCTTTATTTATGATACCGCAATATTTTATGACTATGTTATGTTACTTCATTGTCACCGGCCTTTCTAGTTGGGGAAGGGAACTAGCAGTTTTTTAGTGTATGTGACCCTTTGCTATAATGCAACATCAAATTCTGTGTTCCCATTTTCTCTCATTTGAGATGCTTGGTTGTCCTAGATGATACATAGGGTAATTTATTTACCTTTCTAGTAGCTGGGGACGGGAAGTCAAATATTTCTCTCTCTTTTTTTTGGATAGTGTTTGTGAGCATCTGCTACGTCAACTATGTGTTTGTTAGATTTTTAGTTTCTGGTTTTAGCTTTTCTTTTGAGATGCACTACGATCTTTAGAAACTGATTGGAGCTAGGATTAGGGGGGGGGGGGTTGCATAAGTTAATTCAAAGATAATAAATTACTAACATGTTAAAGTTCTTCTCAACCTCATGGGCTTTAGTAGAAAAATTGGGTCATGAGGGGTCCATGGCCCCTGCTAGTCCCCTACTGGCTCCATCACTGCTTAAAGACATGTTCATTAGTGGATGATGTATTGGGTTTCATTTGGAGTCTCTGTTTTAGGAATTTGAGGATTCTTCAGTTTTGAGGGGGTTCTGCCTTGCTGGGAGCCTGGGAGGGGCATTTGAAGATCTGCTTCTGAACTAAATCTTAGTTGACTGAACTGGTGATGAATAGTTTTCCGTTGTAGAATAGTATGCTTCTAATGTACCCAATGTGTTTATGCTTGTGCCTGAAATATCTTAATTTGGGATTCTCACAAATCTTTTCTGAAAAAATAGCTCATGCCATCCTTATATAAATGAAATTGATGTGCACAATGCTAATAATCAGAATGTGTTTTTTTTTTATAGATTCATTGTAATGCATGTTATAATTGCCTCTGCTTATGCCAATTTGCTTGGGATGTGATACTGCATTTTTATGTGCCTGTTAATTGCACCGTACTGTTTCCATGGTAGAATTTGTCATCAGAAGTAGTTTACATTATCCGGATCTTGCTGTGCTCACATTATGGGAGTCGCAAGCTCCTCTGCATGATAATTCTGGGTGCTTCATTAGAACACCTAATGGTGTGTACCTGGCATTTGAGTTCTGTTGTAAGCCAATACCTTATATGGTATCCAATTGTGCTGGGGAGACCAAGAGCAGAGCATCTGTGAACTGCAACGCTCATTAGCCACCCTCTACCGTAGAGTTAAATTGTGCTCAACTTACCATTGTGCCCATGCCCCAAGCAAATATTTAGAAGTAGCATGCAAGATTTTACTCCTATTTCAAGTTTGGTGCTTGTTTGCTTTTTTTTTATTGAATTGGCTTCTATCTGTCCTGATTTGCAAAAGAAAAAAAGAAAAAAAAGGAGCGCAATGGCAGGAGGCTCTGCCTTTCATGTAAGAAGAAAAAAGTTTATATACAATAATGGCAGGATCTTGTGTTGTAATACACTGATATTGTAGTGGTACTTCTACAAGGTCACTGATGTCATGTGACAACAATGGCTACTGTGGATCCGCCCCTGCAATAATGTGGCATTAAGCTCCCCCAGACAAGACGGCACAAGCACAACTCCTTTTTCTGAAAGGAGCAACCAGGATACCCCTCGTAGCCAAAAGTGACTCCACCTTCTGATTTGCAAAACTGACATTGTTTTGATATGGCGAACAGTTTCTCCCCAAATCATAGCATCGATGGGTTTAGATCCCCTTCAATTTCAAATACTCTTAAGCATTGTCATATTTCAACTGATACCGATCTAAATTTTTTAGTTAACAATCTTTATCCAACTTTCTATTATTATCTAATGGTTTTACCCCAGTGTTGCATTCTCTTCTGCTTTAATATAATGATGATGATGATGATATGCAGCTCTCCTGCAATGTTCAAGAAGAAACAATCTTGCAAGCGTTATTTAAAGACTACTGTTGATTTTTTACTTCATTGCAGCATGCTTGTGTATTTCTGATCATCATTAGTTTTGGGCTTCATCATCGGATTTATTGTTTGTACACTTTAATCATCAGATTTGTAACTTCAGAAAATTCTACCACTTGTTCACAGCAGTACTATTGTGTACTGATATATTTATTGGTCTCTGATTCTGTTCATCTGATGTTCCAGATTGTTAGGAGCTAACGTGGTGATGTCGCTCTCAGATGAAGATGGATCTGGGCTCGGTGGTAGACTGCCAGACTGGTAGTAGCACTTCGGTATAGACAGCCTGAGTTGGTAGTGGGAAACTGAAGTAGTCTATTGCTGATGCGCGATGCCTGTTCTCGCCAGTCGCCCAATCAATCCCCATGTGCCATGGTCGACGAAAGATGGGAGAACCCAACCTTTTATAGTTTTCGCGTTCCTGAAACAGTCATATAGTTTTCGCGTTCCTGAAATAGTCATGTAAACAATGCCCAAAGGCCTTTGTCTGTTAATTTGTTTTGCAATTTTCATTTAACTCTGTAACTAAATTTCAAATGGTTCAGTTAAATATATATATCCCATGACCTCTCTATAAAAAGAATAAAATTCTAGATTTAAGTTTATAAGAAATAGTATTAATATATTCATGACTCTAAATGAGTTTACTATAAAAAATATATTTCATATTTAATATTTAATATTTTTAGTTCACCCTAAAAACCCAAAAGTTTTCAAGATTTCTCATCACATCGAATCTTACGGCACATACATTAAGTATTAAATATAGACGAAAATAAAAACTAATTACACATTTTATCTGTAAATTATGAGACGAATCTTTTGACTCTAGTTAGTCCATGATTGGATAATGTTTGCCACAAACAAACGAAAGTGCTACAGTAGCAAAATCTAAAAAGTTTCCGCATCTAAACAAGGCCTTAGCCTTCTCCTGGGCGCAGCCTCTATTGCATAGGAGACACTAGCATCCAAAATCTCTTCTAGGGTTTCTCTACCCCTTTTATCCCCCGCCACCACTTTATCTTCTCGTGTTCTCCGATCTTCACTCCACCTCGCTCTCCACCTCCTCAGTATGCAAATGCATCTCCCTTCTTCCTCCGGCGATGCGCGGTGATAGCGGGGTCGTAGGCAGTCCTTGCGTGGCTCGAGGTGGCTACTCCCTCTTTCGTCTCGCCGGGTGACGTGTGTGCATGCGCTTCTTCGTCGTCGTCTTCATTCGGCCTTCAGATGAGGAGACACACGGTGGTGTATGACGTGTTTGTTGGTGTTTGGCGTGTTTGTGTTGCTTGGACATGGGTTTGTGGTGAATGCTGGTCGACAAGCTCGGGTAATCTTCCTCACCTGATTTGCTTCCTCCTCACCAAGCTCTACACTTCTTCTTCATTGCTTCCTCTCCATCCTCCAAGCAATGTAAAACCTTGGCATTTTTTAGCCACGTGGCCCGATTCGCTGGTTTCCGTGTTATGTTTCGCTGTGGTGCTTGGATTTTGGGGTGCCTCGAGGCAGTTCTTTGATGCATCCTATAAGGTATGGTGGGATCATCTGTGATTGCTACCTTTTTTATTAGATATCGCATTTGGTTTTGGCACACAGACCAAGGCCTTGTTTAGAGCATCCCCAACCGTTTTTGTATATGGGCTTTGCATTTTTGTATTTGCAAAAAAAGTCTAAAAATTACCTATCCAATGGTTTGGCATATGGGCTTTGTAATTTTATTAACTTGGCAAAAAGAGGGGAAGTATTGGTATATATGCCAGGTCCGTCCTCGGTTGGCATCGGGGAAGTCGCGCGTATCGCGCGTAGTCCATGGTTGTGGTTGCATGCCTTCCGGTCGTGGTCGCGGGTGTTCTTCGACGTTCCGCCGCCAGATTGTCGCAGGACTGTCCATCGAACTTCATCTCAAGGCCAGGTACTTCATAGATACTCTTCCAATTGGTTGCGTATTGTCTCTATCTTGCCTAGGGTTTTGGCCATGTATGGGGATGGGACTAGCGGGCGTTGGTGTCTCCATCCAATTGATTGCGTATTGTCTCCTTCCAATCAATTGATGGCTATTGTTGATATTCGTTGACGGCGTCGTGCGAGCGTATATGCCAAGGTCGACCTGCTGTTGTTGATGTCCGTCGGCGCCATGTGGGCGTATCTACGAAGGCCGAGTTGCTGCTGTTGATGTTGGATAGATGCTGTTGCTGTTCGATACATTCTGCTGCCGCTGTTCATCTCATATATTTTTTTTAACATTTGACATATTATTTTGTAGATTCATTCAAATGGATGGAATGAGATTCTATACGGGCATACTGACGGCAAATTCTGATCATATTCTTGGCTTAGACAAAATGACCTTTCCAGTGACTCCCCGGACCCAGCCAAATACTAATGATGTTCCTCATGAATCTCAAGATGATGTTGTCGAAGTGCAGGCAGCCGAAGTTGCTGCTCGCCGTAGTGCTGGAAGGGCGCGTCACATATGACAAAAAAATTTGATAAAGAGGAAGATAAAACTATATGCTCTGCTTGGTTGAATGTTAGCAAAGATCCTATTAACGGGGCCAGTCAAAAGCTTTTATCGTTTTGGGGTAGAATTCGTTCCTACTTTGATGAACATAAGAAAACTGATGTTGTCAGAGAATTCAATTATGCATAGGTGGCTCACTATTCAGAAGAAAGTTAACAAGTTATGTTCATGCTACGAGAAAATTGAGCGTAGAAATGCTAGTGGAGCAACTATCCAAGACATGGTTTGTTTTCATAGTTTGTTCTTTTATTACTTCTGCTATATTTAGTTGTTTTCATATTTGGTTTTAAATAATTAACTTGCGCAGATCAATCAAGCATTGGAGACGTACACGAGAGTAGACGACGACCATAAGTCGTTTACTCTTATGCATTGTTGGCACGTGTTGAAGGATGAAGACAAGTAGAAGTCAAGGAGGATTGAACTAGGTGACCAGCCGAAACCAAGCATTGTTCACATGTCCCTTATACTGACCTTGTGATTGAACTGGACAATTCTTCCACGCCCAGTGCATACAATCGATAGATCCTAACATTCCAGGAAAATCTCTTTTCTCATTGACTGCAAGTAATCGTGCTATGTCAGCCTCATTGGGATGTCTCAAGTAGTCCGCTTCAAATATTTGTACAACCGCAGCAACGAACCTACGTAGGCTCTCTATTGCAGTGCTTTCGCCAATGCGAACATACTCATCCATAGCATCAGCAGAAACTCCATATGTGAGCATACGGAGAGCGGCAATTACTTTTTGGAAGCAACTCAGACCAAGCACACTTACCGCATCTCTTTTCTGCACAAAGTAACCATCATGTGCTTCAACAACATTCATGATGCGTAGAAAAATATCTCTATTCATTCTGAATCTGAAAAAAATACAAAAGTTGAACAACTCATATAAAAATAAAAATAATAATAAGAAACAAAATGAGGAGAAAGAAGTGGAACCTCCGACGGAATCTTTCTGGATCATACGTCAGCTTATCCGCCAAATAATCTTGAAACATCCTCTGGTGGCCGCTTTCTCTATCGCGATAAATAACAGTATGGCCAGGAACGGAACCACCAGGTTTTCGTTTTTTAATCGAAAACGTGCGCAGAAGCCGAGCAGCTGTGAATATGAAGTAATCATCGTCGTCTGAAGAATCATCATCGAATTGCCTTCGGAGACGTGATCTGGAAGCCCTCATCTGCCGCGTACGCAAACAATTGCATATCTGAGAATATGTGCGCTGCTGAAAATGAACTATCACAAAACGATATTCGTCTAGGAAGCACAAACCTTGGCGATTTGCTGTGACAGCCGGCTAGATGTTGTCTCCTGTAATCTGGAACCTATCGCCTCCGTGCCGGCAGAGACTAAACGCCGGCTACGAGGCACACCTGGTTTTGCCGGCAGGAAATTGGAGCCGCAGGGACTAAACAAATGCTGCTATAGCTAGAGCCGTGATTTGAGCACAAACGCCGCGACCTGGTGCCTCACGCAAAAAATTTTCCGCGAACATTCACCCAACGCACCACCAGAGAATACATCGGCAAAAAAACATTTTTGTGAGTCCACAATTTTATTTTTGGCCAAGTGAATAATGCCAAACCATTAGAAATTGTCTCTTTTTACCATTGTCAAATTTATTTGGAACTTGGCAAACTCCCTCATTTGCCAAACCAACTATGCAAAATGGTTGGGGATGCTCTTACTTCTAAAAGATTTTACAAAATATAAATAGTACCACTTTCATTTGTATTTGACAAATATTATCCAATCATAGATTAACTAGGCTTAAAAAATTTGTCTCGCAAATTACAGCTAAACTGTGTAATTAGTTATTTCTTTTATCTATATTTAGTGCTTCATGTATGTCTCACAAGATTCGATGTGATGGAAAATTTTAAAAAATTTACAAAATATTTTGAGAACTAAACAAGGCCCAATATGGAGATTAACTCCGAGTTAGGACGAGTGGTTTCTGTGGTCCAACTGATTATGCCGCCATGGCTACACATAGGCTAAATCACTGTCACATCGAATCTTTCGGCGTATACATAAAGCATTAAATATAGATAAAAATAAAAACTAATTATACAGTTTACCTGTAAATCGCGAGACGAATCTTTTGATCCTAGTTAGTACATAATTGGACAATATTTACCACAAACAAACGAAAATGCTACAGTAGCGAAATTCAAAAAATTTTCACATCTAAACAAGGCCTAGTCGAGGTTGGGATCCGCTTAGTTCTAAAAAAGTATGTTCTTGCTTTTTCTTAATTGATGATGTCGAGGGAGAGCCTCTAGATGGTTGTGCTCTACACACAACAGTCGAGGTGAGCCCTTATCCATCAGTACATTTTGATGATTGAAATGATGTGCATCTGGAGGCCAGCGAGGTTTGCCTGAACCTAAGACCAAACTTTCATTCATGCACGAGGATGGATTTGCAGCAGCAAAGATCAGTCATGGGCTTCACATGCTGCTGCCATGGTAGTCTTCATTTCTTCTAAACTCAAGAAAGAGGCGTAGAGTGGATAATGAACCAATATGTTATGGCCCAGGTTATATGCAGATGAGCATATATAGGGAAAAAAAACTCTCGTTTACAATTCCAGTGATGTTAAATACCCAACAATGCTAAGGGTTACTAGAGTAGCATTTTTTTAACTCTACTCTCTCCGTTCCAAATTATAATACATTTTAAGAATTTTGAAAAGTCAAAGAATCTCAAGTTTGATCAAAATTATAAAAAAATTATGAAGATTATCATATGAAAATATAATTAACAAGAAATTTAATAATATTTAGTTGACATCATAAATATTTTTATTTTATTATATAAATTTAGTTAAATTTAAGATGCTTTGACTTAATGTCAGATAGAGAGAGTATAGCTTATTCAAGAAAAAATATACCCTTTCAAACCAGATGGTCCCGTTACAAGAAGTTAAGGGTCTGTTTGCTTCTGATGACCCTAGCAAACCAAACAGAAAGAATTCACATGGTCTCGTCGTTACTCCTTTGCTCCTCAACCTTTTCGAGACGGTGAGCTCGGAGCACCCTCGTTGTTCTAGAAACAAAATTCACCTCTCGCTGCTCTCCGCTTCACCGACGGCCGGGTCCTCGCGACCCTATCCCCAACTCCCTCGATCATCAGCCAAACCTTCCAAGCCTCACCGCGCTCCTCTTACCCAACAACCTCACCTCAAATTGGCCTCCTCCCCTCCCCTCCTCGACAAGTACCGTCAACATGGATCTATGCGGACTTGCTTACATTGGTAAAGAGTTCATTTCAGTTCTTCTTTACCCAATTACTCTTATTCCATGTCTGTTTGCGAGATGGATTCATTCACTCTTTTCTGTAATTTTTCCACCTTTTTTGTGTGCTTGGTAGAGTTTATTTCCAACTTTTTTTCGTGTTGAGCTCACCCTCAATCCTCATCGCATTTTTCTCTTTGTTTTTTTCTTTTTTTTATGTGTGTCAAGTGCTTAATGTCATACTAATACTAACAAGATAAATATAACTTAATAATATAAGAGGGGTTAAGTGCTAAGGGAGCAATGACTCGCTGTCTAAGGTTAAGCATGCTTAAGCGTTCCTTACAATTTTTATCTTAAATCGAATAAATAGAGAAGATAGTGGAGAGCAATTGAGAAAGAATGAATATATAAGTCTTCTTTATCTCCCTCTTTTCTTTTTATAGGAAAGGTGTGAGAGAAATTTTTCATAATTTCCCTCAACAGGGTTTGTATTTTAAAAATATTTTTAGAGAAATCATTATGTCACAGTGTTATATCATTGGACCCTAATGACACAGTACAATTTCTAACATATATTATTCTAAATATATAGATATTGATTATATAGGTGCTAATTTGTCAAAAGATGTTAGAAAGAAAAAAATAGAAGTTGCTAAAAAAACAGAAAAAAAATTGTATAGGCTTTTATTTAGGCCTTGTTTAGTTCACCCCAAAAACCAAAAAGTTTTTAAGATTTTCCGTCACATCGAATCTTTTGACATATGCATAAAGCATTAAATATAGACTAAATAAAAAGTAACTGCACAGTTTACATATAAATTGTGAGACGAATCTTTTAATCCTAGTTAGTTTATGATTGGACAATATTTGCCACAAATAAACGGAAATACTACACTACAGTTACGAAATGCAAAATCTTTTTGCATCTGACCAAGGCGTTGCCCATCAAACCCACGCACCGCCGGTTCCTTGCCAGCGCAGCGCCGACGCTCCATCTTGGGTACCCCTCCATCTTCCTCGCAGCTCCGCCCAGGCTCGGTCCCTCAGCGCAGATCTTCTGCTCCTTCCCCCACTCGCGCGCGCTCAGGCTCGGTCCCAGGGATCGGATCTTCCGCGCATCGGCGGCTCCCCCTCGGCGGCGTCCAGCGACGGAGGGGCAGTCCCAGGCTCGTCGTCGGCGGCGGCGGCGGCGGCTCCCCCTCCCGCCTCTCGCCAGTCGCCTCGCGCCCTCGCCTCCGTCCTCCGCGCACCGGCCGGCGACCCTGCGTACGCACCTCTCCCTCTCCCCTCCCGCCTCTGCTGTGCCATGGGAGCCCGGCCAGCTGCCCAGGGTGGCCGGGCCTTGGCTCCGCCGGTGGTGCAGGTGGTGGATTTGTCTTCCGACTCCGAGGGCGAGGTGTCGGCGCACTCGCCAGATCACAAGCGCCCCTCTTGGCAGCCGGCTCCAGACTCCAATCGCGGGGGTGGCGACACTGGTTCCAGCGCCATGGACATCCTCTTCGAGCAAGCGGCTGCGGGCGCGGCGTGGGGTGACGCGCTGAAGAAAGGGAAGGATAAGGTCGTGGAGGGGGAGAGCGCGAGGCCTCCAAAGCACAGTGGAGAATTGCTCGGTGCTGCTGGCCGCGTCCTGGGAGCTGGGAGTGATCCGTGGAGCGCAGTGGTGAGCAAGTGCAAGGCTGGGGACGGTGGGAATAATGGAGCTGGGTGTTGGGGTACTTGGGGTGACCGGGGTGGCCGCGTCCTGGGAGCTGGGAGTGATCCGTGGAGCGCACTGGTGAGCAAGTGCAAGGCTGGGGACGGTGGGAATCATGGAGCTGGGTGTTGGGGTACTTGGGGCGATCAGCTTGCTAACTCGGCCCCCATGCCGCGTCTAGGGTCAGAGAGGAAGGGGTTTCATGAGACATATGCACTGCGAGGGATGCCTCAGCTTCACAGTGATTCTGCAGCATCCAGTGACAAGTGGAAGGGTATTCTTGGTGCAAGCCCTGCTGATCATGCCAACTCACTGTGGAGCTCCTGTGATACTGACATGGAAGATAATGTGGATGAAACCTTCTCCCAGAGGTCTGCGTCTGCTCGTGAAATTTCTAACTGTGATGATTTTCTTATGGAAGATAGTAGCTCGTCATGGCTATCGAAGATCAAAGGGCTGCACTTCCCACTTCCTGACGAGCATCAGTTGAGAACCAGGCAGATTGAGGATGATGAGGCGTTTGCCCGCAGACTTCAAGAGCAGCTCAATCAGGAACAGCCAGGCTCTCAGCATTCTGAAGCGGTTGTTACCCTGGACTACTTCAACTCTTAATGTTTCTGTTTCCTTTTGGTGTCTTTTCCAACTATTTTTTGTTTCTTAGTTTATTTTGCCTTTTGTGTGTAATGTGTATGCTTCTGAATTTCTGTTTAGTTGATGTGGATGTAACCAATAACTTTTTCTTTGCTGACATCTTGTAGGTTGATGCAACAATAGCCTGGACATTACATGAGCAAGATGCTGAGCATGCCAGATTTGCTGCAAGAGAAGGCCAGTCTAGTTCTGTAAGTTGTCACGTGGTGTGAGGGTAGTTTATCGCTTGCGAAATCAATGTAGATATGTTTATGCGTAGCCAGATCTATTGCCCATTCTGTTATAAAAAGAATCCATTCTCACTTATGAATATGCATTCTGAATTCCTGACTCATTTCCATGCATTCTGAATTCCTGACTCATTTCCATATTCTCTCCTATTTGCCATTGTTTTCCATACTATTTTCTGAATTTCCATAGCATCCTTTCTTTTTTAAATGTACTCTTGTTTTCCTCAGAGCCAGAGGGACAGATCAATGGCACATCTATATTCTTATGGACGTCACTCACCTGTTCAAAGTTTTGCTGCTTGGGCATCCAATCTTCCTCCAATTCCAATGCCAAGCTTTAGAGGTTTGCAAAGGAACTCCAACTGCCCTCAAGCGGAGCAACGCAATGTAAGAAACTTTAAATTTATTTCCTGGAACTCCACCTCTGTCACGTGCACTGACATTTGTTCATTGTCAGATGCTTATCTCTCAGTTAACCAAGGGATGCTTCGGAGAAGACATGGATCTAGAAATGGTTAGAACTTACTCTATATGCTAGAGAAGACCATGCTATGTTGGGATTTTTAGGGCCTTGGACTAGAGTCTTATCTTGTATGATACTAAAATGTATGTAGAAACTACTTGCATATACTAAAATATTCACACATCTTGCCTTATTTTGATAGTAACAGAGAAAGTATGGGAAATTCTTTCAGATCCCAAACTGGATGTGAAGAGGATATTTCTCAAACATTTGAATGTCCACATCACACTAACCATGCTGAGTTCTTTGGTGTAGAGAATGGCTGTACTGGACTCGCTTTCTGAAGCATTTAGGAACTGCGAGGACACACTTTCTCCAGATTCTGATGTGTAAGCATTTACTGTTCTGTAGCATTTTTTTCCAACACAATGTGTGGATGGATATTTCCGCAACCATGTGTTCTCTTATTTTGATAAATTCATACCTGGTATCATGTTCGGTTGATTGTGTGTTTACCTTGTAACACATTCTGCAAAGTTGTATACAGAAGCGTGAAGGCTCCAAACAGCTGATGTAACCATGTGTTCTCTGTAGTAGCTAGTAGGTTCCTGAAATGGCTTGTCCCATGCCCCCATTTTGAATGGGATCCTGTTGACGTGTTCTTTCCTTGCTTGTACATACTTCTTGGTTACATCCATTCTGACTAATCAACTTTTTATCACTTGTAGTGATTATGAGGACAGCATAGCATTTGATGTGGAGATCCAGTACAGAGGTGCTTCTGATGATCAAATAAACAGCCTGCCGCTATCACTAGTTGAGGTATGAATTCAGTCTTACTGAAGATGGATCGTGCATCCCCTTATAATTTGACTCCAATCCTTTCATTTGTCAAGGGCGGAAATTGTTCGGATGAACCCTGTAACATATGCTTGGATTGCCCTGCTGCTGGTGATTCCATCCGGCATTTGCCATGCTTGCACAAGTTTCACAAAAAGGTACACACCCAACAGTTGAATGATTCAGAACTCTTTCTGTCCTAATGTTCCAGTTTAACGTGTTCATTGGATTCAACTCGTCTTCTGCAGTGCATTGACAGGTGGCTTGGGATGAGGACATGTTGCCCGATTTGCAAGTCAAATGTATTCTCCCAGTAGGCCGTGGGCATCTCTTATACTTTTGGAGTAGCATCTCCTATACTTTTGGAGTAGCATCGAAGATAGATAGCTGACTAATAGGAGACATTGGTACTGCTGGTACAGCTGTGATGTGAACATTGTGGTGTGACTTTGCTCTCTTCTGCTCGGGGGAGCATCTAAATTCTGTGGCTGTGGATAAATTTACTGTTGTGCGAGAAGGCATGGAAAACCTGGCCTTGTTTAGTTCCCAAAAATTTTGCAAAATTTTTCAGATTTTCCGTCACATCGAATCTTTAGACGTATGCATGAAGTATTAAATATAAATAAAAATAAAAACTAATTGTACAGTTTGGTCGGAATTGACGAGACGAATCTTTTGAGCCTAGTTAGTCTATACTTGGATAATATTTGTCAAATACAAACGAAAGTGTTCTGCTATTCCTTAGGCTGACATGCGTAAGTACCTAGAGTGCGTCAGTTTTGGGCGGTGCCATGTGGGGTGGGGGGTATGTAGGGCTTAGTTGGACTTGCGCCCAGACCGGGTCGCGGACTCAGTTCCAACCTTCAATTGCAGATTTACAATTGTCTTTGATCCATTTTGATGTTTGTCAATTTTCTTCACCTCTGGTCTCCTAGTCGTGCCTAAGTTGATTTTCTTTTCTTTTCGTTTTCTTTCATAAATTGATTTCCTTTTTCTTTCTTCCATCATTAATTGATTATACGGTGACGGTGGGATGAGGGTGAGCCCGCAAAGGCGCCCCCGTCCTGCAAAATCGTCTTCGTGGTTCGTGTCTGTTGCGGAGCAGATCTCGCGAGAGCCAAGGCGCAAAATCGCTTTTCCTGCCGCTTCACGGCGGCAGGACACCGGCGCTTCCCGCCGCTAGGGTAGGGAGTCTATTCATGGATGACATAAATCGCGTGCCAAACAATAGAATAAATCATAACGATAATCAGTGGCGGAGCCACCAATATGGCGTGGTCTGGCAGCCGCCATACCTAAATCACATAAAAACGAATATATATACGTGTATACACAAATATGTAATGAGTAGTTACATGAGTACATGACTCATTCGTCCCTGCCTGCTTTGCCAATTAAGCTATCTATATCTCGCTGGCTGGCCTGTTAACTACACTTGATGGGCCATAAGCCTAGTTGCCAACAAGCTAGAAGGCCAGAACGGTGGGGGAATAGGGATCGACGTCAGTTCGTAGAAGTCTGGCTGGTTCGACTCTTCCTATTCCAATCTACTAAATCAGATCAGGCGAATTTAGGCATAGACGGTAGACGCCGGCACGCCGCGGACAGCAGACGGTGGCGGCCACGTACGGCTTCGGCATCCTCGCCATTGCCGACAACGACACAACCAGTCGAGACGCGGTGCACGAGCGCCGAGCAGAACGCTTGCAAATTGCAATTGCATGTTAGATACTTGCATCTGTTGCTCTGCATGTGCAACAAATATAGATATGTGATGCAAGGTAATTTATATTTCATAAATTAGAATTCTAAAAAGTCTATCTTTAAGTGTTATTTTATTTAACAATCATGTATGGTTTTTCTTTTTTGTCTTGTGATTTTTATACAGATTTAAAGACACTTTTTTCCAAAGCATTTACCATTAGCAGACTCCAACCCAGCTATGCCAGTAGATGGTGTTGCTGGACAACAAGAAGAGGTAGAGGTTGCAGGCATTAAGCTCGTTCCGGTGGATATTCAAGAGGTAGAATATAAAGAATCTTCATTTAGTGAGGTATTTTAAGTATTAATGCTTTACTTTTGGATTTCTATTATATTTGCTCTATATGTATATATACATAATGTTTTAGGGTGTGTATGCATAGTTAACCAATTGCCCTTTACAAACCCGCCACACCTAAAAATAATTCCTGGCTCCGCCACTGACGATAATGGTTTAGAAATTGTACCATTGGGCGCGGGACCGATGCCAAAGGTGTTGCTACTTGGGTCGATGATGTCGTCGTGGCCATATGGCGATGACGACCGAGCTAGAGCTACCTTAGCCTCGTCACATTCCCAGTGCAGGATCACAAGAGCGAGTTGCTCTCTAAAATTTTGGTGCATGTCGACTATGATAGTTGTGCAATACAGGTTAGCAATAAAAAAAATATCTTATATATAGAGATTCTAAATCTAAAGTCTAGAGGCTCTCCATATATATATTATATATAGTATATAGTATATATTATTTGATGATACAAAGGTTAGTACTCTGTATATATATGGGGAGAAAGACCTCTGCTTTCATATCAACTAGCAATACGGTGCTAATTGATGTCATAACTTTCACCCTTATTAGCGGGCTTAAACATTGAAGTCCATTATAGAACACAGATAATGGACTTTGATATTTATTTGAATTATTGCATTTCCCTAAAAATTTAGAGTTATTACATTTAGGTTTAGGAGAACTATACTGTATAAACTCTAACAGCTGTTGTGCTCTCGCGCCGATATTCACAGCGAGCGATGAGGCTGCCAGCCTGCGAAGTCGAGGTCCTTGAGGTTGAGCACCAGCAGCAGCTCTCCAGGGACTTCCCTATGATCATACAGTACACCTCACCGTCTGCTTTCAAGTTGTTCGTTCACTTGGCTGCCCACCTTGACGCCAACGCCGATCATGTCGTAAACATTAGCACTGTCAGGAAAACGTTGGCCTTAAACGCGAAGACGAAGAGCTGATCAAACCGAGAGAAGGGTCGGTGGCCACTTGTTGCTGCTAGTGATATAGTTAGAGCAAATTAGAGAGTCGGTTACATATCTTCTACTCTCATTATTTCAGTTTATAGGATGTTTTGATTATTATTTTTAGATATGTTGCATTTGCTATGTGCTTCGATAAATATACAATAAAAGATAGGAACATAAAGAGTATCAAAATCACTTTATTATAGAACTAATGAACTGGAGCTACAAATCAGTAAATAAAACAGATGTAAATATACAATAAAAGATAGGAACGTAAAGAGTATCAAAATCGCTTTATTAGAGAACTAATGAACTGGAGCTACAAATCAGTAAATAAAACAGATGTGGAGTATGCTGCCGCGAGGCTCGACAGATAGTACGTACGTTTACAGCCACACAAAAAAAAACAGGAACAAGATTTGATTTTGAGAGTTGAGACCCCACGACCTACACCTACACGGATACAGAGCGCCCGCCACGACGCGTCGACGCCAATCTCCGGTTCAGCCGTCCCAGTTCCGGATCACTCTCTCGGCTGCCACTGGTCCGCTTCCCCTCCGCGTCTGCGGCTTCCCCTCTCCGCTCTTCCCCCGCCGAGATATTTCCCGAGACTCTGAGAGCGGAGCCACCTCCTCCTGGCCATGTCGCTGCTCGCCGTCGCCTCCTCCACCCGCGCCGCGGCAGTGCGGCCGCTGTGCGCCTCGGCGGCCTCGTCGGGCGAGGCGGTGCCGGCGCCGGCAACTGCTGCGACGACGGAGGCCGCAGGGCGGAGGCCGGTGAAGGTGATCCTGCCGAAGAAGAAGCCGCAGAAATGGTCGACGGGGATGGCGCCGGGCGAGTACGGCGGCGGGCCGGCCACCATCAAGCCGCGCAAGTACTGGTGGGGGAAGGAGGACCGCGACCCCGTGGGGAACACCGACGACTTCATCTGGAACAAGGACTTCCTCCCCCACATGGAGCGCGTCATCGCCAACGGCGGCGCCGATGCAGAGCCCACCATCACCCGCCTGTCTCCGGTATGTATCTCGAGTTCCCTCACAGAACCTGTTCGATTTAGCGAACGAACTCGCATGCTCCGTCGTAGTTGTCTCAAACCTTTCATCGAGCTTAGAGTCTAGGAGTAGTTAGGTTCTGAGCGAAAATTCGTGTGAGCAGGTGGATGAGGAGGAGTCCGGGTTTCTGAGCATCAACCGCGCAATGAGCCTTGACAGGTCACTATCTCAATCCACCTGGTTATCAAGCAAACTCTCTGCTCACCAATTGTTGTTCCGACTGCAAAGTTGAGTGATCTTTGAATGGATTACAGTGTGGACGTTGATCTGAGCCAGGAGCTTCTGGCGCCCACCAGGCCAATCTTGCAAACCCAGGTTGAGGCCGCCTGGAAAGGACGGGCAATTGGCGCTGAGGTGAGATTTTCCTTTGTTCAAATTTCAATCCCCTTTTCTTTATTAATTATAATTATGGCCCTCCTTTGCCTCATGGAGATGGTGAGTGGTGACACAAGTTGTGTTATTCGAATACCGATGTAGGCTGTGAATGGAGCCAACACTCCTAGATGGAGGCTAGTCCCAACTCGCAGGGAGCAGGCAAAGTGGGACAGAGCGGCCAAGGCAGCTACTGGTGGAACTGTAAGTAACTACAGTCCTTTAACTGACTTGTTAGTTGCTCTAACCCTGCCTGATGTAGCAATCTTACAACTTATGTTCACAATGAAGTACTCTTACATATGACAGTTTGTACAGTATTCTTTGTAGTATTTTTCATAAACTTTGTCTCGTTCTTTTGGTCCCATTTTAGGATGTTATACTAAGGGAGTCAAAGTCAAGAGTGCAGCAAGGGGACCCTAAGTTATTGGCAGCTCGGTCCAGAGAAGACTACTTAAAGGTACTCATTTTCTTCTGCATGTAACCTCTTTAGATAGTTGCATGCTGCACAATTTATGTGTCCCAGTATTATGTGCTATTGAATATGAAGTACGCATAGATTATCTATTGGTCTTTGATAACTTTCACATTTGCAGCTGAAACAAAGATTACAGTGGCTCACTTTAGGCATCGGTGGCGTTGGTGTAATCTCTGCTTATATTTCATACTCTCCTGAAGTTGCTGCCAGGTATGAGTTTATTTATTTTCTTGCAACCTTCTAATGTGACATAGATAACTTTTAGTTTTTTCTGTTTATGTAGAGATAAAGTTGGAAAATCTCTTTTTTGGTTACCACTTCTTGGATCGACTTAGTTCAACTGACAGCAGTTACTCTTCAGCTTTGGTGCAGGGTTGATTGGATCATTGGTGTATCTCCGCATGCTTGGAACCAGTGTAGATTCCCTAGCAGGTGGAACTGGAGAAACTGTCAAGTATGCTCCCTTCAGTTAGTTATTTACTTATTTCACAAATCGCATTTGCAGATAGGTTCTCGAATAAAGTGTACTTAGACTTTCAGTTTGGCACAGTCAGTTTGTGCTAAATTTAGTATCTGATCTCATTCTACAGGACTGTCAGTTCTATTTTCAAAGTTGAAATGTTCAGCTCCATTTAATAAAAATAATGTTTGACAACCTTTGACAGTAAACTAAACCTATTTTTCGTATGAGATCTTTTGTAGAGTTGTGCTTCAATTTCAAGGTAAGATATTACCTTCTTGTGACTCAGCACACCACACTTTTGTTGATGTGTCCTTCCAGACCTGTTTTTGGTTGATGTACAAGGTTTTAGCATCTTATTTTTCATGCAGACCAAACAGAGTAGTATGATTTTACTTTTGTAATCTATCATTTTGTAGAGTTTAACCAAGAACAAAAATGTGTTGGTTCTCATTTAAGGCCCTGTTTAGTTCCCCACCCAAAAATTTTTCATCCATCCCATCGAATCTTTGGACACGTGCATGAAACATTAAATGTAGATAAAAAAAATAAACTAATTACATAGTTTGGTTGAAAATCACGAGACGAATCTTTTAAGCCTAGTTAGTCCATGATTAGACTTAAGTGCTACAGTAACCCACATGTGCTAATGACAGATTAATTATGCTTAATAGATTTGTCTTGCAGTTTCCATATGTGATATGTAATTTGTTTTTTTATTAGTTTCTAAAAATCCCTCCCGACATCCTTCCGACACATCCGATGTGACACCCAAAAAATTTTCATCTCCAATCTAAGGCCTTGTTTAGTTCACCCCGAAATCCAAAAAGTTTTCAAGATTCCCCGTCAAATCGAATCTTGCGGCATATGCATGAAACACTAAATATAGAGGAAAACAAAAACTAATTACACAGTTTGTCTGTAAATCGCGAGATGAATCTTTTGATTCTAGTTAGTTCATGATTGAACAATATTTGTCAAATAAAAACGAAAATGCTACAGTAGCGAAATCGAAATTTTTTCGGAACTAAACAAGGCCTAAACAGGTCCTAAATATAATGTTCAGTCAATCCCCTTAGTAAATAATTATCTAAAAAAATATAGTTACTTATTTGTCATAGAATGTCCACTCTTCTGTTTTCTACATGAGGATTTGACAGATCTAAAATAGCTGCTAGGCAGCTTGTAGAACTTGTTTGTGATGAAGAGAACCCTTCAATTTGTTATTGCGTACTTACAGGAGTGCTGCTGCACAACCAAGGTTGCTTATTCCGGTGGTACTTGTGATGATGTATAACAGATGGAATGGGTAAGCAGATGAAATTCTCTGTGAACTTTTACAATTGATTCAGAATATTTGGAAGAAGTGCCTCTTCTTACAAGAATCTATGTCCTTTCTATTGTGGTTCAGGATATTAGTTCCGGATTATGGTTTCATGCAACTGCAGTTAATACCAATGCTTGTTGGGTTTTTTACCTATAAGATTGCTACGTTCGCTCAAGCAATCCAGGATTCTATACCTGCAGTTGGAAATCGTGAAGGTTGAAAAGTGTCCTTGTTGTATATAAACAAAGGTGATAGCCCTGATCCCTGGTCAGTGGTCACCCAGATAGTAAGGTACCAATCTTCTTTTCTTAATCATAAAAAGCAATATATGTCAACAGTAGTTTCCCTTTATTGTCTTACGATTTTTTAAGAAAACAGCAAGCAGGATGTCTATCTATTATTCATATATAAAAGAAAAGAAGTTAAACTCAGACAGACAATACATTAGCCGCGAAAAGGGAAACACCACCAAGACGCACTCCTACGGGGAAACACCAAACAGTTTTTTCTTTTTTAAAGAAAGTGTTTCCAGTATGCTTGCAGTTGCAGCAGCCAATGCATGTGCTTCTGACCATTAAGGATGTTCGTTATTGTGTCCTGACCTCATGGTGCCCTTGAAAGTGTACTATGACCCTAGACTTGAAGGAGCAGACACCTATTCAGAATCTCAGATGCCCTACTTTTTGATGTCGACACTGGTTTTAAATTGCAATGAGTGCACTCCCAGCTAATGCATGTGAGTCTGACCATGGAAGAATTGTAAAATATTCTGCATATAGGGTCCCTGAATGAGCGTTGTTGCAGGCAGCAGATCTTTTATTTATTTTAATCCTTGCACCTTGAGAAATGGAAAAGAAGTACAACCTTTTTTCTGTTAATCCTGATCCAAATGCTTTATTTTATAGGTCTGTATAGAAGAATCTTGATCTGGTGTCATCACCAAGTAGATGAGATGCTCGTTGAGGATGCCATTTGAAAATCTTTAGTGCTTAACTATAATGTTTTGCGCAAATGTTCTGACGAAAGGTGGTGCAAGGTGATGTTACCACGTTCATTCCATATTGCACGCAGATCATCAATGTATAAATTTACGGCTCCAAACTTTTACCACAATGATTAATTAACACAATTGTATGATTGAATTCACATTTAGCACTGAATGCAAATTATGCAGGCTGCAAGTACACTCATTTAAAGAAAGTCGGTCAGAAGTATACACCTTACGAATGCTGAAATCTTCATGAAACTAATGACATTTTCGTGAAGATTTCAGCATTTTTTTAGTTGCTATAAGAAAGCCTGGCTATAAGACAACTACTGTAGTTGCTCTTATTTTACCTAGGTGCCTTGCTAATTTTAGTTGTAGTTTTATCCTCATTTAATGAGGTGTCCTATTAGCACGCAGAAATTGTGAGAGACCACTTTCATCTAGATGAAACAAATAGTGCACACCGTTTTCAATGCATTGGAAACTAAATGACACTACATCGAGAGCATTTTGTTTAAATTCCACGTGTTGGAACCTAACTGAAACTTCATTGGGAGCATCTCATTTCATAACAACACCATGCAACATTTTAGTATGTAGGCCTATGAAACTGTGACATGTGGGGTCTTGTTTCATTGGAGATGTTTTTTTTTTTCTCCCAAAATTGGTCAAACGTAGAAACGTTTGATTTATCCAAAACCTAGAATTATTTTTTTTTTGTGTGGAAGGAGTACCTCTCTTAGAAGTAGTGCAATAGTAAAACATAACATACTTGCGCTAGAGCAAAAATTGTTTATGATTGATACCATAAACTTTGATAATTGTTTTGGAAATCTGAGAGGATGTGGTACTAAACGTAAGGGCGATGCTTAACGTTGACGAGGGCAATGACAACAAAGCTATCAGCCAGGCGGACATCTTCTGGGCTGTAGTACCACTCTTTTATCAAGGCTACAAGGTTTGGCTTTTCTTTGGAATAACAGTACTATCCACAACTCCAGGCTTGCTTCGAAGAACAAAAGGCATTTCCCAGGAGTTGCAATGGAAAAAAAAAAACCTCCACGCAAAATCATCTGATCGAAAATGCCTGCTAGACCTACGTTACATACTCTGCGTACTACCACGCAAAATCTGTGACAAACATGCAGATCTACGTAAGCTGAATGTTGTCACAGATTTCACATGATCCATCATCCAATTCATTGAATGTCACCTGCACATACCACTCGTAATAACTGACTGCGCCGCGCCGGGTAACAACACGTGAACCAACCATTAAACAAGCGCAGATGAGAATGATTGATTTCCTTCCTTCCATTCCAACAAATCATCATCATCATGGCTGAATCTGCCACCTGACCTGAGTCACCAACAATTCACCGTTGCCGAATTTTACAGCAGCAGCAGTACTACTATTCTAGTGCTAGTAGTAAAACATTCGTAATAATTCCACTTTTTGACTGCCTACCAAACCAAACTGGAACTCTCTCGCGGTCGCAGCAGTCCGGCCCGGCAGCATCCTTTTTGGCCACCAAAAGAATCCTAAAATGGTATAGAAAAAACAGAATCTAATAAACCAAAAGGAGGGGACTAGTTGGTGTGAAAAGGGCGACGAGGCGCGGGTCCCCACCGCAAGCCGGCCGGCGGGCCGGCCGGCCGGCCCGTCACTGAGGCCTGGGACCCGCCAGGGCGCGCCGCGCGGCATCACGTCACGGCATCACGCGGGAAGGCAGGCAGCCCGCAGCGCCGGGCGAAGCGGAGCCGGAGCCCTACCCCCCGCGCCGTGCCGCGCTGCACCCTGTAGGACCGCCGAGTCAGTCAACGCTCCCCGCCCACCTCCTCGGCGGCTGCGGCGGCGGCGGACGACGCGGCAGCGGCGGCGGCGGCGGCGGCGGCGACCGATCGGGCGGTGGTCGGGCGCGGCCTGCGGCGGCCCGGGGACGCGGAGGCGACGCGGCGGAGCGCGCCGCCGGCCGTCCAGTAGCGGCGGCAGGCGCGGCAGAGGTGGCGCGGCTGCCGCACGTTGTAGTTGTTGAAGTAGCAGAACTTGGTCTCCCGGCTCCCGCACCGCGGGCACGGCAGCGGCTCGCCGCCGCCGCCGCTGGTGCCCCCCGTGGCCCCGGTCGCCTGCTGCTGCAGGGGCAGAGGCGGCTGCGGCGGGAGCGGCGGGGACGGAGGAGGCGGGGGAGGAGGAGGAAGGGCCGTCGTCGGCGGCGGAAGCTGCGGAGGGGCGCCGCCCTCGTCCGCGGCGCGGTGGTGCGCGTCGGGTGGCTGGATGACCTTGCCGAAGAGCTTGAACCCCGCGGCGTCGGCGTCCGGGAGGTGGCTCGCCATGGATGCGGGTACGGAGCGGGAGGCGGAGGCGGGGCCCGGTGGGTGGGTAGGGGGCGCCGGCCGGCGCCGGGTTTTATACACGGGGAGAGGTCGATGTCGAGGGCGAGGAGGTGGAGACGGTCATCGCTTCTTCCCCGCTCCCTCACTTTGCTTCATGCGCCTGACTTCTTTGCGTGACCACCCGCGGCCGCCCGCTACTAGTAATAAGGCATGTGGTCGGATGGATCATGCACGGATATGGGCTCTCTCTCCCAGCTTTCTTTCTCTTTTTTTTTTGTTTTAAATTTTATGGAAGGTCTGGCTGAAGGCTGGACTGGAGCATGGACCATGGCATGGCACGGACTGGCCGAAAAAAAAATATATATCACGCGGAAACGCTGAGAGGCGTGCCGGGCATGTGGCCCGGAGATTTGGCCGCACCAGGGTTTCGCTTTTCGCCCCGCCAGAGATCGGCTCCCTCCCGTCGCCGCCCAGAACCAGATGCCACTTTTTGGCTGGCAGCCTGGAGCCTGCTTGCGTCGTGTTGACCTTGATGGATGGGTTTCTTTTCTTTTTTCCCGTTATCATAATCGGTTGACTTTCATGCATGGTCGCAGCGTATTTTTTGAATAAAACGGATTGGACGCATGTGGCGAGTGATTCTTGTGTGTGGCGGACTCAAAGCTCGATCCGTCGATCGGCGGCAGCGGCAGGGGCAATAAAGCGCCCTTGTTTAGTCGCTAAGCAACACGGAAAAGTGCGTACTGGATGATTAGTATCTGGTTGCCTGGTTGGTACTACTACTACTGCCGGCTCTTCGGAGGCCGACATGTGCCACAGAGTACTCAACTTAGAGTAAAATCAATAATAGAGCCAAGTGCTTGGCTATAAGCCAAATAATTAGAGCCAAGTTATATAATAAGTTGTCTCCTACTTGTCTCTAAAACACATTCTCTTTCTTCTTTTTTCTCACAACATTTGCTTTTTGGGCCCACTACTACCTATGCATCCGTGCCCAGCTTGGTGCTTAACTAAGAACCAAGCTATCATCTCTCTCCTCTCTTCTCTCCTCCACATCAGCATTAGCTTGGCTATAAGCCCATTATTGTACCTGTTCTTACAGTATCTTTTAATTAGCTAGGCGTTGACATTGTCGCTCTCTCCCGACTTCCGTAGTTCCGTTGTGTGTCAGTGACTCATCCGTCCGTGCTGAGCTGAGCTGAGCTGCGGAAAGCGGAAAGACACAACCAACTTGATTTGCTCTGCCGCGGAGATACGGACGATCCCTATGAGCGCGACCAGAAGATAATCCTCTTTGTTTTTTTTTATTTCTCTTCCAACTGAGATGAGAGGAGGAGGACAAATCTTGGGCTATTTCTACTAGCTAGGCATCTGAAGCTCGTACAAACTGTGGTTATTAGTACTTATTACTACTAACCTTCCAAAAGCTTACCATATTATAGTAAAAAATAATTCTTGGTGACCAATGCAAGAAGATCTTCAAAAATCAGTGAGAAAGAATGTGTATTCTAACAGGACGTTCTTACAGCCGATCGAAAGCACATGAACAGATGCAACGAACTATGTGAGGCAACGAACGTACGTATGGCTCTATCTGGATTCTGGAATGTAAGGCCTGGTTTAATTCGCAAAAATTTTCAAAATTCCCTATCACATCGAATCTTTGGTCATATGTACGGAGTATTAAATATAAATAAAAATAAAAACTAATTGCATAGTTTAACTGTAATTTGTGAGATAAATCTTTTGAGCCTAGATACTCCATGATTGGACAATGTTTCTCAAATAAAAACGAAAGTGCTACAGTAGACAAAACCCAAAAATTTTGCGAACTAAACAAGGCCTAATATAAGCTATCCAGTCCTCGAGTTGATGCGCCGGTCCAAGTTAGGTCGAGCCTGATTTTCCGCCGTGCATGCATCAGCTCCCCCGCAGTCTTGTCCAATCAATGCAACCATGCTTGGGAACTTGTCTCTCATCACAGCACGTAACGTGAAATATCTTTGGGTCCCGTCGCGATTCATACAGTAAATAAACTAAGGCTTTGTTTAGATCTAATTTTTTTAGATTTTGATACGGTAGCATTTTTATTTTTATTTGACAAACATTGTCTGATTATAAAGTAACTAGGCTTAAAAAATTCGTCTCACGATTTACACGCAAACTGTATAATTAATTTTTATTTTTATTTTTATTTAATGCTCTATGTATGTGTCGTAAAATTGATGTGACAAGAAATCTTGAATTTTTTTTATTTTTGGTGAACTAAACAAAGCCCCGGAATGATGCCTTGGGCCTTGTTTAGTTTCGAAAAGATTTCGGATTTCGGTACTGTAGCACTTTCGTTTGTTTGTGGTAAATATTATCCAATCATAGACTAACTAGGCTCAAAAGATTTATCTCGTGATTTACAGATAAACTGTGTAATTAATTTTTATTTTCATTTATATCTAATGCTTCATGCATATGCTCCAAGATTCGATGTGACGGGGAATCTTGAAAAGTTTTTGGATTTCGGGATGAACTAAACAAGGCCCAAGTGAGTGAGCCTTCTTGTCAAACAAGCATTTTTTGATGGAATTGTCAAACAAGCATGGGATGGTGGTTAATATTTTGTTTAAATATACTAGTAGTATTTCAACTTCCAAGTCAACATCGATCGTGTCTACCTTGCCAGCAAGGGACACCCTTTTTGCCGAGATCATGCATAGACCTAGTCCATTTTATGAAAAGCGAAAACTTGTCGTTTGTCGCGTTGTTGGCTCGTTCAAGTGTGTGTAGGACTCCTTTCAAAAACAAATGTAGGAGTACTCCCTCCATTAAAAAAAACTATGAGATTTTTACAAGTCATACTAGCTTGATTTTTACAAAAAATATCATTTTATAATTAATTCAGTTACACTTACTTTGTATCATAAAATGTTAGAATGTTTTATATAATTTTAGATAAACTTTAATCGTTTGACTCCTTGAAAAATGAAATTGCATCCTTTTGTAAATGAAGGGAGTATATCGCAACACCGAGGGGTGGATCTGGTTCAGATGATCATCGGGGTCTTGTCTAAAATAGTGGAGCCATCAGAAAATTAGCACTATATGCACTGAGTTTCTATCAAAATTCTCAAAATTTGTCAAGATTTAACTAACCGTAATGATGATATAAGTTGTACCTCTGCCCCTGAAATCATCACACTAATCCAATATTTTACCATGCGGCTGCTAGTTGAATCTACTCCTGTTAGTTCCAAAGCATAGTTTTGTTTGATTTTCTCTAAGTCAAACTTTGTTGAGCTTATAAAAAAGCATATTAACATCTAAATAAAAAATAAATGCACCATCAAGATATATTTCATGACAAATTAAATTTAACAAAACTAACTTGATGTTGTAGATACACATGCATTTCAATAGACTTGGTTATATTAAAGTTAGAGAAATTTAACTTAGAATAAAACTAAAGCAACTTATATTTATGATACCGCGAAAAATTCTCTTGTGAATATCAATGAGAACAATTAATTCTTGGTCATTTTTTGTATTAACTCTCCAATCACTAGTAAGTGATACTTTGAAGTTGTCTAAACTTTGTCCACCGGTTTCTTTTATTCTATATACAATGTACTCTTAACAGAGGTACCCTCCGTCCCCAAAAGAAAAGAATTGTTGAGTACGGAGGTTGCTAGCTAAGAAAGAATGCAATTGATATGGTGATGGCAGCTGTGACCTAGGACAACTATAATGTGGGATCCACTAAAATCAACTCCAACTATTTGTGTTATCTCTTTGCCTAGCCACTCCATGAGCTTTTCTCTCTTGCATGCGTGGTGAGAACTGAGGAGGGAAAGGCAAAGAAGGCGCAGCAGTGCCTCGTCCTATTCTTCTAACTAAAATTTCTTTGGAAACCGAAAGAGCTGTTTTCTTTGTAGATGGAGAAAGTATAAACCTATATTTTTCAAGACAAAATCTACTCGTATACTTTTGAATCATTAAAACTCGGTACATAAAAAGTGACTTATTACCACAGCTAGAGTTTAGAATGATTGGCTTCAAACAGTCTTACTTGAAACATTGCTTTGTCACCAGGTGGACTTTCTTAGGAGCTAGGACTATAACACGAAGATGGAAGGGTCTAGATCTTAGCACCAACAAACCATGGACTAGCACGTCTTCTGAAAATGACGCAAAAATATATAATTCCGGGCCGCCAGATGCAGGCTGCTTAGGCCAGTCTCAATACATGTTTAATGAGAGTGTCATGCACATTAAATAGGGTGCCACATAAGCAAAATTGCTGACTTGGCAGGGTCATTAAATGAAGGAGTTTCATCAGATGAGAGAGGAGTTTCATCGCCATGAAACTCCTATGGCTCGGTTACCTAGTTTATAATCTTGATAACTGTGACATGAAACTATGCATTGAGACTGGTCTTAGGCCTTGTTCACATTCAAAAAGTTTTTGAATTTTGACACCGTGACATTTTCATTTTTATTTCACAATCTAATTATAGAGTAACTAAACTTAAAAGATTCGTCTAGCGATTTACAGGTAAACTGTGCAATTAGTTTTTTGTTTTTATCTATATTTAATGCTTCATGCATGAGCCGCAAGATTTGATATGATGAGAAATTTTAAAAAGTTTTTAGTTTTTAGGGTAAACTAAACAAGACATTAATTTCGTGTGATGATAAACCGTACGTCCATGTCCATTATGGAATACCTTGGCTGGTAAACCCTTTTTTGGGTTGGTGAACTAGGAAATCGACTTGTCAAGCTAACTTGCTCCGCCAGAAAGGCACAGCTAGCTGATCATCAGCGTAATCCTGTTCGCTGTTCCCACGTAAGCTGCCGGCCTAATAGACTACTATATGCTGCTTTGCGTAGAAACAGTACGTGGATAATGCGACGGAGACCGGCATATTGACATATGAGCAGCAGCAGCCAGCAGGTACGAAACGCACAACTATCTCCAAGGGTTTTGCATTTGAGGTTTGCATTTAAGTAATTTGCTAAAAAGCTTCAAAAGAGGTATCCAACGGTTTTGTATTTGAAGTTTGCAATTTGGGCAACTTGGCAAATGTCGACGAAAGCTAGTCGGCAGTCTACCTTGGGGTATACCCACGGTAGTAGTTTATCGGTAGACGGTGCGCAAACTACGAACTCGATGGTGACGCAAGACACGGACAAGCTTTTTATCCAGGTTCGGCCGCCGAGTTGGCGTAATACCTACGTCCTGCGTCTGGTTGTATTGGATTGTGTTGAGAGATAATCTGTATGACTTGTCCTCTAGGGACCCCTGCCCCTCCTTATATATCCTGAAGGGACAGAGTTACAAGCAAAGTATCCTATTTGGTACAAAATCTTGTAGCCTTGCGGTGCACGCCGACCAGTCGTGCGCCGCACGTCTTCATCTTGTGGGCCGAGCCACCTCTGATGGTGCGGCCCATATAGGCCCGTGAGGGTATAGGGGTTTATACCCCCACAGCTAGTCCCCGAGCACCATGTATTATGATGTAACACGCCGTCTTGAGCTTCTTCGATCAGTGAGGCTTGACGTCTTCAATAAGCAGGAAAGTCGCCCAAACAGTTGCAACGGTATTTTGACCAACTCAAAAGACAGTTGATCAACATTGACATCGAAGAAGCAGGTTGTTCGAAGAATGCATGGTGCTCTAAAAAAGATTTTTTTCCTGGTGAAGTGTGCCCACTTTACTTTTCTAAAAAGTATAGACCTCAAAAAAGCAAGCATATTCACCGCAAGGTGAAGTGTGCCCACTTAGTCCCCGAGCCTGGTAGTAGGTGACGTAGGCACGTGGTGCCAGGGTCAAAAGAAAAGTCCTCAAAGAAATTCTGAAACTGAGATGCATCGCCAGATGCATCGTACCGATGTAGTCCCCGAGCTTGCTGGAAGGCGAAGTATGAGCCTTGTAGCAAGGTCTAAAAAATTGAATTTACCAGTCCCCGAGCATATCATGCTCGTATGCAATTGAATAGACTAATCGACCAGTCCCCGAGCATAGAACGCTCGGTGGTCGGTACAGTCCCCGAATTCTCAAATTGGTGGGCTGGTCGACCAGTCCCCGAGCGTATAGTGCTCGGTGGTCGGTGCAGTCCCCAAGCTCTTAAATTGGTGAGCTAGTCGACCAGTCCCCGAGCGTATAGTGCTCGGTGGTCGGCACAGTCCCCGAGCACGGCGTAGGGACCGGTGGACAAGTCCCCGAGCGTGGTTGGGAACGTAAACGTGCTCGGTGGTCGGCACAGTCTTCGAGCATAGCATAGAGAGTAGTCGACAAGTCCCCGAGCGTGGTTGGGAACGTAAACGTGCTCGGTGGTCGGAGCAGTCCCCGGGCACAGCGTAGGGAATAGTCGACGAGTCCCCGAGCGTAGCTTGTCGACTGGGCCAAACCCCTGAAAAATAAATATAAAGAATAGGTAGTACATGATGTATAAATAAACTTTAGATAAAAATCAGTACTGAGATAAGTTTTAGATTTTTTGTTATAAAATTAGCACAAGTAGTTAATTCATCCTAGAGCTTGTACCAGCTCTGGTCTAGCCAACAATCAGCATGAGGTGCGGAACCTAGGTATGCGTAGGATTGTCAGCCACGTCAGAGAGTACTGCCGACCACCCGGAACGCAGAGGGCGGATCTCGTGCACATGTAGGGAGGAGTCGGAGACAGTACCGGCTCTGGAAAGCTCGTGTAGGAGAAAAAACTAGTGTGGCTAAACAAAAAGTTGTTTTTGAAGGATAATAAAAAATATTATGCCAAAAATAAATAAAATATTAGAATTGTACTTATCTTTGGACGAAAGTCTGGTCGGGAGAGTTGCTTGACTTGTTGTCGTGATGGTGGTCGATCTGTCTCCCTTTGTAGCAGAGAAGCGGGTGACGCGTTGTCGGCGTGGTCGGAGACGTTGCCGACGAAAGCTGGTCGGAGTCGTAGCCAGCGTGGTTGGAGCCGCCGCCGACGTCGATGAAGAAGTGGTTGGCGCAGATCGGATCTACGCTTCCTCCGTGGTCGTGGCGATGAAGCTGTTGAAGCCGACGATGAACGTGAAGCCGTCCGCCATGGCCGCGAAGTTGGGGATGATGGCCATCTTGTTCGCCGGAAAAGTTGCACGCACACCCCCTACCTGGCGCGCCACTGTCGACGAAAGCTAGTCGGCAGTCTACCTTGGGGTATACCCACGGTAGTAGTTTATCGGTAGACGGTGCGCAAACTACGAACTCGATGGTGACGCAAGACACGGACAAGCTTTTTATCCAGGTTCGGCCGCCGAGTTGGCGTAATACCTACGTCCTGCGTCTGGTTGTATTGGATTGTGTTGAGAGATAATCTGTATGACTTGTCCTCTAGGGACCCCTGCCCCTCCTTATATATCCTGAAGGGACAGAGTTACAAGCAAAGTATCCTATTTGGTACAAAATCTTGTAGCCTTGCGGTGCACGCCGACCAGTCGTGCGCCGCACGTCTTCATCTTGTGGGCCGAGCCACCTCTGATGGTGCGGCCCATATAGGCCCGTGAGGGTATAGGGGTTTATACCCCCACAGCAAATGAAGGAGCAAACTTGGCAAAAATGTCAAGCTGTGGACGACTTTGCAAACCCGATCCCGCGAGCAAAGTCACGCGCAAGAAAAGCGCGCGCGCCTGGAGACCTTCTATTTTTATCATTTGCCAAGTCCAAATGCTAATTCCCTTGGAGATGGTCTATTTTTATCCTTTGCATTTTGTTATGGGAGTTTGCAAATAGCAACAAATGCCAAGTCAATTTGCCAAAGCCTTTGGAGATGCTCCCGTCTATTCCGTCCACTTGTTTATAAATTATATATTTTGTTAGCTATAGTATTTTGCTTTTATAATAAATTAATAAACAGTATATGTTCGCTGGTTTGAAAAGTTATGACTAAAAATATTATTCATTTTAGTATTAAAAAAATATAGTTAGTTGATAGAAAAATACGGCTTATAGGATGAACATGCTTTAAGTCAAATCAAAATCAAAATCGAGAGAGAGAGAGAGAGAGAGAGAGTTAACCTCTGCCCTTGTCGCGTGCGTAAGCTTTTTCGTCCATCCCCGCCCGAGCGATCGCAAGGAAAAGAAGAGAGGAGAGGATGAGGTCGACGTCAGTTGCTTCAGGGGAGTGGGGTTGCCGGTTGCGTAGGATCAAAGCTAGCCTGCCAGGTCCTCATTGTTGGCTCGGAAAGGAACCCCTCGAATGTTTCTACTCATGCTTCCATTCATTTCTCGTCAGATTCCTGCCCAGGGCCGCGCACCTATAGGATCAACCAAACAAATTGATGGATTCCTTCGAGGCCTTGTTTAGTTCCCAAAAGTGAAAACTTTTCGGTACTGTAGCACTTTCGTTTGTTTGTGATAAATATTATCCAATCATGGACTAACTAGGATCAAAAGATTCGTCTCGTGATTTACAGCTAAACTGTGTAATTAGTTTTTGCTTTCGTCTATATTTAATGTTTCATGCAAATGCCACAAGATTCGATGTGACGGAGAATCTTGAAAACTTTTTGGTTTTCAGGGTGAACTAAACAAGGCCCAATTTTCTTTTCCATCGGAGCAACCTTGTTTAGTTCACCTTAAAAATTAAAAAAATTTCAAGATTTCGCGTTACATCTAAAGTTACGGCACATGCATCAAACATTAAATATAGATGAAAACAAAAACCAATTACACAGTTTATCTATAAATCGTGAGACGAATCTTTTAAGCCTAGTTACTCCATGATTGGACAATGTTTATCAAATAAAAACAAAAATGTTACAGTGTTAAAATTTTAAAAAATTGGATTTAAACAAGACCTAAAGCATACTCCGCTCCTCTGCCGTTGGCACGGTTTGCGACACGGCCGACGGCTTTGGCATCCTTTCGTGACTTTGATTCTTTGATGGAGTGATTTTGATCGAGGAGTGGGATGGGAAGCACGTGAAAATTGATTATGAAGTGATTCACTGCTTCTAGATGGGGAGTGGAGTGGAGGTGGGTTACTTTAATTCCGCAAAATTCACTATGAAAAAGGTGTGAGTGGAGCTATACCAAACTGCTCGATTAGACAAGCATCAATGGTGGCACTCGAAATTATGATACTCATGAATTAAAATCGAGTCTAAGTTCTAAAAGTTTATCATTTGGACAATACAAAAAATAATATTGACAACTTACTCAGACGACAATAAAATGCATCTTGTTTTCATAGTATTCAAGGTCTTCATCGTAATTAAATACAAGTCATATAAGATTTGTTCCATGATAAACTTTTTTATATCAATATCTTAAAGAAAGAAATATACTGACATTTCTAGATCATGTAAAAATATTTTTATAATGTGCGATTATTTTGATTTGAAAATACATTTATATAAATAGTGCTAGTTAAAATTCTTCTTTAGAAAATTTTGGTTAGAACCTAAGTTGGACTTGATGCGAATTTCGACTCAATCAATCATCATAACTTTAACGCAGCATGTTGCATGCCATCACTTTATGCCTTTCTTTTTTTTTTGAAAAAAGTAACAACACTACCCTGAAAAAGGCACTGCGATTAATCACGATCGTTGAGGTAACGTGATAGCGCTGAGATAAAACCCAAAGCACAGGACGCAGGTAGACCACTGCAGCAAAAACCGCGTCCGCGTACAATAGCGAGCGTCCAACTCCAACCCACCACCGCTTCCCCCGTTCCCCACCCCGACCGACTGCTCCTCCTCCCCCGCGCCATCCTCAAGGCATCGCCGGCGCCGCAACTTCGCCGAGGAGGAAGCCCGCACCCCGGCCCCGATCCGATGGCCAACAGCAACCTCCCGCGGCGGATCATCAAGGTGCGCGCCCGATCTGACCACCCCGGAGCAGATCTCTCGCCCGCATCCGATCCGATTCGTTGTGCCCTCGCTTGTGTTGTCTGACCTCTTTTTGGTTTCCATGGTTGGATCTATGCAGGAGACGCAGCGGCTGCTCAGCGAGCCAGGTTGGCGTGCTCTCTGTCTCGCGGTTTCGGTGGATTTCGTCAGGTTTTTTGATTTTGTTGAGGGCTGAGTTTTGATTCTGTTAGTCAAATGGTTCGGTCTGGTTTGGTTCGTTCGTTCGTGCAGCACCGGGGATCAGCGCGTCGCCCTCGGAGGAGAACATGCGCTACTTCAACGTTATGATCCTTGGGCCGGCGCAGTCGCCCTATGAAGGTGCGGGCTTCTGATTCGGATTTTTTTCTCTGCGCTGTTCGTGCTGCGTGGTGTAGAAACTATGTGGTAATATTCACGGCCTCTAGATATCGATAGTCGAGTCGAGAGAATTCTTTTCAAAAGATGCCTCTGGAAATAGGAGAAATGCTGAAATGTTTGCTTTAGTTTATCTGCACATAGGTAAGCTTGTGTTGTTTGGTCGGCTGGTGACTTTTGGCTTGTCAGTTTTAGTTTTTGGGTGGAGTTGTGGCTGATGAGTCTCAGCTTCTGTTTGCAGCATTCTATTAGCTGCAGGTAATTTTAGTAATGTTTTGTACTAATATAGTATGTGGTAGTTATTACTAGCTTTGTTTTATGTGTGCTGTTTCTACATGTTTGTGTGGTAAACGACATATTTTATTTCCTACTAGATTATAGTTGTCTGTAGGCTGTAGCTATTTTTGATGAATGGGCAATAATTTTCTTTGTTCCTTTCATGATCCCATTGTTCTTATCCATGTATGCTGTGATGATCTGATTTGTGTAAGTTGTAATTGTAAAGTAACAGATTCGCTGCTTATCTCTTTCTCGGATGTAAGGACTAAGGAAGTTACTAGTATGCACCTAGGGCAATGGGTTAGTTGATTTCCATTCTAAAATGGTAGGGAATGACTGTACGTACTGGTGGAAACCAGTTCATAAGGTGGCAAGGGGAGACATGGCGAGCCACCCCTTCCAGTCGCCTAGGCCTAGGCACGTGTAAGGCGAGGCAAGGTGATGCCATATGCCAGAGGATACCAAGGGTGCTCCTCTCTCTGCGCCTCTAGCTTACACGTGTAAGCCGTGGCTCCCCCTCTGCCCTTTGCAGGCCCCTCTCTCTGCGCTTCTCGCTTCAGATGCGCTGCTGTCCGCAACTTCTCCCTGCCTCTTCCCTTCCCTTCCCTCCCTGCTCTATGCCCTCAGATCGGCCGCTGCGCCTGCTCCCTTTCAGATTGGCTGCGTCGCAGCGGATCAGAGCAAGTTGTGCGCTGGCCATGTGCACTGTAGCCAGCAGGGATGGCAGCGGCTGCAGGTTCTTTGTCTTGTTGGCCAGCTCACCTCCCGTTCTTCCTATCTTTCTCCGTCCCTCCATCCATCTCTTTTGCTGATCTTTTTTGTCGTGGAGACCTGGATACCCAGAAACGCAGCGTGTCTCATTGCATAGGCGATGCCTTGAAAACCATGGTGGAACTCACTTTTATCTGGCTTAGTGGATTATTGTGTTTAACTAATTATGTGCGTTATAGCAATCACCATAATTCTGTGCTTGTACTGGTGATATTTGTAACTGGAAAAATATTTTTTAGAGCATTTATTGGTTTCCTTGTAATCATACTTAGTTCCTGATAATGTTACTTTCGGTTACTGATTGGTCAGGGGGAGTTTTTAAGCTTGAACTCTTTTTACCCGAGGAATATCCAATGGCTGCCCCAAAGGTAACTATAAAATTTGCTTATCTGTAACATTATTGTGCTCTATACTTTGTAAGCTAATCTTGTTTGTATTTTGACTTTTGAGTAAAACTTCTCTTTTCCAAGTTGACTTGTGCTTTCTTTTGCATAGTTATTTGAATCACCAAACAGCTTTGTATGATGTGTGGTATTAGTTTAACTACTTGTCTGCCTGATTTTCTTCTGTTTGAACAATACAGACATATTTTGGCTGACTCAGATTTGTAGTATGTACTGTATTTGGATTAAGAATGTCATCTGTTAGAAGGGCTAACTATTTTATGCCCCTTCTCTTCGGTGTCCATTGAAGTGTTAGAACTAGTCAAATACACTGTTCACTGTGTATAATCTCAATGGACACTTATTAGCTTGTGATGTTGCAGGTTAGGTTTCTGACCAAGATTTATCATCCCAACATTGACAAGGTAGGCATGCATATAGCATATTCATTTGTAGTGCCAGTTTCCTTCCTATGAATTGTTATTCAGCGGAGGACTTTACTGTTGCAGCTTGGTAGGATATGCCTCGACATTCTCAAGGACAAATGGAGCCCGGCACTTCAGATTCGCACGGTTCTTTTGAGGTCTCTATATCTGTCTCTGAGTGTTAGTGTACCGTACTTTATGTTTTTGCCTAAAAAAACATTGTTTCTTCTTTTTAAACCTAATAAACCAAATCTGCCAAGGGGAGCTTTTTCTCTTTTGTTCTTGTGCAGCACCAAAATATGACTTTATGAACGATGTTCAGTTTCTATGCCTTTTGTATCCACGGACATGCTAGCTATCCCTTGACATTGTTCTGGCTTTCAGTATACAGGCTCTCCTGAGTGCGCCAAATCCAGATGACCCTCTTTCCGATAACATTGCAAAGCACTGGAAAGCCAATGAGGTAGAAGCTGTTGAAACAGGTAAACTAAAGTTGACACATCAGTCAATGCTGTCTCTTCTGCCTCTGATTTACCTATAGCTGACAATGAGAGATTTCATGTCATTTGCAGCCAAGGAGTGGACTCGCCTGTATGCGAGCGGTGCATGAGAACCTGGTTCTGTTCTTGATGTAATAACCCGTCATACTTCAGTCCTAATCTATTGCCATTTGCTTGATAAAAACAGACTGGAGATATTTGCCATGGAAGGAAGTCTCTAAATGACTACCACTCTGAATTGTTTGGTTGTACAACTATGGTCGGTTCCCTTTACCTTTGGGCACCTTTGACTAATCAGTATCTGTGGTAGAACTTGCTGTTACTTTAATATATTTGTCACTTCATGTAGAAGAGTTTCTCAACTGTCCATAGTGTTGAAACTGAGGCTGGTTAGCTTGGTTGCACTTTTGTTGTACCTTTTTTTTCTTTGCCTGTCAATCGTCGATCGGTTTTCTTAGAATGCGAAATGCTAAAACTTTGCTGCGAGGTGCTTCCCTATAAGTGATCAAAGGTTGGTTTTATCGCAATACTTAGTCTTCTTTGCTTGGATTTATTTTATAATACATTTTTTAGTCATAATCAGGTGGAACGCGAAATCCATGAATATTATCCTCCAGTTATGCACTAGATAATAATATAGTGTATTGTGGCTTCGTGGGTTGTGCTTTTATTTTAGGTCTAAACAATCAATACATTATGGCTTGTTTGCATGGTGTCATTGTGACATAGAAAAGCTGCATGGCCACCTGGGGGCAAGTTTTGTTGTCTAGCTAGGCCATGGCTGGACTGGTCTTGAAACAAACAGGAGGATTGAATGCTTGTCAAGTCTCAATACAAATACCCTCCTTTTCATGGCTACCAATTTGTAGGAGTGGCTCCATGCATCAAATAGAGCTCTCAAGCTCACTCCACCTCAGGGCACCACCAATGAAGGTTAACACTAGTAGTGGTCCCTAGTACAAATAAAGTGATCTACATAGACTAGGAAATATTGAGACCACTATTCATACAATGCAAACTTCACTATTTATGGTTTGCATTTATCCTTTCATCATACCTCATCTTTATTCTCTCTTCTTTTTTAGCATGGATCACCACCTCTCTTCTCAAACATGTATAGCTTCTAGAGTATCTATTTTTTTATCTGATCTTACATAGCACTTGGGGCTACTAGGGAAAAGTGGCGTTGAGGAAGCCCTCAGATCCACCTCTGCAACATACGAGAGGAAGCTGCAAAAAATGGCCTTCGAAAAAGACAACTTTTAGATACGAAAAAGGCACCGATATGCCAATGCCATAAGCTCAAGCGAACAGCGTTAGTAGATTGTAGAAATAGCATTGTAAACGACAAGTGACCCGGCTCCTGTCATGGACGGCTTCTAACGTTGTGTGATCACTGTCACAATGTCACTATTCCTGATACAGAAGCCCAATATAGTACGGCTCAATTCTTGAGCTCCTCAACCCTCCCATCAAAGATGTTTGATAGGTTTGGCTCCTGCATCAATTCCGTTGTCTACTCATGGATGATCTGGGTGCCGCGAACCGTTTGAGGGAATTGTTTTTGATGAGCCAGCTATAATTGAATTTTATAAGGTCTTTTTGGAGCATATGAATTGCAGAAATTGCTCATGAATTTAAAGAAATCAATTCACTTATATAGGAAAAATTTAGAAACATAAAATTGCGTTCAAAACCCGACCTTAATCGTATCTAAACTGGGTCTCGTTCATATGCGCTGATGGCATGGACTACACAGAAGCACTGTTGCTGAGCGCCTGAGCCGTCGTCGGGTCAGACCCCAATGGACGCCACGTTGAAAACGCACACGGAAATCTGCCGTCAGCGAGTCCACGGTGAAAAGCGAATGCGCGCCAGTACGGCCCTTGCACAAATTCCCACTGGCAGACGGGCCAGAACAGCGAATGCGCGCTCTGGCCGCTCACTGTCAGTGAGAGCGGTGGGATCACAGAGAAACCGAGCCCCGTTCCCCACGTCCTCCCGTGCGCCCAGGGAAAGAAAGACCAGCGCGGCAGCGCAGATTCCATCGACGCCCCGCTGTCCCGGCCGCTTGTCTGTTGTTTATACTTCCGTCAGCCCCACCGCAACCGGCGCCTCCGCGGCTCCGCCCACCCAGCTGCTGCTTCCGGAGAGCTCGCGTCGCGCGTGCGTGGGTGCCGTGCGTGCTGGCGGCGAAGCAGCACCGCACCGGCACCACCCTTCCCCCCCCACGCGTTGCGCGCGCGTCTCCTCGATGGCCGACGGCGAGCCTTCCCTCACCCGCTGGACCTTCGAGGTGACTGGATGGCTGACCTCTGCCTCTGCGTGCGCTCTCCCTTTACTCCTCCTCCTCCTCCCCCCTCGTGTCAGTACCGCTCCTTCCCCCAGCATGTGATGTGGCTGAGATCTCGTGGCGCGATCGGTTGGCCTCCCCTCGCAGGATTTCGTGGTGTACTACGAGACGCGCCTCGGCATCCGGCGCGAGGCCAACGGCGATGATGGCGACGAGGGCCCAACGCCGCGCGGATCCGATCATGCGGCCGGCCACCGCCCCGCCGCTGCCCGCGCCAACGGCGGCGGCGCGGACCTCGCCGTCTTCGAGCAGTTCGAGCGGATGGTGCGTTGGCTCTTCTGTGCCTGGTGTCTTGGGTCCGATATGTTGCTGAGCTGTTGCCGCATTGGTTGGTGATGGTTTTAGTTTGCCGTCTTGGAGAATCCTGTAATTGTTTGCTTCCCCCTGGTTTTGGTTCGCAGGAGAGGAAGGTGGAGATACGCAATGGGGCTATAGAGGATGGTCCACCGTAAGACCTGCTGCTTACTTGCGTGTACATACATCAGAAAGAGTTTGACTACACAATGTTTTATCTGAACCACTGAAATGACGCTCTAAACTTAGCTAATTCCATCTGTTACTCTGGTTGGTGTGGCCAAATTTACTTTAAACTGCACTATAGTGTCTGTTTGATTTGGATGTCAGCTAAGATGGGCCTGAAAACCTTCATTCTACCTCCACTGACTGAATTCCAGAAATAGCAGGTTTCTAGTAAGAGTTTAAGATAGAGATGCTCCTAGACTTTTATGCTCTGCATGTTTACCAGTATGCTCCGTGTGGCTTGCATGGTGAAAAATATACAATTTTGAATGCCTGGTGCCCCTGATGCAATCTTGTGCCTAATTTTGGACTTCAAATATACGTGCTTGAATATACGTGCTCAAGCACGTTCTCGGAAAAAAAAATCTGGATCCAATTGTTAATTTTTAAGCATTGCTGTATTATTTTCTTTGGGAAACATAACCTTCCAAGACCATGTATTTCACTTGCCATGCAAATGTATTTCCCCTTTTATGCACCTGTGGTAACATGTTATGATGGTTGCAGGCAGAAACCTCTACTTCCTTCATTTGAATCTGCAGAAATGCGCAACTTAGCTGAGACATTGTTGAGGTACACTGTTTCAAAAATCTTTGCATGACATCACTCATGCGGTACTTTGTACTGTTGTTACTATAACTTCCTTGTCCAATGCCTACAGGGATATAATTCGTGGGAGTCCAGATGTTAAATGGGAAAGCATAAAAGGTCTGGAGAATGCAAAGCGTCTTCTCAAAGAAGCAGTTGTCATGCCCATTAAATATCCCAAGTAGGCTTACTTCTCAGTGAAATATATTGTATGTTATATGTGTACTGCATAGAAAATCTCTTTAAATTAAAGACTTATACATCTTGCAGTACCGGTTAAGATGCTTTTTTCATTTGAACTTTGTTTTAATAACTTTAGCAGCAAAGTTAAAGAAAATGCATGTTTATATATGCTTTCTTAACATATTCCTTACATGTTATTTGTATCTGTATACGTTTATGATATGGATGACGTGCAAGGTTTGTTTAATCAATTTGTGATGCGTGGCTTTTCACATTGGTTTCCATTTCTATTGATTTAAAAGGTGAACTCTATCAACCATTATTTTGCAGTTAGGTAATTGGTTAGTTTATTTACCTACATTCATATTTTATGGAGTAACTGTTTTAACCATCCAACAGTAATATTCACTCGGACTGATTTTGAAAGGAGTCTTTATTGCAATGAAAGGACCGATGTAAAATTTGTACTAGTCAAGGTCTTAAGGATTTCTTTTGTACACAACTTTTTTCAATCATGCGTCGTCCAGTTGGATATTTTCCTCACTGCTTACTAATTTCTTGCTTCTTTTGTTCTAACTTGTGTTTCAATCCCAGATACTTCACTGGTCTGTTATCACCTTGGAAAGGCATATTACTATTTGGTCCACCTGGAACAGGAAAGGTTTGCATTTTTTTGTCTCGTTTTTGAACCATGTATGATATTCCTGTTGTTTTTGGTTCTTTATGTACATTTATATTTTGCTAGGCCAGTTATATTTAGTGATATTTTGTTTAGTGACACTTTTGCACATCCATGTTGCTCTCAAGCTAATTCCCCCTATTTAAAACAAATAATACCGTTTGACTTTTCATCATGGAACTTTAGTAGTGTTGAGCAAATAATGTCACTTGTTAACGTCAATAGTCAATATCAATAGAGTTTGTTTTGCTTCTTTCCTCATATTCTGCATATGCCAGTCTGTATTTTAGGCTGTTAGCTGTGATGCTAATCCAGGCTCTGCCAATTGCTGATCATCTTCGAGTGCAACTATTATAACCTCAGCATATTTCATTTCAGACAATGCTAGCCAAAGCTGTTGCTACCGAGTGCAAAACAACCTTTTTCAATATTTCTGCCTCATCGATTGTGAGCAAGTGGCGTGGTATGTCACTGTCTTCTGTTTGTTTCTTGACATGTTTTTGCTGGTTCATGAGCATGCATCAGTTTATATGTTCCATATTGGCAGTATGAGCTAATGCATTCCTTTTATTGCTGCAAATTTGCTATAAGATGTGATATTTTTGCCTGCTCCATGGAGATTTCCTTGATAGAAGTATTTAGGTCTGCTCAAAGCTACATAACTGTGGAAGTTTGATTCTTCCATGAAATTTAACACTTGTTCTGTGCATAACTATGGAGCTTAAAGATGAACATAAATATAACTGGACTCAGTTCGCCTCAACATTACTTCAATATGCAACTAAGGGGTACCAGAAGATGGATGACTCTTGCTATGATTCCCTTTCTATCTTGTTTGTATATTCCCCTGCCAGATACATGCAATGCAGCAAGGCTTAGGGCCTCGGCCTCCTATGCTGCCCACTCAAGAGCTGTTCTTTGTTATCATAGTGTAACTTCTTGCCTTCAAATAAATCACCTTATGCTCCCTGGCATGTATTTACATCTTCTCTTTTGTGGACATTGTTGTTTCAAACTTCATAGTTGCATCACACCCTACCATGCTAGTATCCCCTTAACCTCTGGTGTTAGTAATATCTGCCACATAGCTGACGACCAAGTGCTTACTAATTGATTGCATGAAGTGCAGCACACACACACTCCTTAATCTTCATGATATGATTGTTTCTATGCTTCTCATCGACATTATGTGAGAATATACACTAGGAGGATTCCCCGCGCGTTGCCGCGGTATGAAGAAGGAATATAAATAGGTTAGAATGTGTATTGCCTAGTTGGATAGCTTGCATGTTTAGAGAAATATGTGACTTGCTGATGTGAACATTACAATTACATGAGCTAGTGGATTTTAATTGTGTGTGATAGTGGATTGCCTAGTTGGATAGCTTGCATGTTGAGAGAAATAGGTAGTGGGGTTTTACTTTATAAGAGTATAAGATATAAGATTTGTATACAACAAAAATATATGAATTTTGACTTTTGCATCTAGAGCAAACTTGTAGCTTCCAATACACGTAGCCTTATTGCACATAGTGCTCATTCCTGACCACTTCCAAAAAAGTTTTGTTTATTCTAATAGTCGAGTGATGCAGGTGACTCGGAGAAACTAGTGAAAGTATTATTCGAGCTTGCAAGGCATCATGCACCATCTACCATTTTCCTTGATGAGATTGATGCTATCATTAGTCAACGTGGTGAAGCTCGTAGCGAACATGAAGCTAGCCGGCGATTGAAAACGGAGCTATTAATACAGGTAGTTTCTTTGATTGTACAAAGCCTAAACTATAATCAGTTATCTTCCATTGAGAAATTTGTGAGCTTCTCAAACACAAATGGTTACAAGCAATGACTTTCTGGAAACTCCAAAATCTTGGAAAAACAGAGACATCATACCTAGCACACAAGGATCAGCAAGCATCTGCAAACTTTCCAAAGTTGATACGCAGAATATCCTTGGCTTTCTTAACTTCTTTGAAACTTATCACAAACTAGTCTTTAGTTTTGAGAACAGGCTAGTCTCTATGGTATTGGTTATTTCATAACATTTTGATTTTATTGCTGCAGATGGATGGGTTGACTAAGACAGATGAGCTTGTTTTTGTTCTAGCAGCAACAAATTTACCATGGGAGTTGGATGCAGCAATGCTGCGTCGGCTGGAGAAGCGTGTATCCTTTTCTAAATCATCTTCTATTTCAGATCTTAGTTGATCTGCAAATTTCATACATACTCCCTCCATCCTGATATATTAGGCGTAACCACTTTTTATTCAAGTGCGTGCTCTCTCTAGACACACATACATTGATGCAATAATACTAATGTTGAGAGAGAGAATTTAATACATTCCTTGGTCTTTGAACCAGAGCTGGTTAAGCCTTATATACTGGGACAGAGGAAGTATTACCACATTTTTCTATAATTTTCTGAATGTGCGATTGCTATTTGATTTCTCATTTGGGAGTATAAATATTTACACTGAACTTCAGGAGTCAGGTGCGGTAGCAAGCTTCTCATTTCTTTTCTTTTTTAGAAAGCATGCCATGTCTGACAAGCCTTCATGGCAGGTCATCGTGAACTTTTATAGGTGTACAGTATAGAACTGACCATTGGCATAATTGTATAGTGCCCTCTTAATCATTTTGTAATTTAAACCAGCGGTCTGATCGTATACTCCTTTACAATTATTCATTATCTTTACAACAATGTTTGGACAATATCTAGAAAAATTATAACACTCAGCACTACCAGAATGCTTATGTCAAAGCTCAAGTGGCATGAGAATGCATGAGTAGTGTGGTAGTTGGGCACCCAGTTGTGGTGCCAGCCGACCAGAGCTAGAACCCAATGTGTCAAAAAAGGGCCCCTTGCTGTGTAACTGCTTCCAGAGATATATGTGATTGTGTCCTGGCAGCCAGGCTTTGGGCCTTTTCTCGACCCCGTGGTGGAGGTTTCTCCTTGTGCAGTGCCTCAGGGAGGTCTTTCCCCCAAGGGATGGATTTTTTTTTTTTAAAAAAGCTCATCACATTTTATTTAGAAAAGAGAGCATCTCTGTTTTTTTCAATCAAAAGCTAAAGTTTCATGATTAATCTGAAAGAACTTTTTTCCCATAACTTGTAAATCAGATTCTTGTTCCATTGCCAGAGCCAGATGCTAGACAAGCTATGTTTGAAGAGCTCCTGCCATCTACACCTGGCAAAATGGAGATTCCCTATAATGTTCTTGTGGAGAAAACTGAAGGATATTCTGGCTCTGATATTCGCCTTGTATGCAAGGAAGCAGCAATGCAGCCCCTAAGACGGTTAATGACAGTTCTTGAGCGCAGGCAAGAAGAGGTCCCTGAGGATGGTACGTGACTTCTTCAGAACTATAAATCTCTTCTTTTCAACAATTCTGTTGTTGTGAACAGGAACAAATGACTACGTGCCACTTCATTGTTCTTTGTTGTCAACTTCTCTTCAATTTCTAGGAAAATCTTACCTGTGTGTATGGGTTCCACGTAGTGCTTGTTGTGAACAGGAACAAATGACTACGTGCCACTTCATTGTTCTTTGTTGTCAACTTCTCTTCAATTTCTAGGAAAATCTTACCTGTGTGTATGGGTTCCACGTAGTGCTTGCAGAATAGAAAATAATTAGCGGCACAGATTAAAAAAACGAATTTGTACTATGATAGTACCTTTCAATGCATGTTAATTAAAAAGTAAATTGTCAGTAAAGTGCTACTCTTTCTATTTGGAGTCGGTGAGTCTTTAGAACTTTTTCTGGGGGACATGTTGCAGAGTTGCCTGAAGTTGGCCCAGTAACTACAGAAGATATTGAACTTGCTTTGAGGAATACAAGACCGTCTGCTCATCTTCATGCACATAGATACGAAAAGTTTAACCAAGATTATGGCAGTCATGTCCATGGCTAAAGGTGAGCTGTATGACCAACAGTATCTGTGTCTTTGTGAGGTGTTCTTTGAACTACTCCCTAAGCATCTGTAACATTCCTTTCAGGGTAGAAGCTTGCTGTAAAAGGTTTAATTTGTATGCTCATGCTTGGGCCAATAGATCAATACTGAATTCATCAACGTGCTGAGGTATCCTTGTAAACACTATGCTTATCCTTGGATGCTGTACATTATCATTCATTTGATGAGTAATAAGCTCTTTGGTAACTCAGTCTCACCTGGATAAGGAGAAACCAGGATTTTCCCTACATTTGGCTTGATTTATCTATTCCTCTGATGTCTCTCTTATGCTTTGTTATCCAGCTTTTTAGTTTCTTCCAGTGAACAGCGTGAACCTCTGTGTACTTAGAAGAGTCAATCCAATTTGTCTTTGCAACATTGATGTATGTTTAGTAACACTATCAGAAACCCAGAATATTGAGGTCAGAGCTGTAGTTGTTTACCACTTTCTGTTCAGTACACCAGAAACCCAGTATACTTGACCTAGTAGTATAGAAAAATGGGCTAATGCATGGTATATTATGGTTTATTTGCTTTCCAGTCTGGATTGATTAGCATATAATGGCTCACAACCTTCTTGCGATAAAGCTCTGTGCTTCTTTTGCCATTCGTTCTCTTGGTGGGCAACGGATCTAATGCAAACTCATCTCCCGTGCAAACTGTGCAAACTCTAATCTGGACCGCAGGATGTTGATCCGAGCGGACGCATGATAGAGGTGGAAGGAGAGATTTGTAAAAGTGTGATTAAGAGCGGGCGGTTAAGTGCAAAATTACCCAATCTCTCCGCGCCTCTTGGATCAACATCCTGCGGTCCAGATTAGAGTTTACACAGTTTGCACGGGAGATGAGTTTGCACTAGATCCGTTGGTCTCAAAGTTATAGGTGGGGCGAACACACAACATAAAGATATAATAGCATAAAAATAGACCACATATGCAACAGCGTATTTGAGTATAAATCACAAGAATCAAAAGTACACACATTTTAAATGAACGACATATCTAAAAAGTTAAGATAATAATGCAAATAGGGGTAACTGGTTTTTCATGGTAACGTTGGGCCCTTTTATTTACTTGAAAATAAACTTTGCAAATATTTTTTGTTTATTTATTGACTGTAGTTGTTCTCTCCCATGAGCCCCCTGCACGAAGTCTGTATAGCTATCATTAACCAATTTGTTAGTTCATTTAGAGATCCTGTCGAGGCTAAATAAACGTTGCTTTCAGTTCTCTCCATATGAGGTCCATTCCTTGATTAAACCACCGTCCAAGTTTTTCAAAATGTTCCATTCCTCGTCCGGCTTGTTGTTCTTTTTTTTTTAATGATCCTATACCTTCTCGTATGGATTCATTTGCCTCCTTTTTTTTTTCCATCAAACATCACCAAATTCATCGCGATGCCGCAGCTAGTTGGTCCTGTGCTAACATCCATTGACACCTCAAGCCTTCTGGGAAAAAAAGTATGGAATCGTCTCTGACATCTCAGTGAGCTGTTGATCTCATGCCAGCTACTCGTGTTATTCTAACGCACTGCTATTGCCATTTGTGACCACGTTCGTTTCTGCTTGTGTTCGTTTCTGCCTGTGACCATCTTCTGGCGAAGAAAACGTCGACACATGCTCGGCGATCGCTCCTGAGCTTTTCACGGATATGCATTGTGAAATTGATAGACCAGTTACATGTAAGATTTTTGTGATTTTGTCATAATCTCGGCCATCAGAAAATTATTCCTCGCCTAGGTCATCGCCATAGAAGCTGTTAGATTTATGCCATGATCATTGAATTGGCCCATCGTGGTCGATGGCGATGCTAAAACTTTCTGGAAAGCAACCTGGTGACATCTCTAACAGCTCGGCTATTGTGAAGGCTATTTTAGAATTTGTATAATAAAAAGTAGGTTCTAACAGATGTGCTATCTGATTTTATAAAATTACAAAGTTGATTATCCTTTAACGGTGGCCATATATAGGCAATTACTGACACTAGCTATTTGATTTTGTAAAATAGCAAAATTATTGTGGACCTCTTTTTTTAATTTTTTTTCTATTTTACAAAATAGCTAAATAATAAAATTTAGTTATTAATTTTAGTCAAGCTCTTGGAGTTACTCTTAGAGTTACATGTGAAGACATGCTGAGATGGCGAGGCGTAGGGGTTAGTGACGTGGCCACGTGGGGGATCAGAAGTTATTTGACGCTGATGCTCGGTTTAAATAGCTCTTGTGCATGCATCGTTGACCTGTCACTTGATAGTTCTTGTGCGTGCATATGTAATCCTGTCATAAATTTTTATGTGGTTTCCTTGTTTTTTGTCACCATGAAAAAGAAAAGTCTAATCTAAATTTAGCTATTTATTAGTTGTATTCGACATGACTCATGTGTATGTGTGTGCGCCTGTATAGAAGCAAAATTACTAATTCGTAGGCGCAACGACAAAGCCTTCTGTATCTACGCCAAATCTGTCTCTCATGCCTGGGATCTTCAATTCATTATCGCACATAGTAATTTGCATGCATGGACAGCTAACCGGTGTATGCTGAAAAATCGAAGGCGACGAATTCGGTTGTCACGGTTATGTAACGCTTAGTAGCTAGCACTACTCGGGGTGTCAAAGGCAACTACTTGTACGTCGAGAAATTACGTTTACGTAGAAGATGTACACATCGATTAAACACACATGATCTCCCGTTTGGTTCATACGATACAACCGACCATGGAGCGGGCAGTTCAATTCGACCTACAACATCGACGTACGTTGCTTCGTCCAGTATACTATGGCCTTATTTAGATGCGAAAAGATTTTGGATTTCGCTACCGTAGTATTTTCGTTTGTTTTTGGCAAATATTGTCTAATTATGAGCTAACTAAAATTAAAAGATTCGTCTAGTGATTTACAGGTAAACTGTACAATTAGTTTTTATTTTCGTCTATATTTAATGCTTTATGCATATGCTGAACGATTCGATGTGACGGAAAATCTTGAAAACTTTTTGGTTTTTGGGTGAACTAGCCTTGTTTAGTTCATGAAAAGTTTTGCAAAATTTTTCAGATTTCCCATCACATCGAATCTTTAGACGTATGTATGGAGTACTAAATATAAATGAAAATTAAAACTAATTGCACAGTTTAGTCGGAATTGACGAGACGAATCTTTTGAGTCTAGTTAGTCCATAATTAAACAATATTTATCAAATACAAACGAAATTGCTACTATTCCTATTTTGCAAAAAATTTTAGAAGTATCAGTAACCGCACCTGCAGCCTCATCTATTTTATCGTCAGGCGATCCTACTACCTTGGCATCGAAGTATCGGTAACCGCACCTTGGCATCGAGCTCATGTTTTTTATGCTGATAAGCCAGTTGATGTTGCGTTATTATGAAGAGAAAAACATTGTAGCATAACTGATAAGTTCAAACAAACAGGGCACATCGAAGCAGTGGTCAGCGAGCCTTGCCATGTATGCTGCCTTGTATTCTCTCCACGTGTAGCCCTCTTTATCCTCTAGCCTCTCTGTTGGCTACCATAAAAAGGATACCCGAATCAAAGCAATAAAAAACGCAAAAAACAAAGCATACTAAATGACCGGGGCACGCCCCCCCAGCTCATTTGACCCCTCAGGGCCTCGGACACGAGTTCCGACTTGCCCGACCCCTCAGGGCCTCGGACGCGAGTTCCGACTGAAGGGTCGAGATGGCGGACTAGAGGGGGGGTGAATAGTCCTTTCTAAAAATTATTACGCCGGCTAACCGAAACAAATGCGGAATTAAAACTATCGGTGTCGACGAAAGCTAGTCGGCAGTCTACCTTGGGGTATACCCACGGTAGTAGTTTATCGGTAGACGGTGCGCAAACTACGAACTCGATGGTGACGCAAGACACGGACAAGCTTTTTATCCAGGTTCGGCCGCCGAGTTGGCGTAATACCTACGTCCTGCGTCTGGTTGTATTGGATTGTGTTGAGAGAATATCCTGTCCTAGAGGGGTCCCTTGCCCCTCCTTATATAGTCTGGAGGGCAGGGTTATAGATCTGGAAACTAATCCTAGTCGGTTACAATTGCCATAGATAGTTCGATATCAATTCCTATTCTAACCGACTAGAATCCTGCTTGATCTCCACATCTTGCTTCCTTGTGCGAGACTCCAGGCTGTCGGATCAAGCCTTGAACTCGTCTCGTAATGGGCCAAGCCTCCTGGCCCAAGTCTAGCCGTAAGGGTATAGGGGTCTATCCCCCCACAGCTAGTCCCCGAGCACCATGTATTGTGATGTAACACGCCGTCTTGAGCTTCTTCGATCAGTGAGACTTGACGTCTTCAATAAGCGGGAAAGTCGCCCAAACAGTTGCAACAGTATTTTGACCAACTCAAAAGACAGTTGATCAACATTGTCATCGAAGAAGCAGGTTGTTTGAAGAATGCATGGTGCTCTAAATTAAAAAAAAGATTTCTTTCTTGGTGAAGTGTGCCCACTTTACTTTTGTGAAAAGTATAGTCTTCAAAATAGCAAGCATATTCACCGCAAGGTGAAGTGTGCCCACTTAGTCCCCGAGCCTGGTAGTAGGTGACGTAGGCACGTGGTGCCAGGGTCAAAAGAAAATTCCCCAAAGTAGTTTTGAGACTGAGATGCATCGCTAGATGCATCGTACCGATGTAGTCCCCGAGCTTGCTGGAAGGCGAAGTATGAGCCTTGTAGCAAGGTCTAAAGAATTGAATTTACCAGTCCCCGAGCATGTCATGCTCATCTGCAATCGAAAAGACCAATCGACCAGTCCCCAGGCACTTAGTGTGCTGCCTGGAATTACATGTTACTATACTGTACGATCAGTCCCCGAGCATCGAGTGCTCAGTGGTCGGTGCATGCTTTAAAGCTTTGAGCTTAACAGACTGAGCGACCAGCCCCCGAGCGTAGAGTGCTCGGTGGTCGGTGCAGTCCTTGAGGTTCTGAGTTGATAGACTGGGCAACCAGTCCCCGAGCGTCGAGTGCTCGGTGGTCGGTGAAGTCTTTGAATTTCCGAGCTGATAAACTGGGCGACCAGTCCCCGAGCGTCGAGTGCTCGGTGGTCGGTGCAGTTCTTGAATTTCCGAGCTGATAAACTGGGCGACCAGTCCCCGAGCGTCGAGTGCTCGGTGGTCGGTGCAGTCCTTGAATTTCCGAGCTGATAAACTGGGCGACCAGTCCCCGAGCGTCGAGTGCTCGGTGGTCGGTGCAGTCCCCGGATTGCTGACTCACTGGCGTATGTGTCTTCTTACTTTTGGAAAGGTCTTTCAAATTTAAAGTTGACGTGACGGGGTCTCCTGACGATATGTCAGACGGATGCATGAAAAGCTGTGCCTGGCAACTGTACAACCGCTCTTTGCGTGGTTTGAGAAAAGGAAACCATCAATTGGTACGAAAACTCCGCCGCATTAATTGTCTATAATCATTGCGAACCGAAACGCCGCGTCCGCCGCATGGCCTGCCCACTTCCCGAGATTACAGGAAGTGGGAGAGGTGGGGTCACTGGTTTATAAGGGCCTAATAGGACCGCCTGTACCGCTTCTCCGGCCATTGCCCTCAAACCTTCCGTTCTCATCTTCTCCAATCACCTGCATCTTCCTAACTCCGGCCCACACTCGCACCTCTAATGGCGAAGAGCGACTCCAGGAAGAGGGCCGACCTGATGGCCAAGGAATGGAAGAAGTCTCGCAGCACCGCAAAATCTCTTGGTGACCTCGTTGATATGGGGCTGCTGCACGACGCAGAGCTCGGCGGCTGGAGGGCACCAGAGGGGGAGAGCTACCCCGATCCTCGCGCCGGTGAGGTCGTCATTTTTGAAGACTTCGTTAAGAGAGGTTTTGGTGTTCCTGTCCATCCTTTTCTTCAAGGTCTTCTTTTGTACTATGAGATCGGGATCTGCAATCTGCACCCGAACTCAATTCTCCTTATTTCCACCTTCATCCATCTGTGCGAGGCCTATGTTGGCATAGAGCCGCACTTTGATCTTTTCCGGTATCTTTTCTGTCTGAGGAAGAAGGGAGCAGTTGGAGGCTCCAAGGTTGCAGGTGGAGTATACCTCAACCTCCGTGATGGGATGAAGAATCGCTACCTGCACTGCCCATGGAACACCTCCTTGACCGAATGGTACAGGAAGTGGTTCTACGTCAGGGAGGAACCGGGCAGCTCCACGTTCTGCGACGTGGGGTACGTTCCCGAGAAGAGGGCGAGCTGGACTGACCGCCCAGAGTTCGACGGTCAAGTGGCGGTTCTGATGAAGCTGATCGACTGGTCGCGCCTGGATGGGCTTAGCGTGGTCGGCAACTTCATTTGCCGCCGGGTGATGCCCTGCCAGAAGAGGGTGCACTCGGCGTATGAGTATGCCGGCAGCACAGACCCGACCAGGATGCGGTCGGAGATCCTGGAGAAGGCGGAGGTACAACAGCTGCTGAACGAGCTGTTTAACTTCGCGGATGGGGGCTTCACCCGTAGCAGTAATCGGGTGCAAGCCTTCAAGTTAGGACGACCAGCACCAAAGGTATGTAGCAGACTTCGTTTGATCATTCGTATGTCGCCTGTAGTTGGCTCATCTCTGTTACCTTTGCAGGTCGGTGATGTCGACCGGTGCGTGGTGTACGTATCACTGGCACCGGGGATGGAAGATCCTGTGGGAGAGGTCCCGCCAGAGGAAGGCATAGCCCGCCCCGTCCCGACCTCCGAGGAGAGGGTGGCGGGGAAAAGGCCATTGCCGGTGGATCCCCTGCCGACGCCGGGGCTGCCGGCAGACCTACCGGCGGAGAGCAGCCAAGCGCCGAAGCGTCGTCGGCTCGTGCGGATTGTCGACGACGATGACGACGACGAGGAGGCTGCGCCGTCGTTGGTCCGACGGCCTCGGGGCCGCCCAGACGCTGCGCCGGTCGCCACTGATCGAGTGGCCAGCGGCGCGGCTGCCCCGCAAGTTGCCGAAGTGGGGGCACAGGCGCCGACCGGCCGGGCGAGGAGGAGGTTCACCGCGACCCATCGCCGGTCAGACCTGTAAGTGTTCAACTTACGTATTTTGGACTCCCCTTCTTCTTTTTTTTTTAACTTTTGTTCCTGTAGTGCGGCATCGGATGTCGACCCTGGCCAAACTGCCGGCCAGGGAACGGGCGAGCCTGCCCGCGGTTCTGGGGATGCAGCCCCCAAGACCACAGATCAGCCGACTGCTGCAGTCGCGCCTGGGAGCACCGAGGAGCTCCCGAGCGCGGCGCCGACTACAACAAGCAGCCCGACCAGGGCTGGGGAGGCTCCCCCAACTGACTCCTCGGAGAAGGGGAAGTCTCCTACCGCTCCTCCTGCCGGGGGGAGTGAGGTCCCCCCGCCGCCCCGAGCAGGAGCCTCTCCGGCTGCGTGCTCCCCAGGTCTAGTCCAAGGGACGGTGACGCCTGGGACCACCACCGGGGGTGACGCAGCCCAGGAGGAGGAAACCAGGGCGGCCTCCGACGACGAGGTAGAAGAGATCGAGGGTCGTCCCCGTGATGGCCGCCAACACGTGTATGTGTGGCGCCAACGCGGGGATCACTTTATCGGTCATGAGGAGCTTGCCGAGTCCGAAGAGGCTGCCAGGGTGGAGCGCGCGGCCAAGCGCCTTGTCGACGAAGTCAAGGTAAGCGTCGTTTTGAGCTGCCGCGCATTCTTTTGCCTTGTCTTCTGCGCATTGTTATATGCTTGCTTTGTAGGACGTTATGAAAACGGCGAAGTACCGGAAACGGTGCTTTGACCAGATAGAAGGCGTCATGGCCGAGAACAAGGCCCTTGCCGCGGAGGTAGACCGGTTGCGGGCGGAGGTCGGAGAGAAGGTGGTCGAGATGAGCACCGAGAAGGAGCGTCGTCTCGACCTCGCTCGTCGCCTGGCCGACCAGTACCGGCTGCAGGAAGGTTAGTCTCACGCTCCGAGCAGTTTCGCAGACTTGTATAGTTTGCTTCGCTGACCAGTTTAGGATTCACGCAGACTTGGAGGAGGAGGTGGCGAGCCTCCAACAAGAGAAGGAGCAGCTCGGCCAACAGCTCGCCAGTGCACAGGAGTCCGGACGGCGAGCGGAAGAGGAACTAAGTCGAAAAGACCGGGAGTTAGCTGGTAATGGGTGCCGCCTTGTCGGCTGCTACCTGCCCTTTTGCTTGTCTGGTATGCTGAAAGTAACGTCTCGTTTTGTTTGCAGTGCTCAAGGTGAACGCCAAAAAGCACCTGGATGAGCTGGTCAAGGACCGGGACTCCTGGAAGGTCAACTGTTGCAGGATCTGGAAGGGAGTGTCCCCGGTCCTGGACCTGATCAGTCCCGAGCTCCCGGAGAGCCAGCCCCGCGCGCCGCAGTTGACCCCGGTCCAAAAGGCGCAACGGGCGTGGGACTGGCTCCAGCAGTTTGTGAAGGACGCCGGGGAGTTTGCCGGCGCGCACGTCCTCAGCATGGTACGCGCCCACTACCCCCTGGTCGACTTGAGTAGGCTGGAGAAGGGGTACCCAAAGGAAGTCGGCCCACAGGAAGCGGACGAACTTCGGGGTAGTCTGCTAGACTTGTCGTCGACAGTGATCGGCGACATCAACCTGTGCGGAACGGCCACTCCTCCGGACCAGCCGAGCTCAGATAGGTCGGCCAGGGAGTTGTCGGGCGCGTCCTTTGCTGGAGATGGGCGGTCGACGCCTGCGGTCTCGACCAGCCAGGCGCCGGTGGCCCCGACCCCTTCGTCCGGGCAGCAGGGCCAGGCGGGTGATCAGCCCGAGCAGCTAGGCCAATAAAGTAGTCTGTAGGAATAGACTAGTATCTGCCCGTCAGGGTATTTATTGTAAACTTTGTATGTAAAGTTTGTAATAAAGTTTTCTTTTTGTCATGACTGTTGTTTTGAGCGCTGTAAAAATATCTGAGTGACGTGTCACCGTATTTGTCTTGGTTGTCGCCAAGAGCATCCATAGCAGGAGTTTAGCCGAGTGCTGTGTATGACAAGGTATAGGCAAAAAATAGAGAATGTTATTGTCACAAATTATAAGACACTTACAATAGAAAGTCGCTAAAACTTTATGGATAGAAACGTCGCAGTTTGTCGATGTGCCAAGAGTTAGGCACTCGTGTTCCGTCTGGGTATGCCAATCTGTAGGACGTAGGTCGTGTGACCTCGGTTACCACGAAGGGTCCTTCCCAGGGAGTAGATAACTTGTGCGTTCCCTCCTGGCTTGTTTTCCATCGGAGCACCAGATCGCCGACCACGAAGGAACGGTCCTTGACGTTCCTGTTGTAGTATCGCCTGACTGCCGCGAGATATTTTGCTGTTCGGAGACATGAAACTAAACGCTTTTCCTCCATGCAATTGATATCGAGTTCTCTGGTGTTGTCGGCGGTCGCCTGGTCGAAGTGCTCGATTCTAGGGGATCCGAAGTGTATGTCGGACGGCAAAACCGCCTCTGCGCCGTACACCATGAAATAGGGAGACACCCCTGTGTTTCGACTGGTCTGAGTTCGGAGGCCCCAGACTACTGCCGGCAATTCTTTCATCCATCGACCGGGTGCTCTGTCGTTCTCGGTGTACAATCTTTTCTTTAGGGCGTCGACGATCATTCCGTTAGCACGTTCAACCTGACCGTTGGCACGTGGATGTGCCACTGACACATATTTTATGACTATGCCTCTGTCATCGCAGAAATCCCAAAAAGTGGTGCCAGTAAACTGAGTGCCCAGGTCGGTGATTATGCTGTTCGGGATGCCGAATCTGTGTATGATTTGATTGAGGAACTCCACAGCCTTCTCGGAAGTTGCCTTGACCAGGGGCATGTATTCAATCCACTTGGAGAACTTGTCGATTAACACGAAGACAAACTTGAAGTTGCCCGGGGCTGGTTTAAATGGTCCGATCATGTCAAGCCCCCAGCAAGCAAAGGGCCAAGACGACGGGATGGTTTGAATTTCATGGGCAGGTACGTGGGTCCTCTTAGCGAAAAACTGACATCCTTCGCAATGCCGAACCAGTTTTTCTGCATCGCTGACCGCGGTCGGCCAGTAAAAACCTGCTCGGAAAGCCTTTCCGACCAGCGTTCTAGATGCGGCGTGGTTGCCGCAGGATCCGGCGTGTATGTCCTCCAAGAGCTTAATACCATCGTCTTGAGGTATGCACTTGAGCAGTACCTCGGAGCTTGCGTTTTTCCGCATGAGTTTTCCGTCGACCAGGATGTAGTTCTTTGATCGTCGGATGAGACGCTCGTTCTCTGTTTTGTCCTGAAAACCTGTCCCGTCTGAGATGTATTTGATGAACGGGATACGCCAGTCACGCCCACTGGTTGTCGGAGTGGCATCATCTATGAGCATTGCCTCGGTGGGTTGCTTGTCGACCATGGTGGAGCTTACGCTCGGCTCACGGATGTCCTGGACGAAAATACCCCGCGGGATTTGGGCCCGAGACGAGCCTGACTTTGACAACGCATCTGCTGCTTGGTTCTTGTCCCGGACCACGTGGATGTATTCTATGCCATAGAAGTTAGTTTCCCATCTGCGAATTTCTTTGCAGTAGAGATCCATCTTCTCGTGGGTTGCGTCCCACTCTTTGTTGAGCTGGTTGATGACCAAAGCGGAGTCGCCGTAGACATAGAGGCGCTTGACCCCCAGTTCGACGGCTAGTCGTACGCCATGTAAGCAAGCTTCGTATTCGGCGACATTGTTTGACGCCGGAAAAAGGATCCGAAGGACGTATCGGAGTTTGTCCTTGTTTGGTGATACGAACAATATCCCAGCGCCTGCACCGTTGATGTTCAAGGATCCATCAAAGAACATTGACCAGTGGTCTGAGACATCTGGAACGGAAGGTTCATTGAGGTCCGTCCATTCGGCAATGAAATCGACCAGGGCTTGAGACTTGACAGTGGTGCGACTCTGGAACTCTAGGGAAAATGGACATAATTCCATTGCCCATTTCACGATTCTGCCATTGGCGTCTTTATTGCGCAGGATGTCCCCGAGAGGAAAGCTGGTTGTCACCAGGACTCGATGGCCGTCGAAGTAGTGCTTCAGCTTTCTAGACGTTATCAGGATGGCGTATATAAGCTTCTGTATTTGTGGGTACCTGGCCTTGGATTCGTTTAAAACTTCACTTATGAAGTAAACGGGTCTCTGGACCTTGAAGACGTGACCTGGTTCATCTCGCTCGACCACTATTGCCGTGGAAACAACCCTGTCGGTTGCAGCAATGTAAAGGAGCAGGTCTTCATTGGGCTGAGGCGCTGTGAGGACAGGCGGTGAAGTGAGGAAGGTCTTAAGCTGAGTGAACGCAGCGTCGGCTTCTTCTGTCCAGGAAAATTTTTCGGATGCTTTCAATAGTTTGAAGAAAGGGAGGCCTTTTTCCCCCAGCCTTGAGATGAAACGACTGAGGGCGGCCATGCATCCGGTTAGCTTCTGAATATCCTTGACGTTCTTCGGTGGTCGCATGTCGAGTACGGCCTTGACCTTTGAAGGGTTTGGTCGTATGCCGTCGCAACTGACGACGTTGCCGAGTAGTAGACCGGAAGGGACGCCGAAAATGCATTTCTTGGGGTTGAGCTTCCACTTGTACCTATTGAGTGCCTTGAAGGTTCGGTCCAAGTTGTCGATTAGGGTGCTCGCGTCCCTTGTTTTTACGACCACGTCGTCCACATAGGCCTCGACGAGGTCATCGCGAATCTCGTCGTGGAGGCATTGCTGGATGGCCCTTTGATAAGTGGCCCCGGCGTTTTTAAGTCCGAAAGACATGGTAGTGTAACAGTATGCGCCGAAGGGCGTGATGAAAGATGTTTTGATCTGATCTTCTTCTTTTAACGAGATCTGGTGATAACCAGAGTAGCAATCTAGAAAGGAGAGGAGTTCGCATCCGGCCGTTGAGTCGACCACCTCGTCGATGCGAGGAAGACCAAAAGGATCTTTAGGACAGTGTTTGTTGAGATCGGTGTAATCAACGCACATTCTCCATTCATTATTCTTTTTGCGTACAAGAACCGGATTGGCGAGCCAATCGGGATGATACACCTCTTTTATGAATCCGGCTGCTAGAAGCCGTGTTATTTCTGTCCTAATAGCCTCCTTTTTGTCACGAGCGAACCGTCGCAGTTTTTGCTTGATTGGTCTTGCGGTCTTCGAGACGTTTAAGGAGTGCTCGATCAGGTTTCGTGGGACGCCGGGCATGTCTGCGGGTTTCCATGCGAAAACGCTCACGTTGTCCCTTAGAAACCTGACGAGCGCGTCTTCCTATTTGGGATCCAGGTTGGCCCCGATGAGGGCTGTCTTCTCGGGGTTGCCTTCGACCAGCTGCACTTCTTTGTACTCCTTAGATTTCGAATTCTTTCTGGCTGTCTCCTGCTCAGGTAATCGGAGCTGGTCGGGGGGCAGCTGCGCGGCTTGGTTTGCTGTTTCCGCCATGCGGATTGAGAGGTCAATTGCCTCGGTGATCTTGAAACTTTCTTCTTCGCAGGTGTACGCGGTGTAGACGTTGCCTCTGACGGTCAGGACACCCTTCTCCGTGGGCATCTTAAGCACTAGGTATGAGTAGTGCGGGACTGCCATGAACTTTGTCAGCGATGGACGGCCCAGTATGGCGTGGTAGGTCCCGTCGAAGTCCGCGACTACGAAGTTGATGAACTCCGTCCGGAAGTGATCGGGTGTGCCGAATTGGACAGGCAATGTTATCTGTCCGAGGGGCACCGAACTTTGACCTGGCAGAACCCCCCAGAATTGGGCGTCGTAAGGTTTTAGTTGCGCCGGTGATATCTTGAGGGCGGGCAGGCTGTTGCGGAAGAGGATGTCGATGGAACTTCCCCCGTCCACGAGCACGCGCTCGAACCTGATGCTATTGATGCAGGGATCAAGAATTAGTGGGAAACGACCCGGCTCTGGGATAGCGGCCCACTGGTCCTTCCTGCTGAACGCGATCTCCCTGTGGGACCAGGCGGGAAATTTCGGATCTGCGATCAGCCCGTCCGTGCTGTCTATGTTGAGGCAGGCTCTCCTTAACAGCTTTCTTTCTCGCTTGGACTCAGTGGAGACCTTGCCCCCGAAAATGGAGTGGACCACGTCGGTGGGGCTGACGTATTGGTGTCGGGGGTCCCTGTCTTGGTCCTCATCCTCATCTTCGTGGTCGTGCCCGTCGCGTTTGTTACTTTTCTTGGCGGTGTCTTCTTGGGCGGCCCGCCGTGTATAGATACTTTTGAGGACGCGGCACTCTTCCATGGTATGGTTAGACTTTGGGTGTAGCTGGCACGGTCCCTTCAACGTTTTGTTGTAGTCGTCTTGGTAGTCCCGTCGTCCATTGGGACGTTTGACCGTGTTTACTTCGTGGTCGTATTCGCGAGGGCGCTTTCCTCTGAAGTCGTCGCGGCTGTCGCGCCGCCGATCCCAACCCTCTCGGTGGTCGCGGTTGTCGGAGCGGCGGTGATTTCTGTTGTCGTAGCGACCACGACCGTCATCTCGCCGGGAGGGCTGGTCGGTGCCTCTCGCATCGTCTCGGATTAGTTTTTCTGCGTCATCAGCATCGGCATAATTTTTAGCCGTGGCTAGGAGCTCTGCTACCGTTGATGGTCGCTTACGCAACAGCTTGTTCCTCAGCGCTTCATGGAAACGCAAGCCCTTGATAAAGGCTGATATGGCCTCGTCATGAGAAATCTTCGGGATTTTGAGGCGCATATCCGAGAATCGTCGGATGTAATCGCGCAGAGGTTCATTCTTCCTGTCTCTTATCCTTTCAAGGTCATACTTGTTTCCGGGCTGCTCGCATGTGGCGATGAAGTTGTCGATGAAAGCCTGTCGTAGCTCTTCCCAAGAGTCGAAGGAGTCCTCGGGCAAGCCGAGAAGCCACTGATGACCAGCCTGGTCGAGGACTACGGGGAAGTAGTTAGCCATGACGTGCTCATCTCCTGCCGCTGATCGGACGGCGATTTCGTAGAGGGTGATCCAGTTCTCTGGATTTTCCTTGCCGTCGTATTTTTTAAGTTTTTCGAGCTTGAAATTGCGGGGCCACACGACCTGGCGGAGGTGTGAGGAGAACTGCCTTAGGCCCGGAGGACCGTGGGTCACGTCGTACTCGATGCGGCGCAGGTTTTCGTGGACTGCCCTCTCTGCGGCGCGCCTGTTGATGCGGTCCCGGGCATCTTTGGGAGGGATGTTGTGGCGGAGATCCCTGTGTTGATCTTCTTCTTCTTGGCCGCGTACACGGTTCTGCTGGGGGCGGCCATCGGCGTCCCGACCACCATCGTCGCGCCGTGAGTCCCCTCGACGGTTGTCGGGAGAGCGGCTGCGACGACGCCTGCTGGGTGAGGCCCGGCTACGACAAGTCTGGTCGGAGGCGGCTTCCGTATGAGAGACGTCCTGGACTCTCTTGAGCAGAGTGGCTGTCTGCCCCATCGCGGCGATCAGGTGTGCTCGGATACTGGTCCGGACTCCCTGGCATTCGGGGGTGTCAGGAAGCCGATCCAGGTTGGCCATGGCGACAGCCACGTTGGCGCTTGGCGTTTTGTAGACCGGCTGGTCCCCGACCATGTCAAATGCATCGTTGAGGTTACCTGGTGGCGTCTGTTGTTGCTCATCCGCACGCCGTCGGGCGCGATCGGCGTTACGCTGTTCGCGGAGTTGCCTCTGGTCGTCTGTTTCTCCGTCAACAGCCGGTTCGTCGGCGCTGACATTGAATACAATATCCCCTCGCCGGGGGGGGAATATCGGGAATCGGTCGAAACCCGGAGGGTGTGAAGGAAAATCCAGGTCGTAGTCCTCGTCTTCGGTGTTCACAACCTCGGTAGGGACGGAGCCGGTGCTTGAGTTGGTGCTGGAAACCTGGCCGTCCCGTAGCTCTCGGATGGTCACCATGTTGACATGGTGACGATTGTTCCTTGTCGGCGACCAGCCCGCTTTGCTGAAAACGGATTGGACATGCTGTGAGAAAACAGAGGCCGAGTTGTTCAGGCCGCAAGGATAGTTTTCCTTTTTGAGCTCGACGGATCGTCCTGAGAGGGTTGAGGTTATCGTCAGGGACGTTCCCAGCCGTTCGTGTGTGGCGACACGAGTTGGCCGGCGGAATTTCGAAAAGTCCGCTCGAGCAGCTTGGTCGGACCGGCGCAGAACTCCATCTACTAGTTGGGAGACTTCGAGTAGCTTGGAGTCAGCGCGATCGAGCGCTTGGAGAAGGTCCGAACAGTCGATCTCCTTTCCCTTGTAGAGTGGGAACGGTGGTCGGGCGCTCGGTGCTGTCGTGCGGGTGGTCGGAGACGGCGTGATCTCAGATTGGATCTGGATCTCTTTCGGAACCGTAGTCGCGAAGCCGCCGCTGCACGTCGTCCACGTGATCTGGCCGACGGTGAACGTGAGGCCTTCGGGCACGGTCGCGGAAGCTGGGATTGTGACCATCTTGTTCGCTGGAAAAGTTGCACGCACACCCCCTACCTGGCGCGCCACTGTCGACGAAAGCTAGTCGGCAGTCTACCTTGGGGTATACCCACGGTAGTAGTTTATCGGTAGACGGTGCGCAAACTACGAACTCGATGGTGACGCAAGACACGGACAAGCTTTTTATCCAGGTTCGGCCGCCGAGTTGGCGTAATACCTACGTCCTGCGTCTGGTTGTATTGGATTGTGTTGAGAGAATATCCTGTCCTAGAGGGGTCCCTTGCCCCTCCTTATATAGTCTGGAGGGCAGGGTTACAGATCTGGAAACTAATCCTAGTCGGTTACAATTGCCATAGATAGTTCGATATCAATTCCTATTCTAACCGACTAGAATCCTGCTTGATCTCCACATCTTGCTTCCTTGTGCGAGACTCCAGGCTGTCGGATCAAGCCTTGAACTCGTCTCGTAATGGGCCAAGCCTCCTGGCCCAAGTCTAGCCGTAAGGGTATAGGGGTCTATCCCCCCACAATCGGTCTAGCCAAGACTACACCCCTCTATCTAAGTTCTCTAGCACCTTGTAAAAGATTCTAAACAAGCAAACAAGGTGCTACCTTAGCAAGAGCTCACCTAATCAATTCTAGGAGCAAGGTCACACAAACCTATGCAACTAGTACTTTGCAAACCGGGGGAGCTCCTACACAAACTAGTGAGGCAAAGCGCACAAAGCCTAAGCTCACTAGCAAGCTCAATAACAAGGCAACTAATGCCAAATTAGAGAGCGCAACTTACTTAGCTACACAAACTAAGCAAAGTGACTAACAAGGTTACACAAACCAAATTAGTCACGCAAGGGAACTACTTCTAGCTACACAAGCAAGAAGGTAACTAGCAAGCTACACAAGCTAACTAGTTACAAGAGCAACTATACAAGCACAATTATATGAATGTAAAAACAAGCTTGTGTTAGGGACTTGCAAACCAACGGAAAGAACAATGTTGACACGATGATTTTCTCCCGAGGTTCACTTGGTTGCCACCAAGCTACGTCCCCGTTGTGTCGACCAACACTTGGTGGTTCGGCGGCTAAGAGGTGTTACACGAACCTCGTCCCCACTAGGACACCGCAAGAACCTACCCACAAGTGAGGTAGCTCAATGACACGCACGATCCAATAGAGTTGCTCTTCGCGATCCCTGCGGGGTGAGCACCGTACCCCTCACAATCTCTTCTCCGGAGCACCGCACAATCTCCTTGCGTGCTTCAACGGAGTCACAAGCCACCAAGCCGTCTAGGAGGTGGCAACCTCCAAGAGTAACTGAAACGACCTAGATTTTTCCAAAAAGGGAAAAAATCCACAGATTCGAATTATAATGTGATAATTCAAAAATTGAACCATCCCATTATCATATATCAGCTGTTATCATAGTCATACATCGTTAGAAACAAAATTACAACACATTTACTTTACAACTCTTGGTCAACAAACCTATTACATCGTCTTTCTAGCGGAAACACACACGGGTCTTTATCAGAGTCGATGTAGCGCGTATCCGGTGAAGGCTCCTCCTTCACGTGCAATCATCAGAGTCGGCGTAGTTTGTCAGCGGGCGTAGCCTTCATCTCCGAACCAAACTTGAGCGCAGGAACGAGACCACCTAATCCTTCTATTCTCCTTAGTTATCGTCATAGGCCACGTTCAAAACCTGCTAAACAACTTTCAGTACGATTTGTACTGGCCACTGGCTCCCACCCTATGCTTTTGCGTATGCTTTGTGGTAAGTGGAATGCGAAGGGTAGATCAAGAGGCCTATATATATGGCTGTAGTCTTTCCTATGCAAGTTCATCAATATTTAATAATAATAATTCATCAAGTTTTAATCCATCTCACCCACACATCCAACCATTCATCCCGTCACACACATCTCACCACACACTCACTCTCTAGGCGGCAAGTACGACTCCCGCTCGTGCCTTGCCTCAACGGCCAACGCCGGATCCAACACAAACCCAGGGGAAGGTAGAAGGGACTCCTCTCTCTAGTCAAGTGAAGCGGAAACATAGGAAAGGTCCATAGCCGTACACGGCATATGTATCGATCGATCAACCAGAAACTCTGCAGAGGTTTGCACTAACCACAAGATCACCATCATCGGTGGTGCGCCCCACCTAGGCTGATGCCGGGCTGCCTTCCAACTGTACGATGCCACCCTACCACTCAGAACTGGGACCATACCGGAGTACCACCGGTACGCTGAGACTGTGAGGCGTAGTACCGGGCCCCCAAAGGTCACTACGCTGTCTTAGGAGGGTGTGGGTCCTCATGCCCGTACCTCCCTACACTGTCTACCAACAACCTAGTAGTAGTGGCACCGCCCTAACTGGTCGTACATCCGTCTCCTCCCCATAAGAGCGAGTGGGGTGCAAGGCTTCCTATGAACCGGTTCTCAGAACATCTCAGTCCTTAGGGTGACCGAACAGGACATCTTCACGAGGGGCCAGCCGATGCTCCGCTCGACGAGACATCCGGCTACCCCGTGCTAAACAGCACCTCCCATCCCGGTGCTTCGTCCCACGAAGACACTCCACTCCGGGACCTCTCCCTGTCACATGTACCCGCCACAGGTATCTCTCGTGGAGAACGCCCAGGTAGCGTCCTCCGGCAAGACTTGTCCCAAGACTCGTCGTAGATCCTGCTCGGTCGACTCGACCCTCACCACACACCCAAGACACACGCCAAGATCTCCCCAAATCCATTATCCATTTCTTAACCAGTTATCGGCACCACGTGCCTGATCCACTCACATCCAATCCTCCACAATGCATCACATCACAGATATAATGCGTAGTAGAAGCAGTAGCAAGTAGTTTGCAAGCGTCTAACCTAACAGCGGGTGTGCGAGGGTTATAGGTTGCAACAAGGCAATGGCTCACAAGCATTTCTACCATGCAACCTATCTCAATTCATTTGCATAAAAGTAAAGCACTAGCATCTACATATTGTATGTCTAATAGGATTCTACGAGGTTGGGTGGGACGTGGCACCTGTTGAATGTCATTTCCAAGATCCTCGGTGCACTTGTAGTTGTACTCATCCGAAGTCTCATTCCATCCGCATGTCCTTCCTCCAACGGGTCCTGATCTGATCAACGCTAACCCTGAAGCAACTACCTCGTAAACGACAATCAAGGCGAAACAATCAGACCACTAGACCTAGAAAGACTGTGAAAAGAGGCGACTGAACACTGAAGAACAACCACACTAAGAGAGTACCGAAAGGATAACGACTTAGCCCTCTCGGCGGATGTCCGATCCATGGGCTAAAGAAATAGGAATGGCTGTTCACTAAGTACAAGTCAGAGTCTTAGCCTAGCCGGTACTTCCCGGGTCGACTGAGTCAACCTGTACGGCTTTGATAAATGCTTAGACTCTAACTCATCCTAAGCAAACACCACAGCTTATGGTCTTTCGATCCAAGTGTCATAGAGATCGACAGGAATCGAAAAGACTATGAGCACACGAAGTTCCGATCTCTCTCTCAACCCATACACCATTGTGATTGGTGACAGTCAAGAGAGGAAAGTGGCCTACTCCTTCCAATCCACTCGCCATGGTAAGAGACGGGGGAATCAGAAAGAGTGACATACAAGAACACGAGTGCTTAAACTACTTGTAGGGTACCACGACCTAGGTGCACTAAATGCACTAAGACATTCCTAGGGTTCTTAGCAGTGCGGTTGTCACTGCGAAAACCAAAGAAATGCTACGGTCGAATAGGTTCAAGCATACAAGAGTTTAAGCACGAAGAACCAAAAAGGGCAAGAATAGACATGGGATTCACCTTCCTTTGATCCACTCGCCATAGCAACAGCGAAAATCGTGGAAATGGAATCAAAACACTAAGCAAGCAAAAGGGGCAAACCCACATCTTACTGGATCGACGGGGATTATAGCAAGAGAGAAGAAGAATGGGGTTCTTACTCTTTCGATCGACTCATCATGGAATGAACGACGGTTGGATAAAAAGAGATACGACCCCATGATCTATCCCAACTCATAACACTTCTCGACCTAGGTGCTTCGGAATCGGCACAGGGTCATTCCTATAGTTCCAGGCGATGCGGTTGTCATCGCGAGAACTAGGGGAAATGCCCGGGTCTAGGTGGTATAAGCATAGAGACAGATAAGATAAACATGCGAGGAAAAATAGGATAGGCTCGATGGCCATGGCGATGCGTCTCGCGACCATGAGCTTCACCTAACGAGTTGCCTTCCGAGTGTCCCACGAAGGTTGTCCCCTAATTCGTATCCCACTCGACTAGGTCATTTAGGTCTCGGGTGTGCGGGTGAGAACCGCGTCGTTAACGACATCGAGTCCACGTTGACCACGTCCGAGGGACGGGAATAGGAACTAACGACCGTAGCGCAACGAAGTCAACTAAACACAGGGAATGAGTTACGCTCGGCATCGCGATCACGGCGGGGCGAACCCACGATCGAAATGATCGAACGCACTACCATTTCCCTAACCGGCTCGAAAGCTCGGTCCAATGACAAATAACACAAGATCAATGACAACACGAGAGAAGGGACATGCTTGGCATTACGGTCATGGCGAGACAAACTCGCGATCGCAACGTCCAAACACATCACTCTCTCAACCGGCTCGACGGCACGGTCCACAGACAATGACAAACACGCAAGGAATCACGACTCGATCATTAATATCACAAGGGCACTATAACAACCCGGAGTAGCACATTTCCAATAGTACAAGATAGAGAGATGGATAAATAGACCGGCACGAAGGCACGGCACAGGCATGGATATAGATAAATCATGTGAAAGGCGTACGACATGTATGAATGATGATAGAAAGATGTACAAAAGCAAAAGGGGGGGTTTTCGTCGGCGTCGACTGGGGTTCGACCTTGGTGGCGGGGATGGCAGAGGGCTTCTATAGCTTGGTCGCGACTCGGAAAAGGCGGAGCTGGAGGAGACGGCATCACAACTTCGGCAAAAGCACAACGGGACCAAGGCTTCCCTGCGACAGTGGATGAAATGCGGCGCGAAGGCCGGCTGTTATCCAAGAACAGTGGCGAGGAAGGAAGAAAGGAGACTTGGGCGCTGGGGCTCACTGGTAGCAGCACTGGCAAGGCATGGGCGCGACGTGGCTCGACGTCGTCGTGGGCGCGGAGGCAGCTCACGGTGACCGAAGCGGTGGCGTGGCCGAGGACAACGCCGGAGCTCGCAGTCGGCACCACATGGGCGAGGTCGACGGGCTCCGACGGCGAGATCGTGGGCGACGTCGCGGGGTGGTGCAGAACTGCGTCGGGGTCGGGGTCGGTGTCGCTGTGCTCGGCGCGACAGGTTCGTGGTCGTGGCGTCGTGCTCCGGCGGGGGTGCGGAGCTCCTGCTCGGTGTCGGGGTCGTGGCGAGGTCGAGGACGCGGACGGGCGCCGTGCTCGCGGGTGCGCGGGGCGAGGTCGCGGCCACGACGAGGCATTCCTGGCCGCGGTCGAGCGCGTACGTGGCGAGGTCGGCGACGTCACGGAGCTTGGAGCCGAGGCACGACGCGGGGGCGATGGGCACGGGCACGGCGTCGGCCGTCGGGGTCGCGGTGCGGCTCGGCGGCGGGGCGCAGCACGGCGTCGTGGACGAGGAGCTTGACGCGGCGGGTGGCTCCGGCGCTTGGTGAACTCGATGCCGGGTGAGGTCGGGGACGTCGCGGGCTCCTGGGTGAGGTGCTCGGGGCGGCTCGGCGTCGCGGCGGCGGGGGCGCGTCGAGGCGAGGGCGCGGCCGTCACGGCGTGGCCGCGGCTCGGCGAGGTGGCGTCCGCGGCTTCGAGGGCGAGGTCGGCGAGCGGCTCTGCTGGGGATGCCGATGGCGGCGGTTGGGAAGGATCAGAGGCGCGCGCTTGGCTCCTCCTTTATAGGGGCGCGGGCTAGGGTTCCGGGGTGGCCGTCCATCCTCGGCGTCCGTGCCATGGGCGGGCCGCGTGGCACACATCCAAGAGGGCACGGAGGCCAGGGCGTGGCGTCGGGGCGCTGGCGCGGCTCTGCCTACCCTGGGCGGCGGCGGCGGCGGCTCCTGGCTGGAGTGGGCAGGGGGCGTGCCTAGGGTTGGCCAGGGAGGGGCGCGGTTGGGCCTTGGGCCGATGGGGAGGGGAGAGGAGCTGGGCCGGTGGGGAGAGGAGTGGGCCGCGGGGAGATCTGGGCCACGCGCGCGGGTTGGGCCAGCAGGAAGAGAAGGAATGGAGAGAAGAAGGGGATTCGGCCCACGAGATTAAAATAGGGTTTCCCATTTTTGATTAACCATAATGGAATGAAAACAAAAGAATTTGGAGAGAGATTCAGGAAGAGATCGGATATAATCCAATGGAGTTTTGAGATTCACTCCAACGGAAAGATTGAGAAAGGATTCGCTTCGCCTTTTGAGATAGGCTCAACGGAGATTCGGGAAGACTTTGCTACGGATTGTGCACTCCAAAAGAAACTCAAAACCCTAAACAGGACCCAACTTAAGTCGACTCACGAACAAGAGCACTCGTCTACAAACAATTCTAAATGAATGCGACGTTTTGTTGGCGGGTTAAGATCGAGTTAGACCTAAAAACTATATGCTTCACACGATTACAGGAAAAATTTTAAAAAGCTCGTATTTTTGGTTTTCGTAAAAATCCGGGATGTTACACACCACCCCCCTTACAGGGATCTCGTCCCCGAGATTTAGGCGTTGCTCGGGTGAAGAGGCGAGGGTGTTGTTCCCAAAGCTTTTCTTACTTCTGAGTTGTTTCATCTTCAGTGTGATCGCTCCCCAAACCTTTTCCAAAATGGGAGTGAGTCATTTTCTGGGTGTATCCAAGGCTTAGTCGCGGGTGTTAGGTATCCAAATTCTTACACCGAGGCACTGGGTATCCAAGAATCGCACGGGGTTGATGAACATCTAGCTCTGGCAGGCTTAAACATAGCCAGGGTTGTTGGCCTTCACCAGCTATTTTTCATGCATCACTCTTTGCAAAAAGCTTTTGAAAGAAAGGTTTTTCAGAAAACAGGTTTCGTGAAAGCAGTTTTACAAAGTCAAGGTTTTTTTTTTAGACTTCAAATTGAAGAGAGCTTTTGAAGGGGGTTGAAATCAATGCAAGTTTTGAAAACCAAATCGTTTGAAGATTTTGTTATAAAAGATTTCAAATCAAGAGATTTTGAAACTCTTTTAGCTTACAAAAACAAGGCGTTGCCGTTTTTTTTTAATTTATTTATTTGAATTAAACAAACTAGTTTTGAAAATGACTAGAAATCATTTCTCATTTTGATAGGTAAAGCTTTCACAACCAAATCTTGTTTTTCAACATTTTTTTTGAAACTTGTAAGTTCATTTTGTTGATGAAAAAGCAAAACTTTTATTTTATTATACATATATATTTTTGGAAGAGGTTTTGTCACACCTTTTGCAAGATGATTTGTTTTCAATTTGTCTCATAAAATAGCTTTTGAATAAAATTAAGTTGAGAAAGGAGTTAAAATTGCTTTATTTGTGAAAAGGGAAGGTATTGGGAGAGTTTTGAAACACTTTTCCATTTGAAATAGAGATGCTTTTGTTAAAAAGGGAAATATTTTAACCAAAAAGGAGAGAAAATTTTTCAAACCAAGTGGCAATTTTGAAGACAAGTTTAGTTGGAAGCCAAAAACAGTTTTGAAATAGATGGGCAAGACATGATGCACCAGCTTTACACCCATTTTCAGCTCTGTTAGCCAGGGTCACCTATCTAGTCTCAGGACGGTCTTAGGTTTAGTCGGCTAGGTTGGATGGGATCCAGAGTCTTTCTCGCATAAAACAGGTTCTATGACTTACACTCAGACAACAAGAAGCAGAAGAAATGCAACAACATAAGATCCAAGCACTCAGACAGCATTACAACTCCTAATGCATAGTGTTGAATTGAGGCGACTCACAGACCTTCAAAGTCTCACACGATTACCGATCTAGCGTGGGCGGGTATGGGAAAGGATTCCAACGGTCAACTTTATGAAACAGGGAGGTCAGTTAGCAGCAGAATTCAAGGCGGAGGGGGAAAACAAGTGTTAGCATCTATAACTCTACAAAGGATAGAATGTTTGGCTTCTAAACTAGTGTTTGGTACTAAGGGTCTCGTCCTAGGGTCAAGTATGGCTCTGATACCAACTGAAACGACCTAGATTTTTCCAAAAAGGGAAAAATCCACAGATTCGAATTATAATGTGATAATTCAAAAATTGAACCATCCCATTATCATATATCAGCTGTTATCATAGTCATACATCGTTAGAAACAAAATTACAACACATTTACTTTACAACTCTTGTTCAACAAACCTATTACATCGTCTTTCTAGCGGAAACACACACGGGTCTTTATCAGAGTCGATGTAGCGCGTATCCGGTGAAGGCTCCTCCTTCACGTGCAATCATCAGAGTCGGCGTAGTTTGTCAGCGGGCGTAGCCTTCATCTCCGAACCAAACTTGAGCGCAGGAACGAGACCACCTAATCCTTCTATTCTCCTTAGTTATCGTCATAGGCCACGTTCAAAACCTGCTAAACAACTTTCAGTACGATTTGTACTGGCCACTGGCTCCCACCCTATGCTTTTGCGTAAGCTTTGTGGTAAGTGGAATGCGAAGGGTAGATCAAGAGTCCTATATATATGGCTGTAGTCTTTCCTATGCAAGTTCATCAATATTTAATAATAATAATTCATCAAGTTTTAATCCATCTCACCCACACATCCAACCATTCATCCCGTCACACACATCTCACCACACTCTCACTCTCTAGGCGGCAAGTACGACTCCCGCTCGTGCCTTGCCTCAACGGCCAACGCCGGATCCAACACAAACCCAGGGGAAGGTAGAAGGGACTCCTCTCTCTAGTCAAGTGAAGCGGAAACATAGGAAAGGTCCATAGCCGTACACGGCATATGTATCGATCGATCAACCAGAAACTCTGCAGAGGTTTGCACTAACCACAAGATCACCATCATCGGTGGTGCGCCCAACCTAGGCTGATGCCGGGCTGCCTTCCAACTGTACGATGCCACCCTACCACTCAGAACTGGGACCATACCGGAGTACCACCGGTACGCTGAGACTGTGAGGCGTAGTACCGGGCCCCCAAAGGTCACTACGCTGTCTTAGGAGGGTGTGGGTCCTCATGCCCGTACCTCCCTACACTGTCTACCAACAACCTAGTAGTAGTGGCACCGCCCTAACTGGTCGTACATCCGTCTCCTCCCCATAAGAGCGAGTGGGGTGCAAGGCTTCCTATGAACCGGTTCTCAGAACATCTCAGTCCTTAGGGTGACCGAACAGGACATCTTCACGAGGGGCCAGCCGATGCTCCGCTCGACGAGACATCCGGCTACCCCGTGCTAAACAGCACCTCCCATCCCGGTGCTTCGTCCCACGAAGACACTCCACTCCGGGACCTCTCCCTGTCACATGTACCCGCCACAGGTATCTCTCGTGGAGAACGCCCAGGTAGCGTCCTCCGGCAAGACTTGTCCCAAGACTCGTCGTAGATCCTGCTCGGTCGACTCGACCCTCACCACACACCCAAGACACACGCCAAGATCTCCCCAAATCCATTATCCATTTCTTAACCAGTTATCGGCACCACGTGCCTGATCCACTCACATCCAATCCTCCACAATGCATCACATCACAGATATAATGCGTAGTAGAAGCAGTAGCAAGTAGTTTGCAAGCGTCTAACCTAACAGCGGGTGTGCGAGGGTTATAGGTTGCAACAAGGCAATGGCTCACAAGCATTTCTACCATGCAACCTATCTCAATTCATTTGCATAAAAGTAAAGCACTAGCATCTACATATTGTATGTCTAATAGGATTCTACGAGGTTGGGTGGGACGTGGCACCTGTTGAATGTCATTTCCAAGATCCTCGGTGCACTTGTAGTTGTACTCATCCGAAGTCTCATTCCATCCGCATGTCCTTCCTCCAACGGGTCCTGATCTGATCAACGCTAACCCTGAAGCAACTACCTCGTAAACGACAATCAAGGCGAAACAATCAGACCACTAGACCTAGAAAGACTGTGAAAAGAGGCGACTGAACACTGAAGAACAACCACACTAAGAGAGTACCGAAAGGATAACGACTTAGCCCTCTCGGCGGATGTCCGATCCATGGGCTAAAGAAATAGGAATGGCTGTTCACTAAGTACAAGTCAGAGTCTTAGCCTAGCCGGTACTTCCCGGGTCGACTGAGTCAACCTGTACGGCTTTGATAAATGCTTAGACTCTAACTCATCCTAAGCAAACACCACAGCTTATGGTCTTTCGATCCAAGTGTCATAGAGATCGACAGGAATCGAAAAGACTATGAGCACACGAAGTTCCGATCTCTCTCTCAACCCATACACCATTGTGATTGGTGACAGTCAAGAGAGGAAAGTGGCCTACTCCTTCCAATCCACTCGCCATGGTAAGAGACGGGGGAATCAGAAAGAGTGACATACAAGAACACGAGTGCTTAAACTACTTGTAGGGTACCACGACCTAGGTGCACTAAATGCACTAAGACATTCCTAGGGTTCTTAGCAGTGCGGTTGTCACTGCGAAAACCAAAGAAATGCTACGGTCGAATAGGTTCAAGCATACAAGAGTTTAAGCACGAAGAACCAAAAAGGGCAAGAATAGACATGGGATTCACCTTCCTTTGATCCACTCGCCATAGCAACAGCGAAAATCGTGGAAATGGAATCAAAACACTAAGCAAGCAAAAGGGGCAAACCCACATCTTACTGGATCGACGGGGATTATAGCAAGAGAGAAGAAGAATGGGGTCCTTACTCTTTCGACCGACTCATCATGGAATGAACGACGGTTGGATAAAAAGAGATACGACCCCATGATCTATCCCAACTCATAACACTTCTCGACCTAGGTGCTTCGGAATCGGCACAGGGTCATTCCTATAGTTCCAGGCGATGCGGTTGTCATCGCGAGAACTAGGGGAAATGCCCAGGTCTAGGTGGTATAAGCATAGAGACAGATAAGATAAACATGCGAGGAAAAATAGGATAGGCTCGATGGCCATGGCGAGGCGTCTCGCGACCATGAGCTTCACCTAACGAGTTGCCTTCCGACTGTCCCACGAAGGTTGTCCCCTAATTCGTATCCCACTCGACTAGGTCATTTAGGTCTCGGGTGTGCGGGTGAGAACCGCGTCGTTAACGACATCGAGTCCACGTTGACCACGTCCGAGGGACGGGAATAGGAACTAACGACCGTAGCGCAACGAAGTCAACTAAACACAGGGAATGAGTTACGCTCGGCATCGCGATCACGGCGGGGCGAACCCACGATCGAAATGATCGAACGCACTACCATTTCCCTAACCGGCTCGAAAGCTCGGTCCAATGACAAATAACACAAGATCAATGACAACACGAGAGAAGGGACATGCTTGGCATTACGGTCATGGCGAGACAAACTCGCGATCGCAACGTCCAAACACATCACTCTCTCAACCGGCTCGACGGCACGGTCCACAGACAATGACAAACACGCAAGGAATCACGACTCGATCATTAATATCACAAGGGCACTATAACAACCCGGAGTAGCACATTTCCAATAGTACAAGATAGAGAGATGGATAAATAGACCGGCACGAAGGCACGGCACAGGCATGGATATAGATAAATCATGTGAAAGGCGTACGACATGTATGAATGATGATAGAAAGATGTACAAAAGCAAAAGGGGGGGTTTTCGTCGGCGTCGATTGGGGTTCGACCTTGGTGGCGGGGATGGCAGAGGGCTTCTATAGCTTGGTCGCGACTCGGAAAAGGCGGAGCTGGAGGAGACGGCATCACAACTTCGGCAAAAGCACAACGGGACCAAGGCTTCCCTGCGACAGTGGATGAAATGCGGCGCGAAGGCCGGCTGTTATCCAAGAACAGTGGCGAGGAAGGAAGAAAGGAGACTTGGGCGCTGGGGCTCACTGGTAGCAGCACTGGCAAGGCATGGGCGCGACGTGGCTCGACGTCGTCGTGGGCGCGGAGGCAGCTCACGGTGACCGAAGCGGTGGCGTGGCCGAGGACAACGCCGGAGCTCGCAGTCGGCACCACATGGGCGAGGTCGACGGGCTCCGACGGCGAGATCGTGGGCGACGTCGCGGGGTGGTGCAGAACTGCGTCGGGGTCGGGGTCGGTGTCGCTGTGCTCGGCGCGACAGGTTCGTGGTCGTGGCGTCGTGCTCCGGCGGGGGTGCGGAGCTCCTGCTCGGTGTCGGGGTCGTGGCGAGGTCGAGGACGCGGACGGGCGCCGTGCTCGCGGGTGCGCGGGGCGAGGTCGCGGCCACGACGAGGCGTTCCTGGCCGCGGTCGAGCGCGTACGTGGCGAGGTCGGCGACGTCACGGAGCTTGGAGCCGAGGCACGACGCGGGGGCGATGGGCACGGGCACGGCGTCGGCCGTCGGGGTCGCGGTGCGGCTCGGCGGCGGGGCGCAGCACGGCGTCGTGGACGAGGAGCTTGACGCGGCGGGTGGCTCCGGCGCTTGGTGAACTCGATGCCGGGTGAGGTCGGGGACGTCGCGGGCTCCTGGGTGAGGTGCTCGGGGCGGCTCGGCGTCGCGGCGGCGGGGGCGCGTCGAGGCGAGGGCGCGGCCGTCACGGCGTGGCCGCGGCTCGGCGAGGTGGCGTCCGCGGCTTCGAGGGCGAGGTCGGCGAGCGGCTCTGCTGGGGATGCCGATGGCGGCGGTTGGGAAGGATCAGAGGCGCGCGCTTGGCTCCTCCTTTATAGGGGCGCGGGCTAGGGTTCCGGGGTGGCCGTCCATCCTCGGCGTCCGTGCCATGGGCGGGCCGCGTGGCACACATCCAAGAGGGCACGGAGGCCAGGGCGTGGCGTCGGGGCGCTGGCGCGGCTCTGCCTACCCTGGGCGGCGGCGGCGGCGGCTCCTGGCTGGAGTGGGCAGGGGGCGTGCCTAGGGTTGGCCAGGGAGGGGCGCGGTTGGGCCTTGGGCCGATGGGGAGGGGAGAGGAGCTGGGCCGGTGGGGAGAGGAGTGGGCCGCGGGGAGATCTGGGCCACGCGCGCGGGTTGGGCCAGCAGGAAGAGAAGGAATGGAGAGAAGAAGGGGATTCGGCCCACGAGATTAAAATAGGGTTTCCCATTTTTGATTAACCATAATGGAATGAAAACAAAAGAATTTGGAGAGAGATTCAGGAAGAGATCGGATATAATCCAATGGAGTTTTGAGATTCACTCCAACGGAAAGATTGAGAAAGGATTCGCTTCGCCTTTTGAGATAGGCTCAACGGAGATTCGGGAAGACTTTGCTACGGATTGTGCACTCCAAAAGAAACTCAAAACCCTAAACAGGACCCAACTTAAGTCGACTCACGAACAAGAGCACTCGTCTACAAACAATTCTAAATGAATGCGACGTTTTGTTGGCGGGTTAAGATCGAGTTAGACCTAAAAACTATATGCTTCACACGATTACAGGAAAAATTTTAAAAAGCTCGTATTTTTGGTTTTCGTAAAAATCCGGGATGTTACAGTAACAAGCACCACCGGCTTGCAACACGAACACCTAGTGCCACTCGAAGCAATCTCTCAATGCAACGCACTAGAATCGCTCACTCACACAATCGAATGATCACTATCAAGCATATGTGAGTTAGAGGCTTCACTAGCACTCCCCAAGCATGGACACTAAGTCCCAACGGTGCTCAGCACCGGCCAAGGCCGGCCACCACTTCTATTTATAGCCCCAAGGGCTAAACTAGCCGTTGCCCCTTCACTGGGCAAAACACGTGGGCACCGGACGCTCACAGGGAGCCACCGGACGCTCAACCCCCAGCGTCCGGTGCTCAGCTGACCGCCACGTGTCACTAGCCGTTTGAAAACGGCCGTTGCCGCCAATGGCTACCTCGCGCTTGCGCCTGCGCAGAGAGGGTGTCAAACTCGCGACCTCACCGGACGCTGGGCACCGGACGGTCCGGTGCTCACCGGACTCGTGCGCAGAGAGGGTTGCAAAAACCCCTCACACCGGACGCTTACCAACGGACGCTCTCAGAGTGCGTCCGGTGCTTAACCCTAGCAGGGTCAAGCACACCGGACGCTGAGGCCAGCGTCCGGTGCCTCCGCACTCAGCGTCCGGTGAGTGTTTCTCAGAGAGAGAAAACACTCCCGCGACTTCACCAAATTTCCCACCGGCGCAATAGAAAATATACACTTAATTTTCTCAAAAGCGCCGAATCCCGCCTCGCAAGCTCGGCGGGAGGGAGAGAGAAACCCACACTTCTCTCAACCCTAGGAACACCACCTCCTTTGTAAAGTGTGCCAACACCAACAAGTGTACACCACCATGTGCAAGTGTGTTAGCATTTTCACAAACATTTTTCCAAAGGAGTTAGCCTCTCAACTTGCCACGCCCCGATCCTAACACGTATGCAAAGTTAGATCGCTCAAGTGGCACTAGATGACCGATATGCAAACAAGTTTGCCCCTCTTGATAGTACGGCCATCTATCCTAAATCCGGTCATATACTTCTCTACACACCTATGACCGGTGAAATGGAAAAGCCCTAGGTTATACCTTTGCCTTGCGCTTTCCATTCCATCTCCTCCAATGTTGATGCAACACATGCACCAACCAATCACCAAATGATATGATCCACTTCATATCATCACGTGACCATATTGGTTCATCGATCTTGACCTCACTTGCTCTTCACCGTTGCCTCAGTCCATCAGCGCCAAGTCTTGCCCAAGCTTCACCGTCACACGCGGTCCCTCGCTTCAAAGCCTCCGACTTGCCCTTCACTCTTGCAACCGGTCCATCAAGCCAAGCCTCATCTTGATCTTCTCCACCTTGGTCACATGACTCCAAGTCATGTCTCATATACAATGAGCTCCTCCATCATCACATCATCACCTGTGGACTAATCTCCTGTGTATCTCACATAAACACTATTAGTCCACCTAAGTTGTCACTCAATTACCAAAACCAAACAAGGACCTTTCACCGACTCGCCCGACCCCTCAGGGCCTCGGACGCAAGTTCCGACTCGCCCGACCCCTCAGGGCCTCGGACGCAAGTTCCGACTCGCCCGACCCCTTAGGGTCTCGGACGCAAGTTCCGTCTCACCCGATCCCTTCTGGGCTCAGGCGCCGGACCCCGCTCCACCAGGTCAACAAGACTTCCACCATACGGCGCCCGTACCTCCGAAGTGACAAGCGCGATGGCTCCCATACCGCAGCAGGGCAGGGTGCCGACTGTTCCAACCACCCTGGTCACTGTGGCCTTACCTCTTTCACTATGCATCCTTACCTCTTTCACTGTGGCGTACTGCCTCACAGTGGAAAGGGAATGGGGGAGGTTAGTCAGCACCACTATTTGAGGTCTTTTCCCACTATTGACAGGATGTGCAGCAGTACCAGCGATCCGACCCCCGCGACCCCTACAGGGCTCGGTAACCCTCTACAGGAGCAACCATGCTGTCGACCATCTCTCAAGGACGGGATGGACCAGCTTCAACAGGGTCAGGACTGTGGCTTCACCATTCAACAGGAAAAATCTACCCATGTAAATACCTGTCTTCCCTTGAGGCTATAAAAGGGGAGCCAGGGTTCACAACTAAGGACAGGTTCGGAAGGATCACACACACTACCGCCACACTCTTTCACTTAGCAGCGATCACCACTCTGTCCACCACTAAGCCGAGACCTGGGACTTAGCCCTCTCTCGCAACCAGCTTGTACCCCCTACTACAAGCACCTTTGGGTGCAAGGTTATACAGAATCCACAACCACACTGGACGTAGGGCATTCTTGGCCCGAACCAGTATAAACCCTCTGTGTCTCACTTGCATCACCATCCAAGCTTGGGTAGTCACGCAGACTTATACTCGTTAGTGCCGAGACCACGAGTCTAGACACCGACACTCTCCTTTCATAAAAGCATGTAGCTGTTATCCTTTAGCCTCCTCTTTTCTAAGAGTATACTAAAAGGTTGTATGTAAGTGGGCTATATATTTAAGTGGAGAAGAAAGAGGAGAAGCGAGCCATAAGTTTACGGCCGGTTTAGACACAAGAACCAAAAAACTTTATAAGAGAGATAGGTAGATCATCTATCAACAGTGAAGAGCTAACTATTATATGAATGGGACGAGGGATAGCAAACAGATTATTAGCCTTGCCCTAATTAGCTTTGGCACCGGTGCGATCATCTCGGACAAGGCCAGCGCAGCAAATTATATCATTGACACCTGAGCCCAAATGCCCACTCCCCGGCCTTGCGTCACCCTATGCCTCATGCTCCGGTACCCTGTATTGTCGGCACCCACCTGTATGATCTGTGAGCTTTATGCTCGCCGAGACTATCTAAACTTGACCGGGTGTCATCTAGGTCACTAAACTCCTAAAATGTACGTGTAAGCCTTTGAAAGGCACATGGTGGCACCAGAGATGCAGACCAGCCCTTAAACTTAGCAAAGTGTGTCATCTAGGCCTCTAACTTTCAAAATATACATGCGGATACATAAACTAGGTCTACAAAGTGTGCCACGAGTGTATCGTATCATTATGCTATTGCAAGCATATATAATTAAGCAACACATGTGTATTACCTATACCGAAAATTCCAGTCACCTTGCAGTGTCCGATTTCATCTCAATCCAATGTTCTCACACGTTGATGCAGACATTGATTTATGAGTAGAACCGCAAGCTGATCACGCAATTATCGTGTGGGCAGCACATATAGCTAGCTGATGTGAGAACTCATCGTTATCTATCTAAATGAAAAATTGGCATGACAACGAAAGCATACAGTCGCGGTGTACGTGCATGTACCACTAGCCACAATATATAAGGCCTTCCCCATCGCTACACCGTGGCTAGTAGCCTCATTGTCCACGTCGTTGCCGAGCGCCTAGATCAGCATACATAGTGGTTTCGTAGAGGTACATGACATCCTGCAGAAGAACCACGGCTTCATCTGACAAAAAAGTCTGGAGCTGCTATCCCAAACGCGTTGTAGCCAGCCCTCTTTAGCATCCATCTGACAAAAAGCTGACTAAGGTTTCAAAAATAAAAGATACCGATATGACTTGACAAAAGTGAGAACTGCTGCCTACAGTGTGAGATTAACAGCCCCAACTTCTCTGCGCATACGTGGTATGTTGCTTTTTGTTGAGACCACTATTCATATATGTCTGCGTTGGAGAAGCCCTAGTGAGAAGCCCTGAGTGGTCTTGTCCGTAACTCCCTGCCCTGTTTGGGCGTGTGGGGCTGTCATCGAGTCCCCACATCTACGAAATTCAACTTGAGAAGGCTTTACTCGAGCTCATTTGGGCCTTATTTAGTTCATCCCGAAAACTAAAAAGTTTTCAAGATTCTCCGTCACACATCAAATCTTTCGACAAATGCATGAAGCATTAAATATAGACAAAAATAAAAACGAACTGCACAGTTTACCTGTAAATTACGAGACGAATTTTTTGATCCTAGTTATTCTATAATTGGATAATATTTATCACAAACAAACGAAAGTACTACAGTAGCAAAATCCAAAATTTTTTCGCATCTAAACAAGGCCTTGATCAGAGGATGAGCTTACTTTATTTGCAGCAAAGCGCAACATGAACTCCTACTCCGATCCATATAGGCATACACGGTACATACAGCACGCGAAAACGCTATGCCTTTTTGATGTGACCAATCTAGCATCGGGTCTGTGCGTCATACGCAGACTCGACTCGATCTGCTGGAGCACCACTGAGACCGTGTGAGACGTCGACAGTGACGCGGCTGCATGCATTGTATAATACTACAAAGAACAACTTGAACTCGTCGTGTTGATCGATCGCTTTTGCAACGGTTAACGACGCCGGCCATGGCGCTTGGCAGTTGCAGTTGGCGCCTATATAATGCGGCTCAAGCTCTGCTTGCTCGCACCACCACATCAAGCACAGCACACACGTAAACCCCAAGCAAGTTTCTTGAACAACCTTTATTTGCGTTGCCAGCTCCCAACCGATCGAATGGCGAGGTCGTCGTCCCTTACCAACGTCGTCGTCCTCACGAGCGCATTGTTGTTGCTGGTGGTGCCGTTCGTTGTGTTGTCCATGTGTGCTCCAGGCACCGACGCGGCACGGCTGCCGCCGCCCTTGCTGCAGGTGCCGATGCCGGTGCCCGTGCCAAGTGACGTCGAGGCTGGGGAAGACGGGAGCGTAGCTGCTGCGTCCAAGAGGCTGAGCCCTGGAGGCCCGGACCCTCAGCATCACTGATCCCCCGTCCGTAATAACGCCGTATAGGCGACGAGTGCTACGTTTCTCGGCTCACGGGACAGTGTGTGTGTGGAATAAATCCAAGGTCGTCAAGTCGGCTTTCCGCGGTTTTTTTTTACTGTGTTTGTGGGTGGGTGTAGCTAACAACACTCCTGATTCAGTGAATGAAGATTTCATTTGGTGTCTTTTTAATGTACTATGTACTTCGCTTCATCTAAAGTATCTCTTTTTCGACAAGACATTTTGTCTTTTCTACATATATTATTTTTACTTTGCACTTAGATGTGTGTTGGAATATAAGTGAATTGTCCATCTTTTTCCATCAGCTTAAGCTTTTGAGTTGAACTGGTCGGTGCATGTAACTCAATATGGTATCAAAGACAGAGGTCTCGAGTTCGAGTCATGATTAGCGCAATTAAATAAAATAATTGCTGCTCGCTCCTTACTCTTCCACGTAAATGAATTGCCCACCTCTCCTCATACATAGCAAAAGTATACCCTTATTCAGGAACATGTTTCTTGTTCAGGAACATCGTTCCAAATATAAGTGTTCCATCTCCCGAATGAACAATACAAATAAGTAAACCCTTTCTTTTACCATGATTCTAGAACAGACGTCACACGTTCCATGTCCTTTTGCTTGATCTCATTGTTTCAAAGGCCTTGTTTAGTTCACCTGAAAACCAAAAAGTTTTCAAGATTCCCCGTTACGTCGAATCTTTCGACACATACATGAAGTCTTAAATATAGATAAAAAATAAAAATTAATTGCACAGTTTATTTGTAAATCACGAGACGAATCTTTTGATCTTAGTTAGTCTATAATTGGACAATATTTACCACAAGCAAACGAAAGTGCTACAGTAGCGAAATCTAAAATCTTTTCACATCTAAACAAGGCCTAAGTGTCTTCCTTCATCCTGACAGTGACTAATCTATAAAACGTCCACACTGGCATTGAAGACGTCCTAAGTGGACGCTAGTGCGTTCCGAAGTACAATTACCTTGATAGTTCTCTCTAACGAGCATTGGTTCATCGTTCTACTAACGAAATCCTGTACAACTCAAGCTTCTAGAACCCATGACCAAAATTTCTGACTTCGGACCTCGCCATGAACAGTAAAAGCAACCTCAATAGCTAGTTATTAGCTCTAAGATAACTTCTCTAATGATGTTAACTTTTATTAGTAACAACTTATAATATGATTAGGGTCACATGACAATCTCATATGATCTTGAAATGTGTGTATGAGACTAACCCTTGGTCAAGAGATATCTTTTCTCTCTTGTCTAGTAAAATATAAAATAAAATAATTAAAATTTAGCTCATAAGTCATTGTTGAAGCTGCCCTGACATTGTGCGTGTTAAAACTTCAAAATGCTACACGTGAGGTGCCCCTATGATGGCACATCCTAGTGTTCAACGAGATATCCAATGTATAGTTGTGTCTTAATTCTTAGGATCTATTTGGCATGTCTCCTAAATTCTGAATCTTTGCTACAGTACCATTCTCAAGTGAAGTTATTTTTCTTTCTCTTGTTAAAATGAATTTAGGGTGGGTTTGTGTCAATATATGTACCCGTTTAGTACTATGGTTTGGTCAAAATGAACTTGCCGCTGAATCCATACATCCAACCTATATATTTTCGACACTGAACTTTTGTTTATTTCTCTAATTTATATGTTTTTCATGTCCGACACTACCATAGGGATGTGGTTTTGGCACTATCGCAAGGATGTGTTTTTTTTCTATCACTGTCGGTTTTACTGGGACGTGGTTTTTCTATTGCTACCAAATATGTGGTTTCCAAGATTCAAACTTACCTAGAGCGTTCATGTTTCCTCGAGCACTCATACCAGCTGAGCTACGTGACACATATGACTACAACCCTGTTCGCTTGAGCTTATATCTGCCGAATCTACCAGCAATTCAACGGTGTTTTTCTCTCACAACAAATCAATGAACAGTACGTCATTACACATTCTCAAATCTTATATAATATATTGGACACGCAAAGCAATCTTAAATAAAAAGGTTGTTAACTATAAAGGTGTAGATCTCGTCGAGTACTGTAACTTTGATGTTGACTTTTTCTCCATTCAACATTGTTAATCATGTCAAATCTATTCTGAGAAATTATATTAAATATTTAGACTTATAAGCTATCTAAATTAAATTAGAAAGTTATCAACTATAAAGTTTTAGATAAAATGTCAACTAAGATATAAAGTTTATTTTAATATGATCTTGTAAAAAATTATATCTTTTATAAAAAAGCTATAATTATCGTTTGAAGCCATAAATGATCAGCAGTACTCTATCGCTGCTTGTTTTAAAATACCCGGCAGTTGAGGGCCGATAGTGAATTTCAATTTTGTAGCAGTGTCGGAACCAACCTGACTTGGGCAATCTGATCCGGCAAACCAAACAATCTATTAGTATGGAGAGGCTGAAAGTTATGCTTCTTTTTACCAAGTAATGCTCGGTTCCTTTCAGTTTTTAAATGAATTACGGGCCCCTTTCAGCTCAATACCACCGGCTCGTTAACCACCCGAGCTAGGAAGCTACCATTATTGCCTCTGAGCCATCATCGGTTTTTGACACATCCATATTTTAGAAATAACATAAAAGAATTTTATTCTTATAAAACTATCTTTACTCTCATAAAACTATTATCATCTCTCTTTATTAATATAATGTCACATTAACATATTTTCTTTTAAACCATGGCTTTCATTACTCATCCCCACCAACTGAATCGCTGATGACAAGGTCCTCAAGATCATGAGGAACATCATCCCAAGTAGCATAAGGGCTACTGGGCAACTTACACCCAATTTCTGCTAAAGCATGCGCTACCCTATTACATCCACGAGGACAAAAACTAACTTTACATTGATTGAATTCAGAGACCATAAGCTGCTTAATTTCGGCAATAATCCCTCCCATCGAAGAGAGCCTGTACTCCTCTCCTTCCAACGCAGTTTTCACCTGCAACGCATCTGTCTCCAGGGTGATTCTCGAAATCCCCATCGCCATTGCCATTCTGATCCCGTGCAAACACCCCAACAATTCTGCATGGAGCGCACTTTGCAGAAATCATTCCCTCCCAGAGCCTGCCTTTTGAACTGAGCCATGATGATCACTGATCACGAAACCCCAGCCACCTTCCCCGGACTGCTCGAAAAAAGCCCCGTCCGAGTTCAGTTTCAGAGTATCAAGCGCTGGTCTTGCCCAGGCCTTTATCTGACGCTCGTCCAACAACACCCTCCCTAAAATGGGTTTTTGCAACTGGCTTGTGTGCGCTCTGTCAGCTAGTGCTGCGGCTACATACGCCACTTCAACCCCTGATCTCCTTCTTTCTTCCTCCCTCCATTTGTTCCGTTCCCCCCACCAGAGCCAAAGTAAGAGCACAACCTGTGTCTGTGTTTTGGCCTCCATTTTCAGCACCTTCTCCATCATATCCCTAGCTGTTGTTGAGTCAGCTAACTCTCTCCTAATAGCTTCCATATTTAATGTTAATAAAACTTTAATAAGATCTCATTGAGACTAACCAAAGATCGATCTACAATCGATTTAATTATCGAAAACGTAGCCGCCGGCCGAGGCACGAACTGGAGAGAGATAAAGAAATGGCGCAATGCAAAGAATCTTTTGCTTTTGCTCTGCTGAGCTAGGGCCTAGGATCGATCTCGATCCATCAATGGAACAGTGGGTCTCGGCGCGCGCGTGCGGCGCCAAGTTCTGGCTGCCGGGAGGGGGCTTTTAAGTATGGCCAAAGCAAGGAATTTGTCGGCCATTTGCTGCAGGTAACCAACACGCGGCGCAGCCAAAAACAACTGAAAACCGTTTGCCGCGCACTTCGCATGGGTCGGTCTGGTCTAAAAGGCGTCCGATCTGTATGTCATTGTCATCTTACTCGCCTGCTCGATCATGCGTGTAGACACCAAGTTATTAAGCTAGCTAGGATCTCCCGCTGATTCCGTGGCCACTAGGCAACTTTTGCGAGATCATATGCTGACTTCCCAACGTCCTCAACTGCCAAACTACGTACTTTATTTATTTCTTGTTTTTCAATGTACTAGTGTCCCATTGTGAGCTGAGCTCGCTGTATGATGCTGACTTCGCATCCACTACGATTTTCTAAAAAAAAAGGCATTGAAACGCACTTCTAGCATCAATGCATCGTGGTGTCATCCCAAAGTCTCAAGTTCGTTTCCAGTTATTGTGTTATAGGCAGCTCATGATCAGCCACGGGATATAGGGGGTGTTTAGTTCCCATTTCATTCCAAAAAATTTTGAATTTTGGTCTATTCTTTTTGCATAATGGATTAAATATCATATATTTTTTTTGACAAAAATGTGACTATTCTCCATTTTAGATTTTAACTTCAAGAGGCTAAAAAACCCTCAAAAGAGCCTCAAGAGGTCATAATAAGGACAATAAAATCTGCGTTTTAGATGGAACTAAACATAATTCTAAAAATTTTGGCATTTTGCATTTCATCATTATAAAGTACTCCCTCCATTCTAAATTATAAGTCAATCCAAGAATCTTGTAGAGTCAAAGCATCTCAAGTTTGACCAAATTTATATGGTAGGATAATAACATTTATGATATCAACTAAGTATAGTTAGGTTCTTTATTAATTATATTATCATAGTATATCTATTTGATGCCACGAAACTTTGTAATTTTTTCTATAAAATTGGTCAAACTTGAGATGTTTTGACTCTCCAAGACTCTAAGAATGACTTACAATTTGGGATGAATGGAGTATTCCATGGAAAACTAAACATGTCCTGATAAACACATAAGCATTGCACCATCTATGACATTATTGCACCATCTATCCCAAGTCAAGTTCATTTTCAGTCTGCTAGTAGTCAATGTTGTACCTTGGAGATCGTTTGGAAGGAGTTACCTTGGCATTCAAATTTTGTAACAAAATTATCATTCTATCGTATCATAAATCCAATAGGACATCTGTATTTATTTAAAGCATGTTAATGAGACCAAGGAATACAAACTAATATGGTTGCTTGCATACAGATCCTTAGGAGCAAGACTAACAATACACAACCTATTCACTTGAGTTTATTAGCCGAATCTGTCAGCCATTTAGCAGTGGTTTTCTCTCACAACAAATCAGGCACAACTACTTTTGGGCTCTTAGGTTACTTGTGAACTCGTACATGCATCGCCAACGCATTTTTTATGACATCATTGCCCACTACAACCTCCTACTCTCTCCTAGGTTGGATTGATGAGTTTGGTCTTCCGTGGCTGCTGCTGTTATGCCCATGCACATAGCATAATGTTTTTTTCTTTAAAACGCCAGGTAACTTTCATTCAAAGATTAAATACAGAGTACGAAGATGGAAAAAAAATAGCCTCATTAAAAGTTTACGTCCAAGACTCACAAGAGAACAAGCAAGAGCTAGGAATTGAAGCTTGTCTTACTTTCTTTATAATATCTCGAGTACTCTATTTGTGTTCCTTCCAATTTTAATAATAGAGTGCAACATGTTTGTTTTGGTAGCTAAAAAGTCCACTAGGATTGGCCACAAAGACCAATGACCAGGATTGCGAAGGAGGACCCTTCTGTTGGCCGCAGTCGACAGTACTTCATTATGATAAAGATTAGCCTTTGAAGATTTAGTGCAGTAGCAAGCTTAAGTCTTGTTTAGTTCACTCCAAAAACTAAAAACTTTTCAAGATTTCTCATCACATCGAATCTTGCGGCACATGCATGAACCATTAAATATAAATAAAAACAAAAACTAATTGCACAGTGTAACACTCTCGTGTTAAGCGAACTAAAACATGACATGTCATCATGAGCATTGCATCGTAAATTCGTTAAGCACACACTAATGCATTAACTTAAAATAAGTTTAAATTGGATGAATGTGTTTAGGAAGTAAAGTGTGTTTATTTTATGTATGGATGTTTGTTTTGGAGTTTAAAAACCTTGGGTGAAAGTTTTTCCGAAAGGCTTAGGGGGGAAACCCTAGTTTTCAAAACCCTAGATTTGTCCCCTTTTGTGTAATTTAAAAACTAAGCAAAATTTGAAGTTGAGTTCAAAAGCAAAGTTGTAGATCTTGTCAAGATGTACAACTTTGGTGTTTTGAGTTTTTGAAGTTTCAGTACAAAATTCAAAGTAATTTTGAAAATACAGATTTCCGAAAAGTGTCCCCTTTTCAAACTTAAATCTCCAATTCAAAATCTGTTTGGAATTTTGAAAAGTGGTCAACATGAAAGTTGTAGAGCTTGAAAAGTTGAACAACTTTCATGTTGGGAGTTTTTCAAGTTGTTATGCAAAATCAAAAGTAATTTTGGAAACTCTGTTTTGCCCCAATTCAAAAATTTGGAATTGAGCTTGAATTTCAAAACTGTTGAGAAAATTTAGCTATTTTCCACCCAGAATTAGCTCTGGCCACCAAAAGATGTTTTGTAGCTCACAAAATTTTGCACAAGTTTATTTTTGGTGAAAATTTGGCTTCAGTTCATCTTTTGGTCGTTTTTTTGCAAAACCAGACAAAAAGGGGGGGATAAGCTTTGGCTCCTGTTCATGGCGGTGGACACCCGAGTCTGGATCGGTGAATGCCAGCGCATGGCCACCGTTTTACCTCGTCCACGCGCGTGTTCACGTCCGTGACGATGTGGAGCAGCTGCTGGCAACCAGAGGCGCGACGTGCCCTTCTCTTCTGCGAGCACCGACTGCTTTTCCGCCACCGGAGCACCGAGGAGCAGTACCCCGTCCCCATCCAAATTGGCCGTGCTCGATCCTCCTCGCATCAAATTGAGCCGTCCACGATGTTCGCCACCTCCTTGCGAATCCAGAACACCACCAAGCTCGCCCCATAACCCTCTCAATCGTCGGGACACCTCTATCCTCTCCAACTCCGACCGAGACCGCCGCCGTGAGTCTTTTTCCGTGGCCACGGTATTCTGCTCGGTATCATGCTTATCCGGCCGCTGTTTCAAGTTCTACTTGTGTTCTAGTAGCTCATGCGCTCTCTTTTTTGCTTTGGGCACGAACAGAATCGCCGGGACGAGCTCGCCGGAGCCGGAGCGCCCGCCCGATTGCACTGTCTCCGTCGCCAGCAACTTCAGCTGCTTCTCCCGCCGTGGTGAAGTGAGCATCGTGTTCCCTAAACCACCTTGAACCTCCCTACGCCTTTCGTTTGCTCTCTACCGGGCCCTAGTGGCCGGCCGACAGTCGGCCATGGCGACCGCCCGCTCCTATCGTGGCCGAGGTGGTAGCAGTGAGGTAGAGCGTCCGCGAATGGTACCTATGGAGTCGCGGAGTTGAGGCGGAGCCGATGCGCGCGCGCGCGGAGGCCGAGGACCTCGCTATCGGCCGCCGGAGTCGCGGCCGAGTCGCCGCGCGTGTAGGGGATAGAACTGACAGGTGAGGTCCACCTGTCAGCGACCTCGCTGAGAGAACGGGAGGCGCGCGCAGCGTCCGCGCGGGCCGAGTGGAGTGGGCCGGCCTGCGGGCCGATTTTTGTCCACTGTGCAGTAACGTTTTCTTTTTCTTTTTCTGCAGTTTTAGTTTTATATTTGAATTTGTGTAATAAATTTTGTGCTAATCCAAAAAATTATGAGAATTTTTGTATGGCTTCCTTAAAATGAGTAGAACACATGAAAAATATTAGATTCTATTTTCTGATAGTTTGCATGTATGTAAAAATTGCCTCTGTTTAATAATAAATAAATCTTCCATGATTTTTAATCAATTATGGGTGTATCCAAAAATCATGAAATTTAATATGTGATTTTGTGTAACTGATATCTAGCTTCATGATTAATTTCAGCTCTGTTTGATAAAGTATGCTATGCTTCTTAATAAAGCTATTTAAATGCTTATAAAAGAAATAGAAATAATTAATCCCTTTAGGATTTGGGTGATATTTTAGATTGTTTGATAACCAGAGGTCACTTGGCATAACATGCTCCCTGGTTATGGTTTATTTCATATAAATGATCTTTGTTGTATGATAACTTCACAATCTTGTTTAATAAAGATGATAAAATTGGTTTAGTAATACTCTATGCTTTGATAGCTAGATTAATTTGTTTCTTTACCATGAAGGTAAAGTGTACTCGAGATAATCATATTTTGTTGTTATCATCCAAGAACATGTAACCTGTCTTTATCATGCCATGAGTATATCATAATCATGCATATGCACTTTTACGTATAGAGTACGCTCCGGAAGAATCTGATCCCCAGTGGGTTTCTTCCGAGTTTGTGGATCCTTCGAGTGTTGTTGAGTTGCCGAACGTCCCCTCCGACCAAGGCAAGCCCCGGACATTAAACCCTATCCTTGTATTTTCATAAAGTTATTTATATCACTTGAGTAATATGATGCATTAGGTGAATAGGAGTTGAGTGAATCCTATTTGCTGCATTACCTACCTTGATGATTTCCATATTAACCTTGATTCTTGTTTTATGAAAATACTTAGTATGCTTAGTCCTGCTTATTAGATAAGTTTTCAAATGAGAAAGTTTGAAGGGTTGTTGTGGAATACTTTTAAGGTCAATAATGTTCAACTTGAGACCGGTCGGTGGACTTGCTTTAAGAATGGAGTCTTAAAGTAGTGTCTCCAACTGTGTCGATTAAGGACCGTACCGTTGATTGGCCTGTTGTGATTGAGACCTTTGAGTACAGCCCACATGCGGCGGTAAGCCTTACCTATAGCTATTCCGATTCTTGAGAACGGCTAACCGCGTACTGGGAGTGGAAAGATGGCGAGAGTAGCGTGTACCCACCTTACGGATCTGAGATGACCGGGAAACATCTAGATTGGCTGTAGGATGGTGGTGTACTGTACTCTCGGGTGACGCTGGACCCGTTCTTGTATGGGAGGATCTATAGGAAAGGTTGACATATGCAAGATTAAGTTCTACATATGTCGTGTGGTACTGAATCCCCAGCTGGGTTTAATCGATTCGAATCGCCGTGTTTCCTCGGACATGGAGCCTCAATCCTCACACCATCATCGTAGTAATAAGTGAATCTTTGGTATAAGAAAGAGGTGTTTTGCTTATGAAAGTTGGATAATGATACTGGCTAGTTATAAGTGATAATCTTGAGTTAAAACTTGAAATTAGGCTTTACTCGTAGTAAGCTTTTATGCAAAAGAAATACTTGATCTTGTTAAAGCTTTACCTTGAATCCCCATAGCCTGCATAACTGAGTCTTCACCTCTTTTATAGTCGGTTAAGTCTTGTTGAGTACTTTTGTACTCAGGGTTTTATTAACCCATGTTGCAGGTGAATCTCTTGATTATCCTTTTGATGGTCATGGGTATTTTACTCTTGTGGAGGAGAGTGATGATGATGAACCTGATGTGTGACCTTGGGCAAGTAAAAACTTGTTGTGTGATCTATGGTTTATGTAATATAAAGTTCCGAAGCTTTTATGTATTAAATACTTATGGTTTGTAAACTTTGAACTTAAGTTTCAATCTATGTTATGTAACCTTTCCGCTTTTACTCTGATTTCTCTTATCTATGAAATGTTGTAATACTGTGATGCTTGATGAGGGAATTCCTGAAAAGAAAGTTACGTGGATGATTCGGGTTTCCCGAGGACACCCGACAGACTTCTTGAGTCATTTGGAACTCGTGCACGTCGATCAGAAGTCTTTGGGACAATGATGTGTGCATGTGGGCCACTTAATTCAGGAGGTTCTGCCACAGCTGGTATCAGAGCAGGTTTCCCTTAGAAAGTATAACAGTATTCAATTTGGAAAACTTCAAAAGCTTTTGAGTCAAACTAAATTTCAAATTAGTTTGAGTCCAAATTGCTTCTAAGCTTGTCTTATGCTTCTAACTTGTCTCAGTTCATTCTTTAGACTTATCCTTCTATCTAAATGGATATGTTCTTAGTATAATTATGGTGATATTTATATACAAGGAACAATGCTTATAATGTTATAATATTGCCCTATTTATGAAAAGAACGTTTATGCACTTTTATATCAAGTGCCTAACTTAAAGTTAATTATTTGTTTGATGTATGCTTGGTTCGTAAGTACGTTTCATGCATCATTATTGATAACATGTAATTAACTTTCCTCCTTAAAGTTGTTAATAATTAGAGGTAATATGTCCATCTAATTGTAAAACTCTATCCTTTAACCTTGGAACATATATAGTTCTAATATTCAAAATAAAAATATTTTGGCAGATGGCTCGTACCCGCCTAACCGCTCGCAAGTCCACCGGAGGTCGTGTCCCCAGGCACCAGTTGGCATCAAGGGATCCGCCACCCTCCGACAGCAGCGACAGCAGCACTGATAACTCCAGCGACGGAAACGGGAGTGACACTAGCGGAGGTCCTCCTTCACCAAGGACCTACAGGCTTATGAAGAATGATCTGCGCCTGATGCTCACTGACAACATCAATATGGAAGTTCAGCTGTACCATATGGCTGGGTATGTGGTCACTCTTGAGGCCTATGCCAACACCCTCCATGAGGAAGTGCACCAGCTGCAGGATGCCCTCAATCCACCCGAGGCTCCTGAAGCAGCAGAGGAAGGACCAGTTGTCATCCAAGTGGATAGTGATACTTCTGAGGATGAAGCAGAGGAGCCAGGAACTCCCACTCCAGATGAGGGTGTTACCACCAGTGAGTCGGAGATGGATGACGACTAGGTGTTGAGAAGGCACGAAGTATGACCGAGTGTGATCTTCTGACTTTGTAACTTAGTTAGTCATAAAAACCTCTAGTATGGGAAGTGTGTAAGATAGTGGTTTCGGAAGTCCTGCCCAGGAGCGGACTTGTATGATAAATAAGATGAACTGTTTGTGCTATGTAAGCCATGATGTATGATGTTTAAGTAAGTATGTTAATTAAAGTGTGATGTGTTTTTAAACAGATGTCTGCTAACAACCATGGAGCTAGTTCGTCCCAGGGTGGGGATGATTTTCCTAATGCACCACCCGTTCCACCCTCTTTGGCTGATGCAATTGCAGCATTGGTCAATGCAACAACTCTGTTAGCACAAAACCAGAATGTTGGTCAGCGTGGCCGTGGTCGCCATAACCGAGAAGAAACCACATATGTTGACTTCACCGATACTCGTCCCCCAGTTTTTACAAAGGCTGATGAACCTCTTGAAGCTGAGGATTGGCTCCGCACTATGGAGCAAAAGTTCAGTCTCATCAACTGTACTGAAACCCAGAAGCCAGTTTTCGCCGCTCAGCAGCTGAGAGGAGCAGCAGGGGTTTGGTGGGAAAACTTACTGGCTGTTCAACCAGCCCGTCACCGAATCACTTGGGGAGAATTCAAGGAAGCCTTCAGGGCTCATTACATTCCTAAGGGAGTTATGAAAATGAAGCTCGAAGAGTTCTTAGCTCTCCGTCAGGGGGATGACTCAGTCATACAGTATATTGGAAAGTTTAATCATCTGTCCCAATATGCAATTGAGCAAGTCAACACTGATGAAAAGAAGAAGGATTGTTTCATGAGAGGCTTGAATACAAAGCTTCAACTGATGATGGCATCATGTGGCAATATATCTTATCATGAGGCAGTGAACATTGCTATCTCCAGTGAAGAAAAGAACCGCAAACATAAGGAGGCTAAGAAGAAGAAGGGGTTTGTCTCAGGGTCTGGATCATCTGGCGGCAACAAGAAGCGCCAGAGGCTCATATATCATCCAGCTCAGCAGTTCCGCCCATCTTATCGTCCTTCTTATCAGCCGCCTCAGCAGCAGAATATGCAGAGGAGTTTTGCAAGACCGACAATGCCGTTCAATGTTCAACGTCAGCCGAATGTTCCTGCCATTCGTCCGCCAATGCCACAAGCTGCAAACAACCCTTGTTACAATTGTGGGAAGAGTGGACATTTTTCTCGTGAATGTCCATATCCAAGGCAAAATGTTCCAAATGTCAACGCACCAAGGCCAGTTGGAAATCAACAAACAAATCAGAACAAAGGTCATGCCCAGAATCCGCAGAAGGGTAAGGGTACTCAGAAAACAGGAAGGGTTTTCCATACTCAAGTTGAAGCTATACCTGAGGGAGAGCCAGTGATGCTTGGTATGTTCCCTGTTGCCCAACACCCAGCACTTACACTTTTTGATTCTGGAGCATCACATACTTTCATGAATAGAACATTTGCGGAAAAGCATAATATACCTATTGGTGCAACCAAAGATGAGTTCTTTATACAGTCACCTGGGGGTCGACTATGCACTAAGGAAATGGTACATCAGGTGCCAATAGACTTGGGTGGATATATATTTCCAACATCCATGATAGTGTTAAAAGATCCAAGTATAGATGTGATCTTGGGTATGAACTGGATGAGCCAGAGAGGTGCAGTTATAGACACCTTAAATAGAACTATCAGGGTCAACTTACCTAATAGCAAATCTCAACTTCTTATCCATCTTCCTACCCTTAAGAGAGCAGTTGAGCAAGTATGTGCTACCTCTGTTAAGGAAATCAAGGATATTCCAGTGGTCTGTGAGTTTCCTGATGTGTTTCCAGAAGATTTACCTGGTTTGCCACCGGATCGTGATGTGGAGTTTGAAATAGAGCTCAAGCCAGGGACAGCACCAATATCTAGAAGAGCTTATAGAATGCCACCAAAAGAATTAGCAGAATTGAAAACTCAGTTGCAAGAATTGATGGATAAAGGTTTTATTCGACCTAGTTCATCACCATGGGGTTGTCCGGCAATCTTTGTGAAGAAAAAGGACCATACCTTGAGGTTATGTGTGGACTATCGTCCTTTGAATGAGGTAACAATCAAGAATAAGTATCCTTTGCCCCGTATTGATCTTCTCTTTGATCAACTAACTGGTGCTAAGGTATTTTCAAAGATAGACTTGAGATCTGGGTATCATCAAATCAAGATTAAACCAAAAGATGTTCCAAAAACGGCATTCACTACCAGATATGGCTTGTATGAATATCTGGTCATGTCTTTTGGTCTGACAAATGCCCCAGCACATTTTATGTATCTGATGAATTCAGTGTTCATGCCAGAGTTAGATAAGTTCGTGGTGGTATTCATTGATGACATTCTCATCTATTCCAAAACTAAAGAAGAGCATGAAGAGCATCTCAGGATAGTGTTAACTCGCCTGAGAGAACATCAGTTATATGCTAAGTTTAGTAAGTGTGAGTTCTGGATAGATGAAGTCCAATTTTTGGGTCATGTCCTGTCAGCTGAAGGTGTTGCGGTAGATCCAAGCAAAGTTCAGGAAGTTCTTGACTGGAAGTCACCAACTTCAGTACATCAAGTTCGGAGTTTCTTAGGATTAGCGGGGTATTATCGCAGGTTTATCCCTGACTTCTCCAAGATCTCTAAACCAATGACGACACTGCTGAAGAATGATACCAAGTTTGTGTGGTCATCCGAGTGTGAAGAAGCTTTTCGGACCTTGAAAAAGTTATTGACCACTGCACCAGTGCTAGCTCAACCTGATATTGAAAAATCTTTTGATGTGTATTGTGATGCTTCAGGCAAAGGCATTGGGTGTGTACTAATGCAAGAAGGCAGAGTCATTGCATATGCTTCACGACAACTTAAGCGTCATGAAGAGCATTATCCAACCCATGATCTAGAGTTGGCAGCTGTAGTCCATGCTCTCAAAATTTGGCGACACTATCTGCTGGGTAATACTTGTCACATATATACTGATCACAAGAGTTTGAAATACATCTTCACCCAGTCAGAATTGAATATGCGTCAGAGAAGATGGTTAGAACTGATAAAAGATTATGATATTGAAGTACACTATCACCCAGGCAAAGCCAATGTAGTGGCAGATGCACTCAGTCGAAAGAGTCATTGCAATTGTCTGGAAGTTAAGCCGATAAACCTTACCTTGTGTTATGAATTTGAGAAGTTAAGTCTTGAAATGATTCCACAAGGAAGTCTTGCAAATATGACAGTTCATTCATCTATCAAAGATCAGATTATTACAGCTCAGAAAGAAAATAAGGGTATGAGCTTTTTGAAAGAAAAGATCCAGTCTGAGCAGAATTCCAAGTTCAGGATAGATGAAGCTGGAGTAGTTTGGTTCAAGGATCGGTTAGTAGTCCCAAAAGTTCCTGAACTCAGAAAACAAATTCTTGATGAAGCTCATACAACAAGATTTTTAATCCATCCAGGCAGTAATAAGATGTATCATGATCTAAAACAAAGATTCTGGTGGACTAAGATGAAGCTTGAAATTGCTAGTTATGTGGCTAGATGTGATACTTGTCAAAAGGTGAAAGCAGTTCATCTTAGGTCTGCTGGAGAATTGCAACCGTTGCCAATTCCATCTTGGAAATGGGATGACATTAGTATGGACTTCATAGTGGGTCTACCCAGAACATCGAGAGGGTTTGATTCCATATGGGTCATTGTTGATCGTCTGACCAAATCAGCTCATTTCATTCCAGTAAGAAAGGATTATCGAGCTTCTGAATATGCTAAGATATACTTTAACAGAATTGTGAGTCTACATGGTGTTCCAAAGACTATTGTATCTGATAGAGGGACACAATTTGTAAATGCTTTCTGGAAGCATCTGCATAAGTCCTTGGGTACCAAACTTCTGCATAGTACAGCTTATCATCCACAGACTGGGGGGCAGACTGAAAGAGTCAACCAGATCTTAGAAGATATGTTAAGGTCTTGTGTGCTCAGTTATTCAGAGAAGTGGCATGAATGTTTGCCTTTAGCAGAATTCTCTTATAATAATAGTTATCAAGAGAGCATTAAGATGGCACCATTTGAAGCTCTATATGGCAGAAGGTGCAGAACACCCTTGAATTGGTCAGAACCTGGAGAACATAGTCTCTTCGGGGTTGACTTAGTCAAAGAAACCGAAGAAAAAGTCAGGCTCATTCGAGAGAACATGAAGATAGCACAGTCCAGGCAAAAGAGTTATGCTGATAAGAGACGTCGATCTCTTACCTTTGAGGCTGGTGATTATGTATACCTCAAAGTGTCACCTATGAAAGGAGTAACTCGTTTTGGAGTAAAAGGAAAGTTGGCACCTCGATATATAGGTCCATATCAAATCCTTGAAAGATGTGGAAAGGTGGCATATCGTCTAGATTTACCACCACAGTTGTTATCAGTACACAATGTGTTCCATGTCTCTCAATTGAAGAAATGTCTTCGAGTGCCTGATCATATCATTCATGTTGAAGGAATTGAGTTAAAGCCTGATCTGACATATTCAGAGTATCCTATCAAGGTTCTGGATCAAAAAGATCGAGTCACTCGTAGAAGAACTATCAAATACTACAAGGTGCAATGGAATCAACATATTGAAGATGAAGCTACGTGGGAATCCGAAGAGTTTCTCTTAGAAAGTTTTCCTGAGTTCTTTTCTTCTGTCTTATCCTTGTAATCTATAGTATAATGATCTACCCCTGTTTTTGTAAAGGTTGGTTTTGGAAGTGCTTGACAAACTTCCTTTTCCATTAGTTAGACTTTAAGGTAAATCTCGGGACGAGATTTCTTTAAGGGGGAAAGAGCTGTAACACTCTCGTGTTAAGCGAACTAAAACATGACATGTCATCATGAGCATTGCATCGTAAATTCGTTAAGCACACACTAATGCATTAACTTAAAATAAGTTTAAATTGGATGAATGTGTTTAGGAAGTAAAGTGTGTTTATTTTATGTATGGATGTTTGTTTTGGAGTTTAAAAACCTTGGGTGAAAGTTTTTCCGAAAGGCTTAGGGGGGAAACCCTAGTTTTCAAAACCCTAGATTTGTCCCCTTTTGTGTAATTTAAAAACTAAGCAAAATTTGAAGTTGAGTTCAAAAGCAAAGTTGTAGATCTTGTCAAGATGTACAACTTTGGTGTTTTGAGTTTTTGAAGTTTCAGTACAAAATTCAAAGTAATTTTGAAAATACAGATTTCCGAAAAGTGTCCCCTTTTCAAACTTAAATCTCCAATTCAAAATCTGTTTGGAATTTTGAAAAGTGGTCAACATGAAAGTTGTAGAGCTTGAAAAGTTGAACAACTTTCACGTTGGGAGTTTTTCAAGTTGTTATGCAAAATCAAAAGTAATTTTGGAAACTCTGTTTTGCCCCAATTCAAAAATTTGGAATTGAGCTTGAATTTCAAAACTGTTGAGAAAATTTAGCTATTTTCCACCCAGAATTAGCTCTGGCCACCAAAAGATGTTTTGTAGCTCACAAAATTTTGCACAAGTTTATTTTTGGTGAAAATTTGGCTTCAGTTCATCTTTTGGTCGTTTTTTTGCAAAACCAGACAAAAAGGGGGGGATAAGCTTTGGCTCCTGTTCATGGCGGTGGACACCCGAGTCTGGATCGGTGAATGCCAGCGCATGGCCACCGTTTTACCTCGTCCACGCGCGTGTTCACGTCCGTGACGATGTGGAGCAGCTGCTGGCAACCAGAGGCGCGACGTGCCCTTCTCTTCTGCGAGCACCGACTGCTTTTCCGCCACCGGAGCACCGAGGAGCAGTACCCCGTCCCCATCCAAATTGGCCGTGCTCGATCCTCCTCGCATCAAATTGAGCCGTCCACGATGTTCGCCACCTCCTTGCGAATCCAGAACACCACCAAGCTCGCCCCATAACCCTCTCAATCGCCGGGACACCTCTATCCTCTCCAACTCCGACCGAGACCGCCGCCGTGAGTCTTTTTCCGTGGCCACGGTATTCTGCTCGGTATCATGCTTATCCGGCCGCTGTTTCAAGTTCTACTTGTGTTCTAGTAGCTCATGCGCTCTCTTTTTTGCTTTGGGCACGAACAGAATCGCCGGGACGAGCTCGCCGGAGCCGGAGCGCCCGCCCGATTGCACTGTCTCCGTCGCCAGCAACTTCAGCTGCTTCTCCCGCCGTGGTGAAGTGAGCATCGTGTTCCCTAAACCACCTTGAACCTCCCTACGCCTTTCGTTTGCTCTCTACCGGGCCCTAGTGGCCGGCCGACAGTCGGCCATGGCGACCGCCCGCTCCTATCGTGGCCGAGGTGGTAGCAGTGAGGTAGAGCGTCCGCGAATGGTACCTATGGAGTCGCGGAGTTGAGGCGGAGCCGATGCGCGCGCGCGCGGAGGCCGAGGACCTCGCTATCGGCCGCCGGAGTCGCGGCCGAGTCGCCGCGCGTGTAGGGGATAGAACTGACAGGTGAGGTCCACCTGTCAGCGACCTCGCTGAGAGAACGGGAGGCGCGCGCAGCGTCCGCGCGGGCCGAGTGGAGTGGGCCGGCCTGCGGGCCGATTTTTGTCCACTGTGCAGTAACGTTTTCTTTTTCTTTTTCTGCAGTTTTAGTTTTATATTTGAATTTGTGTAATAAATTTTGTGCTAATCCAAAAAATTATGAGAATTTTTGTATGGCTTCCTTAAAATGAGTAGAACACATGAAAAATATTAGATTCTATTTTCTGATAGTTTGCATGTATGTAAAAATTGCCTCTGTTTAATAATAAATAAATCTTCCATGATTTTTAATCAATTATGGGTATATCCAAAAATCATGAAATTTAATATGTGATTTTGTGTAACTGATATCTAGCTTCATGATTAATTTCAGCTCTGTTTGATAAAGTATGCTATGCTTCTTAATAAAGCTATTTAAATGCTTATAAAAGAAATAGAAATAATTAATCCCTTTAGGATTTGGGTGATATTTTAGATTGTTTGATAACCAGAGGTCACTTGGCATAACATGCTCCCTGGTTATGGTTTATTTCATATAAATGATCTTTGTTGTATGATAACTTCACAATCTTGTTTAATAAAGATGATAAAATTGGTTTAGTAATACTCTATGCTTTGATAGCTAGATTAATTTGTTTCTTTACCATGAAGGTAAAGTGTACTCGAGATAATCATATTTTGTTGTTATCATCCAAGAACATGTAACCTGTCTTTATCATGCCATGAGTATATCATAATCATGCATATGCACTTTTACGTATAGAGTACGCTCCGGAAGAATCTGATCCCCAGTGGGTTTCTTCCGAGTTTGTGGATCCTTCGAGTGTTGTTGAGTTGCCGAACGTCCCCTCCGACCAAGGCAAGCCCCGGACATTAAACCCTATCCTTGTATTTTCATAAAGTTATTTATATCACTTGAGTAATATGATGCATTAGGTGAATAGGAGTTGAGTGAATCCTATTTGCTGCATTACCTACCTTGATGATTTCCATATTAACCTTGATTCTTGTTTTATGAAAATACTTAGTATGCTTAGTCCTGCTTATTAGATAAGTTTTCAAATGAGAAAGTTTGAAGGGTTGTTGTGGAATACTTTTAAGGTCAATAATGTTCAACTTGAGACCGGTCGGTGGACTTGCTTTAAGAATGGAGTCTTAAAGTAGTGTCTCCAACTGTGTCGATTAAGGACCGTACCGTTGATTGGCCTGTTGTGATTGAGACCTTTGAGTACAGCCCACATGCGGCGGTAAGCCTTACCTATAGCTATTCCGATTCTTGAGAACGGCTAACCGCGTACTGGGAGTGGAAAGATGGCGAGAGTAGCGTGTACCCACCTTACGGATCTGAGATGACCGGGAAACATCTAGATTGGCTGTAGGATGGTGGTGTACTGTACTCTCGGGTGACGCTGGACCCGTTCTTGTATGGGAGGATCTATAGGAAAGGTTGACATATGCAAGATTAAGTTCTACATATGTCGTGTGGTACTGAATCCCCAGCTGGGTTTAATCGATTCGAATCGCCGTGTTTCCTCGGACATGGAGCCTCAATCCTCACACCATCATCGTAGTAATAAGTGAATCTTTGGTATAAGAAAGAGGTGTTTTGCTTATGAAAGTTGGATAATGATACTGGCTAGTTATAAGTGATAATCTTGAGTTAAAACTTGAAATTAGGCTTTACTCGTAGTAAGCTTTTATGCAAAAGAAATACTTGATCTTGTTAAAGCTTTACCTTGAATCCCCATAGCCTGCATAACTGAGTCTTCACCTCTTTTATAGTCGGTTAAGTCTTGTTGAGTACTTTTGTACTCAGGGTTTTATTAACCCATGTTGCAGGTGAATCTCTTGATTATCCTTTTGATGGTCATGGGTATTTTACTCTTGTGGAGGAGAGTGATGATGATGAACCTGATGTGTGACCTTGGGCAAGTAAAAACTTGTTGTGTGATCTATGGTTTATGTAATATAAAGTTCCGAAGCTTTTATGTATTAAATACTTATGGTTTGTAAACTTTGAACTTAAGTTTCAATCTATGTTATGTAACCTTTCCGCTTTTACTCTGATTTCTCTTATCTATGAAATGTTGTAATACTGTGATGCTTGATGAGGGAATTCCTGAAAAGAAAGTTACGTGGATGATTCGGGTTTCCCGAGGACACCCGACAGACTTCTTGAGTCATTTGGAACTCGTGCACGTCGATCAGAAGTCTTTGGGACAATGATGTGTGCATGTGGGCCACTTAATTCAGGAGGTTCTGCCACACACAGTTTGCCCTATAAATCACGAGACGAATCTTTTAAGCCTAGTTACTCCATGATTGGACAATGTTTGTCAAATAAAAACGAAATTACTATAGTATTAAAATCCAAAAACTTTCTAGATCTAAACAAGGCCTAGCTGCAAGCAACAGTGCTAATGCTTTGACCTCTGTGGGTTGGAAACATGGGCGGATACACTGGGTATTCCTGGTATTTCCAGGAATATCCAACTTTTTTATGCACTAAGTATATATAGGTATATTTATATATATGTATAGCAAATATATTAGCATTTCTATATTTAGAAAATAAAATTTCTCTCTCATTCTTTTTAATCTATCCTTGTATTTATTTTTCCACACAGATTCTATGTTAGCTCGATTACTGAAATTATTTTTTTTTGTTTCTGCAAATGAGAACCTAATTATTTATCTTCAAACCACATACATATTGACTCATGCCACCAAATATTAGTACAAATCATATCTTGTTTCTAAACTCTTTTTCAAGATAAATCGAAATATGCACATAGCAACATGTATAATAAAAGTATTTTTTTCATGTGAGTGAACGAGGCATGAGTGAGAGACAATTCCATAATCCTCATTCCTAAATCTCTAACCTTACCCGACAAGGCATGACGTGGTGGCGGCACTACTGGTTCCCAGTGTCCTAAGCTCCTGGCAGCGCGGGACATGTAGCGCGGGCGCGGCCTCTATCTCTATGCTATGCCTACATGGCGACTGACGAGGGCCCACATCAGTTAGGTTAGAGGCAACAGCTAAGTGACGACTCACCAAACAGTAGCAAGGAATACCAAGACTCAAATCCTGGCTCCACCACTGGAAATATGTTGAATGGCCACCTGAAAAAATATTCCACTGCAAAGACTATGTGATGGAGAAGTGAGGTGAAGATTATTCTAATGCATGTTTAGGTAGTATACTAGTATTTGGCCCTTGTTGCACACAATAAAAAGGCGTCAAAAAAAAACTAAATTTTGACAAATATAGATAAAAAATAACTAATTATATAATTTACTTGTAATTTATAAAAACTAAATTTTGACAAATAATTCGATTTGACAATAAATTTTTTTAAAAAAACTAAATTTTGAGGTGAACTAGATAAACAAGGCCTAACCCTCCTTATAAATCGCGCACATGGCACACGAGGCGGGAGAGCGACGGAGCACCCCGAAGCTCCAACAAAACGTCGTCGGAAACCGATCACATCTCGCCCAGGCCCAGGTGATCCCCAATCCACACCAGAGCGGCAGGAGCAGCAGAGCACGGGCACAGCACCCCCATTCCCATTCCCGGCCATCACTAGGCCCTATCCACCGCCACCGCCCACCAGATTTCGCCAGATCTCCAGCCCCACCCGGCCACCCCCACATGTGGACGGACTCCGCCGAGTTCTGAAGCGAAGAGCTTGTGCCAGCATATCCCATCCGTCTCGCTCTCCGAGGTCCACCACGCTTGTTCTCCGCTTCCCCACCCCCATTTTTATCCCACTTGCTCGGCGCTGCCCCCATTTTTATTCCTCCCCGCGCCTCGAACTCCACAGGCCGCAGCCCCACCACCGTCTCGCCGATATTAGCTCCGGCTCCGCTTTGCTTGCCTCCTCAGTTTTCACCTTTTTTTTTCCCTCTCCCTCTCTCAGGTTCCAGTGTACGGACTCTGTTCATTTGGCTGTTTTTACATCGGGCGCTCTGCTTTTTGAGATTTTTTTTCGTGCCTGCAACAGCAACGAGTGCATACTCTACTCCTCCTTCCTTCCTCCCTCTCTTTCCCCGCCCCTTCCTTTCCTCCTCCCGCTTCGGATTCCCAACCCCAGCAGCTCAGGCTCCCGCTCCCGCTCCCCTCACAGCACCAGCAGCCCAAAACCCTAGCCACACCGCCCACGCATGGCCTCCCCCGCGCGCCCCGCCGCCGCCTCCGTCTCCGTCTCCGGCGCCTTCGGCCTGCCCCCGGACGCGCGCTGCTCCTACGACCAGCCCCGCCGCCGCGAGGTGCCCGCACTCTGCCTCTGCCTCTGCTCTCGTCGCCATCTCTTGATTTCGAATTTTCTCTTCCCTTCCCTCGGCGCCTGCCTGACGGACCCCGACTCCGCCGCTGCGCCGGGCACGGCTTGCAGGACGAGAGGCTGGTGCGGACGTTCGTGGCCGCCGCCTACGGGCAGCCGCAGCCGCAGCAGCAGCAGGACGGCGGCTTCTACCCCAAGGACGCCGTGATGGCGGCCGTGGAGGAGTGCATGCGGAAGCAGGCCGACGCGCTGCTGCACTCGCTCGACGGCATCGGGGGCAGGCTCTCGCAGCTCGAGCTCTACTGCTACAAGCTCGAGAGGTCCATCGGGGAGCTGCGCAGCGACGTCATGGACTACCACGGCGACAGCACCGCCAACTTCAGATGCATCGACAAGAACCTCAGACAGGTAAGCCGCCTCCGTGCCTGCCTTCTCCGTGGACCCTGCATCCTCGATTGGATCCCTCCCGGCGCACCAGTTAGTTTGCTTCTTCTCGAGTAGTGATGCCGCCGAGTGATGGCAGACAATGACAGTGCGATTTGGATTTCTCACTTAGTATTATACTTGGTGTACGATGCTTCATTAGACTTAACTGATTGTTTATTTCCCTGGAAGCTAGCACATTCAGTGGAGTCAACTTACGGTTCCCGGAGATGAGATTTGTATCACTTGGGTCTGAGACTAACACTTAGCATCTTTGATAACCAGATCTACATTTTGGTTGCCAGGTCCACAAATCCTTGCAGGTTCTTCAGGATAGGCAGGACTTAGCTGAAACTCCAAGAGAACTCAGCAAGCTTCAAATAGCACATGAGGCGGCCTCTCAGAAGGGTGAGGCCACCGGTTTTTCTGTGCTCACGCCAAGGGAAAATGACCACAGCACACAGGCTCCAAAACACGAGGTCACCCTTTTGCCGCTTCACCAAGTTAACGGGATGCAGTCCCCTGCCGTGCAGGTCCAAACCAGCAACGGGTTTGTTTTGCAACACCTAGTGCCTGTCACTTTGGGAACGCAGCATGATCAGCAGCAGTTGAACCAGGCTCCTGTGTACTATGTGCAAAGCCCGGATCATGTGAAATCCACTGAGAGCAAGGCGCTGGAACCTTTGGTTCAAGTTGTGCAGCCACTTGTCCACAACCCTGAAGCCATGGTTCAAGTTGAGCTACCTCAGAAATCTAGTCAAGCGACTGAATTGTACCCTCAGCCTCAGAATCACAGACTACATATGCCTACCCAGCAGGTTGATTCGCATACATGGCATCCCCAACAGCCCATGGTGCAACAGCAGCAATACATTATTCAACAAGTTTCACGACACATGGCTCAACAACAGTCCTCATCTCCTCAGTCTCAGAGTGCTCAAGCCACACCCTTGTTTCCTCCATTCAGTTCCCCGAAGCCTGCAAGTTCTAACACTGAACCAATTACAAGAAGTATGGCTGGGCAGACTCCATACTCTTCATCGCAGCAGCAGCAGCAGCATGAAGTTGCCCATTCATTTTATGGCCAAGGCAATACAATATTGCTTCCCGTAGCAGATCATAATGCTCAGCATCAGCAACCACAATCAGTGCAGCTACACAGCCAGGGCCCCTGTCCACCTCAACCAAGCAAGCCCAGTCACTGCAGTGTTGCATCCTATGCTGTTCAAGGAAATGGCCAGACCTACAGCTCCACATACAAGAACCCTTCTAACTGCCCTGCAACTGTTGTAGCTCTTCTGCCTCAGCCTCCAGCTACTGCTTCTATGGCGTATCATCCCTTGGGACCACAGGTCGTGCACAACCATCCATTTGGAAATTTGGTTGAAACAGCTAGTGTTGTAGGGTATCCACGGGATCAAGTTGAGATACTCCCAGTGGTTACTGCAGCCCAACCTGTAATGGTTGATAAGCTTAATGCTGGCAGCAATGTAACATCCCCTCGTGAGTGGTCAGCATAGTGGACAATGTGCGATGGTAGACGGTACATTTCACTGCTTCCACAACTTACTAGTATACATATATTGCAGTTGGAAGCACATCAGGTCTATTTTATCTGGCTCCTTTTTTTCCCATCAGCCAGCAGATTAGAACAGATCCTTCTACCTTTTTCAGCTGAAGGTCAATCTGAAATAAGAAAAGTAGGTTAGCTGAGTGATCACTGTTGGCATATGTCCTCACTTTTAATGGACATATCTCCTTGTAACCGAACTTATATGCATTTCTTATATGAATATGAATATATGACGGGTTTACATCAGCTTGTCAGATGTTTGCTACGTAGGTAACATTAGCAGATGCTGCTTTCTCACAGAATCTGTCGCGCTTGATCAAGTTGGTTGTGTATGGCATGTAGACATACTTGAAAGTTTTATTGATGCATTTCATCTCATCTATTTTAGTTTAGCTTGCTCTACTGAACACAAGTGCTGCGGTTACTCAGAAACGATGCTCGCAGATTTGCAGAACGCACGAGCTATAGTAATTCAGAAATAGTAATGCTGAAAACTGTGTTTACAATTATTTATGACATAGCTACAAGTCTCAGTTGTCACTGCAATAGAAATTGAGAATGCTTCTGAAGCTTGGGGTCGTTGGAACTACCGATCTGCGATTTCCATGCATTACGGAGTAGAATGTCCAATTTCTTTTCAAATCATCTGCACCAGTTCTTACTTTCCCCTATCCCAAAATAGTAAATATAACAGCTGCAGATCTCCTATCCCTATATATTCTTTAAGAGATCTCCTAAATCCACCACCTTTTCCCTAAAGAGGAGATCTCTCCCTTTCCTAAATCAGATTGAGGTTTTAGCAATCTACTGGAGCAAAGGTCACTCATATCCTAAAGCTACATATTATTCAGTGATTAAGGCAATCAGCCCATCAATCAAATATGTCAAACATACAGAACTCATCGTCACCAATGATGCCATTACAAAAGAATACAAGCTAGTCGCCAAAATTGCTGCAGCATAAATAAAATAACCGAATCTTCATTTAATCTAGTTTGATCTCTGGTACATAAAATGTATATAGCAACTAAACAGACAAACAAGCAAATCATACAATGTGGCTTCTGGAGCTGCTGATAACTTTCGTCATTCACATTGCATGCCATAATGTGCCATGATACTCTTCTCAATGTCAAATTGAGCTGGACCTTGTGACCATACTATAAACGCTGTTAGTTACCACTTACTAACATGTGTGTACTTTGGGTGTGTATTCGTGAATCTGTCATACTCCTTTGGTCCTTTCCTCCGTTTGCTGCTTCCCGCTTCCCGCTTGGATGATCTGTCCTCTCTGAACCCATTTGCAACATCACTACTGCCTGAGGCACCAGCCTTCGACTTCTTTCGCGATTTCTGTTTTGATTTTGAGGACTTCCGTTTTTTAGATGGTGATGAACTAGTGTCCTCGGATGTGGATTGAATATTTCTGGGCAATGGTTCATCCAAATCTATCACATGCCAATTATATGCTGCATCATTTTCACTGTCAAACTGTTGAGTGATCGGTTCCCAGGGTTCCGCTAACATATCTTCATTGTTCCAGCCTTTCCGGTCAAGGAGAACTGAATCTGGTCTGACAATGGTACCCAGAATGCTCCTATTATGTCCCAAGCTTGTAAGCAAGTTCGCATCAGTTAACATAGAGTACGCCTTGGAAAATGCTGATTTCACCTGAAAAAAATGGGATTTATTCAAGGCTTTCTTATGTCAAAAGATTACAGAGTAATAGTATCATAGCAAACGGCAAAATGAGTTAAAGCATCAAACAGTTCCAGTATCACATCCATAGCATCAGCAACATGCACTGCAAAAGCATGAGTAAAAAATCTAGAGTAATTACCTTAAAGTAGTTAAAGGAATTCTTTCCGATATCATTTTCTGGTACCTGGACATCATGAGTTGAATGAGTTAATCCATTGCAACTCAAGATCCTCAAGTTAGGTGAAAAAGAATGGACAGGTATTTTACCATGGGATCCTGAATCGCCAATAGATGTGGCCGATCATGATTCATAAAGCTACAAAAGCATAATAAAAGAAGAATCAGAGAAGCGCAGAAATAAACTAGTATAAAAAGGTTAGACCTGGAGAAACTAAACAATTTCGCCCTACCACCTGACAAGTTTTCCAATTATTAAAGGAATTAAGGAAATCACATATCAGTGTCTATTGCTAGTCTACAAAGAGGAACAGAATATTTTTAAACAATGAACAAACTAAATGAAAGCAAGATATGTTCCCAGCTCAACAAAATTTGCAAGTCAATGATCAGTGAAGTATCTGGCATAAGTTCATCTATTAAATCATCAACTTACTCTTTATCACTCTTCAAGAAAAAGGTCCTTGAAGAATTGCAAGATATTCCAACGTCCCAATGGTTCAACTTGCGTCCATAAAAATCAAAGAACCTGACCTGCCATAAAAGAGCAGGAAAATATAAAGGGGTGTCCATTGACTTTTCTTCACTGTCACAAAGGGAAATCTCAAGGGAGAATGAAACAAGAATTTCAAGGTAGGAAAATAAAGCTCACACTTTGCAGTGAGCCAATATGAAAATATTCTGAGACTGGAACAATAATAACAAAAGTATCACTTACCAAAAGAATTCCCAAATTGTGCTCCTTGGACTGATGATAACCAAGAATATCTTTTCCTCCCCAGACCAACTAAGAACAAAAAACACAGTAGTAAATGATTCATTAGAAAGAAAGAATTTTCAGGCCCACAAATAATGCAACTTCAGACAAGCAAAAAAATAACACAATCAGTGAAGTACAATGCAGCTGAAATAGTTGTGTTACAAGTGTTTAGAGCTAAATAATTCAGTTCTATTAATTGAACTTCAACATTTTTTAGGAGAACTTAAACCTAACAAAACATCATCTTTGCTTTCAACCATTTATAGGATTATAGGTTTATACAAGTTTCAAATATCAGCTCAAAATCCTACTTGATAGATCATAAGGAAAAGGCTTTCCAGATCAAAAAGTGAAATCTCATTTCACCTGTAGATGTGTGATCAACATCGTCAGAAGAGCATATGATCCAATTCCACCGGTATAGACCTACCAAGAAAAAGTGTAATGGTTAGAAATCTGGAATGACACAACCAACTTTTAATTAAAGAAGCAACAAGTCACTGACTTTTGTTCAATTGTACCTCGTTGAGCTCTCTCTGATGCAGAAAAACTTTCAGAATCATACATAAAGGTCTTAAAGCAGGCAACTTCTTCACAGCATCCTACAGTACAAAATGGAAAAGATCATTGTGGTAGTCCAAAACAATCAGGTAAGCCAAAGTACATGTTGAATATCTGCCACAGATTAGCTTCAAACAGAGTACATGCTGCCTCTGTTACTGTAGTAGTTAGTTGTCCAGTTGAACAAGTACCTTGATGAAGTCTGCTGCCTGCGGCCCACCATCCATATCAAAGCTGGAACAGAAAAGGAAGATTATTAACAGAGAACTGGGACAACAGAAAAAGAAGTTGAGTATTGGTCTGAGCAATGAAAACAAAACTGCACCTGATGTCAAAAGCTATTCCACTCTTTCTTTCCACAAACTTCACAATTGGCACACGTGCCTTTGCTATTACCTGCCGCAAAAGAAAAACAGTAATCCATTGACAAAATAAGCAACTCAGTAACTAATAGTTGACAAAGTGGCAATGTCAGATGATGACATTTGGTCACTTGCCGGTGGCGGAAGACAGATTAGATTTGAGGTATCACGGGGTTAGTTCGTGTTGTGGAATTGGCAGTTTGGCGCGTCATCTAGGGCTACCAGTTCAGCCTTCAGGAGTGGGGATGGTAGGCAGATAGGCAAAATGCTTGGTCAATGGCAGAGAGAGAGAGAGAGAGAGAGAGCAGCACTCAAGTTCCAAGACTTGCGAAACTGGACTGAAATGTGAGAGGGATTAGGTGGGCCACGCTAATAGTGGCAAGAAGTTCAATGCCCCGATTCACTGATTCATGCCTGGCCTCTCTTGCTCTTGCAGTGCTAATTACTCATGTCTACCAAATTAGGCACAGCAGCAGCTACTTGCTGCTGCAACTTACAAAACTTTCCTCTATCTCTAGCTTGTTTGTTTGCTTCACACTTCTCAAGTGCCTGTGCTGGTCACCTGATCTTGCCTGTGCTGCTCGTGCGACATGTTCGGCAGGCAGCTCAATGACACCACAGGCTCCACACTTTTCACCCTCCTCATCTTTCTAAACCCCGGCATCGCTATCTTCTTTCCCGTGTGTTTCTCTGCTCATATTGGAGGACGGCAACCGGCAGGTCGGCAGCCATGGGGCCAGGACCAGCAATTCACAAAAAAAGGCAAGGGATATCATGGCAAAATTAAGGTATGAAAGCCCTCTGCCATGTTCCCTACCAAGGTAACCAACCAGTTATCATCCCACGTGGTTAATTCAATTGGGTAACAGATTGTGTTGTTTCTTTGATGGGAAAAAACAGTATTTTGTCCTGTAGAAAATCTTGTTATGAGTATTTTATGAACAAGAAGAAACTCACGGAGATTCTTGCACAACATTTAAAAAAAAATGGTGAGAACTGGACCTGTATTTTTTTAGCAACACCTTTCTGAGACAATGCTTTTGCGAGAGCATATAGACCAACTTGAGGAGTCTTAACTCTGGACTCGAATACTACAACCTGCAACAACAAGCCTAATATGAACTTAAGCAGATGAAGGAGATAGGCATTTCATAAAAAGAAGGTGCATGACCCTGTGTGTCCAGGTGAAACATGGGAAGTGCTAGTTTACAACAAGCTTAGGTGATGTACCCTAGAAACTCTTTATCAATTACTCCATCCATGCCACTATGTTTGTCCATAGCACACCGGCGCACTAACCCAGTATGTGTTTCAAGAGAATTCAGTGTGAAATGACTGTCCATGCCCATGTTAAATAACATCACGCAACCATTTCTCATTTTCCAAAGCACTTGATTGAGGGTAGAGAATGAAAACATTGTAATAACTACACTCTCTCTATGGACAACCATTGTGAGACATTCTCTCGAGGTTATGGACAAACATAGTGGCACGGAGGGAGCGCTACAAAGAACAAACAAAGTAGGTCTGTCGATATCAAATTAGCTAGTGCAAATACAAGGAATTTCTCTCCCTTGTACTAGGAGCAGGCTCTTGTCTCTCCTTAGTATTCTTTCTCTTCTTAATAATGAAATGGCACGCAGCTCTCCTGTGTCGTTCAAGAAAAAAAATACAAGGTGAAGATAGGTCCATACAAACATAGCATGTCCTTCTGACCTAACACATGATGATATTGTTAGCATGAACTGATGCATATACCACTTTTCACCCTCCCTATACGGCAGTTTGATGTTTTTTCTGCAATTGCAACAGCAGAAACATAGGATGGAAGTCCACCTTTACCTTTTTCTGTTGCTAAATACTCCCCTACTATTTATTCCATTATCTCAATCATATTGTTACTTACGGTAATAGCACTTTCTATTGCTTCAAATTTGACAGTGAATAGTTACGGCTATAATGACCTCAGCTAATGTGCCGCTAAACAAAATTAGAAGACAAAAACAAATCTCCAGCTCTCCCTTCTCCTTCATAGTAAGATAGAGACTAATACTGTCTAACAAAGTAAGCACTATGATCCAGCAATTAATACAACGCAATGGAACAGATAAAGTGAAGCACCAAGCTAGAAACATAGAAAGAGGAGGAAAGAAGAATGCTTACATCTATATCACTTGTTGGTAGATAGAGACCTGTCCTGAAAGATCCAAAAACTTCCACCTGCCACGCAAGAGTGGGAATCACCAAAATAGTTCACAGCTATTTGACACAAACTAGAGGGGGAAAGAGTGTGATGCCTTGCACTGTGGCCATATATGTTTGACAACATCAGAGACATCTTGCACAGCAGCTGTTCGTGAAGATTGCTCTTCAGTAGAAGGTGAGATAAAATCACAGAAGTCAAGAATCTCTGCAACAAATATACAATACCTTAGTACTCCAACAGTCAAATTATCCATCACAAAACCATATATGCATCAGCAAGTTCTTATTGATCTCAAGTTCTGCTAGTTCAAGTGCTAAAGATAAATGTGATTTGAATGTCTGGATCAACTGCATAAGTAGCTTTACTATTTCTTAAGTATAATATCAAACTGGTCCTTGAGACTGCTGGCTAGCAAACTCCAACTAACAATCAGCTCTATCGGAACCAAAAAAAAAGGTGTTTGGCATCATAGCACTCTCTACACAGTTTCTGCATCCAAATACATGAAGATCACTACAAGGAACTCCCTCCATTCCAAACTATACTTCACTTTAGATTTTTCCAAAGTCAAACTTCTCTAACTTCGACCAAATTTTTAGAAAAAACATATCTATAAGTTCAAATAAATGCACTATTAAGACATATTTCATAGAGAACTGAATGGAACTATTTTGGCATTCTAGCTGTATTTTTCTATAGACTTGCTCAAAAGTTAGAGAAGTCTGACTTATGACAAACCTAAAATGAACTATAATTTTAAACTGTAGTTAGAGTAGTTTTGTTCATCATTTGTATCTGTTTGATTTTTAACTGTCAAGAAGAATGTCATTGCAATCAAAAGCACCAAAAGCCTCATGCAGATTTCTAGACATTAGAACCTATGGTTTGCATTGGCCTCGAATACTTATATAATGCAAAACACCATAATTGCCAAGCCCAGATTATTCTGGTTTATTTACTCAACAAAATGTGATCTTTAATCTGTTATAACTGATCACTTCACTCCATCAGTAATTTAATGCCACAGCAGAGCAAAGTCTATTTAGTTGCGTGATAATTGAAGCACGGGAAGCTACCAAATCCGCTGCGCAATGCACCAAATTTAAACCCTCACCCTTGTGTAGCTGAAGCATGGGGCTCCTGAACCGCCTCCCTCCTCTGAACCACGCGCGCTCGGACCCCTGCGCCGGCTGGTCCTCCAAAGCACGGGAGCCAGAGGGCGTCGCCGCCGCAGCGGCGGGCGCCGGGGTCCGCGGGGACGCCGGCTCGGGCTCGGCCTCGGCCTCGACGGCGGAGACGTCGAGCGAGAAGAAGTCCGCGGCAGGGATGTCCGCGAGCGCATCCCCAGCCGCTGTTATCTCGTTGCGGAAGACGGCGTAGGTCGCGGTCGCGTCATCCTCGTCCTGCCCCGCGGCAGCCGAGCGGGGCGCGGCGGCGTCATCGAGGGCCTCCTCCTCCGGCGAGAAGGCGAAGTGCAGCGCCGGGAGGGCGTCGTAGACGTAGTTCGTGGCGGGGGGGACGGACGCCTCGGCCTCCTCCTCCATCTCCGTGGCGGCGGCTGGGGCTGCTGGTGCTGTGGCGGCTGCTCTCGTCCGCGGCGCGGCGTAGAAAACGGCTCGTCTGCCCTTGCCCCCCCTCCTTCGCTTTCGCCGCGTTGGCGGTGGCGGCCAAGGCCACCCCCACGCGTTCGTCGCTTCCTCCTGCAGAGCCATGGATTGGGCTTCTGAGGCGGGCGCTGGAGTGGAGCAGGCCGGCCGCGCAAGTTTGCTGCCGGGGAATTCGGCCGTGGCCAGGCCTATAGAAGGAGTGAAGTCGTAGGTCTGCAGGATTCATCCGCGGCCCACGAAACGTACCGAGAGCGGACTTCTTCCCTTTTTTTCCATTTTTATTTACTTCTCCTGTTTTTTTTCTTTTGATTTTGAGAGGGAATCACGTTTTCTCCGAAATAAATTAATTTGAGTAGTCATGAAGTTCGTCATTTTGATTTGATTTGATTTTTTTAGTTAAAAAGTAATAGAGCCATCTTGTAATTCACCCTATATATCTCGATCGATTGACCTCATCATAGATGCAATGGACCATGATGATCCATGAAAACATCATCAAGTGGGACCGAGAGTGTAATAGCTCCCACGGAGAGACCCAATCACCCAACCGTCCCCAATGCCCGACACATCTGAGATGGCATCCCGTGGAATGGATCGGTCATCAGTGCGTGGGCGCACTGCGTACAGCACAAACACCCCACTTGGTCGCTTCATGATCTGTCCACGTTAATTAATTCGTTAATGCTCTTTTAACCCCCCGTGCTCATAAAACAATCACCATTTGCCAATCGGCGAGCCAGTGAGAGCCGAGAGAAGTTGCACGGTCAATTTCTCTCGCACAGGGCAACTGGGCAAGGGCACTGAGGGCCGCAGCGTCAAAAACGACGGCGCGCGGCGGCAACTGCGGAGCAAGAGCATTGCAGATGCTGCCACTGACTGCCATGCCAGGAGACCCCAAAGAAAGCAGAATCCCACTTGCAATGCTCACTTCTCCTTTCATTCGAGGCCTTGTTTTTAGTTCCTTTTTATGTTTTTAGGCACTGTAGCACTTTTATTTTTATTTAACAAATATTATCTAATTATGTACTAACTAAGTTCAAAAGATTTATCTCGTGATTTACCGGTAAACTGTGCAATTAGTTTTTATTTTCATCTATATTTAATGCTTCATGCATATGTCGCAAGATTCGATATGATGGGAAATCTTGAAATTTTTTGGAAACTAAACAAGGCCTTAGTTCACTTAAAAATTCAAAAAAAATTGAAATTCTTGGTCATATTAAATATTGGCATACATAGAGCATTAAATATAAATAAAAAATAACTAATTATATAGTTTATTGTAATTTGTGAGATAATTTTTTTAAACCTAATTAGTCTATGATTAGATAATAATTAGCATAAACGAAAATATTATAATACCCAAATCTAAAAAGGTTTTAGATCTGATCAAGGCTCAAGTTTTCCTTCACCACGAGGGTGCCCTATAGGCGGCCCCACACTCGTGGCTTTGTTGTGCGCTCATGAAGGGATTGTTTTCCCCGTTCGGTGTGTTGATTGAATCCTGGTCCGGCGTTCCCGCGTTCCCCGCGCTCACGCAATCCACGGGCAAGAACCGGCAGCTTGCGCAAAGCAGCAAAGGTGCCTGCCGGTTTTGCGCTGCGTTGCCACTTGCCACTTGCCAAATGCTTGCAGGCGAATCGAATCGCTCTACAGCCTGCTTTAGGCCATGTTTAGATTATAGATGAAATTTTTTTTACGTGTACATCGGATATGTTGGAAGGATGTCGGGAGGAGTTTTAGAAACTAATAAAAAAACAAATTACATAGCTCGTCAGGAAACTGCAAGACAAATCTATTAAGCATAATTAATCTGTCATTAGCACATATGGGTTACTGTAACACTTAAGACTAATCATGGAGTAACTAGGCTTAAAAGATTCGTCTCGCGATTTTCAACTAAACTGTGTAATTAGTTTATTTTTTATCTACATTTAATGTTTGATACATGTGTCCAAAGATTCGATTGGATGGATGAAAATTTTTTGGGTGGAGAACTAAACAGGGCCTTAGGCCTGAAAATTTTTTGGGTGGAGAACTGAACAGGGCCTTAGGCCTTAGGCCCTGTTTAGTTCCCCACCCAAAATTTTTTCATCCATCCCATCGAATCTTTGTACACATGCATGAAACATTAAATGTAGATAAAAAAATAAACTAATTACACAGTTAGGTTCAAAATCGCGAGACAAATCTTTTAAGCCTAGTTAGTCTATGATTAGCCTTAAGTGCTACAGTAACCCACATGTGCTAATGATAGATTAATTATGCTTAATAGATTTGTCTTGCAGTTTCCAAACGAGCTATGTAATTTGTTTTTTTATTAGTTTCTAAAAACTCCTCCCGACATCCTTCCGACATAACCGATGTGACATCCAAAATTTTTTCATCTACAATAGCCTTATATTTGCTTGTCAGTTCTCCAAGTAAAACGGTGCATATGAACAGGGCAAAGACCTGCCACTGCCGTTTTCCGCAATTGCTTGTCCAGTTCTCCCAGAAATCCAGAATACAATGGTTTTACTAGGTGGTTAGCTTAGGCCTTATATTTGGATCGGTTTCTAATTCTTAAAAACTGTTCTATTGCTTCTAGTTTCTAAAATCTGGATTCTGAGTAAAAACTGGGCGTGTCTGGATCCTCAGTTTTTAGAATCTGACTTCATTTATCGCTCAAGCTAATTATCAACAGCTTCCTTATTTATAAGCTAGCAAAAAAAAATGACCTGTTTCGATCTCACCTACTTTCCAAAAGACAGGTTCTTGAAAACAGGCAAAAATCGAAGGATCCAAACAGAACCTTAATGCCATGTGGTTTCGATACTGGTTCGACTAGAATGCACATATCTGCACACAGCATTCCTTCGGACTTTGATCTGGTTTTCAATGTCCAGCTCAAATATCTTACGCCCAAGCGGCCAAAGCCTAACATGGGCGATGCTCGGAACCCGTAAACAGAGTGTGGTACCTGATTGATGGTAGTATAAGCGGTCAATCGAATGGGAATTCCGTGCTATGTCATACGTTGCCAGAGTCCCATGGATCATGGATGCAGTAAGGTTTTCTTTAGGCCTTGTTTAGTTGTAATTTTTTTTTTTGAATTTTACTACTGTAGTATTTTTGTTTTTTTTTTGGCAAACATTGTTCAATCATAGAGTAACTAGTCTTAAAAGATTAATCTCGTGATTTATAGGTAAACTGTGTAATTAATTTTTATTTTTATCTATATTTAATGTTTCAAGCATGTGCCGTAAGATTCGATGTGACGGAAGTGGAAACTCATCCAAAAACCAAAAACTTTTCAAGATTTTCCATCACATCGAATCTTGCGGCATATGCATGGAGCATTAAATAGAGATTAAAACAAAAATTAATTGTACAGTTTGCCCGTAAATCGCGAGACGAATCTTTTAAGCCTAGTTACTCCATGATCAGACAATATTTGTAAAATAAACACGAAAGTGCTACACTATCAAAATCCAAAAACTTTTTAGATCTAAACAAGGCCTAAGATAATAACACCACATTGTCATCTAACTAGGGATGAAAACGGATCGGATCAGAGCGGATAATGACTTCTCCATCCTAATCCTTTTTACTTGGTCGAGTGGATCAGATATCATGTGGATTCGGATGCGAATATGAATTTTTAGAATGTCGGAAATGGTACAGATTCGGACCAGTGTCGAAACAGAAGCGGACTTTTTTAAGTCGAATAATATGTGTTTACATGCTGTTATTTTATGATGAAAAATAATTCATTAACCAAAGTCATAAAGCGGTAGTACAACTCGAAATAATCACCATCAGTCCACCACTTCAATTTAGGAGATCACAAAATTAATACAAGTTCTCAGTTTGGATTTAAGAGTATAAAACAAGCATATAAAGTAAAAGAAATAAATATTTTTAATTAAGCGAAACTTTGCCTTTTGTCGTGTATTAGTCCTCCACTTTGGTAGATGATAATTATTTTGTTGCCTAAGTGGTGCTAGGAGGCACGGGCTTGCATATACATATAGCCACCAATCAAGCGACAGTGAAATAGGCAATCAGCCAGTCACAGAATTACCATTCCATCTTTGTGTAAAGATAGTCGACGTGTTTTACTTGTGGGCTACATATTGTCGCTTTGGGCTCCTTAAAATATTTAGATTATCTTATTATAGGTGTCAGATAATCCAAATTTAATTATCGGATAATCTATATCCGTTGGATTTCGCCAATATCATATCCTACACCGCATCATATAATCGGATTCGGATTATCTGTATCCGCTCGGATATTAGAAACACTTTTCTATATCCTTAAAATTCCAATTTAGAGCGGATCGGAACGGAGAATTATCCCTACCACTTTCATCTCTACGTGTAACCGTGTTCAATTCATTGATTAATTAACTAAGCGCGTCCACGTCGCCAAATCTCAGCACCGAAGCTTACACAATATTTCCTGTCCGGACCACCTGCGCGTGAGAATTTCGTCACATCGAAGCCACTTTCTCAGAGTGCGACGGGCTGGAATTGATCTCATACGGTCATGGAGCCATCAACAAGTTTGTCATCCTCATCCAACGCGTTAATCTCTCATAGGTATATCTGTAATCTTGCGACCTGTCTGATGTAGAATCTGAAAGGAACGATTCTTCAAGGAGAAAAAAAAAGGGTCTGAAAGGGATAGTTGATGTGATGTGCCTAGCTAGCTACTAGTCTACTACTCGCGGCCTTGTTTTCTGAAATTTTTTTAGTTTTCGGTAATATAGAACTTTTATTTTTATTTGATAAATATCGTTGAATCATGGATTAACTAGATTTAAAAAATTCATCTTATAATTTACAGGTAAATTGTGTAACTAGTTTTATTTTTGTTTCTATTTAATGTTTCATGCAAGATTTGATGTAATAAAGAATCTTGAAATTGAGATGAACTAAGCCCTCGTACTTAAAAAAAAATGTCAGGTTGTTTGTACATATTTTTGTTTGGGCCTTGTTTAGTTTCGAAAAGTGAAAATTTTTGTAGCACTTTCGTTTGTTTGTGACAAATATTATCCAATCATAGACTAACTAGAATCAAAAGATTCGTCTCGTGATTTACAGCTAAACTGTGTAATTAGTTTTTGTTTTCATCGATATTTAATGTTTCATGCATGTGCCACAATATTCGATGTGACGGAGAATATTGAAAATTTTTTGGTTTTTAGGATGAACTAAACGAGGCCTTGGAATGGGCGATCACATGGGTCTCTTTTTAATCCACATGCGCCTTCTTTTTCCCAAAAAAGAGCCTAGTATTTTTTTTTTTTTGCGAGCAAAAAAAGAGAGAGAGAGAGAGCGCCTAGTATAGAGATAAAAGTGCCTGTACTTTCTGTTTTCTCGTTAATACTAATAGCACCGTCACCCCCCGTCCTGAAATGACAACCTGGGCCGATCATGGTTGCACGCATCAGTACCTGTTTGGGCAAATATTTAGACGAGCAGATGAGGTTGTTCAGCTACCTTCCGGATCCTGCCGGGGGTGGCGAAAGGAACTCATCCGGTCCAGTGAACTGTCGTTTTGCAAGGACTCAGGCCTTGTTTAGTTGGCAAAATTTTTAGGTTTTGGGCACCGTAGTACTTTCGTTTGTTTATGGCAAATATTGTCCAATCATAGACTAATTAGAGTCAAAAGATTCATCTCGTGATTTACAGATAAACTGTGTAATTAGTTTTGGTTTTCATCTAAATTTAATACTTCATACATGTGTCGTAAGATTCGATGTGACTGAAAATCTTGAAATTTTTTGGAAACTAAACAAGACCTGCTGGATTGTTTCTAGCGACGATTGGTCATCGCAGTAGCTTATCGCCGAGCAGATACTAGCAGTAGTAGGATGTTACATGGTCGGTCAGTAAAACGATGGATCACCACACGCGTGAGCCGTGAGGCGAGACGATTCCCTCGTTCACAAGGTTGAGCGTAACAGATTTCCACACGGTTTGCGTGGCCACCCGGGGGGCTCGCAAGCAACCGTGTCGCGTCGGACCCTAACTGGTTGCCGTCGTTTTCCCGGCTACTCGCGCAGGCGACAAAAGAGGCGCGCCTGCAGTTGCAGCTCAACAAACCAACGCGTGGTCGGGCCCCACCGCCGGCTCACATGGCAGCGCGGACCCCTGACCTGACCCTGATCCAGCCCCGTGCCGTGCCCGTATGATCGGGATCTGAACAGACAGGCGATGCTTCTCTTTTCTTTTCTTTTCTTTTTTCCCTCTAGGCTTTGTTTAGGCCTTGTTTAGTTCACCCTGAAAACCAAAAAGTTTTCAAGATTCCCCGTCACATCGAATCTTGTGGGACATGCATGAAACATTAAATATAGACGAAAACAAAAACTAATTACACAGTTTAGCTGGAAATCACGAGACGAATATTTTGATCCTAGTTAGTCCATGATTGGATAATATTTGTCACAAACAAACGAAAATGCTACAGTTCCGAAAAGTTTTCACTTTTCGGAACTAAACAAGGCCTTAGTTCAATTTTTTCAGATTTTTCGTCACATCGAATCTTTAGACGTATGTATAGAGTATTAAATATAGATAAAAATAAAAACTAATTGTACAGTTTAGTTGAAATTGACGAGATGAATCTTTTGACCTTAGTTAGTTCATGATTGGATAATATTTATCAAATACAAACGAAAGTGTTACGGTGTCGATTTCATAAAAAATTTTGAACTAAACAAGGCCCCAGAGGACGGCTGGACTGACCTGCGATGCTTTCGCAAAAATTTTCAAGATTCCCCGTCACATCGAATCTTTGATCACATGCATGCAGCATTAAATAAAGATAAAAATAAAAACTAATTACACAGTTTATCTGAAATTTATGAGATGAATCTTTTGAGCCTAGTTACTCCGTGTTTGGACAATGTTTGTCAAATAAAAACGAAAGTGCTACAGTAACCAAAAACCCAAAATTTTGCCAACTAAACAAGGCCGAAGAAGCAGCAAGGGCGAGGACCAGGAACGTTTGTTCGAACCTTCCTCGCAGATGTATCATCCGTGATCCGTCGCTGCCGACGCTGGAGTGTGCCGCGGCCCCGGGACACCGCGCGCGCCTGCGGTGTGATGGTCGGCCGGGCCGGCTGGACTGCTGGAGCTGAAGCGCCGCTCCGAGGGTGTAACGGTCCGCTGACGTTGAACCTACTTTTCCCATTTTGTTTTTTGTAGCGGCGGCGGGCGCAACTGCAGATGGTGATGGTTTATTGCAAATGAGCCCCCCGGTCTTTTAAGTCTTATAAGGGTCCTTTGGAGCGCGTGGATTAGAAACCATATAAGATTTCAAACTTGGCTATTTCCACTTCCACAAAATCAAATCTATAGGTTTAAAATATAGTCAATCGCACTGCGAGTCAGCAACTTTAAACTAATATTTTATTTTTAGAATATAGACTTCTAACTGAAATGCTAGTTTTTTACATGTTTTGAGCTTAAATGTGCGAAAGTACTATATATTATAGCATTATACATTTATATATATAAGTATATATACATATTTACATAAAAGTGTACCAAAATAGTTGGATATTCCCGAGAATACTGGGGAATACCCCTAAATCCGCCCATGCTCTTCCGCCCTAAACAAAAAAGTGTAATTCTTACTTAATGAAAAGATAAATAATTCTAAGTTTAATTAAGTCTATATAAAAATCCTAATCCTAATATTTATAATATCAAATAAAAGTTATTACATTAGTTATGAAATATGTTTTAATAATAAATCTATTTGGAGACATAAGTGTTGATATTATTTTTTTAACAAATTTGGCCAAACTTAAGAAATTTTGACTCAAACCTAGAACTACATTCTTTTTAGGCCAAATAGAGTCAGCTCGTTTTCACGAGGAAAAGATGTGAGGAATAAGAAAAAAATTCTTCATTCCAGAAAGGGTCTTAAGAGCATTTCCACCACATTTCAAAGTCCTTCCCCCTGAAATCAATTAGGAAAACTTTCAAAAGCAACTTTAGATATAAGAGACCTTTGCTCCAACCAACTCATCTAGGGGGACAAATCTCTCCTTTCTTTAGGCGAGATGTGATAGATTAGGAGTTCACCTAAAGACTAAAGGGATAGAAGATGTAATAGCAAATCCGTTGTAGCTGACACAAAAAATATTGTCTTAGATGTCCATTGTGCATTTGAATTGTCTTCTCTTTATTTAAGTCAGGTACATGGTTTGTAGATGACTTTTTTTATGACGACCCACTATGTTGACCAAGATCACATGAGTATATCGAAGACAAGCAAACACATGAGAAACTTCGAGAGGATTTGGTCGAGCATGTTTGTGGGAATAACATAAATGATGCAAATCCATCCATACCTAGACACCTAGTTTGATTGCATGTGTTATGTACTTTGTTTTTCCTATGACATGGTGGATACTAAATTAGCTTTCATAATTCAAATTAAGGTGTTTAAATTTAACAAATTGGTTGTGGTTGAAATCTGAGCATTATAAAGGTTTATGGTTGGATAGTTGAGAAAATAGGGGATCTGCTAGAGATATTTTTCCTTTTGTATTATGGATTGGTGGATAAAAAGTGGTAAGGTCAACCTTGTGAGAAAAATAGTGGGGATATATTGATTTTGTTGTCATGCTTGTTCACAAGATCTATACCGAGGCATCTGACTAGTTATACAAATAAAGAATAACTAGTCCATTTATGTGAATAGACCATTTATTATTTACTTCTGTAGCATTTTTTATCGGTTCGGTGTTCAACACCAACAAATTCCTATGCTATGGTTGAAATGCGAAACTTGAACTCATCATCAATGCAAGGCTTGTTTTTAATTCATAGAAAAAAACGAGGACTTGAGAAGAACTATGAAATATGCCCAATTTCTTGTAGGGCGTGACTAATGGAGACATGTAGTAGTGATGGTTTCATTCAAAAATTAGGCCAGTCTTAATGGAGGTTTCATGCACATTAAATATGCTGATGTGGCGCTATATTAATGAAGAGAGAGATGATAAGAGTTTCATAGGAGTAGAGAGAGTTTCATCCCCATGAAACTTCTATGCACTGTTTCCAAAATATAGATGTGTTGGAAACTATGTCATGAAACTTCCATTGAGGATGGCCTTAGTATGTCCAAATAGAAATAGAAAAGTTGAAGCTACTGTCTATTCTAGCGTGGAGAGTGGTACGTACAAGCAACAATAGTATCCTCAGTCCAAAGTTCAAGCTACTCCCATTATACCCATAATTCTTGACGTTTAGGATATGATTATGATAACCAAAAAATAATTAATTAGGAGTTAATTTTTTATGTCTGTTTCTAATAAATATGTTTACGAGTGCTCTCTGTACAATAAAATAAACCAACTTAGCTGGCTAGTGCGCAGAGGCTAAGTTCGACCCCTGGTGGCCACTTCTTTTTTCGCGCAGAGGCAAAGAGGCACGTCTAGCATAACCCCACGCGACCAAAATGTCAAGCTTCGTGAAAACACTTGAGTTATCTAAAACGTCAACGTAGGAAGGGATACGTTGGTTGAGAGGTTTTTTAGGCTGTTCTAAGGACCATGTCTAATTAAGACCTGCAAAAGGTAAGCAATATTCTGACCAAACAACTTGCCTTGTGAAAGTATTTGTCTTAAATACCATGAACGTGACATCTTTACTCCATTGGTTCTGCCTTGACTAAACTTATTCAATGACCGGAGCAAATATATATTGCTCGATTTAGGGCATTCACAATGAAAGACTCTATCATAAAGTTCAAGACAATTAATTACATATTATTTATGGTATTTTGCTGATGTGACAACATATTTATTGAAGAAAGAGGTAGAAAAAATAAGATTCCAAGTCTTATTTAGACTCTAAAGGCACTCACAATGCAAGACTCTATCACAAAGTTCAAGATAATCAATTACATATTATTGATGATATTTTGTTGATGTGGCAACATATTTATTAAAAAAAGAGATAGAAAAATTAAGACTCCAAGTCTTATTTGGACTCTAAGGGCACTCACAATGCAGACTCTATCATAGAGTCTAAAGTTATTTATTACATCAAACAATGTGGACTTAGAGTCTAAATAAGACTTAGAGACTTATTTTTTCTATCTCTTTCTTCAATAAATATGCTGCCACATCAGCAAAATACCATAAATAATATGTAATTAATTGTCTTGGACTCTGTGATAGAGTCTTGTATTGTGAGTGCCCTAAGTCCATATTGTTCGAGATAATAAATAACTTTAGAGTCTATGATAGAGTTTGCATTGTGAGAGCACTCCAAATGCAGAAACTATTGTGGTTTTTATAGACATTAATTACAATGCCACCTAAGCATTTTACTGATGTGGCAATGTAGTTATTGAAGAGAGAGAGAGTAAAAATCATAGAAACTGGATCTAAGTTAGAAACCATGTCTACACAAAATCCAAGACATGAAGTGATATGATTGGCTAAGAATGGAGAGAGAATGAATGTGATTGGATATAAAAATATTCTATAGAAACTATCCATTGGGACCATAGTTTCTATTTATAGTGTCTATAGAAATTAATGGGTATAGAAACTATATGTAGTTTCTTGCATTAGGAGTGCCCTAAGTACACATTGTTCGAGGTAATAAATAACTTTAGACTTTATGATAAAGTCTGCATTGTGAGTGCTCTTATTCACGCCAAAGTGTTCAACACATCACTATTCATGCCATTTTTCATTTTTGTCAGAAACAATCTCACCATTCATTCATTCAACATTCCAACTTGCATGAAACTAGTTCGAAAAAAGTAAGACCTTGTTTAGTGTGGGGGATTTTGGTTACTTAACTATTCTAGCTCATTTTTAGCCAATGTGTTTGGAACTTTAGCTACTAAAGTGACTAAAATTTAGTTGGCTAAAATTTAGCAATGGAAACCAAACGGAGCCTAAATAGGCTTAAAAGATTCGTCTCGCAAACTATAGGTAAACTGTGTAATTAATTATTTTTATGTATATTTAATGCTTTATACATACGTCTAAAGATTCAATGTGATAGGAAATCTTGATTTATTTTTTGTCAAACTAAACAAGGCCTTAGTACTACCTAATTACTAACATAGCATGGAAATGGTAATATCCTTCTTTAATTTTTATTACCAAAAATAAACCCTCAAACCATTCCAAAACCGAGCACAAAACAAAGAGCTGGACCACATCCCCCGTTTCATCTCACCGGTTCGCTTCATGGAATTCCGGCTAATCACGCGAGGTCGCCCAGTTCGCGTCGCGTCTCACTCGCGTGGGAAACTCGGGCCTTGTTTAGTTTCGAAAAAATTTTGGATTTCGCTATTGTAGCATTTTCGTTTTTATTTGACAAATATTGTCTAATCGTGAACTAACTATGATCAAAATATTTGTCTCGCGATTTACAGACAAACTGTATAATTAGTTTTTATTTTCGTCTATATTTAATACTTCATGTATGTACCGTAAGATTCGATGTGACGAAGAATCTTGAAAATTTTTTAGATTTCGGATGAACTAAACAAGGCCTAGGAATCAACCCCACGCCGCCCACCCCCTAGGCCTAGGCGCCAGCCCGCCTCCGCCAGTCCGCCGGTCCGCCCCACAGGTCCCGCCCGCCCGCCCGGCACTCCATCCATCGTCCATCCCCTTCCCCACGACGGTCGCCCCGGGTTTCAATTTTCAAACCATCCCCAAACCCCACACCGACCCGTCCGGCCGTCTCCCTTCCAGCCTTCCTTGCAGAGAATCCAGCTCCACGCCTCCACCCCTTCCACCTCTCTAGCCGCCGCCGCCCCGCTCCCCAGATCTAGCCCAGCCCTAAACCCATCACACCCCACCCCAATGCCAGCATGACCACGCCGCGCGGCACCCAGCGACGCGCGGCCGCCCCGGCGGCGGCCGCGGGCGGCGAGCCCTACAACATCCTGCCCATCCACGACCTCCTCGCCGAGCACCCGTCGCTGCGGTTCCCCGAGGTGCGGGCGGCCGCGGCGGCGCTCCGGGCCGTGGGCGGCCTCCGCCCGCCGCCCTTCTCGCAGTGGCGCGCCGACCAGGACCTCATGGACTGGCTCGGCGCCTTCTTCGGCTTCCAGCGCGACAACGTCAGGAACCAGCGGGAGCACCTCGTGCTCCTCCTCGCCAACGCGCAGATGCGCCTCTCCTCCGCCGACTTCTCCGACACGCTCGAGCCCCGCATCGCGCGCCAAATCCGCAAGAAGCTGCTCCGCAACTACACCTCCTGGTGCGGCTTCCTCGGCCGCCGCCCCTCCGTCTACATCCCCGACGGCGACCCGCGCGCCGATCTGCTCTACACGGGCCTGCACCTGCTCGTCTGGGGCGAGGCCGCCAACCTCCGCTTCGTGCCCGAGTGCCTCTGCTACATCTACCACCACATGGCCGGCGAGCTGCACCGCATCCTCGAGGGCTTCATTGACAACGCCACGGGACGCCCCGCCAACCCCGCCGTGCACGGCGAGAACGCCTTCCTCACACGCGTCGTCACGCCCATCTACGACGTCATCAGCGCCGAGGCCAAGTCCAGCCGCGACGGCAAAGCGCCGCACGCCGCCTGGAGGAACTACGATGACATCAACGAGTACTTCTGGCGCCGTGACGTCTTCGACCGCCTCGGCTGGCCCATGGAGCAGTCGCGCCAGTTCTTCCGCACCCCGCCCGACCGCAGCCGCGTACGCAAGACGGGTTTCGTCGAGGTCCGCTCCTTCTGGAACATTTACCGGAGCTTCGACAGGCTCTGGGTGATGCTGGTTCTCTACCTGCAAGCTGCAGCGATCGTGGCGTGGGAGGGCGCCAAGTGGCCGTGGGATGATCTGCTCCCATCCGGGGGCTCAAAGTCCAAGGACACACAGGCGCGCGTGCTCTCCATTTTCATCACCTGGGCTGCGCTCCGGTTCCTCCAGTCCCTTCTGGACATTGGCACGCAGTTCCGCCGCGCATTCAGGGATGGTCGCATGCTTGCTCTGCGCATGGTGCTCAAGGCCATTGTTGCAGCCGCATGGGTCCTTGCGTTTGCTGTCCTATACAAGAGGATCTGGGACCAGAGGTCAAGCAATGGGCAGTGGTCTTCAGCAGCTGATTCACGAATCATGAGCTTCCTCTATGCAGCTGCAGCGTTTGTTATCCCTGAGGTCCTTGCTATTGTGCTCTTCATTGTGCCCTGGGTGCGAAACGCTTTGGAGAAGACAAACTGGAAGATCTGTTATGCCCTGACCTGGTGGTTCCAGAGCCGCAGCTTTGTTGGCCGAGGACTACGTGAGGGCACCATTGACAATGTCAAGTACTCCATCTTCTGGGTGCTTTTGCTTGCCGTGAAGTTTGCCTTCAGCTATTTTCTCCAAATCAGGCCACTTGTAAAACCCACAAAAGAGATATACAAGCTGAGTGGAATCCAGTATACATGGCATGAGTTCTTTGGACAGAGTAATCGTTTTGCGGTGTTTGTCCTCTGGTTGCCAGTGGTGTTGATCTACCTCATGGATATCCAGATTTGGTATGCTATCTTTTCTTCTCTGACGGGTGCATTTGTGGGGCTTTTTGCACATTTAGGGGAGATCAGGGACATGAAACAGCTGCGACTTCGGTTCCAGTTCTTTGCAAGTGCCATGTCATTCAACATCATGCCAGAGGAGCAGCAGGTGAATGAGAGCTTCTTGCCCAGCCGTCTTCGCAATTTCTGGCAGCGATTACAGCTTAGGTACGGTTTCAGCCGATCCTTTCGGAAGATTGAGTCAAATCAGGTGGAGGCACGACGGTTTGCACTCGTTTGGAATGAGATAATAAGCAAGTTCCGGGAGGAGGACATTGTTAGTGATCGTGAGGTTGAGCTTCTTGAGCTGCCGCCTGAGCTGTGGAATGTGCGTGTAATCCGTTGGCCTTGTTTCTTGCTCTGTAATGAGCTGTCCCTTGCACTTGGTCAGGCAAAAGAGGTTAGAGGACCTGATCGCAGGCTATGGAGGAAGATATGCAAGAATGATTATCGTCGTTGTGCTGTGATTGAGGTCTATGATAGTGCAAAACACTTGCTTCTTGAGATCATCAAGGAGGGGACTGAGGAGCATGGCATTGTTACACAATTATTCAGTGATTTTGATGGAGCCATGAAGATGGAGAAGTTCACTGTGGAGTATAAGATGACTGAGCTGCATAATATCCATACAAGGCTTGTAGCTCTATTGGGCCTCCTTCTCAAGCCCACCAAAGATGTTACCAACATAGTTAATGCCTTGCAGACTCTTTACGATGTTGTCGTTCGTGATTTCCAGGCTGAGAAGAGGAGCATGGAACAATTGAGAAATGATGGTCTTGCACAATCAAGGCCCACCAGTCTTCTCTTTGTGGATGCAGTTGTGCTTCCGGAAGAGGAGAATGCTACCTTCTATAAGCAAGTGAGGCGCATGCACACCATCCTGACCTCCAGGGACTCTATGATCAATGTCCCACAGAACCTTGAAGCTCGTCGGAGGATTGCCTTTTTCAGCAATTCATTGTTTATGAACATACCAAGGGCAACCCAGGTTGAGAAGATGATGGCTTTCAGTGTCTTGACACCTTATTATAGGGAGGAGGTGTTGTACAGCAAGGACCAACTCTATAAAGAGAATGAAGACGGCATCTCAATATTATACTATCTAAAACAGATTTACCCAGATGAGTGGGAGTACTTTGTAGAGCGAATGAAACGTGAGGGGATGTCTGATATTAACGAGCTGTACAGTGAGAAGGAAAGGCTAAGAGATCTTCGGCACTGGGTCTCATACAGGGGCCAGACATTATCACGTACAGTGAGGGGAATGATGTACTATTATGAAGCTCTCAAAATGCTGACATTTCTGGATTCTGCCTCTGAACATGACTTAAAGACTGGATCAAGGGAGTTAGCTACTATGGGTTCCTCAAGAATTGGATCCTCAAGGCATGATGGGGTTGCTGGTGGGTCAGGGTATTACAGCAGGGCATCTTCCTCTCGTGCATTGAGCAGAGCAAGCAGTAGTGTGAGCTCCTTATTTAAAGGAAGCGAGTATGGGACTGTCCTCATGAAATACACATATGTAGTTGCATGCCAGGTATATGGAGATCAGAAAGCTAAGAATGACCCCAACGCTTTTGAAATATTGGAACTAATGAAAAATTATGAAGCATTACGTGTTGCCTATGTTGACGAAAGGCAGATCAATGGCAACGAAAAAGAGTACTTCTCTGTTCTTGTGAAGTATGATCAGCAATTGCAGAGGGAGGTTGAAATCTATCGGGTTAAGTTGCCTGGAGAGTTGAAGGTTGGCGAAGGAAAGCCAGAAAATCAGAATCATGCACTCATCTTCACGAGGGGTGATGCAGTTCAAACGATTGATATGAACCAAGACAACTACTTTGAAGAAGCTCTAAAGATGAGAAACCTGCTAGAAGAGTTCAATCGTTATTATGGAATACGCAAGCCTAAAATTCTTGGGGTTCGTGAACATGTCTTCACGGGTTCAGTTTCTTCTCTTGCTTGGTTCATGTCTGCCCAGGAGACAAGTTTTGTCACTCTGGGGCAGCGTGTTCTGGCTGATCCACTTAAAGTCAGAATGCATTATGGCCACCCAGATGTTTTTGATCGTCTTTGGTTTTTGGGACGAGGTGGTATCAGTAAAGCATCAAAAACAATCAACATTAGTGAGGATATATTTGCTGGTTTCAACTGTACCCTCCGTGGCGGTAATGTTACACACCATGAGTATATCCAGGTTGGTAAAGGTAGAGATGTGGGGCTCAACCAGGTCTCAATGTTTGAAGCCAAGGTTGCTAGTGGCAATGGTGAACAAACTTTGAGCCGAGATGTTTACAGGCTGGGCCACCGATTGGATTTCTTCCGGATGCTCTCTTTCTTCTATACAACTGTTGGATTCTATTTCAATACAATGATGGTTGTGCTAACTGTCTATGCATTTGTATGGGGGCGCTTTTACCTTGCACTCAGTGGGCTTGAGGACTATATCAGCAAGAACACTTCCTCTTCTAATAATGCAGCCCTGGGAGCTGTCCTCAATCAGCAGTTTGTCATACAGCTAGGCCTGTTCACAGCTTTACCCATGATTATTGAAAACTCACTTGAGCATGGGTTCCTCACTGCTGCGTGGGATTTCATGAAAATGCAGCTACAGTTTGCATCTGTTTTCTACACATTCTCCATGGGGACAAAGACACACTATTATGGGAGGACGATCCTTCACGGAGGAGCGAAGTATCGGGCCACTGGCAGAGGCTTTGTTGTAGAGCACAAGAAGTTTGCTGAAAACTATAGGCTCTATGCTCGCAGCCATTTCATCAAAGCTATAGAACTTGGTGTGATATTAACTCTGTATGCATCTTATGGCAGCGCATCTGGGAATACACTGGTGTATATTCTGCTGACACTTTCAAGTTGGTTTCTTGTGTCGTCATGGATTCTTGCTCCCTTCATTTTTAATCCCTCTGGTTTTGACTGGCTGAAGAATTTTAATGACTTTGAGGATTTTCTAAACTGGATCTGGTTCAGAGGTGGGATCTCAGTTAAGTCAGATCAAAGCTGGGAGACGTGGTGGGAGGATGAAACTGGTCATCTCCGGACGACGGGTCTATGGGGCTGCATCTTGGAAATCATATTAGACCTTCGATTTTTCTTCTTTCAGTATGCAATTGTTTATCGGCTTCACATTGCTGGTCAGAGTAGAAGCATCCTTGTCTATCTTCTTTCATGGGCATGCATCCTCCTAGCTTTTGTGGCTCTTGTGACAGTGGCATACTTTCGAGATAGATATTCAGCAAAGAAGCACATACGGTATCGACTTGTCCAGGCAATCATTGTTGGGAGCACAGTGGCTGCTATTGTTGTGCTGTTAGAATTCACAAAGTTTCAGTTTGTTGATACTTTTACTAGTCTTTTGGCTTTTCTGCCAACTGGCTGGGGAATCGTATCTATTGCTCTCGTATTCAAGCCATATTTGAGGAGATCTGAGATGGTCTGGAAAACTGTGGTTACTGTGGCACGTTTGTATGACATATTGTTTGGAGTAATTGTTATGGCACCTGTGGCTGTCTTATCATGGTTGCCTGGGCTTCAGGAAATGCAAACAAGGATCCTGTTCAATGAAGCTTTCAGCAGGGGACTTCACATTTCCCAAATCATTACTGGCAAAAAGGCACACACATTTTGAGGTATGTTATGGATGCATTAAACTTGTATTTTCTCTTTGCTATTGAGTATTGACAACAGTGTCTATAAACAATGCATTTAAGAGCACTAGATATGACTGCATATTGGCTGGAACGAATATGATTGGAAACCGACATTTCTAGAAACAAGATTTCCACTTTTATTGAAATCAAAGACAGAATCCTATGCTTCTATGATTGTCGCACCCTGTTCCCATGTATTGGCTGGCTACGGCAATCTCAGTACTTCTGCATTTGCCAATTATCTTTTTTTTTAATGAAAGAACTGTGTGGGAGATCTCCACAGCAAAGTCATTACTTAAAAAAACAAAGGAGGCACAAAAAGTACATCGTACAAAGCCTGTTGTCATCTTTTAGTGCGTTGAAATGTTGTCACCTGGTTTCTGATGACATCCTCTTGCCTCTGATTAGATTTGTGTTTGTCTGTTTGATATTTCAGTAACAATTTGGGACCACTTTGTATATGATTGAAAATATGCATTGTTTTCCTTATTTTATTCAATCGTTCAATCTTGTTCCTCGGGAATGCTAGCTTTTGCATTAAATCTTATGCTTTTGAAGATTGTGCAAATTTTTTTGGAGGCTAGAATGCAATCATGTTGTGGAGGTTTTCGAGTCATTACTATGATAAAATGCCAATTTGTCCCTCCCCGCTTAGTCCTGTCTCCCTTTTGTACAGTTATATTTGCATGTGCTACTATTTGTATTCAATGTTGAAAATAGGATGATCTTGCACACTGAACTGCAGATTAAGAGAGTTTGCACTTGCTTTATGACTTGCAGCTAAATACACATTCCAACTGACAGATTCTCAAAGTGAGCTGCTTCGTTATTCTGGAGGAGGCTGTCTCCGTGGCTTAAGGTACATTCACTGTGGGTTGTCAATTAAATTCATTTATTGTTCAAACAGATAGCTAAAATCAAGATTGCTGTGCAGGTTTATACAAGCTTTATGGCGTAGAGTAGATGCTAGCTCTTCCCTGTACAGGCAATCTATTTATCACCAATTCTTCTTAACTTGATGTACACTCAGAATTTTCATGGTAGAGATGATAGTCAGTCTAATGAGATGTCGATTCGGTCCCGTATTCATTTTGATAGCCTTTAGATTTCTAGTCAAGGCTGTACAAAACTTCATCATGAGTGCTACTTATACCGTGGTTTCTTCCCTACTCTTTTGCTGTGAAGGGAATGCTATTTCTGCTTACCTGCACATATCTCAGCGTTGTGGGGAGGAGTAATTCTGTACGTCTAAGCTACTGCCGGAAATGCTATCTTGCCTGATCCATACATGTGCGCTGTTGGGCTGAATCTAACCTGTCTTGTGCATGTTTACACACGAGATGCTGACATGATGTGCCTCGTCTTCGTCTCGTGCTTTATACAACAAATAGACATGCCATGTTTGATTTCTGGATGGATACCGTGGGTATTCAGGGTTACCGGAAAAAATCAGTTCGCATTTCCATTTTTTTTTTGAGGAAAATAGTATCTGAAATTATTTTGTGGTTGGGTTCGGGCATTCTTTTACCACATGACTTTAGTAAAACTACAAAAAAAAATCCAGATGAGGTAGAACTATAATTTTAAGTTTAAGCAATAAAAAAAGCTCTTAGTGGTATTTTAGAACAAAACACATGAACAATTATATGGATCAATAGGTCGCAATTACATGATAATTGATATTCTCGGATATTTCATGTAATTGAGGGCATTTCAGGGTTGGGTTCAGGTAATTTTGGTTTGGATTTCGGATACCGGGCTTTATGTCCGCTCTTAATATTGCAGTACATAGGCCAAAGATATTTCGGATATCAAAACCGTTGTACCAAACACAATAAAGGCCTTTAGTTTCAAAAAAATTTGCAAAAAACTTTAGATTCTTCGTCACATCGAATCTTACGGCGCATGCATGAAACATTTAATATAGATAAAAATAATAAATAATTACACAGTTTGACTCTAATTTGTGAGACAAATCTTTTGAGTCTAGTTAGTTTATGATTGAACAATATTTATATCAAATATAAACAAAAGTGCTACAGTGTCTATTTTTTAAAAAAATTGGAACCAAACAAGGCCAAAATCAAAATAAGGTTACGACACATGCTCCTCCCGCCCTATCTATTATTAAAAGAAATACTTTTAATGGGGTGGAAGGAGTAGGTGTTCCAAATTACAAGCCATCAAATATTCTTTGATAAGTCAAAGCATATTAAATTTCTCTAAAATTATAGTGAGAATTATTATATTTATGGTACGACATAAGTACACTTTAAAAATATAGTTAATGAAGAATCTAATGATACTTATATTTGGTATCATAATTGTTGTTATTTTATTATATAAATTTAGTTAAACTTTGAGATGCTTTGACACTCTAAAAAAATTAAAATGAGGGGATATTATTCTTATCTTTTGAGAAGTTAAATATTTTCAACTTTGAACAAATATATATAAGAAAATATTAATATTTATAATATATAATTAATATCATTAGATGAAAATATAAATAATGAAGAATCAAATAATACTTATATTTGTATCGTAAATGTCATTATACCATAAATGTTATTATTTTTATTAAATAAATTTAGTTAAACTTGAGATTTCAAGAAAGTTAAAATGACCTAAATTTAAGACGAAGAGAGTATTATTCTTACCTTTTGAGAAGTCAAATATTTTCAACTTTGACCAAATATGTATAAGAAAATCTTAATATTTATAATATAGATGAAAATTGTTTAATATAACTTTCATAATAAATTTATTTAGAGATATGGATTATATTTTTTTATAAACCTAGTTGAAGTTAAAATAATTTGACCGACAGGCACGTTATGGAGTAAGGCGTTGCGATTAGCAGTAGCGACTTCACTGTTTTCACGCTGGAAACAGTTCACCTTCACCTGGACGAGCATGGTTCTGCCTTCACGAAAGCAGCATTTTCGAGTCTTCGTTCTACACGTCTACTTCTACGACGACAGCCGAAGTACTGGAGCTGCCTTCTTGATCTACGGTCAATGCTCGCCGGCCGGGTCAGCCAACGTGAACTTCCACAGCAGCTTGTCCACACAAGTTACAACCTCGGTCCAACCGCATCATTCGTGTCTCCATTATGCACAGCATAGCTGAGAATACTGAGGCGGTCTACAATAGGAATGAAAATGAATCGGATACAGACGGATATTACTGATATTATATTTATTTTCATATTTCTGGTCGTATTCGAAATATCATATTTATTTTCATATTTCTGATCGGATTCGAATTCGAATACGGATGATGTTAATCATGTCAGATAAGATACGATTAGATATCGACATCATAAATAATTTAAGTATTCGGATACAGATACGGTATCGGATATTGAATATTCGGACTCAGATACGGACAGATCTAAACCTCTCTAAACGAATTCGATCTCGAATACAATCGAAAAATATCCGTATCATTTTCATCCCTACTACAACAAAAAAGATTTGCACTTTGGCAACTGCTCTCGAACAAGTGTCTTTCTTGCATTGTGTAAGTAGATGTTACAGCTATTATGTATGTCGGTACAAACACAATGTACCAGTGAGTTACAGATAAGAATTGCTGGCTGATAAATTGATAAAAACAAAGGTACAACAACAGCTAGCTTAAATCAAAGCTGTATCATGGTAGAATCAACTGCGCAATTCACTGAAACAAAGATGAACGCGGCTAAGTTTCCTGAGGCGAATTTCCTGCCATCAGAGTTAGATGCACCAAACCGGGTTGAGCACTATCTGACTATGTGGACCAGGCAGGAGTAAGTGCCGATCTAGCAAGTGCAAGAACCTAGGGCTGTTTTGAACAATCAATCTCCGAATAGAGTAGACAGCACTAGGCCTTGCACAAAGGTTGCTCTGTCGGTAGCTTGTTTCCGCTTTTGCTCCCTTTCCTCGCTTGTCAGAGATGAATCAATACTGCCATCGAAAAGGAAACAGAAGTTGAAGTTCCTGTATCTCATACATAAGGAAGTGTGCCCTTGAAACTTGTAAGCACTAAAGCACATTGCTTGACAGCATACGTAAATGAGAAGTAAAAAAAAAACATCTATGAAGTGAAATCCTTTGTCTAAAATGCCATGAATGTGCAGTGGCGAATCTGGACTACATGATTATCGGAGTCATGTCTATAAATAGGTGAGGTCATATTACTCATTAGGAACTTTTAGTACTATATGCGCTAATTTTTCATTGAAATTATCAAACCCATCGGGGTCGACGGACCCCGATGACAAGCTGTAGCTCTGCCCCCCTGTGAACGTGAATCCTTTAACAGTAAAGCGAATTATCTGTGCTTTAACAGTAAATCAGTTTTCATTGAAGTTTGTTGGTTGTGGAAGTGTGAACTATCATAGTGCAATTCCAAACCTCAGGCAACAGCATATATCAAGAAACCAATGTATGCAAGGTAATTGAATAGTAGAAAGGAGAACAGAAGATGCAATAGGTTCATAATGAGATTGTTTTCAGCAGACATGCAAGAAATTAATAAAATAGCTTCAAATTTGGAAAACAATTGTAAAAATAGCCCATAAAGAATCTAGCAAACTTATAACAGGAGTAATATATACCTTGATTCCCAAGGCTGAACTGGTATCTCCTTACGTATTGAGGCACCATCTGGAATAGAAGATGCTGATTTTGATGGTTCTGGTGCATCTGATGTTGAGAAGTTCAGGCCAAAAGATGAAAGAAGAGGATCACTGGAAATGTTTGTGGCCACTGCATTATTTGTTCTGTGGCCATGAACACCCCCTAGAAGAGCATGTAAATGAGTACCACGCAGATCTCGGCTCAATAAAGAAATCGCATCTCTCTCAGGAATAATAAATCTGCGAGACCTGTGACCATTCTGTAGTAGAAAATAAAAATGGGGTGTCAGAAGGCTTCGAAATTTTATTTAGAATGTTATTGCAGAGAGAGGGAGGAAGGCAGAGGGGTGAACCTTGAACAAGTAACCATGTTGCATGGTGATATGGTTAAGCATATCTCTTGTAATCCTTTGGGAGCAAATGGGGCAGGGCTGAAATGAGAGGAAAATATGAAAATGAGAACACTACCTCTGCTAGCAATCTAACAGTACAGCATAAACAGAAGCAGTATGAGGTGCTCATTTTGAATGACTTGTCATAGAGGCGATTTGATAAAGAAGGGTTATTCTGGACCACCTAGGATGACTTAAACTAAGGTGGCACTATCCTTGCTACAAGAAGGTGACTTTTTTAAGATTATTACATAACGAGCCAAATGTAGTAATTGAATCCATTATCCCAACTATCGCCTCTCAAACCAATGGAATCAGGTCACACATTTAAACAGAAGAAACTTCTCCCATAAGTTTTATAGCATCTCTTGACACCTTTTCATCTATCGTCAAATAATGCAAATCATCCAAAACTTTCTCAAGCACTCATGTAACAACCAAGTTTCTTAGAGAATTTGATCACAGTGCACATGTTTACCCTGGCTCATGGGGGATCTTAGAGTTATATGTTCTAAGGTAAATACGCCAACAACACAAATCAAAATTAAGAGACTCAGGAGAGAATCGTTTGCTCCAGATGACAAAGTGGTCACACACTGATTTATAACACCACAGGGTGAGGGACGATAGTCACAAACAAAACAGCGCCATCTTGCGCATTCCAAAGGTGCCAGAGGATGGTGATGAGGACAGCCCACAGGTCTTGGCTGAGCGGAGAGGAATCGTGTTGTCATTAAACCAATAGTCTGAAGCACACAAATAAACTTAAACTCGGACTAAGCTACATTCTTTCCTCTCAAGCCCAACTTGAACACCCTATTTGTCACTAAGCCACAATTTCTAGCCCAAAGTGCTCTTCTTTGCATGAAGCTACGAAGCCATAAGCTTCAGTTCAGTAATTGACTGAACCTTGGCTCTCCTAAAATTGCATCTGCCAACTAGACACAGCACACGGATAGTCAAAATCCTCTGAAAAGTTTACTATACCACAAAAACGAGAGCACATGAGCTGATTCATCAGGTCAACGCCTGAAGCAGTAAGCCACAACGTTTCCTCCAGCTCCAATCGGAGGAAGAAGCAAGAGCATCACGTCTCAGGTTCACAATCCACTATCAGACTATCTATAGTAAGAGTCCTGCAGCAAGAAGCAAGCTGACTGACTCACCGCGGCGTGGGGCTCGTAGGGGTGGTCCTCCTCGAGGTGGACGCAGAGGGACGCGACGTCATGGTCCTCGTAGCAGTAGGGGCAGGCAACCTCCGGCCACGTCGCGTCCCCGAGCTCCAGCGCCATCTCCATCTCCATCTCCATCTCCATGTCGCCGTCGTCCTCCATCTCCATCTCCATCTCCACCTCCTCCGTCCCCATCCCGGGCACATCTGCAACCAACCCACCAACAAAGAACCCGCAAATCAGTACCAGGACGGATCGCCTCGCGTGATGTTACCGAGTGAAGGGAGAAGCAGGAAAAAAAGGCGGGGACGTCCTCACCGTCGACGTGGCCGAGCTGCGCCGCGTAGTAGCGCTTGGCGGCGGCCAGGCGCGAGATCCAGTGCTCCGAGTCCATGTCCCGATTTGGTTCCTCCCTACCCTCGCTCGGGCTCCTTCACGTGTCAGGTGCCTTCTCACAAGCAGGCTGCCGCCTCCCCGTCCCACTCCTTCTTGAGCTGTCTCCAAGCTCGTTGCCTCGTTCTCCCCTTCCTGCTCGGCTCCGACAGCAGCAGCAGCGGCACGGCAGCGGCACCAACAACCGGAGACGATTTTGACCCCGCGCGTGTCCCGACTCCCGACTTCGTCCTCCCGGGAAAGAAAATTTTTTTCCTCGCGTAGTTCGCCGGCCTCTCCCCTGCCTTTGTTGTTTCTTTGGCTCTCGGTACGGGGAGGATTTTGCTAGGACGGAGAAAGAGGAGACGGCGAGGAAGCTTCTTATTATCGGCAGGAGAGAGAGAGAGAGAGAGAGAGAGAGGGGCAAAGGGGGGGAAGGAAGCGGGTGAGAAATGGAGGCGCCGTGTGCCTTTTCGACGTACTGGTCGACGTCCGAGTCAGCGCGTGGGCGTGGCACCAACGACAACGACCTCCCACTCTCCGCTGGTTGCTACCCACTTGCCGCTGGAGAGCGGATGACGGGTGGGGCGCCCCGTGTGGCGGACGGACGCGGGGGCGGGCGTGTTTGGACGACAGGGGCCGGCGGCCCGGCGCCGTGCACCCGTGGGCCGTGTTTTTTTGGCAGGGAAAGAAAGAGAGAACCGCGGCGTCCGCTGGAAACCGCGTGGGGGCGAATGGCTGGATATAGGCGTGTGTGCGCGTGCGGATTGGGGATGCCACTGGGGGGGGGGCATCTCCTATTTTTTGCAGGGATTTTAGGCCTTATCCAGTTCTAATTTTTTTGTTTGTAAAATAAATACTATAGCATCTTTCTTTGTATTTGATAAATATTATTTAATCGTAGACTAATTAGATTTAAATGATCCGTCTTGTAAATTATAGATAAATTGTACAATTAATTTTTTTAATATATATTTAATACTTTATGTGTTGCAGAATTCTATGTGACAAAAAATTGAAAAATTTTGCAATTTTTTTAACTAAACAAGGCCTTAGTCGAATGCATTCATATTCGTCTGGATCTATATTTGTTCATTCCATACGTGAATCTGGGCAAACTTAATTTAATTTTCAACGCAATCCACTTTAAGGATCTATTCGGCTCCGCTGCTGCTACAATTGCATCAATTTATCTACCTCAGCAAAGTACTCTCTTTGTTTTAGAATATGTGCTGATCTGGCACAACGAGGAGTCAACAAATTTTAAATTTAACTAAATTTATAGAAAATAATATTAACATTTGAATCTCTAAATAGGTTAAGTATGAAAATATATCACGTGATTAATCAATGATATTCCTTTTGATATATATATATATATATATATATATAGTTAAAATTAAAAGAATTTGACTTCTCAAAATATGAGGTGTACATTTATTTTAGGATGTAGTGTGCATTTATTTTAGGACGTAGGGATATTTGAAGATCTGAAAAAAGACACAAAAGTAGTTGTTGGAAAAAATATTAATAGTATTATTACTTGAGTAAAGTATCACACGTCGAACAAATAAATGCACAATTTCTGCACACTCAAAAATATTTACTATATATGTACTCTATTGACCGTCTCCAACAACCATAACTTAAAATATAAGATTCATTTATCCTTTGGATTGTGCTACTGTTAAAAGGTTTAATACCTATTTTTTGTCTTCTCTATCAATAAGACGAGACAACTCTTTCTATAAATAGGTCTTAAAGAGAAAGAATACTCAAATTTGGTATATAGGTATTCTGTTTGTATAGGTATTATTTTGGAGAAATTTTGGTTCCTTGTTTCTTGTTTTGGAGAGCATCTGGAACCGATTAAGGTGCCGTTCGTTTCAAGGGAAATGGAGAACAGGAAATATTCCAGCCGGAAACACAATTATATTTTGTATAGGCCACCTACCTCTGGATTTATTCCTGGCCATTCCTGGCCCGGAACGACAGTAAACGAACGAGGCCTAAGTGGTTTTTTTTTTTTTGACGAAATTGCTGCAGCGAACAGAGCCGGTTCGCTTGGAGCGAAGCTAAGAACCGCCGCCGTATTGGATTTGCCTATCGTGGATCCACGAGCATTGCTCTCCGCTCGCCTCGTAGACATGTGGCTGACTTCGCCAACTTGGCCTGTGCATCTGGCAAGTTCCAGAAGCCACGCCACCGATCGTGAGTGTCTGATTATCCATCAATCGAGCATACTGGCATTATCCATCCAGCTACCCATAAAAGGCGACCTGAGAGCCGAGAGAAGCCAGATCGAGCGAGCGTTTTCTCTTCTGGCAGATCGAACTTGTACCAACAGCTAAATCACTACTAGCAGCGGCGGACTGCAGGAGTGGACGAACGGACGACGATGGCTGCGCCAGCGCCGCATCAGGGGCAGGGGCAGCAGGGCGACCACCACCAGCCGAAGCTGCAGAAGGTGATGGTGGCGGTGGACGAGAGCGAGTGCAGCGGCCACGCGCTGGAGTGGGTGCTGCGGAACCTGGCGCCCACGCTGGCGCCGCCGCTGCTGGTGCTCACCGTGCAGCCGCACTTCCCCCTCGGCTATGTCTCCGCCGCGGCCTTTGGCGCACCTCGTACGTACTGCTCGATGTCGATCTCATCTAGTATTTCCTTGCTCACTCCACATCTCGATGTCGGTTGAGTGGGATGCTTCGTTCGATTTGTTAGTGGGCACCGTTCCTCCGGTAGCTCCGGAGCTCATCAAGTCGATGCAGGAGCAGCAGAGGCAGCTCACGCAGGCGCTCCTCGACAAGGTCGTGGCCATCTGCGCTGAGCATGGGGTATGTGCACCGCAGATCCGGTTTCCTTTTCCAGAGCCATAGAGAGATTCAGGTTGCAACTTCTAACAACTTTATCCGACTTCATTAAAAAAAACCAACTTTACCTGAACATTATCCACTGGCTCTGTAACATGTACAAAGAGAAAGACTGGTATGGATTGAGGCATTGAGCAGAGTTTGTTTACCTTATTCCAGACTGCAGTAGTGTGTGTTCTGTACATATTCAGTATTGCCATTTCGTTGCAACGATCTGCCATTACCTTCATCCTTCTGTTTGAATTGCAGGTGGTTGTAGCTAGCATTACCATTGCCATTACCACTATACTACCCCTGTTTGAATTGCATTGCAGGTTGCTGTAGAGACAATTGTTGAGGTAGGAGATGCAAAAGAGATGATATGTGAGGCAGCTGAGATGAAAAATGTTGATCTGCTGGTTCTTGGAAGCCACAGTCGTGGGCCAATACAAAGGTATATATAGTTTAGTATCTTGAATCTCGTTGTTATGTTTATGTGTCTATTTTCCGAGTTGCCAGCACAAAGTAATTGGTAGTTGTATTTATGTGTCTAATTTCTGAAAAAGGCTGAGCCACATTCCAGTTCTGGCTTACTGACCAGGAAGCCTTGTTTAGCCTATATTCCAGCTCTCGCTTAATGAGTACTCCCTCCATCCAAGAATCTTGGAGAGTCAAAATATTTTCACGTTTGACCAAAATTATATAGAGTGAAATACTAAGATTTGTAACGTAATGTGAGTATACTATGAAAATATAATTAAGAAAGAATCTAATGATATTTAGTTGGTATCATAATAATTATTATTTTATCATATAAATTTGGTCAAACTTTGAAAAGTTTGACTCTCCAAGATTCTTGGAATGACTTAGATGGAGGGAGTAGTTAGGACATTTCTTCGATTTGACTACTACATACTGACAGTGGCAAGTTTTTTTTTCTCCACATTCCAAAATTGTTCTTTCTTTAAGTTCACTCGAGCATTATATTGGGGGGCAGTTAACACAACCTATTTCTGGCAAGTTCTGCTTTGAGCAACGACCAAAGAGACCCAATATAACTTGAAGAAAATATTGTGTTCCATGGATTGGCTTCCTGTTATGTGGCGCAAGGCACCCAACAAGAATAATCCTGAGCACTTTATCATCCGTTTTCTGACCACTACCCTTTATCGTCGCTGCAGGTTGTTTCTTGGGAGCGTCAGTAACTACTGCGTACACCATTCAAAGCGTCCAGTTCTTGTTGTGAAGAACCAAGGCTGAAGGTTCCTGTTCCTGAACAAATCAACTCCCTGGTCGTCCTAATTATGTTCGGGGTATTTATCAACAAATATGTAAGAAGTATTACTTTAGCCAAACACATTGGCAAATAAAATAGCTTGCTTCTGGGAGGGCCGAGGATGGCAAAGGAGGGGTTCCTTTTTTTTCCTTGTCAGTTTGTCTTGCTTCCGGACTGGCATATATACGTTATGGTCTCGCAGGGTTGTAAATAAGAACTAGTATGAACTTTGTGCGTGTTTATGCTTGATGTCAGTTATTCTGTTATGGCCTGGCTGCTCATAAACATCTTTGGGGTACTCTCAAAATATATTCATTTTCCATTGATATCCAAAAAGTGAACACCGTTTGTACATTTGTACTCGTCTCAAAAAGACTGTTGTTGTTGATTTTCAGACATCTTATTTGACCATCCGTCTTATTATAATTTTTTATATAAATATCATCTATTTTGATATGACTTATTTGATTATTAAAGGTACTTTGATAATGATTTATCTATTTTATAATTTGTATAAAAATTTTGAATAAGATGAGCGGTCAAATATGATTGGCTAGAGGGAGTATACTGCAAGGGTGTGTTCGGTTAGTCTTCAACCCTAGCATTTTGTTTGAATGGGGCAATTTTGGCCTGTTTGGTTGCCTGACCAGCCTCTGGGGCCAGGCTTCGTCCGGCCTTCCGTATAGTCTTAGCCAGGCCCAACCAGAAACACCAGGTTGGTGTTTCTTCTAGAGCCAGACTTCGACTAGTTCAGCTGAGTTTCTCTCACCGTCTGATGTTCTGTGCTAGCGGCGATGCTCCTCCTCCCACGTCGGCACTCCTCCTCCACGACATGTAGTTTGGTGTAGAGTTTGGCTCAAGGAAGTCTTAATAACCAAACAATAATGACAATCAAAAGGTTTTAGATTGTACTCCCTCCAAACTCTACACCAAACTACAGCCACAATTAAAGGTCAAAAAAAGAGAGCAAATGTATAGCGGTTCTTTGATTTATATCATATGTCACGTGCACCGTACATCATTTACATTATCGGTACCCATGATTTGAATATCTGGCCTCTTATTCGTGGACCGTAGAATTCAATGTTATGTGTTGACTGGTGCTATAATATAGTGCCAAAAAAAAGGGGGCAAGACATTCAGCAATGTTATGTGTGTAAAGACTAAAGAGCACGACGCAAAGATTGCAGACGATGCAAAGAGCACGGCGAGCAAGAACACAGACCATTTTGATGTAATTATACCTAAAGTACTCCCTCCATACCAAATTACAAGATATTCTAAAAATCTTAAAATTCAAAGTTGTAATGTTTGAATTCAATTTTTTTGTCTCAAATGATTGAATGAAGTCTGTCAAAATTAAACCAAAGAAAAGAAACTTCTTTTTTGTTTTCAGGAGAAGAAAAGAAGAGCTTTTGAATACCCTGAAATGAACATATACACTAGCGGCCCAGCCCACTATTTCTGTACCCCTTCTATTTCTATCCTAGTGCGCTTCCGTCTCTCTCCTACCGATTGCTCCCCTTCTTCTTCTTCTTCTTCTTCTTCTTCTTCTTCTTCTCTCTCTCTGCTATAATGTCGCTCCATCCGAACACAACCGACTGGGCACATTGCCCTAGTAGCGTTGGTGGTGTTTCGTCGGTTGCTGCCATCTCTCCTGTGGTGGCGTCGGTGAGGGTGGCAAGTTGGGAGGAGGCTGAGAGTGGCGGGAGTCTTACCGTGGAGTGTGGACGACAGCCCGTCTGACTTGCTAGACCAAGGTGAATCGTGAACGGTGGTGGAGTAGAGTTGCGCTGCTCGCGCAGTGTACAAACCTACGAGGGACACTTATTTATAGGCCGAGAGACCTTGTGGTAGAAATGGCGAACACCAGAACTGAAAAGAGAGGGTGAAAAGAAACGCGCAGACCGCGAAGGGGGACGATGGCAGTTGCCCAACGCGATGACATGGCGTGCTGCCCCAAACTCCACCTCGACCCCGTGTATGTGTATCCATGTCAGCTATGGTAGTGGTCTCGCAGAGCTGCAGAGACTCCTGCAGAAGCAACATTGGCCTCCTCTCACTCAAGCAAGCGTTGAAGTGCGACAGTGACTGCTCGATGACGTGAGAATGCTGGACCTGATGCTAAAGCTGAGACTATGTGGTCCCATTGCAACAAAATAAATTAATATATAATTGAAGTTTGAGCTGCTCTTCCACTGCTTGCATTGGAAGATTAACTACCTCATTGTGCTGCTTCATCGATATGGCTTTTCTTTTTACTAAAACCACCACAGAACGTTCGCCGCCCTGCCCTGAATGATTGCCTTGCTATCCCCTAGATGCACAAGCCAGTAGTTGTGCGTGTCCAGGATGACGCCACGTGACTTTGCAAAGGAGGAAGCCCCCACCCGCTTTTGTTTGCTTACCATGTGTTTGGTTTGGATCTTTGTACGAGAAATCTAAAAACTTTTTGGATTTTAATACTGTAGCAGTTTCGTTTTTATTTGACAAATATTATCTAATTATAGACTTAAAAGATTCGTCTCATGATTTATAGGTAAACTGTGCAATTAGTTATCTTTTTTATTTATATTTAATGTTCCATACATATACCGTAAAATTCGATGTATATTGAATCTTGTAAAGTTTTGGTTTTTTTTTTTTTATGTCCACGAGCTCGAGCACGTGAGCCATGCCGGCCACCGCATTGGGGCCGCCGGGGCACGAGCGAACGAGCCGCGTCGACTGCTGCATCGGGCCCGCTGGAGCCCGAGGGGACGAACCGTGCGCCGGCCACGGCATCGAGAGATTGAGAGAAAGAGAGAGAAGAAGATGCTTTTAGCCACTGGCACGTGGGTCTCGGCAAATATAAGAATAGTTTTTTCTCAACAGCAATATATAGAATAGTCCCTAGAAGCATAAATTCAGTTTTCTCAATCCCTTATATATGATTTATTCTAAAAAATCAATTTCTCATATACAGTAGATGATTTAATGGAAAGGGGATATGTGGAGTTGCTCTGATCATCTACACCTACCGCCGCCCTGACGACTGGACGATAGTATGACCGTCAAGTAGACAAGTACTGGCTCCCTGTTCCTGACCGATCCTGTCTTTTGTCCTCGATGGCAAGTTTCTGAAATTCTGTTATTTCGTAGGCCTAGAAGCATCATGGCGAATTTGTTTTCCTTGTTTTTTAGGGTGAACACAGCTGGAAGCATAGGCGCATTACAAGGCGTATCCATAACAACATACAAAATCCTCGTGTCAATATTTTGACTTCTTTTGTTTCATTATCTTGAAATAAGCTTTGACTTCATGTACATATACTATTTAATTTGTTACATTAAATTTTCTTGTTTATAATTGCACTTGAAAATAATGTTCTCATGAAGATTAATTATGAAGATATAATTGCATATTTTATTTTAAGAAATACTATCACCTCTGTCCTAAATTATAGATCATTCTATCTTTTCTAGATACCTGGTAATTTTTTTATGCACCTAGATATACAATATATTTAGATATGTAATAAACGCTGTATATCTAGTAAAGCAAAAACAGCCAATAAATTAGATCGGAGACGGTACTCCTTACTAGTCATAAGAGATCAAAGTCACACTACCAATGATAAAAGTTCACTTATATATATACTTTTATATGTGATTTTAAGAGATGTTGAGTAAGCAATTCGTTGAAGATGCTACATTCCAGCCAGATGCTTTTTGGAGAGCCGAAGATAGTACATGTATGGGAACCAAATTGCGATATGATAACATTAAGCCTTAGAGACACTGTATAACTCGGGGAATTCCCCAGTGACATAACTAGCCCGGTACAACCACTCGTCAGATTAGTAGACATACTCCAGAAAATCTATTAAAATAAAACCAGCCGATGCCTAAAAAACAGTAATGCACATCCCCATCGAAAATCAGTTCCTCGGTTCCGCATCTATCGCTGCTTCATGCCGAGGCAGGATCTGGGATAAGGTCCTTATTTATGCTTTCTTATTCGCTGTAGTCAGATGAATATGAAGTAGCATCTGGATCCTCATCCGCATTCATCTCCCCTCCAACATTGCCATCCTCTCCATCATCACCAGTCTCATCATCTTCATCCATCTCAACATCGGCATCGTCAACTGCTTGATCTGCATCATCTTCTTCAACATTCTCATCACCTTCAGCATCTTCATCCTCCTCCTCAGTCTCATGATCCATCATGGACATCGTTCCATGGTGCCTGGATCCACTAGAATAACCCATTGAGTAATCTAGAACTTGCTCTTCATAATCCTCATCCATGGGCTGGCCGTTTTCCTCGTTATCTTCTGACTCTGATCCAGAACTGTTCTCATCACATTCGTTGTATGTCACTCTGGTCTCCAGGCCCCACTCATCTGCACCAGAGCTTTGTGGAGACTCCTCAACGGGGGCAGGCTTTGAGCTGCTAAGCATGCTAAAGCTTCCCAACAAATTTTCCTTTGGAATTGATCTGGCTCTGCCTGCAGATGGCTGCCGAGGCCTCACAGTTCGACGTCCTCGTCTACTACCACGACCACGTGCACGCCCTCGGCGTGCATTCTTCCTTGGCGCTTTATCAGAAGCAACAATTTCATCCTTGAATTCGATCCTTGATGAGCTGCTAACGCCTCTTGGGATCCTTCCACCTCGACTTCGACCTCTGCCTCCCCTGCTACCTCCTCTACTTCCACGTCCACGTCCCCTACGACCACTACCAGGAAGCCACCTTCCATCATACAGATTCAAACCAGTTGGTTCAAGTATACCTTCTTGTTTGCTCTTAGCAACTGTATACCTTGATGGAAATTTCTGCAGGTAAGGAATAACATAAATATGTAATTATATAATTTCCTAGGGAACTGATGATAGCATCATACTCCCTCTGTCCCTTTTTAATTGTCGCCGTTGGTGTGCGTGCCTCAAGTTCGACTCGATTTGTAGAAAATATGTGCAACATTTGTATCTTCAAATAAATTTGTTAAAAAACTAGATTCAAAGATCTTTCTAATGATACTAATTATGTATTATAAATATTAATACTTTTTAATATATAATTACCGGCAGTTGTCTTTCGGGAAGCACAAGCGACAATTAAAAAGGGACGGAGGGAGTATATATAGATGAAAAGTCTGTCCAGATAAATAATCAAGCACATAAAAACATTTCACGATTTGAAGGTATATTAGCAGATCAGTGAGGTAAGTTTTGACCAAAACATGAACTATAAATCTGATTGCATGTGTCAGTCCAACCCCAACAAGAGTCATACCCCACTTCCAACCCAAAAAGGAATAGTATTATCAAAATTTAACTTACCATAAAACCTCCATCGTCTCTCTCCATCTTTTGATTTTGCACGTAAGAAATAGCTGAGTCAAGGTCTAACATTCGGAGCATAACAGCAGAAGTAGTGTCAGGAACCCATGGAAGGGCAGAAGCAGATCCAGCGGGTAACACAGGATTCTGGGGTGCAATACTCTGTGAGTTTAGACATTCACTTGTTGTTTCAAAATCAGAAGAGAGGCAACCTGGTCTTATTGCACCTTCCAGAACAGTCAAAAGCTGAAAGGGAATGAAAAACAGTCTGACAGTCAGATGTCAAGTATCCAGCAGATATACGAAAGTCAACATACATGTGACTCAAAAAATTTTACAAAGGAAACTGACAACCACAAAAGCAGTATTACACTTTGAATTAAAGTTCAAATGAAGCTATTTAGTTATGCTAGTATTATCAGTCTGCACCATCCTTTCATTTGGTAGCTCAGTTTAGGTCAGATGCAAGGTTGGGACTGGCAAACCAGAGCATAATTTGTGAATGAACTTCTAATTTCTAAAGAACACATTAATCAAGGCACCATGCTTGACCATGCCAAGTCCTCATCAGAAGCAGTTTCCCAAATTACATTCTAAATGATGACAGCCAAAGTTGGAGACTGGATAAGTTATTCCATCACAATAACTTATAATAAGGTAGTTACATACTTCCAAAAAAATTTTAGCACAGTTTTGAATAAGGCATCAACTATGTGCTGCAAGTGTTGTAGAAGTGCTGGAAACCCATTAACATTTAAAGTTATATATACATCTGACAGACAAATGAAACTTGAATGCATGTAACCAGAGATTCAGTCCAGAAAATGAAATGATGGGAAGCCAGAATGGTGGAAAAATATACGTAACCTGAAATGTTTCGGCAATAGATTTGGTAGTGTACAGCTTCACACTCCAAGATTTCCGATACACATCAGTCCAAAATGGTTGAAGTGCTTCTGATGGTATAGCTGCCTGTAAAACAGGGATTGCTTAAGCAGCTCAGTGGCAAGATTAATTAAAAAAAAGAACTAAGGAACCACCTAAACATGTGACTTTACCTCAATCATAACTAACTGCAGCTTGAGTAATACCATCCCTATTGGAACAGAATAATCAGTGATTTGCATCTTCCAGTAAGGGTCAGTTCTCCGTTTCTCTTCGCATTGTGTTGTATGATCAGAAAAATTGTAAATGGATTTGAATGTCTTATGGCAAGAAGGACAGTGCCTTTCTTCGGCTAAGTAAATCTGATAGCAGCAATTACAAGAATGCAACAATTCAGAGCATCTTTTCTTCCCGTATTTCATGGCACATGTCAATTCCTGATTGTAGCATTCCCTCCACATCCATTTTAAAAATTTATCTGCCCTTTTTGAGATAGCTGTCTTCTCAAAATCATTACGCCCAAGCTCTACTTTAAAAGAATCAGCATATGCTGTCACAATATCAGATGTAACACCAAAAGGAGTACTGCTTGAGCTTCCAACCTCACTATGATAATTTGCCCTTATCATGTCAGTAGCTCCATTCTTTGGATACCTTCCAGCAGGTAGTTCTATACCTGCACTTCTCCTCTTAATAGCTTCCTTAAAGGTGGGCTCAATCACTTGCAGCATTGAATGCAGCTGTGCCTCCCGGCTGCCACGTGTATCGAGGGCGGCCACTAAAGAATCAAAGGCCTGCATTTAAAATAGACAGAATGTTGAAAAATTAGAGGTGGTTTATGCATAATGCTTGTCTAAAATCCAGCTAATAATGTAATGACTAATGAACATTCAAACTAAAGTAGAGCAGGTTTCTACTTAATGAGCATATACAACAAACTATACAATATCAGTTTAGCATCATTGCTCTTATGCAATATGAGCATCAGGCTCTTAAAGCAACATCTAGGGGACAATTGCTTTTTTCGCGATCCTAACCAGTGGCAACTTTCCCAAAAACTTCACCGAACTGCCATCCAGGGATGACAGGAACTCAGTGATTTACCAAAAACCCAATAAAAACCTAGTCGCCCGACTAACTGTCGCCTAATCACAATTGTTGTCCGACTAGGAGGGGGATCTGTGGCTGCCTGTCCTATTCACAGGCCAGCAGCTCAACTGTGCTTAGAGGTGGCCTATTGGGCTGCCAAATTGCCAGCTAGTTTAGCATAAGTGCGCCCAAACTCCACCAAAAACACAGAGAAGAGGCAGCATTGGTTTCCTTTTCCCACGCCACCGCAAATCCTCCCACGCGCAATTCCTCCCCCCACACACTATTCTTCCTCCCCCGCACGCCATTCTTCATCGCGTGCCACTCCCGTGGTGTGGTGAGTGTGCCCTTTCCCTCCTCTATCCCTCACTCCACGGCGCTAGCTCCTCTCCCCCCTTGCTTGCTGAGCTGCTGCCCCTCTGCCTGCTTGAAGGTACTCCATCTTAAGGTGATGTACTGCTGTTGTGTATATGTGCAGATGTGGAACAGTGCAGAAATCAACTCTCACAAAGTCACAAGCCACCAACTACCCCCTAATGTAATCCTGATGCTTGCTTTATTGTGTATAGTATACAGTATATATAGGTATATATAGTTATTGAGTTGCATGCACCGACCAGTTCAACCCAAAAGCTTAAGCTGATGGGGAGAGGTGGGCAATTCACTTATATTCCAACACTCCCCCTCACGTGGAGGTTCCCTCAGGCCTCAGACGTGGAATAGGAGCAAGCAACAATTATTTTATTTAATTGCGCTAACTAGGATTTGAACTCAGGACCTCTGGCTTTGGTACCATATTGAGTTGCATGCACCGACCAGTTCAACCCAAAAGCTTAAGCCGATGGGGAGAGGTGGCCAATTCACTTATATTCCAACAATAGTATGTATATGTCCTGAAATATATAGGACGACTAGAACAGACTAGACTCAGCTAATCAGTCTGGCCGACGACTAACTGCAATTAGTCGCTTAGTTGGTCCCATCAGTTGTGTGCTGGTGCTGGCCCTGGAATTTGGGGAAGGAAGAAAATGGAGAGGAAAGAATAAGAGGAAGATGGGGGCTGGGATTTAGAAGAGGAGCAGCAGGATGTGGCCCTGGGGTTGCTGCTTGATTGCATAAAAGGAGGAAGAAGGGAGCAAAAAGGTTATTTCGTATGTATCAGCCAGGTTTGCTGTGGGTCCCATGACCATGTCCACATGGCACAACTAGAGCGAGTTTTGGGCAAATTTGCAAATTCTTGTGGTCCCCAGATGGTAATTTGGCGAAGTTTTTAGGAATAGTGCCTTTTGAACATGCCACTGGTTAGGATGGCAAAAAAGCAATTGTCCCACCCTTTAGCTGGCAAAAAATGATGCAGGCATCTATTATAAGAAAATTTGGAAAGGGAAGATACCTGCTAAAATCAAAATTTTTCTATGGCTTGTGGCAAATAATGCTTTACTTACTAGGGATAATATGACTAAAAGGAAGTAGACTGGTGATCCTTCCTGCTTGTTCTGTGAGTGCAATGAATCTGTATCACATCTTTTATTTCAATGCAGTTTGGCCAAAGCAGTATGGGCTATTGTGGCGCATTGTTTAGGTGCATCTAATGTACCTAGAAATTTTAATCAATGTTGGGCTTGGTGTGAGCAATGGCTACCTTATGGAAACAAATTTCATGCTATAGGCATTGCTGCTATTTGTTGGGCAATCTGGAAGACTAGAAACAGTGCTTGTTTTGAGGGCAAGGCTGTTACAAGTCCAATTCATGTTATATGTTATGCTTGTTCGCTTATGGAGTACTGGGCAGGTTTGTTTCTGGATGAAGACAAGGACCAGCTGATCGCTGGAGCAAATACAATGCTGGAAATTGCCATGCAGCTGGTGAGTAAAGAGGTGAAAGCTCAAAAGCATCGCTCTCTGGAGAACAACAAGTCAACTGACCAAGATGATAAGCCGGATGGACAGAAGTAATCAAGATGATGTTGGAGAAAGAATGATGTTTGGTTTTTGCAAGAAACTATCCTGAGGAAGGCTGTTTGTCGCTTGCTTAAGCTTTTGTGTAATCAACCTTGGCTTGTTTGCTGGTGCTTTCAATATGATGTGTTGGCGAGCTGTAGTTGTCGCACGCTTCGTGTTTCTGTAGTCTCTGTAGTCTCCTTCTATAGAGCCATGCTACTGTCTAGTTTTCTCTATCTGTTCTTCAAACTCTTTGTATGAACGGTATTTCCGTTGTTCATTCAATGGAAATGGGGAAGTTCCCTCGGTTCGAAAAAAAAACTGGCAAAAAATGAAAATAATGCTAATAACAATGTACATTTTAGACACTGAAATGTCAATAACTGCATATAAAGTACAGATAAAAAGGAAGTTTCATCCTCGGACGAAAACCATTATAAGATGTATACTTCAAGAAAGAGCTATGGAATATAAGCTTTCTGATGAAGTTTCATTTCCTTGATATGCTAATAACAATGGATATCTTAGACACTGAAATGTCAATAACTGCATATAAAGTACAGATAAAAAGGAAGTTTCATCCTCAGACGAAAGAGCTATGGTATATAAGCTTTCTGATAAATTTTCATTTCCTTGATATCAGGAAGATTCGGAGCCCCCTGTGTTAGAATTAGGGTTTCTCATTAGTTGGGCTAACCCTAACCAGGGTGCCATATAATTAGGGATACATGGGCCTCATGGGCCTAGCCACATGGGCCTGTTACACACATACTCCAACACCCCCCCGCAGTCTGAACTACCGGCGCAGCGGAGTTGCAGACTGGACTCGAAAAGAATCACACACATGAGACCCCCCACAGACACAACTAGCCACTGGTGATGTTGAGGCTGGAGCGGAACTCGGCGAAGGTCGAGGACGGGAGGCCCTTGGTGAAGATGTCGGCGAACTGGGAGGTGGTCGGGACATGGAGGACCCGAACATCGCCGACAGCGACCCGGTCCCGAACGAAGTGTAGATCGATCTCCACATGCTTGGTCCTCTGGTGCTGCACAGGGTTGGTGGAGAGGTACACCGCACTGACGTTGTCGCAGTAGACCAGTGCGCTCTGGGAGAGAGGGCTGTGGAGCTCGGCGAGGAGCTGCCGGAGCCAGGAAGCCTCAGCCACGCCGTTGGCGACAGCGCGGTACTCCGCCTCGGCACTGGAGCGGGAGACGACCGGCTGGCGCTTGGACGACCAAGACACCAGGTTGCCGCCTAGGAAGACGGCGTAGCCGGAGGTGGAGCGGCGGGTGTCCGGACACCCGGCCCAGTCGGCGTCAGTGTAGACGACGAGCTCGGTGGAGGACGACCGTCGGTGGAGGAGGAGACCGAAGTCGACGGAGCCGCGGAGGTAGCGAAGGATCCGCTTGAGAGCGGTGAGGTGTGGCTCCCGGGGATCATGCATATGAAGACAGATCTGCTGAACTGCATAGGTGATATCCGGCCGGGTGAAGGTGAGGTACTGAAGTGCCCCGGCAAGACTCCGATATGCAGTGGGATCTGTCACTGGGGTACCCTCAGCCTCCGATAGCTTGCCCTGTGTGTCAACCGGAGTGGAGCAGGGCTTGCAGTCAGTCATCCCAGCTCTCTCCAGGATGTCAAGAGTGTACTGCCGCTGGTGAAGGAGTAATCCAGCAGGGTGAGGCTCAACAGTGACCCCGAGGAAGTGGTGGAGCTGACCCAGATCCTTCATAGCGAACTCCTGCTGCAGTGATGCGATGATCCGTCGAAGGAGGGATTCACTGGAGGCTGTAAGGACAATGTCATCAACATAGAGCAACAGATATGCAGTCTCAGCCCCATAGTGATAGATGAACAAAGAGGTGTCTGACTTGGCCTCCACAAACCCCAGAGTCAGCAGAAAAGCAGCAAATCGATGGTTCCACGCCCGGGGGGCCTGCTTGAGGCCGTAGAGAGACTTCTTGAGCCGACACACCATGTCTGGACAAGAAGAGTCAACAAACCCCGCCGGCTGACTGCAGTAGACTGTCTCAGTAAGAACGCCATGCAGGAAAGCATTCTTGACGTCCAGCTGATGCACGGGCCACCCGCGCGTGAGAGCCAGCGAGAGCACCGTGCGGACGGTGGCCGGCTTCACCACCGGGCTGAAGGTCTCGTCGTAGTCGACACCGGGCCGCTGAGTGAAGCCCCGGAGAACCCAGCGAGCCTTGTACCGCTCAAGGGTGCCGTCAGCCCGACGCTTGTGGGTCCAGATCCACTTGCCGGTGACGATGTTGGAGGCCGGCGGTCGTGGCACCAGATCCCATGTCTGGTTGGCGAGGAGTGCCGCGTACTCCTCTTCCATCGCGCGGCGCCAGTGAGGGTCCAGCAAGGCCTCGCGGACGGAAGAGGGTACCGGTGAGACCTGCGAGTCCCCAGGCATCGCCGCAAGAGCCCGGGGCTGCAGGGTCCCAGCCGCGTGTCGCGTCACCATCGGGTGAACATGACGCGGGTGTCGGTGAAGGAGCGGTGGGTGGTACACCGGCGTCACGGCCCGAGTAGCGGGGTGCCGCGGCGGCGGGGTCAGTGTCGCCGGCGGGGAAGACGTCGCCGATGGCGCAGGTGACCCCGGCAAAGAGGGGGCCACCGGCGCCGCCGGAGGCAGCGGCGCCAGCCGGGCACGTCGCTGGTAGACGCGCACCGGCTGGGCGAAACGTGCCGGTGGGGCTGGTGTCGAAGGTACCGACCCCACGTCGGGAGCACGTCGCTGGTAGACACGCACCGGCTGGGCGAAGCGTACCGGTGGGGCCGGTGTCGAAGGTGCCGACCCGGGACCCGCGTCAGGCGCAGGGGCCGGGCCGGAAGGTGACACCTCGGGACCCGGGCAGGGTAGAGGCCCCGAGGTGTCACGGACGACAGGCGACGTAGCAGTACCTGCAGGAAACACCGGAAAAGGTGGCTCGACCACCGGGTCAGTAGGAAACACAGAGGAGAGGTCATGCTCCGAGGTGGAAGCAGGAGTGGTAGTGGTGGAAAAGGGGAAGATCGACTCGTCGAACACCACATGGCGAGATATGAGGACTCGACGAGAGGTAAGGTCGTAGCATCGATACCCCTTGTGATCCGGGGAGTACCCAAGGAAGACACAGAGAGTCGAACGGGGTGCCAGCTTGTGAGGAGCGGTGGCGGTGGTGTTGGGGTAACACGCACACCCAAAGACTCGAAGGTGATCATAGCGAGGAGGGGTACCAAAGAGAGCGTGGTGGGGTGTGGGAGCTGGACAAGCAGCGGAAGGAAGGCGGTTAAGGAGGTAAGTGGAGGTGTGCAAGCTCTCGGCCCAGAAGCGAGCAGGAAGAGAGGCCTGGAGCAGGAGAGTGCGCACGGTGTCGTTGGTGGTGCGAATCATGCGCTCAGCCTTGCCGTTTTGAGAGGAGGTATACGGGCAAGACATGCGCAGCTGGACACCGTGTGAGAGAAAGAAGGCGCGGGAGGTGGAGTTGTCGAACTCCCGACCATTGTCACACTGGACAGCCTTGATAGTGAGGCCGAACTGTGTGGACACCCAAGCGAAAAAGTGGACAAGCGCGGGGAAAGCATCAGACTTTGCACGTAAAGGAAAAGTCCAGGAATAATGAGAATAATCATCCACCACCACAAGATAGTACTTGTATCCAGAAATACTGATGACAGGAGAGGTCCATAAGTCACAATGTACAAGATCAAAAATGCGGACCGCATGAGAAGAACTAGAAAAAGGAAGACGAACATGACGGCCCAGTTGGCACGCATGACACAAATGCTCATCGTGAGCCCGAGTACATCGAATATCGGAACTACGACTAAGCTGCATCAAAGCATCACGTCCAGGATGGCCGAGACGCCGGTGCCAAGTAGTGGAGGTAGTGGTGGTGAAGGCAGCTGACAAAACCGGCGAAGGAGGCGAGGCAGAAGCCGGAAAGCGAAGAGTGTAAAGGGGCCCCGTGCTGTCACATCGGAGCAGAGGACGCCGGGAAGCCAAATCCTTCACAGTAAGACCAGAAGAGTCAAACTCCACAGAACAAGAGTTGTCAGCTGTAAAACGACGAATAGAAAGAAGATTGTGAACCATAGAAGGAGCAACAAGAACATCAGGAAGACGAAAGGAACCATGGGGGCCGGCAGCACCCACAGAGGTGACAGGAAGACAAGACCCATTAGCGACCATAATGGACGAAGGGAGAGATGGAGAAGGAGGGCGAACAGAAGAAAGTATACCGGGGTTAGGAGTGGTGTGGTAAGTAGCCCCAGAGTCGGCGACCCACTCCGGCCCGACAGGAGGTGTCAGGGCCATGGTGCTGAAGGAGTGCGCCAAGGCCGCCTGGTCCCAGCCGGCGGACCCGGGCAAGGGCGTCGGTGGAGTAGCCCACGAGGACGCGGGGAACGGGGCCGCCCACGGGGTCACTGAGGGGAACCCCGGGGGAGCACCCGCGAGCATGGCTGCCGGCGGGCGAGGCTCGCCACCGGAAGCCTGGAACGGCCACATGGAGATGCGCCCTGACCATGGGTGGTGGTAGGATGGCCAGGGTGCACCTCGTGGAGGTGGCAGCGGCGTCGTGTTGCCCCCACGACCTGCTCCACGTCCCCCACCACGACGACGGCGACCGCCACGGCCCCCCCCCCACCCCCGCTCGGCCCGGGGGGAAGAGGACCCAGAAGTGACGACTGTGGTGGGGCGGCGGGACGAGGTGGAGGAGTGGCAGCGAGAGCAGTCGAGGAGGACGACGAGGACCCCGAAGCGGAGGTGGACCCAGGCTGTAGGCCCTGAGTAAGCTCCTCCATGACAAGGTCGTCACGGACCTGCAGGAAGGTGGGGAAGGGCCGCTGCCTGGTGATCCACGTCCGGAGGTAGGAGTAGCGGTCACTGAGCCCGCGGAGAACGTTGAGGACCAAGATGCGGTCCTCCACGGGCCAGCCGAGGTCGCCGAGGGAGTCCGCCATACCCTTCATCTGGCGGCAGTACTCGCTGACGGAGAGGTCGCCCTGGACGAAGGTGCGGAAGCTCGCGTCGAGCCGCAGAGCCCGGGCTTCGGCGTTGCCCAGGAACTGGCCCTCGAGTGCTAGCCAGGCCCCGCGAGCGCTCGGGGTGTTGCGGACGAGGTCGTGGAGGTCCAGGGAGATCGTCCCCAGAATCCAGGACAGGACGACGCTGTCGAGGCGAAGCCACGAGGGGGTCGGGACCGCCCCCGCGGTGTCGAGGAGGACGTGGTCATCGAGGGCGTAGCGGCGGAGGGTGAGGAGGACCAAGTCCCTCCAGCGAGCGTAGGAGGGCGACTCGGGCTCGAGGACGACCGGGACGAGGAGGCGGATGTTTTGGACGCCCCCTGCCAGGTAGTGGAGCTGCACTACGTGGGGGTCGGCCGGATCGTGCCAGACGACCGAAGTCGATCCCGAGGACGTGGTCCCGACGTCAGGCGAGGCTGGAAGGCCGAGGAACTGCTCGGCGTCGGCGATCTGGCGGGCCAAGGCGTCGGCCGCGTCGCGCTCGCGTTCCCAAGCGAGAGCGGCCTCACGCACGCGGGCCCGGCCCTCCGCAGCCGCAGCCCGAGCAGTGACGAGAGCAGCGATGAGTGTGGAGTCCGGACGATGCATCACAGGCGGCGGAGGCGGTGCAGGGAAGGGGGCTGCGCCCACAGCTGCACGCGGGCCGGCAGCAAGCCCCCTGGACAGGGCGCCTCCGGCTGTGAGCAGCGTCCTGGGCAGATCGGTCATGTCCAAGGGCATGCCAAGGCCTGCAGCAATGGCGGCAGCCGCTCCCCGGGCGTAGGCTGCTGCGGCGGCGTCGTCGTTGGTGCCCAGCTGGAGCTTAGAGGCGGCCGCGGCGTCCTCGGCGGCGTCTGCACGCGTTCCGTCCACAGGGGCGCGGTCCTGGTGCGCCCCGCGCGCTGCTGCCGCGCGCGCAGCCGCCATCGCGGCCTCCCCGCGCGCCGCGGCGTCCGCGCCCGCTGGCTGCTGCAGGGGAGGGCGGGGTTGGCCACCCGCGGCGGCGGCGGCGGCGTCTGGTTCGGCGCCCGCGACGGCCGCCAGGAGGAGGGAAGGGCGGGCCGCGTCCGCTGGCTGCGCGTCCGCGTGCATCGCGGCCTCCCCGCGCGCCGCGACGTCCGCGCCCGCTGGCTGCTGCAGGGGAGGGCGAGGCTGGCCACCCGCGGCGGCTCGGGCCCAGGACGGGTAGGGGAGCGCCGGAAACTGCTGGAGGTAGGGAAGAGGAGGAGGTGCCCGGCCTGCCATGGCGGCGGCGGCCGGCCGGCGGCGGCGGCTGGTTGCCTGCAGGCGGCTGGGAGGAAAACCTAGGCTGATACCATGTTAGAATTAGGGTTTCTCATTAGTTGGGCTAACCCTAACCAGGGTGCCATATAATTAGGGATACATGGGCCTCATGGGCCTAGCCACATGGGCCTGTTACACACATACTCCAACACCCTGTTATGCTGGTAACTGGGCGGTAACCACCTGTTTCCCAGTGGACTCTGTTCTACTGTAATGCTTATTCCCCAACTTTGGATATTATGAATCCGAAACAACATGCAGAGTCATCAAAACATGGTGTTACTATAACTTCTATAAATCCAGGTATTAATGGGGATTATGAGTGACCAACAGTGACTGCACGGTTACCGCCCAGGATTTGGAACCAGAGTGAGCATGGAGCCATAGACAATGCTGACAGGCAGTACATTTCTAGATTCAAACCTTTTTCTAAAATCTAAAATAGTTGAAAATAATCCAAATATTACTTTAAACATATTTGCATCATTATCATTGTATTAAGAAGGAATAAAGGACTGGTAGCCTGATGCTAGCAAACATATTATCCAGCAAATAACACAATTTGAAATCTGCCTTGAGCTTTTTAGTACAATAGTAAAATGAATAAGTAGAAATATAGAATCTAATAAGTATAAATTAACACTTTACCTCCTCTGAGTCAATAACTCTCCAACATCCATCTTTGGATTCAAAAAAGATTCTTCCTGAGCCAAGGTCATTTGGTGATGCTGAAGTTGTAAACTGCCAATACCTGTTTCGCCTCCGATCCTGACCTAGGGGCAGGGATCTGTAAACATAGAGCTGTTCTGCCCGGTGACCAATGTACGATTTCAACTGAGATCGTGTTTTATCAGCATAAGCATACTGCTGAACATACGAAGTATCTGGGGTTGCAAGGATTTCCTGGCCTATGCCATTTCTCTCATAAGCCATACTGCCAAAATTACCCTGATTATGCTGATCATCCATCTCACAACTGTTGATTGTCCCAACATGTCCATCATTCTCTTTATAAACATCACAGGCTGGAGTTGAAGAAATCTCTGTAGCATTGTTTTCTTGATATATATCAGCCTTCAAACCCATGTCAGAGTTATATTGTACTCTGCTAGCAAATTCTTCCTTGGAACGCCTCTTGTCAAGTTGCGCTTCTGCCCACATTTGCTTCTTTAAGGCATTTGCTAACTCCAAACGTTCCTGCAAGACTCTTGATCAGATGTCTCCCAATGAGGAATGACAAGATAGAAGAGTAGTTTAGCAGGATCATAATAAATACCTCAAGTACACCACGAATAGAGTTCCCTTCAGTAGCAACACCAACGAGGGCAACCAATGCGTTAAGGCGTTCTTCAACACTAAGATCATAGTAGTCACCTTCTGCTAGTGCACGTACCCAAGGCTCAACTTGATTGCTTTCATCAATTTGCGTATTTTCAGAATCACCAGGGGCTACTTCATGATTAGCTGATGAGCCTCCAAGAGGTGAATCATTAGAAGTATCTGCTGCATCGGACTTGCCTAAAGAAGGGAGAGGAGTGCCTTTTGCTGACTTAGTAAAACTACTTGATGAGTTCAATGCATTACCCACACTATCTAATTCGGACCTTATGCCAATAACTGTAGTTGTACTCGGTACTTCATCTTGTGCCTTGACAGCAAGAGGAGGATCCTTGTCATCTTCCACCTCAGTATTCACATCATCACCATCAGGGTCATCGTCAGCATCATCACATTCAGAATCATCATCCCTCTCAGCTTCATCTGCCTCCTTTTCAGCTTCAGAGTCAGAAAGCACATTCTGAAAAGCCCTAATTTTTTCACGTGCTGCTGACAACACGGCCTCAGAATCAGCTGGATCTTTTCTATAAGGCGACTTCACGCAATATGTCGAAGGAGCAGTTCTCTCAAAAAGTTTTGTGTCCCTAGACAAGGCAGCAGCTATGGATGCCTCAGGTGTCTTGCTTGTTGTGAGGTCTCTCAATCCAGATTTCTGAACAGGAAAATAGTCAGCTTACAAAATCAAAGATAGCCACTTAAGAGGGAAAGGAATTAAAGATACATATATGTGTATGTACCTGAATTTTTTCTGCTACTTCCAATATTGTGAGACCTTTACTCCCTTCAAGAGAAAGCACATGGAAAGCGGCAAATTTTACAGTTCCAGGAGTGAGACGGTGGCGGGATCTACGTCGATTGGTGTAACCTCTTTCCTTCATCTTAGCAGCAGCATTCACAGCTGCTGAACCATTTCGAAGTGTCGATATAACATTCTCACCATCATGACCCTGCAACAAATTTTGCGCCGACCTTGTGAAAATACTTTTATATGTTTTTTTCTTGTCATGCAGAAAACTGAGAATTTGGTGTAAACTCACTAGAGATCGCTTCTGAGAACTAATATTTCACATGGCTCAGATATATGTTTAATTTTTCATGAGAATTCTCATTATTTCAGTACTTTTTCAGTTGACTTTTGACCTTCAGCCTAATCACTAGAAACAAGCAAACTGGTTATCTTTAAAATCAATCTATATTTGTGATTAATACTCATCATTTCTTCAACATGATGTAGGTTAAAATGTGGAAGGACCTCAAACAAAATAAGACACAGCCTAAGTATTAATGGTAAGTTGCTGGCATCATTCAGGAGGTTATTTTGAATTTCATAAGTATCACTTGACCATTTGTTTACAAGGTACTGTATCAGTTAAGGAGAAACTTATAATAGAATTCAAATATCTTAACTGATTCAAGTGACTTTTAACTGAAATCATCTTAAAGGCAGGTGGGATGTATAGGAGCACAGACCTCATTATCGTTACGATAGTAAGAATCTTCTACCGTCCTTTTCTTTAACTGGGGTCCGAAACCAGCAGATAAAGCAAACTGTCTTAATATCTCAGGCCATGTAAGAAGATTAAGATGGCGTTGCCAGCTACGTATATTGAATCCCCAGGCATATGCCTGCCAGAAGGAAACATAATTGTTCAAGAATATATTAAGAAAAAACAGAAATGGACAGGATGAAAAGAAAATGAATGTAATATTTGAAATTAACATCAAATATGCATGTACAATTATATACCCACCCCTTCAACAATTTGTGGATGGCCACCTGGATTTACCCCCAGTGCAATTGATTGAGTTCTAGCAACATCCTCAATATCCTTTATAATGGATTTCAGTAGAGCAACATGCAGTTCCCCCAACAACCTTGAATCCTATAAAAAGATAACAATTTAGGATAAGACAAATATAAGAAAAAATATTGTAGATTATCAGTATATTGCTTCAGAAGATGCTAGCTTCCAAGCCTAGTGACCAAGGCTACAAAAGTTTTATAAAAGAATATATATAACAGTACTGTATTGCGTGGACATGTGAAGTCATGGATATAATAAACAGCTCTGTATGGACACCAGCTAATACCCAAATCAGCAGACATCTCCCAGTATAAAAAAGGTGATAGATAAGATAATAAACACACTGGCAGAATACCAGTGTACCATGGTTTTAGTTATGTAGCACCTAGTTAAATGGAGCAAAGAACCCTAATGAGATCAAACAAAAAGAAATACTAAGAAAAAGCTTTCCGTTGCATATTCTGAGTCAACCAAATTCATGAATGAACTTGGAATTGTTTCAGCTTTGCATGACCACTGAGATCCAAGTTTCATTTATAAGGGGGGCGTACCCAGTGCAGAGAGCTCCCGCTCTGTGCGGGGTCTGGGGAAGGGTGTCAGTGGCAAGCCTTACCCTCACCTGTGCAATGCGAGGAGACCGCGACTCAAACCCGGGACCTTCCGGTCACAGGCGGCAAGACTCTATCGCTTGCACCAGGCCCGCCCTTCATCCAAGTTTCATTTATGATATTCAATAATATATACAAAGTTAAATTTTTAAATTGATATATTATGAATTAAAACTTTAATGGCAGTACAGATAAATGCGCTCGTAGAACACAAAAACAAGGAATATCAAATCTGACATAAGAAATGTTATAGGACCACTAGTAGGAACTAAGACAAACATAAGGACTGTGGTCACAGGTCACTCCTGTTCAATTTTCTCGAACACACAGGAGAGCTGTGTATCCACTCCTGTCCAATTTAATATTAATTCATTTGTTGCCCCAAGCGAGAGATAACCTTTGAATCTTTGATCAATCATCCACGTGTCTTTCTTTGTGCCTGATCTTACCACTCAGAAAGTGTGAAGAACATAACCATACATATCTATTTATTCAATTTTCCTCCCTTACCATTACTCTACCAGCAAAAGAAAAAGAAATAAAAACATACAGAAGTCCAGAGGAAAAAGGAACTTACATAATCATGAAGAGACTGAACAAACTCATCGAGTGTAACTGGACAAAGACCCAGAACATCAGTAAAAGTAATGAAGAATTTCCACACCTGCAATTCAGTTAGCAAAAATGTCTCTTGAGATGAAGTTATGCAAACACCATATACTATGGTACATAGACAAACATAGAATTGATTGCAATGTATTAAAACATTTATACATGTGTACTAGAGAGAAGCATAAGGGAAGATAAACAGACATGAGCAAAGCATCTTTATAAATAAAACAAACAGAACAGTTCAGTTGTAATTTAATGTTTCTTAGGAACTTCTTTATTCTCGAACGACACAGGGGAACAGTGTGCCATTTCATTAAGAATGAGAAAGGCACCGTACAAAATGTACAGGAAAACAGGGGAGGTGTCAAGAGGTCTCCCCATACAAAAACCCAACACACACCTGCGTTACTAGCCTTTGAACAAAGGAGATGACAGCGACCTTCACAGTTAATGTTTCTTAGGAATAATGTCCCCATAAATATAGTGTGGCCATTTATGAATCAAGGCAACCTAAAATCTTTGCTAACAATACTAACCAAGATATGTTTAGGGTCTCAACATCTCTTAAGAAATGTCCAAATAATAAAAAGAAAAGAGCAAGACTGTAAGATGAATACAGCATTACCATCAAAAGCTTTCCAACATTATCCTCAGATCCAGTCCAAGGCTTTATAGAAAATGGCAACTTCAGTCTCACCGTTGCAGGAGGAAATTGTCTTAGCATGCCTGGAAAAGGAGAATAAAAAAATGAAAAACATGTAAGTTCAAATATGCAGTTAGGCTTCCAATGTCAGAAGTAAAACCTAAAACCGAACAAGCTATCATATTGTCACATGTCTGTTCCATTGATGATAATGCCTTAAATAACAGTACATGTCAAATGAGCGAGTGCATTTTTCAATTGCAGAAAATTGGCATGCAAAACCTCTCCCAGCAGCTTGGAGTGACGTCCTCTGTGGGCCGGTGGGCTAGAATTAATGAGATTTGAGGAGGCCAATGGATAAGCATGTCAAGGTTTGAATTACATTATCATCTTAGGGGTTTGAACACTTTGGAACCATCGAAATCATCGTGTTTTTATGGAGCCCTGCCATCTGCCTGAAGCTTTGTTGCTAGACAATGAGAAAATGAGGTTTTGCAGTTTAGCCAGGCCAGAGGTATATCCTACCTGGCTACCCTAGCATCCAAGTGAGTCTTTGTTCCTAGGTTGATGTTGGTTTTGTTCTGTAACCAAGGCGGCCTGTAGTCTTAGAAACGTTGGTGTGAGTAGGTGTATTTGTAAGGGTGTCTTGAGCTTTTTCTTCTTAATATTATAATATGAAAACTCCAGTGTGTTCACGAGGGAAAAAAAACTATTGCTAAAATAAACAACTATGTGGCAAAAACCATCAGAGGCATTTTACCAAAAGAAAGTTTCAAGTGACTTGTGGGAAAGGGAAATTTAATTTGTGAACAGTCAGAATAATGTGAAGCGAAATATTAGGGCAAAAGTGCATTTTTTGTATTATACTTTGAATTCTCTTGATTAAAAAAGTACTGGAGTGATTTTCTGAAACTCCGAAATCCTGCTAACTTTTTTCTTACTTTTTAGAAAAAAAAATCTTATCATTATCCTGAAAACCATCCAAGGCATAACTTGAGATCCAAACAAGCCCAAAAATCCTCCTGTTAAAAAGTGCTCTATTTTGAATGCACATGTGGTGACCTAAAGCAGTAGGAATAAAGCATTCTTCAATGCTCAGATTCTTACCTAGAAATTCAACAGGCTTGTAACATAAAAGACTATAGATACAATGAATTGTTAGTCTACGTCTATTTCCATGTCTTAGTTACCCTCTGTTAGTGGATACACAGGAAACTGGAATTTTGCCCAATGAAGTCAATAGAAGTGAAATGTTACTTCTTAAAGAGTATATATTATATTAAGGAGTTTGGAACTAAACTAGACGAATATGTAACATACCTCGAAAAGAATCAAGCTGCTGCAATGTGTCACTGTCAAGATGCAACATTGAGGGCAAGCCTTTGTTTTGTGCAGCTAATTCCATTAGTTCCAAACGCTCATCTTCCACCAGTTCCATATACTCCCGTGCAATTCTGCGTGCAGTAGCCCTTTCATTGGCCGCCTTTTGCCTTGCTGCTTCTTTCTCTTTTCGGAGTTCCTCCTTTTGCCTTTGTTTCTCTGCCTGCACAGGTGTAGGCAGAAGGAATAAGCTATTTAATACACTACGTTTACAGTTAGCATTCTAAGAACCAGAAAACTAACTCGTCTAGATTGCTTCTGCAAAAGCTTCTCCATACGCTCATGTTCACGCCTTTGCTCTCTTTGGAACCTCTCTTCTTCTCTCTGTCTCTCCCGCAGTAATCTCTCCTCTTCTTTTCTTCTCTCGCGGTCAAGTCTCTCCATTTCCTTGCGCCTTTGCTCCTCTCTCTGCACAAACATCACATTGTAAGTGAATTTAACGAGGAAGACATATCTACAATTATATAGAACCGGTAATACCTTTCTATTCAAGATATCTTGTTTCTCAAGCTCCTTTCTAATTCGTCTTTCGTGAGCTTCAACTTCCTTTGCAATCTTTGCTTCTTCATTATGCTGAAGAAAATCCCAGACAAATTTAATATGTATACGACTATAAAGCTGAAGGGCAAGATACGTATATGAACTTAAAGAAATCATACTTTTCGTTTTCTTTCCACTCGAGAAGTATCTTCATCATGATAAGCTCTTCTTTCATATGATATAAGTGGGTTTTCAAATGCAGCAACCTGAGAAATATCAAACTGGCCTTCATCAGGAACAGAATTAAGGTTGCTATTAGACTGGGTCGTCTCATAATCTGCTGGTGCTGCTGGAAACACCTGAGACCTGCTGGACTGGGGCATCAGGCTAGAACCAGATGTGTGGCCTTGAAAAGCATAACTAGGCGCAGCCACCTCAGATCCATGGAGAAGCTGTGATCCTGATGTGAGAGAAGATATCCTAGAATTCGAAACTTCCACTGGAGTATCATAGTAGTGAGATCGGCTTGCCCTCTCATATGTATCACTTGGTTGCTCAGGAAGGAACTGATACTCATGGACAGCCCGTGATCCAACATGAGGTTGGACTATAGGTGAATTACCAACCGTTGATTTTCTCTTCCCAGTGAATGAGTTTGGAACAGATGGGGACTCCATGGTAGGTAAAAATGCTGAAGCCTAGGGGGAAAAAGAAAGAACAGGAGATTAAAAATGTGATACTTAGGAAACTAAAGAGGATCATGGAACCCTTAATATGGTAAGTATGGCATAGAGAGTAGTGTTACCCAGAAACCTAAGAATACAGATTGATGCAAATATCATTAGGGGAACAAAGTTTGCAGCATGAATACTGACCAAAGTCGAGATATATGCTAAGGGGATAACACTTGTAAAGATAAGTAGCTCTTCTGCAACTACAATCATAGGAAACATAACCACCATGCATAGCTTGATGTGCAGAACTAATGCAGAATTGCAGAGAAAAAGGTGCCCACCAAGTACTACATGATAATCATGCACGCCAATATTTGTTGCAACCAAGTCACCAAATTCTTAGTAGCCTCATGTTCATAAAACTGGTAAAACATGATTTACGATTTTGAATCTTCCTAGGCATTCTTACCATTTAAAATATAGAAATACATGCCCTATTCCGAACTGACTTAGCAATCACCACGAGGTATGATGCACACACACTCATTTGAGTAGGGCACAATCAAAGTTTAGGGCTAATGAATCAGCACAGCAACCTTAATTACTCAAAATCACATATTAATAGGAGATAAATTAAATAGACCTCACACCACCAGACCACCATCATTTTAGCACCACTGAGCACTGATGCAATTTAACTTCAAAAGGTAAGCACATTCAAATCAAAAACCCAGTTTATGCAATGGCACAAATCCACCACAGATACATATAAGAGAGATAAACTTACATTTAAAGTTTCCTAGAGATATACCTTTAAGAGCTTTTGATCATGCCTAGAAAACATCTTCGTATTATAAGATCGCACAGGCTGCTTTTGTTGCTCTGGAACTGCCAGAAAATACACAGGAAAAGATTTTCAATAATTAGAACTTGTATTGGTAAGTGCACAGATGCTATTAATATAATCCCCATATATGAACTTTTATTCACCAAATAAAGAAACTTATACAAGACTTAGACGCACGCCATTTAGCAGATGCCCATCTAATATTTTGTTTGTAAAACGTTAAGGGGGTGTGCTCCGGTGCCAATCCTTCTCAAGGTGATGCCATCCAAATCAAACTTTGGGCAATAGATCAGATCTAGTATGATTGGATTATGGATACATGGGACCATACAAAAGCAACAAAATCCTCATCCACACTATTTTCCAATTCCCCCTAAACATAATCAACTCAATTCATGTCTATTGGATCTAGAGATATATGGCCCATTCCCCCTAAACAAAATCAACTCAAATACCGCAAACTGGATCTAGAGATATATGGCAATGTTTTATCTACCAGTAACCTGGTCCTAGAACATTGATGCCACATACTAAACTTCCATGTCAAGTTGGGTGTGGTAAGTAGTCGTTGACTAGCCTTAGCTCATTCAGCGGCTTGCTTCCAGACCTGATGGCAGGACATATGGAACAAGAAATAGGATCTAGAGCGCAGGGGAGAGAAAGTAGAAGGGCCTGAGCCAAACCCTAGTGCAGCCCTACCGTTGCCATGATGTCGGCCCTTTCACATCCCAGTAAGTACCCTCCCTTGCTCCCGGTAAGAACCAACATGGATGGCGAAGAACTATGGGAGACGGATCTAGTTGAGGCAGCGCTCGCCTTGCTGCCTCCCTTCAGATCCCTCCTTGTCTTCTGATGTGCAATGAAAATATTATAGCACAGGAGGTGGCGCAGGCCACTATTTCTAAGGTGCTTGATGCAAAGTTTACACCACTCTCCCATGCCCTAATACTAATTGGGCCTCACCAAAAGCCCAGGTAGACCAGCTAGACATAAAAGCCCGGCAATATGTCACACTTTCAGTTGCCACTTGCCACTTTGCAGTAGATGTTAGTGGCAGCCACCGTCCACTGACCAGATTACAATGTCGCAACTGGACGTGCAAGACGACATTCGGGGCATGATTCTTCCTCTTGGGAGTGAGGGAGGCACTAGCGCAGCTGTCTCCAATCTAATACCTCCCTCGCTCCATATGACACAAATGTATGGAGCTGCTGCACTGCTCCACTCTGCCCTAAAACTAAATTGGGCCATACAATAGACTAGCTTAAAACCTTGGCTTAAAACACAATGACTTCAGATTTCAATATGCATACCAATCGGTGCACCAAAGGCGCCAGGAGGAAGGGGATCAAATTCAATGCCAAGCGCTGGACCATCCTCCCTCAATGGTTCCCCGAGCTCTGACTCCACAGAATTAATCACGCGGAGCTCAGATTGTGTGAGCTGCATCGACGGGATAGCCGGCGCTATCATAATTGGAGTTGGCTCGTAATACCTCCTCCCAATATCCGGCATAGAGATCCTGGGGACTGCTGAGGACCGCCCAGCACCCCTTCGCGAGTGAACTGGATGTAACGGCTCATCGTACGGCCCAGGAGCACCCACCATATGGTCACTGCTTGCCAGTGGCATCACAGACACAGGTGCCGGCAACACTGGCGGTGGAGGCATCACTGGTGCTAGTGCAGACTCTTCCTCCCGCCGTTGCCGCTTCGCCGGTGGCTTGCGGTCCTTGAGGCGGCGGTGGCAGAACCACATTTGGAGCTGCCTGTCCGACAGCCCTATCTTGGCCGACAGCTCCAGCCGCATAGCTTCCGACGGGTACTGCTCCGCTGCAGCAAACCAAAACCCCCCAATCGATAAAAACGCCCCAAAAAAATCAGGGGAAAAAAACACTCGAATGAATTCATTGAAATCCACGAACCCGCATAGGTCTTCTCTAAAACCTCAAGCTGGTAGGGGGTCTTCATCATCCGCTTCACCGGCTTCTCCCCCGACCCCGAGGTCCCCGCGCCCGCCGCAGCCGTAGAAGCGGAGACCGGGGCCGGGGCCGCCACTGGCGCCGGAGGCGGGGTCGTGGCCTCGGCGGGGGCCTCCAGCGCCGCCTTCCCGGCGCCGTCCCCGTCCCCGTCTCCGCCGGCGTCCATGGCGGCGATCGAGAACCTGGAAACCTAGATCCGAGCACCTCCTTCTGCAAAGCAAAGGCGCAGAAACTTCCCAACTTACTTTTTCTCACCCCCACCTCTTCGTAGCGTCTGCCCGCACCAAATGCCTCGCAGTCGCTATTATAGCACCCCGCGTCGCGAAGAGAGTAAAAAAGGCGAATCGATGTGCGGCTGGATCTCCGTGTCGAAGAATACCCAAAACACCGATATGCCCGAAACGAACTGGGAGGAGGAAAGGAATAATGACACCAACAACAATAACTTGAACACCACGAACACCGCCCCGCCGCGGATGGATGGATGGATGGATGGATGGGTGGGTGGGTAAGGCAAAAGCAAAGGCGACGAACGAAGAAGAGGGGAAGATGGATAGGGATGTGGAGGAGATTGGGGGAAGCCGCAGCGCAGGCCAGGAACAGCAACGGGCGGAGCGACTACTGCTCCTCGAACTGGGATTATTACCCACGCGCTGCGGCGCTGGGGATTGGGTTTGGATCGCTGCTGCCATTTGTGTGTTGTGCAGCTAATAATAAAAACCAAAACCCTTTTTTTTTTCTCTCCCCACCTTCCCTTTTCCGCCTGGGTTGATGGTTCAGGCCTTTGTATTTGTTTTGTTTTTGTTTCGTTTCGTGTTTCTCTCCTCCGTCGGATGGGAGAGTGGAAGAGTGTTTTGTGTTGTGCGGTAGCTGCTGCTGCTGCCTGCTGTGGTCGTCGAGCTGATTCCTGCTGGCCTGCTGCTGCTAAGCGATGAGGAAAAGAAATTTTATGGAGCGATCGATGGAGAGAGACGGATGGGATGGAATAATTAGCAGCAGCGTAGCTGGTGCCTGGTGCTCGGGATTTCTTAAGGGTTTGATCTTTGCGGAGTGGTGGTGGGCTTTTTGTGCTTTTGACTAGCCGCGGGTTCTGGTTGGAAATTTGCGACCTGGATTTGGTGCTGGGGGTGGATGGAATTGGACGTTTGGTACTGCTGCTGCCTGCGTGTGTGTTCATAGGATTGTTCCTCCTGTACGAGGGAGGGGGTGTCATTGGACGAAGCCCGCTAGAACTTGGCCGGATCCTCTGCGGCGTGGACTTTGCGAGCCCGCCTGTTCGGGAAGCAGGGAGCGGGAACGGGACAGGAGACACCACACTCCAGCCTCTGAGCCTGTGGGCCCTGGCAGCTTCGTTGGTGTGGTCGTGTGGAGTATCGTTGTATCAGAATCAGACGGACAGACGATATTTGTTAATAATAAATACTCCGTGCCCATCTAGCAGTGAGATCCACTCTTCTCCGGTCTCGAGTGGAGAAGGACGGGTCGTTCACGATTATTGGTGTGTTTGGTTACTTACCTTATTTCTAGCCTAGCTATGAAAAAAGTTAAGGCTAATCTAAGCTTGATTCTAGCAAGCTATAGAGTTGTTTAATTGTCTACACTATCTAAGGGTCTGTTTGGCATAGCTCCAACTCCACATAGAGCAGTTCCACTCCAGAAATCCAGCTAGAGCTGGCTCTAAGTGGAGTTGGAGCTGTTTGGTAGAGGTGTTTGGCTAGAATGATACTCTGAGCTCTAGAGTTGTGCTTTTGTCACTGTATCAGAGCCGGAAACCACACATCAGGGCCGCCGTAAACGCCACGCTAGGCTGAACCGCGACGCGAGCCTCTGGGGCCGTGCCGGCCGCCTTGCCGCGTGCCGTCGGGGTCGCGCCCACCACCTGGCCACGAGCCACACCGAGGCCGCGCCGCCGCACACGAAGCTGGGTAGGCCGCGCTCGCCCTGCCAGTGCCGCGCAGGCCGCAGGCCATGGCCGACCGCGGCGCGAGCCGCCGAGGTCGTGCCGGCCGCCTGGCCGCGTGCCGTCGGGGCCGCGAGCCACGCCGAGGCCGCACCGCCGCAGGCGGAAGCTGGGCAGGCCGCGCCTGCCCCTGCCGGTCCGCGTAGGCCGCGCCGCCGCACGCACGGCCCCTGCCGGTCCGCGCAGGCCGCGAGCCACACCCACGCCGAGGCCGCGCCGCCGCACGCGGGGCAGGCCACACCCGCCCCTGCCGGCGCCGCGCAGGTCGCAGGCCATGGCCGACCGCGCCGCCTGCTCAGGCCACCGGCCGCCGGTGGGGGATGGGGGGCGAGGAAGAGAGGCAGAGGGAGGGGCGGGGGAGAGAGAGGCGGAGAGAACAGGGCGGCGCTGCCCGACCGGCTCGCGTGAAGGGGAAGGGGAAGGGGTAGGGAGAATAGAAAAATAACGATTCACTTGTGTAACCAGTGGCAATTGCGGGTAATTTCACCCTAACTCCATGTCTTGGTCTGTTTTGTTCGGTTTCGGAGTAGGAGAAGAGGTACTCCAAAAATTTGTACTAGAGCTCCAAAAACTCCATAGAGTTGGACTGCTCCAACATTTTCTAGAGTTGGGGTGTTTGGCTAGCTCCACTTGACTCTGGGCTGGAGTTCGGCTCTGGAGCCATGCCAAACAGGCCCTAAATATGGCTAGCATCTAGTTGTGTTTGGTTGGTATTTAGCTGGGTAGAGTCACCTCCTTTACATAGGTAACTTCACCATTTTTTACGGCAATTTGTCGAGCACACAATGAGCGCCATATCTCCACAAACGCCATTGTCGTGGTCCGTGTGTCTATCCATCGCGCAGCGCGCGACGCGCGGCCTAGCGTACTTGCACGAGTACAGCCCGCGGCGATACGTGCACGGCTGCATCAAGTCCTCCAAGATCTTGCTGGACGACGAGCTCCGCACGCACGTGTCCGGATTCGGCCTCGCCCGCCTTGTCGCCGACGCGCACAAGGCCGCCGTGGGAGGCCACTCCAAGAAGCTCGGCAGCGCGGCGTGTGCGCTTCGCGGCGCCGTGTCGTACGTGGCCTGGCGCACGGAGCAGGCGTGAGCATGGACCTGGACCTGGAGGCCTGGGTGCATGGAGCCTGGGCGAGCGCGAGCATGGACCTAGACTTGGAGGCCTGGGGGCGGCGTGCACGGAGCAGGCACGAGCATGGACATCGCACGGAGCGGGCGTGAGCACGGAGCGAGCACGAAGCCCACGGAAGGGGAAGGCAGCATGGACCTAGAGGCCTGGGTGCGCCGCACCTTTAAGGAGCAGCGGCCGCTGTTGGAGGTGGTCGACCCCACGTTGCTCGGCGAGGTGCACGCCAAGAAGAAGGTCTTGGTCGTCTTCCACGTCGCACTCGGGTGCACGGAGCTCGACCCCGAGATGCGCCCACGCATGCGCGCCGTCGCCGAGAGCCTCAACCAGAGATTCCCCATCCGCATCTTCGGCCACCGCGCGCTCGCCTTCACCCGCCACCACCGCCGCTAACTCCTCTAGGCGGGCGCCGCCGCGGGGTGCTACCTGATGTGTCGCCACCCGGCCGTGGCGGCCCGGCGCCGCCGCCTCGCGCGTCTCGCCTCCGCGCTGGCCTCCCTCACGAACGGCGCCGCCGGCGTGGCTGGGAGTTGCTAAGGAGGTGGGGTTGGGGACCGGGAGGAGGCGGAGAAGGTAGAGAGCGGTGACGAGAACCTAGCCAGGCGGCTGGCCAGAGTCTGGCTTAGTTGGGAAGCCCGATTTGAGCTTTCAAAGCTGACCAGGCTATCTATGTACGGCTGGCCCAAGTTGGCCATGAGTCTTCTTGAACCAACCAATCACCCATTTTTTGGCTTAAGTGAGCCCTGTCCACATGTGAATTACAACCAAACACACCTTATGATGCTGCTGCTGAGGGTAGTATAGTTAGGTCAGTCTCAATGTATAGTTTTATGGCACAGTTGCCAAAACTATAAACTAGGTAACCGAGCCATATGAGTTTTATGGGAATGAAACTTCTCTCTCATCTGATGAAACTTCTTCATTTAATGACCCTGCCAAGTCAACAGTTTTGTTTATGTGGCACCCTATTAAACTATTTAATGTCCATGACACTCTCATGAAACATACATTGAGACTAGCCTTAGTCCAGTCTCGATGTATAGTTTTATGGCACAATTACTAAGATTATAAACTAGTAACCGAGCCACATGAGTTTTATAGGGATGAAACTCCTCTCTTATCTTCTTCATTTAATGACTCTGCCAAGTTAGCAATTTTGCTTATGTAGTACTCTATTTAATATGCATGACACTCTCATGAAACATGCATTGATACTAGCCTTATTATAGTCGAAACTAAGCACGTTTTACATAGTGCTATGTCAACAATAAATCATCACCTCCCTCCTAGCACGCTAGCACCAAGCGTGAGTTCGTGCTCAGCCTGCAGGGAGACGGGCACCAAGTAGCTTCGGCCGGCCTCCACCTTGCCATGCAGGGTTGCTGGCTGCGTGCTTGCGTCGAGCGCCTCCAAGGCGGAAGGCGAGTGGCCTAGGCAGCGGCGACCATGGCCTGTGTGGCATAGTTTTAAATCTCCCGCTATTGTTGCCGCTATAGCCTTATCGGGTACCATAGACCAGGAAACCCTAATCAAAGGGGTAAAAACGGCAAAACCTAAAAAAACGGCCTCACAAGACATTATCAGGTTAAACCGAACCTATTTTTCCTCGACCCAACAAACAAGCCCAGCCGAGTGGAGCACAACCCACATCTCGCCCGAACCCTGGCCTCGAGCGAGTTCTACACCTCGCCCGAGCCCCGGTCTCGAGCGGATTCTATGTCTCGCCCGAACCCTGGCCACAAGCGAGTTCTACGCCTCACCTGAGCCCCGGTCTCGAGCGGATTCTACGCCTCACCTGAGCCCCGGCCTCAGTATGGACCACTTGTCCCAGGCTTTCCACGCACGGCGACCACACCGTGGATGGGACGTGAGCCACGCCCTTACCCATGCCGCGGCAGGAGATGGCACTTCCTGTGTCACCAACTCCCACCCCTGTCACACCTTACCCTTTCCACTATGTGTACGACCAGACAAGAAGGAGGATGGGAGACGTTAAATCTTGGCCCTGTTGCCATAACCAAGTATCACTGCTCCTTGGTGCAGGACAGAGGAAGAGGCCTCAGAGGGGATAGCCACGCCCTTAAACAAGACTTGGCAAGGGGACTACAGGGATTTACGTCAAGATCTACTGCGCAGAAGACGACTCTGCACGATCAATAGAGACGACCACGCCGTTACCACCACTCCGAGGGCAGGATGATCAGTCACCACAGCTTCAACATCACACTTCCTCTATGTACTAGGAGTAAAAACAAAGTTCACACATGTAAACCCTACCTCCCCTTGAGGCTATAAAAGGGGAGCCAGTGCACCATATAGTGACACGACCAATCAAACAACCAACTCTCGAACACAACACACCTGAGCTCTCACACAAGTTCTCATCCATCGACAAGGCCGAGACTTGGGATTACTTCCCTCTCTCGTAGCCGGCTTGTAACCCCTACTACAAGCATCTTGCGTGTAAGATAATACAAGATTCGAACCCCGCACTGGACGTAGAGCAGTGTTGGCCCAAACCAGTATAAATCTCTTGTGTCCTTCTTGCATCATCATTTGAGTTTTGGGGCTCGATCACTCATAAGTGTCTGGATCACATGTCCAGACACCTACAAGCCCTATAGACTTTTGAGGTAAGGTACCGCTATTTGTGTTTATGTACAATTTAGCCGTTATATTCTGCTATAGTCCAATTTAGCTCCATTATTAGCTGTTTTAAACATAAACCGCTAAACAAATTAGCCCTCTATTTAAAACCGACGACGAGTTCAGAGGATCCTTGGCCGACCTCCAAGCGGCCATGGAGGTCTGTGTGCTCGTGCCTATCGTCGTCATGGAGTCCCGCGTCAGCATGATAGCGATGTCATCATGGATCGGCCTTCACGGCATCGAGCGTGATAGATGGCCGTCAACTTGCATGACCTTCACGGACGGGCGCAAGCAGGAGACAAGCAGCACACCGCACCACCGAAGAACATGCGAGCGAGCGAGCGAGCACGGCGGCCGGCATGCAAACGCGGCAGCGTGGGCGAGCGGACGCAGCAACGCCGACGAGCGCGCACAGCTCCGGCGAGCTAGCGTGGCGGCGCGAGCGACCCGCTTTGCGAGCACGCAGTGCGACCGGCTCTCTAGCGCGGAGGCACGGGGTGGGGGCACGGGCGGCATTCGAGGCACGAGGAGTGGACGGGCGCAGGGCGGCCCGGTCGCGAGCGCTGAGGCGCAGACAAGCACGCAGGGTAGTAGGCTCACGAGCGTCGAGGCGAGGTCGGGTGCGCGGGGGCGGCCGCCTTGTGAGGGCGGAGGCGTGGGCGAGCGCTGCACTAGGCGGCCGTGGGAGAGCCTGGCCGGCAAGCGAGTGTGGATGCGCGTGAAGCGCAGGTGAGTGGGGCTATGGACGAACGCGACATCACGAATGAGAGGATGGCTGGCGTGGAGTGCAGTGGTGCAGGTGAGCCGAGCTTGCGCGGAGCGGGATGGCGTAGCGAGCGTGGCCATCCTGGTGAGCCCACGCTGGCGCCGCCGCTGCTGGTGCTCACCGTGTAGCCGCCCTTCCCCCTCGGATATGTCTCCGGCGCGGCCTTTGGCGCACCTCGTACATACTGCTCGATATCGATGTCATCTAGGAGTATTTCCTTGCTCACTCCATATCTCAATGTCGGTTGAGTGGGATGCTTCGATTGATTTATTAGTTGGCATCGTTCCTCTGGTAGCTCCGGAGCTCATCAAGTCGATGCAGGAGCAGCAGAGGCAGTTCACGCAGGCGCTCCTCGACAAGGTCAGGGCCATCTACGCTGAGCATGGGGTACGTGCACTGCAGATCCGGTTTCCTTTTCCAGAGCCATAGAGAGATTTAGGTTGCAACTTCTTAGAGCATCTCCAACAACTCCTCAAATCCACTTGGTATTCTTATTATTTTGAGAAAAACACAAAAACACATCTCCAATAACTCCTTAAATTCAGTTGGTATATTTCCCAACTTGCTAAACATCGACACCGCACGCGTATATCTCCGCGCGCGGCATACACTGCGTATCGCAGTTTTCGGGCTTCGATGTTTCTCTCCCACGCGCGCGAGCGATCTTCCCCGGTGCGCGCCAAACCCTCCCCGTCGTCGATCGACTTCTCCATCCCCACCGTCCGCGGCGCGATCCAGAAGATGGAGAGGAGCCGTCCGCCGTCCGTGGCGTGGCGGCGCCGGCGGGCCTCGACGAGCGCGGCGGCGACCATGGAGAAGGTGACGGCGAAGAGGCCGACGCCGATGCGCTGGAGCGGGGTGATCCCCGTGGCGATGCCCGTGAGGCGGCGCATGGCGGGGACGAAGGCGGCCTCGTACGCCGGGACGAGCGCCACGAGCATGATGTAGGGGATCGCTTGCAGCGACGCCGGCGGGACGTCCATGGCGCTGCCCTGCTGCACTGCCGTGCTGCACGGAGAAGGTCTGCAGCTGCGCCAGGATGGTGTTGAACACGATGGTGCACGCGAAGATGGGCACCACGCACAGCAGCAGCTTCACCTGCTCCACCTCCGCCGGCGTGCACAGACGCCACGGGCTCTCCTTCGTCCCCGCCGACGACCCGCCGGTGCTGTCCGACTTCTTCACGCAGAAGTGCTGGCCGGCTTCGTTCCGTGAGGCTTCCCTCGGTGGACTAGCTGAACGACGCCGACTTCGTTCCGTCAGGCTTCGATCGGGGAAGTACGGTCGCGGTCGACCGGCGGCGGCGGCCACGCACGCGACGTGCAGGTAAGCCAATTTCACGTGATTGGAAGACCCAGTACCGGTTTGACAAAGGTGGGCCTATTTTTTTTTTCAATTTTACCAAGTGAAAATACCAATTTGTTGGAGACACTTCATTTTTCTCCTTGCCAAACAAAATAGCAAGTTCCTATAACTCAAGATATACCAAGTGAATTTTAAGGAGTTGTTGGAGAGCATCTCCAACAGTTTTGCAAAACCCTTTGACATCCTTGATTTTTTGGAAAAAGAAGAAAAATCTCTCTCCAATAGTTTGGCATCCTCCTTTGGCATCTTTTGGAACTTGGGCCTTGTTTAGTTCACCCTGAAAACCAAAAAGTTTTCAAGATTCCCCGTCACATCGAATCTTGTGGCACATGCATGAAACATTAAATATAGACGAAAACAAAAACTAATTACACAGTTTAGCTGGAAATTACGAGACGAATCTTTTGATCCTAGTTAGTCCATGATTGGATAATATTTGTCACAAACAAACGAAAGTGCTACAGTACTGAAAACTTTTCACTTTTCGGAACTAAACAAGGCCTTGGCATAATTTCCTTCATCACGCGCAAATATACGCGTCTTCACGTCGCGCGCATCTGGCTTCTCTCCGCGCCGCCGCCTTCTTCCCGCGCGCACGAAGAGGAATCCGTCGCCTTCCCGCGCTCCGCGAAGCCCAATTGCCGTGTAGCGGACAGGATCAGCGACGCCGCCGGCTGCTAGGGTTCAGGTATAGATTCTTGTTCTTGTCCGTTCTCGCGATGCAATCGTCGACTGCTCCTCTCGTTCGTTGCACGGCGCCGGACGAGGAGGCTAGTGGTGATGCAAAAAGGCACCGACGCTGGCTGGCCTGCGCCATGGTGGAATAGAACCAAGTAGACGGATGTTCTTTGATCTACAACGTACACATGATGTACCTTAGCCTTAATCACGCACAACCACACACTACTGCTAGCTACGTACACAGCCTGCTTTGCATCTTGTTGCGATGGATTCAAGGAGCTAGCCCCTTGTGATGTGTACTGATGCTAGCCCATGTGATCGATTCAAGGATCGCCTATCTGATTTGGCTTCAGATACACCAGTGCCTGGATGCCTGATGAAAATTGCAGTCAGGAATTGGAGCCTAGATAGAAGAAAATTATCGAAAGCATCTGCAGAATTGTTTCATTGTTACACACAGTAGAGACGTCTATGGATTTTTCATTTATGTATTCGTCCAAATTTATAATATTTATGCATTGTTGTTTGTGGACATTGTAGTTTATTTACACTTTATGGTGCATTACTGTTATGTTGAATCGACTTGTCATTGATTTATTTGTCTTAATTTGTAGTTTTGCTCCAATGGAAGGAGGTGGATATTTTACAAACCTGGTGACGGGAGATTATGTTGATGTTCCTAGTTTGGAAGACTTGACCTTTCCTACAGTGGAGACTCAAGAAATTAATGACATGGCTTGTGAAGCGCAACTAGTTGATGAGCAAGTGCAGCCACAACAAGGTGCCGGACGTCGTACCAGTACAAAAGGTTCGTCTAAGAGGACCAAAAATTTTGATGACGATGAGGATATAGCTGTATGCTCAGCTTGGTTGAACGTTAGCAAAGATCCTATTCATGGAGCTAATCAAACCCGTTCGTCATTTTGGGGTAGAATTCGAGCTTACTTTGAGGAACACAAGACAACTCCAGCTTCTAGGTCAGAGAGTTCGATTATGCATAGGTGGCTGACTATTCAGAAGGAAGTGAATAAGTTTTGTGCATGCTACGAGAAGGTTGAGCAAAGGAATCAAAGTGGAGCAACTATTCAAGATATGGTTTGTTTCTTTGTTCGTTCTTTAATTTTTTTTAATTTTTATTTATGTATCTGGTTCATTTGTGAAGATTATTATCATGTGCAGATTTCTCAAGCACTGGAAGGTGTACAAGGGATTAGACGAAGACAAGAAGTCATTTACTCTTTTACCATGTTGGAATAAGTTGAATAAAGAAGACAAGTGGCAGGCCAAGAGGAAGGAACTAGCTGAGCAGCACAAACAAACCAGTAAGAAAAAACAGAAGGTTAACATAGACTCCACGCCCAGGACTGTAGCTGCCATCAATGCTGAAGATGTCACAGGGATTGCAGTACCACATTCCGAAGCAAGAATGAGGCCACAAGGTCAGAAGATAGCAAAAGAAGCTCTGAAGCGAGGCGGAACCGAAGCTTGCATGGAGGCATTGGACAAGTTGTAGAGTAAAAAGGAGGCTTTTGATTTAGAGAGAGAGAAGAAGAAAGGGGAGAGGTTCCTAGTTTCACTTGAGCTAGAGAAGAAGCGATTTTCAATAGAAGAAAAAAGAGCTGAATCTGACTTAATCAAAGAGGAAAAAGAAATAATGCAAATGGACATGACCTCTCTCACCCCGCTGCAGCGACAATAATACTACGAAACGATGCAGCAAAATATCATCGCTCGACGTTTGGCAAATTAGATTTGATTAATTTTTTATGTTTCAGAGAACAATGTATTTATGTTTGGTGTGCTTCACAGAACGTTTTCATATTAAGTCATTTACGTTTCAGACAAGAATTTATTTATGTTTTATATCTATTTTATATGTTGCTTGCTGTGTCCATACAAACGTCGTTTTTACGATGCCTGTTGTGTGCGGCTGATATCCTTTCTGAGGATGTCATCTCATGGAACTCCATTGTTTCTGTTTGTGCAAGCAAAGGCCATATGAAGGAACCAACTGATTACTTGAGATAGATGCTTTCGTCTGGTCAGACTGGAGACCTTGGAGTCGGGGTTCAGATGCATGGTGCTGCTGATCTGAAGCTAGGATTCAGCTGAAGTAGGACGCATGTGCAAACTGCACTCATTAACATGTAGGAAAATGCCGCTCTTTTGATTGTTCATGATAATGTGACTCTCTCTGCAACTAAATACATGCAACGACGACACATTTGTTTATAAAAAGATAGAACTCATGACACACTTGTTTTAAAAAATGTTTATTACAATAAAGCGATGGCACACTAATTTAAATGAGTACATTAGATATATATAGCTAATATAAATCTGGATGATGGTTCCATAGGTGCTCAATGAGGTCTTCTTTTAACTGGAAATGTTTTTCTTTGTCTCTGATCCTTTTATGTGCATCAATAAATTCATGAAGTGTTCGTGTAGGCTGGCCACGAGAAGGTTGCACATTTTGACCACCGTAATCTATGGTCGACGAATCCTTCATCTTCAACAATCATATTGTGTATGATCACACAAGCCTTCATGATCAACCCTAGTGTTTCTGTGTCCCACAAGCGAGCTGGTCCTCGCACAATGGCGAACCTGGATTGCAGAACCCCAAAAGCTCTTTCGACATCCTTCCTCGCTGCTTCTTGTGCCTTGGCAAAATATTTCTTCTTGTTCCCCATAGGAAGAGATATGGACTTGACTAAAGTAGCCCATGTGGGATATATACCATCTGCTAGATAATAACCCATATTATAATCATGACCATTAATTGTGTAGTTGACCTCTCGAGCTCGACCCTCTGCCAGGTTTTCAAATAAAGGAGACCGGTGAAGGACATTGATGTCATTATGAGACCCAGGCATTCCAAAAAAAAGCATGCCAAATCCAAAGGTCGTTCGAAGCAACAGCTTCTAGAATAATAGTTGGCTTGTTCTCATGCCCTACAATTCTTCCACGCCCAATGCATACAGTCGATGGACCCCAACATTCCAGGAAAACCTTTTTGCTGTCCGAGTCTCATTAAGCGTGCTGTGTCAGCCTCAGTGGGATGTCTTAGGTATTCATCTTTAAATAAATCAACAACTACAGCAACAAACTTACGTAGGCTCTCAAGTGCAGTACTTTCGTCAATGCAAACATACTCATCTGTAGCATCAGCAGAAACCCCATACGTCAACATACGAAAAGCAGCAGTGACTTTTTGGAAGCAACTTAATCCAAGCACATTGGCCGCATTTCTTTTTCGCACAAAGTAATCATCACGTGACTCAACAGCATTCATTATGCGTACGAAAAGCTCCCTACTCATCCTGTATCTGAAGAAAACAAACAAAAGTTGAACATGCTATATAAATAGAAATTGTATACTACGGGGCTAATCAAAGATGAATTAACACCAACCTCCGACGAAATAAATGTGGACCGTACGTTGGATTATCCGCCAAATAATCTTGAAACATCCTATCATTGCCGCCTTCTCTATCTCGATAAATAACGACATGTCCAGGGACAGAATCACGACGTTTTTTACCCGAAAACATTTGCACAATTCCAGCAGCCGTCAAGATGAAATAATCATCATCACGTGAAGATTCGTCTTCCATTTCTCTTTGGAGAAGTGATTTGGAAGCTCTCATGACGTCTAATCCGCCTGCAAATGACAATTGTGAACAAAAAAAATGAAACAAACTATATATGAACCAACCTGGCAACAAGTAATTCATCTACGAATTAAGCACAAAGAACCTGCGGCAGCAAAGACAGGGACGAAGGGCTTGTTTGAGGAGCTGAAGGACGGATCATTTACTTATGCAATGAGGTCTTGCTGATCGCACGAGATTCTGCTGGCTAGGCGTTGAGGTATCGCTGGCCGCCAGGAACTGCTAGCCGCCTGGAAGCGAAGGGCGCCAAGGACTCGGCGGCGGCGGACAAATGCGCGCCTACTCCCTCGCATGGCGCGGAAAAAATTTACCCGAGGAAAAAATAAGTTTGTGGGACCAAATTTTCATTTTGCCAAGTGAATTATGCCAAACTATTGGAGATGAACTCTTTTTTCTCTTCCCATATAATTTTAGTAGTTGGCAAATACCATGATTTGGGAAACGAAATTTACAAAACTATTGGAGATGCTCTTACAACTTTACCCGACTTCGTAAAAAAAACAACTTTACCTGAACATTGCCCACTGGCTTCGTAACATGCACAAAGATTGAGACATCGAGCAGAGCTTGTTTACCTTATTCCAGACTGCAACAGTGTGTGTTTTTCACATATTCAGTATTGCCATTTCGTTGCAACAATCTGCCATTACCTTCCTCCCCATGTTTGAATTGCAGGTGGTTGTAGCTAGAATTACCATTGCCATTACCACTATACAACCCCTGTTTGAATTGCATTGCAGGTTGCTGTAGGGACAATTGTTGAGGTAGGAGATGCAAAAGAGGTGATATGTGAAGCAGCTGAGATGAAAAATGTGATCTGCTGGTTCTTGGAAGCCACAGTCGTGGGCCAATACAAAGGTATATATAGTTTAGTATCTGAATCTCGTTATTATGTTTATGTGTCTATTTTCCGAGTTGCCAGCACAAAGTAATTGGTAGTTGTATTTATATGTGAATTTACTCATGTGAATATAATCAAATACTCTCAAGTTTCATTGATGATAGTTAAACAACAACATTGTGCATTTGACTGAAGGAACTTGTAAAACCATTGCACGAGACAGGAGAGCGCAAGTTGCATATTTAATGGAACGATATACACCTACTTGCTGCATTCTAGTTAATCAAATATAGGAGTACTTTGTGAAGTCATTTCTGAAAAAAGCTGAGCCACATTCCAGTTCTAGCTTACTGACCAGGAAGCCTTGTTTAGCCAACATTCTAGCTCTGGCTTAATGAGTAGTTAGGACATTTCTTCGATTTCACTACTACATACTGACAGTGGCAAGTTCTTTTTCTCCACATTCCAAAATTGTTCTTTCTTAGTCACTCGAGCATTATATTGGGCGGCAGTTAACACAAACCATTTCTGGCAAGTTTTGCTTTGAGCAACAATTCCTCCGAAGAGACCCAATATAACTTGAAGAAAATATTGTGTTCCATGGATCGGCTTCCTTTTATGTGGCGCAAGGCACCCAACAAGAATAATCCTGAGCACTTGGCCATCTGTTTTCTGACCACTATCCTTTATCGTCGATGCAGGTTGTTTGTTGGGAGCGTCAGTAACTACTGTGTAGACCATTCTAAGCGTCCAGTTCTTGTTGTGAAGAACCAAGGCTGAAGGTTCCGGTTCCTGAACAAATCAACTCCCTGGTCGTCCTAGTTATGTTCGGGATAATTATCAACATATTTGTAATGTAAGAAGAATTACTTTAGCCAAACACATTGGCAAATAAAGTAGCTTGCTTCTGGGAGGGCCGAGGCTGGCAAAGGAGGGGTTCCTTTTTTTTTTCCTTGTCAGTGTGTCTTGCTTCCTGACTGGCATATATACGTTCTGGTCTCGCAGGGTTGTAAATAAGAAATAGTATGAACTTTTTGCGTGTTTATGCTTGATGTCAGTTATTCTGTTATGGCCTATTTGTTCCTACACATCTTGGGGTACTCTCGAAATATATTCATTTTCCATTGATATCCAAAAAGTGAACACCATTTGTATTGTACACTTATATATTGCAAAAGGCCCATGAAAAGTGTTGGCTGTTAACGGTCTCCACTGCTGGAGGGAGCAGCTAGCTGCAGTAGTTTTTTTTAGGGAATCAAGAGGAGTTTTCTCCTACTGTAACTTTATTAAAAATTGAAACAACTGTTTCCAGAAATTAAGCATGAGGAGACAAAGAAGGAAATAAGAAAAATAACAAGATTACACACAGTTGTCTAGCCATAACTGCAACTGGGAACTAAAAGACTTCTTAGCCCTGAGCTTAACCCAAGCTAACTCCTGTTTAAAGATGAACTTAACAGCTTGCAAAGAGTGACTACGATTTCTAAAGATGACATCATTTCTAGGAGACCAGATTTCCTAGAACGTTGCAATAATTATCTCCATGAAGAAAGACTTGTTAATCTGTAACCTGAAGAGGGGTACTGTATCAATCAGATTATCCTAAATCAGCTGAGCCAGTCCAAAAATGTTCTAGCAAGAAATTGCAAAAGGGCAGTCCAGAAAAGAGGTGTTGCAAAGATTCTTCAACATTCAGATGACATAGCACACAATTATAGCTCGGCAGATCCACATTTCTTCTTCTTAGGATTTCTCTCGTGCTTAGGTGATCATTCAAAGCTAACCAAAAAGAGACTTTCCTCTTTGGTAAACAAATTGAATTCTAGAGCCACTAAAATACCGACGAGACTATAATAGAGCCTAGCAAATGCAAATAAGCTTTACTTGAGATGAACATATTAGATCCCCACTTGTAATTCTAGTTATCATTGGTTTGACCAAGATGACGAGCAAGGCTTGGAACTGGCCGTAAGCTTCTACAGAGCGAGGCAAATGAAACAAATCTGATGTATTTTTAGCAATCATGAAAAGATGAACTGAAACATTATTCCTTTTTAGAAGGAGAACAACTCTAGACATTGAACATTCAGAGGGGGTCCATGCCACAAATCTGACCAAAACAGACAGGTTGAGCCATCTCCAATTATAACAGAGGCCATATCTTTATATTTTCCCATTAGCTTGAAGATATCTTTCCACCAAAAGGATCCCTTTCTATCATTAATGGGGATAGAGTCACCAATATAATGGGTATTCCACATGAGTTGGACCCAAGGAATATCACATTTATTGAAGAATTTGTGGAGATGTTTGAGTAGCAAACTTTCATTCTGAATATAAAGATCATGAACACCTAAACCACCATTTTCTTTAGAGTTACAGACCAGCTTCCAGGCAGCTTTTTGGGGGGTTTTGGAGTGTGGATCAGACCCTCTCCATAAGCAATGCGTTCTAAATTTATCAATCTGCCTAATCACTGTCTTTGGGAGGAGGTAAGCGCACATGGCATAAGTGGGTAAAGCACTGAGGACAACATTTGTCATTTGAAGTCTACCAGCTTGGCTCATGAAAGAGGATATTGTCACTAACATTCTTTCACACTTGGAAACCAGAGGCCAAAAGTCAGCTATAGTTGGCTTTGTGATGCTTAGTGGCAAGCCGAGATAGGTGAAAGGAAGAGACCCAATTGAACAACCAAAGGTGCTAGCTAAAATATTCATCTTATGTTCGAAAACATTGATTGGAACCATCATAGACTTAGCATAGTTGACTTTTAGACCAGTGGAGTCAGCAAAGGAGTTTAGGATTGCTTTTAGGAAAAAAATTTGTCTAGCATCACCTTGCATAAAAATCAAAGTGTCATCAGCATACTGTAAAATAGGAAAATCCTGGTCATGTGGGAGATCTAAAGGCAGAGAAAGGATCCCACACTGTTTAGCAGTATTTAGAATGGTCTGAATAAAATCAGCAGCCAAGACAAAAAGCAAAGGTGATAAAAGATCACCCTGTCTAACACCATGCTTGCAATGAAAAACTTTTTGATCCTATTTAGCAGAACAGCTGAGGTGCCACATCCAAAGATCATCTTTATATAGGCAACCCATCTTGCACGAAGCCCTTTTTGTTGCATAATCTAAATCATAAGTTGGTGCTCGACTTTGTGAAAGGTTTTTTAAAATCAAGCTTTAAAATGATGGTTTCTTTTCTCAACTGATGACAAAGGTGAAGATATTCTAGAGACCAAGCCAAGCAATCCTGAATTGTCCTCCCTTTAAGAAAGCCATACTTGTTTTTGTGTATCAGCTTAGGTATTACTCTTTGTAACCTGTTGGCTAGCAACTTGGTCAGGATCTTGATGGAGGTATTGAGGAGTGATATTAGTCTAAAGTCTGAAACCTTGACTGCATTGTCGTGTTTGGGGACTAGGGTAATATGAGATCCATTTAAGCTTTGCAGGCAAATGGATCCATTATAAAATGCATTGCAGAGTTGATAGAAATCATTACAAATAATATGCCAATAACTTTTTATAAAATCAGTGTTGAAACCATTTGGACCAGGGGCTTTATTAGATGGGAGAAGCTTTATCACAGAATCAACTTTCTCCTTTCGAAAAGGGACCTAGAGAAGTGAGGTCGGTATCATGCTGTATTAGAGCAATTAGATTAAATTGAATACCTTGAAAAGAGGAGGTTTCAAGCCTTTCTCTGAAAGATTCCTAGATCAAGAGGGATTTAGTATCATGATCATAGATTAAATCACCATCGACATTTTCAAGGGAGGTGATGAGGTTTCTTCTAAACCTGATAGAGGCATTGGCATGAAAGAATTTGGTACTAGCATCACCCAGTGTTACCCATTTGATGGAGCCTCTTTGTTTCTAGTAGATGCATTGTTGTCTGAGACGAGAGCTAAGTTTGTTTTCCAGAAGCTTTTTGAAATTCCATTTAGGAATTGATAAATCTCTAAATTCCTCTAGGAACAGAAAGAAGGTCAACACTAATTTAACATTTCGGATTGCTAATTTGAGATTAGACAACTTTTTTTTGCCAATTCTTCAAAACTTTCCTAAGGTTTTTGAATTTTGCAGTGATGACTTTAGCAGCATCAGTTTCAGCGAGAGGGGTCGACCACACATGTAGCACAAGGGGCATGAAGTCCTGATGTTCAGCTGTGGCATGCGTTGCTCTCTCCGATAGACTTAGGGGCGCTGGTCCCTGTTCAAGAGGAGGACCTAGCTACTTGGTGGCTGCGCCAGCGCAAGAGGATGGACAAGGAATCAAGGCCGTCGGCTGACTCGATCTTCCTGTTAGTTGCATGGAACCTTTGGAAGCACAGGAATGACCTGGTTTTTGGTCGGCGGGCGGCACCCGATCTGATCAGTTTGTGTGTTGACACCACTCGTGAGGCAGAAGATTGGGCACAGGCGGGGTACTCTTCGCTCTTCGAGGTTTCGCAGGCTTGGTCGCGTCTTGTCTTCGTTCTGTAATTAGTTCGCTTAGGTCTTGCAACTAGGTGTTTAGCCTATTGGCTGCTCGCCAATACCTAAAACCTCTGTAACATGTGGTTACGCTCCTCTTAATGAAATACGGGTTAAACACCCGATCGAGAAAAAAAAAGTCCTGATGTTCCATCCAAAAGTTTTCAAATCTGAAAACACTCTTTTTAGGAATGGCCAAGGCTGAGGCATTAGTGGGTATTGCCAAAGGCATTCGAAAACAAGAAGACTAGAACAAATAGTACTTAATCTATCCCAAATTATAAAACATTTGATTTTTTTAACATCAAATTTGACTATTTGTATTATTTTAAAATTTATGTAAAACGCCACTTCTTTTGTTGTAGTTTGGTTTATTAATAATAGTTTTTCAAGAGTAACTTAAATTTGACTATGTTTGCATAAATTTTTTGATGACTGGTCAAACTTGGGCTAAAAAAAGTTCAACATCTTATTGAGATGGAGGGAACAATCCAAAGACATCCAATTGAGCCAAACTACATGTCGTGGAAGCTAAAAATGACAATAGATATACACCCATAATTAAAGGTCGAAAAAAGAGACAGCAAATGTATAGCGATTCTTTGATTTATATCATATGTCACACGATTTGAATATCTGGCCTCTTATGCGTGGATCGTAGAATTCAATGTTATGTGTTGATCGGTGCTATAATATAGTGCCAAAAAAAATAAGGGCAATACATTCAGCAATGTTATGTGTGTAAAGAGCACGATGCAAAGATGTGATGAAGACTTATATTTTGCTAGCGACGCAAAGAGCAGGACAAGCAAGAATGCAGCCCATTTTGATGTAGCTAGAAAGCGACGTTCTGGAACATCTTGTTTGACCATTCATATTATTCAAAATTTTTGTATAAATAGTACTCCCTCCATCCCAAATTGTAAGTCATTCCAAAAATTTTGGAGAGTCAAACTTTTCTAAATTTGACCAAATTTATATTATAAAATAATAATTATTATAGTACTAACTAAGTATCATTAGATTTTTTTTCCTAATTATATTTTCATAGTATACTCACTTTACGTTACAAATCTTAGTATTTTTCTCTATAATTTTGGTCAAACGTGAAAATGCTTTGACTCTCTAAAATTCTTAAAATGACTTATAATTTGGGATGGAGAGAGTAATTATTTTGTTATGACTTATTTTTATCATTAGAGATACTTTAATAATAATTTATTTATTTTATAATTTACAAAAAAAAAATAAGACTAATGACCAAACATGAAACCCAATAGTTAAAAATAACACTTTCAATGGAATAAAGGGAGTATATCGTAAAGTTACACACGGGTAAGAACTAGCCATAAAAAAATAGGGCGCGTTGCTACAGGCTTAAACTAAAATAGACTATAGATACAATAAAAAATTCTCTGAAGGAGTGGTATAACTAATGTTTGAATTCATTTTTGGTCACAAATGCCTGAATTAAGTCTAAAAATTAAACTAAAAGAAAATGACCTTTTTTTAAGAAGAAGAAAAGAAGAGCTTTTGAATACCCCGAAACGAACATGTACACTAGCGGCCCAGCCCACCGATTCTGTACCCCTTCAATTTCTATCCTAGTGCGCTTCCGTCTCTGTCCTACTACCGTTGTATCTCTTTCTCTCATCTCCGTCTGCTACAATGTCGCTCCATCTGGACGCAACCGACCGGCCTCCCTGGTGGTGTCCCGTCAGTTGCCGACATCTCTCCGGTGGTGGGCGCTGGTAAGGGTGGCAAGTTGGGAGGAGGCTGGCGACGAGAGCGTAGGGAGTCGAGCGTGGACGACAGCTCTCGTCTGATTGCCGTACCAAGGCGGATCGTGAAGGGTGGGGGAGTAGAGTTGTGCTGCTTGCGAGCGTACGGACCTAATAAAACTAAACACCCTTGTTTAGATACAAAAAGTTTTTGGATTTTGACACTATAGTATTTTTGTTTTTATTTAACAAATATTGTCTAATTATAGAGTAACTAGGCTTAAAAGATTCGTCTAGTGATTTACAGATAAACTGCGCAATTAGTTATTCTTTTTATCTATATTTAATAGTTCATGTATGTGCCGCAAGATTCGATGTAACGGAGAATCTTATAAAGTTTTAGGTTTTGGGTGTATCTAAACAAGTAAAATTTTTAGTTAGAAAGTAGCTATTCTTCATTTTAGATTTTGGCCTCAAAAAATAAAAAAAAAGACCAAAAGCGTCTAGGAGCCCATGCCCACCCCCATCAACATCATAAAAAATTTAGCATTTTGCATCGAACTAAATATACATATAAAAATTTAGCATTTTACATTTCATCGTTCCAAAGTACTTGATATTTTGTATTTTGTATTTCATGGGACCTAAGCATACCCACATAGGCCTTGTTTAGATCCAATTTTTTTAGATTTTGACACTATAACACTTTCGTTTGTATTTGTCAATTATTATCCAACCATAAACTAACTAGGCTCAAAAAATTCGTCTCGCAAATTACAAGCAAACTGTATAATTAGTTATTTTTTTTAATTTATATTTAATGCTTCATGTATATACCGCAAGATTCGATGTAATGAGAAATTTTGAAGAGTTTTTGGATTTGGGATGAACTAAACATTTAGTTGCACATAAAATCCAAAAACTTTTCAAGATTCTCCATCACATCGAATCTTATATCACATGCACGGAGCATAAATATAGATATAAAAGAGAACTAATTGCACATTTTGCTTGTAATTTGCGAGACGGATCTTTTGAGCTTAATTAGTATATATGGTTGGACAATAATTATTAAATACAAACGAAAGTGCTACAATGTCTAAATCTAAAAAGTTTTTGATCTAAACAAGGCCAGAGTAGTCCCTAGAAACATAAATTTAGTTTTCTCGATCCCTTATATAAGATCTATTCTAAAAAACAATCCCATATACAGTAGATGATTTAGGCCTTGTTTAGTTCGCGTAAATTTTTGACTTTCGCTACTGTAGTATTTTCGTTTATATTTGATAATTATTGACCAATCATAGACTAACTAGGCTCAAAAGATTCGTCCGTAAATTATAGACAAATTGTATAATTAGTTTTTATTTTTATCTATATTTAATGTTTTATGCATATGTTTAAAGATTTGATGTGACAAGAAATCTTGAATTTTTTTAGAAAATAAACAAGGCCTTAATGGAAAGGGGATCTGTGGAGTTGCTCTGATCATCTGCACCAACCGCCGCCCTGACGACTGGACGATAGTATGATCGTACGAGTAGACAAGTACTGGCTCCTGTTCCTGGCTGATCCTGTCCTGTTTCTGAAATTCTGTTATTTCCTAGGCGGCTAGGCCTAGAAGCATCATGGCTGAGGGGGTGTTTGATTGAGAGTGTTAACAGTCACTGTAGTATTTTCATTTTATTTAATAATTGGTGTTTAATTATTGACTAACTAGGTTTAAAAGATTTATCTCGCAAAGTACTCTCTAGCTGTATTTTTAGTTTTATAAATAGTTAATATTTAATACTTTATGTAAGTGTCTAAATATTCGATGTGACACGAGTTAAACTTTGCCGAAGAAGACCAAACGGGCCTGATTTGTTTTCCTTGTATTTTAGGGTGAACAGCTGGAAGCATAGGCGCATTACAAGGCGTTTCCATAACAGCATAAAAATTTCTCATGTCAATACTTTGACTTCTTTTGTTTCATTATCTTGAACTTTTAAGCTTTGAATTTTTAAGCTTTGAATTCTTTTGTTTATAATTGCACTTGAAAATCATGTTCTCATGAAGATTAATTATGAAGATATAATTGCATATTTTATTTTAAGAAATACTAGACAGATGAGGTTTTTCACTGTAACTTGCTTGGAGTTAGTAATATTTTTCCTATTTTATAATTATAAAATAATTTTACATATCATACAAAAACACATAGTATGTATACATTTGGGCCTACGGATCAAAATACAAATTTTGTAGGCTCTAAAATTTTGAATGGCTAATAAAATTATAACTTTTACTCATCACATATACAGTTGAAAAATGAGAATAATATTTATTTAGAGATGGAGAGAGTAACAGCCTACCACCATGTGCTGGCGCTAGAACAAGAAAGTACCTCGCATACTCGCACAAGAAGCTTAGAGTTTGTTTAGTTGGGGATGTTAAAATTTAATAGTAGTATTTTCATTTTATTTGACAATTAGTGTCCACTAATTAGGCTCAAAAAATACGTCTGTTTTTTGTTTTGTAAATAGTCTATATTTAATATTTTATGTATATATATCTAAATATTCAATGTAATATATGATAAAAAAATCAGCCTCAACCAAACATAGGCCTTGTTTAGATGCAAAAAGTTTTTGGATTTGACACTGTAGCATTTTCGTTTTTATTTAATAAACATTGTCTAATTATAGAGTAACTAGGTTTAAAAGATTTGTCTCGTGATTTACAGGTAAACTGTGCAATTAGTTATTTTTTTTATTTATATTTAATACTTCATGCATGTGCCGTAAGATTCAATGTGATGAGAAATCTTGTAAAGTTTTGAGTTTTTAGGTGTATCTAAACAAGGCCATAGCCTAACTCAATCACAGAGCCTACTCTCAATCACAGAGGTGACCGACCGGTCATCAGACACCAGCCTACCACCTAGCACGGCCTCTCGGAGTCACCGTCGTGCACTTGGCACATTCCGCTCCCATGAGCCAGAGTAGATAATAGGCTTTTTGGTAATATGTTGGACTTAGAGAATCTACACTACTAACTGCCGCCAACTATCCCAAATTATAACTATCACCTCTGTCCCAAATTATAGATCATTTTATCTTTTCTAGATATCTGATAATTTTTGTTATACACCTAGATATACAATATATCTAGATATATAATAAAAGTCGTGTATCAAGAAAAACAAAAACAGCCTATAAATTTGAACGGGGAGAGTACTCCTTACTAGTCATAAGAGATCAAAGTCGATAAAAGATCACTTATATATATACTTTTATATGTAATTTTAAGAGATGGCGAGTAAGCAATTCGTTGAAGATGCAACATTCCAGGCAGATACTTTTTGGAGGGCCGAAGATAGTACAAGCATGGGACCCAATTGCGATATGATAACATTTCTCCTTAGAGACTGTATAACTCGGGGAATTCCCCAGTGACATAACTAGCACGGTACAACCACTCGTCGAATGAGTAGGCATGCGCCAGAAAATCTATTAAAATAAAACCTGCGATGCCTAAAAAACAGTAATGGACATCCCACCCATCGAACATCAGTTCCTCAGTTCCGCATCTATCGCTGCTTCATGCCGAGGAAGGATCTGTGATAAGGTCCTTATTTATGATTTCTTATTCACTGTAGTCAGATGAATATGAAGTAGCATCTGGATCCTCATCCGCATTCATCTCCCCTCCGAGATTGCCGTCCTCTCCATCATCACCAATCTCATCATCTTCATCCATCTCAACATCGGCATCATCAACTGCTTGATCTGCATCATCTTCTTCAACATTCTCATCACCTTCAGCATCGTCATCCTCCTCGTCGGTCTCATGATCCATCATGGACATCGTTCCATGGTGCCTGGATCTACTAGAATAACCCACTGAGTAATCTGGAACATGCTCTTCATAATCCTCATCCATGGGCTGGCCGTTTTCCTCGTTATCTTCTGACTCTGATCCAGAACTGTTCTCGTCACATTCGTTGTATGTCACTCTGGTCTCCAGGCCCCACTCATCTGCACCAGAGCTTTGTGGAGACTCCTCAACGGGGGCAGGCTTTGAGCTGCTAAGCATGCTAAAGCTTCCCAACAAATTTTCCTTTGGAATTGATCTGGCTCTGCCTGCAGATGGCTGCCGAGGCCTCACAGTTCGACGTCCTCGTCTACTACCACGACCACGTGCACGCCCTCGGCGTGCATTCTTCCTTGGTGCTTTATCAGAAGCAACAATGTCATCCTTGAATTCGATCCTTGAGGAGCTGCTAACGCCTCTTGGGATCCTTCCACCTCGACTTCGACCTCGGCCTCCCCTGCTACCTCCTCTACTTCCACGTCCACGTCCCCTACGACCACTACCAGGAAGCCACCTTCCATCATACAGATTCAAACCAGTTGGTTCAAGTATACCTTCTTGTTTGCTCTTAGCAACTGTATACCTTGATGGAAATTTCTGTAGGTAAGGAATAACATAAATACTTAATTATATAATTTTCAAGGGAACTGATGGTAGCATCATATATATAGATGAAAAGTCTGTCCAGATAAATAATCAAGCACATAAAAACATTTCACGATTTGAAGGTATATTAGCAGATCAGTGAGGTAAGTTTTGACCAGAACATGAAACTATAAATCTGATTGCATGTGTCAGTCCAACTCCAAGAAGAGTCATACCTCAACTTCCAACCAAAAAAGGAATAGTATTATCAAAATTTAACTTACCATAAAACCTCCATCGTCTCTCTCCATCTTTTGATTTTGCACGTAAGAAATAGCTGAGTCAAGGTCTAACATTCGGAGCATAACAGCAGAAGTAGTGTCAGGAACCCATGGAAGGGCAGAAGCAGATCCAGCAGGTAACACAGGATTGTGGGGTGCAATACCCTGTGAGTTTAGACATTCACTTGTTGTTTCAAAATCAGAAGAGAGGCAACCTGGTCTTATTGCACCTTCCAGAACAGTCAAAAGCTGCAAGGGAATGGAAAAACAGTCTCAGATAGTCAGGTGTCAAGTATCCAACAGATATACAAAAGTCAATATACATGTGACTCAAAATTTTACAAAGGAAACTGATAACCACAAAAGCAGTACTCCCTCCATACCCAAAAAACTTGACGTTTAGGACATGATTGTGGTAACCAAGGAGTGATTAATGAGGTGGTATTTTTCCTCCTTTTCCCTTATTAAATAGGTCTACGGGTCCAAGAAAGTTTCGCAGTTCAGATGGCTAGTGCGTGGGGGTGTTGGCCCTGAGGTCCTGAGTTCAATACCTCACAAGTGCCCTTTTTTTGTCCAACGCTTAATTTTTGTCCGTTGGCGAGCCGAACGGACGCGAGCGCCAGGGGTATTCCCGTCCACGCGCGCAGCTGCCAGCTTAGAACGTCAGGTTTTGCGAAACCAAACCAATAGCCCAGGACGTCGAGTATTTTGGGTACGGAGGGAGTATTACACTTTGAATTAAAGTTAAAATGAAGCTATTTAGTTATGCTAGTATTATCAGTCTGCACCATCCTTTCATTTGGTAGCTCAGTTTAGGTCAGATGCAAGGTTGGGACTGGCAAACCAGAGCATAATTTGTGAATGAACTTCTAATTTCTAAAGAACACATTAATCAAGGCAACATGCTTGACCATGCCAAGACCTCATCAGAAGCAGTTTCCAAAATTACATTCTAAATGATGACAGCCAAAGATGGAGACTGGATAAGTTATTCCATCACAATAACTTAATAAGGTAGTTACATACTTCCAAAAAAAGTTTAGCACAGTTTTGAATAAGGCACCAACCATGTGATGCAAGGGTTCTAGAAGTGCTGGAAACCCATTAACATTTAAAGTAATATATACATCTGACAGGCAAATGAAACTTGAATGCATGTAACCAGAGTTTCAGTCAAGAAAAGGAAATGATGGGAAGCCAGAATGGTGGGAAAAAAATGCGTAACCTGAAATGTTTCAGCAATAGATTTGGTAGTGTACAGCTTCACACTCCAAGATTTCCGATACACATCAGTCCAAAATGGTTGAAGTGCTTCTGATGGTATACATGCCTGTAAAACAGGGACTAATAAGTTGCTTAAGCAGCCTAGTGGAAAGATAAATTAAAAAAAAAAAAAGAACTAAGGAACCACCGAAACATGTGACTTTACCTCAATCGTAACTAACTGCAGCTTGAGTAATACCATTCCTATTGGAACAGAATAATCAGCGATTTGCATCTTCCAGTAAGGGTCAGTTCTCCGTTTCTCTTCACATTGTGTTGTATGATCAGAAAAATTGTAAATGGATTTGAAAGTCTTATGGCAAGAAGGACAGTGCCTTTCTTCGGCTAAGTAAATCTGATAGCAGCAATTACAAGAATGCAACAATTCAGAGCATCTTTTCTTCCCGTATTTCATGGCACATGTCAATTCCTGATTGTAGCATTCCCTCCACATCCATTTTAAAAATTTATCTGCCCTTTTTGAGATAGCTGTCTTCTCAAAATCATTACGCCCAAGCTCCACTTTAAAAGAATCAGAATATGCTGTCACAATATCAGATGTAGCACCAAAAGGAGTACTGCTTGAGCTTCCAACCTCACTATGATAATTTGCCCTTATCATGTCAGTAGCTCCATTCTTTGGATACCTTCCAGCAGGTAGTTCTATACTTGCACTTCTCCTCTTAATAGCTTCCTTAAAGGTGGGCTCGATCACTTGCAGCATTGAATGCAGCTGTGCCTCCCGGCTGCCACGTGTATCGAGGGCGGCCACTAAAGAATCAAAGGCCTGCATTTGAAATAGACAGAATGTTCAAAAATTAGAGGTGGTTTATGCATAATGCTTGTCTAAAATCCAGCTAGTAAAGTAATGACTAATGAACATTCAAATTAAAGTAGAGCAGGTTTCTACTTAATGAACATACAACAAACTATACAATATCTGTTTAGCATCATTGCTCTTATGCAATATGAGCATCAGGCCCTTAAAGCAACATCTAGAGGACAATTGCCTTTTTCGCCATCCGAAACAGTGGCAACTTTCCCAAAAACTTCACCGAACTGCCATCCAGGGACGACAGGAACTCAGTGATTTTCCAAAAACACAGTAGAAAACTAGTCATCCGACTAACCGTCGCCTAATCACAATTGTTGTCTGACTAGGAGGGGGATCTGTGCCTGCCTGTCCTATTGACGGGCCAGCTCAGCTCAACTGTGCTTAAAGGTGGGCTATTGAGCTGCCAAATTGCCAGTTAGTTTAGCATAAGTGTGCCCAAACTCCACCAAAAACACCGAGAACAGAGGCAGCATTGGTTTCCTTTTCCCAGGCCACCGCAAATCCTTCCATGCGCAATTCCTCTCCCCCCCCCCCCCCCCCCCAGCACTATTCTTCCTCTCCCGCACGCATTTCCTCCTCCCGCGCACACCATTCTTCATCACGTGCCACTCCCATGGTGTGGTGTGTGCGCCCTTTCCCTCCTCCCCCATACCTCACTCCTAGGCGCTAGCTCCTCCTCTCCCCCCTTGCTTGCTGTGCCACTGGCCCTCTGCCTGCTTGAAGGTACTCCATCCTAAGGTTATGTACTGCTGTTGTGTACATATGTAGATGTGGAACAGTGCAGAAATCAACTTTCACAAAGTCACAAGCCACCAACTACCCCAAATGTAATCCTGATGCTTGCTTTATTGTGTATAGTATACAGTTTATATAGGTATATATAATATGTATATGTCCTGATCCTGAAATATATAGGACGACTAGAACAGACTAGGCTCAGCTAATCAGTCTGGTCGACGACTAATTGTGACTAGTCGGCTAGTCGCTTAGTTGATCCCATCGGTTGTGTGCTGGTGCTGGTCCTGGAATTTGGGGAAGGAAGAAAATGGAGAGGAAAGAGTAAGACTGTAAGAGGAAGATGGTGGCTGGGATTTGGAAGAGGAGCAGCAGGATGTGACCCTGGGGTTGCTGCTTGCTTGCATGAAAGGAGGAAGGGGGCAAAAAGATTATTTCGTATGTACCAGCCAGGTTTCCTTTGGGCCCCATGACCACATCCACATGGCACAACAAGAGCGAGTTTCGGGCAAATTTGAATATTCTTGTGGTCCCCAGATGGCAATTTGGCGAAGTTTTTAGGAACAGTGCCTTTTGAACGTGCCACTGGTTAGGATGGCAAAAAAGCAATTGTCCCACCCTTTAGCTGGCAAAAAATGAAAATAATGCTAATAACAATGGACATCTTAGACACTGAAATGCCAATAACTGCATATAAAGTACAAATTAAAGGAAGTTTCATCCTCGGACAAAAACCATTATAAGATGTATACTTCAAGAAAAAGCTATGGAATGTAAGATTTCTTATGAAGTTTCATTTCCTTGATATCAGAAAGATTTAGAGCACCCTGTTATGCTGGTAACTGGGCGGTAACCACGTGTTTCCGAGGTGGACTCTGTTTCTGTTCTACTGTAATGCTTATTCCCCAACTTTGGATATTATGAATCTGAAACAACATGCAGAGTCACCAAAACTTGGTGTTACTATAACTTCTATAGATCCAGGTATTAATGGGGATTATGAGTGACCATCAGTGACTGCACGGTTACCGCCCAGGATTTGGAACCAGAGTGAGCATGGAGCCATAGACAATGCTGACAGGCAGTACACTAGATTCAAACCTCTTTCTAAAATCTAAAATAGTTGAAATTAATCCAAATATTACTTTAAACATATTTGCATCATTATCATTGTATTAAGAAGGAATAAAGGATCGGTCTTGCAAAAAAACAACACAAACACACAGAACACCATCATACTTACAGGCAGCAAAGCACAACACAGAAACCAAAAAAATAGACTAGAACCAAGAAGGTCCTGAAAACAATGAGAACAGAAAGGCGGGCCAACCTAAACGCCCCGGCAATCTGATGGTAAAATCCCAATATTTTTTTAGTGTGAAGCACACTGCTATTTGTAACCATTTGCCAGTCATAAATTGGACCAAGCAAGTCAGCAGTAAGTGGCCAGATTTATACAGAAAAATTAGTACTGGCAATTCCAGAACTGATCACTAACATCTTCACAGGTGGATTAGCACATGACATTTTAAAAAAATATAATGTACATGACTGGTAGCCTGATGCTAGCAAACATATTATCCAGCAAATAGCACGATTTGAAATCTGACTTGAGCTTTTTAGTACAGTAAAATGATTAAAGTAGAAATGTAGAATCTAATAAGTATAAATTAACACTTTACCTCCTCTGAGTCGATAACTCTCCAACATCCATCTTTGGATTCAAAAAAGATTCTTCCTGAGCCAGGGTCATTTGGTGATGCTGAAGTTGTAAACTGCCAATACCTGTTTCGCCTCCGATCCTGACCTAGGGGCAGGGATCTGTAAACATAGAGCTGTTCTGCGCGGTGACCAATGTACGATTTCAACTGAGATCGTGTTTTATCAGCATAAGCATACTGCTGAACATATGAAGTATCTGGGGTTGCAAGGATTTCCTGGCCTATGCCATTTCTCTCATAAGCCATACTGCCAAAATTACCCTGATTATGCTGATCAAGCATCTCACAACTGTTCATTGTCCCAACATGTCCATCATTCTCTGTAGCATTGTTTTCTTGATATAAATCAGCCTTCAAACCCATGTCAGAGTTATATTGTACTCTGCTAGCAAATTCTTCCTTGGAACGCCTCTTGTCAAGTTGCGCTTCTGCCCACATTTGCTTCTTTAAGGCATTTGCTAACTCCAAACGTTCCTGCAAGACTCTTGATCAGATGTCTCCCATTGAGGAATGACAAGATAGAAGAGTAGTTTAGCAAGATCATAATAAATACCTCAAGTACACCACGAATAGAGTTCCCTTCAGTGGCAACACCAACGAGGGCAACCAATGCGTTAAGGCGTTCTTCAACACTAAGATCACAGTAGTCACCTTCTGCTAGTGCACGTACCCAAGGCTCAACTTGATTGCTTTCATCAATTTGCGTATTTTCAGAATCACCAGGGGCTACTTCATGATTAGCTGATGAGCCTCCAAGAGGTGAATCATTAGAAGTATCTGCTGCATCGGACTTGCCTAAAGAAGGGAGAGGAGTGCCTTTTGCTGACTTAGTAAAACTACTTGATGAGTTCAATGCATTACCCACACTATCTAACTCAGACCTTATGCCAATAACTGTAGTTGTACTCGGTACTTCATCTTGTGCCTTGACAGCAAGAGGAGGATCCTTGTCATCTTCCACCTCAGTATTCACATCATCACCATCAGGGTCATCATCAGCATCATCACATTCAGAATCATCATCCCTCTCAGCTTCATCTGCCTCCTTTTCAGCTTCAGAGTCAGAAAGCACATTCTGAAAAGCCCTAATTTTTTCACGTGCTGCTGACAACACGGCTTCAGAATCAGCTGGATCTTTTCTATAAGGCGACTTCACACAATATGTTGAAGGAGCAGTTCTCTCAAAAAGTTTTGCGTCCCTAGACAAGGCGGCAGCTATGGATGCCTCAGGTGTCTTGCTTGTTGTGAGGTCTCTCAATCCAGATTTCTGAACAGGAAAATAGTCAGCTTACAAAATCAAAGATAGCCACTTAAGAGGGACAGGAATTAAAGATACATATATGTGTATGTACCTGAATTTTTTCTGCTACTTCCAATATTGTGAGACCTTTACTCCCTTCAAGAGAAAGCACATGGAAAGCGGCAAATTTTACAGTTCCAGGAGTGAGACGGTGGCGGGATCTACGTCGATTGGTGTAACCTCTTTCCTTCATCTTAGCAGCAGCATTCACAGCTGCTGAACCATTTCGAAGTGTCGATATAACATTCTCACCATCATGACCCTGCAACAAATTTTGCGTCGACCTTGTGAGAATACTTTTATATGTTTTTTTCTTGTCATGCAGAAAACTGAGAATTTGGTGTAAACTCACTAAAGATCGCTTCTGAGAACTAATATTTTATACACATGGCTCAGATATATGTTTAATTTTTCATGAGAATTCCATTATTTCAGTACTTTTTCAGTTGACTTTTGACCTTCAGCCTAATCAATAGAAACAAGCAAACTGGTTATCTTTAAAATCAATCTATATTTGTGATTAATACTCATCATTTCTTCATAGCAATTTACCAGACTCATGATCATTTAGTAGCATAAACTGATGCAACTGATGTAGGTTAAAATTTGGAAGGGCCTCAAACAAAATAAGACACAGCCTAAGTATTAATGGTAAGTTGCTGGCATCATTCAGGAGGTTATTTTGAATTTCATAAGTATCACTTGACCATTTGTTTACAAGGTACTGTATCAGTTAAGGAGAAACTTATAACAGAATTCAAATATCTTAATTGATTCAAGTGAGAAATACATAATATTAGGAGATACTTTTAACTGAAATCATCAAGGCAGGTGGGATGTATAGGAGCACAGACCTCATTATCGTTACGATAGTAAGAATCTTCTACCGTCCTTTTCTTTAATTGGGGTCCGAAACCAGCAGATAAAGCAAACTGTCTTAATATCTCAGGCCATGTAAGAAGATTAAGATGGCGTTGCCAGCTACGTATATTGAATCCCCAGGCATATGCCTACCAGAAGAAAACATGATTTTTCAAGAATATATTAAAAAAACAGAAATGGACAGGATGAAAAGAAAATGAATGTAATATTTGAAATTAACATCAAGTATGCATGTACAATTATATACCCACCCCTTCAACAATTTGTGGATGGCCACCTGGATTTACCCCCAGTGCAATTGATTGAGTTCTAGCAACATCCTCAATATCCTTTATAATGGATTTCAGCAGAGCAACATGCAGTTCCCCCAACAACCTTGAATCCTATAAAAAGATAACAATTTAGGGTAAGACAAATATAAGAAAAAAGATTGTAGATTATAAGTATATTGCTTCAGAAGATGCTAGCTTCCAAGCCTAGTGACTAATTTTTCCAAGGATACAAAAGTTTTATAAAGAATATATAACAGTACAGCATTGCGTGGACACCAGCTAATACCCAAATCAGCTGACATCTCCCAGTATCAAAAAGGTTGTAGATAAGATAATAAACACACTGGCAATAATACCTTCAGTGTACCATGGTTTTAGTTATGTAGCACCTAGTTAAATGGAGCAAAGAACCCTAATGAGATCAAACAAAAAAATACTAAGAAAAAGCTTTCCCTTGCATATTCTGAGTCAACCAAATTCATGAATGAACTTGAAATTGTTTCAGCTTTGCATGACCACTGAGATCCAAGCTTCATTTATGATATTCAATAATATATACGAAGTTAAAATTTTAAATTGATATATTATGAATTAAAACTTTAATGGCAGTACAGATAAATGCGCTCGTAGGACGCAAAAACAAGGAACATCAAATCTGACATAAGAAATGTTATAGGACCACTAGTAGGAACTAAGACAAACATAAGGATTGTGGTCACAGGTCACTCCTGTTCAATTTTCTCGAACACGCAGGATAGCTGTGTATCCACTCCTGTCCAATTTAATATTTATTCATTTGTTGCCCCAAGCCAGAGATAACCTTTGAATCTTTGATCAATCATCCACGTGTCTTTCTTTGTGCCTGATCTTTACCACTCAGAAAGTGTGAAGAACATAACCATACATATCTATTTATGCAATTTTCCTCCCTTTACCATTACTCTACCAGCAAAAGAAAAAGAAATAAAAAACATACAGAAGTCCAGAGGAAAAAGGGACTTACATAATCATGAAGAGACTGAACAAACTCATCAAGTGTAACTGGACAAAGACCCAGAACATCAGTAAAAGTAATGAAGAATTTCCACACCTGCAATTCAGTTAGCAAAAATGTCTCTTGAGATGAAGTTGTGCGAACACCATACATACTATAGTACATAGACAAACATACTCCCTCCGTCCAGGAATGAATCAATTCCTAGAATCCATGCCAGTCAAACTTTTTTAAGGTTGACTAACTTTATAGAAAAGAGTAAATGCGCATCTTATGAAAATATATTCTATGATAAATGTAAAGATACTAATTTGATACCATAAATCTTAGCATTTTTTTCTAGAAATTTGGTCAAAGTTTAAAACGTTTGACTTAGGACAGCTCTACGAATTGATTCTTTCGTGGGCGGAGGAAGTAGAATTGATGCCAATGTATTAAAACATTTATACATGTGTACTAGAGAGTAGAGAGAAGCATAAGGGAAGATAAACAGACATGAGCAAAGCATCTTTATAAATAAAAGAAACAGAACAGTTCAGTTGTAATTTAATGTTTCTTAGGAACTTCTTTATTCTCGAACGACACAGGGGAACTGTGTGCCATTTCATTAAGAATGAGAAAGGGGCCATACAAAATGTACAGGAAAACAAGGGAGGTGTCAAGAAGTCTCCCCCTACAAAAACCCAACACACACCCTGCCTTACTAGCCTTTGAACAATGGAGATGACAGCGACCTTCACAGTTAATGTTTCTTAGGAACGATGTCCCCATGAATATAGTGTGACCATTTATGAATCAAGGCAACCTTAAAATCTTTGCTAACAATACTAAGGCCTTGTTTAGTTCACCCCAAAACCCAAAAACTTTTCAAGATTCCCCATCACATCGAATCTTTCGGCAAATACATGAAGCACTAAATATAGATAAAATAAATAACTAATTACACAATTTGTGTGTAATTTGCAAGACGAATCTTTTGAGCCTAGTTAGTCTATGATTGAACAATATTTGCCAAATAAAAACAAAAGTGCTACAGTATCCGAAAATTTTTCACATGAGGAACTAAACAAGGCCTAACCAAGATATGTTTAGGATCTCAATCTCTTAAGAAATGTCCAAATAATAAAAAGAAAAGAGTAAGACTGTAAGATGAATACAGCATTACCATCAAAAGCTTTCCAACATTATCCTCAGATCCAGTCCAAGGCTTTATAGAAAATGGCAACTTCAGTCTCACCGTTGTAGGAGGAAATTGACTTAGCATGCCTGGAAAAGGAGAATAAAAAAATAAAAAAACATGCAAGTTCAAATATGCAGTTAGGCTTCCAATGTCAGAAGTAAAGCCTAAAACCAAACAAGCTATCATACTGTCACATGTCTGTTCCTTTGATAATAATGCCTTAAAAAACAGTACATGTCAAATGAGTGAGTCCATTTTTCAATTGCAGAAAATTGGCATGCAAAACCTCTCCCAGCAACTTGGAGGGACGTCCTTTGTGGGCCCATGGGCTAGAATTAATGAGGTTTGAGTAGGCCAATGGATAAGCACGTCAAGGTTTGAATTACATTATCATCTTAGGGGTTTGAACACTTTGGAACCATCGAAATCATTGTGTTTTTATGAAGCCCTGCCATCTGCCCGGAGCTTTTTAGAAATCCTGCTAACTTTTTTCTTACTTTTTAGAAAAAAAAATCTTATCATTATCCTGAAAACCATCCAAGGCATAACTTGAGATCCAAACAAGCCCAAAAATCCTCCTGTTAAAAAGTGCTCTATTTTGAATGCACATGTGGTGACCTAAAGCAGTAGGAATAAAGCATTCTTCAATGCTCAGATTCTTACCTAGAAATTCAACAGGCTTGTAACATAAAAGACTATAGATACAATGAATTGTTAGTCTACGTCTATTTCCATGTCTTAGTTACCCTCTGTTAGTGGATACACAGGAAACTGGAATTTTGCCCAATGAAGTCAATAGAAGTGAAATGTTACTTCTTAAAGAGTATATATTATATTAAGGAGTTTGGAACTAAACTAGACGAATATGTAACATACCTCGAAAAGAATCAAGCTGCTGCAATGTGTCACTGTCAAGATGCAACATTGAGGGCAAGCCTTTGTTTTGTGCAGCTAATTCCATTAGTTCCAAACGCTCATCTTCCACCAGTTCCATATACTCCCGTGCAATTCTGCGTGCAGTAGCCCTTTCATTGGCCGCCTTTTGCCTTGCTGCTTCTTTCTCTTTTCGGAGTTCCTCCTTTTGCCTTTGTTTCTCTGCCTGCACAGGTGTAGGCAGAAGGAATAAGCTATTTAATACACTACGTTTACAGTTAGCATTCTAAGAACCAGAAAACTAACTCGTCTAGATTGCTTCTGCAAAAGCTTCTCCATACGCTCATGTTCACGCCTTTGCTCTCTTTGGAACCTCTCTTCTTCTCTCTGTCTCTCCCGCAGTAATCTCTCCTCTTCTTTTCTTCTCTCGCGGTCAAGTCTCTCCATTTCCTTGCGCCTTTGCTCCTCTCTCTGCACAAACATCACATTGTAAGTGAATTTAACGAGGAAGACATATCTACAATTATATAGAACCGGTAATACCTTTCTATTCAAGATATCTTGTTTCTCAAGCTCCTTTCTAATTCGTCTTTCGTGAGCTTCAACTTCCTTTGCAATCTTTGCTTCTTCATTATGCTGAAGAAAATCCCAGACAAATTTAATATGTATACGACTATAAAGCTGAAGGGCAAGATGCGTATATGAACTCATGAACTCAAAGAAATCATACTTTTCGTTTTCTTTCCACTCGAGAAGTATCTTCATCATGATAAGCTCTTCTTTCAGATGATACAAGTGGGTTTTCAAATGCAGCAACCTGAGAAATATCAAACTGGCCTTCAACAGGAACAGAATTAAGGTTGCTATTAGACTGGGTCGTCTCATAATCTGCTGGTGCTCCTGGAAACACCTGAGACCTGCTGGGCTGGGGCATCAGGCTAGAACCAGATGTGTGGCCTTGAAAAGCATAACTAGGCGCAGCCGCCTCAGATCCATGGAGAAGCTGTGATCCTGATGTGAGAGAAGATATCCTAGAATTTGAAACTTCCACTGGAGTATCATAGTAATGAGATCGGCTTGCCCTCTCATATGTATCACTTGGTTGCTCAGGAAGGAACTGATACTCATGGACAGCCCGTGATCCAACATGAGGTTGAACTATAGGTGTATTACCAACCGTTGATTTTCTCTTCCCAGTAAATGAGTTTGGAACAAATGGGGATTCCATGGTAGGTAAAAATGCTGAAGCCTAGGGGAAAAAAGAAAGAACAGGAGATTAAAAATGTGATACTTAGGAAACAAAAGAGGATCATGGAACCCTTAGTATGGTAAGTATGGCATAGAGAGTAGTCTTACCCAGAAACCTAAGAATATAGATTGCTGCAAATATCATTAGGGGAACAAAGTTTGTAGCATGAATACTGACCAAAGTAGAGATATATGCTAAAGGGATAACACTTGTAAAGATAAGTAGCTCTTCTGTAACTACAATCATAGGAAACATAACCATCCATGCATAGCTTGATGTGCAGAACTAATGCAGAGAAAAAGGTGCCCACCAAGTACTACATGATAATCATGCCATGCCAATATTTGTTGCAACCAAGTCACCAAATTCTCAGTAGCCTTGACCACTTTGGCAGATGTAGTGAAGGGGTGTTCACAAAACTGGTAAAACATGATTTACGATTTTGAATCTTCCTAGGCATTCTTACCATTTAAAAGATAGAAATCCATGCCCTGTTCTGAACTGACTTAGCAATCACCACAAGGTATGATGCACACGCACTCATTTGAGTAGGGCACAATCGAAGTTTAGGGCTAATGAATCAGCACAGCAACCTTAATTACTCATAATCACATCACATATAGGAGATAAATTAAATAGACCTCACACCACCATCATTTTAGCACCACTGAGCACTGATGCAATTTCACTTCAAAAGGTAAGCACATTCAAATCAAAAACCCAGTTTATGCAATGGCACAAATCCACCACAGATACATATAAGAGATACAAACTTACATTTAAAGTTTCCTACAGATATACCTTTAAGAGCTTTTGATCATGCCTAGAAAATATCTTTGTATCATAAGATCGCACAGGCTGCTTTTGTTGCTCTGGAACTGCCAGAAAATACACAGGAAAAGATTTTCAATAATTAGAACTTGTATTGGTAAGTGCACAGATGCTATTAATAGAATCCCCATATAAGAACTTCTATTCACCAAATAAAGAAACCTATACAAGACTTAGACGCATGCCATTTAGCAAATGCTCATCTAATATTTTGTTTGTAAAATGTTAAGGGGGTGTGCTCCAGTGCCAATCCTTCTCAAGGTGATGTCATCCAGATCAAACTTTGGTGAGATCTAGTATGATTGGATTATAGATATATGGGACCATACAAAAGCAACAAAATTCTCATCCACACTATTTTCCAATTCCCCCTAAACATAATCAACTCAATTCACGTCTATTGGATCTAGAGATATATGGCCCATTCCCCCTAAATATAATCAACTCAAATACCACAAACTGGATCTAGAGATATATGGCAATGTTTTATCTACCCGTAGCCTGGTCCTAGAACATTGATGCTACATAGTAAACTTCCATGTCAAGTTGGGTGTGGTAAGTAGTCGTCGACTAGCCTTAGCTCATTCAGTGGCTTGCTTCCAGACCTGATGGCAGGACATATGGAAAAATAAATGGGATCTAGAGCGCAGGGGAGAGAAAGTAGAAGGGCCTGAGCCAAACCCTAGTACAGCCCTACCGTTGCCATGATGTTGTCCCTTTCGCATCCCAGTAAGTACCCTCCCTTGCTCTCGGAAAGAACCAACATGGATGGCGAAGAACTATGGGAGACGGATCTAGTTGAGGCAGCACTCGCCTTGCTGCCTCCCTTCAGATCCCTCCTTGTCTTCTGATGTGCAATGAAAATATTATAGCACAGGAGGTGGCGCAGGGCACTATTTCTAAGGTGGTTGATGCAAAGTTTACACCGCTCTCCCATGCCCTAATACTAATTGGGCCTCACCTAAAGCCCAGGTAGACCAGTTAGACATAAAAGGCCCAGCAATCTGTCATATTTTCAGTTGCCACTTGCCACTTTGCAGTAGATGTTAGTGGCAGCCACCGTTCACTGACCAGATTACAATGTCGCAACTGGATGTGCAAGACGACATTTGGGGCATGATTCTTCCTCTTGGGAGTGAGGGAGGCACTAGCGCAACTGTCTCCAATCTAATCCCTCCCTCGCTCCATATGACACAAATGTATGGAGCTGCTGCACTGCTCCACTCTGCCCTAAAACTAAATTGGGCCTGACTATAGACTCAATACCAGCTGAACATAACACCAGGCAGTCAGCATACATGCTGTCACTTGATGGGTCTCTTTGGGAGAGCTCCAGCTCCAAGAATTCGTGAAGCTGGGTATCCCTAGCTCTACGATTTCCATGAGTTTGTGGAGCTGGAGCTGGAGTAGTTTGAGGGGTTTGGGTGGGTCGGTGAGGCATTTTGTTCCTATTTTAGACTAAAAACAGAGACTTAAACCAATTTAGTTTAACCCACAAACTCCAAATTTGGCGAGAAACCAGGAGCTTAAGCAAACACAAATAGGCTCCAAATTTCGTCCTATGCCACATCTAATGAAGTGCGGATAGGGAATATAATACAGAAGATTCACACAGCATAAGAAAAAGCAAGTAATTGAATAGAGAAACAAGGGAACTCATCATTAAGCACTAAAAGGAAGTGTACTAGAAAAGGGAAAAAAACTGCTATCTGGTGTCTACAGAAACCATTCGTACAACCCTTTTTCAACCAAAAGATCAAATTGTTCAACTCAGTTAGGTTGTTTTTTACTTCTAAACCAAAGGGACTAAAACACCTACTCCCTCGAATACCAAGTTCAAGTCCATCTAGCATTCTTCCAAATGCACCTAATTTATCCATGACAATTCCAATGCAGCCTTTTGCTTCAATCTTCTATGTCTGCACATGCTTAGCACCCTAAACAATGCAATAAACTTGCCAGCCACCTTAACTTTTAGCAATAATTGGTGGGGTATGCGTTACCTTGACTCTTGTGCCCAAGTCCATGGACTTATATTTGGGATTAGAAGTAGTAGTTGTGACAGAGTTGCACAGATGGGACATATGTGAAGCATTTCCCAAAATGAAATGTAGAAATTGAGATTTTTAGGCACTTCAGGTGCGCAGCAGGAAGAAAATGCCAAGCTAATGTACAACAAAGACGATTACTAAACAGGACAGATAATATTAAAAGAATTCTAATATTCTATATAATAGTATAAGTACAAGGTAACTCATAAATAAGGGGCTAAGGGCTAGAATGGGCCAAGCGTGTTAATAGGGATAGAATAGTTGCATATTATAATAGAGATTATGGATCTCAGTTTTATAGTAGGAAGTAAAACATGGTTGTGCTCAATGAGACCTTATGATGTGCAAATTTTACTTGGTGATCCCTCACATTCAGAAATAATATTCAGCTCAACGCTCATCTATAGAAAGAATGCTAGTTTAATAACTCTTAATCCAAGGACGGTCTCTTACGAGTAATAGACCTGTGGGATTTTCACGCTTGCTCCCCATCTAAATTTTTCATCAATCAGTCATTCATATCCGTCGCCGTATTATCTACTCCAGCATACTGATAACATATACTAGTACCATATACATGTATCATTAAATTCGCCTCTCCAACCATATTGGATCAATCTACTTACTCGGATATAAAAAGACTGACTAAAATCAATTACATGGTTCTTTTACCATATAAGCAAAGGAACAAAGACGATTAGTGGCTTTTGAAGTCAGATAATTTAAAAAAGTGTTTGCAAAATCAATAAGAATTCAGCCAGGGCATATGAAAAGCATGAACATTTCCGCAGACTGGCCACCTTGTGCGTTCACTAGCTTAAACCTTGGCTTAAAACACAATGACTTCAGATTTCAATATGCATACCAATCGGTGCACCAAAGGCGCCAGGAGGAAGGGGATCAAATTCAACGCCAAGCGCTGGACCATCCTCCCTCAATGGTTCCCCAAGCTGTGACTCCACAGAATTAATCACACGGAGCTCAGATTGTGTGAGCTGCATCGACGGGATAGCCGGCGCTATCATAATTGGAGTTGGCTCGTAATACCTCCTCCCAATATCCGGCATGGAGATCCTGGGGACTGCTGAGGACCGCCCAGCACCCCTTCGCGAGTGAACTGGATGTAACGGCTCATCGTACGGCCCAGGAGCACCCACCATGAGGTCACTGCTTGCCAGTGGCATCACAGACACAGGTGCCGGCAACACTGGCGGTGGAGGCATCACTGGTGCTAGTGCGGACTCTTCCTCCCGCCGTTGCCGCTTCGTCGGTGGCTTGCGATCCTTGAGGCGGCGGTGGCAGAACCACATCTGCAGCTGCCTGTCCGACAGCCCTATTTTGGCCGACAGCTCCAGCCGCATAGCTTCCGACGGGTACTGCTCCGCTGCAGCAAACCAAAACCCTCAGAAATGCTCAATCGATTAAAAAAAAACACCCCCAAAAAAATCAGGGGAAAAAACACTCGAATGAATTCATCGAAATCCACGAACCCGCATAGGTCTTCTCCAAAACCTCAAGCTGGTAGGGGGTTTTCATCATCCGCTTCACCGGCTTCTCCCCCGACCCCGAGGTCCCCGCGCCCGCCCCAGTCGCAGAGGCCGAAACCGGGACCGGGGCCGCCACTGGCGCCGGAGGCGGGGTCGTGGCCTCGGCGGGGGCCTCCTGCGTCGCCTTCCCGGCGCCGTCCCCGTCCCCGTCTCCGCCGGCGTCCATGGCGGCGATCGAGAGCCTGGAAACCTAGATCCGAGCACCTCCTTCTGCAAAGCGAAGGCGCAGAAACTTCCCAACTTACTTTTCTCACCCCCACCTCTTCGTAGCGTCTGCCCGCACCAAATGCCTCACAGTCGCTATTATACCACCCCGCGTCGCGGAGCAAGGAAGAGGGGAAAAAAAAGGCGAATCGACGCGCGGCTGGATCTCCGTGGCGAAGAATACCCAATACCGATATGCCCGAAACGAAATGGGACGAGGAAAGGAATAATGACACCAACAATAATAACTTGAACACCACGAACACCGCCCGCCCCGGCGGCGGATGGATGGATGGATGGGTGGGTGGGTAAGGCAAGGCAAAGGCGACGAACGAAGGGAAGAATAGATAGGGATGTGGAGGAGATTGGGGAAGCCGCAGCAGGCCAGGAACAGCAACGGGCTGCTCCTCGAACTGGGATTATTACCCACGCGCTGCGGCGCTGGGGATTGGGTTTGGATCGCTGCTGCCATTGTGTGTTGCGCAGCTAATAAAAACCAAAACCCTTTTTTTCTCTCCCTACCTTCCCTTTTTCGTCAGGGTTGGGGGCTCAGACCTTTGTGTGTATTTCTTTTGTTTTGTTTTGTTTTGTTTCGCGTTTCTCTCCTCCTTGGGATGGGAGAGTGGAAGAGTGTGTTTTTGTGTTGTGCGGTAGCTGCTGCTGGCCTGCTGCTAAGCGATGGGGAAAAGAAATTTATAAAAGGAATATTTGGAGCGATCGATGGAGAGAGATGGATGGGGATGGAATAATTAGCAGCAGCGTAGTAGCTGGTGCCTGGTGCTCGGATTTCTTGGGGTTTGATCTTTGCGGAGTGGTGGTGGCCTTTTGTTGGGGATCCGTTTTGTTGTGCTTTTGACTAGCGCTGGGTTCTGGTTGGAAATTTGGGACCTGGATTTGTTGGTGCTGGGGTGGATGGATTTGGACGTTTGGTCCTGCTGCTGCCTGCGTGTGTGTTCATAGGATTGTTCCTCCTGTACGAGGGAGGGGTGTCATTGGACGAAGCGCGTTAGAACTTGGCCGGATCCTCTGCGGCGTGGACTTTGCGAGCCCGCCTGTTCGGGAAGCAGGGAGCGGGACCGGGAAGCCTCTGAGCCTGTGGGCCCGTGGCTGGTGGCGGGGCCTGTCTCTCTCTCGTAGGAGTACTTGGGGTTTTGGGGCTTGTTTAGTTCCGAAAAATGAAAAAATTTCGGTACCGTAGCACTTTCGTTTGTTTGTGATAAATATTATCCAATCATAGACTAACTAGGATCAAAAGATTCGTCTCGTGATTTACAGCTAAACTGTGTAATTAGTTTTTATTTTCGTCTATATTTAATGTTTCATGCATGTGTCATAAGATTCGATGTGACGAGGAATCTTGAAAACTTTTTGGTTTTCAGGATGAACTAAACAAGTCCCAGGCATTCGTTCATTCGTTGGTGTGTATCACTGTATCAGACGGTTTAGGAGTGATAAATATCTGGGCCCATTTAGCAGTGGGATTTAAGGCCACTCTTCTCCAGTCTCCGAGTGGAGAAGGACGGGTCGCTGAACTGCAACTCGTAGATGATGATGCTGCTGCTGATGCCGCCATACCGCTAGTGGGTCAGTGCTCAGACAAGGTTCGGCCCTTCAATGCCTGACATGAGCCCCACCCTGGATGTACACCATGGCCTTCTTAGGTCCTGTTTAGTTCCCCATCCAAAAAATTTTCATCCATTCCATCGAATCTTTAGACACATGCATGGAATATTAAATGTAGATAAAAAAATAAACTAATTACACAGTTTAGTTGAGAATCGCGAGACGAATCTTTTAAGCCTAGTTACTCCATGATTAGCCTTAAGTGCTATAGTAACCTACATATGCTAATGACAGATTAATTATGCTTAATAAATTTGTCTTGTGTAATTTGTTTTTTTATTAGTTTCTAAAAACCTCTCCCGACATCCTTCCGACACATTCAAGGTGACACTCAAAAAATTTTCATCCCCAATCTAAACAGGCCCTTAGTTCCAAAAAGTAAAAAGTTTTTGGTACTATAGTAATTTTGTTTGTTTGTGACAAATATTATCCAATCATGGACTATCTAGGATCAAAAGATTCGTCTCCTGATTTTACAGCTAAACTGTGTAATTAGTTTTTATTTTCGTCTATATTTAATGTTTCATGCATGTGCCACAAGATTCGATGTGACGCGGAATCTTAAAAACTTTTTGGTTTTCAGGCTTTAACTAAACAAGGGCCATGCTCGATGGCCATCAGTGCTAGACAAACCGGAAATTCTGTCAAACTAATGCTTTAAGGCCTTGTTTAGTTTACCCTAAAAATCAAAAAAATTTCAAAATTTTCTCTCATATCGATTTTTGCGGCACGTACATAGAGCATTAAATATAGATAAAAATAAACACTAATTGCACAGTTTATCTGTAAATCACGAGACGAATCTTTTAAACCTAATTACTTTATGATTGAACAATGTTTGTCAAATAAAAACAAAAGTGCTACAACGTCAAAATCCAAAAAAATGATCTAAACAAGGCCTAAGACTTAATTTGATATGCTTTGATTAATCATTTATTTCGTACACTTCCTCCATCCAAAAATATACATATAATTCTAGCTTTGTTTAAGTGAATCTATCTCAATTTTGATTAAATATATATATAAACTAATAGTGCCTCTATTTCAAAATTATATGGCGTTTTTACTATTTCTAAATATATTTTTGCTATATACTTAGATATATATTCTATGTAGATACATGGTAATATAAATATATCTAGAAAAGATAAAACGTCTTATAATTTAAAACGTTTAGAGTACTTTTAATGGTACCAACCAACTATAATTAAATCTATCATGAAATATATTATCATAGTATATCTAGTTTGAGTCATCAATGTTAATAACATTTTCTATAACTTTAATCAAACTAAAGGAAACTCGGTTCAGAGTGGGATTTGAAAACTCTTTTAGATGCTCTTAAGGGTGAGTTTGTTTAGCTATGAGTTGTGAAAAAAATATAAACATCTATTTGGTTCAACTGTGTGATCTACAAAACTATTGTGAACTATGACCTGCGGAAAATCTACTTGTTATCTACGTGTTGTGGAAAATTGAAAATTGTCTGGTTGAAACAACTATAAAACCTATCTCCTCTCTCTATCTCCTATAAAACTACTGTAAAACATCTCCACCTATTCATAAAACAGAAAATCGAAAGCTAAAAACAGGGTTCAAGGTGCTACGAAAATTATGAGCTATGCGATATCCTCTTATGGATATATTACAAGTGTTGTTTGCATGATGGATAGCACAAATGATTTCATAGATGATTGAATTAGTTATATTAATCAAGTGCAACTAATGAATAATAATTTGATTTAGAACGGTAGGAACCCTCAGATCCGGTTTTTAAAAAAAATATTTCAGATGATGAACCAATATCATTTTGTAAGATTGCTTGACTAGTAGGCTAGACTCTAGTCCATAAAAATATGTTTTAAACCATATAAATACAAGATATTCTTAAAAAAATCTAATTTTTTTGTAGGAGAAGAATAACTTGATACAACCCATTTTAGTTTTGATAATGAAAAGATTGCAATTGAAAAATACAATTAGTAATGTAGAAGAGATGTAAAGAAACAAAAGAGAATCAGGGCTTGTTTAGCTCCAGGTTGTAAAGTTTTTGGGTATTATATCGGATGTTACATGGGGGTGTCGCACGAGGTGTTCGGATACTAATAAAAAACAAATTACAAAATATATGAGTAAATCACGAGATGAATTTATTAAGCCTAATTAATCTATTATTAACATATGTGTACTGTAGCAATTAGTGTCTAATCATGGACTAATTAGGCTTAAAAGATTCATCTTGAAAAGTACTTGTAATTTATCAGAATAGTTTTCTATCTATATTTAATGCTCCATACATGTGTCTAAATATTTAATGAGATAGAGTGTAAAGTTTTGGGATGAGAATTAAACAAGGTGAAAGCCCAAGTTTGGTTTTGGTAATTAATAACACCAAGTTGCTAATGCCTTGTGTTTAAGTGATTTGAGTTAGGCATAGCAACACATGTGATGAAGGTGCAAGGTGGCACAGAAAGGTGGCCACATGATTACAAAGAGATGAAGCATAAAGTGAAGATCATGGTGATAAACAAGGAGTTAAGTGAACAAGGCTAGGTATAAATATAGGTTTTGCTTTTGCCGGTCTAAGTTGAGTAGAGAAGTGTTTGACCTGATTTAGAATAGATAACCGACTATCTAGAGAGGAAATCACGGTCATCTCTCGAATCAAGTGCTACTAGGATTATATTTTGAGCATATGCATTAGGATTTAGTAAAGTGCTAACCTAACTCATTTGATGAAAATATTTGTGAAAAGCTAACACACATGCACTTTGGTGATGGACACTCGGTGGTGTTAGCACATTTACAGAGGAGATGGAGTTCCTTGGGTTGAGAGGGGGTTTGGTTCCTTTCTCTCTCCCACCGAGCTTACGAGGTGGGATTCGACACTTTTGAGAAAATGAATAGCATATTTTCTATTGCGCTGATGGAATTCTTTGAGAAGTCGTGGGAGTGTTTTCGCAGGCTGCGGAGGCACCGGACGCTGGCCTTAGCGTTCGGTGTACTGACAGTGTTCGGCACGAGTAGGCAGAGAGCACCAAACTCTAAAGCACCGGACGCAGGGTGTCTTCAGTTCATGCGTTCGGTGAAGCTGAACTTCTGTAAGGGTTTCTGACAAAAGCATCGGACGCACCGGAGAGTGTCCGGTGCTCGGCGTTCGGTGTTCCAGCGTTTTCACAAACCTCCCTGCTTACGGGTCCAGTGAGTACCGGATGCGTTCGGTGCTTACTTGACTGCGCTCGGTGGTTTGCAGGTGACCGTTAGAGATCGACGCGCAGGAGTCAAAAGGACGACACATGGCCGTCATCAAGGCACCGGACACAGGGTCCTAGCGTTCGGTGACTCCCTATTGTGCATCCGATGGCCCTAAGTTTAGCCTAGTGAAAGAGCCAACGACTCTATTTGTTGAGAGGGCTTATAAATAGGAGGTGGCCAACTTTGGGGGGCTGGCTCTTGCACTTTGGCATACTCGAGACATACTTTGAGCTAGAGAACACTCCCTCCACTCATCTCCTTGCTTGATTGCTAATCCTAGTGAGATTGAGTGAGATTCAAGTGCATTGCTTAGTGAGTTGCATCTAGTGGTACTTGATCCTTGAGTTTGCTATGGATTTCTTATTACTCTTGGGTGTTTCCTAACACCCTAGATACCGTGGAGCAGCGGAGGTGTTGAGCTGGTGATTGGAGATTGTTTTGGGCCTCACCAAGTGATTTGCGAGGGGTTCTTGAGCCTTCCCCGCGGGAGATCGCAATTGGCTACTCCAGTGGATTGCTCGTGGCTTGGAGGATCCCCATCTTGGAGTGGGTTTGCTTTGGATTGCCAATTAGTTCGCGATCCATCAAGTGGGTGCATCGCCACAACGAGAACTAGCTTACCGAGAAGCAAGTTAACCTCGGTAAAAAATCTTGTATCATCTATTGCCGAGGATTATCTATTGTGATTGTGATTGTGAGTGATTGGTTGGACATATCTCTACTCTACAACGTTGGTATAACAATCAATCTTCATTTCTTTACTTAATTGCATACCCTGCTAGTTGTTTAGCTTGTTTAGCATAGTCTTCTTGTTTAGGAGTGTAGCTAGTTTTCTCTTGTTGTTGTGGTTTAGTGTTTAGCCTTGTACTAGACTTTAGGTGGCTTGCATAGCTTAGTTAAGCTAGTGCTAGTTTAGCTTCACCATTTGTTTTACTAATCAACTTGTCTAACTGAGTTTGTAGAAAATTTAAATAGGCTATTCACCCCCCTCTAGCCATTTGGACCTTTCACAAGGCTTCACTATGAAACCATGATATGACTATTTTGAGTGCCAGCGAATAGAGAGAATCATTTTGAGGATAAAAAAATGATTCACTTTGCCCTAGCTATGTTCAACACAGATTCTTGTGATTCTTGGGAGAAACTATAACCATTTGTTTATCCAAACGTGACCTTAGGCTAGACTCAAAGAGGGTATCATGTTTCAGTTTTCAACACACATCTATATTTTGGGAAACGGTGCAAAAGGGTTGTATTCTCGTGAAACTATCTCTATTCCTATGAAACTTTTATCATATCTATCTTTATATATACAGTGCCATATCAGCATATTGAGTGCCCTTGATACTAAGCCTAGTATAAAGGATTGCAGGATTCTCGTAGCCAAGAATTATCTCAAAAATGTTAGTGGGCACTTTTTTAGGCCAACTCCATGTTATTTTGAATGATTTTAATGTTTTAAATTTGCCGACATTTTGTAAAAACATTGTACACCATTATAAAAAATTGCAGAAGCATACCTAATCCAAAAAAGAGATTTAGGACCAATTTGATAGAGCTCCCAAAGCACATTCCATGCTGAATCCAGGAGAAGCTTTGCCATACAATTTTTACTAAGAAGTGATTCTTTGTTATTTTTGTGAAGTAATTGTCTAAAATGAGTTAGAGTTTGGGAGTAAAAAAATTAGCTTCTCCTAATTTACTTCATGCATAGAATCACTATATGCACATAGTTCATCATAGAGAATCATAGTAAATCAATTTCGGACACAAAATCACTTCTTACAATAATCAGCTTCCAAGAAGAATTTGAAGCATGAAGAGCTCTATAAAATATTCAAATTGGCCCTTAAAATTCTCTAATTCAATTGGTAGAATTTTCCTTCTCTACATGATATATATATATTAAAGATTATAACTTCTCATATAGATTTGGATGTACTTATATAAATCTAGATGTACAAAAAGATTATAACTTCACAAACTTTTTATTTGGGACTATATTAACGCCAGACTTCCATTGTTTTTGCTTCAAGATGTCTTCAAACGATTTTGTCCCAAATTGTTCATATCTTATCGAGCACTACAATCTCACAAACCTTTTTTTCCATTAAACCTCACAAAGGCAAAAAAGTTGAAGTGAATAGGCTGATAAACTTGGATTCTAGCTTATTTGCAGCCGGAGCAGTTGTATGCCTCTCTACTAGCACTGTACATTTACTGTTTTGGCTGCGAAAAAGTTGAAGCGAACAACCTGATAAACATGGATTTAGCCATCTCTCTACTATCTACTAGCTAAACCTCAGTTTAGAGCGGAGCATGTCTACTAGCTGGCATGTCTACTAGCTAAACCTCCGTTTACAGCAAAACATGAACTTAACTGCTAACCATTAATAAGACTAACTCAAACAAGATTGGCTCCCATACAAGTGAAATACAAGAACTCTTTGGGTATCTAAAATAATGCCAGTTCGAGGGTGTGCTTGAGAGTCAGGGTGACATTCGGTTCTGGTTGGGTTCCCTCGGTTATTTATGAAATTCGATTCTTAGAACATAAGAACCGATCGGTTTCAAAAAAATTTAGGAACCGAGCATTTCGGTTCTCGGTTATTTCAAATATAAGCAACATCACTTCTAATTTAGATAATAATAATTGGTAAAAGAATAATAGCAATATAGTAACATAAATACATAGTAATTTAGTATGAGATGTCACACAAAAATCAAACTTTGTCTTACAAAATACTAATAAGTAAAGTAAAACTCATAAATTTTGGTTCTTTCGGTTAATACGATTAACCGAGGGTAAGAACCGAATTGTTCTCGATTATTTCGGTTCTCAAAACTTGGAACCGAATAAGAAACTGATTTTTTCGGTTCCGGTTCTTTTGGTTCGGTTTCTCGATTTCGGTTAATTGTGCCCACCGTGACTTGAGAGAATATTCGCTTGAGAAAACTTAAGATTTTTAAGATATGCAGCATAGAGAAGGAAAAGTCCGCCATTTGAACGGTCAAATAATCTCAGCGTTTCAATTGGTAATTGGAGTATAATATTCTGCTAATTTATCTGTGGCAAAAAAAATTACGAAACAAATTAAAGAAAATAGATAAAAAACAAAACATATATTCTTTTTTTTGAGCGCCAACAAAACATATATCCTTGATTTGGAGGAACAGGTCTAGGAGGAACAGGTCTGCCGCCTCCGCGCTGTTTGAGTCATTTTCCAGCCCACGCATCCTCGCGCTCCTCGGCATTCCGCCGAACACCTGTCTACGCCTACCTCACCACCGCCCCCCATGCCGCCGGCCAACCCCACGCCGCCCAAATGGCCGAAGACCCTCACCGCAGACCACCTCCACCGCCTAGTTCGGGCCGAACGGGACCCTCGCCGCGCCCTTGCGATCTTCGACGCTGCCACCGCCGCTTCCACTTCTGCGCCAGACCCCATCACCCCGTCTCCGGCCACCGTCTCTCTCCTTACCTCTCGCCTCGCCTCCGCAGGGCACCTCCCCCTCGCCACCTCCCTCCTCTCCCGCTCACGCGGGGTCTTTCCCTCCGTCGCTGCTCTCGAGCCTCCCTTCCTCGGCCTCCTCCGCGCCTTCTCCCGCACGCACCGCCCGCTCGCCGCTCTCCACCTCTTCCGCTCCGCCCCCTCTGACCTCGCGCTCCCCCACTCCGCTCGCTCTTACAACGCCGTCCTCGCCGCTCTCGTCGCGCACTCGCACCTCCCCCTGGCCCGCTCCCTACTCGCCGACATGCGCGCCGCCGGATTCGCCCCCACCGCTGCCACCTACAACGTCCTCCTCAAGGCCCAATGCTCCGACGCCGCCGCTGACATCAAAGACGCTCTCCGCCTTTTCCGGAACATCCCCAAGCCTGACGTCTGTTCCTACAACACCATCATCGACGGGCTCTGCCGCCGTGGCCGCCTGGCCGCGGCCCTCGAGATGTTCTCCGAGATGGTTGGGAAATGCATTGCACCAACTGTTGTTACTTATACCACTCTTATCCATTGGCTCGCAAGGGAGGGTTGCTTTGATGATGCGTTGAAGATATTTGATGAAATGGGGAGGAGAGGGGTCTCACCTAATCTGGTAACTTATAGTTCACTGATTGATGGACTGTGCAAGGGTGGACGTGCCGCATCAGCGTTAGAATTGATGGATAGGATGATCAAGGAGAAGAAGCTGCCAAATACAATCACATATAGCTCGGTTATTGATGGACTGTGTAAGGAACATATGCTGAGTGAGGCAATGGAGGTCTTGGACCGGATGCGTCTACAGGGGCGGAAGCCTGATGCTGGGTTGTTTGGGAAGCTCATTGTTGGGCTATGTGATGCAGGAAGGGCTGTGGAGGCTGCAAATTACCTGGATGAGATGATTCTTGCCGGTATTGAACCAAACCGGGTGACTTGGAGCTTGCATACCAGGATAAACAATACCGTGCTGACAGCATTGTGTGCTAAGGGTGAACTTGGCAGGGCTTTTCAGGTCTACCAGAGCACAAGGACTCGTAGTATTTCTACCGACCCAACCACTTTCCATCTTCTTGTTGAGAGCTTCTCCAAAAAGAAGAACATGGAGAAAGCTGCCCATGTTGTGCTTGACATGCTGTCAGAGAGATGCATCCCTGAGAGGGAGACATGGGATGTTATTATCAGTGGGTACTGGAGTAAGAAGAAGGTGAGGCAAGAAGCTGAGGAAATCTGGGACCGGCTAACTGTTAGTTGATTTGAGAAATTTGGCTCTATGCTGTGCTAGTACCTGCTGTCAGCCTAGTGCAAGTAAACATCTTGGCCAGCTTACTCGTCAGGTATGATGTGATTATATCTCCCATGTCCCTTCTGCAGACCTGCTTTCATAGAGTATTGGTGTGCTTTGCAGTGGACTGTTGATGTTTGTGTGTGGAGAGGCTTTTGCATTGCGAGAAAAGAAACAAAAGAAAGCCCCCCTTATTCAAAGACCCAGAAGTAGGAACTTAATGCTCAGGCTTTTAAGTAGAGGATACTGCTTAGCTTACAAACTATTGCATACCAAAAGTAGTTAGATGTAACTATTTAGACAGCCTTGCTAGTAATGTTCAGAACTTGAGATTTATAGACCAAGTAAAATAGAGTTAAGTTCTTGTTTGCTGTATGTGCTGGTTATGTTCCTTTGCTGGATAGTTGTGTCTTGTGCTTGGTGTTATTCAACAATGGAATAGAAGGCATAAATGCTGTGTGGGCATGGTGCTACTTCTCTATTATTTGCTAGCTTATTCATAGCTAGAAATGACAAAATATCTTTGTTCTGCACATGTGCTCTAGTTTTGCTTTCTAACAAAGGAAGAAAATACTGTCCAGATAAAACACAGAAAAAATATAACTGGTGTTTGTACTGGAAACAATTATAGTTTTGTTTAGGATTCAGACTGGTCATTATCAACTTCTGTTTATGACGTCTCCATCTACTTAATTTATCATTAGATATAAAAATAACAAAACTGACACAATCTTAAGACAACATGCATGCGATGCTAATTGAACCAAAGTGATGATTTTAATAATTGTACAGAATGTCAAAGGTTTTCTTACAGTCCTGACATGCAGAGCTAGTTTATTGCAACTTGCAATCACTCGAACCATTCATTCACATTCCATTTGCATATCCTCGTTGGAACTCAAACTATTCAACAGAAGAAATAACTATAAAATGAAATGATATGAGTTTTATTCAAGAAGTAAATGTTTTAGTTTGCGAGGTTATGATGGTCAACCAAACAGTTTCATGATTTTGTATGGGTGCCCTTTGTTCACAGTCGATACAATGTACCAGGCATTGATTTTGATTTCATATACAAAATCCATCTGTCAAATGTCACCATTAAGGTTTTCGAGAAAAAAAATGTCACCATTAAGTGAAACTCTTCCCAAAATATTATTGCTATAGATAGATGTTGTAATGTTATACATCTCCAACCTACTCAAGGGGCTTACAGATTATAACTAATTGATTCAGCAGGAACCAGGTCAGACAAAAAATTGAAGACCCTATTATTGCGAAGAGAGTGTGGAGCCAATGCTGTGACGAGTGGTAGGGAAGCTAACAAACAACATGCTTCCAATGACTCCAATGGCAACTGGCAATGCTGTGAGAAGTTGCTTTGTATCCTCGGATGGTGTTGGATAGAAGCAAGACACCACATTTTGGTCAAACAGTGCAATTGCTACAAAAATTATTGCTGAAACAATGGCATGTACAAAGTCTATAAACCGCATCCTGAATCCTGCTGCTGCAAGTGGTTCAAGAGGAGCCCCACCATCAATGACCCACAATCCCCTGAATGTGGCAAACCCGTATCGTACCTTCCCTTCCTCATCCCTGAAGCTATCTGTGAAGCTGAGAACAAAGCAGGACAACGCACAGAGCACCACGAGCCCTCCTGTCATCATCCGGTTCATGTCACTGCAGTGGCCTTGTTTTGCCAGGGTGGGAGCCAGGATCTGAAAAGAAAGAACGGTGCCAGAAGGAAGGAGTTTGGCGAGGTGGGCAGTGCTCTGGTATGTTTGGCCTATTGCTTTTTGCATGGGGCTCATGTTGTTGTTTCCATCAGCTCTGTTCGACAAGAGAGGACGTATCTCATTGTGCTGCAACTCAGCGTCGAGGTGTGTAGCAGCCATTGTTGCTGGCCTCGATGTTTTTTTTTGTCACCCTAACAATGTTCAGGTGATCTTATGTCGAAGATTTGAGCAGAAGATGGGTGTTTCTGCCGATGGAAGGGGAGGGACCTGAAGGGAATAGGATCAGAACTGACACAAGCTGGGAGTTATATTTTTAGGTTTCTGGCGAGTCAAACATGGAGAATTTTGGTGCTGCAGTTTCTTTTTTGCATTCCAGCTGTTTTAACGCACATCTGAGTAACAGCGGGAACAGTAACTAGCAGTGCTTATGTAAAGCGTACGGTTATGACCGTCGGCAAATTCATAATTATGGCCCATATGGCTTTATTTTTCTTCTACGGGGTAATTGGACATGCCAAGCACCAGGAGATGGCTTGCTATTGCGACCAGATGTCGGTGCCCCCGTTGATCTGTAAATGCTTTGACGATAACATGTAAACGAATCGTCCTTTCCAAAAAAAAGAGAGAGTAAAGAGTCGTGGTGTTATTTGGTAATGTAGAGAACATGGACGGGCTGTAGCCTAAATACCTATAGATGTGAATCCTGACATCGCAATAGTATACTTGACAAGTTGACAGCAGGGTTTAACGACACTCCCCCAACCCTGATCTCTCTGTATTTGCTGGTCATTTTCTGTAACTCCAACGTTTGTTTGTTCTTGTTTTCTCTAAATAGGTAAGCTGTGAAACTGAAAGGATAGAAGGAATTCAAGGAAGGAAGTAGCAACTCAGCTAGCTTGCTATAAAAAGCGACGCCACTATTCCACGAACGTTCAGTGGAAATGAAAGCAACGGTCAATTTCCGACAGCCATTTTCTTTTCTTTTTTGAAAACTGTGTATGTTACTTTCTATTTTTGGATAGAACAGAAAATCGTTTTTCTTTCTCTTTTAAGGTATTCAATTCTCTTTTCACTTTCTTTTGCTGGATCACCTGCCCTCAAATATTTTTTTTATTTCTTTAAGAAGCATGTGCTCATAACTTATAAAACAGAATTAAAAAGCATAACTTTCACGATAAACTTAACAGTCCTAACTTAGAAGTGTTTCTAGACAACGTAAGTTTCAGAAATAACTCAACATTGGTAACTTAGTCGTTCTCCTGCATTCTCTTTTAGGTTTGAAGAGTTGTTTTTTTTCTTTTTGGAAAACTAAACATTCGTGAAATGGGAATTGGGTTTATAAAAGGGTGGAGGGATGAAATAAAAGTAACTTTTGCAAATTATACTATATAATACATTCCATAGAATGATAATGCATCCTTGAAAAACCAAGATAAATAATTGTTTTTTTAACTTGTGCAGCGATAATCTCAACATCTGTTTCTTCAATTCGTAGATCTGTAAAATAATTAAATTATAAAATTTAAAATAACAAATACAAAAATAGTAACTTAGACAAGTAAGTTAGCTAGCATGCAACACATGAAAACACGAGTTACTTATATAACTTTGTACACTAAATTAATCTCGTAAGTTAGTAGCCTACATAAAAAGAGGAATTAGATACACAACTCAGTACACTAAACCTAATGAACTAAGTTATGCTGCATAGCCATGAAAAATGTAATTGACTTTTCTAAATTGAATTTACTATGTATCTAGACACAACTGTATATCTATACACATAGCAAAAATCAATATATGTAGAAAAATCAAAACATTTTATAATTTAGAATAGAGGGAGGCATAAGTTACACAATACAACTTATGTACATAAGTTACACAACTAATATACTAGTGTATATAGAAAGTTATGCCGTTATTATACACAAACAGAAGTTATACAATACAATTTAGCAGAATAGGTTAGTAGCATAACTTACCAGAATAAGTTAGCAATATAACCTATATGTTATAAGTTAATATACATAAATTGCTACTAGAAAAATAAAAATCTTCGAAACATATAGAAGTGGGGTCTAGTTTTGTTTGTCTCGTCACGTTGAACACACCAGTATAGACGGAATTAAAAATAAATACATCATTCAAAAGTTATAGTAATTTGAAATAAATATTTTGCTTTTTTTCATGATAATGTCAAGTGCAGAGGGAAAGGAAAGTGGGGGGAGGAGGGTGGGAGACCGATATGCATTAGCTGTCGGATCGTTCGCTGGATTGAAAATTACTGAACGACCGTGAGAATGGAATTGGGTATAAAAGGCTAAAAACGGAACCACGGAAGCTGAGACAGGGCTCAGCATTTATGGGCCGATCTTCTGTTGATCAAAAGCCCAAGCCAAGGCCATGTGGCTATCTACTGATCATCTGAACTCTTATTTTTTCCTTTCAGCAAAATGAATAGAGATTTCGTTAGCTGGGTTACAAGATGCAGAGCAAACGAAGGTGACGAGCTGGACGGTGACCAAAACCTCCCAGCTTATTTGTTTTTTTTCCCTATATATATTTATGGTCTCCTGTCTGGAATTCAGAGCATTTGCAGTCAGTCTCTAGCGTGTGCGGGTCAGATAGCCATCTGAACATAAGAGCATGTCACCTTGTCTTTGACAAGCTCCAGAAGAACATTGCAGGTAAGCATTGCTTCCATCCTCCATGAAAAAAAAAGAGAGACAAAGATCATATGCTTGCATGCATGTCTTGTGCATGGGACCATAAAGATCACGGGCACAATCCACTTTAGTCTCCGACAAGTAAAATGCTTTTCTTAAGACAAAAACCTCCTGCAGTGGCCCCAGCTGCTCATCCATCCCAGCATCTTTGCTGACGGCACCAAAGATACCAGCAGTCCAGCACACTGCGGCAGCACTCGATCACCAGGAGTCTGGGGGAACATTGTAAAGTCGCCCAGAGACGACAGCGCACGGCTTTAATCATGTGGATCTTTCTTTCCATCCATCTTGCATCATAGCGTGATCATGTGTGTGCAGCAGTTGTCCTCAGTGTACATATAACTCTATAAAAGAAATACTATATTACCTAGATCTCCTAGTTAACTTGCCAGCTCGGGAAAAACATTCATATGAGTTTTTTAGTGGTAGGTTATTCACGCATGGCCATATATCAAGTTTACCTAGTTCTTTAAACTCATTCTATCAGACTACACCAGAGTTCAGAAGCAGTCCCAACTCCCAAGTATCTCTTTCACATGAAGTTCAGAAGCAGTCCCAACTCCCAAGCATCTCTTTCACATGAAGCACCATCCTTGCGCTCTTTTAAGGTGGCCATGTCATAATCCACTTCGCAACGTAGCACATGAATGTCCCAAAGAGTAGTACACGTATCCATCGCTCGGTTCTTTTTACATGTAACATTAGCCTTGTCTTAAGTCAAACATTACTAACTTTGACCATTCATTTCCAAAATTCTTATAGTTTTACAATATATGAATTATATATTATAAAAGTATTTTTCATGGTAATCTAAAACATAAATCTTATGTTATGGGCCATACTTTTTTTTTTGAAATTGATGGTCAAAGATACAAAAATTTGATTTTGGGACAAAACTAACAGGACATGTAAATAAAAACAGAGGGAGTATATGAGGCAATCCCTTTTGTGTTTTTTTTTTGTTAACAACTCAATACACTTGTATAAGAAATTTGTCGATGATAACTATATGAAATGCATTCGATGGATATAGCGGAGACATGGAGAGACAGATTATAGTCAAATAAATAAACATGACTACTTGAAAAATGTTCTAAGTTAAAAGAAAATCTAAATTTTGCAGTTTTAAAATACCTAGCTACCTGTGCTATTTGCTTGCGTTAGTTGCCTAGTATCTCATTACAATAGTTTTAAACTAAGCCATCATATTAGCTGAGAAAGTAGAAATTGCCATAATATTTAGGTTCTTTATAAAACTTACACCTTTGGATTTATGATGGTATAAAGGTATAGATAAACTAAAGCTTCCATGCATTAATAATAGTAAATTCATAATAACAAAGTAAAAAAACAAAAACTCTGGTTTCATGAGTTCTAAGAAAATAGACAAATAAAGAGTACAAAAAAACACAACTAGTAAAGGTAAAATTCAAATAAAAACTATTAAAAATTAATAGTTTGGTCACCAATAAATTTGGGAACAAAAATAAACCTAGATAAATAGTCCACATAAATTATTATTAGTAATATAGTTAAATAGTTAATTTCAAAATTTAAAATAAAAAAATAATAGTTGGATTTCCATAAGTTGAAAAGGTACCTAAATAGAAAGTTAGTGTACTTCTATAAGTTTAGTTTTTTAAGAAAATGTAATCTCTTTTACTGTTGAAGTCTAAAAACTACCACATGATCCTAACATTCAGGTTGTGACAATCTAGATGTATCAAAATATGTGCAATAAACAAAAAAACAATCAAAAATTGATCAACTAGGTATAAAATGAGATAATTGTGCAAAATTGTGGTTGAGTCACTCATTTTACCCCGATTTCGTATGTCCATAAACCATTCAATAGTAAGACACAGGGTTAACAAACTCGATTGTCTCTTAGGTCACCTCATGGGAAGATCTGGGACATCCATGTTTCTCACAAAAACCATATCCCCTAAGTATTTATTACAAAGTTTTTTTCAAACCAAACACTTTTCAAATCTAAAGACGAGTAGATTGAACATAGCTTTACATCAAGGCTCACCAAGAATTGAGAATACATAGTGGAAGACCAAATAGTACAAACCAAAAACAATTTCTTTTACATCAGGTTACATAGAGGCCGAATACATAACAAAAGGAAGCTCTGCAATAGGTTATCATGTTCATGGGACTATGACACTAGCTACATAGCCGCGACAAGACACAAAAGAAACAACTGAGTATGAGTGCTTTGCATTTCCGGTAGGAGTTACGAACGCACAAGAGGGGGGAGGGGGGGGGGTCCAAAGGAACTGAGAGTTTATGGATGATACTAGCTACTAAAGGTAGTGACTGAAAGTCATAATAAGGAGTCCTTCTATAGAGCGTGTAATTATATGAGTGATACCCTGCCTCTCCTTATATAAATGAGAGATAGAGGATACAAATTTGCATAACCCATACGTCACAGAGTACGCTCCAAGGGTAGCGTAGAGGATGGGGATGACACTCCCATTGTATGAAGTCTTGTAGCCACGTGCCTTGGAGATCCCACAGTATACATCAGGTGAGGAACAGTGATGCCACAATGAAGTGATGTAGCTTCGTGGCCACCCACAACGCATAGGACAACCACAATGTAGATCGTTTGTATTCTTGTCCTTTGTACTGTATATATTGTACTCTTATATGTTGGGATTTTTCATGGTGAATATTAGAGAGATTATTACACAAATGCACAAAAGCTATCTAAGCTGGATATCAGTGTGTTGGTACGTCCATAAAATTTTTGAAGCGCTTCCGAACTCCAAACCTCTTCTTCCCTTGCCGTGCTCTACACACTTCGCCATCTAAGCTTGATTTCTTGCTATAGTCCCAACACCGCATTTCTAGCTACTAGAAAGTTTGGGTATTATTATTGACGTTCACGAAGGGGAAACAACCAAAGAGAACACGCCAATTTTATAAATGGCTTAGGTGTGATGGCTTTCTGGTCAATTTTTTTTTTTTGTAAAAAAGAAGGAAAAAAAGTCGTTCTCTATATTTTCCCGACGTTGACGACAACACCGAGAGTTAACGGCCAAACCAAGAAACCCTGGCGCATCTTTCTGGCCGAAAATTTCATACACACAGTAGAGTAGGTAGAGCAAGAACCAGACGTACTGAATGCATCCAAGTGCAGTCGTTTTTTGCATGCTTTTGAGCCCATCCGTTCAGAGAAGTGCGTTAAAACGTCGAAATCAAACTTGATCCCTATTGGGAAGTACCTGCCGCCATTTTTCAACATGACGGAGTTAGGACGACGGCGAGAATTGCCCTACAACGTGATTAGGATATAATATCACCAACTAGTACGTGGTCCATTATAGTATATATATACAAGTTGTACCGGTACTCATCAACGCATACTCCATAACCAGCAAAGGCATTGTATATGTTGTACTTGTGGAGCGTAAGATTGACATGGTTCACCAAGAGAGAGACTAGCTAGCTTGCATGTCAAGTTACAACTATCGTTAGAAATATTATATGGTTGAAAAGAGGTAAAGCTGTACTATGTTGGAGTTGAAAATAAAAAACTATCCCAGTCTCGTATGAAATAAATCCAACATAAACTTGATTTGCATACGCCACTTCAGATTTCAGAAGTAAGGTATCAACTGAAAATTCTGGAAGGTTTTAAAGGACAGAGAGAAAGTAAAAATGAGATCGAGAAACTAGAAATATTTAACCTTTGATTTGACCGATTACCAATTATTAGGACTGACAATAGCGTGAATTAAAGGCCTTGTACTGTACTGCAGACTATTTTGTCCCATCAGGTTTGCAGGAGAGAAACAGGCTTTTTAGCTAGCTTGTTAGTACTAATCTCTACTGTGTCGGAAATAAACAACTCGTGATCTTAATTTGGATTACTAAAACCTAACAAGTACTCGTAGTGGGGTCCAGCCGTCCAGGCACATATGCTTTAGCATTTTCAGAAATGGATTTCTCACCACCTAAAAAGCGCATTGCGATGATGTTGTACACTTGTCAGCTAGCAGAACTGGAGGGAGAGTGGCCTCCAACTCCAAAATGCAACAACCAATTCCTTCCACACATTTACCAACACCCACAACAAAAATATCCCTGCTTTTCTAAAGCTTGGCACGCAGGCACGAAAAAAACCAAAGGTTTTCTGCATGCAGCATTGTGCGTGTTTTTCCTTTTTCTACTGGGTTTGGAGTTAGGACTGTTCACCTTAGTTCTATACGCATGTGCATCTTGGCATTATACGTGCATGTTTACTTAAACTTATCAGTATGACTTATCAATCACTATACAATATTATTCTCTCAAAACAAATCTGATGCTTTGCCGATTCCTCGCGGTAGACTGCAGACAGGCATACATACATGCGTTTATGCATGCGCTGCCACCCGCGCCCGCCTTTGTTTGCCACGCAGAGGTCCGGTCCTTGCACGTCCTTCCCTCATCGTGGTTGATCTCAGAACCAGAGACCGTCAGTTTCGTTAATCAGCACCAAAACATGCTGAATATATATATATATATATATATATATATATATATATATATATATATATATATATATGCACCACAACACTACACACCGGGGGCGGTCCCTGTCCTGGACGCATTGCACGGTCGTCGTCGTCGGCGCTGGGCGCGCGCGTGCCACCATCCAATCCAACGCGCGCGGGCCGGGTGCCGCTGCCGCCCGCCCGCCGGACGGACGGACGCCACCAACAGCAAGCTACTCCTGCAGACTGCAGTAGTGTACGTCCGTCCTGCGCGCGATCAGGCGATCAGCTGCTGCTGCCTGCCTGCCAGCCCGCACCGCACCGCACCGCACCGCACCCTCCCACTCACGCTGCCCCCGGGCCGGCCGGGGGGCGTCGACGTCGCCGCGCGCTCTGGGACGCGCGCGCGCGCGCGCACGCGGTAGATGGACGGTTCAAGTCTTTAGCTGTTGGGGTATCGTCTCTCTTCCAAGACACTCTACGGTGACCTCATATCTAAAAACAATAAAGCAGCTCCATCGCCCCCCCTCCCTGATGACCTGAACCCTGCTCTCTCGATCGACTCGATCGGTCCTCCCTTTCCCACAGCCACACGCGGGGGGGCACACCCGGCCGGCGTTGCTGCGCGCGCGGCAAGTATGGTGGCGTGAGGTGGAACGTCCGGCCGGTCCGGCCTCTCGCGCTCGATCGGGCACGCGAATCAGGGTTGCCCCATCTCCACTCCACCACCACCCCCGGCGGAGCTGCGGCTAGCTTGCCATGCCACCCTCCTCACGATCACGAGTCACGCTTTTAGCAAGTTCCCCATTTTGCCCCTGCACCCTTTATTTCCCTGGCTAGCTGCCTAGCTAGCTCTACACAAGTGCCTCTCGATCCCTCATCAGCTCCAAAACACGATCGATCGACCACGCACCAGTGTACCCAGTGAGTGCGAGAGGGGTGATGTAGATCTGTGCACCACCGCACACACACCACAGACGCGCGTCTGCTCTGTATTCTATTCTATCACCGGTACGGTACACGCACTGCACGTAGCTTGAGCTGGTGGCAAGTGACGATACATGAGGGCTATTTAGTTCCTCTTGCTAAATTTTAGTTACTTTAGTAGTTGAAGTTTTAAACATACCGACTGAAAAGGAACTAAAATATAGTCTAGCTAAAATAATTTTTGCTGATTAAAGTTTCTTAAAAAAAAAAGATTTTAGCTGGTTAAAATTTAGTAGGGAGAACCAAACATGACCATAGACGTGTCCTCTCTTAATTACCAGAAGAAAACAAACACACCGATCACCCCCTTCCTGCCTTCCATGCGTACGTTATGCTACACATGATGTACTTCTAGTTTACCAACCGATGTTTGGCTAGCTAGCTAGCTAGCTAGCTCCGTAATGATGAACGAAGAACAGTGAACAGTATTTGTTTTCTTGGCCGCTGGTGATCTGTGCGCGCGTGTCGTGCGTGCGTGCGTACGAAACGTGTGAATGGCCCACAGCTGCACTTCTGCATGCACACACTGTCAGCGCCCGCGGTCTCGCATCGTACGTGCCGGCCGGCAGGCTTTAACACAGTGATGACACCCTAGCTGGTTCCTGTAATCCTGTTCTTACGGTGATCTAGCAGCTCTGCTGCATAGTGACTTGTGAGACAAGTCGTGGCTAGTTTTTTTTTTTCTCTCTCTCCATTTCTTGGATTGCAAGAAGCCTGCCAGTCCACTGCTGGGGGATCCTGGTCTGCAAATCGCCAATCGGTCAGCCTCAGCAGGAGTCTTTTCAGACGTGCAAAAACATTAACCGCCGTCCGATAAATATGGACGTCGACGTCAGGGTAGGGAGGGGCACGCCGCGCGCACCATCGTATCCCAATCGCCCATGGATGTGCACGCAGCAACTCGCGATGTGTACGTGGACCCCTCGCGCGCGCGGCCCGGCCAGGCCCCGCTGAGAATCCGGCGCCCGCCCTGGCCCCGGCCTGGTTTCCGGCTCGCGCGGCTGCTTCGTCCTCCGATCCGTTGCATGCCCAGACTTGAGGGACAAGCAAGCACCCACCATTCGCCCAGCAGGTCCATCGCCCCAGCTGCCGCGCGCCGCCCTCTTTTGTTCCCGCACACGCATGACGCATCGACACACGGCGCGCGCGGATCCGTAGCTACAGCGACTGCTCGGTCGAGATCAGCTAACAACAACCTAGCTTGCTGCTATTATCTCTCGCGTCTCGTACGTACGTCTCGCCCTTCCATCTCTCTCGGCAAGTACGTAGCTTCAATTGGCCTTGCTGTCCAGTCCGTGTCCTCCTGCGATATATCGATATTATTGATCAACCTGAACCTGAAGGTACGGTCCATCCATGCATCTCTCATCGGTCTAGCCCTACCAGCTGCGTGCTCTTCCGGTTTCTTTTTATTTTTAATAGCCGTTCAATTAATTATATATATTGCCCGCGTGCTAGCTCGCGAGCGAGCTCTCGATCGTGGTGCATCATCAGGTAGTAGCAGCAGTAGTGGCGATAGATGGATGGATCTTCCTGCGCACTGGGATGTAACAACCAAAAAAAGTTGGTGACAATTCTATTCTCCTGTACCAGACAGACAGCGAGAGACGGCCGCCGGGAGGGTGGTAGCGTCTGCGCGGCGCGCACCAATGCAAGCTACCGAACCGAACCGATCGATAGCACGCGCCGGTCGCCGGAGCCGGATCGATCGGTCCGTGTGGGTGGTGGTGTGTGGTGGCTGCTGGTGCCAGGCGGTAGCTTTTAACAGGGACAAGCTTCCTCCTCTTTTTCTCTTTGTTCTCTTCTCGGCGCGCTTTGTTCCCTTCCCTCGCGCCCTCTTCTTTTTTGCGCGCGCGGCCTGTCATTCCCCTGGGGATCAGCCTTACCTAGCGTTGCGTTGCCTTGCCTTGCCTCATATGGGGGCGACCTATAGCTGAGCAAAGCGCCGGACAACAACAGGCTTTCGATCGATCGATCTCCCTCTCTCTCTCTCTATATCCCACTCTACTCGTCAGGCCTTAAACGAGGAGAGACTAGATAGAGAGGGCGAGATCGATCGTCTTCGTCATCGTCGACGGCCATGACATGGTGCAACAGCTTCAACGACGTGCGTGCCGTGGAGAACAACCTGGCCACCGCCGCGGCCGTGGCCGCCGCCAAGAAACAGCAGCAGGCCTCCTCCCACGTCAACCTCATCAGGACCTGCCCCTCCTGCGGCCACCGCGCGCAGTATGAACAGGTAATAAACACACATTAATTCACCATACACCCACTTAATTATCAGATCGATCTCTAGAGCTAGAGCTACGTACACTACTAGTATATGTCTATATATACATCTCTGATCATGCATTCATGCATGTCAGTACTCACACGAACTGAAAATAACACACACGCTAGCGATCGATCAAATCGATCGGTCGTCACTCATCTGCAGGTGCAGGCGGCGGCGACGATCCAGGACCTGCCGGGGCTGCCGGCCGGCGTGAAGTTCGATCCGACGGACCAGGAGCTGCTGGAGCACCTGGAAGGGAAGGCGAGGCCGGACGCCCGGAAGCTGCACCCGCTCATCGACGAGTTCATCCCCACCATCGAGGGCGAGAACGGCATCTGCTACACGCATCCGGAGAGGCTTCCTGGTGAGTAGAGCTAGCTAGACTGCTAGACACGCCAACGACATAAACTGCTGCTGCCCTTACGTACGCACGAAATCGTTCCTTCTTATTCGTGTATAATTTGGTTATATAGTAGTAGCTGATGAATGCATGCTTGCATCACATCGTCAGCTTCAAAAGCGTTTGCTCTGCAAACGTCCATCATATCTCCGATCCCGGCCACCCTCCATCGCGAAAAAAGAAAAGAAAAAGAAAAAGAAAAAGAAACGGTCCATCTATATCAATTCAGATTGTTTTTTCTTTAAGTTATCTATTCAGATTTAGACCAGTCGACGAAGATAGATCCGTCAAGGAAGAACCTTGATAAGCTAGCTTATCATAGATTGATTCTTCTTGAAAAAAAAAATCAAACAATCCTTATTTTGGTGTTAGAAAAAAGATTACATTCTGAACTGTTTTAGTCGTTTTCAATTGGGTGGTCTTGCTTAATCAACCAAGGCTCTAGTCCTAGAAATTTAGTGTGTTGCATTGTCTGCACACTCACGTCATATATGTAAAACTACATGTGTGTTTTAATTTGTTACGTATATGTCTGTTTATTAGTACTTTGTTTATTTGCTTTTGAGCGGGATACGTATAAACATCGATAAAGGGTGCCTTTGAAGTAACATCTTGTCCTACTTGTTGGCATGTAGTTTAGTTGTAGTACCCTGAAAACGACAGATTCAGATAACGCAACTCCATCAAAGGTCTACGTCATGCAGGCTGCACGCAACATCAGATCAAAGGAACGTATAAACTTTGACAAAGGACTTATAGAAATTTATGATACACATGAACTATTTTATTCTTATCTTTAAGTTCGGTTTTTTATTTATCGGAAATACAACCGAGAATAGATCTCAGGCTAGTTTTTGTATATATGCTATAATGAATTAGTGGATAATGGAATTAAATCAACATCTTTTTCTCTTTTGCTTTCGATATTTGTTCTACAATGCAAAGGCACTACTTTATCATGGAGAAGGAAAAAAACAAGTATGAATATTGGTAGTAGGGCTAGGAAATGATGTATTTTGTTTTGGAGCTAGTAGCTTTTATCATTTTCCCCTAATTTTGAGTGCTTCAAATATATTGTTTTCTTTTATGGCATGTGATTTACTGGGATCCAATACTTGATATGGAAATTCATCTATATCATTTCCTATGCCCTATTTTACACCATTGTGATCCAATAGGAAAGAGAAATGCCATAAAAGTCCGTGGATAGATTTATGACAAACAACTAACATATTTTTTTTATATTTCCTCCATCAATATATATCTCTTGAATATTTTCTAATCCAACATTTATGTTGATAATCTTAACGTGTCTATCAACTATGAAAATTTTTAGTTCCCAATTACTCTATTTAATTTGTTTTCTTATCCAAACTCGTATTTTTTTGTCCTTTACACTGCACCTCTCTCGCTCTTCCTATCTTTTCAGTACTTGTTTACTTACAACCTTATGCTCGAGTTATATAATGTCTTGTTAAACAACCATTTAGCATGTCTAAATCACTACACCTCTAGCTCCATTGCATTAATTTGCACCTGTACTGAATAATAAGTAAATTGAACAACCATTTAGACCGGTCTAATCACGTTTACCTCAGTTCCGTCTAGGGCCTTGTTTAGTTTGATGGTGAAAAGTTTTTGGGTGTCACATTGGATGTTTCATAAGATGTTGGAAGGAGTATTTGGATACTAATAGAAAAACAAATTAAATAGCTCGCCTGAAAATTACAGGACAAATTTATTAAGCCTAATTAATGTGTCACATCGGATCTTTCTTTTGGTTTTGATTGTTTAAACAGTCAACCATGCATTTGATAGACTGATTGTGGGCTAAATAACATGATTGACCCCTGTTTACCATTTAAATATGATATTTGTAACTCATGCATTGCATGCATGTATAGTTAGTCTGCACGATGATCGCACACAACATATATATTTACTTTGAGTTAGTTTATATATAGTAATAGCAGTAGAAAAAAACATGCATTTTTTAAATGTTAGGGATACTTGGTGTTAGTATATATATGCAAATAAATTTGGGAATACTTTAATTTACTTTGTTAAGGGAAAGTGTGTATAATTAGATGCAAATAAATTTGGGAATGGTTGCTTTATGTTACCATTTGTGTTGCCAGAGATGGATAATGTAGATATAGATTTAGACTATTTTTCGTAATAGCATTGTAGCTATTTTTTCTAAAGAAACATAATAAATCCAATGTCTATTATTGCCAATGATGCATGATTAGAGTTTATTAAATTGATGGCACGATGTTTTTGTTTTTCATGAGAATTCTTAAGATCTATCTCTTTTTTAGCATAGTATTAACACTTCTAACTAGCATAAATAAGATTCTATATGGACTTGAATATTCAATTTTAAGGTTTTCTTTATTTGCACCAACGTCAAAAACTTATAGGGACCATATGCTGATATGCAATGTACTCGCTCAGCGGTAATAGTCTATTTTTCTATTTTTTATTTTGTGAAATATCGATCACACTGGGAAATACAAAGCTATTTATAAACAATACTTTATATCTTTGGACAATTGCAATAGACAGGAAGGCAGAGAACATATTTTATTGTGAAAAAAATCTAAGTTTGTTGAGCACTTAAATATGTGACTTATGCGCGCATAGCTTTGAATAATCATGCACTTTGAACTTTCATCTCTTTGACATATTTGAGGAATGCATGGTGCCTTGATCAATTTCAGGTGTCGGCAAGGACGGCCTCATCCGGCACTTCTTCCACCGCCCGTCCAAGGCTTACACGACCGGGACGCGGAAGCGGCGGAAGGTCCACACCGACGAGCAGGGCGGCGAGACGCGGTGGCACAAGACGGGCAAGACCCGTCCCGTGTTCACCAACGGCAAACTCAAGGGCTACAAGAAGATCCTGGTGCTCTACACCAACTACGGGAAGCAGCGGAAGCCCGAGAAGACGAACTGGGTGATGCACCAGTACCACCTCGGCTCCGACGAGGAGGAGAAGGACGGCGAGCTCGTCGTCTCCAAGGTGTTCTACCAGACGCAGCCGAGGCAGTGCGGCAGCGGTTCGGCGACGGCCAAGGACGTCGTCCCGCTCGCTGCCGGCCTAGCGACGACTGATCACCACCACCACCACCACCACCACCACCATGATGATGATGATGGTGGCAATGGCGGTAGTAACAACAGCATGCTGAAGGAGGCAGGCATCGTAGATTTCTACAGCCCAGCGGCGCTAATCGGCTACAACCAGGCAGTGGCTCCTACCAACAGGGCGGCGGCGGCTGCTTCTGCTCACCTGATGCCTAACTTTGAGGTGCACACTACAGCGGGGACGGCTGGCTTTGGTCCCTGACCAAGAGATGTGCAAGTGCAACTACTCGACTGATATAGGTTAGAGGCCGGGGAGAGTGATGCAGGCAGATAATGCATGGCACCGGAGTTTACTGAAAGCTGGACAATAAGAGGATCGGAATATATGGCTGGACGTACAGATGCTGAAGTGTAGGAATCGATACGACTATACATTGTTCATTAATTGTTACCACATAATACGTAACTTGACGCTATCAATTTTTTGTTTAATGATCTGTTGTTCCATAATAAGACGGTGGAGTTTAATACTGTACTATATTAGTTCTTAATTAACTACTAAAGGACTTGTACATGTATACAAATCACTGTACACCTTTCTTTTGGAAGAATATATCTGCTGTATAATTTTTGTTATTGATTGTTGCTCAATTGGCCTTCCAGCAAAGGAAAATGGAGCATGTATGACTTTGATTACATTTATATTTATATAGTGGTCATTGGATTTCCTTATGAGAATACTTGGATTCTCGTTAAGAAAGTCTTAAATGGATTTTCTGGCCACTCCTTGTTGTGCGTCTACATGGCAAAATCTATCTATACTTTGTTTTATTTTTCTATCAACAAATAAAAATAACGGCAAAACTCTTATCGTTCCTTCTAAAAAATCCGGCCTTGTCCGATCTCAATCAATTCAATCTCTTTGTAATCCTTGACTTAACTAAAATCTATCCAACGGGTCCACCTATGCCTTCTTCGAACTTAAACAAGAGTAAACCTCTTGTGTTATACCAAATGCTCTCGCTTGAAGAACTTCCTTTGATGAATGTCTTGCACCCACCCCTTAATAGCTACTCCCTCCATCTCAAATTGTAAGTCATTCCTCCCTCCATCTCAAATTGTAAGTCATTCCAAGATTCTTGGACAGTCAAACTTTTTTAAATTTGACCAAATTTATATGATAGAATAATTATTATTATGATACCAACTAAGTATTTGTTACAAATCTTATTATTTTTCTCTATAATTTTGGTCAAACATGAAAATGTTTTGACTCTCCAAGATTCTTAGAATGACTTACAATTTGGAATGGAGGGAGTAGTACGTACGGTAATGGAAAACAAAACCCTAATACACACTATGACGAATGTCTTCGAGCACCAAGCCCACATTTGATCTAATGCATCCTTAATCTTTACAAATATCCTTTGGCGCATGCACCAATCAACGATCCAAGTATTTGGGACCAAGGCACTTGCGGGCATTCAACATGTAACTAACTCCAATACAAATACCGCTGCAAACACATGCTACTCATAGCACTTATGTTCACCAATCACAAGAACCCCAAATTACCAAATTAGGGGTGAACCGTAGTGTTTATGGGTCTTAAATTGAGGCCATGGACCATTGTTAGGCCAAAGTATATATACTGCTCTCCGGCGGTCGGCATTGATAGGCTTGGTGCCGCCATGCCTCTCTAGGCGTGAGGCGCTAAGAGCAAGAATAGAGTCAAGTGTTTGGCTATAAGCCAAGTGATTAGAGTCAAGTTATATAGTAAGTTGTTTTATATTTGTCTCTAAAACACCTTCTCATTCCTATTTCTTCTCACAACACTTGTTATTTGGGCCCACCACTACCTATACATCCGTGCCCAGCTTAGTGCTTACATAAGAGCCAAACTATCATCTCTCTTCTCCACATCAACATTAGCTTGACTATAAGCCCATTATTGTACCTGCTTTAAAGATACTGATGTTTATGGCTCTTGATTGAGGCCATGGAGCCTCTTTTTGCTGTTTTATGTTCGCCATGAATGGTGGGACGTTGGACGTCTAGATTTCTACTGGGCCGGCCTGGCAAGGTTCGTTAGATCCGCTGTTACGGACGAAATGAAGGATCCAGTGCGCTGCTTCTAGTACTACTCGGCAATTCGGCCCAACCTTTTGTTCGTATAAATTTCGGCCCATCAAAGAACGTGTGTTTTACAATATAGAAGCTCACCACTGAAAACGAGATTTTTTTTTTTTTTTGGGAAACTGAAAACGAGATTCCATTACAATCCAATTAGAACGCGCTTATATCAAAAAAAAAAAGAAAAAGAAAAAAGAAACCAAAACAGAGAGAAGATAGATCAGGCGAAATGCGGATTTGTGAGCCGAACCAAAGCCGGGGCCACTACGCTTGCCCGCGTGCTGCCATTTATGTACGTGTCATATGTATGTCCGGCCTCGACGAAACGGATCGCGTGAAACTTGTACCATACGAGGAGAGAACGGATATGTACATGGAAGCTAGCCACCTAGGGGTAGCACGGACACGCGAGCTTTACATCAGTACGGAGTACGTACTCGGTACTGTCCTAGTACAACACTCTACTGCTTCGAAACTCGCGTGATCTTTTGACTGACGCAGTCACGCACGCTGAATACCTGCCAGCGAAAGCCAGAATTATTCGATCGGGGGCTGTTTGGTGAAATTTTTTACAAAATTGCTACTGTAGCACCGGTCCTGGCCCTCGGGGAGGGGCAGCCCTTCCAGGCCCCCGGCACCGGCAGCGTATGAGGCCCTCCCAGGACAGCAGCGTATGCTATATAAAAAATTTACGCAATTTGGTAAAATCATTTTCAATCTAGTAAAACCATATGCATTAAATAACTTGATCAGCCTTAAATTTAAAGATTAGCTAAAAACTATAACAAATTATGATATAAAGAAAAGAAATACAAATAATTTGAAATAATAGCTATAAAAAGAGACTTACAACAAGTTGGGATGAAAAAATAGCAAAAGAAATGATGAAATATTGAAATATGTTATTTATGGGATAAAAAAATAAAAATAAAGACACATAAGGTGTCATGGGATACAACAAGAGGAGATAAAAAAAATAGAAAAAAACTAATCCATACTTAAATTTTAAAGTTACAAGAAGAATAGAAAATTAAAATGTCATTGTACATAGCTATTGATAAGTGATAATGAAACAATGCCGAAGTTATATTACATTTATTTATTATTTCATTTCATGATGTGTCTCATGGGAAAGAATAACTTGGGATAAATAAAACTAGCAAGTAAAGGACAAAACATATTATATTAGTTATTAATGTCGAGAGGGGATAAAAGATCAGAAATTTAAAACTATTCGCAGGTGAGGTTTTACGGGACACAACAAGATGGGTTAAATATAAAAACTAAAGAAAGAAATATATTATATACAGTTAAATTTAAATGGTGCAAAAATAGAGAATAAAGAAATGCAAAACGGAAAATGAAAACAAAAATTGCAGCCACAGCGGTTTGAACTAGCGACCTCTTGGTTAAAGAGCAAAATTCTTATCATTGGGCTAGCAAGCCATTTAAAACTTGAATGTTGCAAATTATTAGATGTAGATTGATACATTGTTAATTAAGTAGAAGGCTTAGGCCTTGTTTAGCTCCTAAAAAAATTTTGTAAAATTTTTTAGATTTTCCGTCACATCGAATCTTTAGACGTATGCATGGAGTATTAAATATAGACGAAAATAAAAACTAATTGCACAGTTTGGTCGGAATTGACGAGACGAATCTTTTGAGCATAGTTAGTCAATGATTGAACAATATTTATTAAATACAAACGAAAATGCTATAGTGTCGCCTGACATACCCCGTGGGTCCGCCCCTGTTCCAGGATGACATACACTGGTACTCGGCCCAGTATAGGCCAGATGAATCCCCTTGGTCACGCATGATGCATCCGTGTCTGCACGAGTCACGCGGCTGCTCCATTTCCTTTGATGCTTGGACTGTTCGACTTCCTCACGACGAGTCACACGAATGCAGCCAGCGTCTTTGGCTGCATGTGCGACGTGGCAGTGTGCTCGTTCTCGATGACCGACGCAAACGTGCCAAGGCTCAAGTGTTGCACGACTGCAGCCTGCACGTCCAGGATTCTAGGTTTTCAAATCACAAATATAAGTCTATTCTCTACGAAGATCTCACACAGCCACACAGGGTCCTGATCATGGATCTCTGGAGATCCGCTCGAACACTCATCCGCAGAACCCCATAGCTAGGTGGGCATCTCGACGGCAATATATTTCAGTTCTAGCAGAGCAGACAGGCAGCAGCAACAAGGTTTAATATAATGTGAAGTCTCTGTCCAATGAATCTATGATCTATAATGATGTTCAGCCACCCGCATAATGCTATTCTACTATATGAAATTACAGTTAATAATTGTTTTTCCAATTTTTAAAAGTATCACGTAATCGAGAAAGTAAGCTTTTGACGATTGTTGGATGAGATTTATATTGATACCATCACCAATGACTTCGCATCGAGAAATATTAGAAATTTTTTTTGAAGTAATTTAATATATATACAAATTATTTCATATGAATGTTACTTTTTTATTTAGTATGTGTGTATATATTAAAAATCTATAGTGTTAGTAGTAATTTCGTTGTATTTAATAATTATTGTTTAAACATGAAATAATTAAGTTAAAATTCAAAAATTCGTCTCGTAATATAATTAATTATTTTTTATCTATATTTAGCGCTCCCGTATATCCTCTCTGTCATATGGCTCCTCCTTGCGTCTCGTGCTAGACAGATGCTAGAAGTAAAAATGTCTCAGTGCTTCGTAATATTAGGGCTGATATGGCTCGTAACAGCTTAATGAGCAGCTTTTTTAGCTAAACATTTTTTTCCAAAAACAATTTTATGGGTGAAATATGTAGCTAATCAAATGCAAACGACGACGCAACACAGCACGAGCAGCAGAGCAGGAGCAGAGCGCTCGTCGTCAGTCGTCACAGCCGCGACAAGGCGCGCGTGGGCGCGGCCCCGCCGGCACCACCCCGTGCTCCGTCCGTAGTCCATCCACTGCTCTGCTCTGCCCTGCCCTGCCCTGCCCCCGCTCGCGCGCGCTGCTGAAAAAGGCAGAGCGGCTTCTCCCACGACTTGTCACCGCTGCTATGCGGGCAGCTTGTGATGTCTCGCTGCCCGCCGCAAAGACAATGGCTTCTACTGGTAAAAAGCTTAAAAAGCTCTTCCCGTCGGACGCAAGCCAACGATGCCTTGACTGTTCAAGCGCGTACTTTTGGAGCAGCTGGCGCGAGCACCGAGCAGCGGACAACGTGCGGACTGTGAAGAGTACCCAGGCGGCCGGGCCAGATTCACAACCCGCTGTGCGGCTGCGCTTGACGACCTTTGTGAGTACACTGTAGGTAGTAGGCCCGGTCCTTGGATTCTCTGCGCCATCGATGTCCATCAAGCCGGGCGAGGTGAACCACATGCTGACATGCATGCAGGTGCCAAAGCGTAAAGGGGTTTCGCGCATCGACGATTGGGCTTGGCGCTTGCGCAATATGGGGCAATGCGCATGGACGGTGTGTGTCCAGTCCAGGGAACGGGAACAGGGGCGTGGCCGTGGCGGGCACCGGGCAGCCGCCAGCCGGGGGGCCGAAGCAGCAAAGCGCTAGGGGCAACGGGCCAACGGGCAACGACGGCTTCTTACCCCGAAACAGCATCTCTGAGCCACGCCCGATAAAAGCGAGGGGAAAGTGAGGTGGACGTAACATAGGCCTTGTTTACTTCTCAAAAATTTCCAAGATTCTCCGTCACATCAAATCTTTGGTAGCATGCATGGAGCATTAAATAAAGATAAAAATAAAAACTAATTACACAGTTTACCTGAAATTTATGAGATGAATCTTTTGAACCTAGTTACTCCATGATTGGACAATGTTTGTCAAATAAAAACGAAAGTGCTACAGTAGACAAAAAAACCAAAATTTTGCCAACTAAACAAGGCCACTGTGTACATTGCTGCAGTGCCGTCGGAGGGGGTGGGGGACCCTTTCCTTCCCTTTTTACTCCTCGACTCGTGTGGTGGTGTGGTCTCGTGCATTCTGATCGCTCTCGCTCGCTGCCCCACGGCCATCATGTCCCGGACCATCACGGTCGCGGCGCCCGTGCGAGGCCCGCCCGGCACAGGCAGCCTGGGCGTACAGCGTGCGTACGTAACGTACGCGTGCACAGTGGCGGTAGTGGCGCATGCATGTGGCAGCAGTTGGCACGGCAATAGCGCAGCGCCGGTCCTATCTGGCGAGTTCGTCGCGACGGGTTCTCTAGTCTATAATAGAAAAAAGTCCAAATAACACCTTAAACTAACATTTGGTTCAATTAGTCTATTTAAAATTAAACATGTTTGATAATTATCAAGATCGAGAAACAATGTAGATTAAAAAATAATATATTTGTACTTATAGAACTAATATGATTATCTTAAAAAAGAACAGAACTCCATCATACTCATTGTTTTTTATATAAATATACTTTTTTGGGCATTTCTTGATGTAAAATCATCAAGGATGGTATTGAGATCAATCGTGTCTAAGATATTTCTTTCGATAGTGAACATAGACAAAAATTGAACAAGAGCACGATCTTATAATAGAAAATGCAAAACTGAATTAATTAATCAAATTAACAAGAACCTGATTGGTGATTGCCTAAAGCCCCTAAACGCAACGACAGGTGTTGACGTGTGTTGGCGGCGGCCGCTCGGCTGATCGGCTCGTGTGGCCTCGTCCTGCGCTGCCTTCTGGAACAAAAGCCAATGACTTAGCCCTTAACTTATACGTATACTAGAATATACACACATAGGATTAGGCCCCCAAGCTGCTAGGGCCCATGGCCTGCGCACCTGCTGCCCCTCCCCTAGGGCCGGCACTGCAATAGCGTGGCCCTGCCTGTGCGGCTAGTTTTGCTGCCTTGCTCGACCGGCCTCGCCACGCCGGGCTCTTCTACTACGTTCGCAGCGAGCCAGTCAGCCAGCAACGGACGACACGGCCATCAAGTTTGGCAGCCGGCAGCGTGCGGTGCAGCAGCTGCTGCGTCAACAGTCTACGAGGCGTGCCGAGCCATCAATAATGTCCAGTCGGCCTTACGATTACGAGTACTGTACTCGACAAAGAAGCCTGGCTCGCATTGCCAGCCCTGCGGCCCTCTTGTTTGGCCGTTCTCCGAAGCGTATCTTGAGCTCATGGTAACTAGTAATCATGGTGTCATGATGAGAAGAAGGCCCGTTCTGGAAGACGCTGGCACTAAAATGATAAATAAACCCATCGAGTGTACGAACAGTTGGAGATCGATGTGGCCTGTGGGCCCGGCCTATCAACAGTGATCGTGCACAGGAGCGTTAGTACTACGAGCTGTTGATTCCATGATTTTCCCCAACAAATCAAGGCCTTGTTTAGTTCTCAGAAAATTTTGCAAATTTTTTCAGGTTCCCTATCACATCGAATCTTTAGACGCATGCATGAAGTATTAAATATAGACGAAAATAAAAACTAATTACACAGTTTGGTCGAAATTGACGAGACGAATCTTTTGAGTCTAATTAGTCCATGATTGAACAATATTTGTCAAATACAAACGAAAGTGCTGCAGTGTCGATTTTACAAAAAATTTTGTAACTAAACAAGGCCCAAATAGTAAATTCTACTTTAAGTCGTGACAAGGCCTTCATGGCCAGGGACAAGCACAAGCAGACAAAGAACCATCTTCAGGAGTGCACCCGCACGCACTGCATGCGCAATGCCCCCCCTGATTTTATGAGGCCGGGTGCCCGGGTCAAATCGCACAATGGCAGCATTTGCCTCGCATCATTAGCGTACCATTCCAACACTACACCTGCAAAACAGAGCGGTGTTTGTAGCATGGACCATGGACCGGGCCAACTCATGGATCGGATCGGATCGGATCGGTGGCGCGCGCTAGGCCAGGGTAACATGGCGTGCGCCGAGGGCCGTTAACCGGAGCGGAGCAGGGTCCCTCTCGGAACAGCTCAACCAACTGCATGTGTCCTGCAACAGAAAAAAGCGGCCCCTCGCCCTCGGTAGCGCACACATCTAGCCCATCGAGGGTGGGGGAGCCGAGCAGGCAGCAGCATACTCAGATGGCTACAGGGAGTTCGACGGCAATGTCAATGTGGGCGCGGCCAGGCCCAGGCCAGCCGGGGTCCGGCGGTGCTGGTACCGCACCATCGCCCGTTCGGCGATCCAGGGCGTACTGTGCCGGTGCCCGATGTGTCCCCCCCCCCCCCCCCCCCCTCGAGTTTGTCACCATCGGTGAGGGACAAGCGAGAATTATGCTGCTTGGCAACGCTGAACGGCGGTGGGCGTCAAATGGACTCATCGGTATCAAAACGTACAAATGCATGATCCGCCGTACCACATTTTTTACCATGGCCTTGTTTAGTTCCGAAAAAATTTCGGATTTCGCTACCGTAGCACTTTCGTTTTTATTTGACAAATATTGTCTAATCATATACTAGCTAGGATCAAAAAATTCGTCTCGCGATTTACAGAAAAACTGTGTAATTAGTTTTTGTTTTCGTTTATATTTAATGCTTCATGCATGTGCCGCAAGATTCGATGTGACAGAAAATCTTGAAAACTTTTTGGATTTCGGGGTGAACTGAACAAGGCCCATGTCACGAAATCGGAAAACCATGAAAAACTTGGATATGCGATCCAACCATCCAAAATCAGAGTGACAGAAAAGTGTCCCTTTGAATCCTAAAAACAAAAAATATATAGGCCTTGTTTAGTTCATCCCTAAATCTAAAAAGTTTTCAAAATTCCCCGTCACATCGAATCTTGCGGCAGATACATGAAGCATTAAATATAGACGAAAATAAAAACTAATTACACAGTTTGTCTGTAAATCACGAGACGAATATTTTGATCTTAGTTAGTTCATAATTGAATAATATTTGCAAAAAAAAAACAAAAGTGCTACAGTAGCGAAATGTGAATTTTTTTTTGGAAATAAACAAGGCCATAGGCAGTGAGTGACGGACTTGAAAGGAGAGACTGGTCTGTGTTAAAAAAAATTTTGGAAGTGTGAGCAGGGAGCAATGGTGGCAGCCATGCCAGGCACAAGAGCGTCAGTCCGTCGTTTGGCTCTCTTCATCACTCCCCCACCTCTGCCGCTGCACTGCGCAGCGGCACCCGGCACTCGCGCCTGCGCTGTCCACCACCACTGCCCTGTGCCTTCCCCCACCTCGCCGGCCACTTCCTCCGCTACAGCTACAGTATTTATTCGAGACCCATGCCTCTGCCCTGCGTGCGCCGGTGGGCGAGAAGAGGAGAGAGGCAGAGGCAGTCAGCCGGCCAAGAAGTGTCAAACAAAACCACTGCGGCTTTTTATCCGCCACCAGCGGCAAGAGCGGGCAATATTTCAAAGGCCGTAGCCCCGTAGGCCTGCCTCCCGTCTGCGCCCTACTCGCTCGCCTACTCCTCCCCTCCCCACCACACCACTTCCCTTCCCCGCCCCGCCTACAAGCAAGCCACCCCAGCCATTCATGGCCATCACCACCATGTGTCGCCACTCCACCTCCACCTCCACCTCCCACCCACTCCTCTCCCCGCGCCATTAAACCCGCTCGCTCGCTCCTCACTCGCTTCCGCAGCTCCACCCGTCGCCCGCACCGGCGCTTTGCTGCCGTCGTCTGCTCCTTCCGTGGAGCCAGCTGCTGCGGCCGACCGGGGCCATGGCGGGCATTGACCTCAACACCGTGGAGGAGGAGGACGAGGAGGAGGCGGAGGCGGAGGCGCCGCCTGTGGCCGCCAGGGCCGGTGGTGGCGCCGTGTGTCTGGAGCTGTGGCACGCGTGCGCGGGCCCCGTCGCGCCGCTGCCGCGCAAGGGCAGCGCCGTCGTGTACCTGCCGCAGGGCCACCTCGAGCACATCGGCGGCGACGCTGACGCGGCGGGAGCAGCGGTGCCGCCACACGTGCTCTGCCGCGTCGTCGACGTCACCCTCCACGTGAGTTCCTGCGCGCGCGGGGCCTGGGCGGCGGGGCGCCTGTACCGTGCCTGCGAGCGCAATGTGCTCGAGCTATTGACTGACAGGAGAAAACCTGTCTTGTTCCGTGCGTGCAGGCGGACGGCGCCACCGACGAGGTGTACGCGCGGGTGTCGCTGCTGCCCGAGGACGAGGAGGCGGAGAGGCGGGCGCGGGCGCGGGTTCGGGAGGACGAGGACGCGGATCGCGACGGCGAGGACGGGGCCGCCATGAAGCCGCTCGCACGGACGCCGCACATGTTCTGCAAGACGCTCACGGCCTCTGACACCAGCACGCACGGCGGCTTCTCCGTGCCGCGCCGCGCCGCCGAGGACTGCTTCCCGCCGCTGGTACGGCCAGTAGCACTGAAAGAGGGTGGTGGTTTGGAGGTTACTTGGGTTACTGACTCTGTTTGGTGCGGGGTGCAGGACTACAGCCAGCAGAGGCCGTCTCAGGAGCTCGTGGCCAAGGATCTACACGGCACGGAGTGGAAGTTCCGACATATCTACCGAGGTTGTACATTGTGCTTCGTTGTTAGGATTCTATCAGCAGACATGGGCTCCATTTTCGTAGCATGTTTATTTAGGCTTAAGTACCGGATGAGACTCAGTTTAGAAGGAGGGCTTGGGTTGTGTTCATTTGAGAGTCTGCATTTTCAGTAATAATAATTGACCAAATGTTCGCTTTAGTGTCCAAATAATGGGGGTTATTGTATTTACATTCAGTCCATAAATTTGAGCAAATTTCTGAAAATAAATATCTCGAAGCTAATCTAAGTGGTCAGGAAAATCAACTGATACATAACTTGCAAACACTGAAACAGATGCTAGTGATTGTATGAATAAAATAGGATGGATGCTATTGGATTTTGAAAAACCATAGTTTCTGATAGGCCTGCTTGTTACAGGCCAGCCACGAAGGCATCTCTTAACCACTGGATGGAGTGCATTTGTTAATAAGAAGAAGCTTGTTTCTGGCGATGCAGTTCTGTTCCTTCGGTAGGTGTTTAGCTCATTGTCATTATAAAGAACATAGTGTACCTTCTCTTCTGTATACACTTTCATCCTTTACCAGAGGTGAAGATGGAGTGCTTCGACTGGGAGTGCGCCGAGCAGCCCAGCTAAAAATTGTAACTCCTATTCCTGCACTGCATAACCAGTGCTCAAGCCAGACCACTCTGGGAAATGTTGCACAAGCTGTGGCCACGAGGACTGTTTTCCACATTTACTACAATCCCAGGTAATGAAAGTACTTTTCTGGTTGTTTTGTCAATTATCTAGATGTCTAGACAAGCTCAGATTCACATGATGCAACTATAGCTGCGATACAGCATCTGCTATGCATGCAATTTGTGGATCCTTATAGTAGGAAAGTACTAAATCCTACTGTTGTTCCTTAGTGGCTTGCTCAAAAGCCATTTACTAGAGACCAAAATATATTGTCTTACTTATACTCAGTCAATACTTAACTTATGAGCAAATCCAGTGCTACCTGTTTTCTGAGTAGAACAGTCCAATTTTATATTGTGACTGCTGTTGTGCTATGGTTGATTAACAAAATAAAAAATTGATCCCTTTTGTTTCACCACCTTGGCCTGTTGCATTATCTTGTGTCTTCATACTTGCAAATTATGCGGTCGACATGCCATTTAGATTTCATGGTTGTTTTTTTTAAAAAAATTAATGTTTCAAATGACCTACTGATGCCAAATTATATTTACAAGTAACTATGTCGTCTTCTGTGCTACTTCTTTTTTAGTACCATGATTAAATTTGTGACTAGTTAGAAGTGCAAACAAAATTTTAGATATGTATTTTCCTTCTAATGTCTCCCCTTGTTGGAGGAGTCTGATGCCTTCCTGTGTATAACAAATTACTTGAATTCACAGGTTAAGTCAATCTGAATTCATTGTACCCTATTGGAAGTTCACCAGAAGCTTGAATCAACCAATTTCTGTTGGAATGAGATGCAGAATGCGATATGAAAGTGACGATGCTTCTGAAAGAAGGTTACGGTGGTGCAATGACCATTTTTGTTGTTTTCTGACAGATTTCCCATGCACTCTGGTCTTTCTATTTCACTCATTCTGGTGTGTTCATTTTTTTTTTCAGGTGCACTGGGATAATAATTGGAAGCAGAGAAGCTGAGCCTATTTGGTATGGTTCAAAATGGAAATGCTTGGTGGTATGTTCTCTTCTCCTGATTTGTACATAAGACGGATGCCAATATTAGTATTAATTGTACATGTATTTTTAAGAACATGATTGCAAGAAGAACCATTGTCTATATCTAGTAGTTCGTTATTGGCATCCTTCCTGGCCTGACCTTTCTTAAGAACATGATTCCAAGTAGACCGAATTTATATGTGTACTACCTCCGTTCCAAAAAATAAGTTACATTAGTTTTATAATAAGTCAAATTTCTCCATCTTTGACCAACTATAAATAAAAATGTACCAAAAAACATCAAATCAGTTTTGTTAAATTCTCCATGGAATGTCTTGATAGTGCATTTATTTGAACTATGTTAATATGTTTTCCTAAATATTTGATCAAAATGAGAGTAGTTTGACTTAAAAAGCTGAAATGGTTTTCGAGAATTTTTTTTTTAAAGCTAAAGGGACCTATAATTTGAAAGGCAGGGAGTAGTAATTTTGAAGAAACAAATATATTGCTGTACACTAGGAGGCTACTACTAATGCTTGACATGATCAATGCAATTTATGTTTTTTTTCTTTGGTTATTGTGCTACTAATCAAGTTATATTCATTTAGCTCGTCTGAAACTAAACTTCAATTATTTCTTTGCGCTTGAAGAACTTCATGCCTGCTTGTAGTTGCAATTCATGATTCTAATAGTTCGAGTCAAATAGTCACTGTTTTTTTCAGAAAAAGAGGTTTCCCCTGCTTTACTGATCATAAAGAGTAACAGAGCGTTTACAGCATATCTGTATAGGCGTGCCCACCAGTCAATTAGTCACTATAAGTATAGAATGGGAGTTATAGCATCTAAAAGCTAAGCTAATGTCCTTAGCCAAAATTTTCGTATGTGATTTTTGAATCCTGCAGTCTTGCTTTCATACTTTGTCACTTAACTTCCAGGATACTTGTCTGATGTAAAGTTTAAAGCTGTATTTTACATGCCATTGTGGGTCAGACTTCAGTTTGAGTTTGAGCCTTGATGGGAAATTCTTATCCTTCTGTTCCCTTCTGAAATCTTGTTCCAGGCTGCCATATGTTGTTGACTGATGATCATCTTGACAGGTTAGATGGGATGATGGTATAGAGTGCCATTGGCCCAATAGGGTATCTCCTTGGGAGATTGAGGTCACAGGATCAGTTTCAGGATCTCATATGTGCGCTCCCAATTCAAAACGTCTGAAACCATGCCTCCCTCAAGTTAATCCGGAGATTGTGCTTCCAAGTAGGTAGTTTTACAAGTGAAAGGAGAACCATTAGTCAAGGTTTATGTGCCCTGCTGAATTTGTCCTCTTTTGCTATTTTGGCAGATGGAAGCGTTTCTTCAGATTTTGCGGGATCTGTCAGATTCCACAAGGTCTTGCAAGGTCAAGAATTGTTGGGTTTGAAAACCCATGACGGTACTGCTATTTCTGCTTTTCAGGCAACTGAAGCAAGTAATTTGCAGTACAGTGATGAACGTAGTAACATGAGTAACAATATCTTAGGGATCCCAAGGCTCGGTGTTAGATCTCCAAATGGAATCCCTGGATTTCCCTACCATTGCTCAGGCTTTGGGGAATCTCAAAGATTCCAAAAGGTCTTGCAAGGTCAAGAAGTGTTTCGTCCTTTCCGAGGAGGATGTTTGGCTGATGGCCATATAAGAACTGCTGGCATGTATCAACCTAAATGGCCTGCACCACAAGGGTGTGATTTTCCACAGCCAGCAAAACCGGTACTTGTGTTGCAAGCATCCTCCCCATCATCTGTGCTGATGTTTCCACAAACTGGTTCTAAGATAACTCCATTGGAATATGAGTACAGCTGCCTGGATAAGGATGAGGATGGTAGATTTGATAGGACTGTCCCTACTCAAGATATGGGAAGAAACAATCAAACATTATCTCTTTGGCCTCATCTTGTTTCCGGCGAAGCAATAGAAGAATGTACTGGAACTGAGAATATGCACTCTTCTGTCAGTGGTGCAGAGCATGAATCAAACAATGAGAGTACAGTTGAAAATGGCTGCAAAATCTTTGGTATCTCATTGGCTGAAAAGATCCGATCATGTGATGAAGCAGACTCTTGTAGTGCAAAACGTAATTCTGGGCTCCAGCCTTCGAGGTCACAAATACTAGGCAGCTGTTGGGCCACTGTAAGTGCATTGTAGTACTTTCTTCTTTTGACACTGTCTTGGTGTGATTGCTCATTGACTGATGAAAGTTTTGCAGGTTCATGAGCACAGATCTGTTGTTGGCAGGGTGGTTGATGTCTCTGCAACGGATATGATGATCTGATCCATATGGCGTTCTTGTAGACGATGCAGAAATGACAACCGACTGCAACTTTCATGTTAGTGACACTCATGGACGTTAGAAGTTTATAAAACCTTACGCTCTGAGGCTTCTTAACCATAACTTTTGCAGGGCCTGAACCACATCCTGGATGAAAGATAGCTAAAAGGTGACCAGATGATTCTTGGAACACGGATGTTTGACAAATTTGTAATGTTCTTTTGGGCTTTGAATATCTTATTATTTTAAGCTTCCTAGTAATCAGCACTTGTATCTTAAGGTGCGCGTTATCGCAAGTTCTTTTAGAGGGCTTGTTTGGATTAGCACCATTTCCCAATTACTCGTCGCATTGTTTTTTTTGCCCCCGGTAAACAAGCCCGTTTCTTTCCCGTGATGTTTAATTGGCAGATTGGCTCCAGTCTTGTTGGTACCATTTGTTGCATCGTTTGTGCTTGCACAATCGCACATCTCAAGCGGTAAATTGAGGTTTGAGGAGCATGATTTGACCAACTAGTTGCCGCCTTCATTGGGACGTTCAGTCAAGGAATGCGGTAGCGAATTGATCACAGATTAGCTGGTTGAGTTTCTTTGTCCGCTTAGGTTTAAGTCACCGATTTAGCATGAGTGCTGTATTTTTCTGGATTTATTTTATGATTTAATGGTGCTATGTTTTAGACACCTGTGATAATATACATATGTTGTGAGTGTACGTAAAAAAAAGAATGTTACAGTATCCCCGGAACTGCCTGCAGTACTAGCCAATAGCCAACTAGTAGCTAGTGTTGAGTGTAGACAAGCTGGCGTGGAGAACGGACGTCCCCTGAGAAAGGCTTCCGCCATTTGGTCCAAGTTTTGCCGTCTCTCATTCGTTCCCTGTATTTGATGCCAAAAATGGTTTACAATTGGCCGGATAGTTAATTACTCAATCAAACCAATTAATGTGACTTTTTTTTGGAAACATTATGTGTTCATTTGGAGTTGTATCCCCAGAAATGTTTAGCCTTTTGTTTGTCCTCTCAACAAAGATGTATTCACATTATTCCAACAAACACTATCAGGATCTTTGTTAGAGGTTTTTTCGAGTATCGTCTACCATTTCTAGAGACTACGCGGATTTTTGCCTGCCCGGTGCGGCGGTGCAGAAACTACGCGCCTGTTTGCCTTTTCAAAAGACGCTGCAGAGTTTTGACTGCTCCAGACTACGAGGAATTCTGTTTGACCTGGTCTTGTTTAATTTTCAAAATTGCAAATTTTTTTTAATTCTTCGTCACATCAATTCTTGTGACACATGTATATACTACTAAATATAGATTAAAAAATAACTAATTATACAGTTTGCCTGTAATTTTCAAGACCGAATCTTTTGAGTCTAGTTAGTCCATAATCGGACAATATTTGTTAAATATAAACAAAAGTGTTATTATTCCTATTTTGCAAATTCTTCATATGAAGAAGCGTTCAGTATAGAGTCCAATCTGGTTTGGACTTTTGGCTGAACTTGGGCCTTGTTTAGTTTCCAAAAAAGATTATAATTTTTTTTAATCTTTTCGTCACATTGAATCTTGCGATACATGCAAGGAGCATTAAATATAAATAAAATAAATAATTAATTGCACAGTTTACCTGTAATTTGCGAGACGAATCTTTTGAGCCTAGTTTCATAATTGGACAATATTTGTCAAATACTAATGAAAGTGCTACAGTGTCTAGTTTGTAAATTTTTTTGGACTAAACAAGGCTTTGGCTTCAAGCAGAATCTAGAGCAAATATAATAGTGGATTGCAAGAAGGCTGAATAGTGAGGTGGAGAAGACAGAAGAGGAAAGATAAAAGAGGTGGGCTGCTTTGACATAAAAATCAATAAATTTTATGAGAAAAATAAGTAGATCATATGTTAATAGCAAAGAGTTAGCCACTATAAAGATCTTTGCAAGTCTTGCGCTAAAATCATCACTATTCAAGGTGACGGTCATTCGTTGGAGACTTGGCTTGAAGTCATTGGCAGACGTTTAGCTGTCATTTCTCATTTTCTCCACCCTCAGCTGCAGGGCATCCTATGAATAGTCCAGAGACCTTGACTTCAGTCTTCACTCTCGAGAGAAATAGAGAAATTGCAATATTTGACAAGAGAGATAGAGAAATTGCAATATTTGACACCTAATATGTGTGCGTTGCTTCAACAAAGGCTTAATCTGCGTGAATTTGACATCTTAGAGCATCTCCAAGAACTTGATAAAATTCACTTGCTATATCTTGGGTTATAGTAAGTTGCTAAATTGTTTGTCAATTGAAAAAAAAAGATATGTCTCCAATAAGTTGGTATTTTCACTTGGTATAATTTAAAAACTGGGCCTATCTTTTTCAATTTCTGGTACTGGGCTGTGGCTATTCTTCCTGCGCTTGACTTCCTGCGCGATCTTTATCGTGTGCTCGCGATCTCTCTAGCGTGCTAGCCGCCGCCGCCGTAGCTTTCGTCCGGCCGGCATCATCACACGACGCGATCAATTCGTCCGGCCGGCATCAACATACATCCGGTACTGCTGCTGCTTCTGGCCGGCCAGCACCAGCGAGGCAGGCATCTCCTCCTCCAGAAAACGGCGCCGCACGAAAGGAGCCGGCACCGCACGAAAGGAACAGAAAACGACGGCGCGAACAGAAACCGGCAGCTCGCGCTGGAACACCTGGATCTTGCGCCGCTCCTCCTCCAGCGCGAGCAGGTACTCGCGGCAGCGGTGGTTGGCTTGCGCGCGAGATTGCTTTGGCGCTGAACACCACTCTGGACCGGGGCGGGAAGAAGTACACACCAGACTGAGCGCGAGATTTCTCTGGGTTTCGCGTGTGCGGGAATAGGCGGGATCGAGCGGGACGGTGATCGGCGAGGGACAAAATTCGCGATACAAAGCTCCAGCCGCGTGCGGATTTCTCCACAGTTGAGGCCGATGGATGTCAAGTTGGGATAAATAGCAAGTTGGGATAAGGAGTTGTTGGAGGGAGTTTTTTTTTATGCTTTTAACCAATTTTAGAGGATAGCAAGTTGGGATAAAGAGTTGTTGGAGATGCTGGTGCGAATTGCTTTTTTTTTTGACAAGGAGGTGCGAATTGCTTTGTTTCAGGGTATTCTCTTCCCTTTTTTCTTTCTCTCTCTCTGTCTTCATTTTTTCCTACCCATGTTTACGGGACGATGTTGCACGTCCGTGTCTCACTCGTCGGAGCCTGACAGATGCCACCATCGTGCTAGGGCCTTGGCCTTGATCACAGACACCGCTACCTTGCCGGCTTACAAGTTCATCCAAACAAGATTTGTTAGCATAGCTCGTATCCACCGTAATCTACATGTGTTACAGTTGATTAGGATAAAAGCTTATTTTAAATTCTATCTCAAGTCGTGTCAACATATATGGATTGAGATTGGTGTGAGAGTAGCCAAACAGGCTCTAGTAGTTTTATGGCTTCTGTTATGAGTTCAGCCTAAACTAATGGATGTATTTCCATTAAAAAAAAAATCTCCCACTCCCATGGGGCCAAGTAAAAACACCAAGCCACGCCATTGCTTCTACAGAAAAGGACAAATAAAATCAGTCCTCATGACTCGGGCACATCTTTGTTGTCATGTTTAGACCAGTTTCATAGGTTTTATAAAACTTTTATAGGGATTAAATATTTTGGTGTGATATAGTATAACGGATGAGAGACAATAAAAAATTTAGGGGGATGAAATAAGTCTCATATGGCTAATTTTAGTGGAGTTTTATGAGACAGTTTCATAGTTATAAATATGCTAACATGACATTGTATTGATAAATAGAAAGATGATAAAAGTTTCACAAGAGTAAAAAAAATTCATAAGAAGAGAAAAAACTCATCTGCAAGTGCGCGCCCAGATCGTCGTGGCCGCCCCATGTCGCATGTGGTAGTCTGCGGAGTTCGCGACTTTCCCACACCGGTGTCTCCAGCTTGGTCTACCCGAGGTGTGGTGGAGGTTGGGGAGGAAGAAAGCAGGATCAGAAGATCCTGAGGAAGGATGAATGAATGATTAGATAGACACTAATGTTGAAAAGTTACATTGTAGAGATTAATTTCTTGACACCGTATCCTATAGCCTGTTCGTTCGTTTGAAAAGTCATGACCAAAAGTATTATTCGCTCATTTATTGTGAGAGAAAAATATTATTAAATGATTGACATATTCGATAAATAAGCTAAAGCAAACAGGCTTCTAAAATATAGAAATTATTTATGGTTTTTGCGTTGGAGTACCTTAGGTGGTTATAGATTGGACCCAACATGTAGGGACTAGGTTTCTAATGAACAGTTTTATACAATTTTTTTTATCTAATCACATGTTTTATCTCTTGGCACATCTCTTTATGTCTTGTTCTCGCGTAGACATGATTTCTTGTCTAAAAAGGTATTTTTGTCTTCTCTCCTCTAATTATAATCACTACTACAGAATGAGGCATTGGTCGATGCCCAAAATGGCCAAAAACCTCGGCCCTTTTGCGGCCCGGGGTTAAAGGCCCCTTTAACACCGGTTCATAACCCGAACCGGTGCTAAAGGGTCCTGCCCAACGGCTACTGACAGATGCTGTCGGGGCAGGGACCCTTTAGCACCAGTTTGTGTTACCAACCGGTTCTAAAGGGTCCCCTTTAGCACCGGCCAGTGCCACAGGCCGAGGCAAAGCCTTTAGCACCGGTTTGGCACGCAAACAGGTGCTAAAGGGTGACCCTTTAGCATCGGTTTATGCCCTGAACCGGTGCTAAAGCTCCGGTTTATAGGCCCGCCTTCTCCTCTCCTCTGCCCATTTGAAACCGAGAGCACCATTGTTCTTGGAGCTTCTTCTTCCTTGTTCTTCATTTGTTCTTCATCTCGGACGCCCATCGTTGATCTTCTTCGACTCCGTCATCGTTTCTTCGTGCTTGGAGGTGACTAACTTTAGTATTTCTTGTCTTTTTCATGTTGTTTTTGGCTTGTGATGTTCCCATTATTTTTAGCTCAAATCCACTTTGTTATTTTGAATCATTCACATGAATTAGTATCCATATATATATATATATATCATATTTCATGGTTGACCTAATATTAATGTAGTTTGCAAGAATGAATTATAGTATCTTTTTATGATATTAGAAAGTACGATAGTTTAAATTAATTGGTTTGTTAATATCACTTGATTTATTTTTATTACTACATAATGTCCATTGTATAATTTAGAAGATTTGTTGAAGTAACTAGACAAATAAAGGATATTATTAGGTTCTTCTTTAATCATACATGTTTACTAGTAAATGTGGAATTTATAATTGTCTAAAAATTGAGTATGAATAGTAGATGGCAACCGTGACCGGGTCTTCGGTCTCTCAACGGGTTCAAAAACGATACCTGCCGGAACTCCCTCTCATTACTTGTGGTAAGTGTGGGCAGAAGATTGTGATGGAGTATTAAGTGTCGAAAGAGGGAGTAAACAAGGGTCGTATATTCTACAAGTGTCCGGATCGTAATGTGAGTTATTTCTAGACATTTGCTTATATATGTGTTTATTTTTTTAAATGATATTAATTAAGCTTTTGATTCTCTCTTTTAATTTCAGTAGGACGGTACCGGCGGATGTACAGGTTGGTACTGGGAGGAAGAATACATTGAACACATTAAGAAATCTTTTGCACAGGTGGTTGAAGAATACATTCAACATAATTCATCCACAAGTAAAAGTTTTACTAGCTAGCAAACTTTCGCTAACTTGTAGCCTTCTTATTGTCGTGGTCGTGAATATATATATATATATATATATATATATATATATATATATATATATCGTACAGTGGTGTTTAAGACAAGAAGGGGGAACAATCTATGTGCATATTACTTGTGCAAATTCATGATGGCACAAGTCAATCAAACACCCACAGAGACGCTCAGAGTATGTTACATGTCTCTTTTCATTATCTGCTAAATTATATTGAATAACTTAGCTAACTAATACCTTTTTTATTTATTTCAAATTAAAGACGGAATGGTTGAGGGAAAAGGTCATACAAAAAGACCGAATCAAAGTTATCCAAGAGACGATAGCTGGATTTCTTCGCGAGCAAGTGATCAATCCAAACGGCGAGTTTCACTTCAACGGCAACGTAACTCTTATTCCAAACAACGATGATCATTTGTATCGTTTGTAGACATTGGGAGAAAAAACTCTATGTATATATGTGTCACGAATTTTGTACATATGAAACTATATATATATAAAGCTTTTTACATATCTATTTAAATTTTGATGTGGCCTATTCATTTTATTATAGGCAAAGCTTAATTATAAAGCTAAGCATATAATTTTTATTTATATATGCTTAATATGCGTGTAATATAAATATATTATTGTATCAGCAAAAACATATATTGAAAAACCTATTATTATTATTATTATATAAAAACAATAAACAGAACCGAAGAAGTGAACAAAAAAAAGAAACCCTTTAACACCGGTTGGTAAAGGGTCCTGCAACGTGGCAGTCCTGACAGGATCAACCGGTGTTAAAGGGGAGACTTTAGCCTCAATTTCCCGAACCGGGACTAAAGGGTGGACCTTTAGTTCTAGAAGGGCAGCACCGGCTCAGAAACCGGGGGAACAGTCCTTCCCGACCGGTGCTAATGCCCGAACGTGTAGCATTGAATGTCACGTCTATCTTTTTTTCTTAGTTATCTTTTCTTGGTTGTGAGTGTCCTAACATCGATTCAATAATCTGGAACTGTTGTCGAATCCCGTGTGCATGCCATACCGTACACGCATTCGCCTCTGAACAAGTGGCAGATTTGATAAGCGCTGGCTACTCGCAGTAGGTACTTGCTGTACTTTTATGACCAGGCACGTGCCATTCTCATCTGTGTGCGTGATCCATGGTTTGGTGGCGGCCTAATCTGCCTAGTCGAATATTTCGGGCTTGTTTCTTTCAAGTTTCACACGAGTCTATTCCCATTCGAGTCAAGCTTAGCTCGCCTTTTGGTCAGGTCGTGTGCAATCGGAAATGGGATCCATATATTACTCAGGGCATGCATGCAAAACTGATCTTAGATCAGTTAATTGGGTCTCTTGTAATGAACCTATTCATCTGAGTTTAAATCTTCGATTTGACATGATATTTTTTTGAATTTATTTTAGAATTTGACGACACTATACTTTCAATAGTAGCTAACGTGGTTGTCGATAGCGAGACATCTGTGGTGACTTCGTCAATCTCGAGATTTGACGATCCAAGATGTGTGTGGTGACTCATCAATCTCGATATTTCCAGGTCTAACTCGGTTTTTCGAAGGTGCTCGTAGGGGTAGGGTGTAAGGTGATTTCGTCAATCTCGAGATTAGCCGGTCTAACTTCGTTTCTTCAAAAGTGTTTATAGGGATAGAGTATAAGTGCGTGCGTTTGTAAGAGTGAGTGTAGGCTTATATATATAAATATATGTGTCTATAACTGGTCTCGCAAAAAAAATTACTCAAGGCATATCATGAGTGTTGAAAATAAGGGTATCATACGCTTGCTAAGACCGACCAGATAGTGATACATTACCAGCCTGATTGGTTTCTTGCATCTAGCTGAGGCAAGTGCGACATCTGCATGCTTAGTTAGTTACTACCTGAATATTAGTTTGAGACTACCTTGTTTAGATATAAAATCTTTTTAGTTTTGATATTATAGCACTTTCATTTGTACTTCCTCCGTCCACGAAAGAATCAATTCCTAGGATCCGTGCCTGTCAAACTTTTTAAAGTTTGACTAACTTTATAGAAAAAAATAACAACATCTATAATATAAAATACACATTATATGAAAATATATTCTATGATGAATCTAATGATACTAATTTGATACCATAAATTTTAGCATTTTTTTCTAGAAATTTGGTCAAAGTTTAAAAAGTTTGACTTAGGACAACTCTAGAAATTGGCTCTTTCGTGGACGAAGGGAGTATTTGACAAACATTGTCTAATCATGGACTAACTAGGGCCTTGTTTAGTTCATCTCGAAATTTAAAAACTTTTCAAGATTCTCTATCACATTAAATCTTGTGGCACGTACATGAAGCACTAAATATAGACTAAAATAAAAACTAACTGTACAATTTGTCTGTAATTTACGAGACGAATCTTTTGAGCCTAGTTAGTCTATAGTTAGACAATAATTGTCAAATACAAACGAAAATGCTACAGTGTCAAAATCCAAAATCTTTTCACAACTAAACAAGGCCTAGATTTAAAAGATTCGTTTTGTGATTTATAAATAAACCATGCAATTAGTTATTTTTTATCTATCTTTAATATTTCATAAATGTGCCGCAATATTTAATTTGATGAAATTTTTTATAAACTTTTAAATTTTTAAGCGCATCTAAACAAATCCTTTGTCAAAAGAAGGGCATCACTCGTCCTTCACGGACAAATACTACTACTACCTAGGCCTTGTTTAGTTCGCAAAATTTTGGCTTTTTGGCTACTGTAGCACTTTCGTTTTTATTTGACAAACATTGTCCAATCACGGAGTAACTAGGCTCAAAAGATTCATCTCACAAATTTCAGGTAAATTGTGTAATTAGTTTTTATTTTTATCTTTGTTTAATGCTCCATGCATACGACCAAAGATTCGATGTGACGGGTAATCTTGAAAATTTTTGCGAACTAAACAAGGCCCTAGTCGCTCGAATTCCCTGGCATTAAGGGAATCTACTACAATAATCACATACTACGGTGTACTCCGTATGCAGCTACGAACGATGTGACTATCTGATGGAAGTCCAATAGACCAATACTGACGTCGCAACGTGTCAAACGGTACGCATGCGACCATGCGTCCATACGCAAGAATGTATGACTGGACGACCAAGAGCTAGACACCCCCATCATCACCTAAATTTTAAAATCTCTAACTAAACTACATGCCCGCGCGCGTCACTCGTCTGTCCGTCGACATTAGTATTATATATAGAGTTAAGTTAGGGGCAAAGAATACTTCCAAATCAATGGCTCTTCACCTAGCTTACATGCTTGTTTCCATGCCGGCAAAACAGTGTAGAATGCTGCGAAAACTCCCACGTCTAGCCATCCTGATTTCTCTGCTCTCTCTTCTGCTGCGCTCGTCGGCGTCGGCGTCGGCGCAGCACACGCTGGGCCCCGGCTCCTCCCTGTCCGTGGAAGACCACGCGCGGCCCTTCCTGGTGTCCCCCGACGCCACCTTCTCCTGCGGCTTCCTGGACGCCGGCGACAACGCCTTCTCCTTCTCCGTCTGGTACACCGCCGCGGCGAACAAGACCGCCGTCTGGACGGCGAACCCCGACGCGGCCGTGAACGGCAGGGGATCCAGGATCTCGTTCCGCCACGACGGGGGCCTGGCCCTCTCCGGCGCCAACGGGACGACGGTGTGGGAGACCAAGACCAGCGGCGCGGGTCTCTCCGTCTCCCTCCTCAACTCCGGAAACCTCGTCGTCTCGGACCCGTCGAGCGGCGGCGGCCGCACCCTGTGGCAAAGCTTCGACTGGCCGACGGACACGCTGGTGCCGTCGCAGCGGCTTACCAAGAACACCACGCTGGTATCCAGGTTCTTCTTCCTCTACTTCGACAACGACAACGTGCTGCGGCTCCGCTACGACGGGTCCGACATATCGAGCATCTACTGGCCGAACCCGGATTACGGCGTGTTCCCCAACGGCCGGACGGCGTACAACAGCTCCAGGATCGCCGTCCTCGACGACACCGGCGTGTTCCTGTCCAGCGACAACCTGCGAGTCGTCGCCGCCGACCTGGGCGTCCCCGGAGTCAAGAGACGGCTGACCATCGATCCGGACGGCAACCTGAGAATCTACAGCCTGGACCCGTCGACCGGGGCCTGGACGGCGACATGGGCTGCCATGGCGCAGGCGTGCTCCGCGCACGGGCTGTGCGGCCGGAACGCGATGTGCGTGTACCAGCCGAGCCTCAGATGCTCGTGCGTGCCCGGCCACGAGATGGTCGACCGGCACGACTGGCGACAAGGTTGCAGACCCATGTTCGGCGTCACCAACTGCAGCCAGCAAGCGGCGGTGCCGGAGCAGGAGCAGAGGTTGAAGTTCGTCGTGGTGCCGCACACCGACTTCTACGGCTACGACGTGGGGTACAACAAGACTGTTACGTTCGAGCATTGCAAGAAACTGTGCCTGGAGATGTGCTCCTGCGCCGCCTTCTCGTACCGGCCGTTCGAAGGCGGAGGCCTCTGCTACCCAAAAGGCTTCCTCTACAACGGCTACACGTCTCCAAACTTCCAAGGGAACATCTACCTCAAAGTACCAATCGATTTCGATGCCTCGGCTCAGTCAGTGTCAGCACGTAGCTCTGAAGGCCTTGCTTGCAATCCTGACGGACCCGAGATCGTCCAAGGAAATCCGGACACGTTCCAGACATCCAGAAACAACGCCAGATGGTCGTACCTGTTTGCGTTCGCCGGAGTGCTTGGAGTTCTTGACATTATCTTCATTGCAACAAGCTGGTGGTTTCTCTCCAGCAAGCAGAGCATACCCAGTTCGCTAGAGGCAGGCTACAGGATGGTGACGGGCCAATTCAGGAGGTTCACGTACGGGGAGCTCAAGGACGCGACGGGGAATTTCAAGGAAGAGCTCGGGCGGGGCGGCTCCGGCGTCGTGTACCGCGGCGTGCTGGACAAAGGGAAGAAGGTGGTGGCCGTGAAGAAGCTGACGAACGTGGCGGGCGGAGACGAGGAATTCTGGGCGGAAATGACGCTGATCGGACGGATCAACCACATCAACCTCGTCAGGATCTGGGGGTTCTGCTCGCAGGGCAAGCACAGGCTGCTGGTGTACGAGTACGTGGAGAACCAGTCGCTGGACAGGCACCTGTTCGACACGGACAGGACGACGCCGCTGCCGTGGCGCGAGAGGTACAGGATCGCGCTGGGCACGGCCAGGGGCCTCGCCTACCTCCACCACGAGTGCCTGGAGTGGGTCATCCACTGCGACGTGAAGCCGGAGAACATCCTGCTGACGCGCGAGTTCGACGCCAAGATCGCCGACTTCGGGCTGGCCAAGCTGTCGAAGAGGAACGACGGCGCCGGCGGCGACGGCATGCAGCTCTCTCACATGAGAGGGACGACGGGGTACATGGCGCCGGAGTGGGCGCTCAACGTTCCCATCAACGCCAAGGTGGACGTGTACAGCTACGGCGTCGTGCTGCTGGAGATGGTTATGGGGTGCAGGGTGTGTGACCAGACGACGGCCGGCGGGGAGCGCCTGGAGATGGCGCAGATCGCTCAGGCCTTGAGGCAGGTGGTGGCTTCCGGCAATGTCGTGCCCTTGGTGGACGGTAGGTTGCAGGGGCAGTTTAATCCACGGCAGGCCCTGGAAATGGTGCGGATCTCCTTATCGTGTGTGGAGGACAGGAGCAACCGGCCGACAATGGACGACGTTGCCAAGGCTCTCACAGCCTGCGACGACGAGGACGAGCACCCCGCATACAAGTAGAGTCGTACTATTAGGAATTTAGGATCAAGAGATAGAAACTTTGTTTTGTCTGATAGGTTGGAATTGGAGGGTTAGGACCTGTCAAAATCTATACAAATTTATAGAATTGGAGGGTTAATATATCCTGCGATGACGAGGACAAGCATCCCGCACGTTGGTAGACGTAATTTGGAAACTCCAATCCTTTCGGAATCCCGAACTTTTTGCTAGGTCGGTAATCCATGGAATATCATTTTAATTATTATTCTAATTCTTAATAAAGGGTTTTTTTATCCCTAGATTTCGCTCCTCTTTGTTTCCAAAGGAGCCCGTAGAGTCAAGGGGATAAAAACACTGATCCTTTAAGCAACGCAGAAGAAGTAGCATGGGTGGTGGGCTGGTGGCTACGGAACAAGCCTGCGTCAGGCCCGTTCGTGAACACAGGCCCAACACATTGGAGACTGGCGCAAAGTGTAGTACTTAAGGAAGGGAAGAGAGAGAGTGAGCTTGATGCTTATGAAAAATATGAATGAATTCCCCAAACAACTTAAACCTGTCCTCGTCAATTCTTGATTGTCTTACTCCCCATCTTCTTCTTCCCCAAGTTTCCTGCTAACAGTCTGGTATGAGACTTCTTGATCTTCCCACCTTTCTTCGGTAAAGTTAATTTTAAATTTGCCCTTAAGGGGCATATGCCCTCACCCTTTCACCCATTGGATTCGCTTTGAAAAGTGTGCAAACACACATCTCAATGCGAAACTGCTTTGAGATGTGTGTTTGTATACTTCTCAAAGCGAATCCAATGAGTGGGAGAGTGAGGGCATATGCCCTTAAGGGCAAAAAAACCCACCTTTCTTCACACTCTGTCTCTCACCCTGGACCCTGCTGCCGTTGCTGTCCACGACCACTACACCCGGCGGCAACACAAGCTCGATGCTATGGATCCTAATTTGATGTTTCTCCTTGATGAACCACGCTTCGACGATCATGATGCCAAGTGGGAGCGACGCTTCGCTGATCTAGACGACTAGACCGTGATCACAGTGTCGGCGATGCCATTGCTGATCGCGGTTTCGCTAAGCTCGCCCAATCCTCTGCAGTCATCAACCGGCACCTCGCTGATTTGGAATCGGCGTAGGTGAACCACGAAGTGGGCGTCACCAAGCGCCTCTTTGACCTTGAAGTTGTCCGCGTGAAAGATACTTGTTTGGTTCTGGTAATTGGACCGGTTGCAAGTGTGAAGGACAAGTCGGAGGTTTTAAATTGAGGAACCGCATGTGATGGTGAAGCTTGAGCAAGACTTCACGCCGATAGAATAAAAAAAAGACTTCACGCCGATGTACCGAGGCAACGGTGAAGAGCAAGTGAGGTCAAGATTGATGAACCAATACAATCATGTGATGATATGAAGTAGATCATATCATTTGGTGATTGATTGGTTGGTGCATGTGTTGCACCAACATCGGAGGAGTTGGGATAGAGTGCGCAAGGCAAAGGTATAACTTAGGGCATTTCATTTCACCGGTCATAGGTATATAAAGAAGTTTATGACCGGATTTAGGATAGATAGCCGTACTATCAAGAAGGACAAATTTGTTTGCATATCGGTCATCTAGTGTCACTTCAGCGATCTAACTTTGCATACGTGTTAGGATCGAGTGGTGTGGCAAGTTAAGAGGCTAACTCCTTTGAAAAGTGTTTATGAAAATGTTAACACACATACACTTGGTGGTGTTGCCACATTTGCAAAAAATAACCATCAATTCTTGGTCGGTTTTAGACCTTCATCATAATATTGAATATGAGCTATTTCCAAATAGCCAAGCGAGTACTTTTATACCACTAACTCAACAAAGTCATTATAATTTATTTTATCTGAATCAACAACCATGTTAAAGCTGAAACATTTCATATCTTGTCTACACTTCTTCACTTGTCCAACAATTTAATTTTTAGCTTGAAACTAGAATTAGGATCAATATTGTTGTTCAAAATAAAAATCAAGGTTTACGACTTAGTAAACCTGTAACTACTTCTACTTCTAGGAGTAAAAAAACCAAACTCGCTCTTGTAGCCAGTCATTGTCGGAGTCGACGCCATCCTACTCAGGCTAGACTAGTTTGTCCTCCACTAGCAGGGCTATGGGAGGGGCCAACCGGAGTCGCACAAGCCGTGTTGCCGAGGGGCTAGCCGTGCCGGGAGGTGCTGGTCGGTGCTCAATGGAGTTCGTGGACTTGCCAGGTTGTCTAAAGGGGAGGCCGCCTCCTTCGAGACGCGCTAGCCACCCTCAATGTAGGTGGCAGCCACACTGGCCTGGCCACGATCAGGGCTGCCTGCTGTCGTGCGGACCACTCTTGGGCAGGCATGCTCGACGACTCGCGCAGTGGCTCCTGCACCACGACTGCGTAGGGTTGGAGTCGATCTAGGCACTAGGGTTGAAGGATGCCCCTAAAGGGCTAGGGCGGCAACACTCTGTCCTTGTTTAGTTTACACCAAAAACCAAAAACTTTTCAAGATTCCCCGTCACATCAAATCTTGGAGCACATGCATGAAGTATTAGATATAGACGAAAATAAAAACTAATTGCATAGTTTGCCTGTAAAACACGAGATGAATCTTTTGAGCTTAGTTAGTCCATAATTAGATAATATTTGTTAAACAAAAATGAAAATGATACTGTGTCGAAATCCGAAAAATCTTTTCGCAACTAAACAAGACCTCTTGGGAGCTACCGCTGCAGGGGTGGCGGTGGCGCCCTCCCACATCGCCTCGGTGCCTTATGTCGGGAGCAATGACATCTTTTTTTTAAACGAGTCCCTCTGTGCGACGCTTTTTTGGAAGAGGATCGACGACCAGAAACACAAAAAGGGTAGTGTTGACGACCAGAAGAGGAGCGACGCTTTTTCTCCTACAACTAAAAAGAGTAAAACAAGGACAAATCCTTCGTGCGGCTTTCGTTTCGTCCTTCTGCCCATTCCCGTCGTGCGTCCGCGTCGCCTGCTAAATGGAAACCTCCAGCCCTCCTCCGTGATACCCTCCACTTACCTATCTTCACCGTGAGATCCCCTTCCCCTTTCCAACGCGAGCAGACACCAAATACCCCTGATCCCCTTCGCCTGGCTCCGTGAACCGCAGCGGCGCCGCCTCGCCTGCCGCCGTGAACCGCATCGGCGTCCGCATCGACGCCGCCTCGCCTGGCTCCGTGAACCGCAGCGGCACCGCCTCGCCTGCCGCCGTGAACCGCAGCGGCGTCCGCATCGGCACCGCCTCGCCTGTCTTCTCCGTTGAGATCGGCATCCGCATAAAATGGAAACCTCCAGCCCTCCTCTGTGATACCCTCCACTTACCTATCTTCACCGTGAGATCCCCTTCCCCTTTCCAACGCGAGCAGACACCAAATACCCCTGATCCCCTTCGCCTGGCTCCGTGAACCGCAGCGGCGCCGCCTCGCCTGCTGCCGTGAACCGCATCGGCGTCCGCATCGACGCCGCCTCGCCTGGCTCCGTGAACCGCAGCGGCACCGCCTCGCCTGCCGCCGTGAACCGCAGCGGCGTCCGCATCGGCACCGCCTCGCCTGTCTTCTCCGTTGAGATCGGCATCCGCATCGGCATCCGCATCGAGTCGCCTGCCTCCGTGATCCGCATCGGCACCGCCTCGCCTGTCTTCTCCGTTGAGATCGGCATCCGCATCGAGTCGCCTGCCTCCGTGATCCGCATACTTTATGTCCACGTATTTTTTCCCATGTCGCGGACCCAGTCAATAAGCAGCACCGGAGTCGCCGTTGCGTTTGGTCTTGCGGCGGTCGGCCGCCGGCCGCAGGCGAGCTCTAGAAGGACGACGCCGAAGCTGAAGACGTCGGCCTCCGCGCTCGGCCTCCCGTTGTTGACGAACTCCGGATCCATGTAGCCGGGCGTCCCTGCCACGACCTCCTGCATGTAAGGTGTTTGATGAAATTCCCTGCTGAGTGAAAGGCTTTCGAATGCTTGGCAAGGCATCCATCCATGAATGCTTGAATTATCTGTATTTTAATTGGCCATTGCTATTTTTGTGGGATAGAGCATAAGTTATGGGTTGAGAAGGAAGATGAGGCTAGGGAGAAAGTGGGCAGCTGCTGTATCTTGGCAACTCCTCGTCGCCACCTACAGGTTCTTTCCTCTCCTTTCCCTAAGCCAGCAGCCGATGATAACCTATACCCTGTGATGTTCTGGAAAGTGTTGAAATCTTGTATTCCTGTAGGTGCTTAAAGCTATGGTTAAAATGGGCGTCCTTTTTCCTACCGGAGAAGTTTGAAAAGAAGAAGCACAAACTTGCTACAATCGGTAATGTTGTGTGACCTACCAATTTGAAAAGAAGAAGTCCATGGTTTATTATATCAATTTTATTATGTTGACTCGAATTAAATTTTGCAGGAGACGATTTTTTGGCGATAGCTGCTGATCAACCATTTGTGGTCAGAGCATTCTCAAGTTTCAATGTCTAATAGTTTATATGTTTATTACATGAAAATTGTTATTATGTTGTCATTTTACTCATGCTTTCTCACTTTTATGCAGTTCGAGATTGTATTGTTAAAGGCCTTGATCCTGGTTTGATATTACAGAGATTGCAAAGCCGTGAGTACTTCTTGCATTACTAGCATCTCAATACTTATTAGCCCTCTAATTATTTTTACACTGATTTGGAATTTAGGGTTGGTTTTTACCCATCATTTAATTGTTGGATGTGTTTCTGCTGCCTCTCTGCTTGCAAATATATGCTTTTGTGCTCAAATGTTATTTCTGAATGTTCTATTGTTAAGTTGATTTTTTACTATTAGGATGGGAGCATTAACTGGACCTGATTAATACAATTATGTAGTTACGACCAGGCGCAGTTGGCGTCACTTTCAACAAGCATTAATTCTATAGGAAGAGGTAAGCTGTTAGTTTCATGTGATACAACTAATGCTGAAAATTTGGAACCTCAGGTGGCCCCAGCATCCCCTGATCTGCAGGTAGAGTTCTTGGCTAAATTTGGACTGAATAAGCAATGTGAGCACTCCTCCCCCCTCCCCCCTGTCGTGTGACATTGTGCTGCAGTTTGTGCTGGTGCTAAAAGAAACAAAAAAAATGCCTCTTTAGGTTACTACGGTTGAGGCAGCTGATGGGCATCTCGGCGAAGTGGTTGGTGCTAAAAAAATGTGCGGCAGGAAGAACTTTGTGTGTGTCGGTATTATTCTGAATTTATGATATGATTCTTAGTATGGATGTGTTTCATGTCTGTTGGTAGTTGTGGCACGGATTAAGGTGGTGAGCACAGTGGAGAGCCAGCCTGTAGAAGATCCATGGACATCGCGGTTTACATGTACAATTGGGAACTTAACCAGGTTCAGTGGGAAGAAGCACTACTCAAAGGTTTTTGTTGTTGACAGATTCAAATGGTGAGCTCCTGGTCCCCTCAATTGTCCTGCCTGCAGACAGCTAGAAACCATCGAATTTTTTCCCCCTACCCCTGTTGTCTCTAGAGTAATCATCAACATAACATCCATTGACATTCATGCAATCATGTGCTGATTTTCCCCGAGAGGAACAATGTGAACTTCTCAGTTTTTTTATTAATTTGGTTGACAATTTGCCACATTGCAGGATCACATTAGAGCCATGAAACATGGCATTCCTCCTTCCATGGTCCGCAATTCACTTTGTGTCTAGAATATATTACAATTGCAATAAAGGAAGTGATAGCGTACTCTTGCCTTCTTTCTTTCTTTGGCTGTGTCACGTGTGAGCAAAGGAGACTATAAAAAATGTTAGATTTTGTAGTGTTTCATTTCTCTAATTCTTTATTTTAGTTCACTAATTAACCAAAGGCAAAACATTTAATTGTTGCCATTTTTTAATGCATGATTTTGCAAAAAAGTTCCCAATATGCTTTAGTAGTCCAGTTAAATTAGTCTAATAAATTTCTAAAATAGGTCTGTCACATAAATAGCATAGAGAACAGGTGCTTTGTGTAGCTCTGAAGGCCTTCTATTTTCTACAAAGAAAAAACATATGATTACTAAGTTAAAATGAGCAAAGATTTACTTAAAGATGCATGGATGTGCAGCTGTACCAATTTTTGCCCCTGTGTCATTAAGCAATAACCATGTGGAAATAAGATTTTAGTGCACTACTGATGTTGGAAGTTAAATTGCAGTTTTCTTTGCTGCATTCCAATTAAAACTAGGGATAGTACTTGCCACTCCACCTAAGGAGATCCATGCTTCACCATTCCATCATGTATCGTGCATCCTGTTACTTATCTAGCTATCTAAAGTTTTGCTTCAGAAATACTAGTTTGCAATTCCAAACCCGACTGTGCACCACCCTGCTGTCTCTTCCTTGCAGTAGATGTGAGGTGAGAAATTTCTTTCATCACCATGCAGCTACGCTTGGTTTGCTTTTTTTTTCTTTCTATTTTTCACATGCTAATTTGCTCCTGCACTAAATGAATCTTATAAAAAATGGAAGATATTATAATCATGTCTTGGAGCAATGCCATAAATGCATAAACATGCCTAACAAAATCTATATTAAATTTTAGCTATCCTTTTCTTTAAAGAAAAGCAAGAAATTTTCTTTAAACGAAAGAAAGAAAGGCAACAGTGAATTTACTAATTAGACTAATCAATGATTGGAACTGTCCACTGGGATTAGCAAGAAAGAAACAACGTGCATAATTTCAAGAACTTTGCTATTTGGATTAAGTGTCACTTCAATATTGATATTAAATTTTATATTATTGTTATCTTCTCGTGCGATCTGTGTGTTTTTAGTATAAAAATTTAGTTATCCCGTAGCAACGCAAGGGCACGCTAAGAAAAAAAGTAAAGGAAAATCGTATTTGTGGGCCAACAAAAGAATAAGGCGGCCCAAGCAAAACAAGACATGGCCCACGAGTAGAAAAAAGAGCAAGGAAGACGTTCTTGTCCCTTGGCCCACGTGTTTTTAATAGTATAGCAATTGGAAAATGTCCATTTTACCTCAATAAAATATTTCTATGATCTAGTTTTTCATATTGAATTCTAAAACCAGACATCTTACTTACTCAACTCTTAAAACTGTTCAAAGTATCTCCTAATCCCTGTTAGAATTTGTTTTCAAGGTGCTATCATATTTTTTTAGTTTAAGTACTCCATATCAGATAACATTTTATTTTATTTTTTAATCTCGAAAATGTCTCTAAGCTCTAACAATACCAAGAAAAATCATAAAGATAAATTGAGGAATGAAAAAAAAATTAAATAATATATTTATAACTAATGGAAGTATCTCTAAAATCTTCCAGAATTAGATTTAATTATAGAAAACTAGAAATTCACAAAAATATAGAAAATGGGAAAAATATCTAGAATGATCTCCCCTCTCGCTAATGTATTCAACATTAAATTTGTGTTGCATCCAACATCTTTGCTAGTACATCTCATATTTTGTTGTGAAAATTCGAAAATATATTTATACATCAATTATAATGTTCTGAGTCTTTTATAATTTTTTATAGGTATTTTTTTTCATTTTATTGACCTACTTATATTTTTTGGTAGCTTATAGAGATTTTTGTGAGATTTTATTTGGGTTTTTATCCTAATCTAGGATTTTTATTTGAATTTTTAGAGGCTTACAAACATTTTTTTATGGTTCAAAAAAATTGTTATGTATTTACCGATTTTTTAACTAAAAGAGATGATGAAACCACCTTAACAATCACCCAGGAAGGTAATTTGATTGGTTTGAATAGGATATCTAGTTTTAAAGATGGTCTATCTTTTTGCTAGCAATCGACGAGGCGCCAGACCGGGATGGAGCAGTAGCGCTAGCATTCGACGACTTGAAAATGGACAAAAGGCCAGGAAGGACTGAAGCAGCGGATAGGTCCAATTTCGTGGCAAAGCGTGGAAGGAAAAAGCTCAAGCAAGTCTGGGCCTTTGTTTAGGCTATATTTCCAAGCCTTGCCTAAGAAAAGGCTGAATTTTTAAGATACAATTTATTCCCTCCATCCCAAATTGTAAGTCATTCCAAGAATCTTGGAGAGTCAAAGCATTTTCATGTTTGACCAAAATTATAGAGAAAAATACTAAGATTTATAACGTATAGTGAGTAAACTATGAAAATATAATTAAGAAAGAATCTAATGATACTTAGTTAGTACCATAATAAATATTATTTTATAATATAAATTTGGTCAAACTTAAAAAAGTTTGATTCTCCAAGATTCTTGAAATGACTTACAATTTGGAATGGATGGAATAATTAGGAGGCTCGGTACGGCACACCAAAAATAACTCTAAAAAGTCTATTTAGCCTTCTTTATTACTCCTATTTTAGAGTATATCTTCCCAGTCGACTTTCCCCCTCGATACTCCTATTAAAGTCGACTAGGTCAGTCGTTGAGGGAGATGGTTGGGAAGCATACAATACAGGTTGACCGTGCTTGGTCTGTTGGCGTCGTCGCTTGGTCGTGCACGGTGACGCCCCTTCTAGAGTCACCCACTGTCCCTAGTCCCTACTGGCAAACGAGAGGGACAGGCAAGCAAATAAATTGGTCAGACCAAGCCAGAAACCCAGAATCCAATGGATCATGACCAGGCACGGGCAGGGATGATGCGGTCAATGTGTTATCACTAAATGCACAATTATGAGAACGAAGAAATATATTACCACTTGCAAAGCCATGCGTCTCGTGGAGGTCCGGAACCGGGTCGTCGCCTACTTCAAATGGAGGCCGCTGGTTCTGACTGCCGCGGCGACGAGTAAATTAAAAGAATACTCATAATCCAACGTCATGACAGATGCTGAAAACCAAAACTAGCTAAATTAAATGTGAAACTAATTGCGCATGCTAAGGTCATGGTTAGTTGTTCTTGTTCACAACAGGAATGCTCCGGTAACTTGATAGAATAGAATAACCGAGGGCACAACAACCGGAATTATCTTAAGCCCACACTGAGCACACTCTTAAGAAAACGACGGGCTCGGTGACAGCGATGTCACCGTTAAACAGGTCAAGAAGATGGTAATTCATGGCTAGACCTTGCCGACGCATGTGGATGTGTAGTAGGTGATTGCACTGTAATTGACTGAGGAATATATGCACTCTTTTTTTTTCTCCTTCTTTTGCCAAGATACATAGGATTATATGGACTTTTAGTCACAGGCAGATCAGTAGCAATGGTGTGACCTGCACCTGCTTGCAGACGAGGACCATTCCCAATATTCGTTCGATTGTGTGTCTGCTCCTGCAGATCAGACCAGGCCGTCAAAATCATCGACTGTTCTTGCTAAGATGCTGATATAAAGAGAGAAGATGCCGATTGGGTAAGAGATAATGACATGGTGAAGTGGAGAGGAAGATGACTGGGTGCTTTACTTGCTGCTTTATTTAGTATATAAAATAAAGGCTTACTAAAGGGAAATAATGTGGAACAGTAAGTTGAGAAGTTCCGTCAAATTAGTAGCAATGTGGCCAGGTCGTAAAGATATCTTTCAGTTATGATCTTTTTCCAAAGGCACCCTAACTTCACTTTGACACGGCATCCAGATGAAGAACATCTTGACAAAAATTAACAAATGCAACGAATACCGTGGATTCTCAAATCTCCTGTGGGGAAACAAAACAAGAAGGTTCAAGTTGTCCTTAGCTTTTGTTAACTAATTAATAGATAAAAAAATACAGCTTTATAACTAGAGATGACTAGAAGTGCGGTGATATACATGTGACTTTGCTTGCGCACGGTGCACACGTTAACGGCGGGGGAACCGGATCTTTGTCTTCTTCCAAGATGCGATAACACACCAGGGCCTGAAAGATTTAGCATTAAATATGTTGCACCAATTTTGGTATTATAAATTTTGGATGAGGTGTTTAAATATATCAAAAATTTTAATATTTTGTAGCACTATATCAAAACGAGAAAAGAGAGAGCTCGCAACTCAGTGCAATTTTGCACAGTTTTGAGACCTTAAGAGTCTCAATTGCTAAAACATTATAAGGCCACGTCTTTGGAGAAAGTAAATTTACGGTTCCAAGCAATTGGAGCGTTCTACTCTCTCCGTTTTGAAATAAAGTGCATTTTATCATTTGAGAGGTATCTCTAAATATAGTATATTCAGGAATAAGAAGATAATGTTTACTTAAATAAAAATACGGGAGATAAAAGTAATTAAGTGCTTACTATATTTTCTATAAGTAAACTTAGATTGCACCCTTTAATCATATAGAATAGGATTAGATTTTAATAAATTAGGAAGTTAAGTGAGAGATATATGTGTCTATTGTTCTCTCTCTTATTTTGTCTGAAAATAGCCATAATATATTGTATTAGGACAAACCGATCAAATATTAAACACGTGACATGGGCGAATTCTGACTTGCAGATTTGTTATTACTGACACTTGGTAATAAATATATACACAGTACGGTACGCAGTTAGCTCTTAAGTACCTTTGACTTTGATAAACATTTTTTTAATCGTCTGATAAAAAAAAATTGGTTTATGCAAATGTTAGAGCACTCGATTCACACAAACCACAGGCTGAAGGATATCCACTGAAAAACATAAACCACCAGTCTATTAGACAATTATTCTGTCTTCTTTCCTGCCTGCGGTCTTGGTCCTCTTGCACAAATGCACCAAGGTCCCATCAGTTCACATCATCTAAAACCAAAGTGAAACTGCACAGGAATACAGTGTGTACACCTGGATTCGCTCTCGGTTTTTGCCTTCTGCGCTCAGTATTCAACTAGTCAAGTCACCAAACCATCAAAGATAGTTAACTGCAAGGAGCTAAACCAGAATTAGAGCTACCAACCTCTCCCTCTTCTTCCTCCGTTGCCAAGCTCTCTGAGGAGAAGAATGGCTGCGCTGCTCTATCTCGCCCTTCTTCTACTGCTGACCTTTCCGGTTTGCTCTGGCGCTTCGCCATGGCAAACCATGACCACCGGCTCGCACATACGAGGAGAGGACCATGACAAGGTCATCCTCCTCTCGCCTGATGCTACCTTCTCCTGCGGCTTCCATGAGGTTGGCACGAATGCTCTCACCTTTTCCATCTGGTACACCACCCATGCCGCCGAGAGAACCGTCGTCTGGACGGCGAATCCCTATTCCGCAGAGAGAGGAGGATACTCTCCAGTGAACAAATATGGCTCCAGGGTATCGCTAAACCGCGACGGCAACCTGATCCTCACAGATACCAACGGTTCCATGGTGTGGGAGAGCAAGACATCGTCAGGCAAGCACACGACAGTCACCCTCCTCAACAGCGGCAACCTTGTGATCAGTGACTCCAGTAACAAGATCATGTGGCAGAGCTTCGATTCGCCAACTGACACCTTGCTTCCGGGGCAGAACCTGACAAAGGACACAAGGTTAGTCTCTGGTTACCATCACTTATACTTCGACAACGATAATGTCCTGCGGATGTTGTATGACGGCCCAGAGATCACAAGCATCTACTGGCCAAGTCCGGATTACGACGCTCAAAAAAATGGCCGCAATAGGTTTAACAGCACCAGGATAGCAGTTCTAGATGACATGGGTAATTTCACATCAAGTGACGGGTTTAAGATAGAGGCTTCAGATTCAGGTCCAGGAATCAAGAGAAGGATCACAATTGATTATGATGGCAATTTCAGAATGTACAGCTTGAATGCATCAACAGGGAAATGGGACATCACAGGGCAAGCTGTAATACAGATGTGCTATGTGCATGGACTATGTGGAAAGAATGGGCTCTGTGACTACTTGGGTGGCCTCAGATGTAGATGTCCCCCAGATTATGAGATGGTTGATCCAACAAATTGGAACAAAGGATGCAAACCAATGTTCTTGACTGATGGAAACCAAGCACGTGAGGAATTTACATTTATTGAGCAACCTCATGCTGATTACTATGGCTTTGATCTATCCTCCAATAAGTCCATCCCATTTGAAGCATGCCGGAACATCTGCTGGAACAGCAGCACCTGCTTATCATTCACATACAAGGGTGGGGATGGTTGGTGTTACACTAAAGATTTACTCTACAATGGTCAGGTGTTCCCATATTTCCCTGGGGACAATTATATGAAAGTACCAATGAGTTTTAACACTTCGACGTACTCAATCTCCAAGCAAAAAACCCTCACCTGTGGACCCGCAGGTTCTGAGAATATGCTAGGACCAGCAAGTATGTACGGAACAAAGAAGGACAACATAAATTGGACATACTTCTATGTCTTTGCTGCAATACTGGGAGCTCTAGAGTTGCTTGTTATTGTTACAGGCTGGTACCTTTTCTTCAAGAAGCATAACATACCCAAATCAATGGAGGATGGGTACAAGCTAGTTACAAACCAGTTCAGGCGGTTTACATACCGAGAATTGAGGGAAGCAACTGGGAAGTTCAAAGAAGAGCTTGGGAGAGGAGGTGCTGGAATCGTCTACAGGGGAGTGCTTGAAGATAAGAAAATAGTGGCAGTAAAGAAGCTTACAGATGTTCGACAAGGAGAAGAAGAATTCTGGGCAGAAGTGACCCTTATTGGAAGAATCAATCACATAAACTTAGTCAGAATGTGGGGATTTTGCTCAGAAGGGACAAAGAGGTTATTAGTATATGAGTATGTGGAGAATGAGTCACTGGATAAGTACCTCTTTGGTGAGAGAAGTACTGAAAGCTTGCTTGGTTGGAGCCAAAGATACAAGATTGCACTGGGCACAGCAAGAGGTCTTGCTTACCTACATCATGAATGCCTTGAGTGGGTTGTTCACTGTGATGTGAAACCAGAAAACATACTTCTAACTCGAGATTTCGAAGCCAAGATAGCAGACTTTGGATTGGCCAAGCTCGCAAAGCAAGGTAGCACTAGTTTCAATTTCACCCATATGAGAGGTACGATGGGCTACATGGCACCAGAATGGGCATTGAATATGCCAATCAATGCAAAGGTTGATGTGTACAGCTATGGGGTAGTGCTTCTGGAGATTGTGACTGGAATCAGGGCTTCAAGTGGCATAATGTTAGATGAAAGACAAATAGATTTTCTGGAGTTTGTCCAGGAGGCTAAACAGATTCTATCTACCGGGAATGTCAGTGATATTGTTGATGATAGATTGCACGGACACTTTCATACAGAGCAAGCAATTGCAATGGTGAAAATAGCCTTTTCATGCCTCGAAGAAAGACGCAAGAGGCCGACGATGGATGAAATTGTCAAGGTGCTCATGTCATGTGATGATGAAGACGACTACCATCCTGCTTATTCATATTGACTTGCAACAGATGCAAAGTGGCAGGCATAACAAGTTTCATGCCAATTGTACCTTTGGTCATGTTACTACAGGAACAATGATTTAAGATGAACTGAACTGACTGATGAAACATATTGTAAAGTGTGGCAAATTGTGATATTTGTGTTTAGAATATGTTGGGATATCTCCAAATACGATACATTAGGATCATGTAATCTCAGCTTACCTTATGTCTAAGAGAGGTGTCTTGCCCCATAAGTGGAGATCCACCCATGAGGCTCAGCAATACAATTCGATTCCACCCAAATATATTCCTCCTACATGTTATCATGAGTCTAAGTTCACATATGAACCCTAGCTAGCACTCGCTTTTGCACTGCACGCACCTTGAGAGATCAATCTCCAAGACTGAGGGCAGCGGATCCTATTGATCCGGCCACTATCGCAATCGCCCCCCTCTTCCTTGTCAATTTTTCCTCGATCAGCCGCAGTCTCCATCCCCGTACCTCGTACAAAGTTTCCAGGTACAAGTACTACTGCCAAGTGCCAACCCTAGCAGGCTAGCAAGATAATTGATCCAGTTCTGAATTCTGGAAAAAAAACAAATAAGTGATAGCTCTTATTTTTCTCAAACTAGAGAAAATCGAGCATGTTCGTTTGAGCTTATCTATCGAATCATTCAATCATTCAACACAGCAGTGTTTTTCTCTCACGAACCGTACTTTTCAGCCATGGCAGCCACTGTTACCACAAGCTTCGTCTGACACCAATCTTATCGCCTGAATCTGTAAACAAGCATGATTATACCCCTAAATTGATCAAGCGCGCAGGGGCCATTTTGTTTCGAAATTAAAATGGATATTAAGCTAACGTGCCATTGCGCTACTCCATAGGAGCTTGGGCAATTTCTACAAGCGCCCATGCCACCAGTGATGGCCGGGACAGAAACAGGCAAGGCCAGTGGGTATCAATAGCTAATGAGCGCACCGCCATCAGCAGCAACAGCAACCGCGTGAGGCAAGGAAGTTGGAGTGGACGTCAGGACGAGAGGGCTTACGAGCATTGCCGATGCAACCGAGCCGAACGAGAGCGCGCTGACGGCGGACGAGCGGCGGCGCGCCGGGCCACGGCAAGGTCCCTCGCCGCAGTCGGAGTTGAGGGTTGTGGTGAAGTTGGTGGCAACTGGGCCGATTAAGTGGGCCTCCTCACCTCCAACTGTTGCTGATTTTACCCAAGGTCAGGAGGGCCGATTAGAGCACGTCGAACAGTCTTCTTCTACACAACTAAAAAGAACAAAAGTAAGACTATTTCGTGGTGCGACTTTCTTTTCGTTCCGTCTCTCCTTCGGTCCGTGCGATCTTTCCACCGCGCCGACATGTGGGCCTGTGTGTGAGCAGCTCCCGTCCCACATCCTCGCCCTCGCGGATTTCTCGGATCCACGCCGCCATCACCTCGCGGCGCCATCAACTTCCTCGGATCGATGCTGCTCGGAGCAGCTCCCATCCCCAATCCTCGCCGTCGCGGATTTCTCGATCCACACTGCCATCACCTCGCTCTCCCCGGTGCGATCTCCAGCCCACTTTCACCTTGTTTCCCCCGTGCGATACCTGGCCTGGCAGAAAAAGAAACCGCCATCTGCGTCCGCTCCCCCGCGATTCATCCGTGAGATCCGCTCCTGCGACCCATCTCCGCCGATCACTCTCCATCCCCTATCGGGATCCCACTCCAATCACGCAGGGCCGCCACTGCGCATGCTGCTACCTATCCTTCCCAATCCCCACCCCTATGGTCGCACACGTCGCCGCTCACCGTCTCCGCATCTCGTGTCCCTATTGGAACACCATCCCCATCGCTCCTCGCCCAGATCCAAATCCCACGGCCTATCTTGCTGTGGATCTTGGTGGAACTAAGCAGCGGCAGCAGAGGATGCACGTGGTGTGTGCTTGGTGGCCTTCATCTCACTATGCTTGTCGAGGTCAGCGGTGAAGCGAAAGCGGCACTTAGGGTTCTTGACGACGCTGCAGAATCAACACCAGCGATGGAGCCTCATTGCAGGAGTTCTTGGCCTGCAAGCCCTCGAACCAAATCTCCAGGTACATCTCCATCCTCCTCTCTGTCCTGCAGGTTCTTTGGGTCCTCCCTCCGCTCTGCCTCGGGTCAGCCGGTCAAGCACCAATCAGGCGTGCTCGTGTGGTGTACGGCCGACTTGTAGCTAAGCCTTTTTCAACATTGTTGTATGTATTAGGCATTTTATATTGGGATCTATTTATATGTGAACAAATTTGATGTTGAAAAAAAATCATTGATAGAAATGTACTGTATATTTTTTAAAATATTTGCTAATTATTTTGGAGTGAGACATTCTTGTTTCCAGTTATGTACTATGCAATGATTCAGTTCATCTCATCCATATTAGATTCTTACTGCATAGAACCAAAGAGAGTGGTTTCAGTAGACATTCTTTACTGCACTATACTTGTGTGAGGATATTTTTCTTTTAGTATGTAAAGTATTTTCAGTGGCTTTTACGTCTACAGTTTTCTTTCTCTCTTTTTGAACTGCCTACAGTTTCCTTTCATGTCTGTCATGTTCCTCAGAAAATTATAAATTGAATCAGGCATCCCAATGCAGTATTGCTCCCTAAAGTATCAAAGAACTATTTAATACCATAGCTAAGAACTATTTAATACAATAACTAAGCATAAGACCAGTGTTATTTTTAGTACCAACTTAGTACAACCCACTTTTTCCTTGACTATTTAATTTTTTGGGTGATTTATTTGTAAATGAAACCCATAGCTAAGCACAAGAGCAGAAGGTTCTTCTAATTTCTACTTTGCATTTTTATGATTTAGTACCCACTGCAATGACATGTTGTGATGAAATTTGTTCTTGGTTGTGTCACCTTATTCCTCGAGCAGATCAGACACAAGCACACAACCACACAGTAAGCGATTATACTCTTCCAAGTTCTTGACATCTCAATTTATTTTCTCGCTTTATGATTTGGTTGTTCGATGGTTCTTCTTTTAGGAGAAGAATTTCAATAAACTTTTCTCTCGGCTAAGGGAGCAACAGGTTTCAGGTAATATATCCTTGTTGGATTCCTAACTGCAAACTGAATACGTTTTATTTAGAATACATGATCCAGTTCCCAATTGCAAACTAAATATAATGTGTTGAGATACCCAGATAGGGATTCTTAGATGTTTCCTTCAGAGTTCGACCAGCAACCATGACAAAATGGCTAACTTGCTATCACTTGCATCGCAATAGATGTTAGTTTTGTTGAATTAGCAGAATTGCTATCACTTGCAAGTAGTAATGAACTACCTAAAGTTTTATCTGAAATACAACCTCAGTTCATTTAAATATAGAGCACATGAAAATGGATAATAGCTCACTCATATTAGTTTCACTTCAAATGTGTTAGGAATTTTCCTCCATCTGAAAACCTCAACAACCACAAGACACTGTTTGGCACACATTTGAGAATATTGCATATGTTTTTTTGCAAAATAAATATTGGTGAATCACATACTAATACTTTGAGAATATTACCTTTTTGGATCTTCATTTACATTAGAACATCCTTTTCTGAATTTTACTATGAGAGCCTGACTTTATATTAGCATTTTCTTCTTCTTTTTGGGTGACTCCTCTTCCTTGCTTCTGCAGTATTTTCATACTTTTCTATGCCATCAGCTTGGAGGCCAATTGGATGATTTCTTTTATCCTTTATTTGATTGTAGATTCTCTTGATGCAAGATGATTCATATTTACTCCTTCGTTTTTCCATGTCCAGCGGTTGTCCTACTCAATCTAATGTCTCTTGCATTCCGGCTCCATGGAAGGTACCATGCTCTCTCAGAATAGTCATGCTCCATCCCTCCGAACACCACTTTTATATATAATAATGTTGCAGTGAAGCTTTGCTTCTTTTAAAAAACAATGGTAAAAACTAATGCTTTAGCACTAATAGGTTATGGAGCTGATTAGTTGATTGATCAGTTTGTGTATCATTGATTTATATATAATAATCTCTACTTACCCTTAGTTCATTGGAATAAAAAATGCATGTTCATTTTTAGTTTTCACACTCCTAATGGCTACCTCCTGATTCCATAACTGTTTTTTCTTTCAAACTGATTAATTCATGTACAAGCTAAGATTACTATGACTCTTACCAATGTTTCAGCATATAAGTGCTATTTCTTAGCTTGCCTTAAAAAAAATGAGCTGATCATTGTGTATTGTCTTTTTAGTTCTGGTGTTTCCTATTTGGTTTTTGTAGGGAAAAAAACCCTCACGGCCTGTGCTGAGGGCCTCCGCTGCCACTGACGTCGGCGCATGTGTAAGTTTCAACTATGCAACTGTGGCACCGCCTTCTGCTGACGAGGTATGCCATCTCTTCTCCCTTCCTGCTCTATGGAACTGATGTTCTCTCCAAAGTGGCTCCCTGCTCTCCTTGTGTTAGGTTGTCTTACGGGAATTGGCTGTCCAATTCCGATCTACTAAATGGAATGGGTTGCAGAATACTATTATATTAGATGACATTGGACAGGAGTAGTTCTTTGGTTTGCAGCATTGATTATTGTTCGATTACGAAGATATACGGTTTGCATTTTCACTCGGTTTGCAATTGCTAGGTGTCACAAAAAAATATTAATTGGCATGCTTTTTGTTCAAATCATTTTGATCCAGTAAAAACTTGGATCTCAAGAAATCCACCTGGTGGAAATACTTTTTGACGACAAGTCTATTAGGAATATGTCCTGAAAATAGCTTAAGCATACTCATGTGCTACTGACCTTCGCTTACAAGTTACAAACACAAAATCTTCATCGGTCCATTCACCAGGAAGTTTCCCAAAGCTCAGATATGGGTGGTGCCCAAGCAGTGGAGAATGACGCCACACCCTATGCTGCCGAAATCAAGCAGAATGTGCTTACTCTTCAGAAGTTGCTAATGTGCCTGCAAATGTTAGGATTGGTTCGTGCATTACTGCATAAATTTCTCTTTGGAAGTCTGAATGTAACTTTTCTTTTAGGGATTGGGCCATATGTGGAGGTGGCACTCTACCATGAACCTTCACGGCACTATTGGTGATCGATGTTGTCACCTATGTTCCTCAACAAGCACCGGAGTATATCACAACAAAGAATCGTTGTTGGCATCTATGAAGAATGGCTAGGTAGTGGAGATGAGCAAAGGGAAGTTGGTTCTCGATAAACCCGTTGTTGACAAAAGGCTAAATCATCAAAAAGGGTAACTGCTAAAAATAGTCAAACTTTTTTGTATGAAGTGGTTTAGTTCAGTACATTGCAATACAAGAAAGTAAAACAAATGAAATTTGTTGGCGAAATTCTTCATTAATTTCATATGCTGGTATTTGATATTTCAGGACAATGGCTACTTATATGTTGCTCTTGCGTGGATTTCAGTGTGTACACCCATTGTTCTTGCCCTGCATATTTTGCTGCTTCAATATGCCCAGCGGGTCGCGAAGTGATGGAGCAAAGGGAAAGCTACTGTCACCCACTCTGACGTATCAACAACTTGGGCATCGTCAAGGAAAACACTAGAGGCCTTATCTAGAATGATACTGTCACCCACAACATATTCTAGGTTGGGAATTCTTTGTGTCTATAAACCACATTTTTGATTTTTTAGTAGAGATCCAGAGGGTATTAAGGGGACCTTGAGTTTTGTACTAGAAAATAACCTACTTGTTATCAACCACTTACATGTCCCTAGAAAATTTACCCTTAAGGGCAAAAATAACATTCGATGTGCTTGTGTCTCATCAAGTGTTTCTTGTAGATGGTTAGATTTCATTGGCCTCAGAACCCATTTAAAGAAAATCTCAGTGATGCCTTCTCAAATTTGCATGTATATAATATCTGCCATTTGGTGGGTGCAAATAAAAAAGTGATGGAAATAGGAAGAGAAAAGTTGAATGAGCATGTTCCAGATGTAAATTGCTACATTTCAAGAAACAGTTTTGCCCTTATTATTGGACCAGAAATGATTTGTCAGGCATTATTGTAATCTTATTATGTGATCCATGTGTTTTTAGTATAATGGTTTAGTTGTCCCGTAGCAACGCACGGGCATACTACCTAGTTTGATAAAAAGGAAGAAAGTCTACTTTTCTTCCTCCAAGTTTCACGAAAGTATGCTTTTTCTCCATCAAGTTCAAAACCGGGCAAATCACATTTTACAACTTTTAAACTGTGCACTTTACCTCCTTAGAGTAATCTTGCTACAATAAATAGTGGTTTTGCTACAATAACGGTGGTTTTGTCTTTTTCTTTTTAATTATTTTGCTGAATATTTAAAAAATCATAGTAAATCACATAAAAATCATAAAATACAAAATCTAATTTTTTTGGATTCCACATAAGTATATCTACACAATGAACATATAATATGATATGCTTTAGTATAAAGTTTTTGCTAAAAGATTTTGTCTTTTTGTTTATATTTATTTTGGCTAAATATTTGAAAAAATCATAGTAAATTACAGAAAAATCATAAAATATAAAATCTAATTTTGATAGACTTCAAATGAACATATATACATAGTAAATATATAATATAGTATGTTTTAGTATAATTTTTGTAGCTTTAGATTTATGCTTTTCTATAATTAATTGAAATAAATCATAGCTGCAGCTTCTATAATTATTTTGTCAAACTAAAGAATACATATATTATATGTTAAATGTGTATGTATACTCATATGGAGTCTAAGAAAATTAGATTTTTTCTATTTTATGATTTTTCTATGATTTACTATCATTTTTCAAAGATTTGGCCAAATAAATAAAAAAGAAAGGACAAAAACTTTATAGCAAAAACTTTATACTAAAGGATACTATATTATATTTTTACTATGTAGATCTACTTATGCGCAGTCCAAAAAAATTGAATTTTCTATTTTTGTGATTTTTTGTGATTTACAATGATTTTTCAAAAATTCAGCCGAAATAAATTAAAATAAAAGGTAAAAATCATTATTACTGTAGTAAAACCACTATTCACTGTAGAAAAACCACCTTCGGAACCGCTCGAGGGAGGTAAAATGCACGGTTTGAAAAGTTGAGGAGGTGGTTTGCCCGGTTTTGGAGTTAAAGACTTTTTTCTACTTTCAATGAGTTTCAAAAAAAAACTTTCAATCTTGAAATTTAACAGTTTTTTTTAAAAAAGTCCAAATCTAGAAAAAGCATACCCGGATGACTGCTGCGGTGACTTTTTTTTCTTATTACACCTCATCGTCTGCAAATATTAAAAAGTAAAATGGGCAATGGAGAATCCATATTATAGTTTCTGACTTAGTTATGCTCCCATGGATGGCGGCTGCGGTCAGCCCCCATCAGACCTCGCTCAGTCGTTTGTTTGACTTGTAGGGGATTTAATCTCCCAATCCCTTTAGTTTTGAGATCAAACGAACAGATCCTTGCATTTCCTGCTACTATTTTTTACATCTGCTATGATTTTCAAATATGAGAATACGGAGAGATAAAGTAAGCAATATAAATTTTATTTTATAGGTTTTGAGAAAGGTTGAAAGCAACTAAATTTTTAGTATTACTTTTAAAGTACTATTGGAGATGCTCTCAAGTTGCACCCATGTTTGGTGCATTCATGCTATGACTCCTATGCACATGAGACACGCCGCGCCATGTCAATATAGCACGACAAGCCTTTTTCTTAGCACAAGCACAGTCCATGGCCTGTTGCCCCATCTTGTCATGCTAGCCAAATCATGGCCCTTGGCAATACTCTATTAATTTTCTTGGGCCGCTTATCGGCTTGCATAGTTTTATTTCTATCAAGATCTAGCCGTGTGCTTCACAACTATTCTATAGGATGCTGTGGATGAAAGTGTCTAGCTAGTTTACTATCATTTGTCTTTTCAAAACTAACAAATGGCTAAACATTTCATGTGCAAAAGACACATTTGTTGTTACACTAAGCCTTATAGAAAGGCAAAATCAATAAATGGTAATTTCATGCCATGCTGGACAAAGTATAGCGTAAGATGTAGGCCATGCCATAAAGCCCATCATGTTAAGATTCTAGGCACGGTGCAATCTAATCCTCGTGTTCATGCCGTGTTAGAACAATCCAAAATATCGTGTCCATGTACTTTGCTTGGACATACCAAAAGATCATGAAGTGAGTAGCCCTAAAATGGTACAATTCATGATAACTGCAAGAGCACCACCTTTTTCTCACTCTACCCCTGTCAAAATATGAAAAAAAAAATTGTATGGGTGATGCGCAACGTGCGATACGTGCCCCCCCCCCAGCTCGATTGATGCCACGTGGACGCCCATTCCATCAGATGGCAGGTGTAAATGACTCGGCCCTGTCCTTCCCATCGGCTGCGCATCGGCAGACGGCTCGACACCGTATCAACTCGCTCGGTCCTTCCTCCTCTCCTTTGACTCCGCCGTTGCTAGAGCACGGCGCGGCCTATACCCGTGGTGGCCGGGGAAGAGGCAAAGAGCACGGCGAGGAGGTCGCAAACGACGTCAGGACGGCGCGACGAGGTGTTTCTGCTGTGACACCTGTAGCAGTGGACCAGTGGTCGCCCACACAGATGGGCAAGGAGAGGAGGGAGACGAGAGTGGCGGCGGCGGAGGAGCTTGTGCCTCGCATCGCAGGAAGCTGGATGTGTCCTTGCGGAGGAGCTCATGCCAACGTCGTCCATGAACTCACCCTCGCAGCATCCAGGGCTTCAAGTACGAAGCTAGGAGGTTCATCAACCCAAATACAAAAATACTTTGACTGAAGAGCTAAACTTGCCGCTATTAATATCTCTATTACAATGCTCAATGGAAATTGAAGAAAAATCATGCCAAAGCATTAGATTTTTGTCTACTTAGGCCATCCTCAATGGAGGTTTCATGACCCAGTTTCCAATACATCAATATTTTAGAAACAGTGCACATGAGTTTTATGGGGATGAAACTCTCTCTACTCCTATGAAACTCTTATCATCTCTTTCTTCATTAATATAGTGCCACATCAGCATATTTAATGTGCATGAAACTCTAATGAAACACCCATTGAGACTGGCCTTAGAGTGTCATGCACATTAAATAAGGTGCCACATAAGCAAAATTGTTGACTTAGCAGGGTCATTAAATGAAGAAGTTTCATTAGATGAGAGAGGAGTTTCATCCCTATAAAACTCACGTGGCTCGATTACCTAGTTTATAGTCTTGGTAACTGTGGCATAAAACTATGCATTGAGACTGGTCTTATAATATCTTGAGTCTTGTTTGTCTCATGAGATTCTCTTCCTACAATCATCTTCGATATTATCATCGTCATCAGATTTAACCAAATCCTATTAGGCATTGTTGCTTTTTTTTTCAAGAACATGTGTTGCACATATTTCATTAAGAAGGAAGATTAGAATACAAAGACCGGCCGGCATGTCATGGCGAGGCGAGGTGCCAGGCGCCAAAACTGACCCCATGAATCCTCAAAATTAATTCACGAAAGCTTGATCTAGGCCCTGTTGCTCCTCTCTCTTCCACTATTCCTTAAATGAAAAAAATTACTGTGGTTTCAGGCATATTTGCTGATGGAAGAACTGGAACTTCAATGCAGCGACAGAATTTAAGAACACCCAACCATGGCACGGTGTCCACATAATGCCAATCCGATCGGCACCCAGTGAGTTAGGGAGATCTGATAAACGTGCCAGGGCTAGTTCTCGGTCGATATAGGGCCTTGTTTAGTTCCAAAAAATTTTGTAAAATCGACACTGTAGTACTTTCGTTTGTATTTGACAAATATTGTCCAATCATGGACTAGTTAGACTCAAAAGATTCGTCTCGTCAATTTCGACCGAACTGTATAATTAGTTTTTATTTTCGTCTATATTTAATACTCCATGTATGCGTCTAAAGATTCGATGTGACGGGGAATCTGAAAAATTTTGCAAAATTTTCTGGGAACTAAACAAGGCCTAGGTATGCAGAGTGCACACAATTGAACAGTGAGCCGAGACAACGACGGAACAACCACCAACAGAATATACAGATTGGGTTTCTGGCCTCGTGCTGGAACAAGCAGACGCGGTTACAGTCTTTGATGCCATCCCTGAATATTCAAGAAAATATGTCCAGTGAACTTACGAAACAAGAACGTGCAGGTTACGTGTGAGTCAAAAATAGAGGCAAAGGAAACCCGAGTAATTAACAATGAAAGTATGAAACTCAACCAACCATGAACATGCCCGTCATCTCATCACATGGGAACAATAATAAAGCCTTGGTGGGGCGACGATACAGGCGGAAGTGCATAACTATTATAGTAAACATTCTTATATGGTGACCACGTGAAGATCACAGAAATCAATGAAGACACAAATCGATCAAGATTTACTTTACCTAACAAACTGGACAAGCTTCCAGCTGACTCCCTCCGTAAAGACAAATTTAACAACCTCATTCAATCTGCAATGCGTGTTAGATATGTCACATTTCCCAGTAAATATTTCCTCATCTTGAAGAACGGCACGTCCCGTGAGTCCGTGACTCGTGATGATGGTGATACCTCTGTGGACCAGAGAGGAAAGCAACCCATGCACATACCATTAGGCGCAATATTCTTTTCCTTGTCAAAAAAAAAAAGTAAAAGTGAATTCTGAGGGATTTTCTACAGGGAAAAAAATCATTCACTTAGTAGTAGTGAGCAACTTTACCGGTCCCTAAATAAGTGCCTTACAGCAGTGCGAGTCATCAGTCATGACCCCAACAATTAAATTAAAATAGTCAAGATCACGAACGACATCTTTATAGTGTAGATGCTCAATAAGTGCTCACACCAGTGCGGGCCAGACAAACTCACCTGGGTGCCGTCGTCCTTCCGGTCATAACCAATGTGTAGCTCAGCACATACCAGTGGCAAAGGAGCCGGCCTACACACCCAAAGCCAGATCTATTTCTTCTCCACCTCCAAGGCCCCAATCACCAGAAAAATATGGCAGCCGATAAGCACCGGCTCCTCTATCCAATCTTCCTTTCACTCCTCTCCGTTCCTTTGTGCTCCCGTGCATCCCCATGGCAGGCCGTAGGCACAGGCTCATCCCTGCAAGTAGATCACGGGGAGATCTTCCTTGTGTCTCCGGACACAACCTTCTCCTGCGGCTTCTACTCATCTGGACAAGGCACCAACGCCTACTACTTCTCCATCTGGTTCACCCACTCCACCGATAGGACTGTTGTTTGGACAGCGAACCGTGGCTCTCCGGTGAATGGCCATGGTTCAAAGATCTACTTCAACCGTCAAGGAAACCTGCTCCTTACGGATGTCAATGGCTCGACAGTGTGGCAGAGCAAGACGAAGTGGGGAAAGCACGCCTCAGTAGCTCTCCTCAACAGTGGTAACCTTGTGGTCAGGGCCTCCACTGATCAGGTAGTGTGGCAGAGCTTCGATTCACCCACTGACACATTGCTTCCTTCACAGCGCCTGACAAGGGAGATGAGGTTGGTCTCCCAATCTGGCTATCATCGCCTCTATTTTGACAATGACAACGTCCTGCGGCTCCTGTACAATGGGCCAGACATCACAAGCATATACTGGCCAAGCCCGGATTACAATGCCCTGCAAAATGGCCGGACAAGATTCAACAGCAGCAAGATAGCAGTTCTGGACAATGACGGTATTTTCTGGTCAAGTGATGGGTTCAGAATGATAGCCTCAGATTCAGGGTTTGGAATCAAGAGAAGGATCACCATCGATTATGATGGCAACCTTAGAATGTACAGCTTGAATGCAGCAGGCAACTGGATTATCACAGGCGAGGCTTTACTGCAGTTGTGCTATGTGCATGGTTTATGTGGAAAAGGTGGAATTTGTGAGTATTCACAGTCTCTCAAATGCACTTGTCCTCCAGGATATAACATGACTGATCCAAAGGACTGGAACAAAGGATGCAGTCCAACATTCAACACCAACTGTGGGCAACCAAGAGAGGATTTTACATTCATCAAGATTCCCCATGGTGACTTTTATGGCTTTGATCTGACTTCAAACCAGTCAATCTCATTTGAAGAATGCAAGCGGATATGCTTGGACAGCTGCTTGTGCTTATCCTTCACATACAAAGCTGGACAGGGCCTATGTTACACCAAAAATCAACTCTACAACGGCCAGGTTTATCCATATTTTCCTGGAGACAGCTACATCAAACTTCCTAAGAAAATCACTCCAACATATTCAGCCTCCAATCATTCCACTCTTACTTGTAGCCCAAAGAATACCAAGGTTATGTTAGTATCCAAAGATGAATACATGAAAAATTCTGACAACATAAACTGGACATACTTCTATGCATTTGCTACTATATTAGGGGCAGTTGAGCTGCTTTTCATCATGACAGGATGGTATTTTCTTTTCAAAATGCACAACATACCGAAGTCAATGGAGGAAGGTTACAAGATGATAACAAGCCAATTCAGGAGATTTACATACCGTGAGTTGGTGGAAGCAACAGGTAAATTTAAAGAAGAGCTAGGAAAAGGTGGCAGTGGTACGGTTTACAGAGGAATACTTGCAGACAAGAAAATAGTGGCAATAAAGAAGCTTACAGATGTTAGACAAGGCGAAGAAGAATTCTGGGCAGAAGTAACTTTGATTGGGAGGATCAATCATATAAATTTAGTCAGGATGTGGGGATTTTGCTCAGAAGGCAAACACAGGTTATTAGTGTACGAGTATGTGGAGAATGAGTCATTGGACAAGTACCTTTTCGGTGACAGGCGCACTGAAACATTGCTATCATGGAGCCAAAGGTTCAAGATTGCCCTGGGAACCGCAAGAGGCCTTGCTTACCTCCATCATGAATGTCTGGAATGGGTTGTCCATTGTGATGTAAAACCAGAAAACATACTGCTGACCCGAGATTTTGAAGCAAAGATAGCAGACTTTGGACTGTCCAAGCTTTCAAAAAGAGACAGTCCTAGCTTCAATTTCACTCATATGAGAGGCACAATGGGCTACATGGCACCAGAATGGGCATTGAATTTGCCAATCAATGCAAAGGTTGATGTTTACAGCTATGGAGTTGTGCTTCTGGAGATTGTTGCTGGGAGTAGGGTTTCAAGTGGGATAACAATAGACGAAGAAGAGATGGACTTCATGCAGTTTGTTCAGGAAGTCAAACAGATGCTCGCTAGGGGGGGTAACCTGGATATAGTGGATGCTAGACTCAAAGGGCATTTTAGCCACGAGCAAGCAACAGTGATGGTGAAAATAGCTGTTTCCTGTCTTGAAGAAAGAAGCAAGAGGCCAACAATGGATCAAATTGTAAAGGACCTTATGGTGTACAATGATGAAGATGATCACCCTGCATATTCTTTATGACCTGTACTGAAAAATCTTTGTCAAATATGCATGCCATCCTTAGAAGAGAAAACAATGTATTTTTGTACACTATGTATGAATGGAAAAAAGTTAGAAGCATTTTTCAGATTTTCTGCTTGCTCTTTTCAAAACTGTCTTTGGTGTCCTGAGGGGCTTGCATAGTTTGCCGGAGGTGAAGGATGCTCAATATTTCTTATACTTTTCATTTGATAAGGCCCTTTGTGCGAATTTTACATGTTACTGTTATTCTATTACAAGAATGGAAGCCAAAAGAGTTTCCATTTATTTAAGGACAAAAATAGAATATCTTTTGAATGGTAATTCCTTCTATAATAATTACTTTGAAACTTGTGTAACAAAATCCCTAAACGAACTCAACTGTAAAACATTTCTTTATATCTTTATATATTAAAAAGACACTGAAATGGTGAAACGAAAACTTACTTGCACTTCGAGCACTCTCTCATGAAAACACTTGACACCAAATACAATACCATTGCTCCAACCTTCTGTGGCTTGAACAATCTGCATAGATCTCCCAAAACCAAGAAAATGGTATTACATCACCTTAGATGCCTTCCTAATACTCCATTTTACATCACCGGAGCTTTCCTTTCTAATACTGTTCAATGTAAACTAATCACTGTTCACATGAGACCTATAATGGAAAAGAATATAGAAAAAAAAATATGACAAATAAGTAAATAACTTGAAACTACTATGCTGCAGTATAAGTATTTTTACTAAGCAATCCACACTTGCTGGCTGGTGACTTGGAGTTGTACCAACCCCATATGAGCAGTACAAGGCATCCTGCTGTTGAAAAGATAGAAGACTCAAGATTTGGAAAGGCTGTAAGAGGCAAATGTAACCTTGAGATTTTTTTTTAAAAAAAAAAGAGAGAGAGAGTGGAGTTAACAGCCAACACATTACACATTTGCTATGTATCTAGAAATGCCAAAACATCTTCTAATTTGAAATGGAGGAAGTACTTTCTTGACAATGCGCTTTAAAAATTTACAAGCTATTGGTTCACCTTTTGATACCCTACCTGAATATTGTTTGCTTCATTCACCTTCCATGGCCCTCATTTCTTCACTTCCATGGCAGCACGAGATTGGCTTTAAATTTTTTTTCTCGGACACACAGGAGAACTGCGCATCATTATAGTCTGCATGACTCGTACAACCCCTATAGGGGCAAAGGAGTTACAAAAAGGACTCACCAACAAAACCTTAAACACAACTGATGACCGTGAGTGAACAATCATGGCCATATGCTACGGAGCCCTTTGGCTCCTGCCATACACCATAACATCACATCATACCAAATACCGCACAAGATTGGCTTAAAATTGAACTGGTTTACTTCATGTGATGTTTCAAGACAAATGTAAGAAATATAAATGCCCAGCTAGTGGCTGTTGTAAATGTTGTGGTTTTAGTTCCGGTTAACAAAATGATACTCAATAGCCAACAAAGAACTATTCCACCAGGTAAAATCTCTGGATCTGCCACTGCTAGAACTGGAATAAAAAGTACCATGCTACCTATAAATCATGGTCATCCAATTAAATCTTAGCATGGCTATGCTGTGCCAAAAGCCCAGGTGGAAAAGGTTTAATACTTGATCTAACATGTCACACCTGGCCCTTCTAGTTTCCAAAGATGGTGCTGCTGGAGCAATGCCAGCTAACCTAGTACCTTGGCGTCTTGGCGGTAGTGGCAAGGTGGTTTCCCACTAGAGTTGTTTAAGGCTTGGGCTATTTGCAAAAGTTAGATAAATGAAGATGGAGAAACTCATGGATGCATGATACTGCATTTTCTTTGTTTCAACATGTCCTTTCTTTCTCTATTTGACATCGCATTAATCTAGCTGCATGGAAATGGTACAACTGCCCAGGCAACAACTAGAAAGGTAGGCACTAGGCAGAGATTGACCCCACGCGGCCACGCCTAGCGCAGCACTTTTTGAAACACTTCTTTTTTATTTTATTTTTTGCCCCCCACTCCGGGTGGCCTCTAAGGTAGTTTTACATTGCAAATGTAGAGATAACTATATGTGCAGTGAAACAAATAATATATGAATTATTCAATAATATGCTAAACCTTTAAACATCTAAGTAAACTTTACAACTTACATCTAATAAAGTTCACTGCCTTATTTGTATAACTTTCCAAAAAAGATAAATCTTGAGGTAAAACAGCAATTAGATATTAATTTCCATTGCCAATCGCCTCTACTAAAAACTTGTTCACAGTTCACACTCCTAGAAGCAATTACAAAAAAATATTATTTCAACCTCATCTAAACAGTGTGTTCATAACCTACAAAGATTTATCATGCTGAATGCTAGTTGCCCATTAGAAAGCATACCGCTGACCAGAATGGAGGTACAGAACAAAATGTGAGTATGATTCAATCATGTTTCAACTTGATGACTTAATTGAGCCATAATACATATTACAATGAGAACTGAAGTGGCGTCAGTCATCAGCTAACCATGAAATTTCCAGCAGTAACAACAGTCCACGCTACATGAGTAACTTCATTGGAAAAGATGAACTCTAATATCGTAGTTTCTCTTTAAATATCCAGGCGACGAAGCAACTACAACAGCCAGCATTCCACTACTGATCATAGCAGGTAGAGGCAATTTATGTGCAACAAGAGCTAGCTCAAAAGTTGCATCAAGGGTGAGAAATTCCAATCAACCAAAGACATCCTGATGAACTTGTGTTACGTGCACAGCCAACTTAGGTCCTTAGGGTTGGCACCTAGAGCATTAGAGTACTAAATGTACTTTGGCAACTGCATCAAACAATATCATGAACTGAGGATCTAGCTGAGCATAGAAACTGTTCCTAATATTGAGCAAACACAGAATCTCCTGAAGCTGCAATGAAGTTTTGTTTCTGCAGTGAGATCCAATGGCATCCATACACCATCTTTAAAGAAAAAACTTAAACTCTGTCCTGATAGAGGATGACAATCAGTATTTGAAGTTTCAGCATCTCCATTGCTTTCCAAGTGGCATACACACTCTCTTGGAAGATGGATATCACTGTCACAAGCACAATGCTCTGAGTGGGTTTCTTTATTGTGCATTCTAACAAAATTTTCTGCGCAGCTGGCCTCATCATGTGAGCTGTAAAATTTTCTAACAGACCCTAATAGATTCAAGCACCATGATGACAGAATGTCATGCATATCATCAGCTGTTAAGCAATGCAGATTAGGCCTTAGAGTATTTGAGAGAATATCATGAACCATCTTATAAACAGATTGGAAGCATGCAGAACAACATTTGTAGAGACATGAAGATTTTCGAACTGGAAGATTTTTCATGTCGTCTTGCAGTTTACCATCAATCAAATGACTTGATTCAACATCATTCACAAGACCATTCTTCTTCAACTCATTATCATCAATATGAGCTTCAGAAGAAACATAGTTCCTTGGTAATCCTGTATTGTCAATATTTGCAGAGGATCCAACGGAATCTCCTGCCCTTTGCAGATCATTCAAACCTTCCATAGATCCTGTGTGGTTTTCAGATATTTGAATATCTGGTCTGCGGTTATCTTCATCATAGGTTAACCTGAACACTTTCCCATCGTTGTTTGCTCCAATGGGTTCCCCATTTGTTAATGTGTCTGCATGTGTATTGCCCCTGTGCACCTCAGGTAAAGCTGAATGGACACGATCGTGTTCCACTGCATCATTGCTGTTGCTGGAAACAGATTTCACATGATTATCATCAAGGTCACAGTCCATCGTATGGATTCCAAGTTGGTCTGCAGTATGTTCAACTGAATTGTCTTGCATCTCAGTAGGACCAGGAACCACTTCATGGTCCTCAGTATGTTGGGCTGGAATGTCTTGAACCTCTGCAGGGATGCCAGCAGGAGCAACTTGTGCATTGGTTTCTGCAGCATATTTGGTCCTTCGACACTCTTTGGCACTTGAACTCTTCATGCGGGATGTTCCTGTCCTGGTATCAACATGTGTTCTGTAGATTGGAATAAATAAAAAAATGTCAGCCAGTCATCTACATCAGCACCATGAAGGCACTAATATTTTTTGCTGATTGTAAGCAGTAAGAAAGGAGTGACATCAACAGAAATAAAAAACATAAAGATCTGGCTTACCTTTGGAAGGCGTATGCCCAACTGTTCACAATATCATCCAGATAAGCTACTTGAGATAGGATTTGAAAATACTGAAATCGATTTCTCTTTTCCAAAATTTTAGTTTGAATCTGTCCAACTAACAATTCTAATACCTTTCTCACCTCAGCACAAACTTCAATAACAGACCCATAGACACCTCTATAAGCCAATAAGCCAACAGCAACCAACCCTCTCACACAGACAGTCTTTTCCTTTCCCTTTACAGCATTGTCCCGCAAGGTACTGCTATGCAATAAACAGGAATTAAATGGCCAGCCTTTCCATGGCCCATTTATATCAGTGCAGGGGCCTTCCTGTAGCTTCGATGTAACCCAACAAAGTTTTGAGAACTGAGGATGCTGCAATATCTGAATTCCAAAAGCAATAATAGCAAATGCCTCACTGCCTTTTACAATTCTACTAGAAGGATTTCTTTGAACTGTGTCTTCAAAGACATTCTGAGCATTTTCTACTTTATCTTCCACATTGGATGGTGGAGGCTCTTGCTGAGCTCTGCCTGCAGCCTGCTGAGTTGGATTCTCCTTAGAAGCAACTCCATCCAAAGGTCGCTCATTCTCACTGGAAAATTCACCTTCTGCGCTAATATTCATGGAAGCAAACACTTCTTTTTGTTCATGATTATCATCCTTATGAGATTCATCATGCAAAAATTGAACATAATGTTGAATCAAGTCATGTGATAATTGCAAAGCACATGAATCAACCATCTCATCCCAATCACAGCGGTTGTCAATATTCACGGAAAATCTTGGTATTGTGTGTTCCGAAGAAACAAAGCACTGATCCACAACATGTGTGCTGAAGAAACCTCTTACTCCACTAGGAAGATCTTGAAACCTCATGTCACTAGTGGACTATAAAACAAAATGTTAGCTTGTCATCCGATGTTATCAAACTTTTTTTGAAAAGTAGGTATCATCCATGCTTTCGTAGAGCTGAGAAAACATAATTTGTTCGAAAGGAAATATGCACTATATGGGCCTGTTCAGCAGAGCTCTGAGAGCAGCTCTGAGGCTGCCAGACGATAGTTTACATAGAAGTGATTCTAGACTGATTCTGAAATGAACTAAGGGGCTGGGAGCCCAAGAAAATTAGGTTCTCCTGATTCACTTCATGCATACAATCACTTCCACCTTAGAGTTTATCCTAGAGAATCACTAACCATCTATCTCATAAAATTACTTCCCGCATAGAATCAGAAGCCCTAAGTATTCACGGGGAACGAGTCATGACCACACAGTCATCAGCATTACAATAGGTACCAGAATTTGCCCAAAACAAGATGATGAAACCTTGGCAAGATAATTATCATATACCTTAAATAAAAAGAGCAAATTACAAATACTCCCTCCATCCTGAAAAGAATGCAATCCTAGCATAGCACCTAGTAAAACTATTTTGAGTTTAACCAAGTTTATATAAAAAGAAGTATAAATATTTATGATACCAAATAAGTGTCATTAGATTCGTCATGTAATATATTTTCATAATATAACTATTTGGTGTCATAAATATTGATACTCTTTTCTATAAACGTGGTCAAATTTTTGATACTTTGACCAAGAAAAGAACTAGAAACGGATCTTCATAGGAATGGAGGTCGTAGGTGATTATATTGTAAAAAATAAAATTGCAGTGGCAATATTCAGTCAATGCTAATCACAATCAACTGAGAAAATTGCAATAGGACACCAAGCAACGTGCTTCGTAATTATAGGACTCCAAACATCGACTTCGTTAAAATGGCCCTTGAAACATTGAATTATTGTTTTCCATGACATTTGGTGTTTTTCATCGATTTGTTAATCCAAATACATGTATTTTGTCCCCAAGAGGACTGTTTTACCCTTCTGCTCTTTTCACATAAGAGATCGCTCACCTCCTCTTAGGGACAAAATACATGTATTTTGATTAACAAAGTGATTAAATACACCAAATGTCATGGAAAACAAGAAGCCAACGTTTCAAGGGTCATTTTAACAAAGTGGATGTTTATAATCCTATAATTGTGAAGCGCTTGTTTGGTGTCCTATAATTACAATTTTCTCCAACTGTCATGATCCTTAGATCATTGGGGGTTTGGGGGATAGAGATAACCATTGCCAGGAGGAAGGCCGGGCAAATTCGGCGTGGAGGGACACTAGAGCATTTGGGGGGATTGGATTCGGGGCGAGGTTTTTCCCCTCTGCGCCCTATGTTGAAGAGGAAGGAGACTGGGAGTAGAATTGTCTGATTATTGCTTGATTCATCCAAGGCTCATTACAGGATATAAATAGGCCACTAACCGCCTAGAGATAATAATTCTCCTAATTCCTAGCCCTGATTTGTAGCCTAGCCACTAATCCTTGCTGATCCTTGCTGATCCTTTGCTGACCAAATCTGGTCGTGGTAACTACGCCCCCTCTAGTCACCATGCAACCCCCGGCTGCCCCACATGACAATAATCTAAAGTTAAGTATTTTTACCATCAGCTCACCATGAATTGTTCTTTTTTGACATTTTACAGTGGAAAAGGACAGTAAATTACACAAAAAACAGTGAAGAAGCATGTGGTGTGAAGTGTGTATCAGGGGGGCTTACCAGAACACTTATTGATACAGAAGCTAACAATGAATCCATCTGCTCAATCAATGCATTCCAAACTTCTGAACATTTTTTGTGATCAGTGGTGGATGATGCTAAATTGCTTGCCCCCATATTGAACATATTATCTTCTATTTGATTATGGGCCTGATCAACTGCCCACAGATCAATTCTAGGCATGTAGATGATGCATCTTCCAAGGTTTAGGGATTTCACTGATCAAGAGAGAGGGGGGAAACAAAAGACGATATCAATAAACACTCATAAGAAATTAAGAATTTTAGCATAACAGTAATATAGAGCCAATAAATTACTTCAAATCAATTAAAAAAGAATGGAAGACAACATCAATTAATTTCATAAAAGGATGTGCAGTTCAATGTGTTGGCATAAATTTAAATCAGCATGTCACAATTATATCAATTGCACTTGCTCGTAAACTGACAGTGTGGCTGAAATAGGACAATGGTTAATCTAAACTAAGTCTGTAAATTTACATCAAGCCAGATGTAGGTTGGTCTTTCATTCATACCATAAAGAATCATAATTTATGTGCTGCTTTAATTTCCATAGCATGTGTGTGTCATAGATATTTTGCATACATAGGAAAGGAACAAGACTAAAATCACTTTCCTTGTTTGCAAAAATAAAAAGGCTTCGGGTCAATTTGTTGCTGTGTTGTATGATTTCAAACTAATGTGTAATGTATCACCACTATATCAGAAACCCTAGCTTTGATACCATGCTAGAGATAATGAATTTCCATTAATGGGCTAACCCTAGAAGGGTAGACATATAACCAGCCATACATGGGCCTCATGGGCCTAATACACACACATACTCCAACATCAACAACCATACAATGTTGTTGTTTCTCATGCAGTGTGGTCAACATATGCATTTCTTCAACTCCAACTACAATAAACCTGTCAGTGTTGGGAACACATATATGGCGGCATAACAGAACCACTGTAGGGCTAGGGTGCAGGAGCCACATGAGCCTAGATATAGCAATATATGTCATAATTCAACTAAACCAATAAAAACATCATAACTTATAAATGTAAAGTTTCGTTAAAATTGATAAATGAGATACACAGTAGTTTCCCAAAAACATGGGAAAAAGTAATGAATGCAAGTAATTTCCAGTCTGCAAGAGACTCTTGAAGAAAAAGAGGAAACTCGACTAACTAAAATAAATAAATAAAAATAGTATACATGCATTTCATCTAATTGTAGGTCCTTAGATAATCAGCTTTTACAACAACAAAATGTATCTCCACCTCCATCTAAACTAAAGCTTGAATCGAGTTATACTTGGTTCCTGTATGAAGATTCTTTTCATAGACATTCACTTTCACATTCGTAGTCATCGCCTCATCATATATATTCACATGCATAGACAGCATAAAGTAAATAAACAAAAAAGTTAAGGTGAAAAATAGTCACCAGCTTAAAATGAAAAAAAAAAAACAAAAATGTTTTGTAGTGCATTTCCAAAGTAAAAGAAACAAAGGGAAACATGGTAACTTACAAAGAATTTGTGTCAGCCCGCTAAGGATATCACCATTTCCCTCCTGCACCATAGTTGCAAGGTCAAGCTTGTGTATTACAATCTGGCCGAGAAAACCATGAAGAACACAACGAATTAAGTGCTGTTGGCCTGATCTCGGTGCTCCAGCAACTAAAACTCGAAAGCCTGATAACTTATGTGGTAGCCCTCCTTTCATATGCAAACCAGTGGGATCTAATCTGCTGCCACAAAAATTCTCATGTGTTTCAACATCACTCGACAACATTGAACCATGATTTCTTAGTTGTGCAGCTACAAGACCACAGCTTGACAAGATTGTTCCAATTCTATCTGCTATCTCTTTTTGCTTCATCAAAGAATTAAGATAAGTTGGCCATAAAGTGCGGGATACAGTATTCTTTTCCATGGATGAGAACACCACTTCCTTTATAGAGCCAGATGCCTTAAGAAGGGATGAAGGTAACCATACACGCTCATCCAAATACATAGAAATAAGAAGGTGTGCCAATGGTTTAAGAAGGCTTGGTACAAAACAGGAATCTAGAGGTGAGGAAACTAGATCGTTTGCAGCAATCCCTGCTTCCCTTTGTGAACAAGGTGGGGGAGCAGCTGCAAGAGCAGCTAGCCAATCTCTTTCCTCAACAAGAACTGTTGGTAGAGGAACTCGCCCATGAGGAACTCCTTTTTCGGCAGATTGTAAAATTTGATGTAATGGGCAGGTTCTTTTTAAAGCATTTATAGCTGCTTGTGTGCAAATTGCCTGCAAATCAGCACCAGCATATCCAATAGTTTGGCTAGCAACAAATGACAGGAATGCACCTGAAATAGGACTTGGCCAATTTTTTGTATGCAGTGACAGAATAGCAGATCTATCCTCAAAGGTTGGTAGTGGAAAGTATATCTCACGATCAAACCTTCCTGGTCTCCTAAGGGCAGGATCAATAGCATCAGGGCGATTCGTAGCCCCAATCACTATGACTGAGCCTCGTGATTTCAAACCATCAAGCAATGAGAGCAAAGTTGCCACAACTGAATTGTGTGTTTGGTCTTGTTGTCTGGATCTACAAGGTGCTAAACCATCTATCTCATCAAAAAATATGATAGAAGGCTGACATCGCTCAGCTACCTGAAAAAGAAGTCTTAACTGTCTCTCGGCATCACCAACATACTTACCCAAACAATCAGCACCTTTTCGAGCAAAATAAGCAATCCTTCTGTTGCCTTGAGAACATGCCCCTATGAGTGCCCTTACAACAAGTGTTTTACCGGTACCAGGGTGACCATGAAGCAGAACACCTCTCGGAGGAGTAAGACCTAAAGAACTAAAGAACTCAGGGTAGAGAAGAGGTAGCATCACCACCTCCTTCATGCTCTGAATAACATCACTTAGCCCAGCAACAGATTCCCAACCACGATATGACTTTTCGTTTTCAGAGCCTCCTCCTATATAAACAGGTGCAATTCGCAAAAGATCTCTGTTTAGCCTCTTGCCCTCACGTTTCAAGAACTCTTCATCTTCCCCACAGTTCTCTAACCATTTCTCCTCAGCCTCTCTGTCTTTTCTCCATGCATCGTGTGACACTTTTCTGATATCTGCCTTCATCTTTTTTATCTTCATTTTCCTGAGTAGTTCAACATACTTATCTCCTTGGGGTTGGAAAAGATGGCGATGATCATTGCAGGCTATAAGAAACTTCCGATGATCAAATATGCAGGCTTCTGTTCGACTACAAGGCTACACATGGAAAAATGCTAAATATTAGGGCAATAATAGCACGCTAAACAGCTAAAGTACTCCCTCCATTCAACAATACAAGGCACATTTTTTTTACTCAGTCTTCAATGATAGACCTTTTGCCCACTGTTTCACTTTTTTCTCTCAAATACATAGGAGAGCTGCATACCATTTCATTGTAGAAGAAAAATACAAACTAGTTCAAACATATATTCCTTACAAGAGGCACACAACACATAGATCAAACAAACAACAAAGAGACACTACTGGATTAACCCACGAACAGTAGCTTCGAGCTCCAGCTGAACACCACAGTGCAGCCTCATCTGCTACCGACCTTACAAAAAATTAACACTGCTTGATTGTCCATTGAACACACAGTATGGTTTTCTTAAAAATGGTATCACTTATAGCCACAAACCCAATATAGTCTGAAAGCGTTTTTGAAATATGAATCAAGTTGTATAATTACACAAAAGCATATTAATACATGTTACTCCCTCTGTTCCAAATTATAAGTCCATTTGACTTTTTTGGTATGTAGACTTGGCTATGTATCTAGACATATGTTATATCTAGATACATGGAAAACTGATGTACCAAAAAAGTCAAAGCAACTTATAATTTGGAACAAAGGGAGTATTAATTATTGTTTGAAATTCACAACCTTTGACTTTTCCAAAACAAATATGCCTTGTATTTTTTTAAGAGAGGGGGTATGTTTAAGAACCATTCAATTACCAAATGGTAGGTTTTCGGGCAACGATCAACACGACAACCGATAGTTGCTCCAGGTCTGCCACATCGACTGCACTTGAGAAGCCTTCCACGGCAAAGTGCAGCTCTTACATTTCTTAGACAGCCCAAACCAGCAAAGTAAACCTGTAATTTGGAGATAAGAATGGATTCTCAAACAACAGTACCCTGCATCGGTATCACTAGCATGCAGTACAGTGAAGGATTAAAATTATTCCATTTGCAAATTGCAACACATTCTGTTTGAATTCAGCAGCAGTAATACAGAGCAAGCAACGTTGATCCATAAGACAATAACAAAACAGTGCAGCTTACTTTTTGAGAAATTTAAACAATTACAACTGAGAGTGTTGACAACAGCATTGCTGCCTGTGTACAACAGTACCAAACTACAACAATAAGATGTATCAAAGCAACTTGCAGAAATGTCAAAATGAAACATAAGAGTTTTGAGTATATACTGCAGGTACAGACCTCGGGGCTCCAAACAGCACAGTTCTGATGAACCCAGACACGTGCAATGCCAAAGCGGTCATGAATTGGACCCAACAACCTTCCCAACCATCCAGGATCGTCACCAAATCCATCCCACATATCATAGTTGGGCTCCTCTGAAGGTAAAGCCCCCTCATAGGCTTCATTTTCACTGTCAACAGAATCATGCAATGCAATCTTAGGTGGTCTCCCATCAGTCCCTCCACCACAGAGCCCACACCTCCTCCCTTCTTTAACCACCTTAACTCCCTGGTTTTCAGCTAAAACCGAGGAATTCCGCATCCTCTCTTTTGGACCATCTTCAGACAATACCGCATCTGGGAAATGAACTGACTGTCCATCCTGTTTGGCTTCTTCCACTTGCTCACCAGGACTAGATGGGTGCAGTTCCGTTTGCTGCTCAGCTGGAAGGTTGCTCTCTTCTGGGGTCTGTTCACTGTTCATGCCAAGCTGATCAATTCTGCCTGAATTGCTGGCCCTAACCTCATCATTGATCTTGCCACAAGGTAGTTCATCACTACTGTTTCCTCTCGGTACAGGCAATTCCAACCCTCCTGTTTCCTCCTGCTGCAAACCTTCCTCCACCACCATTTCCTCTCCCGTGCCTTCTTCTAGATCATTTCTACTGCCTACTGTTGGCCCTTCCCCATCTTGTTCTTGCTCTGCCGCCACCTCTTCCTCCCCAACATTCTCTCCTTCTCCTCCCTCTTCCTTTTCTATTGCATTGTCACCCTCCACGCCATCATGTTCGTCTAAGTTCAAATCGATTGTTAAATTGATCTCTCTATCTGTTAGTTCCCTCCCTTGCATCTGCAAACATCCACTTTCCTTGCTCACCTCATCGTTCTCAGCCCTCTCGCGAACGTCCACCACCACCATCCTGGCCTCTTCCTCCTCCTCCTCCGACTCCTCCGACTCCTCCGCCTCCTCCGCCTCTTCTTCCTCCTCCTCTTCCCCTTGCCCCTCTCCCTCCTCCCCGTACTCTTCATCTTCGAGCCACATCCTTGCCCGCCCCTCCAGTTTGGCTTTCCCCTTAACCCTATCCCTCAGACGCGAACGCCACACCACACTCCCGTCATTGTCCTCCTCCTCTACCTCCATCCCTCGGGCACCCACCTCGTGCCGCGCCCTGCCCCAGCTCCCCTTCCGCGAGCTCCCGCTCGAGCCCACCCGGCCGCCGCCGCGGCGAGACCTCGTGCGGCGTGGGGAAGGGAGCGGCGATGTGTCGAGGACGACCGGCGCCCGGCGCACCCGCTTGCTGCGGCGGATGGACTCCTCGTCGGAGTCGGGGTCGGAGTCGGAGTCGCCGCCGCCGGCCAGGGGCGCCGGGGGAGGTGGCGGCGGCGCGACGTCGCGGATCGCGTCCAGACGCTTCTGCTTCTTCCGGCCGCGGGAGGAGGCGCCGCGGCGCCGCTTGGGCTTGGACGGAGGCATCTCGCGGCTCGCGCCGCGACGACGACGGCGACGAGTCGACGGGGGTTTAGGGTCTGGCTCGGCCTTCGGGCTCGACGCACGTTTGAAAGGGTGCTGCCGCCTGCCGGAGAAGAGGGTTTGGGTTGGTGCGGGGTGGGGGTGGTACAGTGGTGGGGACGGGGGAGGGCCGCCGGGGAGCAAATGACATTGACGAGATCCTGTAACCGGCAGGTGGGTCCCACAGTTTCTGGGCCCGCGACTTCAGTGCAGAAGGGACAATTTCAAATTTTCTGGATGTTTTTGTTTGGTTATCTTAGGCTTTGTTTAGTTTTCAAAAAATTTTACAAAATTTTTCAAGTTCCCTGTCACATCGAATCTTTAGACGCATGCATGGAGTATTAAATATAGACGAAAATAAAAACTAATTGCATAGTTTGGTCGAAATTGATGAGATAAATCTTTTGAGCCTAGTTAGTACATAATTGGACAATATTTGTCACAAACAAACGAAAGTGCTACAGTACCTATTTTGCAAAATTTTTTGGAACAAGGCCACGGTTCTTGCGAGCAAATATAAGCCAGCTTCCCGCGTAATATTCTTCGCTGTGCACCTGCACGGCTGAACGAGACAAAAAAAAAAGTGGTAAACTGGTAACCTAGCTTAGGCCCTGTTTAGTTCTGAAAAAAAATTTCAAATTTTACTACTGTAGCATTTCGTTTTTATTTGACAAATATTGTCTAATCATGAACTAGCTAAAATCAAAAGATTCGTCTCACGATTTACAGACAAACTATGTAATTAGTTTTTGTTTTCGTTTATATTTAATGCTTCATGTATGTGCCGTAAGATTCGATGTGACGGGAAATTTTGAAAACTTTTTGAATTTCGGGGTGAAGTAAACAAGGTCTTACTCTCTCTATATGCGGTGTTTACTCTCTCTATATGCGGTGTTTGGTTCATGACTTCACAGGGGTACCGGGTAATATCGTACACGCGTAATACTCAAGCCTTAGTTCATCTCAAAAACCAAAAAGTTTTGAAGATTCTTCGTCACATCGGATCTTGCGGTAGATGCATGAAGCATTAAATACAGATAAAAATAAAAACTAATTACACAGTTTGCATGTAAATCGCGAGACGAATCTTTTGATCCTAGTTAGTTCATGATTGGATAATATTTGCTACAAACAAACGAAAGTGCTACAGTAGCGAAATCCAAAAACTTTTCGCATCTAAACAAGGCCTAAGTCTGTAACGCGATACGGTACACAATTACCCATCATGGCCTCCACTCAACATCCGAAGAGAAATTCATTTTGCTCTAGAGTCCATGACATAACCGAAGCTTGCCTTCACTTGCTTTTGCTCGATTGGGGCAGAAAGAACCTATATTCATCATCTATGTTCCCATATGGCCATTGTATTTAGTTTAAGGAGTCAATCGATCCTAGTGGACAAAATAATCTACCTCCTCTAAGTCTTCAACCCAAGTTATAAGTCATTTTGTTTTTTCTAGATACATAGCATTATATCTAGATACATAGTAAAAGCTAGAGTGACTTTACGATTTTACAGGAAAAGTATCATGGAATTGTTATATACTTCCTTTGTTTCAAATTATAAGTCGCTTAGTTCATTAATTTTGCTATGTGTATAGACATATCGTTATATCTAGATACATAGCAAATGGATGTACCAAAAAAATCAAAGCGACATATAATTTGAAATGAAGGAGTACCTTTTAGCACTCAAGGTTTGTCGACTTCATATTAGATACACTTCGAAAGAAATGATGCCACAATGAGTCAACGTCAATAACACTTTGAATTAAGAGTTCGACATGGTTGATGAACTGATGATTGAATTCGTGCGTTTTGTTTGAAAAGTTGGATGGTGATGAATCATCTCACACATAAATATAGTTCATATGTTGTCATGGTTGGTGATTGAATCATAGAGTATATGGTTTGAGAAATGAGTTTGTTTATCATCTTCTAATTCCTTGTTTTTTGTTTGTTTTATGAAATGGAATGGTCGATTCACCATCACTTTATTTCTTACCAGCTAATACTTAGTAGTAGCATGAGAAATGGATATTATTCTATTATTAAATTAAAGAAATGGACTCATATTACACCACCTCATTTAGGGTAGTGTGATTCCTCATATCAAACATCCTACTGGGTCGGATGCGTGGGTGTGCTTGCTTGCATTCGGAAAAGTTTCTTGTGTTTACCGTGTCTTCTTCGAGAAGAGGAGTAATTTCTTTCTCGATACAAAAAAAAGAATGATCACATGTGTACCTTTTCTGGTCCCACACTTTTTTTCACAAAACCCCCTTTGTGCCAAAATAAATACATATCTCTCACACATCCTGAGGAGTCAAAATTTGTTAACTTTGACTAAACTAGGAGAATGCCCCGCGCGTTGCTGCGGAAATTACTGGTAAAATTATACTAATCATAATATACGCTAGTGGATCATTTTTAGTATTCTAGAATGGACAATTAAATATATGTTAGAAAATGATGTGGGTTGCTAATGTGAATAACATAGATGCAGGATAAATGATATGTGTTAGTTCGATTTATTAATGGATAACGATGTGAACATTTTGCATGGCGGGATAATGTATTAGTGGGATGATTTAGTGGATGTTAATGTGGACACTTTTGCATTGCAAGAGAATTAGTTAGTGAGATGTTCTAGTGGATGATGATGTGGATGCTTTACATGTCAAGAGAATTAGCTAGTGGGGTTTATCTATATAAGAGATATATAGATATATACACAAAAGTACTAATCTTTATGATGTGTAATAAGCACTATTTATTTCGACCGTGCAATGTATTTTTATAATAAATTTATTTAGAGATTTAAATATTAATATTTTATAACTATCTAATCTTAAAAGAGATTGACTTTAGAAAAAACCGAGTTGTGCGTATACTTTAGAACGGAGTGATTATTACAATATAATTGTTCTGTGTCTCTGTTGCGGGCCTTTTTGGTGGCCCAATACACGTCGGCGGACTAGTTTTGGCCCAAACTGTGATTTGACTTGCTTTCCAGTTCTCACCTCATGCAGCCCAAAATCAGAGGAAGCGCAAACAACCTTCATGGTCTCATGAGTCACGATCAACGGCTTCAACGCACGGCATCAAGGTTTGAGCCACCATATGCATGAGTATCATTTCTGTGAGCTTTCCGGGTTGGGCCTTGTTTAGTTCCAAAATTTTGGCAAAATGAGCACGGTAGCAATTTCGTTTGTATTTGACAAATATTGTTCAATCATGGACTAACTAGGCTCAAAAGATTCGTCTCGTCAATTCCGACTAAACTGTGCAATTAGTTTTTATTTTTATCTATATTTAATACTCCATACATACGTCTAAAGATTCGATGTGACGGGAAATCTGAAAAATTTTGCAAAATTTTTGGGAACTAAACAAGGCCGGTTTCACTTTGGTGGAAGCATGGATGGTACTGTACCTGCAAAAGGTCAGATGAACATGCAGACGCCATCATTGTTCTTCCTGGGGAGCGCGGTGTGTGTCCAATTGTCCATGGTGGATCCCAACGCAGCAAGGCAACACAGGCACCAGCTGTTTTAGTAATTTGCATGCGCGTGCGTGGATCTACTTATCAATTAATCTGCAAAGGCGACGAGGGCCGGGGAGATCGAGCAGACATCGCTATCTGATCAACTACCGCCTTCCGCCTGGCGTCAGGAGCATCCTGAGTTCCTGACATGTCCTGATCGATGGGCTTAGTGGCAAACAGCTCTCCCTCTCCTCTCTGTACCAGCTCGATCGTAGACAGAGTCCAAATGATGTGCATCGTGCCTGGCTGATCGTTACGTTGTAACTGCACTATCATTGGGACGTCCTTAATTAGGGCTTGTTCGGTTACAGCATTTAGAGGCCAGGAATTAATCCGGCAGTGAAAGTTTATATAAAATAGAATACCAATTCGGCCAGGAATTCTTCCCGGAGCTCGTTCCCGGTGAAACGAACGTGGCCTTAATTAGTCTATCAATCACTTACAGCATGGAAGATCTTTGATCGACGCCATATATGGACAATGAAATCCTTGCATGGAAGGCAGCCTTAGCTTGTTCGTTCTTGCGTTAAGGCCGGCCGGACTGCGATTCAAGAGTCGCCGTCATCGAATTCCACTTCTTAATTCTTATATATGCATCGGTCGAATCATTTCCGAATCGGAGATTTTCACGCCTCATGTCGGAGATTTTCAGATGAAGGATAGTACTATTGTCTTGGGTCCTCATTCATGTGTTCATCTGTTAATTGTTTCTCTCTCAAGCGAGGGGGATATGATTTGGGTTGAATCATGGCCTATGGAAAGCACGCGGAATAGTCTAATAGACCAGTTGATACGCGGCTGCGTGCCTGCGAACATGTCCTCGCTCTATGATATCCTATCCGGGTCAGCTTATGTCCGAACGACCAACAATTTCGTTCGTACAGTGCGCTGTAACGGACAAGCAAACATGTCCCGTGAACCAACCGACACCGATCTTCAATGGCTAACAGATTTGGCTGATAAAATTTGGAATCACATATAAATAATGCGAACCTATTGGAGTTATGACTTGGAGTGATGAAATGTGGATGGCGCGAGATTGACTAAGTTGCAACTCTTGTAGTTGCTCCATTTTCAAAATATTATTTTAGCTTGTAAGTTAATAAATTTTATAAGAGAAATGAGCTGCAAAGCTGCTTAGGTTTCTTATGATAAAACTTATCCACATGGGTTCTAAATTATCTACTCAAAGAGTTGATGTTTTTGGGATTATTTTAAGATGTAATGAGTTATTTTTCAGTAAATAGATGTTGTAGACAACAAGACGGCTATAGTGACTTCATTAATCTTGACATTTGCCAATTCAATTGTTCACAGGTGCTCATAGGGACTACAACATGTGCCTGTAGAATCATATGCTTGAGTGTATATAAGTATTTTGTGTCTACTGTGGTTCTAAACAAAAACTATAACAATGTCAAGGTTTATAGGAAAATATAGCGAACACATAGAACATCAAATTAGTTTTCTAAATTTACATAGAATATGTTTTTGATATGCATTTTGTTTGAACATCATCTATTATGTTTCCTTTACAAAATAGTTTAGACCCACGAAATTTAATCTATATCTATACCTAATACTAAAGAGGCAAAATTTCAGCCTTAATTTTCGTCTGGATCAAATTTCGTCTGGCCTTTTCTACTCAACCGAAGTCTTCTCAGGTTCCAGATAGAGTACAGATGCAAATCGAAATCAAACGATTCACGTCTTCTATCTCCAATAGGATACAAATCCAAATCCAAATCAGAATAACTCAATAAGACAAAACTTCTCAAATTAAATTAATAAATTTGCTTCTTCTTTCTTTGTTCTATCATAATAAATTGAGGACTCTACGCCAAGGTGAGAAGGATGTCCTCGGATAAAAAAGAATTCCGGATACCTACAGATGCAAGACGATTCACAGTCTTCTATCTCCAATAGGATACAAATCCAAATCATGATAACTCAAGAAGACAAAACTTCTCAAATCAAATCAATAAATTTGCTTCTTCTTCCTTTGTTCTATCACAATAAATTGAGAACTCCACGCCAAGCTGAGAAGGATGTCCTCGGATTAAAAAGAAAAGGGGAAAAAATAAAGGAAGGTAGAGCAAGAAGATGACGGAGCAGAGAGCCAGGGACACACACTTATCACAGGCAGATCTAATCCCACAGATTGAACATGTAGAGGTTAACCTCCGCCGCCTTTCTTAACAAGCTCCATGGAACCAAAAGGGGATGGGGATGGGGATGGGCGAGATCGACGGCAGCACGGACGAGGTCCAAAGACCGCGGCGCGGAGCGGAGTACCTAGACACGAAAGTGGATGGGGCGGCGAGGACTTGTTGTCTGGGACAGGGCGAAGCCGTGACGGAGACAGACTGGAGCGCGACTCGCAACGCGGAGGCAACGAGAAGTGCGAAGATGGGAAACTATTCAGCGGATGGTGGTCTCATGTACGTGAAAAAGAAAATATAATTAAGGAATAGTATAAAGATAATAAAAAAGCACTACCAGTGTCCTTTCCTGGTCCGTCGTTACATAGGTTCTAATTCTATTATTTTTATAGGTAAAATTTCTTATCCTCTATTTTTGGTCCATCTGTCTTGGTTCACCGGCCGTATTGTTTTTTGTTTCCGGCTACAGTCGGTACTAACATTTCCTTTTGTGGCGCTGGGTTGTTTTCTCCTCTCTCTCTCTCTCTCTCTCTCTGGTATTCGTCTCGTCCGTCAGCTGCTTGTTTGCTGCTCCTCTTAATGGTTCAAAAACAGTAGTTCCAAAGAAATTTTGTGGAGAATACTAGCAATTAGCCGGTCTAGCGCAAACCGCGCTGGTACCACTATACTTTTTTGGACATGCCCACCGTGCAAGACCTAGGGCCTCACTGGATTGACGTTTAGCAACAAAACTTCATTTAGGTCTTGTTCATTTGCCAAAACAAAAAGTTTTCAGCCACAACATTTTCGTTTGTCTGTGGCAAATATTATCCAATTATAGACTAACTAGGCTCAAAAAATTCATCTCGCGATTTACAGGTAAACTATATAATTAATTTTTATTTTTGACTATACTTAATGCTTCATGCATGTGCTGCAAAATTTAATATAACGAGGAATCTTAATTTTTTTTTGACTTTTGGGATGAACTAAACAAAGCCTTAATAATGTGCCCGATATTGTATTCAACAAGTCGGGTAGAAGGAAAGGTATTATATTCTATTTTTTTCTGAACCTAAAAACAAATAATTAATATTATAGTATATTATTTAAACCTTTGATCCTTCCTTAATAAATAAATATTCCTTAGTAACTTAACAAATAAATATTTTTAAGCGTCTACAAAGAAGTCAAATGGAACTTGATATTAATTGTAATAACGTGTGATAGTATAATGAAGACATTATCATATTATTACCAATATTAACTTATATATTTTGAATGTTATAGTCATCTTACAATAAACTATAACTTTTAAAGTTTATAAAAAGGATAAAGTAAGTATTATTTTGGTCTCTATTTTTTATAAATATTTAATAACCTTTTCTCTTCCGTTGCAACGCACGGGCATGTTTTGCTAGTAACTTATAAAAAGCCAATGTGAGTTAGAACTTGAAAGGATAGAGTACTATTTAATTTTTCACATTGTCCTCTCGGTCTCCAGCATTATTATTTTATTTTGCACATTGTGTAGTACCTTATCTGTTTCTTTTAAAATTTTGAAAAAAAATATTTTCACCAGTTGGTCAAGCCTCTAGGGGGATCCTCTCTGACCAGGTTTCAAAGGCCAGGAATGACGAATTTTCTAGTCAGTGTTGTGAAAAAAAAACTCTCGTATGTTCCGCGTATATATGGCCATGCAGCCTGCGGCCCAATGGCCCACCTCGAGCACAGCCCAGGCCGGTGGCCACGGGACTTGTGCCGGCACGGTCCGAGGGACCATGCCGTGCCTGGCCTGCCACCTAGGCACGGTGAAAATAAACTGTTGTGTAGTTATGACTTGTATATATATGTTGTTAATTGTTATACTGGAAAAAATGAACTAGTAAAAATGTTGAAGTGTTTCAGCACTTGGTGCAAATGTTGATGAAACTGAGTTGTTTTTGGCTTGACGGGCCGTGGGCCAACACGGCACGAGAAAAACGTTGTGCTTGACGGGCCAGCACGACACGAAAAACCGGCTCACGGGCCGTTCCTAGGACCGAAGGCCAGACACAAAACCTATAGAGGCACAACCCATTAGCCGTTAGGTATGACGGCCCAGAGCGGCCCGTCGACCTATGGATCCGCACGACCCATTCGGTTCCTCAGACTGGGCATTCGGTTTAAACCGATAATTCGGTTCGGTTGTTCGGTCCGGGGAAACTTTGGTTTTGGAGAAGGTCACAACCGATCGGTTCCAGAGAAAATGAGAAACCGACAATTTAGGTTTCAGTCTCATCTGTTCGGTGTTCGGTTTAAACCGAGATTTGGTTGTCTCGTACCTGTAGCCCAGTGCCACCATCGCTGGCCTGCTACTCGTCAAGACTCATGTGTGGATAAGGTGTAAAACGTTTTAGGTTGATGTGTGGTGTGTGTTCACCGTTGGGCCATGTTGGGCATTTGGTGTGGGCTGCTGATAGCCTACTATGCGGATGCCTCATTATGTGATTTGGAGTGCTGGCAAGTGGCAACTGCAGTTCGGTTGATTCGGGTGTTCAGTTTCATCAACACAAGAACCGAAGCCAACAACCGAAGCCGAAGTTCCCCAACACCGAAACCGAAACCGAACCGAACAACCGAAAAAACCGACATTTCAGTTAGGTTCGGTTCGATTCGGTTTTCGGATTTCGGGTTAAATGTGCTCAGGCTGACGTGTTCCCAAAGTGTAGATACGTGGATCAACCCTCTCACTGGCCACCATGTATAGGTGGGGTATGAGTTTGGGGGTTTTGGCCACCATGTAGGTGGGGTATGAGTTTGGGGGTTTTGGCGGATAGAGGCTAGAGTCAAAACCTCAGGGCGTCTTCTCCTCCACGAGTTCACCCTAAAAATCAAAAAGTTTTTAAGATTCTCCATCACATCGAATCTTGTGGCACATCATGCATGAAGCATTAAATATAGACAAAAATAAAAACTAATTACATAGTTTGCCTGTAAATCGCGAGACAAATCTTTTAATCCTAGTTAGTCTATGATTAGATAATATTTATCATAAACAAACGAAAGTGCTATAGTAGGAAAATCCAAAAAAAATTCACATCTAAATAAGACCCAAGTCTTGTGGCCGTTACAATCCCTGACACGCAAAAGTCAACACATAGCTTGATGTCTTGCGCGCGCAGGATTGTATTGCAGCCATTGAGCCACATGCGAATCAGCGAATGTACAAGTACAACACATGCGAGTCAGCACCAAATATTTGTCCCAACGGCAACGGCCATTATCCATGCGACCCCAGCGACGCGAAGCAGTTCGCCCGTGTGCCGCCGCCGTTCACTCGTCGGCGTCACATCAACCGCGAAGAACTTGCCGCCACACCACCGCCAATTCACCATTAATCATCGCGCACCACCTGGACAGCGTGCGCACAGACAGTAACACGTCTTCTTCTGCGAGCTCTATCCACTCCACCCCTCGCCGCGCCCCGCCCCGCCCCGCCCCGGCGCCGAGCCGGACGCCCGGACCTCATGTCCTCATGTCAGTTATCTGCTCCGTCCGTCGCCCCACGCATGTTCCCATCATATTCCACGCGCCCTCGCCGGTCGTAACCACCGGGCAACCACCGCCCGCTCACTCAGTACACCCCGCCCCACCACCAGCTCAGCTCCAGCCCCGCTTCCAGCCCAGCAGCCCCCCTATATGAACTAACCCCACCACTCTCTAGCCGCTACAGCTGCTTTCTACTCTCGTCGATCTCCACACTCCACTACGCCCACCCACCACCCACAAATCCACAACACAATGGCGAGGCGCATCGCCGTGGCGGCGGCCGCGTTCCTAGCGCTGTCGGCCGTGGTTCCGGCGGCGCTGGCGCAGGCTCCAGGCCCCGCGGCGACGCCGAGCGGGCCGCCGAACGTGACGGCGGTCCTGGAGAAAGGCGGGCAGTACACGATGTTCATGCGGCTGATGAAGGAGACGCAGCAGGACACGCAGCTCAACAGCCAGCTCAACAGCTCGTTCGCCAGCAACGGCGGCGGGTACACGGTGTTCGCGCCCACCGACAACGCCTTCAACAGCCTCAAGCCCGGGACGCTCAACTCGCTGACGCAGCAGCAGCAGGTGGCGCTGGTGCAGGGCCACGTCCTGCCCCAGTTCTACAGCATGGACTCGTTCCAGACCGCCAGCAACCCCGTCCGCACCCAGGCCTCCGGCCGCGACGGGCCCTACACGCTCAACGTCACCTCCACCACCAACAACCAGCTCAACGTCTCCACGGGCGTCGTCGAGGTCACCGTCAACAACGCGCTCAGCGCCGTCAAGCCGCTCGCCGTCTACTCCGTCGACAAGGTGCTCCTGCCCTTGGAGCTGTTCGGGGCCAAGGCGCCAGCCGCCGCGCCTACCGCGTCCAAGCCCAAGAAGGGTGGGTCCGACGATGCCGCCTCTGGCCCCGCAGGGTCTGACGACGCCGCGCCCACGGGCGCCGCCAGCGCCAGGGCCGTCGGCTGGAGCGTCGCTGGCCTCGCCGCCCTTCTTGGCTACCTGTTGTGAGAGTGAGACCGTACGCCATTTCTATCTATAGGGACGGACGACGAGCTAGTTGAAGATGAGAATGCCATGTCCGGAGTTGATTCGGGCGGCTTCTTCCATCTTTGTCTGAGATTGTCTGGTGGTGTTCCCTTCCTCTTCTTTCTCTCTGTTTATTTAAATTTCTTCCATTTGATCTCGCTAGCTTCTTATTTGTAATATTGGTGGTTTGTAAGATTGGGCTATGCGATTCAATTTTTATGCGTGCTGCGGCTGTTGATACTGCATCACTACTCTTGAGTCATTTATATCTAGTTCTGAATTTATGATCTTCTTATCAGATGCTACAAAACTGCAAATTCTTGTACGAGGTCACATCCAGATGACCATCTTCTTAGCTGCAGAGAAATGTGTGTGGTGCCCGGTCGCAAGAGATTTGTCGGCGATTTACTCTTGTTAGGTGAGACAATGATTCAGCTACCGGATCAGACAATTAACGTAATGTTCAGTTGGTCCAAATGTGTGTTCTGATTAATGCCATTACACGTTAGTTTTCGGTTTTGGATTTATCAACAAAATGGGGCAGTCTAGTAATGGAGTTGGTGGAACGGAGCGCAAAAGGTTCGGGCGACCACGTGGTGCCAGGTTCGTTTGGTAGCCAGTCGATTCTTCCACTCAAGTACTCCTCCTCTGATAACTCCAGTGCTTTTCTGCATGGAATGGAACAGCCAATGGCCAATGCAGCGTTTGGTTGAAGGTTTCTGCAAGCCAGAGGTTGTTTTCGTTTTAGGCCTTGTTTAGATGCGAAAACTAGCCCTTACCTCTCTAATAAAAAATTCTGAAACAAATCGATGAAATGGCACATCCAAATAGATTCCAACCAACGATATGAGATCGTCGATGGCCTTCTCTTGACATGTCCCATCAATTCAGGTCGCATTGTCTTCTCAGGTCAATTCTATTGTTCAGTTAGGCCTTGTTTAGGTCTTGTTTACTTCCATCCAAAAATGCAAAATTTTTTAAGATTCCCCATCACATCAAATCTTTAGACGCATGCATGGAGTATTAAATATAGACGAAAATAAAAACTAATTGCACAGTTTGGTCGAAATTGACGAGATGAATCTTTTGAGCCTAGTTAGTCCATAGTTGAACAATAATTACCACAAACAAACGAAAATGCTACAGTGTCACAAAATGTTTTCGTTCAGGAACTAAACAAGGCCTTAGTTCCAAAAACTACCTAAAAAATTTTAAGATTCTCCGTCACATCGAATCTTGCGGCACATGCATAAAACATTAGATATAGATGAAAACAAAAACTAATTGCACAGTTCAGCTGTAAATCACGAGATAAATCTTTTAAGCTTAGTTACTTCATAATTGGAGAATGTTTGTCAAATAAAAACGAAAATGCTACAGGACCCGAAAGCAAAAGTTTTTGGGAACTGAACAAGGCTAGTTCCTAAAATTTTTCAAGATTCTTCGTCATATCGAATATTACGGCATATGTATGAAGTATTATTAAATATAGATAAAAAAGATAGCTAATTGCACAGTTTACCTGTAATTTACAAGACGAATCTTTTGAGACTAGTTAGTCTATAATTAAATAATAATTGTCAAATAAAGTCGAAAGTTACAATAACGAAATCTAAAAATTTTCACGAACTAAACAAGTCCTTAGAACCTGCCTGTACAAACAGCTGTGCAGCTGGCTGGCTGTTTGTACAGTTATTTTACGAGATGCATGACAGCTGCAGCGGCTGAAAGAAAAAAAAAACAGCTGCCGAACATATACCGCGAGTTCGTACCGTAGCCAATCCTGCACCAGGCAGGCATTTCTGCGCTGTCATGGACTCAAGCGGGTACCGTATATACAAGTTGCGACGCATCACTACTCTCTCAATCATCAGCAGCCAGCTAGCACTGTCGGCACAGTCCGTTTTGCTCAGCTCGGATGATTGATTATCCGGCACGCATAGTTGGTAGGACTAGGGAGCCACTTTGGCACCGGACCACCGGCGCTTTTGATTCTTTTTGAATATACAAAGTCGTCGTGGTCGTGGCAGTAAACTTTTAGTACTCCAGCCAAGGCCTCGTTTAGTTCCGAAAAAAAAAGTTTTCGGTATATTTTCGTTTGTTTGTGACAAATATTATTCAATCATGGACTAACTAGGATCAAAAGATTCGTCTCGTGATTTACAGTTAAACTGTGTAATTAGTTTTTATTTTCGTCTATATTTAATGTTTCATGCATGTACTATAAGATTCGATGTGACGGGAAATCTTGAAAACTTTTTGGTTTTCAGGTGAACTAAACAAGGCCCAAGAAACGCGACGGCACACTAGCTAACAGCATTTCAGAAAAGTAAAAAAACGCCGGCCCAGCGTTCTGCAACTGCAGAGCAGCTAGCGGTGCTGAACTTTGCGCCCCGTGACATGCCACCGGCGCAGCCGCAGGTCGATAGCGTCTTTTGTTGGGAACCTGTGTGGACTAGCCGAACCCTGCCCAGCGGCTCTCAGCCAGGACAGACGGGAACCTGCCGGGGCGGGCCTGCAGAGTGCAGATGAGGCCATGAGGGGCCATGTCGACTTTGGTTTTGCGGCTCGGGCTCAACCGGCTTTGTCAGGAGGGACATTTGCGCGAGAGGCCTTGTTCACACAGAGAGGAGTTGGCCCGTGAAGACAACAAGGCCAGGCCTTCGCTAACCTGGACTCGTATGCCTTTGGTCCTCCTTTGAAAAAAGTCTACTTTAGCTTCTTCAACTTTCGCGAAAGTCTGATTTTTATCTCTGAACTCTAAAATTGGACAAAATACGTCACTCGACTTTTAAACCGTGCACATTACATCCTTGACCTGGTTTTGAAAGCGGTTTTACCTTTTTCTTTTTATTTATTTTGGCTGATTTTTTTTTGAAAAATCATAGTAAATCACATAAAAATTATAAAATAGAAAACTCAATTTTGTTGGACTTCAGATCAGTAGATCTACACATTGAATATATATAATATAGTATGTTCTAGTACAAATTTTTTTGATGCATCTTTAGATCTATGTTTTTCTGTAATTAATTAGACTAATTATAGCTACATTTTCTATGGTCTAATTGTGATGAAATTTATATGGTGAGCTAATTATTCTATGTTTGAGTTATAGTAAAAATTTTATACTCATTGAATCATGTATTACTTAGTTATAGATTTATTTAGGTTTATGTTTGTTAAATTAGAATAAATCTATAACTAAGTTATACATGATCTAATGAGTATGATTTTTTTACCATAGTTTAAACATATAATAATTAGTCTAACATAAAAAATTCACCACAATTGGACCATACAAACTATAGCTATGAATTATTCTAATTAATTATAGAAAAAATAGTTCTAAAGCTACAATAAAAATTTTGTACTAAAGCATATTATATTATATGTTCACTATGTAGATCTAATTATCTGGAGTCCAACAAAATCAGATTTACTATTTTATGAATTTTATGTGATTTACTATAATTTTACAAATATTGAGCCAAAATAAATAAAAATGAAAAAGACAAAACTGCCTTCAAAACCGCTCATAACCATGTCAGAGACGTAATATGCATGGTTTCAAAAATTGAGGGATGTATTTTACCCGGTTTTAAAGTTTAAGGATGAAAAACAGACTTTTGCGAAAGTCGATGGACTCGTGGACTTCTTCCTCCTCTCCTTTCACGTAACGAAATGCTAGGCGAGCGAAATGCTGCTGCACCGCTGATTGGATTTGGTTTCCCCACGGCCCACGTAGAGCGCGCTCTGCAGGCCCCCCATAGGCCATAGCATTCCACTGCCAGAACTCTAGTGCTTGTCATCATCATCATAGAACGAACCCAAAAGATCATCTTCCGACTTCTGCATAATCATTCCCCCCCCCCATGTCAGCAAGCAACTTTTATCCCCTGGACAATGGTTAGCCGAGCAGAGCAAGGATAGGATTGGCGATTATGCATCATCATATACTTCGATGCCAGCCAATCGTCGCTATCGCTAAGAACCGTAACATCCAGAGAAGAGTAGACAACACTTCGATCGATGTCAGTCAGTCGTCGTAAAGTAAAGTCAGGGATGCTGGCTTACGTACGTACTCGCTTCATATATGATTTAGAAATCGTTTATAAAAAGTAATATAGTCTTTAAAACACAATTTCAACCTCTTATTTTTATAAAAATATTTAGAAAAAAATGAGATATGTATACTTTTATAAAAAAATTCCAAGATAAATTTATTCATATAATTTTTACATTTATGAATTTAACAATTTAAAAGTTATTAATGATTTATATTTTGAATATTTGATCCAAACTTTGTTTAAAATAACTTTTAAATCTGATATGAAGAGAGTACGAAAATGGTGTGCCTTGTTGGATGGCAAGCACACCACACGACGTGGTTTCGCCAACAAGTGTGTGCGTCGACGCTTGCCGTTGCCGCCTTTTCCGTGGAAAAAAGAAGAGGCGTCCGCGTCTGCGTGGTGCGGAGCATATCTGCGCACGAAAACTAGTAATGGTAGATTTTTATGAGGCGATCGACCGACCCGGGATCTCAAATGGGCGACAATTGGCCACTTCTACTCCGTGGAACCGGATTGACGACGCCACCGCACCTAACTCTCTCAAACTATGACGCCTGACCTTAGCTAATAAATCGGGTTTTTTTGGTTGGAAAACACATGCAATCTGCCTGCCCTGCATCAGATGACGTACATGCTGGCGTGCCATGCACCTTTGCTTGAAAAAGATAGAAATCGCGCCAGGTTGTAGCGCCACAATTTTTGCTCCAGCTAGCAGACCCGTCTTTATTCTCCAACCACATGTGTACTGGATTTCCAACTGATAAAGTCGTAAGCTAAAGTTAGCGTTGCGGTACGATGAGGTTTGTCGCAATGTCGCCTGTAATCTGTTTGTGTGCCACCTAGGCCTTGTTTAGTTTCAATTTTTTTATATATATAAAATAGGAATAACAACACTTTTGTTTGCATTTGATAAATATTATTCAATCATTGACTAACTAGTCTCAAAAGATTTGTCTCATAAATTATAAATAAAGTGTGTAATTAGTTATTTTTTTATTTATATTTAGTGTTTGTGCCGTAAGTTTTGATGTAATGGAAAATCTGAAAAATTTTACAAAATATTTTAGGAACGCCCTACTTAATGGACTAATCCCCTCCCTTTTGTTTTGTTGTTGTTGGAGTGAACGTGACTAGGGCGCTATCCATTCGAAACCAAATGTGTTGCTAACACGTGCCCCGCCCGTGGAGAGGAACAATATCGAAAGCGCTCTGCCGCCTAGCGAGCCCACTGCGTATTCAAGTCAACAAGTGGATAAAATTGGACGGGGTTGCGCAGCGAACCATATCCAGATATGGGCGATATGCCGCGATATCCAGGACACGTCAGCGGATCTGCACCGGGGCCGTGTGAGGCTGACGGCAGGACGACGGCACGAGGGCGCCCGGCCGCCGGCCACGGCGAGGCCGCCATACCCACTTTGCGCGTGGTGCGCGCCCACGTACGTGGCGGCGCCATATTGAAGAGCTCGCACGCGTTCAAAAACACGAGCGCCGCGCTCGCGGGCGTGGCAGCCAGCGCTGAGCGGCGACCGGCGATGGTTCGGACCAGCTCCAGGCCGGGGGCCGGTCAGTGGGTCACCGGTGTTTCGGGGTCTGGCCGATCATTGATCCGCTTAAATAGCAGAGGAAGCTAATTTGCTTGTTGTAGTATTCGAATTTTTCAACTAGCTCATGATTTGTGTGTCTCATGCTTGAGTATTCCCATACCGATCACATGATATAGAGTATTATTTTTTTTTTCAAGGGTTTAAATTAGTTTAATTCTATGTCTTTGTGTAGTTGTGCTACTAACTTCGTCCACAAAATAATTCAATTACCGGATTTTGAGAAATTAAATATTTTGAACTTTGACTAAATTTATATAAAAAATTACAAACATTTGTAATACAAAATAAGTGTCATTAGATTAGTTATAAAAAATATTTTTATAATAAATTTATTTATAGAGACATAAATGTTAATACTATTTGCTATAAACTTGGTCAAACTTGATCTCAATTGACCAGCACGGATAACATAATTGTATTGTTTTGTAGATGGAGGGAGTACCATATATAACTTAAATATCGGTTTGTTTGGCACTACCACAAAACTGAGTATCCTTGAGGGGCGAAATTAAACCCCCAAGGATATACAATTACCTTGAGGGTTGTATAAAACCCCCCAAGAAAATGCATATTCTTGAGTGCTAAACCAAACCGCGAAGTTAAATTTGTATTTCCTTGAGTGCTAGTTGAAATCGCCAAGGTAATTTTATGTTTCCTTGAGTGTTATTATAAACCACCAAAGGTAATTCACATTTCCTTGGGTGTAACTAGAAACCGCCAAGTAAGTTCTAGTTTCTTTAGGTGCAAACCCTCAATTAAATTATTGTAGCTGCCAAGAAAAAAACAGTTTATAGTCATATTTCTCTTAACCACCGATATAGTGAACTCATTGCATTCTTGTTAGTTAGACATTGCATTTTATAGACATAAATGCTCCATTGACATGTTTGGAAAATGATATATATTTGTTGTTAGTAAATTAATCCAATAAAAATTATAATTTTGTGTTGTTATGCATTAGAGAATGCATATACTAGCACTTAGCTTGAGATGCCTGCTTATTTTAAAGCTAAAATGTAACATACTAATATGGTATGGAGACAAAGTTTATATCAAAGTTATAGAGCCCGATGAGATATACAACTTCTTAGTTGATGAAATTTTTATTTGAAATTATTTGAGGTCCATAAAATATGTTTTAAATTATTAGAATTTGAACTTTAAATTTTTTGAATCTTTCAAATGACCTCAGATAGAGATACAACCTAAACCAAAGTTATAGTACTCGGTGAGATACAAAACTTTGTAATTCAAACTTTTTTCATTTGAAATCATTTAGGTTCTCAAATATTTATTACAAGATCCACTAAAGTGAAAACAAAAAGAAAGAAACATTCACTTGGTAAGTTAGTTTCACCTGGAATCTCAAGTCATGAGTTCGAATCTCAGCTGCAATAAATATAAGATTGTTTCTCTTTTTTCCATGCATATCCTTGAGGATTATCGGCACTCAAGAAAACATCTATCCTTGGGTGTTTTTATATTTTATTGGGTGCCATCAGCACTCAAGAAAACCTATATCCTTGGGTGTTTTTACATTTTCTTGAGTGTCATTGGCACTCAAGGAAACCTATATCCTTGGGTGTCGTTACATTTTCTTGACGATGCTAAAAATCTGACCACTGATTTATTTTTTTGATGGTTTAACCCTTAAGAAATTGATTTGTGACGGCCGACACTTAAGGGAATATTATTTTCTTGTCTCTCTACCCTTAGCGGCCATGCCTTGAGTGCTAGCCGCTAATATTGATTTTCTTGACGGTTTTAGGGGTTTTCTTGAGGGTTTTTGACCCTCAAGGGTATTCAGTTTTGTGGTAGTGTGGGATTGTTCTTCTCCAATTTTTCTAGCTCTACTTCACTAACTCCATCGTAGCTTCGCAATGGAGTTTCTAGAGTAAATGAAACTTTTTGGCATGCAGCTTGATTCCACTCTAGAAACGAGAGATTTTGTAGAGAATGGTCTAATATATTTTGTGGGGTATATCCCACTCTACAAAATCTGCAAACATTTTCCAAGAACTCATTTGTTGTTTCGTGTATGTCTTCATATTTATAACATATATATCTGAAACTAGCAAAAATGAAGTAATTAAAAAGTTTTTTCTGACACTCGTATATACGCTGCATATACATCCACGTATGTACTCTACTCTAAGCTAGGCTTCGAGTGAATTAATTAACCTTGCGTACACTAGATAAATATATAAAAAAATGGTCATTAGAATTTATCACGTAACCGTACTTTTTTTAAACAATTGACGTAACCGTACATGGACATGGCCATTAGAATATCACGTGTACGCGTCCATGAGGTAGGCTGGCCGAGGGAGAATGTAATACGGTGGTTTCATTAATGAGTGACTGACAGATATGTAATTTCTCTGCAACTCCATGATGAGATACAAAACTCCAAAAGGTGGACAACTCCATGATGAGGTCTTGTTTAGTTGGCAAAAATTTTCAAGATTTTCCGTCACATCGAATCTTTAGTCGTATGCATAGAGCATTAAATATAGACGAAAGTAAAAACTAATTGCACAGTTTACCTGTAATTTGCGAGATGAATCTTTTGAGCCTTGTTACTCCGTAATTGGATAATAATTGTCAAATAAAACGAAAGTGCTACAGTAGCCAAAAATCAAAAATTTTGCGAACTAAACAAGGCCTGAGATACAAAACTCCAAAAGGTGGAGTACCTCTTGAAGTGCTGGAGAAAAAAACATAGAGTTAATTTATAGAATTTTTCTTAAAGAGAGTTCTTAGAGTTGAAAGTGTTTGGCAACATAGAGCTACAGTGAAACTGCAAAAACGAAAGCAAGCCAGTCCCAATTACCCCATAGTCACGATCAGGGGCGGAGCTAGAATTTAAACATAGGGGGGGCCGTGCAAACCAAGAAGAATCATGTGTATTAAAATATTACATGATAAAAGTGTACATAGCAGCAAAATAAACGTTTGCGTTACGATAAAAAAAATAAAAAATAAAAAAATAAAGATAAATTAATTAGTCTTAGGCCTCTAACCTTCACCTAATCAATCTATTTCTTTGGCCAGGAAAAAAATCACAATAAAACAAGTAGTTAAACGGGGGCAACATTAATTAGCACTAGATCCTAACATTGAATGACAAACAATTAGTTGCATGTCGTTTAGCCTCAGCCAAGACGATCACTTAAACGGATAAAATGGTCATTTAAATAGAAGGTTAAACAGAAACACCACACCACTGTTAGTGTTTAAAAGTTGAGTACACGAGCTAAATAACCGTTTAGAGTTTAGACAAATAATGACAAAAACTTAGGAGATAAGAAAGATAATAGAAAGACTAATGCTAAATTATATAGATTCTATTGTTGGGGATCAATTAGGAAGGATTAAACAAGAAAAACACTGATTTTTAATTAACTAGCTAATTAGAGTATGTAGTAGGAGACAAACTAATGTTTGATAGGCAATAATAAGAATAAAAGATATGAAGAAAACATTAGAAAGATTTAGATTTTATTTGTATAAGAAACTATTAGAGATTAATATATAATAAGAATAAAAATCTTAGTACAGATAATATTATTAACTAGTTAATTAGACAATTCAGCATCTAATCTATGTGATGTATTAAGGGAGTTATGGGAAGGTTGGGGGTGCCAGGCCCCCCTCAGCCCCCCCTTCCCTCCGCCACTGGTCACGATGGTGTGTAATCATCATCTGACATAACTGACTCTCGTTTTGCAGTTTGTACACAGTGATTTAGGAGGTGTTTGGGAATGTTCTGCTCCATGTTTTTAGATCCGTTTTATGTTTTTAGCCAAACAATTTTAGGTCCACACACTTATTTCGAGTAAAAAAAGGTGAAGTTGTAAGAGCTTACTCCACAAACTTTAGTTTTTTGTGAAGCTGCTCCACGGTGAAATTTATGTAGCAGAGTTTGTGAAGCAGTCCAAACACCCCCTTAAAAGATGTCGGGGCACAGTTTGATCGAGGTGTGAAGGTGATCTTAATTATATGTGCTTTGTATACTGTGGCTCTAGATGACTTGATAGAGTTTCGACACAAAACAAACAGCTCAATTTTCTAAAGACCCTCGTAGGGACATGATGTACTTTCTTTATCCTAAATACCTACATACTTCTCCGTCCACGAAAGAATCAACTTCTAGAATCCGTATCGGTTAATTTTTTTTAAATTTAACTAGCTTTATAGAAAAGAGTAACATCTATAGCATAAAATACGTATCTTGTAAAAATATATTTTATGATAAATTTAATATACTAATTTAATACCATAAATCTTAGTATTGTTTTTAAAAATTTGGTTAAAGTTTAAAAATTTGACTTAGAACAAGTATAGAAATTGATTTTTTATGGATGGAGTGAGTATCTCGCTTGTTAAGAAGTTATTAAAAAACTAAATTTTAGCTCCAAAAAAACTTATTATCAGAAATACATACCACGATTAATTTGCAGACATTTATTACGTGTCATCATACTAGAAATATATCTAGTTAAATTTTGACTCTTAAAAAAAAGACGTGCATTATTTTAGGACACATGCGCGTTTCAAAAAAAGAGTTCTTGGAAAAACGCTGAACTGGAAGCCTACTTTAACGTCATTCGGCGACTGGACAACTAGTGGCATCACTGCTTAGGTTGGAAACCTGGAGGGAATAAGTAGAATATATATAGAACTGAGAAAACAACAAATGGCAGTAGAATCCAACCTTCCTTCTCCTTCATGTACATCCAAAATGTAAATTTGAAACCATGAAACTTGAGTTGGAAAGATAAAATAAAGCGGTATACACATAGGTGTTTAATCCCAAATAACAACAAAATGTTTTACCAATAGTATGCTTTTGGATGAGCTAGGACTAATTACTAGTTTGATTTGACTAAAAAATAGCTCGAATTAACTCAAATTGGCTAATAACTTGTTGAAGGCATAGCTAAAAAAATTTGTCCACTTATTAGCTCTCTTGTTTAAATGCACGAAGACTAATTTGGTCTAGCTAGCAATTAACTCTTGTATTCAAATAGACGCTAGTACAATATAGTAAATGACTTTGAATGTGCCAAACAAACTTTATCTTTGAACTGAACTGAGTTCACTCATTGGAAAGGCAGAAAGTAATAAGCCCACTCCGGCTGCTTATATACTCCTTAAATAAAAATGAAAAGGATAATCTTGTGATTGGATAATCACAGATGTACGTGTTTGAATCGACACAATTAAACGTGTTTGAATCAACACAATTAGACGTGAATGGACACATGTTTGAATCGACACAACTAGACGTGAATGGATAATCACTACTTCTTCTAGTGTTTGCAGGAGTGTTTTAATTGGGATCGTGTGATTACCATCTTTCGTTTGCCTCTCTTCATACAGGTCAGACTAGCTTGTCCGTATCGTTCAGTTGGCGGAGGAAACGAACCAAGACAAAACATGACCTGATGTGTGGCGTACTTGTATGCGTCATGTGGCTCTAGTGACGCAGGCATATAGCTATATGGGCTATGGCTTTTGTCCGGCGGCAATTGTGCCGTCCATCTCCTCGCCTCCTGTGGAAACTTTCACGTAAATGATTACATATTTTATTACTACTATACAGAGTGACCAGAGACTAATTTAATCAACTTCCTTGATTATATATGCATTCTTGCAGCAGTTAATTAAGGGTCTGTTTAGACTACTAATTAAGGATTACTTAGGGATTTAACCTTGAGCAAAAACCTGTGTAAGGAGAAACTAAAAAGAGAGGCCATCGTATGAATACGCCAATAGACGCAGATTTAGAACTAAACAGTTACATCCGGGAACGTTGGCATGTTGATTTCTCTCTGATTTTTTTTTCTCGTTGCGCATTTTTTTTTATTAAAGCTCAAAATTCCTCTTGTAGTAGACGGTTACTTGATCTATCCATTATTAATTACTACTAATATTTAAAAACAATTCTAGATGGAGATCTGTATATATCTATGCTACTACCTCTGTGTTGGTAGCAAGCACGGTAACTAACTTTAGTAGATGACGTGGTAGCACCGGTGATGTTCTCTGTATTTTAGCCCAATTTCGCAATATACTGAAGCTAATAAAAACAAATCTTGAGTTGTCACAGTTTAGAGACCTAATTAAATTAGTTTAAATTTATACTAGCAAGCAGGAGCAATACTAGCGCAGCACGCAAAGAGACGTAAGTTGAGTGCAGAAACAAGAGCAGCAAGCACAAGAGAGACGATGGATCTATCAGAAGGTTCTCTCCAGCTAGGGTGCGTCATGCATGGTGTCCTCTCGTCTGGCCCTCTCTTTCCCCAGCTACTGTAGGTCGCAACCAAAGCAGCTCAGTACGGGGCCAACAAAAGCGACGTCATACGTGATCCACATGTGCGCTGCCCCGGCCCCCCGCCACGCGATCGTATTCTCCACCGGCGGCATCAACCGGCAGCGACACAGTCTGACCGATCGACCGGCCGCGCGCGCGCCGTCTCCCAAAGCTGGCCCGTCGATCGATCGGGACGCGCAGCCGCAGCTCGACCGGCGCTAGTTTAATCGGGGCCTGACATGTGCTGGTATAAAAAAAAATGTACACTACGCCCAACCCCGGGTGACGTCGCGGATTACGGACGGCTACCGCCGACGCCATCACACACGCGAAAAGTTGAGCGCCCGACGAACGACCAAGCTATACTACAGCCTACAGCCAGCGCTTGTGGGCCCGCTGTTGACCGCTTCCCTGCGAAACTGGCTGGGGGGGGGGGGGGGGGGGGGGTGTCATAGTATACGGAAATACGGTTTCGCCGTTGATCCAAGCGGTTTGGTTCTTTTTTTGGACGGTTATGATTGATAGAGAATGGAAACTTTGTGATTAGGTTGGCAAAATGCTCTGGATGGTCTTTTCCGGTAATGTTGATGTGTAGCGCGATTAATCAACGGTCTCTATATTTGGTAATCTAGATTGTCATATCAATACTATACTCTTGTCCCTTAAGTTTTTTTTTGGTCTTATAATAAGCCAAAGTGTATTAGGTATTTATGTTTGATAAGTTTATTAAAAACTATCAATATTTATGCGATACTAAACAAGTATGTTTGAAAGTATATTTAATAGTGAAGTTGATTATGTTTTTCTATATCAGAATTTTAGCAGTTTTATATAAACTTATATGAGTTGATTATACTTTTCTATATCAAAATTTTAACAGTTTTATATAAACTCACAGGGCAGTTTGGTTTGAGAAGTGGTCTCATCTGACATCAACACGTACGTCCAACATGGCTTCGATGACGAATTTAAGAGGAATGTCTCCATGATGTGATTATATTGGCAGAGCGTACGGTCTAATAACCGATAATTTCGTTCCGTGCACCAATCCAAAAATTGCATTTAAGATCGAACGCAGATATAATTCTTTAACTGTCGGTTTAATTTCGTGTACCAATACAAGCTAAAATATCACTTTTTGGCACCATGGAGGTATCACTGACTTAATATATTTCCTTTGTTTCAAATTCCAAGTCGTTTTATTTTTTATGTTTATCTATTTACTATACATCTAGACATATTATTATATCTAGAGGCTAGCAATTAAAACACGTCGCAAGTGCTTGCATTTCTTTTTTTAAAAGTCACTTCTTGAAAAAAAAAAACCATGCCCGCTGTTCGCGGCCCCGCAGTCTTCTTTCGCTCGCACAGGATGAGGACCGGCCGCCTGGCCCTCCCCCCCCATCATGAGTCCAACCGCAACGCGCGCGGGTCCGCGTCCACGTCCGCCTCCGTAGTAGCTGTCGTCACGGAGCCGGCGTCCCCGGCGCGGCCCCGAGCCGCGGCTGACGCCCCTCCACGCCAACGCCACTCCTCCCCCCCTGCTCCCAGCCCGAGCCCGAGACTCGCGTGCGGCAGTCACTCGGTCCGCGCGAACCGGCCGACCGCGTCGCGGTGGGGCCATACAGTGACGTCACCCGCCCACCTCACCTCCCTGTATATATCCCCGCGTCCCGCACCCCGACCCAACCATCGCGACCCACACGAACCACGTTCCACGCCCGCGCGGAAAAGACGGGTTGAGAGAGAGAACCCAAAAAAAAAAAAAAAGAAGTTAGGGGAGGAGGACGACGACCCGGCGGCCGGAACGTCAAACGCGGACGCACGCACGTCGTCGGGAAGTAATAATGTACCAGGCCATCCCCTACAGCAGCGCCCGGCCGTGGCTGATGCCGCCAGCGGCTGAGGCGGCAGCCGTCGTCGCCGTGAAGCCGGAGCCGGTGGTGGTGACGACGACGACCGTCGTCGCGGAGGCTGCGGCTGCGGCGGAGGTGGAGAGCGCCCGGCCCGGCGCCGCGGCTGGCGCTGGCGCTGGGGCCGGGGACGACGACGGCGGCAAGGCGGAAGTCGGAAGGGCCGTGGCGGAGAGCCCGGTGCTGGTGGTGGGGCGGCGCGGGTGCTGCCTGAGCCACGTGGTGAAGCGGCTGCTGCAGGGGCTCGGCGTGAACCCGGCCGTGCACGAGGTCGCCGACGAGTCCGCGCTCGCCGGGGTCGTCCCGGCCGCCGACGCCGCCGCGCTGCCCGCTGTGTTCGTCGGGGGAAAGCTCCTGGGCGGGCTCGACCGGCTCATGGCCGTCCACATCTCCGGCGAGCTCGTGCCCATCCTCAAGAAGGCCGGTGCCCTCTGGCTCTGATTTTAATCTTAGTCTATCGATCAGCAGCGTATTTCTCCTTTCCTTTTTTTTCCTTTTCCCCCCACCTTCCAGAAATGATGGCGTCGTCGTGCTTTAATCCTGGCCGTTGGATCGATCGAGTAAATTACATCACATCGCGGCGGATGCGTTGGCATAGTAGGACTTTGATTTTCTTTTTCTTTATTTACTTTTTTAATTAGGAGAAGCAAAAAAAAAAGAACAATGAGAATTCTAATCGCAAAATTTATCTAGGAGTAATAGCTTGTCTGGTAGCCTGCGTGCGTGCGTGTGTGATGATGAGGGCTCGCTTCGCGTCTTCCATGCATCCATCCATCCATCGTGTGAATACGGAAGACGAGCGAGAGAGACAGAGGGACGTCGTCTGCTGCCGCATCTGTACAGTCGTTTCCGTTTCGGATTTTTAATGAGGATGAGCTGTCCAGTTTCGCATTTCCTGTGTGTGTGGCCCGGACCATTTGCGTACATCACCTGGGTAGTAGTATGTACACTAGTAGCCCATACGGGTTCATTGCCGCCCGTATACGGCATTTGTCCTGTACGGCTGTACTCGACTGGCTCGATTCATTCATGGCCGGTTGCTGATGAGGTGGTATATGTATGGGTGGACGTCACTAGCTTTTGATGCCATCAGAGATGACATGCCAAAGACTGCATCCGTGCGTAAAATTAACGAAGGTGGCGTAAACAGCATGCGAAGCTGAAAGCCTGCTGGATTAATTAACGACACACCAAGCCTGAATTAACGACACACCAAACAGCACGCAACTATTTCATGTTCCTAGTATACTCCTACTAAGCCCTTGTTTGGATGTCTAAATATCCACCTCAATCATGTGTTGGGATGGTTTAATGTGCAATTTAGTTCAAATTTCACGTTGAACCACCCAAAAATCATCTAAAAAATTCAGAAGGGAAGCGTTATTTCAAAATAAGCTTATCATTTAGCTGCATGATTTTCATTGCTACTGGTAGAAAACAGTTAAAGGCTGGTCCCTAAAGATTACTGGTGCCAAATAGAAGACGATTGCAATTTTTTTTTAAAAAAAAATCAGGGATTATGCTATGCTTTGGTTGCCTATATTTTACTAGTACTACTCTGCCAGGAAGAAATAAAGTACCGTACTCCACGGTTCTTCCCTGCTCCGCTGGACTCTTGCGTGCGACAAACGTGACACACTGGTACTATTTCCGTTCCACAAAAAAAAAAAATCGTGTTAGTGCGTAAGCAGTGATGAGCGCGAAACTGGAAACAGCCGTAAAGTTTGAGTCGCAGCCTCGCAGGGAGTATAGGCAAGCACGCAGCAGCCGAGACATCGAACCTCTCGGCTTGTGGAATGGAAATTACGTTTCGGCTGAAAGGAGACGTTGCACAGACCAAATTGGGCACAGCCAGCCCAAGTCGAATCCCAGCGGCGATCGGATCTACCAGCGCAAAAGATCTTGGGCTCCGCTCCGAGTCCGGTGGGATGGAGTGCAAAAGCACAGTACGGTACGGTACGCGCGCCTTCTACCTCGGACGGGGAAAAGGCGAAAAGGGCATACTTGTCAGACTCTACTACCTTCACAGTGGGCAAGATCCATCCACCTGGTCCCTACAGTACTAGGAGTACCTTTTTACAGTGGCAGGCACAGAGGAATTTTCCGTGGCAGAGGCAGGCAGCACAACCTGGTCTTGTCTCGCGATCGCACAGTCGCTCTTGAGGTCGCTTCTGATGCATACGGCGGCCTCCGGGGCCACAGCCGGTGAAGGTCGGAGCGACGGGCCGGATTGACATTTCTCTACCACTCGAAAACGCTGGAGCAGAGCAGAGCAGAGCAGGAGGGCGGTTTCGTAGGTAGAAGCGACAAAGCGGCGGGATCGACCGGCACCGGCTGTAAACGTACTGTACGTGGCCACAGGTGCACGGAGCCGCGTCCCGCCACGGGCCACCAAACGCGTCCCTCTGCCCGCGGCCCACCGCACCAAATACGCCATGTGCGCCGCATCAACTGCGTTCATGTAGGAGTACTCTACTACTACTTGGCATTGGCAGCGAGCTCGCCCGCGACATCCAGGCGACGGTACGAGTAGTAGTACCCAGACAAACAGCGGCGTACTAGTACTGCGCAGTAGACGCGCAGCTATACTGCAGGTACGTCTAGCCGCCGACCCGAACCTAGGACTTGTTTAGATGCGAAAAGATTTTAGATTTCACTACTGTAGCACTTTCGTTTGTTTGTGGTAAATATTATCTAATTATGAATTAACTAGAATTAAAAGATTCGTCTCGTGATTTACAGTTAAACTGTGCAATTAGTTTTTATTTTCGTCTATATTTAATGTTTCATGCATGTGACGAAAAATTCGATATAACAGAAAATATTAAAAACTTTTTTGTTTTTGGTGAACTAAACAAGGCCGTAGTAGTAGAGCGGAAAGATTCCGCGCCACTTTCTCGTGGTCCTCCGGCTCTGGCTGCAGAGGAGCTAGGGAGAGGCTACCACAGTACCACTGGGCACTAGCTACTTGTACTTGCACTCACGGTGGTACGTATGGCCAGGGCAGGCCACCACAGATGACAGAGGCGCCGCCAGCGAGACACCACACGCCCCCTACTAGTTATCCGAGTCATCTCCACGTACGTAATCCGGCTCTTTGTGATTTCTGTTTATGGTGGTGGGCTGACGATTGTAATAAGATTCGATGAAACAGGCGGCCTGTACCGCAAGAAGACTGAGTTTTTAAAAGCAAGCTAGATCCATTACTACATTCATGATGATGGTCTTTTGTTGTTTATTTTTCTGTCATCATGAACGACAATCCTCCTTTTTCATGATTACATTGACCCACCGATGGCGATGGATCACATGAACTGTCGTTACGGTAGCCTGTACTAGTCTCTTACACTGTCCCGGGGTACAGCCGTACAGGCTTTAGGCTAAAGATTCGATGTGACGGGGAATCTTGAAAAATTTTGCGTTTTTGGGTGGAAGTAAACAAAGCCTTAAGATACGCAGGTAGAGGAAACTTCATGGTGTCTCATATCGTCATATGGCAGAGGATTTGGAGATGATACGTGTCGTCCCAGCCTCCCAGGTAACGTGCAAGTCAAAGCCACCCAATCATGGTCGACCGCAGGTTGCTGACGGCCGGGATCGACGATGATATGGGCAGAGCAGTGTAGACTGCAGAGCACACAGGAGCGCGCGCGCACGCGCCGCGCTGACGAGGCGCTGTCGGCGCGCAAGCGGACACGCTGCGGCTACTGCGCCGTATACTACAAAATTACAAACACCCCCGATCAGAGGTGAGATCGTCTAGCTAGCAGCCGTGTATACAAATATACCACGCGGTGTCAGCACGGCAGCGACGATGAACAACACGAGCTCGATCACCACCGGACAGAGTCAGTCGTTTTTATTTAGTTTCACGCGTTGCGCCGGCCCCGGGGCTCGATCGACCGGCCGCCGATGCTTCCTTCCTGCTGTCTGCCACGGTGCACATCATCGTATCGCGTCGATCGCTGTTCCTCTCCGACATGCAGCGTGCATCTATATCGGCGCCTCGCTGATCGCTCGCGTGTCGCGTGTGCGGGGCTTGTTTATGCGTTGCAATCCCACGGATCTGCACGCCTGATGATCCGCGCCGCGCGCGCATCTTCTGAGGCTAGTTTCTGATTGGCCGGTGTCTCTCCTTCTCTTCCCTGTCCCTGTCCGTTCTGCGTCTGAAGGGACGTACTACTGTCTGTCTGTACTACTAGACGCCGGCCACACCACACGCCGTTCGTTCACTGAACCCATGCATAAAACTCCTGTAGGGCTGTGCCCTACACACATGACACATGCATAATCATGCATGTTGGTATTGGTGTAGTATGTCCGGTGGAATGTGATTCCCGTCGTGCCACGTAGCTTGAAACCCCCACATGGGCGGCTTGTATATTAATCCCCCTCTTGTCCTAACTTAACATATATACTACAAGCTTAGCACTAAGGCACATGGTTAACGCACGCAGGTAACACGATGCGCATATGCATCCGTGCGCGTGTTACTTGATGATGCTTTAGCTAGCTAACGCTTAATTACGGTACTTAAATTGGGGAAAAGAAGAAGCATTGCAAGCGACAAGTACGGGAAGCGTACTTGTAATGCCCATGCCGTCACGCTCTTGATTCGTCACTGGGGATATCATGATGAGCTCACGTTGGGGGTTATTCAAGTCATACTACGGCAGCTTCTACGTGAGAAGCACGAGGAAACGAATGACACAGAGAGGAACGGGGAAAAAGACACAGCAATCGAATAGTGCAGATTTCCACATCATCCACAGAGAAATGTCAATGTAAGTCTAAACTACTAGAAGCTGGGGACGTAAACCATGCACGATTGCCGCTCTTCTGGACTCTCTCTAGAAGCTCAGACATGTGTGTGACTGGCAGACTGCACCTGATCGATGTGTTGAATTGACTCAACACCTAGCCTTTTCCTGAATCACAACATGCTGGTAGGTGTGGGAGGTGAATCGATCATGAGTTGCCTGATTATTTTGCTTCTGATATTTTGGTTCGAACTTAAAAAAGTAAGCTCTTTTTAGTAGACAAAAAAAATTAACCTAAAAGGAAGGGAGCTTTAGCTAGATGCAAAGAGGAAATATGCATGCTTGATGCAAAATGGAACGACGAGAGTAGTTTCGGATGCATCCGCTACCCATTCAGAGAATGGAATGACAAGTGGATACTCTTGTAGTTGAATGGCACACGGCACACGGGGACGTAACCTGCTGATGATATAACGACTACTCGTACAAGTTACTTTGTTTGACAAATCACAACTCAAATTGTGTGACGTGACCGAGCATGGCCAGGTGAGATGGAGCAGGGGATTTGATATCCATAATCCCTATGATGATGCATGTACGAATTGAATCGATCAGCACAACTATTATATTTGTCAGATTGTTTAACTTGAGTTTCAAAACGAATGCACTTCTGCTCCGACCACAGATGATGCAGAATTGAAATTTTGGGACAACTATGCTTTGCAATGTAAGGTAAAAAAAATCTCAGAACGGACATGGCAGAGTGTAGTCGATGGGGAAAAAGGTTGAACTGAAGCACAGTATCTGAGGAGATGACACATTCACACTGCATGTCAGCAGGCTTGACAATTTAGGAGAGGTTGTGGTCAGATCTCCAAATTTTAATGCTACGCAAAGACTATTCCATGACCATGCCGACAAATTTGCCACCAAATAGGACCCAGTGACGTCCTTTAGCTCTGTTAATTAACATTTTGATCGGCACCCCGAAGTCAGAACGCGTGTCATTTGTTCTAACAGACGTGTTATCAGTTGTCATGCACTGAACCAGTGGTGTCCGCGACACGGCGTCACTTTGGTTCCAAACATTTTTTTTGTTTGGTTTTGTGTACTGTAACATTTTCATTTTTATTTGGTAAATATTGTCTAATCATGGACTAACTAGGCTTAAAAGATTCATCTTATGATTTACAGGCAAACTGTGTAATTGGTTTTTGTTTTCGTCTATATTTAATGCTCCATGCATGTGCCGCAAAATTTGATGTGACGGAAAATCTTGAAAAGTTTTTGGTTTTTGGGATGAACTAAACAAGGCCTTAATTTGAAGGTTTTTGTGCGCGCTACGTCATCCATATGCAAGGCCAAACGGAAACGATGTTGAACAGTTCACTCGATGTATTCTGAAATTAAGCCTCCTACAGAGGAAGCTACAACGTTCTTCTTTTTCTGAACATTGTTATATGATGGTTCACCAGCTGCTTCTAGCCTGTTTTATTAGGCATGTGCATGTAATCGCTTAGGAGTAGTCCCAGCACTGAGGTGAAACAATGGTAGAGTAGAAATGAAAGCATTTATACCTGAGAATGCTATGCATCGCCAGAAGTCCAGTATGTAAAAATGAAGAATTTGCTGTTTTCAATCGGTGAAATCACAGGATATTCCTAGCTAGTTCCTACCCTAAGTCATGAAAACGAGGAGTGTACTTGTCATGTGGTTGGCCGTTGAAAGGAACAAGTTTAGGTGTGACTAGATCGTTTCGAGTGATGCAATAGACGACGCATCATGTCGACCTTCCTGACGCCAGATCGATTGGGATCAGCACAAGGTCTGTAGGGGTACTTGTCATTATCTTCATGTTTGCGTTCGCCAGAGACATAAGAGCAAGTTTGATAGTTGAGATAAGTGCTTGTCTCTAAGAAAGCTGTAGACTATTGTTAGAGACTAACATGTAAAACAACTCAACTCATCACTCATTCTAACATATTTTCTTACTGTATTATTACTCTCTACATCCATGTGTCTTTCATAGTATGTCTTATACTGCCTTCCTCTTCCTCTCTCCTCTTTTGATGGGCCAGCACCTGCATTCGCAACAAGCTCAGATCTCTCTTCCCTCCAGCTAATAAGAGAAGCTTCCGACGCGTTGGTCGTTACGACAATTGTTGGACTTGCTCTGGTCTTGTTTAGTTCCCCAAAAATTTTGCAAAATATTTCAGATTCCCCGTCACATCGAATCTTTAAACGTATGCATGGAGTATTAAATATAGATAAAAATAAAAACTAATTGTACAGTTTGGTCGGAATTGACGAGACGAATCTTATGAGCCTAGTTAGTCCATAATTGGACAATATTTGTCAAATACAAACGAAAGTACTACTATTCCTATTTTGCAAAAATTTTTGGAAGTAAACAAGGCCTAGAAGAAAAGAAAAGTCCAAGAAGACTCGACAAGCCCGTTACGGAAAGCTCCAGTGCTCTAGGGAAAAAAGAAGCAAGAGAAAATGCAAAAAAAATTAAAGAACTTCGATTAGCGACCTAACAACAAAATCATATGGACAAATGCTTCGAAAGCCGGCCTTTTGCATAGACTTTCTTCATCCCAATGTCCTGCAAAATAGCACTGACATTAGGTGAGCCCACCCCCCCTCAAACACACATTTGTTTCTAACTTTCTGTCTATGCTTCTAAATCCACGAAGCCACCAAATAGACTAGAGAATTGAAGCTCATAAGATGGTGTTCACTTGTAGAGTATATTCATTTTGAGCAGAGTCTGTCGCCAGTATTAAATGAATTTGTAGTCAACTGGTTGTGGAGTTTGTTGCTGCAGACCAACCTGGGACAGAACTCAATGCCAAACTTGTTTGAGAACACACATGTAGTGTGATTTGTGAAGGTGCTGCACATTCTCCTCTTCTTGGGCATTTCTTAGGGTGCTCAAGTCCTTAGACGATCATCAGTCCAGCACCGATATAGGGAGGCCAATCAAATAAAAATGAGACTGCAGCGAGGCGTGGAGCCCAAATCTTCATATTTCCTTCCATGGCTGAAATTCTATGGACGCCGTGGAGAAATGGCGACCCGTAGCAGAAGGTAACTAACCTTAGGTGTTGATCCTACACTCCGGGACTCCTTTCCTAATACCATGAACCCAAGTATTATGTCAGATTGTCAGTAAAAGCCTCTTGTGATGTTGTTCTGCTTTTAACTCTCTGAGTCTGTTATATGCTTACACAAGGACGGTGCGCTTGCATATTCTTCGACAAGGCACAAGGACTAATGAATGGTGAGAAATATCTCTTGTTACAAAGTGTGGTGAATGAACCAATAGATAAACATTATTGCACAAGCAAAGACGTTGAAGAAAGCAGACCGATCATGCCGACAGCCGACGGTACGCTTCCAGAAGTCTGTTCTTTTCAGTCATCATTTTGGTAGGAAAAGGGAGGGGCTCAGATATATCATATCATAGTACCTTCGAGAAACAAAAATATTTTGATGATCGACAAAAAAGAATCCTACTGTTTTCCGTACTTTCAATGGGTTTAGGATTGTGATATCAGCATGTTTAGGCCGAACAAATCCTCGCAATATTCCCATCATAAGGAAATAGCTGAATCAGCTGGGGATTCTGATTAGAGACTGAGTATCTCAGTGGACCAAGGCAGAATAATTTGGATAATTTCAGCTGAAGAATTTAATCTGCTGGTGGAATTCATTTTGCATCATGCGAAACTGTAATGACGTGCTGAGCACAGTCGGTTGATTACACACGAAATGAATCACGCGGTGGTCCACTCAGACTCTCCCGGACAATCTGTCATGGACAGTCGCAAATTTTTTTTAAAAAGGACAATCTGTCATGGAGAGAGAAGAGCTGCGCCTGGGCCCTGGGCCTAGAGCCCTAGACATGATGATGGATCAGACCAAAACGGCACCCAGGTCCGCCTTGAGGCCCATATAAAATTTTCGAGAAAGAAGCAGCCCTCCTGACCTTTTCTTGGAACCCCTCTTCTTCTCCCGTTTACCCCGCGTGCGAAGCTCTCTCTCGTGGCGACGATTGGAACGCCGCCGCCGCCCTTCGCCAGGTCTTCTTCGGGCCCTTCGCCAAGTCTTCTTCGGGCTTCGCCGGCGACGAGTATGCCCACCCCTTCTCTTCCCTTCCTGCTTCGCAAAACTGAGCACCCAAACCCTAGCTTGACCTATCTGTATTCGGATCTGATCTAATTACAGGAGTATACATGTATTATGCCTACTAACTTCGATTTTTTGTTTCCAAAAATTATCTGGTATAGTGTATGTATAGACCCATGTCCTTTACTGGGCCGCACCTGCTGTGTTTGTGTTCAAACCCAAGGCCACAAGGGGGCAAGTGTATTGATTTACCTCGTTGGCTTGACTGGGGGAAAATGATTGGGAAATAGCTTAATTTGTTTAGTGAGAAGCTCATTTAAACATCTTGCTGTAAAAAAATCCTAAGGTGTAATGCATCTTACCTGGTACCGGTCTGTCAGCCTATTCCTGTTCATCTTTGAAGCAATAGCTTGTTTTATCCTATCCGATTTTCCTGTACAAGTCTGCTGTGCCATACTGCTGCCAATCAACCATATTAATCAGCATCAGGGAAACTAATTTTGATGTCGATATCATTGACCATCAGTCATTGATGCTTCATAAACCAAGGTTGTATGTTTTTTATGAACAAAACTTATTGTTGAAGCTATCACTTAGTTTGTTTCATAACTGTGCTAGCATCTTGCAATCAGCAGCTCTTGCTTATGGCTGACTGCCCCATAGATATGATTCCAACACTTCTTTACCTGCCTAGTTAGCGATTAGGGGGTTAGGTGCAGCTCACCTAGTGCCTTGTGCATATTAGAATATTGCTTTAGTGAGCACATAGCAAGGTTCTAGGTCATATCTTGTATTATGGTTATATTTTTGTACAGCAACGATGTACTTTAATTTACTTATACATATTTTTAAAGTGCTGTTTTATTTTTACGTTAGTACCCTAAGCAGTAATATAGTTTATTTCTTTCCTTGGTTGTTTACTTGATTATATTTTAACGATCTTAAACGGTGTGCAGATTAGGGTTTTAAAATGGCCGAAATAAAATTCTTTGCTGGATGGATAAAACAAGGCCTGCCTGAGAAGGAGCTGCTCTTTTGCAAGGCGAAAAGTTGCTCTTTCTATCTTCTATTTTTTTCTTTCTTTTTGTCTTGTTGGTCTCGTTGCAGTTGCAGGGACAAGGGACAATAAACACTTAGTGGGGGACTATCAGTAAACCGTCTTTTTGCAGTTGCAGGGGTTGTACCTTTGGTGTTAACTATTTGAAGGAGTGAGTTTAGGATAATAGACTGCAGATATCTGATAATGCTTTGCTCTGGAGAAATATTATATTCTCGTCATTCTGATATTAACAATTTGAGTTAGTGTGCAGCTTAGGTCATAAGAAGAGGTTTGGCTAGTGTTTTTTGCAAGAACTTCAGGTCTGCTATGTCTTTGGACTGCAGTATTAGATGCCACCTTTTGAGCAGTTAAACCTCAATGTTCAGATTGGTAAATATGCTGCATGCTAATGTGTTGGGAATAATGTAAAACAAATAAACAAATACAGTGCATCTACATAGTTGTAAAGCGAACACAGTGCATCAAGTATATTCTGGATGTTGATATTGTGTAACCGCATTGTGCATCAATACTCATAACTCTCAATTTAGAGAGGTATTAATGATCTAATACTTTCTTTGCAGGCTTCTAGTCAGTTGGACTGATTTTGAATCATGGCGGAACACTTGGCTTCAATATTTGGTACAGAGAAAGATAGGGTCAACTGCCCATTTTACTTCAAGATTGGGGCTTGTCGTCATGGAGATCGTTGCTCACGTCTCCATAACAGGCCAACCATATCACCAACTCTTGTCCTCGTTAACATGTATCAGCGCCCTGACATGATCACCCCTGGGGTCGATGCTCAAGGTCAGCCAATTGATCCCCGCAAGATGCAAGAGCATTTTGAAGATTTTTACGAGGATATCTATGAGGAACTAAGCAAGTTTGGTGAGATCGAGAATCTCAATGTCTGTGATAACCTTGCTGATCACATGATTGGTAATGTCTATGTCCAGTTCAGGGAGGAAGATCAGGCAGCTGCTGCACATACAGCCCTTCAGGGCCGTTTTTACTCTGGCCGACCAATTGTTGTTGACTTCTCCCCTGTGACTGATTTCCGCGAAGCGACCTGCCGGCAATATGAGGAGAACAGCTGTAATCGCGGTGGATATTGCAATTTCATGCATGTGAAGAAGATCGGTAGGGATCTGAGGAAAAAAATGTTTGGGCATTACAAGAGGCCATACAGGGGAAGGAGCCGTAGCCCTAGTCCACATCACAGGAGAGAGCGCCGGGACCGAGATGATTACCGTGGCGCAGGTGGTGGCGGAGGTCGTGGCCGTGATGATTACCGTGGTGGTGGTGGTGGGCGCAGGGGTGGAGGCAGCAGGCATGAAAGGTATGACGATGGAGGGAGGCGCAGGCATGGTGGCAGCCCCCCTCCCAGGAGGGCGAGGAGCCCTGTCAGGGAGAGCAGTGAGGAGCGCAGGGCTAAGATTGAGCAGTGGAACCGTGAAAGGGATGAAAAGCAAGGGTGAACATCAGTGGTGTGCTCCTCTAAGGTGGGCAAGGCAGACATTATCAGTTAAGGTTGTCTGGCAGTTTGCTGGTTTCGTTGTATGCCTAGGAACTTGCTATTTTATCAGGATTGCCTTTTGAGTTCAAGTGATCTCTAGGGCAAGGGTTCGAATTTATTTTGTTGCATGAAACTTGTGAAACTGTCATTTTTGTTTTCCGTAATGTTTTGTCAGGCTGTTGTGTATTGCATTTGCTCGGCCCTTTTGTATTATGCCGAATGTTTGGCATTCCACTGTGGTGGACTGATGGTTGCCTGATTGTAATGGATCACTGATCATTCCTGGCTGGGGGTGCAATGGTGGTCTGTCACACCTTTGTTTTCGTTTCTACTGTGCTTTGCCTTTGCGGCCACCTCTGACTCCGAGGTCGTGGCTGATTTATTTTTTTTTCCTCTGTGATGATCAGGATTTGAGGCTCTGAAGAAAAGATTATCGTCTTGTGTAGGAGGTTATCCCTGGTATTACGCCTTGTTAATGGAAAAAAGTTTAATTTACCTTGCTGAACATTAGTCGTAGTCGGATTTTTCTTATTGAACATAGAGAAGGTCCGCCCAAATTCTTAAAACCGTTCAAATTATCTCATTGCCCTGTTTTGAATTTGGTTTGAAGGAGGGTTTGTCCGTTTCTAGTTAAAACGATCTTGTAAATACTTCCTCTGTTTTCAAATTATAAGCTGTTTTTTTTAAGATACATTAATTTTACTTCCTCTGTTTTTTTGAGATACATTAATTTTACTATATATATATCTATGCATAGTGGATTTCTAGGTGCATAGCAAAAATAATTATATATATAGATGTACTTAGAATAGAGGAAGTACCTGATAAGGCTACTAAACCACAGAAATGTTTATAAGCATCTAAAAGTTACTAAAAAAATCTTAGAGATAAATTGGGATATGACGAATCCAAATAAAATAATTATAGCTCGTGAAAATATATGTAGAAGCTTCCAAAAATAGAATTTGGACAGAGTAAATAGACCCAATTCAAACCTATGAGCTCCAAAACACCCAAGCAAGCAAGTAGACAGTCCTACACTCCTATTGGATGGTTGCCAAGTATTCCTTTTTGCCGACAAACATCTCGTTAGAACGAGGTGTAGCACCAGACTTGGGGCCTCTAGTGTGAAGTCGATTTCAAATGGTTTGACCGGTCTCAAAGGTGGAAGAACAAATAAGATACTTCTAGGTCTGGAGAAGAATATATTTCTCGCTTTTTTGAGGTATCAAATAGTTTTAACTTTAACTAATTCTATAAAAAGTACTGGTATTTTTTTATACCAAATAGCACTAAATTAATTATATTTTTATAGTACATTTATTTGATGTCATAAATGTTAATAATATTTTCTATAAACTTAGTCAAATTTATGAAAATTGATCCAATCCAAATCTAGAATGACATCATTTTTTAGACAAGTAGTATATGGAATGAGGTACTTGTTGGTTGAAAATTGTGAGTTTATTTTTATAGAATGTTTGACCGTGGTAATTGAGTGATATGTTAAGGTTATGTTTCTTTATAAGCTCTAATGCTAATATTCATATTGTCTAAGTTTATAATAACGCCACAAATTTAGTGTTTTCTTTGCACTAATTTTTTTGGAAATAATTTAGAACATCACTTAAGAGCACTATGAAAGGATCAAGATGTCCAAGAGGGGGTGAATTGGTCATCTCTAAAAATTTAAGCAACCTATAAGCCCTTAATTCAACCCTTGTGCCTATTTGTGTTCTAGAAAACTACCGGATAAAAGTTTTGCAACTTAGTTCCAATCCTATTCTAGCATGACAATCCTAGAAATGTAATGTGCTGAATTTAAATGCTAGAATGTAAAGGATGAGAAAAAGAGGAACGCCGCGATGTTTTGCCGAGGTATCGAAGAGTCACCACTCTCCACTAGTCCTCGTTGGAGCACCCGCGCAAGGGTCTTGCTCCCCCTTGATCCGCGCAAGGATCAAGTGCTCTCTACGGGTTGATTCTTTAATACTCCATCATGGTGAATCGCCCACAAACGCTCACAAGCTTGGCACGAGTCACCCACAAGAACACCGAGTGATCTTTATGCCTTCAATCACCACCGAACCATCTAGGTGATGACGATCACCAAGAGTAATAAGCAATGAACTCTCACTTGACTCAAACAAGGCTAAAGAGAGTGGTGGATGCACACTTGAACTCTTGATCACACTAGAGAAGGATCACTCAAGAAATCACTCAAATCTCAATCCTCTCTAGGCTCTTGCTTCTCCCTTGCACCACAAGGTGTTTCTCAGCTAAACAAATGGGCAAGAGAGCTATCTTGGGTGTGGTGGTGAAGTATATATACCCCACATCAAGTCCAAGAGCCGGGCACACAAAAACAACAAATTTCGTGTGCACCGGACGCTCTTGATGTTGCACTGGGCGCTCGCACAGAGAGTCCGGTGCCTCACCAATGGCTAACTACGATTTGACAACCCTGCTCACAACGGACGCGCAGGGGCGTCTGATGCCCCTCCACTGGATGCGTCCGGCGAGGGTTGTCTTTTGACATGTTCTCTGTGTAAGGGAACAGACGTGCTTGGAAGCGTCCGGTGCCGCGTCCAATGCTCGACCCTAGACAAGTGGCACGCTGGCCCATCACCTGCACACACCGAACGCACAAACAGTCTCACTGCCACGTCCAATGCCTAAACATGAACAACACTTCATCGAATTGCGAACTTTTCAAAACAAAGTTTGATTCTCTTGATCTTAGGACTCTCTCTGAACTGCCTAGTGCTAGATTTAACAAGTGTGCACCACACCTAAACCTAAAGTCTTGCCTAGGTCAAGCTACCTGTTCGTTGCCCCCTTTATAGTATGGTCAAAAGGAAAAAAACAATGTCCTAAACTACTCTAAGCACCCTTCAACTCCAAATAGTACTTAGACCTAGTCTATTCTTGATGATATCCACCATCCTTCAAAAATTGAAACGATTTCCACCTTGAAAGTGGGCACGAACTCAATAGTCCATCAATCTCCATTACCATGACCTAACTTAATTAATTGTCGCTGCAAAATACACGTTAGTCATAGTAATAAACATTGTCATTAATCACCAAAACATACTAGGGGCCTAGATGCTTTCACACTAGTTGTTTTTGTATTTATTCAACTTATCCAGATGATATATTTATGGTGCTTTAGGAAATTTTTCACATTAAAGTATAAACAAGAATGCTCTTAATTTTCTCATATATTAGCCTCACTATTTATGTATCTGAGAAGATATATGATGATGATGTACTTGTTGGATTATCCTAATGTTTATACCCCTCCCCCACCCCTCCACACCACACCCCCACTAAATCTCTCTCATAACATTTCATGTATATCTCGATACATAAATTTTAGATATGCCATGTGTTGTAATGTTGTGTATTAACTATTAAGACATCTGGGCTACATATATGAAGGTCTCACCCATATGTGTGATTCTTCATTGCAAGAGTGGTGGCCATCTCTACACCTTTCCCTTGGCAATCTTGTCGTCTTCACCACACTGGCATCACCACCTAGGCAACCCTCATCTAGCTTTCGTCAATACCCTTCACAAAGTGTTAGCCATTACAAGCTCTAAATCATACACTCTCTATCATGCAAGTTAGCTAAGCAAGCATGAGCTTGTTCATTGTGATATTTGGATATCAACTATTGCTATCGTCTGTGACAACTTATATTATTTTGTAATGATTAGTGACGAATTCACTCATTTTTATTGGACCTTCCCTCTTAGGTACAAACCCAAAGTTCATCGATAATTCATCAACGTATTGTTGAGCTTTGCCATTGCATTTAGACCTAACCTAGCCTAGCACTCAAATGTAATTTGATTGACAAGGGCACTAAATTTGTCAAACATGCCACAAAAGCCTTCCTTGCATCCCATGGCACCCAACTTTCCCTATCCTTCCAATGCACACCCTCTCAAAATGTCAAGGTTGAACACATTATACGCACTCAATATTAGACATACCTCGAGCATCCATGCCCACATGCCAACTACTTACTATGCTAGGCACTTGCAATAACCACACACCTTCTTAATAGGCGGTCACCTTCATATATCCATAATGCCACCCCTTATGCTTTATCACAAAAACCCTGATTATGCTCACTTGTGTGTGTTTGGTTGTCTTTGTTATCTAAACCTTGCTACCATGACCCCTTATATATAACCATGATCTACCGCATGCATGTTACTCAGTTAGTTGACACTGCATAAATGCTCACATTGCCTCGACCATGCTATTCATCATGTTATTATTTCATGGCATGCTATCTTTGATGAGTCCTCATTTCCTTTAGTAGCTTCATCACTCGAGTACTCTTCTAATGCCTCAAGTGACTTCCTTATTGATGATGATGATGGCATACCAATGCTCTAAACTATTTTCATGGCCCTTATGGTAGCTCTATCACACTGTACGAAGGACCTTGATGTTGCCTAGAAGGGATTAATAGGTGAAACCTACAAGTTAAAACAACTTTACATGCTTATCTAAGAGGCAAGAGCAAGGTTGGGACCTCGAGCAGGACAAGAAAGATCTACAAGTGGCACTAGAGTTTGGTCGCAATGAGTTTGGCATGCAGGAGATTTCAAATAGGGGCACTAGAGCCCTCTTGTGACCCACCAAAGCTTCGTATTGGGTGTGTATTTACAGAGATGGTGTTTTTCGTGCAAGTCAGTCGCTAACACTCACCAAAATTGTCTAGTGGCCCACAGGAGACAACACTAAAACTTAGAGCACAATAATGGCTAGTTCTAATAGGGTATAATTGACCACTAAGGGAGCTCTGATGGTGAAATTTGGTGACCCACCAGAGGTTTCTAGTAAAGCCAAAAAAGTTGCATTAAGAGCTCAACATCTAGTTCTTGAGTGAGGCTATTAATAGAGGGTGATGCTAGGCTAGATAGAAATTTTGTAGATCCTAATTGATATCCACACACATTATATCTCAAGATTCACTTGCACTCACATTTTCTTACTTGAGATTGCATTCTCGATAAGATTAGAGTGATTCTAATGCATGTGCTTTGAGAGATTGGATTGAGTGGCATTAGAGATCAAGTTTGTTGTAGGTTTGCTTGTTACTCTTTAGTGGCTGCGACCACCTAGACGGTTTGGTGTAGTGAGACTCCTTTGATGCATTCAATTGAAGATGGTGAGGTGCTCTAAAGGTGATTTGCAAGGGGCTATTGGGTTAATCCTCGCTGGAGGAGACGAAAAACATCTCTAGTGGAAAAGGGACTTGGAGAGCACCTTGTGATCGATCTAGTTCAAGATCAAGTGCTCACGTCGGGCCCAACCTTGCAGGGCTATTGACTTGGTAGAGGAGCAACAATCCTTGGACTTGCCTAAACATGGATGTAGGTTACCAACAAGTAACCAAACCGCGGTTATATATCTTTGTGTCATCCCTTGTGTGGTATCTCACTTGTTCACTATACTCTTGTGCTTTATTTTGTGTTGTTCAATTCATATAGTAGAAGAATTAGAACTCGTCAGCTTAGGAAGCAAGCTAAAATTTGTTTAGAAGATGATGTGGCATTGCTAATATGGACACCTAAATGTATGTTATTAAATGATGACATGTATATCATAATTGCCTATGCTAGTAGGTTTAATTATATCTAATAGTGGATAGCAGAGGTGGACGACTTGCATGTTCAGATATAACCTCTAGTGGGGTTTAGATTTAGATATAGATATAGATATAGATATAGATATAGATATAGATATAGATATAGATATAGATATAGATATAGATCATTTACTTATTCTTGTACTTTATTAGATTAAAGAGAATGCAAGAGCCAGGAAATCATGGTACATGTAGTAGCACATTTCAAAGTAAAGTCCTCAAGTATAATTACTAGGTAATCAATATAAAATGGTCTATACAGGACTATTGGAGTAGATTAGGGTGAAACAATTAAACTAAATTCCACTCCAACACATATGGATTGAGGTGGATACGAGTTCATCTAAGCAAGGCCTTATGATGTTTTTGGTAGGGTTCCAAATTTTTGTAGAACCATTTTAGATCCAAATTATCTTAAAAATATTTCTCTAATGAATTAGAATCAAATTATGGAACCATTTGACTAACTTTGCTATTTTTTTGAAGAAACCTTTTCAAAGAATTCAAAGAGCACATGTAATTCACTGAAAAGAAAAGAATTGACCTACTTTATAGGAAATTTGACCCCAAAGACATTACAGTCGCATCAATTTGTTAGGAGAAAAAACTGTGAAAAATCTAGGCATGTGATTCTACACAACAAACCCGAGTATCCACTAAATACACAACACACCAAATGATTGTTCCTAAGTGTTTCTCTCTTTGTGACGTTTGACATGAAACATCTCTCGCTACTAAATGCACTCTTTGCATCCTAAGATTCACAACAGAGACAACATTAGTCAGGAACAATATGTTTATCTGATGGCGGTGAGCAATTGTGGAAAAGCTAAGCATTTGCAACAGTCAACAAGGCACATGAAAGGTGCTATATGGCAGTCCTGTATATCAGCAGGTGCAAAGTTGTTCTAGGCCTCCAAATTCATAGGGCCTCCAAATTTAGTACATATATATATCACCAAGTAGAAATATAATTGAAGACTTCATTTCAAAGAATACTAGGAGTATGATGCTTTTCAATAGAACATAAGGTCAGTTTGTTGCTTAAGTACTTTTGTATTGTTTTAGCATCAAGATTTAATATGTTCTAAGTATTGTATGACCAGTCTCAATGGAGTTTCATGGATATTAAATATGTTGATGTGACATCATATTAATAAAGAGAGAGGTGATAAGAATTTCATAGGAGCAGCTTCTATACTGTTTCTAAAATATGAATGCATTGAAAACTAAGCCATGAAATCTGCACTGAGGGTGGCCTAAGAACAACATATATCTAAAACTTTATAACAAAGTAAAATTATGTTTTTATTATATTATTTCTTATAGATTTTAGGGCCATGTCACGAGTTTTGTTCAGGGTCTTCCAAATCGTACGTACAGCCCTGTATATGGAGTCCCTTGGCACATAAGATCACACGCAGAAACAGAGAAATTGGGCAATTGGCGTCACACGCTCCGTCGCTGTCGTCTCCCCCTCTCTATTCGCCACTTTCTCTCTCTCTCATTCCTAAAAGAAAAAAAATAAAAAAAAAGACAGCGGACGGATAAAAAAAAAAGGCTGGCAAATGCTATATCCCCTTGTGCCTAAAAACCGATACCAACCAGAGCCTCTTGCTCCTCGTCCTCTCTCCTCTCCTCTCCTCTCCTCTCCCCCCTTTCGTCCCTCTCTTCCTCTACCACCACTCTTCTCCTGCTCGCTAAAAAAAGCTTCTCGAGCTTATAAATACGCTCCCCTCCCTCCCGGTGCCAAGTTCCTCCCCCCGATCCCCTTCCCCCCCCTCCACCCGCCGATCGCCCTCCGCTCGCTCCACCGCGGCGGGCGATCGCTCATCTCCCTCTACCCTCCCTCCGGCGCGCGATTCCCGAGCGAGGCGCCACCCACCGAAGATTTCCGCCGACGGACGGACGGCTCGCTCCGTCCCCTGCCTTGCCGATCGGATCGCGTGCTCCCCGAGGTAACGATCTGCGAATTCCCTGCATTTTCTCCCGGTATTTCTTCCCCGCGATTCGATCGGGCTAGCTCGATTGCCTTTGGGTGGGCGCCAAGGTATCTGTCTACTTGGGCGCCGGCCATGCATGCGCGAGCGGACGGAGTGCGGGGGGAAGGAATTGGATGCGCGGGCGCGTGCGATTTGAGTGCCCCGTACGGCACTGCGTGCGAATTTCGTCGGTGATGGGATGAGGGAGCTGGGACTGTAAAGAGTTTAACTGTATAAGGATACCGCAGCATGGGCGTGTGATTAATTCATCTCGGGATTGTGGGCGGTCGTTTCCATCCCTGGTTAGTGGCTAAAATTCAAAGAGGTGTTGGATTCGCCTACCTGGGGCTAAACTTTAGAGAGGTGTTGGATTCGCCTAACTCAGTTATGCTTTATGTGCATGCACGTTCTGATGGCGTGGGGGACTTTGCTAGGCTAGCTAGCATTATTTGCTGCTGTTGGTAGTCATCTAGGGGACAGGGGATGCATCTGTTATGCTTGGGGTGTGCGGGTAGTGTGTAAATGTACCATTTTATTGTGTATTGGTGTGCTAGTGCGCACATGCATGTGATTGTTGCAGAGAATAGGAAAGAGTAAGTTACACCAAACTACCACATTCATGTCCTAAAATCTTCACAGAACTTCTGGTGCCAGTTTCGTAGAACCACTACTACTTTGCCCCCTTCTCACGAACCTACCACATTTTCCTCTTACAGTATTCTGATTGCCTGGCCCACTCATCAGCATCACATAGTGCAAAACCGAGTAAACCAAAGTGGTGGTAAAAATATGACACTGACGAGCTCATGATAATGCAGGAGGCAAAAAAGGTTCAGGGTTTGTTTAGAAGGGATCCCAAAGTAGTGGTAGTTTCTGAAATGGACACTAAAAGTCATAGTTTTGTGGCATGGATAAGAATGTGGTTGTTTTGTGAAATTTACTCAGTGACAAATGTGGGCCTCGTGTTAGTTCGAGTCAGGTATGCTGAGCTTATTGTGAGTTTGTTGGAGGTGAACTTTCTTTGGTTAAGATACCAATGATAAACAAAACGGGAACTACTTTCCAGCAAATTTTGGTGTGGTTTGGGATGTTGCAGTTGCGAAGTTGTGCGGTGGGTACCTCAGCTGTTTAGTTGGTAGTTTGGAAATCAGATGCCTTTTGGCAAGTGAAGTCTGCACTTTTTGTTTCATGACTAAAAGCTACAGCTAGTGGATTGGGGAGACAATTCTTAATTCTTCTAGGATGATGCTGATATAGTGATACCCTGAGTTACTTTTTGTGTTCTTGCACTGATGTCAATGTGTACAATATTTCTTGTCTGGCCACTTTCAATGCAGTTTAGCTGGTCATGGAGATTTTCTAGTACATTTTTTTTGGGTGCAATAACTACACTGTTTTCCGTGCCCTCGTACCCCTGCCCCTAGCCTCTCCGCATTTTGTTGTTTCTAACTTGGTCCTCTCAGGGTATACCTTGAATTGGGGTTTTGATTTTGGGCTATTAAAATATGTTGAAAAATTTCAGTGCATTTTAGGAAGTAATTGTGTTTGCATGACTGCATGCATGTAGTGGCTTGCCATGCTTGATTATGAGCATTGTTGTATTTCTTGTGTCCTATTGTTATTGCATGCACAGTTGGCTGGGTTGCTATTGACTGCAAGTTGATTTGGGCATTGGAATGATAAGATTCTCTCTTCTTGATGAGCATGCCACTTTCATATACATATAATTCTTTTTTCCATCCACAGAAAAATCACCATCAAAATCTGCTTCCACTAGTGGTGATTTTAGCTTGTAGACATGGGCACATGGCAGCAGGTATAAAGCTGGTTCCTCTGAAACTGGCTTGGAACAGCTAGCGGCAACAGAGCACAAATTTCAATCAAAAGTTCAAATCATAACTGCATAAATGGTACTGATAATCCGAGATGTCTTTCTAAGTTTTATAGGACCTCACCTGAATACCTGATTTCATCGTTTTATAACTAGATGATACCTCGCGTGTTTCTGTGGGAATTTGTAGTGCTGTACAGGGGGAGGGGGATTCATGGAAGGAGAATTGATATGTACGATCCACCATGACATCATAGCGAGTTGTGGCGGGATTGATGGGAAATTTAATAGAATGACAAAATAAAATCATTTTACTAGTTCACCTTTTTAAAAAATTGTTGTCAAACTACATTCTTGTTTAGTTACAAAACCGAAAGTGCATGTGAGATCTTAACTACTTGGAAACTGTGACGTACTGACGTCACACATAGTTGTATCTACAGGCAGGACAGCTGTAACAGCTTGTGAGATCTTAACTACTTGGAAACTGTGAGCATCCATGCTGCGAGCACTAAAACAATGAAGTTGGTGCAATTATAATTCCCAATAGCCTTTTCAGCGACTATTAAAATGAGTATCACTCTTCTGTACACAGATAAATACCCCCAATGTGGAATATATTTAATGAAGCAACATAAGTTATACTTTCTGAAAAGTAGGACACAAGGAAAACGTAGTGTATGAAAGTTAAAACATTAAATTTTGATTTGTCATTTTCTTTCATCGGCATCACTTGCTAGAGCTTATCTGGTAGCAAGGAGAAAGTAGCACAGGACTACATGGTAAACACACTTACACACCTGAGTAATTTCAGAATACGCGGTCAATTTCTTGTGAAGAATCATTGGGTCAGGAAAATCTCCCTAATTCACCTGATGATAGGAAAGGGCATAATGAGAAGGAAAATGGTACATAAAATTGAAAGCAAGAAGTATAGGAATCTAAATTACTAATCTGATTAATTAAGGTAATGAGTGTGTCTGCTGCTGACGGGGGTGCGAGATAACCTTCTATGGAGCGGTGAGACAGCGAACTCCATGCAGAACTGCTAGCTCAACATCACTGGCTGGGAGGCAGTGAAGTCATCAGTAATGGAGGATGTTTAGTGCGGCTAGCCTTCAGGTTTGAGGGTGGCAGCGTAGGAGGCAAAACAAATGAGTATGCCTTTCTGTGGAAGACAGTTCAGATATAAAGGGATATGGCACCCATGGGCAGGGAAGCTGGGCAGATGAAGGATACTGACAGGCAGCAACAGCTGTGCAGTTTTCGTGCACCGGGATTATGAACAGAGATGTCCACTGAGTGTTGATGCAGATGGGTGGGGATGTGTTGGTCACCCTTGTGTGACCAGTGGGTGACGTGGCCTCATGAGAAGCTAGAAAAATCAGGTAGTGAGGCTCTCCAATTTAGGTATAGAAGATAGAAGATTCGTTGCTTTCTCTGTTCAATGCAGAGAAGAGTAGGCATTTGTATCTATTTGTGTTACCCATGCTGCTTAATACACCAGAATATTTGCGACACAATATGCATGTTTGTCTGTCTTGTTCCTCACAAATGTTCCGTTAGCCGATAATAGTGGTCAAAAGCACATGTGAAATGCACAATCCTGTTAGTAATTAGCAGTGAACTAATTGGTGCCGGATTGGACTGTTGCTAGTTCTATTTCAAAATGGAAATGATTACTTGTTACAATTATCTGTATGCATTATAGTGCTGGTTTCCTTGTGCTTATTACGCAACTTGCATACACTATAGGCTGTAACATATCCATGTTAGTATCCTCCCCTTCCTCTCAGGCATCCATTCCTTCAATTTACCTTGCATGTTCTGCTCTTTGAAAGCAAAGGTTTCTTAGGTGAGAATGGACTGAAAACCAGCAGGGTTTTTCCTAGGTCTTGTTGAAGCTCATTTTTTTGAAGAGTTGTTTGTTCTGTTTGCTTTTTCTCTTTATGCCTTTTTGAGTTATTAATGCTGCCCCTATGGGCTCTCCATCCCGAAGAACCAAGCTTTCATGATGAGAAACAACTTGATTTCTTGTGACTACTGCAGCATACTAGCATTACAAGCAGCTGGAAGCATCTCTAGTTATGGATCCAGTTAGATCCTCAAGAGGATTGGATCCAGGTACATTGCATATGGTTGAAAAGATTGTTTTGGAAGTTATTAGTGGCTTGGTAAAAGTGGAGCAGATTAATTTACATCATCACATACAGCATGATTCTGTCAGTTACCACTATTCCTGTAAGTCCGCAAAGCATTGATGGCTGAGAAAACTAGGACAGCCCTGTCGCCATGGTACCATTTTGGATCTTTGTTTTCTGATGCTAGAATTAGTTTTAGCAGGATCAGTTGCAATATTCTGATATAACTTGCTATGAGCCTAAGACTGCCCAAAATCAGTCTGGTCAGTTGTCAACTTTTGGTTCTAACTGGATCACATCAGTAGTTAGCTGATGATGAGAGGTTTCTAAAATAGCTATTCTCCTTGTTGGTTGCATTTACTTGTGTTACTTCTCATTGCCTATGCATATCCTCCCTTCTAGCAGTAGTCCTTTGATGATACACTTTCCTCATGTTGGGGTATGTAATAGCAGTTGTTATCAGTTCTCTTCATTGATGTCAGACCATTTTCACTGATCCACTCACTGTAACACACTACCTGTGACTATTGTATCTTTGAATCATGTGCTTGGGGTGAGCAGCAAGAGTGACTGCTACAGTCTCTTCGATCTTTAGCATCTCACTCTTTTCTGATTGGTATGCAAAAATGATGGATATGTCTATGAGTGATATTTTTTCGGGGCAAGAAATCGTATTGGTTCAAGACTGATTGGATTACACGATTCTATATGAGTGATGCATTGCTGCTTAAGTCCTGAGGCAATCTTCAACTACTATCATTGGTTGAATGTGTATGCATATGCACTATGTAGTGTTAGGTTACTTGAGTAAGGTGTAGTTAGCATTGTTCCTTGTGATTGGGTCGCGTTAGAAGAGAGTGAATTTTGCCTTGCTTGCTTATGATATATAAAATAAAACCTCTACATTGAGAACCAGGTTAATGTTTTGCCGGGCTTAGGGAAGCTGCATGTTTTTATGTGGTAACTGTAGTATTTGAGGGACACTGATCCATGTCATGTCACCTAGAGATGGCCGTCTTTACCAGTGAATGTTCTGTCTGGCAACTTCTATACTTCTCTATCTATATCTGTGTCGACTTTTTTTGAAACAGGTGTTACTTTGTAATTTTGTCGTGTGTTTTTGTAATTGAATTCGGGATTGCCTATGGTGGAAAAAATTCTGTCTATTTTTCTATCAATCATCTTTAGCTTATTTATAACATTACTTTTTTTAAGATATGAGTTTTAGAATTTTCATGTCCTTTACCAATCAAATTCCTAAAATTTCATAACCTTGTCGCTTTGCATGTCACATTTTAGCCTATTAATTTTATTTAACCTTACCTATTCTTTTGTGGTATCAGGTAGAGGTGATGATAAGGCATAGTTTTTTGACTTAGCCTGCCTTAGCTATTTCTTGAAGCTAAGGGAAATAATAATTGGCGTTATGGCATTTAGAAATATGGTTTGCACTCCCCAAGTCATTGATCTTACGTCAGAGAGAGGGCAAGCTCAAGGAGGCAATGGTAGTGAGATACCTGAGCAAGGTGCACAACATGCTGTCAGAGTTGTAGGAAATGGAACAAATGTTGGTCTCTCTGGTGTGCGAAGTTACTATGATGTGAGCATAAATCATCACCATCAGCCTGTTCATAACCCACCCCCAAATTTAGGTGTTGATTCTGGTTTTGTCTTCGCATCAAATATGTACAATCCCTGCATGTCATCAACATCAATCAACAGACATGTTTCTCATGCTCAGAGCTTTGGATCAGGGAATCAAACATTGCCTCTAAACCAAGTTCCAGGAAGTATGGATGAGAGTAGCAGAAATGACAGTGTTGGTGAAAGTGCTAGAGACCATATTAAAAGGAAAAATGCTGCAGTTGCTGGAAGCTATCCTTTTGTTAATGGATTTGCAAGCTCAAGCTCATCTTCTCATGCACCTCAGAATCCTATGCTTAGGCCTTGGGACCCTTCTTTTGAATCAACAGTTTCTTCTAATGTTGCACCGTTCAACCCATCAGAATATCATGGACACAGCAGTTGGCCGTCCTTAGAAGGATCTTCCATAGCTGGAACTAATGGATTCAACTCAATGGCTGTTCATCCAGAATCAGTACAGCGTGGGAACTATACATTTCCATCCAATCACATTGGCCATTCATGGATGCCCCATGCTACTAATGGTATTGCTGATGGAGTTCCCCAGTGGGAATATGTTAATGCAACTACTAATATTCAAGGTAAGGAGTTCATGGACAAATGCCAGTTTTTTCATGGGACATCTTTAAAATCTATTTTCTGCTATCTAATTGAACAATCAATATTGACATATAAAATCGTTGCCAAGTGTACCTGATAAGTCAACTCATAGTTGATTAGCTTTGTTTATTTTTTTTTAAAAAAAGAAACTCGAGTAAGTGGTCTTCTGAGTTCTTTATTGGGGTGATATGATTCAAACGTTTTGCTTTTAACAGGCAGATTTGCCCATTCAGGAGCCACAGAAATTGCAAATGGAGGCTTTCAGGAATATCAGAATGGCCCTTCAACTGTTTCTCGGGGACCAGTACCTTATTTCCACCAGCATGCGATGCATGGCATGCAAGCTCATAATCTGCTTGATCCTACTCAAATGCAAGTTCCTTACCAACAATGCCACAATAACGGTGTCTTGCATGGTGGTGTTAATTACCCTGGAAACCGTCTCCACTTAGGTCCGCGAATTCCAGTTCTCTTCTCCAGTCCTGAACGTACTTTTGGACCTCCACAGCATCCATTCCTGGCAAATCCAGTTAACCACCGCAACATAAGGATTCTACCACCCGAGGTAACATTACACTTCAATATGTTCTGTCAGTTAGCTTTCTGGCTACCTGCCTTTGTAGTTGGGAACAAAAACATTTTGGGAATGCTTGGATCAGCTTGCTGTTGCAGCTGCTGCTGCAATTTCTCAACTGCTAGCCACTGTTGCAGCATCAGCAGCTGCTGCTGCAAGTAGAAGCAAACACAGCCATTAAGATTTTGTCCTGTTGCATAGTAACTGTGCATATCATATGACATGCCCTTTCTGATTTATGACAGCATGTAACTTGTTTCTGTCATTAGTACTACATACTCCCTCTAGCTTTGTCCTAAGTGAAACTTCTACTATAATTTTGACCAAGTTTATAAAAAAATGCACCAGCATATACAACATTGAATTAGAGTCATTAAATTCTTCATGAAATGTGTCTTGATAGTACACAGTTTGAATTTGTAGATGTGAATATGTTTTTTATAGAACTTGGTCAAGATTCGTAAGTTTGACTTGTACTAAACCAATGGAAACTATAATTTGGAGCGAAGGGAATAATAAGTTGCTGAAATTATGTTTTGGCTACATGAATGTAGAGTACTAGAGTAAACAGATGTACTCTTGGCAGAATTTTTCGCAGCTGCTTTATTTTTGTTATTAAGGATATATGTTAACAGCACATGTAAATATTGCTATTTTGTTTGTCCCAGCAGCATGCCACAATAATGGATTTTTCGAGATTGTATGAAGTGTCAAATACTGTAGATGAGCATAGAGATATGCGTCTAGACATAGACAGCATGACGTATGAGGTATTTGGATGCCACTGCTCTGTAAATTCACATCACATATTAGCTATTGTCTGACATGCTTCTTTGTTGTTTCACTACAGGAGCTTTTAGCATTAGAAGAGCAGATTGGAGATGTCAATACTGGCCTGACAAAAAGTCACATTGTAGATAAATTGAGGACTAGCCTATATGTTCCAGGAACATCAAGCATGCCTGATCAGCCATCTAAATCTTCTCTAGAGAATGATGCTTGCATAATATGCCAGGTCCTACTCCTTCACCGTATACTTAGTTTATTGACAACTAAATTTCAGCTGTTCCAAACAATGAATCATCATCCAGCTATCTGCCCCAGGTTTGACATGAACATTGCAGCTGCTGCGCTCGTATAGCCTTGCAATCATTTCTCTTCCATGCGCTCGTGTTCACTGGTAGCTTGAATAATATGCATCTGTTGACGCTGCAGATGAAAACATGAAATATCTAACACAACACCACCGTAGGGGCACTAAATAAAGAAGTATTATTTTGTTTACGTTTGTTGAGAAATAAATTAGTGATTTATTGCTTATTTAATACTATTATATAATCAATTATGTATACAACCCATCTTCAAGAGATGGTTTGTACATGCTTCCAGCGGCTTTTACAGTAGTAATAAGTAGATATAGTGTGAATAAGGCATTACCTGAAGAAATGGAAAGATTCATGAAGTGCATCATCAGGGATGAATTAAATCAGAAACACTTTGTTTTTTGACTGTCGCAGAAGCACTTTGTCACTCTGCCAGTTCATTGTTCTAAGGAAGTTTTGCTCGGTTCATCTCGCAGGAGGAGTACCAGGCTAGAGACTGCGTTGGCACCCTTGACTGTGGTCACAGGTACCACGCAGAGTGCGTGAAGCAGTGGCTGATGGTGAAGAACTTGTGCCCCATCTGCAAGACAACAGCATTGTCTGCCAACAGAAGACAAGGAAAATGAGCAGGAATGAAATAAGCCTGTTACTTATTTGCTTCGACAAACGTTCAGCTCAATTTTGTACATAAGATGTGGTAGACAATGGTGCTACCTGTATTTGTTAACTTTGTTGTGACCGGGAGTACCCAGCTTCCTAAAACTGTACAGCCATAACATTTATTATTTTTCTTCAAATGTAGAATATTTTAAATCCGCTCAGTTCGCCCCTCCAATGTGTATGATATGGCGAACCAGGGAGACAAAGCTTCCGTAATGGCATCTCTAGGCAGCCTTGTATCTATTAACTTTGCTGAAACTAATAGAACATGGATCCCTCCTGTACATTTTTTTAGAAGTTGACAGCACCAAAATGGCTCTTTTATCACTTATCAGTCTCGCCAGTGATAATGTTTCTCTACAGTTTTAGTGCGTGCGGGTATATTGTTCACTCTTGCTCGAAGCTGCCAAAACATGCCAATATTTCATCCAAATCAGTTTCAATCGCTTTCCCTATATGTATGACAGTACAAAGGTCATAGCCGGCCACTTTGTAAATGTACATGTACTACTAGTGTATCAATCGAATAGCCCGAGAAATACAATCGAGGACAGCGATTGCAGGTCTGCAAAACATCATGGTGCCCTCTCCAAACCACGTTGTCAATGTCGAGCGCCAACCACCCCCAACCGCTTGACAGTGTCAAGAAAGAAGATTGTCATCACGTTTTGTCTTTCTTAATCAGCAAAGCGTACTGTATGTATGTTTGACCAGGGCTATCCCAACGGGGGAAAAAAAAAAGAAACGAAACGAAACGAAATAAAAAAAAGCTAAGCCGAGCAGCAGCCGCCCGTATTCACGGGGGAGACCTCGTCCTTGGCGGCGCCGACGTCGATGGTCTTTCCCCTGGGCGGCGCGGCGGGGTCCTCCCCGATGTCGAGCGCGTTCCGGCTGACGACGTGGTAGATCTGGCGGAGCACCTCGGCGAAGGCGCGGTCGACGTTGGTGGCGTCCAGCGCCGACGTCTCCATGGAGAAGGTGCCGTGCCGCTCCGCGAAGGCCGCGGCGTCCTCGGGCGTCACGGCGCGGAGGTGGCGCAGGTCGGCCTTGTTGCCCACCAGCATGACCACGATGTTGGCGTCCGTGTGGTCCCGCAGCTCCCGCAGCCAGCGCTCGGCGTTGTCGAAGGTGATGCGGCGGGTCACGTCGTACACCACCAGCGCGCCCACCGCGCCGCGGTAGTATGCGCTCGTGATGGCGCGGTACCTGGAGGGACAGGCAGCAAGGGCACACGCAATCAGCTGCGATCGCAAGCAAATTGAATGGCACGCTAGCGAAATGCAAGTAAAGTTGTTCTTTTTAATAAAACGATAATGCACGTAAAGTTTGCTGGAGTTGAAAATGCGATACGCAAGCAAAAAACTGAAAAGCTTGTGATGATCGTGGACAAACTTATATTGTTCGGTTCATTTTGGCATGAACGCCCAGCTGGAGTAACACGGAAATCAATCCCGGCCGTTTTCAGCTACAATAAAGCATGAAGCAATCATCAACAGGCCAGTGGTTTGGTTTTTTTTTTTTTTTTTGAAATGTGAGTCAGAAGCACAAGTGCATGTTCATTCCGTCAGTTACGCTTAAGTTTCCATATTAACAACCATTTACTTACTAATAATCCATACAAGCAGTGGCGGATATAAACCTAGGGCCAACATGGCCATGGCCCTAGGCGTGGGAAAAAACACTAGAGTATTCCCTTTGTTTTTTCCAGCTAAATCTACGTATTAGTATTACTTTTATGTGATCCGATGTTGGTGGTTTATAGTATTGGCCCTAGTCGTGAAAGTTCCCCACCTCCGCCACTGCATACAAGTTACTACTAAACAGGAAGCTTTCCTGAAAAATGGTGCACAAATCCTAAGAAGTGCATCTGCAATCTGCATAACGAACGAACAGCAAAGAAAGAAGGGGAAAAGAAGGGCGCAGTACCTCTCCTGCCCGGCGGTGTCCCAGATCTGCGCCTTGACGAGCTTGTCGTCGACCTGGACGGTCTTGGTGGCGAACTCGACGCCGATGGTGGACCTGGTCTCGAGGCTGAACTCGTCCCTGGCGAACCGCGACAGCAGGTTCGACTTGCCCACGCCGCTGTCCCCGATCAGCACCACCTTGAACAGGTAGTCGTACTCCTCCTCCGCGCGGTACCCCGACGCCATCTCTCTTTCTCCCTCTCTCTCTCTCTCTCCTTCCTCCCGGCCCGCAACGGAACGGAGACGTGGAAGGAACGCGCTCGCTCTCGTTGATCGAACTACCGGGTACCGGCTGATCGATCGATCGGATTGGTTTGGTCGGCGCGATTCGAATTCGATCGCCCCGCTTCCTGGCTAAATAGCAGCGCGGCGCCGGCCTTGCTCTCCCCCGCGCCTCAATTATAACCCCTTCCACTTCCACTTCCACGCGGACGCGGCGGCGCTGGGCAGGGCAGGGCAACGCGGTGCGGCGCGGCTCGGCGCGTTTCGTCTTTCTTTCTGGTGCCTCTGCTACGGGGAAAAAGGGGGAGGGGGAGGGGCAGGGGAGACGACAGACGAGGTCGCCGCGTTTTGCTACGGGTTGTTGTTCTTGTGTTGCGCTTGCGCTGCTCTGTTTGTTTGTTTGTGATGAGGTGCTATCGGGGCGGCGCGGGAGGGAGGAGGTTGGAGGCTTTGGAGCCTGGAGCCAGCCGGGACAAAAAGCCAGGCCTTGGAGATTGGGTTGGCACGCGTGGGCGTGGTGACTGCTGAGGTGGACACACAAGCACAGGCAGACGACGAGGCGTTGTCTCGGTCTCGGTCCTGGTTCCGTCTCGCTGACTGGGCTGCTGCGTACACATGTGCACGGTTGCCTGATTGGTCTTCATGCCGGAGCTACCGACGGGTGGGTCACCCTCCTCCACCCTCGAGAGAAATATCAGGCACCCATTTGCCAAAGCTTGGACGCAATAATCACGGTCATTACACCGCTGCACCAGCGAGAAAAGAGCACCATCGGCTTTGCTGTACCAGCGTGTCGAGCTATAGGCTCTGCTTGGGCTGGAAGGAGAATTAGTAGGCCTGCGCACTCAGTTGATTTGATTTGATGACATCAGTTATTAAGAATTTCGGTTTTTGCAAAGTGTTAACTGAATTTGTTGTCGAAAAATCAATCAAATCCGGTTTCTGTTGAGTCGGTTAATCGTAATACATATTATACTTACAAGAGAAAGTACAACAACATTTATATTGGAAAGCACCTAATAACAAGAAATGGATCATGTAATAAAACAAAAGGAAAAACAACCAAGAATGCTTCTAACAAATAAAGTTAAGTACATTTAAATATGCAAGTGGGCACAATTTTAGTGTTTAATATAATTGTCCGAAAGAATTTCAGTTAAATCGTTTAATTCTAGGTCAAAATTGAATAAAAGTTGGTTAAACATATAGTGCCAAAAGTCTTCACCAAATAGTTGACAAAAAATTCAGTTAACTGGTTAAATCGACTCGGTTTGGTTAATCTATTTTGGTGAAATTAAAGTTTATCCACCCCTGAAAATTAGTATCAGGTTGGCCATCTAGATTCTAAGCTACAGTATAAAACTTCTCTACATAACCTAGTCAAAAGTCTATTTTATCTCTCTAACCTATGTAACAAAGTTGTGCAACAGGGTACATGCAACAACACAGGTACTTTGAAAAATTATCTAGGCCAGAGGACCAAAGCCCACTATACTACTGACCAGATTCTATGTAGTCTAGATGATCGATGTCGACCAACTATAACAGATAACAAAGATTGTTCTAGCAAAAAACACCAAAAATAAGTTCATGAAGACTCAAACAAATACAAGGTAGGTGCCATGATGATTTTAGAAATAATATGAAACTAATGTTGTAATTTTCCAAGGTAAAACATTTTTTCTTTGAATTTTCTAGGTTAAAGCAAATTTTAGGATTTTTACTTGCATTATTTTTTCATGTATAAATATTTAGATAATTTTTTGAAAAGTTATTTTTATAATTTTTTGGAGATTTTTAAAAATTATTTCTAGTTTGACTTATCTTCTGAAACTTTCAACTTAGCTCGAGATTTACTTCTTTCACGTGACAATCAGCAAAATCGAGAGGGTCAAATGAATCAAATGACCACCAAAGTCGAGAGGTTCAAATGAACTTTTCCTTTAAAAATCCCCAACGATCCCTGCGCTGCCTTCATCCTTTTTTTTAAACCGAGAAAACTATATATTACATAAACTTCTTAATGTTTACTTCAAATTTACATAGACCTCTCAAGGAAAATGAAACTACAAGGACTGCGCTGCACGCGCCCCGCCGGCATACGGGGAACGTTGGGCTGATGAGGCTGGGCCGAGCCGGCCCATAGAATGCTTACTGGGTGTACGTCTTTCTTTTTTAAAAAAAAAAACAAACTGGGTGTACGCTTTGATCCCCTAATCCCCTAATAAAAGGGGGAAGGGAATACAGAAATCCAATCTATTCTTTACTATGGCCTTGTTTAGTTCCCAAAAAATTTTGTAAAATTTTTCAGATTCCCCGTCACATCGAATCTTTAGACGCATGCATGGAGTATTATATATAGACGAAAATAAGAACTAATTACATAGTTTGGTCGGAATTGATGAGATGAATCTTTTAAGCCTAGTTAGTCCATAATTGGACAATATTTGTCACAAACAAACGAAAGTGCTACAGTACCTATTTTGCAAAATTTTTTGGAACTAAACAAGGCCTATACGTAGTATTCCTTCTTATGTATAAAAGTTTTTCAGCTAGTTATTAGAATACATTTTTTTGTACCACGGTCCGATAACTCGAACAAACACAAGGGATCATCGATCATCATGGTCTCGTGGAAGAGATCTGCAAAGAAAATTAAACCTGTTGATCGATCGGAGAAAAGGAGACGACGACGCCGACCCATATGCATGCAGTCTGCAGATGCCGCCGCTGTCTCATCTCATCACTCGTCTGCTGCATTGCATGTGGAACGGGATGGATGATGGGTGAGAAATGGGAGGGGGCTTGCAAGTCAACAACCGAGGGCTCCCCTGGCATGCAATTTGTTTAATCGATCTCCCTAACTCGCCCGCCGTCAGCCCGCCAATTGAATAGGAGGCCGAAGAAACCAGACGACCTCGGTTCACAACTCACAGAAGCATGCATGTATGGCGCGCTACCGCCAAACGATCGAGGTTTTCCGTGCCGCGGATCCATCAAACGGACACAAACAAACACACGCACGCACGAGCCTGGATCATCTTGGATTGCACAAGATCAGCCATTTAAAAAATGGAATATAATAGCCCAACCAAAATCTCTGCAGCTATAGGCAAAGGCAATAGTACTACATGTCATGGCCCATGTATATGCATTTGCATGCATCGTCATGGATCGTTCCACACGGAGATGGCTATAGCCTAGATTATCCAAGAGATAGTTAGGAAGTTAGCCATGCCGACCGTGACGTGAACCGCATGCGGTACGAGAAGGGAAGGGCCGCGGGCACCGTGGAACGCCGTTTGTTCCGTGGTCCCGAACACGGCGGTGAGGAGACAGGAGAGGTCCCGAACACGAACAGGCGTCCCCAAGGGCATGGCATGTTGACTGCGGCTCTGGGCGGTGGCCGCTGCATCTGCCACGACCACGACCACGAGCGACGGGATTGCCTTCCGCACTTTCTGCCATTCGTGCGTTCCAAAGGCAGGTGTCAGGGTCGACCCCCACGAGGAGACACACACGACTTCAGCAGAGCACAGACCTGCGCAGGAGGGCGCCACAGCCCACAGGTCAGGTCTACATCTTCCAGCTGGTCGAATCGAAGTCCTGGGAACAGAGAATTCGAAAACAGAGGATTTGCAACAACCAAAAAAAAAACTGTGTGTTATTATTGTTTAAATCGATACACGCGTGATATTAAGGACCTAGCAGCTAATTTTAAATAGTGATGAGAGAGTAGACTAGATAGCAAACATGGAGTACATTTCATGTGGATAGAGAAGACTGCTATAAAGTACAGAATTGCTATATGTCATCCGGTTGATTTGTGGTTTGCCATCAAACCGAATTTCTTGGCCTTTAGATCTGAATCGTGTGCCTCTTCTTTGGTTTGCATCTTGCCTTTCTTTTTGTGTGTCTGTCATGTGGGGCTCATCTGTCGGCACCACTGTTTGATTTTTGGGACTCGCGCCCGGTAGTGGTCGTTCTGTTCCGCTTCTCACTCCTCATTTCATTTCGTCCGTTCTCTCTCCTGTCGTTTGGGCTGCTCTCGGTGGCGACTGGCGATTTTGCTAGGGTTTCCGAGGTTCGTCCGTCTTCCCATTTCGTGATTCCTTTTCTCCGAGGTTCGTCCGTCTTCCCATTTCCTGATCCAACATCTCCGAGGTTCGTCCGTTTTTTACGTTATTTTTTGGTTTTGAATCTCTTCTGTGTGTTGGTGGATGCGATGTCTTTGTTCATAGATTGCCGCTTGTGGTTTCATGTGGTTAGTGTAGGGTTTTTTCGTAGATTTCAGGTTTTGATGCCCTGTGTAGAGGAGGTGTTGGATCTGTTGTTTAGTTTGGGGTATGTCGTTGTTTGATTCATTAGGATGCGATTGGGGATTTGGTTCTGTTCTTACCGGATATGTTGATAGATTTACCTATATTGCTGTGATTTCGCCCTAGGTTGGATGGTGATTTCGTGTTTGTGTGCTCAGATCTGATAGCTGATTGATGATATTTATAGTTTCATTAGTAATGATTCGTTATCAGGTCGTTGTGCCGCCTCTGGTTATGTTTATGTTGTCATTGAGTGTTGGTTTGGACTGAATCTTATTTTTGTTTATGGGTATTTGCCTAATTGAATGGATTCAGGTTCAGTTAATGGGAAGACAAAATTATTTCTGTTCGTGGGTTCAGATTCAGTTAAGTGGACTTTTTTATTTTTGTTCATGTATTGTCTATGTAGCATGTTTTCAATTTATTTGTGGTGTTTTACTTCCATTGGTGTTGAAGTTGGATAGAGGTTTCGTGGTTTATATTGTGGTGATGGTGTGCTGATAAATTTTGTAGACGGCTGCTTTTTGGTTGTTAGGAGTTGTTTTATATCTTTGAATGAACTGTGCATATTTATGTTGTTATGGTTATCTTTATTTTAGATTTTGGTTGTGTTTATGAACCTATAATTTGTTTGGTGTAATGATTATTGTTTAATTTTTATTCTTTTTCTACTGAATTTGTAGTAGAATTGACATAGTCTTAGTTTAGTTAACTGATTATTTTACTACTTATTAGTATATTTTTATTTCTTCCTTTATTTGTTTTATTTCATATATGTCCTAATAATTTTGTAGTTAATTTTTGGTTTAATGTAGTGAAGATGGTTCGGAAAAGGCCTAGTGGTGTAGTTGATTTGTCTAGCTCTACTGATTCAGAAACTGATGGTTCTGAAGATGTTCAATGTTCTCAGTTACCTTTCATGGATGATGATTCGTATCCATCACTTTCAGGATCAGAGCTTTTTGCAGAAGTGTGTTTATTGTTTGTTATTTCTTAGTTATTTGTTCATTGTAGTTGCATTGTGTATACATTTATAATTTCTTTTTTTTTGCAGGATGATTCGTCCAGTGACAATTCAAGCTTTGACTATGATTTGTATGAGAAGTGTATAAGAGATGTAAGTCTGTTTTTTATGTTAATTTCTCTTAAATTTTGTATTTTTTTTTCTAATTATTTTTTTCAGTATAAGAAGATTAAGAGTATGAAGAGAAGACTTCAGATGACATTAAAGCACAAGGTTACTTGCATTGTTTTTTTCTAATTTTTTTTGTTCTTCAAAACTTATTGTTTACAATTACTTTGTTTTTTTCAGTCGAAGAAGCTGAAAACTGGGAACAAGACTAAAGATGGGTTTTCAAGGTTTTCTGCCACTGCTTTCTCAAATGTGATATCTGCTTTGTCCCCTAAGGAGAAGGGTGTAATTGAGAGATATGGTTTTGGTTCTTTGTTGCTGTTCAACAAGTGTTTTGTCCCAAATAAGTTTGCTAACTGGGTTGCCCGTTTAGTCGATTCCAAATCTGGTGACATTATTCGTGAAGGAAAGGTTATTTCTCTTAGTGTGGAGTCAATTCATCTAGTTCTTGGGCTTCCTTTGGGTAGAAGAGCATTTCCTGTTGATCCAAGTGCTGGAAAGGATGTTGTGTTATCAAAGTTTGGGAAGGATAAGATTCCTCCTATTTCTTTCTTTGCTGATAAGTTGATTAAGAAGGAAAATTTATCTGATGAGGATATGTTCATTTGCTTTATGGTAGTTGCTTTGAGTAGTTTTTTGTGCCCCAACACCAATATTGTTCCAAGTCCTAAATATTTTGGTGTTTTCCAAGATATTGATCATATCAAAGATTTCAATTGGTGTGGTTTTGTTTTGGACTGGTTATTGGATCACATAAAGGCCTTTAACCGTGGGAAGAATGATAGACTGAAAAGGTGCCAAGGTCTTGGAGGCTGCTTGTACTATCTTGTGGTAAGTTTTATATGCTTCAGTTTGTTGTATGTTGTTTCTTTTTTTAGTTCTTGGATGTTTTAATTATTATATTTGTTTTTAGGTTGTTTACCTCGATCACATTGATTTTAGTCAGAGACAAGTGGATGATTCTATTCCTCGAATTTCAGTTTGGAAACATGATATGATTAAGTTTTACTCTAATCTGGATCTTAAATCTCCTGGTGTTTATGGTTACAGACCATTAATTGAGTTTGAGAGAACTTGCTACTACAAGGTTAGTTGTATACATATATGTATATATATTTCTTCTTTTCTTTTATGGCGAGTGGGTGTATATTTTGTTTAATTGTTTATTTATTTTTTCCACAGTCTGTCCATGTTGCATCAGTTTCTTGTGTTGATGATCTTGATGTTGTTTTCTTTGAGAAGATGGAATCTGTATCTGGGTGTAAACTTCCTTTTGCTTTGAAGATGAAAATAGCAAGGTTGATTGAGGAGCATTCATTTAACTGTGGTTTGTCTTTGAAGTTGGATGTGAAATCTCTTGGCAATGTTTCAAAAGAGTTCCAAGTTATGTTTGCGAAGATGATGAAACATATGTGTAGTATTGATGTTATAACCAAAGATTTGGTTTTGGAAATTATGAAAGCTATTGCTGAGACTGATCCTAATGTTGATGATAGTGGTGTTTCAGTTTATGATTCAACATCACAAAGAGTAGGTGTTGTTGGTTCTGGTAGTGCTCCTGAACAAGTTGATGTTCGTTATGCTAAGGTATTATTAGTTTATTTTTTTGCTCTTATTTGTTTCCTAGTTTTTTATTTGATCTCAATACATTTTTTTACTTTTCAGGCTGCAGTCAACACTTTTGTTCCTTCCACATCAAAATGTGCTCAAAAGAAAACTGTTCCTGTTGTTCCTGATAATGTATGCTTATGTTTTCTCTTTGATTTGTATTTTAATTATTTTATTGTTCTTTATATCTTTTTTTTGTTTCAGGTTCATTTGGTTGATTTGGAGGACGATATGCCTAAGATGAAAAAGAGTAATGTTTTTTTCTTGTTTTGTTTTTTATGTTGTCTGGTTAATTTTGTCTTATATATTATAGATTGTTGTCTTTATATTTATTTATTTTAGTGTGTTTATATATATATTGTCATGTTTGTGACACATTTGTTTTCATAATTAGTTTATCAATGATTTTATGTAGATATGTTATTTTTCAGTCAGAAAGTGAATTTTATGCTTGTGCTTTTGTTGTCTAATGTAGCCACTCCTGGGAATACCACTGTCCGTAATCCTTTGCGTGATATAAGCAATAATGGTTCCCAATCTGCTACTCGTGGAAAAAGTTCTGATCTCGAGAAAGATGTGATTCTGATTGATAAAGAGAATATTGTTGTTCCTGATTCTGTTTCTCCTTCTCCTTTTCGGCGTCGCTCTAGATTTGTTGGTTTCAAGGTATTTTTTCACTTTTTTTTTCAGATTATTTACGTGTTTTTTCTCTACCTTTTGTTTTTATATTGTTGGCTTTTCTTTTTAGATCTCTGAAGATTCTGAGAATGTTTCTCCTACCAATAGAGATGAGGTTAGTAACTTTTTTGTCAGCTATTATTAAAGTTACTTTACTGCTTTGAATTTTTTGTATTAGGTTTCCAAAATGTTTTTATTTGTTTGTAGGGCTGCTTGTTCATGCAATCTATTCCTTTTACTCCTGAAGGATCTCCTCATATTACTCCCAAGCTTTCTAAGAAGTCTTCTATCTTTCCTGTCATTAATAGTTCTGGCAATAGGACTCATTGTTCTTCGGCTAAAGAAAATGTTAGTTTTCCTATGTAATTATTCTTTATTTGTCTTATATTGTATTATTTATTTATTTATTTATTTATTTATTTATTTATTTATTTATTCTTTCTTATTAAACTTTTGTCCTTCATTTCTTTTAGGATTCTTCTCCAGTTATTTGTACTGGTTCTAGGCCTTTTGCTGAATCTGTTCGAGTTCAGATTAAGAAATCAGAGGCTATGTACAATAATAAGTTTGCGAAATCAGATATTAGCATGCATACTCCTGCTGTACCGTTTGGTAATACTCATGGATTTCCGGCTGATTCTTCCATTGATACTCATAGTTTGGCAACTCGTTCAGATTTCAAGGTGAGGAGCTCTTCAACTGGTGGCAAAATTCCTATTCATGGTCCAAGAAGGTTGGTTTGTCCTAGTAGAGGTCTTATTGATGACTTTGTTATTACTGGTGATAAGTTCAAGGTTTCTAAGTCTGAAATTGCAAACTACAAGGCTATGTGTGGTTTGGCAAAATCTCGTTCTAGCAAGTAAATTTCTTTGTCAATTATTTTTTTCTCTGCTTTAATGTTTCATTGTATTTAGCTGTTGAATGTTGTTTCTTATTCGTATTTTGTTGTCTAATGTTACTCTTTAATTGTCTGTTTTTTGGTTCTTTTAGTTTGGATGCTTTGTACTTTGGAGGTGTTCGTGTTACCTATTGGTCTCTTGGAGAATCTATGAAACCTGGTGGTAAAGTTAACAATTTTGTTGTGGCTGCATTTTGCTATCATCTTTTCTGTCGTCCTGATGGCCATCCAGATATTTCTAAGCGCCATTACTTCTTTTCAAATATTTCAGTAAGTGTTTGTTTCTATGCGTATTCAATTTGTTTAATTTATTTGTCGTAAGTAATTCTTTATTTGTTAGGACAATCTTCTCAAAGATCATGATGAAGTTTCTGCTGATGTGATGATGAGAGCTTTTGAGCGTTCTGCAAAGGCTAGGCCTCTTTTCCAATCTGACTTGGTAAGTTTTTTATTAATTTATATTAGTATTTTAAATTTTTGCCACTTTGCTTTGGTTTTGTATTCAATGAATTTAATTATATCCTTATTTTTGTAGCTGTATTTCCCAACTTTTTATGAGGATCACTGGTTTGTATTTGTTGTGGACATCAAGGATAGGAAGTTTGTCTTTCTTGACTCATTTTATTCAGAAGTTCATTCTTACCAAAAATATGTTCGCGAGAAGATGGTAATTATCTTTGTATATGATTTTTTTTACTTAGTGTAAGTTTTTTGATTTATTTATTGTGTTGTAGATTCCTGAGTTTCAATTCTGGTGGGACAAGTTTGTTAAGCGTGACATGAATTTCAAAGATTATGGTGTTTTATACCCAAGTGTGCCCAAGCAGTCTCCAGAAAATAAGTATGTTTTTGTACCATATTTTTGTTGTCTTTTCTAGTTTTTTTGTTTTGATATGATTATTTTTAGATTTCTAGTTGTATTCTCCAGCAGTTTTCACTGATTTGTCATGTAATGTGTTTTTTTGTAGTGTTGATTCAGGCATTTACACTATGATGTTTCTTGAACATTGGACTTCGCCAAGATCATCTCTTTTTACACTGTTCAGTAGCAATGACATTGGCAATATAAGGATCAAGTTAGCTAATGAAATGTTGTTCAATCCTAGAAATACTGGTAACAAGAATCCAGTCATTAGTTACGACCCGAGTGAGGTATTGTACTACCTTTATACTTGTTAAATAATTTTGTCTTAATTATTTATATTTCATTGTATTTTTTTCACAGGATGGTTCTTCTGAGTAGCTGTTGCTCAAGTTTCTTAGTTGGTTGCTGCGAGCTCAAGTTCATTCTAATGGATGTATATTTGTTCATGATGTCTGTGGACTTAGTATATTCTGTCACATATAGGGTAGTAGTTATGAAACTGTTTTACATGGTTGTGCAGTGTTGCACATGATATTACTGAGTAGCCATTACATATGATGAAATGGTTGTGAAGTGTTGCACATGATGTTACTAAATATCCATTACATATGATAAATAGTTGTGCAGTTTTGCACATGATATTACTGAATATCCATTACATATGATAACTCTATAATTCTATTATAGTATTTCATATATCTTGTTTCTTTGTGACTTCGTCTCCTTCCTTTGCTTTTCCATCTTCTTCTCCTACTCCTTGGTTGCTCCTGTTGCTGTGCTTGTCTCTATGTCATTACTCTTCTTTGTAGTTTTCTTCAATCTCTTTGAGTTGGGCTTCATTGGTGATCCTGTGATGGCCAATAAAAGTTTATGATATTTTGTATTTACTTAATTGTACATGTAGTTTTAAAAGTTTTCTACCTGTACTTTCGTTTGTAGTTGTCTTCTTCTTCTTCTTGCTCTCTTTCTTCTTTAGTTTCTCTCTTACTTCTTCTATATATGTCTTCATTCTCTTTGGTTTCTCTGGCCTTCCTTTTTTTTGTATTCTTTCTGGGTCCTCTATCTCATCCAATGTAACATTGCTCTCTTTATCTGCTTGTCCTTGTATTTGAACTTGTTCATCTTCTGTTGCTTGATAATTTGTATCCACACTGCTTGGAGGTGCTAGTAATTTGTTCAGGTGCAAGTCAATCCTCTTCATTTCTGCTTCAAGGTACATTGTTGCTTCTTCTGTCTTAGCTGCCTTTGAATTCATAGCTGCAGATATCCTTGATAGTACATTGAATCTTAGCAATGAACTTGTTGCAAGTGATGTTTCTTCTACTCTTTGCTTTATCAATCTCATGTCTTTCTTCCTCCATCTATCTATTATGTACTTATCTGGTATTGCACTAATTTCCTTCTCTATCATGATTTTCAGGATATGGGAGCACAAGATTCCGTCTTTGCTGAATTTAGCACATATGCAACTAAAGTCTTCATTCCCTTGTGTGAGGTTAGTTAGTACTATGTACCTCCTAATTCTTTGTGCCTTGTACACTTGGTTACTTCTTTGCCAGACTTCAAATATCTTCCCTTCTTCAATTTCCTTGTAAGTTAGAGTTGAAGTAGCTTGTAGTTGAATTTGAAACTTCTTGTAAATATTCCTGTTATATAACTCTTGTGCTTGCCTCTCAAATGTGTACCCATAAAGAAGTTCTTTTGGTCTCTTTTGGATGCTATAGTGGTCCTCTAGGTTTTCTGCTCTTTCTATGCTGTCAACTATGCGATCATACTCTGCCACAAAGCTGTTAATACTATAGGTAGGTCCCACATTCTCCTTGAATCTAGCATTTGTTGCTTCACTCCTAGATGTGCTTTGGATGAATGGGAAGAAGTCATTCTTGTAGTAGACTGGTATGAACCTCTTTCTTGTTTCCCACATTTTTGTCAAGTACTTGTTCTTCTCTAAGCCTCTTTCCTTGATCATCTGTGTCCACAAGAACTCAAACTCTTCTTCTGTGACTGAGTTGTTTACTATGTCTTCGAATTCCTCATACAGTCCATCTTTAGATGCAAAAACTTTGATGTTCTTGGAGTAGCATTTCGTTTTGATGTGGAAAAGGCAATTCCTGTGCCTTGTTTTCTGCATCACTTCTTCAATTGCTGCCTTCATAGCTTGGTCTTGGTCTGTTATTATAGTTTGTGGGTGTTTCCCACCCATGGACTCTAGGAATGTCTCTAGCACCCACTTGAATGTTGCTGTTGTTTCATCTTTTAGGAATGCACATCCAAACAGACTTGTCTGTGCATGTCCAGTAATCCCCACAAAAGGTGCAAATGGCAGCCTGTATTTGTTTGTCATATATGTTGTGTCGAAGCTAACACAATCTCCAAAGTCAGCATAGTATTTTAGAGAGGATCCGTCTCTCCAAAATATATTCTTCACTTTGTTCTCACCATCTAATTCAAATTTGAAAAAGAATGTAGGATCTTCATTTTTCTTCTTTCTGAAGTTTTCAAGCAGCTTGGTCATATCTGTTCCTTTAATTTCTCTATTGATCTTTGTTCTATAGTTGCTTACATCTTTCTTTTTCACTGGTAATGCTGTTGCTCGTCCTCTGAGGTATGACAATATGGAGATCATTTTCCTCGTTGGTATGTTATTGTCATTCAGAGTCCTTATAAGTGATTTCTCCATTTCAGTCATATATTTATGACCACTGAACTGTTGGTTGCTCCCAGGGTAGAGTTCATGATTGTGATCCAAATCTAACCTAATTATCCTCCATATGTTATTGTCTTCTTTAACTACCATGACACATTGGCAGTCTGTTTTGTCACCTACATTTGTCTTTCTTTTCTTTACTTCCTTTTTTCCTATGTTCTTCTCCACTTCTTTCTCCTGCTGCTCTATAGTTTTCTTCTTTGGTGGTTTCCCATATCTATGACACTTGATTGTGACTTTTGAGATCTCATGGTTCCTCTTTTTGCTTGTAGTTCTGGCGACATGTGCAACTACAGTTTCAAACCCAGCTATAAATGCATAGAAGTTGAAAAAATGGTGAGCTTCATCTTTGGTTTCAAATTGCATCCCTATCTGTGGTGTAAACTTGCTATTGATCTCTGCATTGTTTCCTTCTGAAGCTGCTATTTGTTCTGCCATGATAAATTCATCTATCTCTTGTTCAGTTAATTCCTGGCTGCCATTGTTTTCTGTATTGTCTAGTTCTTCATTTTGTGCATGCTCAATAATTGTTGATTCTGCATTTATGTTTGTCTGGTCTGACATTGTATTTGACAGATCTTCTTGGACAACCTCTATAGATTCTTGGATCTGCTGAACTTGCATGTTCTTGAAGATTTCATGTTGCCATTCTGTTTCTTCATTCTGAGTTAAGTAGTCTTGATCCCAATTGCTTGTCTTGTCCTGGTGAATATATAATTATAGTTATTTATTGTTTTTCTTGTTTATTAATGTCGATATAGTATATTGATGTTTATTTTTGATGTGTATAGAGTGTTACCTGATAGTCTAAAAGTGTGTAATTGAAATCAATGCTGCTGTCTGGATTGCTGTTTGTCCTTTCCATTGCCATCTGCAAAATTGTTTTCTATATGATTCAGACAAGTTTTTTTACTTTTTAGTCTATTATACTATACTGATATTTATTTTGTTGTGTAAATAGTGCTACCTGATACTCTGGAAGTGAGTAATTGAAATCAATGTTGCTGTAATCATTGCTATTCGTCTTGTCCATTGCCATCTGCAAAAAAGTTGTATATATGAATCAAGCAAGTTTTTTTTCTTAGTCTATTATATTATTTATAATAAGAATCAATTTGTTTTCTTATAGTAGAATTATTGATAATTGATTTGTATAAAATTTTTGTTTTACCTGAAACATATCTGTGCCCAGTAGCATGCTTGTAAATGATCCTTGCATTTCTTGAGAAAACTGCAACTTGAATAAAAAATTTACATTAGAAATGTAATCAATTTACTCTTTCATACTAGATGTATGTTTATAAGTTTTGGTGTGTAAGTTTGCTTACCGAGAATACTTCTTCTTGGGAGTTCCTGATTTGATCCATTAGAAGTCCTGTTAAGCTCTCCTGTGATAATTGTAACATATTTTATAGTTAGTTTTCTTGTGATAACAGTAATGTACTATTTTTTTTGTGTAGGTGAAGATGTGTTCGTGTTACCTTCCTTCTGCATTGTATTTGGGAAAGGTTTGCACTGTATTGTTCTAGTCCTCTTGAATCATTGTTTGAATTTGTTGCATAAGTAGAAGTTTCAGTTGTTGATGACCCATCTTCTCTCTACAGAGCAGTAGCTATGTCAATTTATTTATTGACATATATATATATATATATATACAGACACTTGAAAATACATACCTGAAAATTCTGGATGAGCCTGAGCTGGTCTTGCCATTGATTCATTGTTCCATTTGAAGTATTTGTTGTAGCTGGGTTTGGTGTAAAGTAGCTAAATTGCCTCATGATTTCCGTTGCTGTTTGGTTTTCTTGCATTTCAGTTGTTGTTTGTATCTGCTTCTTCAACATTCCATCTGCATTCTGTAATAAATGTTATTTTAATATGTTGTTAGTCAGTCAAAAGATTTAGATTCTAAGTGTACATGATTAGTTTTGTATGAACTGATTATGGAAAAATGTGGAGCATCAACTTTTATTTTTTACTGATAATAAATGATGGAATAAAGTCTTACTAATCTATCTGCTTTCTAATCTTTTTGCTATCTAATTTTTCTGCTAATTGCCTTATATTTGTTTATTGCAGATTGATTTGATTATATTGTGTGGGTAGATAAACTTTGTTACCTGTTGTTTTCCTCCATCCGTTTCTGTTGGAAGCTGCCCGGATGGATCTGGAGGTTCCATCTTTCTTTTCTCTTCTTCGATCCTCTTATCAGATCTGCAGATGTTGTCGTCGTCCCCCCCTGTTGGGGTCTCTTGATGCGTTGGAGCTTCCAGGTAAATCCCTTTCTTTCTTTTCCCTTCTCCAGATTCGTTTTGGAGCTTCTTGTCTTGCAAGTATGTGTTTTTTCTGTTTATACCCTTTCGTTTCTTGTTTTTTCGATTGGTTGTCCCTTCTGTGTACCTTTTTTCTGGGCTCTTTCATGTGTGTTTGCTTGTTTGTGAACACTGTGTCTTATGGGCCTTCTATTGGGCCTTTTCAATTCTCCTATTTTTGGGTCCTTTTCATTTTACTTGGGTTATGTTTGGGCCTTTGCTGGGTCTTTTTAGTTTTTCATTTGTGGCCCAATTAAGTCCACCGTTTGGTTTTATTGCCTTCCTGCATTTACTCCCCACCGTCTGTATCAGATGGTAGGTTTCTTCTCCATTCCTTCATCCTCCATTTACTCCCCACCGTCTGGTTTTATTGCCTTTGACTGTTTCTTTCTGGTCGACCATTTCTCTGCCGTACTCTTTATATATTGTTGTAGATCTCATTTTCTCTCTTCTGTGTCATCCATTTTCACTATTTTGTATATGTCCCTTGGTGTTCTCCTCTTCTCCCTTCTGTTATATCATCCAGGTTATAGTTCTTCCTTTGCCTTTCATTCTTTTCTATTTTTTCATATACAGTTTTGTATAATATGATATCATTTTGTCCTATCACTTCTCTTCTTTCCTACGTATCTACAATATTCAAGTATTTGTTATGGTTTCTCAAGATTCATTTCTCTAAGCTTTTAACATTTTTTTACATGCAGTTTTATTCTCTCTACTCTCAGCCTGATAGAGTAAGTTCATTGTCCTGTTCTTTGGTTTACATTGTCTTGTAACTATATTTATAGTTTTATATTGCTATATTTACATTGACCTACTCAATGTAAATTTTTGAATAGGTTGATATAAGCTGGGTATAGTTGGCCTTTCTTAGCAAGGTCTCTATCTGTTTAAGAATTTGGTAGTCATGCCTATTGAGATCCATTTGACATCACTTCCCAGGTTAATGTAAGTTTGTTTATATGTTAATTTTTTACATGTTTTTGTTCAAGTTATTTTCTGGTTTTGTTCAGCTCAATTGTATTAGATTTTATCAGGTCCTATAGTAAATCATCATTGACATATGCTTGGTTTTACATTGTGTTCTAACTATGGTTTTTGTTAATTTTTAATGTCTTTTAACTATATTTATATTTTAATATTTCTTTATTTACACTGATTCATGTAGTGTAATTGTTTGGTCTTTTGATTGTAAATTTCTTCTTCTGTTTTTGTAATTTTTTTTTGTTATATTTGTGAAGTATCTTCTTTTTTGTCTTTGTATTTGGCTTCCATAGAAAACATTTGGATTGTGGTATTTGTTTTTCTTTTATTATTATATTCATGTTTCATGTACTCCCTGTCTTTGTAGTATTTTTAGCATTCATGGAATGGAAATTGGGATTTTAGAGGCTTTTGCTTCACTAATTTGGAAAGCCTTCCTGTTTCTGAAAGAGTGGTTTGTGTCTCTTTCCATTTATTTCCTGCTGCTCCATTTTATTTATTTTTGTTCATCTCTTAGGTAATAGGTACTGTTTGGAATGTTTGGTTGAGATAGCCATCTTGACATAGTATGATTTAGTTTTACATTGTATTTTAACTATGTTTACATTTTAATATTCATGTATTTACACTGATTCATCTAGTGTATTTGTCTTGTCTTTTTATTGTAAATTTGTTCATGTGTTTTTGTAATTTTTTTGTTATATTTTTGAAGTATCTTCTTTTTTGTCTTTGTATTTGGTTTCCATAGAAAACATTTGGATTATTTATTTTGTCTTTATTTTCTGATTATATTCATGTTTCATGTACTCACTGTGTTTGTAGTATTTTCAGCATTCATGGAAATTGGGATTTTAGAGACTTTACCTTCATTAGTTTGGAAGGCCTTCCTTTTTGGTGAGAGACTGGTTTCTGTCTCATTTCATTTACCTCCTGCTCCATTTCTTTTATTTTTGTTCATTTCTTAGATAATAGGTATTGTTTGCAATGTGTGGTTCACATAGGTATCCTGACATAGTATGATTTAGTTTTACATTGTCTTTTAACTATGTTTACATTTTAATATTTTTGTATTTACACTGACTCATGTAGTGTAATTGTCAGGTCATTTGATTGTAATTTGTTTCATGTGTTTATGTAATTTTTCTGGCGTATATTTGTGAAGTATCTTCTTTTTTGTCTTTGTATTTGGCTTCCATAGAAAACATTTGGATTGTGGTATTTGTTTTTCTTTTTATGAGTATATTCATGTTTCATGTTACTGCCTTTGTTTGTACTTTTTTTCAGCATTCATGGAAATTGGAATTTTAGAGATATTACCTTCACTAATTTTTATTTTATTTATTATGTAAAATTGCTGGTACATTTTTTATTGTTTAGTTATTTTTTTTCATTACAATTTTTTTGTAAGTGTGATTTTTTTCATATGTTTTTTTGATATTTTTTATACTTTTGAATGTTATTTTATGACTCATCGTTAGATTTGGATCAGATGATCTAAAATTCATATGATTTTCTGTCTTTATTCATTTGAATGTTGCTGGACTCAAATTCGGTTGATTTGGCCTCATCCATCAACCGAATGATAGAATAGGCCAAATCAACCAAATGATAGGTAGACAGGTCCATAAAGTATGACAAGAGAATCAAATACTATTATTCTGTTTTTTAATTCAAATCTTTTTCTTTAAGAATAGTTTGTGTAGTAGCGCATATTAGTGTGGAGTAGACCTGAGGCCTTGTTTAGTTTGAGAAAATTTTTGGATTTCGCTACTGTAGCACTTTCGTTTGTTTGTGGCAAATATTATCCAATCATAGACTAACTAGGATCAAAAGATTCGTCTCGCGATTTACATGTAAACTGTGTAATTAGTTTTTGTTTTCATCTATATTTAATGCTTCATGCATGTACCGCAAGATTCAACGTGACGGGGAATCTTGAAAATTTTTGTGAACTAAACAAGGCCTGAAGCATACCCAAAGGCCAAAGATGTTCAACAATTTCTAAATATTTGTCCCAACCAGAGATGCAGTCACCATGCATGCATGCATGCATGTGTGCACGCCGGCCCGGCCCTCTCGAGTCAATCCACCCCCATCAATAATCACCCGTCCCTCGTCACAGCAGATGGCAAATGCCATTACTGCCTTGGACCAGGAATTCTCCCATCAGCAGTCCAGTGCCTGCCGGCCGGGTCCCCGTTCTCTTTCGTCGTGCATGTATGCATGCAGCGCACACGTACAGTACCCGTGCACGCATGCATCTCCTCCCGCCATTTACTGCATGCAACAACTTCTCCAACAAACGCTCCATTTGTTGGAATGTACGTACATTCACCACTCTTTTGGATCTCCCATGCATTCAATGCCACGTCACAAACCAAACTATTGCAATGGAGGACGGAGCCAAGGAAACAGGTCGGCCGTGCATGCAGCAAACAACCACAGTCTATACTTCCACTGTCATTAACTCTACTGCCTGGCTTTTTTTGACCGCATAAAGACCAGCTACGAGTTTAATACTACCAGTAATCGCCAAGGAAAGCTAGGAAATGGCAAAGCTGTTTCTGGTAACGTTTGGCACATCATGCGTAGCTTTTCGAACTGAGAAGTGGTATCCCGTATCCAAAGCTTTCTCGAACTGATCATTCACCACTTTTTTAAAAAACGGATACGAGGACCCGACCACAAAATCCAAGAAGATTCATGACATGTATCCTCCTTGTTCTTGTACTTAAACTCTGAGGGGCATCACTCCGATCCTTGTACGTTGATGGCAATCTATCTTTATTGGTAAAGAATACAATTCTAACGTATTATCAAATCAAATTGTTTTAAATCTGATCAAATTTCTGGGAATAGCTATAACACTATTGAAAAGAAACTATTTTTAGAGGTGCCTTCCTTTTAATCAAGAGATGGTTCTATCAAGAATCACTTCTAAAAATAGTTTTTCAAGAGGTGACGGAAAGCCCAGCAAAAGGGGCGGAGCTAGAAACTATGGGCCGGCCGAAAATATCAACTTGTAATTAGCTAGGGCGGCTCAACTAATTAGGTGTCTCATGGTGATTGTGTGAGTTAATTCATCGACTTGACACAGTTTCTTGTATTTTCGAATATATATATTCTAGAATCGGCTCTATTCTTTCGGTGGCAGGCGACATGCGGTGACTTTATTATAAATCTCAGATTTTACCGGCTTAGTCTTTCAAAGATGTTTGTGGGGATAATTTTATTATGTAGTTTGGTTTTGTATAATTCTAGTATCTACTCTCTCCATCTCATAAAAAGTGTCACAACGGAATTCCTGTTGGTCTTAAGTTTCACTAGCTTTGAACAAAATTTTAGTAATATTTATATCTCTAAGTTAGTTTTTTATGAAAATATATTCAACGATCTATCTAATGATACTAACTATGTGCTATAAATATTAATATTTTTAAATATATATTTAGTCAAACTTAAAAATATTTGACTTCTCGCTATTGCAGCCACCCCAACAAGGTTGTTAATAAAAGTTGTTAACAGGAATATATGACGATAATTGTAGTATATTCTTCTGCTATTGCAGCCACCCCAACAAATGTCTTCTATTTTAGAGGTGGCTACACTATACAAAGGCATTTTTAGAGATGGTTCGAAATTCTACTAGTATCTAAAAATTGACTTCAGAGGAGATTGGCAATTTCATCCACCTTTAAAAGTAGGCGCAACATAATAAAATTCATAAGTTTTTTTTAAACAAGTAGGATGAAGGCAAACTTGTTTCAAAGTTATAGTACTAGAAGAGATCAACAACTTGTAGTTTAGTACCCCTTTCATTTAACAGTGTTTATGCCTCAAAATTCTACTTTAAGTTTTTATAATTTCAACTTCAATTGTTTTGAATGTTTTAAATAACATCATATGGAGAAACAATCTAAACCAAAGTTGTATTGCTAAAATAGATCTACAACTTTTCAGCTAACTAACATTTCATTTGAAGACATTTAGGGCCTAGAAAATCTATTTTAAGTTTTTAGAGTATGAAATTTGATTTTTCATTTGTATTTTTTAGATGATTTTGAATGGAGAAATGACCTAAATCAAAGTTGTACTCGAAAAAGATATGAAACTTTATAGTTGATGACTTTTTCATTTAAAATTGTCTTCTCTCAGTTTTTAAATTTAAAAATTTAATTTTCATCTGTTTGATCTCGAATGGAGAAATGATCTAAACCAAAGTTGTAGTACTCCATGAGATGTTCAGATCTAAAAGTTTTAAATCAAAACTTTTTTATTTGAATTTGTTAAGGATCTTAGATATCCATTATGTTATTTGCTAAAGTAAACACAAATGATTGTATCAACTACATAATAATAAGTGACTTTGGGGTGGAATAGTAAGCGAACAACATAGGCACACGTGCACGTATTTTGTGCGAAAAACATGTGACTATACTTCATTAGTTTAGAAAAAAATATTTTACTCTATTAAATTTCTAAGGTATGCATTATGCTTTTTCATCTCAACAGATGTTTCATCTGCAATTAGTATGTTGCTACACAAGCATTTTTATGATGTGACAATGTTTTTAAGAAAAGGGTGAAGATGTGAGTTTAAACTCTTTTTTGGCTTGGTTCCAATTCTATATGAGTCATATCATAGAATTAAATGTGTATGAAACAAAAAAATATGCATTGAGAGTGATTATTTTATCCGTGTATCATTGCATTCTACTTTATTGAAAAACAATATCAAACTCTGCATCGAGAATGTTTTGAAGATTGATAAATAAATGCTGAGAAAATCATTGTTATGTGTGCTTCCTGTTGGCATTCCAAATTCTAAAAATAGGATGTGACACAAAGGAACAAAGTAATTGTTCCTCTTAAACAATGGTCAGTAAGGAAAGATCATGAAATCATGTTTGTGTAGTTAGGGTTCACAACCACATTCATAATTAAGCTAGGTGTATAGAAACTTCAGATAGAAATACTAGCAAGTAGCAAACAACGACATGTGCTCGTTGTACATGTAGATACTATATGGCACCCTCAACAAGATAAGATACTTCATTACTAGCTCTAAGATAACTTTTATAATAGTTTTAACATTTAGCACAAAGCTCATAATATGAATAGGTCCATATGACAACTGCACATGGTTTTAAAGTGTGTGCATAAGACTAGCTTATCAAGAGATAGTTTTTCTCTCTCTGCTATTAACATATAAAACAAGATGCTTAAAGCTAGCTCATAAGCCACCATTGACATGTCCTTAGAGTCAACATGCTACATGTTTTGGTGATATTATATATTCCTTGAACATATTGAAGGAAGAATGTAATGGGTATTAATGGATGGATAGGGGGCTCAAGGGCCCTACCTCCGTGAAGCCCTTGGAGCACGTCCTTCTCTAAAGAAACTTCCATCATGTATATGATCCGTAGGAAGGGCAAAGTCGATGGATGGAAGTTTGGGGGTTTGAAAATATGCCACTTGGGCAACAAGGTAATATGGGACCTTTCTCCCTCTTTTTCTACTTACCTGGTGGCCTATAATTTGGCCTAAGAAAACCTAGGCACAAAAAAACCACTCCACTTCTATCCCAATCCACCTAGTGCACATACAACGTCCTCCATCACTCGGTGTCTTAGTTAATCGGTGTTTGCCGACTAGGTGACCGACTCTAGTACACATTGTGGCGACTACCAACCCTAAGTGCTCAAGATCTAGTACATTTAGGATATGCAAGAGTTTGTGCAAATTAATGATTTATACCTTTTCCCTATTTGAATCCATGTCTACTTTTTATGTTTTGGCCCAATGTTGAAAGGTTGCAACTAAATTGGATGTGCTAGAACATTAGAATGCTCTTAAGACTAAGGTGCCACTGAGCTATTGTTGGCATTAAATTCACATATGGCGTCTAATGTACATAATATATTATTTTAAACTTTGCAAAAAGTACATAATTTATTGTTTTAAACTTTACAAAAAGATTCCTTTCGGTACAACACTTTCGGTTTTCAACTTTTGTAGCAACCCACCAATAAGGGTAGCCTACATATGGTCAAATCTACATAACTTATCTTTAGGGATGGCTTGGGTTTTCTAGCCTGCCTCTAGAAATAAAATTTCTATGGGACCTCTAGAAGTCGTTTATTCGTAGAGACACACAAATAGAGGTGGGTGAAGCAGCAACCATTACAAATAGATTTTGACCGCCTTTACAAACACTATCTATAGTAATGAGTGTATTAGAATCATCATAAAAGATGCTTTCAGTATACGTATTATGTGTTATAGCTAATAGTTCACAACTAGTAGTTGTTAGTTGTGTGCTGTTTAGATCCACTAACTAATTAAAAGATGGATGCAACAACCTCTACGTATGAATTACAGATTATAAAAGTAATTTATAGTGAATCTAAAAACATAAATATTATGTCATGAACTTATATAACTTTTAAAAAAAATATTAGTTAAATACGAAGTAAATATTTAACTTAGGACAGAGCCAATACAATGTGTAAATAAAAATGGAGAAATGACAAGTAGACAACACATTCAAATCTATGACGTGTGGAAGGGTGGAAAGCTAGCGTCCAAACCCAACACCCACTTGTTCAGTTGGAGAAAATTTTTGATTTTTGGATGTTGTAGCATTTTCATTTGTATTTGGTAATTATTGTCTAATCATGGACTAATTATGGTCAAAGTTCGTCTCGTAAGGCCAGTCTCAGTGGTCTGTTTCAATGCACTGTTTCCAAAACAAATCCGCTGACAGGGCATCAATGGAACGAATAATGAAACAACCTCCACAATGCATGAGTTTCAACTTGACGTTTTCTAGGCTGGGCAAAGCATTTCATTGCTGCAAAATGATTGGATCACATACAAGATGGTGAAACGATTTAGCCCTCAGTGGGGATTTCATCTCATTTCACCGCGTGGGAAACAACGCCCGCGGGGTTTCACCATGGTGAAACTACTTCCTTCTCTCTCCTCTTCGTTTCATGCAAAAAGTGCAATTTTGCTGACATGGCGCTCCATGACATCCTAGTGAAACTCCCACTGAGACTGGCCTAAATTACAGACTAATTGTGTAATTAGTTATTTTTTAATCTATATTTAGTGCTTTTATATATGTGCCACAAAATTCGATGTGATGATATTAAAAAAATCGATGTATTGGGAAATCTAAAAAAAATAAACTAAACAAGGCCTCAATTCTACCCAAGCTGCGGTTAGCCACTAGCCAGTTAGGCACTTTTGCCCGGTTTCCCCTCCAGAAGTAATCCTGTTCCTCGCAACAAGCAGGTCGCCCGACCTTGCCATGCGCGGTGGTCAAATTGCCGCCCCATCGCCATGTGACACGGCTGCAGTTCTCATTCCTTCCGGCAAATGGGATTGGAAAGGCGAGGCGACGCGCCCAGGTCGCCATCATTCGGAAAGGCACCGTCAGATAGAAATGGCAGAACGTACACGGCAGCGCGGGGTCGCCGCTTCGGTTTTCCGTGTCCACCTTGCTTGGCAGTGGCAGCATGCAGGCACACCACCACTGTAGCAACCAGCTCGCGTACGCGTAGTACCTTCGCACGTTGCACCCATCCGGCATGAGCGGCACAGCGGGGGCGAGCCGTCCGTCAGTTCCCTCCCGATGCAACGCCACGCGACCCGGTCTCCGCCTGCACGCATCTCCAAGCAGGGCGAGACTGGAGCTGGCCAGTAGAACTGGGAGACCATTCATGGCGTGGCCACGCTGCGCGAGACCGATCGAGGGTAGGTGCGGCCATTATAAGAGGCAGCCCAGCAGTGTGTGTGTGCGAGCGTCTTCTCATCAGTATAGCCTAGCTAGCCGAGCCTGGTGAAAGACCCCATATAGGCCGTAGCCCATAGCGTAGCGAGAAGGTGCGACGACAGCAGGGTAGGGGAGCTCACTGATCTTCCCCACTGTTAATTCCTCCGATCCACAGAGGCTTCACTGGCAGTTGTAGATGATGAAGTAGTGCTAGTAGTATAGTATAGAATCCCTCGCTGCCGCCGTTTGAGCTCACAAGGAGAAGATCTGGTGTTCTGCGAAAGGGGGCAAAAAAAAGAGAAGAGAGCAAAAGAATCGGCTCAGCATGGCCTCCTCCTTCAACAACAGCCACTGGCCGAGCATGTTCAGGTCCAAGCACGCCGCCGAGCCGTGGCAGACGCAGCCTGACATCAGCAGCTCGCCGCCGTCCCTCCTCTCAGCAGCGGGCGGCTCCACCACCATCGGCCGCTGCCTCAGGCACCCCCTCTCAGGTTACTCAGGCACGCCACACCGATCGAATCGACCATGTACATGCATGATACTGTCGCATGCAGCTAGGGTTTTCTTTGTTGCGAGGTGTGGGGGATCAAGATCGAGAGCTGAAGCTAGCTGGACTCCTGTGGCTGATGATTGTTTTGTCTCTCGATTTGTGCATGTGTGTAGGTGGCGAGGAGCGGACCCCGGATCCGAAGCCGCGGTGGAACCCCAGGCCGGAGCAGATCCGGATTCTGGAGGCCATCTTCAACTCCGGCATGATCAACCCGCCGCGCGACGAGATCCCCCGCATCCGCATGCGCCTGCAGGAGTACGGCCAGGTCGGCGACGCCAACGTCTTCTACTGGTTCCAGAACCGCAAGGCCCGCTCCAAGAACAAGCTGCGCACCACCACCGCGGGCGCCGGACGCCTGGGGTTAGGCCTCGCGCGCGCGCCGGGCCGCGGAGCCGCCGCTGCGGCGCCCGTCACGCCGCCGCCGCCGCCGCCGCAGCAGCAGCAGCAGTCCTTGATCCAGAACCAATTCCAGCTGCTCGCCTCGCCCGCGCAGGCGCCCGCTTCCTCGTCCTCGTCCTCCTCCGACCGCTCCTCCGGGTCCAGCAAGCCGGCTGCGAAGCCGGCGGCGGCGCAGGCGATGTCGTCCGCGACGGCGGCGGCCATGGACTTGCTAGGGCCGCTCGCCGCGGCGTGTCCCCATCAGATGTACTACCAAGGGCGCCACCCCGTGGCGCCGGTCTCGGCGCCAGCGCACAAGGTGCTGGACGACCTCGACCCCGTCCTCCAGCAGCTGCCGCAGGGCTACTGCTTGTCGGCTGCCGAGGTCGCCGCCATTCTCGGCGCCGGGGGGCAGTACATGCACGTGCCCGTGCAACAGCAGCCACCGGCGGCGTTCTCTGCGGGAGCCTTCTTGGGGCTGTGCAACGAGGTGACAGAGCCGACCGTCGTCACTGGTCACAGGACATGCGCGGGGCTCGGGCAGTTCTGGCTCGGGGGCGGCGCTGATCACCATCAGCTCATCGGCAAGAACAACACCACCGCGGCGACCAACACAGTGGTAAGGGAGGTGGCGCACGAGGACGCCACGAAGCTGGGGTTGCTGCAGTACGGCTTCGGAGCTAGCACGGCCATGGAGGCGGCGCCTCTTGCTGCATCGCCGGCGGGCGCCGCTGTCACCGTAGCGTGCGTGGCTGCCACTACCGCTGGGCTCACAGGTCTGCCGCCTGCAAGCACTAATGGTGTCGTCGCCAACTATGATCTGCTGCAAGGTATGTGAAAAAATGATTCATCTGGAGTACCATTTTTTTAGAAGTCCTTGCATATTTTTCTCAGTGCAGTAAGTACGTGTTGTATCATCATTTGTTTGGATTAGGACTGTCAGTGTGTCGCGTCACATGATTAGGAGGTCATTTCTCTCGTGCTAGGCTGCTATAGTATATTATCCGGTCTCTCTTTCAGGTTCGTTTCATTTTATATGTTCAATACTAGTGCTAGGCTGCTAGCTTTGACATAGGAGTATGCAGCAGTATGTCTTATGATATCAAAGACGTCCAAGCAGCTGTACTATGCATGCTTGTTGCCATGGAATTGCACAAATCTCATTTAAAAATTCAAACACATCTTCCTCTTTTGATAAAAAAGGCAAAAAGCTCCAATGCAATCACATCTTACCGATCCCAATACAAGCTAGGGTACTGTCAGTGTTTGTATGTCTAAAGGGATGCATGTGGCAATCGGCAAGATTAAGCCATGCATGCAAAAACTCTTATAGGACTACATATGTTCGATCTTGTCACAGCCTTCCTGCATGACTTTTACCATGCATGATAAAAGTTGTGGAGATTTGTCAGTTTGCAAGCACAGTGGCGTTAGAAAAAGACCAAAATTTGTGAGTTGTTCTCCCCATCAGGAAACAAAAGCCGTTCATGATGGAATGCTTCAAAGTATGAACTATTCGCGGTGGCAAAACATCATACCATCATATAGATGCATCCAATGCTGCGCGTAACGAATCCATCATTTTGCATTACTCTCTCTCTCTCTCTCTCTCTCTCTCTCTCTCTCTCTCTCTCTCTCTCTTACCGAGCACATGTGTGCTTTCATGAAACGAGCAAAGTTGGAGCCCTGAAGGAACAGAAAAACATGAGATTTAAAATACGATTTCAATTTTTGGACTATGCAAACACAGATAATGAGTTGGTCATGCAATATCTGTGTAGCAGCTTGTCGTCGTCCATGTAAGTAGGAACAACACTAGTTTGTTGTACTGGTGAAAATACCGGGAATTGGATGGTTATCAATTGAAAATTTGAAGGGAAACCCCTTAGGGCTTGGTTACATGTCACAATCACAACTCATAAACTTTGCCCCCTCTGTTAGGCCTTGCAGTTGCACGAGTAGTGTGGTAGTACATGCTAGCTCAAACATAGACAACTAAGAACATTATTACATCCATCAAAGAAGAAGCTTTTAAAACAACATATTGAAAGAGAGGGCTATATTTATATCGTAGATAGAAAAGAAAGACCTATAAGCTTTATTTATTTTAGGTCTTGATTAGTTCAAAAAATATTTTTTTTATCATAGCACATTTATAACTATAACAATTAGTGTTTAATCATGAACTAGCTAGGCTTAAAAAATTCATCTCGCAAAATAAATATAAACTATATAATTAATTAAATTTTTTATCTATATTTATTACTTTATGTGTCAAACATTCTATTAGTTGAGGTGAAAAGTTTTTTTTATGGAACCTAAACAAGGCATTAGAGATCTAACTTTCCGGTAGAAAAAGGTGCTCCCTCCGTCCCTAAATACTGCTATTTCTAGGAGAAAATTTTGTCTACAAATACTGCTATTTCTACTAGGATATTCAATCCACCAACCCATTTAATTCTTCTCGGAACTTCCGTGGTCCACCAGCCCATTTAATTTTTTCTAGGGAGTAGTACTTTGACGCATGGTAATTGTTTGAGTCTGTTTAGTTGGCATTAAATTCAGCTCGTTGGAACCAGAAAACCATGGCTTAACGTGCATGATTAAATGGTGGAACCCAAATTAATTGAGGGTAGAATGGTATTTTGTTTGCCACATTAATCTGTCTGAAATCTGCTAGAAATAGCAGTATTTGGGGACGGAGAGAGTAATTTTTTTTGCATGCGCACAGTAAGTACGTTTTTGAAAAGATTGAGATGACGGTTGTCAAATTTCTGCCGCTCGACGTCCAAAAGCACTTAAAGTTCCTTTCACACTGCAGAGGCGTCTTTACCTAGAGCGAGCGTGCGGGCATGCGCGTCGCGTGTGTGCATGGCAAATTCAAGGCTCTGTTCATGCACGCATGCATTGACTGGACTGTCATTTTACTTGGGTTTCCTCAAACCCTTCGATTTCTTAGGCCTTGTTTAGTTCACCACGAAATCCAAAAAGTTTTCAAGATTCCCTGTCACATCGAATATTGCGACACATGCATGAAGCATTAAATATAGACGAAAACAAAAACTAATCACACAGTTTAACTGTAAATCACGAGACGAATCTTTTGACTCTAGTTAGTCTATGATTGGACAATATTTACCGCAAACAAACGAAAGTGCTACAGTTCCGAAAACTTTTCAGTTTTCGGAACTAAACAAGGCCTTAATTCACGGGCCACGCGGCGCAATAACGCCGTATGTTTGACTGTCTCTCTACATGGACGCAGGACTGGCAGGAGTGCCCGGGGCCGGGGCCGTCGGTGTCGTCAGCACCGGCGCCGGTGCACCTGCCGCCGTTGCCGTTGCCGCGCCCGCGTCGGCGGCGGCGGCGCAGGAGGGCGTCGTGGCGCTGTGCATCACGGACACCGTCACGGGCAAGAGCGTGGCGCACAACGTCGCGGCTGCGAGGCTCGACGTGAGGGCGCATTTCGGCGAGGCGGCCGTGCTGCTCCGCGGCGTCGGCGAGCGCGGCCTCGGCCTCGAGCCCGTCCCCATCGACGCGTCGGGCTGCACGGTGGAGCCGCTCCAGCACGGTGCCTTCTACTACGTGCTGGTATAATGCATGGCGAATTCAACGTGACGCGTCAAGAAGAAGAAGCTGGAGCCCCGCAGTGCCGCGCAAAAGCACGCGGATGGCACGGTCTAGGGTATCGATCAGCTGGCTGGCATATAGGTGTGTGCCGATTTATCTAGTCTTCGGTTAATTTGCTTGCTCTGCAGTAGTGCACTAAGAACAATATCGTATTGCAATCTCTCTAGCTATGATGTCTTGCAAGATAGTAGTATGGCTTAACCGTATATAGTATGTTCGTGTGCGTTGTTCGATCTGCAATGCAAGTATAATTCTTAGTACATACTATCCTTTTAAGGAAAATGGTACTCACTACGTTCCAAACTATAAATTACTTTGATCTTTTTGGTTCATTCAATTTGCTATGTATCTAAATGCATAACAAAATGGATATACACTGAAAAAGTCCAAGTAACTTATAATTTAGAACAAGGAGGGAGTATAATTAAACCTTGGCAATAAATCATTTGCAAGTTTTTCGTTCGGATCGAGTTGGAAAAACAAAATTTATGCTGTTTTTTGAGGCAAATGGAAAGGAAAAGGTATGTGCAAAATTCGTTGGGTAGAACTAAGAAAATCCAAACTCATTGTTAGCTTTTGTTTTTCATCACGTACATCCAGCAAGTAACACATAATATTGATGCTTCTTCAAGGCTTACACATCATATTGAAGCTTCTTCAAGGGTTGCAAGAGTCTTGGCGGTTGGCGGGTTCTTGTGTTCGTCTTTGATTCTCTTGCAAAAAGCGTTATAGTTTTGGCAACAAAAGCTCCATTATCCATCATCATGCTCCTCACCGTATCCTATCCATGAGATGATGTATATCCTAGGACTTCCAGGATGGATCGAATACTTAGAGGTATGAATAAGCCCCTCAGAGTATTTCCATTCTAAGGGTTAAGTTTCACCAGTAGACACGTAGATGTGGTCTTTGTAAAATAGGGTACCTTATCTGTCTTCTTAGAAGTCTAGGCATTTGTCTTTCTACATCACACTTCAAATTTCTTGAATCTCAAGGCAATCATTTTGGGGCTTGTTGATTCAATCTTCAAATCATAGCTCACGCTAAGCTCATTCAATTGACCTCGATAAAGGAATTCCAATATGAGCTTTTTCATTTCCTCACAAAGGTCCGGGTGAGTGGTCTCCATAATCAAGGCATGATAATATAGTACTTGCAACTCAGAGCGTTAGCTACCATGTTGACCTTGCCGAGGTGATAGCACATCTCAAGATTATAGTCCTTAATTAATTCTAACCATATGTGCTATTGCATTTTGAGCTCAACTTGAGTGAAGAAGTAATTTAGGCCCTTGTGATCGGCGTAGATGTCACACTTATTCCTTATCACATAGTGTCTCCATACTTTGTGTGTATTCACCATAGTTGCAAGCTCCAAATCATTAGCTAGGTACCTCCCCTCATGGTCTTTTAGCTATCGGGAGGAGTAAGCAAATACCTTCTTGTTCTGCATTAGAGCACAACCCAAGCCCTAGCTCGAAGCATCATAGTAGACAATGAAGTCCTACAAAATATCAAGCAATTCCAAAATTGGTGGTGGTGGGCGTCTTCTTGAGGGCATTGAATCTCAACTCACACTTAGATTATATATAAGCTAAGTTGGAGGTTGTTTGGATTCATAGATTGTGTAAGCTGGGATAGACAAATTTTTAGTGTAAAATTACCATAATGTCCCGCTCTTTAATTTTTTATGTTGCTGCTATGGAAGGAAGAGGGGCTATGTCTAGAAGCTGCAAGAAGCTGGGTTCCATTAGCCTGTTTGGATACTTATGCATTGTGGAAGGTAGCTTCTAGAATCTACCAAGGGATGTAAGCAGTTTATACAATCTACACACCTCTAGATTTTACGATCTAGCAAGCTAAGGAAACCTAGCTGGATCCATCAGCTTTTGGATTGAACTTTGACCAATGTGGCCCTCATGTTTTGTCCCACTTAGCCAACTTTTAGAAGTAAGGGCATTTTAGTAATTTTCTATTGTATAGTACTATAAACCAGCTTTTAGAAGTTATGAATCCAAACAACCTCTTATTTTAACTTTTACAATCTAGCTTATAGGAAACTAACTTTTAAGACCTATTTCTATAATCCATGTGGATGCAAACGAGGCCTTAGATTATGCAATCTGATAGCCCGTACTCTCTCCGTCCACAAATAAATATATGTCTCGCTTTCTAATGAGTCAAACTTTTTTAAATTTGACTAAAAATATATGAAATAATATCAGCATGTCTATCTACAAGTAAGGATATTATAAAATCTTATTTCTTACTCAACCTAATGATACATATTATATATGATAAATATTAATATATTTTTTATATATTTGATTAAATTTTAAAAGGTTTAACTTTTCGGAAAATGAGATGTGCATTTATTGGCTAGAAGCTATAGCTGTTTGGAACCCTTCCAACATTAAGTGAATCCGGCTTCTGCGTACTCTCCCTATTTAGGCCTTGTTTAGTTGGCAAAAATTTTCGTTTTTGGCCACTGTAGCACTTTCGTTTTTATTTGACAAACATTGTCCAATCACGGAGTAACTAGGCTCAAAAGATTCATCTCACAAATTACAGGTAAACTGTGCAATTAGTTTTTATTTTCATCTATATTTAATGCTCTATGCATGCGACCAAAGATTTGATGTGACGGGGAATCTCGAAAATTTTTGGGATCTAAACAAGGCCTTAAAAAAAGCGACGTTTTTTACCGTTTGTTTTTTTAATTCGTTTTTATAAATTATAAAATAAATAAATTATTAGTAAAGTAACTCTAATTATGATATAAGTCTTAACAAAATATATAATACTTATATAAAAAAATTAAATAAGACAAATAATCAAATAAGATGTATGAAATTTAAAAACAATATAATACTCCCTCTATCTCAAAAGATCGTTGTTGTTGACTTTGACCAATCATGTTTGACCGCTCGTTTTATTCAAAATTTTTTGTGCAAATTCTAAAATAGATAAATCATTATTAAAGTATTTCTAATGATCAAATAAGTCATATCAAAATACATGATATTTATAAAAAAAAGTTTTAATAAGATGAATGGTGAACCAAGACGTTTGAAAATAAATAATAACAGTCTTTTCGAGACGAAGGGAATACTTTTTTTTTTGAACGGAGTGAGTAGGACTACAGATTGACGGAGGCACACCGGACAGGCCTAAGGAAGGCCTGCACTGCACCTCAGCACCGGCGTGTCGCTCGCGCATGGTGCAGAGGCGCACGGAGCCGGGCACACCGGCGTGGCATGCATCCCGCTTTTTTCCTCGGCCGGTCGATCTCACTCGCAGTCGAGTGCCTGTGCTGAATGCTGTTGGCACTGTGGTTGAGCGCGCGCGCGCATGGGCGGGGGACACGATACATGAGTTACGTGTGGACAGTCCTCTCCCGTGCCGCAGGGAGCAACCAGGCGGGTCCAGGGCCCCCCTGCCCCTGCCGTGGACAGCGCGCGTCGCTCCACACACATGCGTGCGGACAGTGGACAGCTACTCCTATCTGTTCCTGTTGCGCCTACGAATGTCGTAGCGCAGGACAGGACTGTCCTTCCCGTCCGGCGTCGGCAGACCAACCGGACGCCGCTCTTTGCCTTGCCCCTCTTTGCCTGTGGCTGCCCTACCTTCTCTTTGACTGCGATCCGCCGCCCGGTCTCCGTCTCGGGCTCTCTCGTCAGTCAAGCAGTCTCTGGTACGATGTCTGGTCTGCTGTTGTCGTCAACACACGGCAGGGGTCAGATCGTGGCATGGGACGAGGCGTGCGCTCATGCTCGCTGGGTGTGGCCACAGCCCACAGGTGTGCTAATCTACAGGGTCTTTCAGTTTGGATTTGTGCAGTAGTGCAGCTGCAGCCAACCAGATAGTTCAGATACGGATTCTCATTCAGATAACCATTTAACTCTATTATCTATAGATATTCATCCAATACATTTAAAGAAAGACGCTATGTAATAAGAGGTTGAAATATGATAAGTATATTAAGACACTATAGATATCAACAATAATAAAAGTACATTGTTACTCATATTAAGAGCTTGTGTGGTACAACTTATATGGAACATGCTTCACAAAACTGTTTTTCAAGGTTATTTTTCAACTACTTTCACACGCCCTGGAAGCCTGGTAAATATAAAATTACTAGCCTCTCCTAGCTTTTTCTGTTATCTTAACTTTACCAACCATTTTTTAAAATAGCTTTAGTTTTACTCGTGAAGTTGTTCATGGAACTGAAATAAAAAAAATTACAAGTGATTCTGAGCTACACCTAACGGGACCTAACTATATGATTTATCATGTGTCCATCAGTATTTAAGATAAAAACATTGGGCTACTAATTACTTGTAGCCATAGCTTAGGTTTGTTTGGTAGAGCTCCACTCCTAGATTCTGTGGCTCTCCTCCTTGATTCTCTAGTGGAGTGCTTCTACTTGATTATTATGGTGGAGGGGCAAGGTGGGAAGTAAGTGAGAATTGATTCTGAGCAGTGTGTCATCTAGGCTCCTAAATTTTTGTCATCTAGATATGATATAGTTTGCATCAAGCACCACATGTCACAGCGGTTGGATCCACATGACCACACCTCATTTTTGACTGGGGCAACAACCTAATGGCTGCCTCTTCCTTCGAAGGAGCACTACTTTGATCTTGTGGACACCACTATTGATGATACATTGACCTTTCATCTGGAGGATGACGAAGCCATGGGTTAGGGATGGCGAGTAGTCGATTGTGATGTGATACCACACTAGAGAGAGAAAGAGAGTGTGGAGATAGAGCTAGAAGAGAGGGAGAGCATGAACACGGATGGCTAGATACCAATATATGGATTGGTTGGATCTTTGATGCTAGATGACACATTGTAATAAGTCTGAAGACCTAAAAATCAAATTTTTAGAGTTCTTAATTTGGATAACACCTGAAGTTAAAGTTTGGGCATGTACCTAATAAAAGTACAGTTTCAAAGCACGTGAATATGAAGGACACAACAAGACAAATTTATTTTTGTCCGACTTTACCGTTTTCGTTTTCGTATTTCAGATGTCTCCTATTTTAAATGTAAAATTAGAAAACGGTTTAGACATTTTTCGACCGTTTTCTACTTTTTCTACTTTTAATTTGAAATATTTCGAATTCAAATTTTGGTTTAAACCAAATTTAGTCGACTGCGTGGTTACACAGTCCAATTACAGACTACTCACTATGCATCTACGTTCTTTCTACTGGTGGCTAGCTGCGTTCCTGCTAGCTATTAGTTGCTTGTTCTGGACTTATTTTTATGTGTGGGCTATTGTATTAAATACCTAAGTCCAAGGATCATGCACTTTTTAATTAATATATACACTTAAACTTGATCCTGTATATACTTGGTCATGCACTTGGTACTACATATTGGTATTTCGTATTGAGTTTTCGTATATCGACCGTGTTCGATATAAATCTGCTCGAATTGGTTTGTTTTCGAAATTCCTAATATTTCGTAAGTTCGCGTTTGTTTTCGTGTCCGACTTTACTGTTTTCGTTTTTCTTTTTGTATTTCAAATGTAAAAGTAGAAAACAATTTAGGAGTTTTTCGACCGCTTACGACCGTTTTCATCCTTACATATTAGTAATATTATAGGATCATATAGTTAGTCATGGTCACAAGAATAAATGTTAGATTTCACCCAAGTACTATACTAACCTTTGTCTAAAAATAATGACATTTTAGCTTTTCTCAAAAAGTCAACAAATTTCAAATTTGATCAAATATATACTAAATAACTAACATTTATGACGTGTAATAAGTATCCTTAGATGAATCATGAAATATATTTATAATAAATCTATTTAAAGATAAAAAATATTGATAATATTTTTTATAAACCTAGCTTGTTAAACTTAAGAAGATCATAATCTCGTCAAACTTAGGATGTTGATATTTTTTAGACAAATGGAGGTTTTTTTATGGATCCAAATGGGGTAATGGGTGGAGTATATATGAACCAAAATTCATACAGAGAAAAATAATAGAAAAATTGCACATACTTTCATCGCATTTTTGTACGCATGCATGAAGCATTAAATATAGATAAAATATAACTAATTACATAGTTTGCCTATCAATGTCGAGGCGGTCTTTTGAGCCTTTAGTAAATGGTTGGACAATAATTACTAAATACAAACGAAAGTGCTACAGTACCCAAAATCTTAAAAAATCACGAACTAAACAAAGACCTTAGTTGGTTATATTCTTGATGGTGAATCCTTTTCGCCTAAGGGCTTGTTTAGATGCAAAAAGTTTTTGGATTTTGACACTGTAGCATTTTCGTTTTTATTTGATAAATATTGTCTAATTATGGAGTAACTAGGCTTAGAAGATTCGTCTCGTGATTTACAGTTAAAATGTGCAATTAGTTATTATTTTTATCTATATTTAATATTTCATGCATGTGCTGCAAGATTCGATGTGACGGGGAATCTTGTAAAGTTTTGGGTTTTTGGGTGTATCTAAACAAGGCCTAAATTTAAGTTATGAACTTAGTACGGTTCCTTATATTTTTCTAAATTTATTTATTTATTTTACAATTTAACGGTATACAATTGGATACGGTCAGATAATTTGAAATTTTGCCACCTCTCGTCGTCGGCTCGTCAACTCGTGGGCCCAGGACTTTTACAGACGGGGAGTCAGGGAGCAGGCAGGCAAAACGTAGGATCTGACGACGCGACTTGACATCGCTAGGCTGCCTGTCTATTGCCTACAGTACGCCTACGCTGCACAGGGGAGTGTGCGTGTGGGCGTGTGGTGTGTGGCGTGTGCGCTCCACTGCATTGGTCTTGAGCCCCCTGGGACAGCTTTTTGGAAACTCGTCGTGTCTCCAGTTGATTGATGTGTTCCTTGACCATTGGTGCCCAGTCGTCGCCGTCGGGTTGCGCTTCCTCATTTCTTGAGCCTTGTTTTTTCACTTCAAAATTCTATTTTTTTTAAGATTCTATATTACATCAAATTTTTAGACATATATATATATAACATTAAATATAATTAAAAGATATTTTAAAATCTCATTTTTTAAGATTCTTTCTCATACTAAATTTTTAGACACATATATGGAGTAACTACTTATACAATTTATCTGTAATTTATAAAATAAATCTTTTAAGTCTAATTAGTTTATGATTGAACAATAATTATGAAATAAAAACAAAAGTATTATAATAGTTAAACCCTTGGTCTGGATTGGTGGAAGCGCATCTGTTGTTTGACCCCTGTCAAGACACACGACCAATGTTGACTGCCTTTGCAATGCTGCATTGGCTGGAATTTCACATAGTAATAGTTTAGGCCTTGTTTAGATCAAAAAGTTTTTGGATTTTCATACTATAACAATTTTGTTTTTATTTGACAAATATTATCTAATCATAAAGTAACTAGGCTTAAAAGATTCGTCTCGCGATTTATAGGCAAACTGTGCAATTAGTTTTGTTTTTATCTATATTTAATGCTTTATATATGTGCCGTAAGATTTGATGCGACAGGGACTTTTGATTTTTTTTATTTTTGGGGTGAATTAAACAAGACCTTAGCTAACGAGAAGTAAAAAAAAAGTAGTATATAAGCAACAAGAAGGAGGAAGATAGAGATAAAGATGCATTAGAAAAAAATGTACATAGAAGATTAGAACGCTAGTAGTAAATATTATGGAATCCGAAGTTGTCAAAATTCTACTACAAGTTAGTGTGAATAGAGCTGTGTTTGGATCCATGCTAACTTCTAGAGGCTAATAGAAGCTAAGGTTCATTTAGCTTTTGAGATTGTGGTAGCTGGTTTATGAAGTGAGCTCTTTTACAATGATAGGAAAAGTATCATGGGTACTTTCAAGTACTTCTATTTTTTTTGTTTAGCCATTTCATTATATATAAAATATATTTTTATTCTCTAGGGTATATCGGGGACACAGGTTTAGAGCAAGTATTATAGTGGGCTATAAACCAGCTAAATGCTGAGATGAAGGAGAGAAGAGAGGAGAGAGAGGAGAAGTAGACTGTAAGCTTATACAAGCTTAGGTATAGAAACCAAGAAACTTTGTGAAAGAGATAAATGAGCCATATATTAATAGTGGATAGCTAACTATTGTATATGTGGGCTGAAAGAAGGCTTGAACCTTACAGCCAGCAAATGAACTATATTATTAAACTTGCTCTGTTGCAAGCCACCTGCTAACTTAATTAGCAGACGAGCTGGTGATGGCGTGGTGGTTGTCCAATCATAGACTGACTAGGCTCAAAAGATTTATCTCGCGATTTACAGGCAAAAACTGTGTAATTAATTTTTGTTTTCGACTATATTTAATGTTCCATACATGTGCCGCAAGATTCGATGTGACAGAAAATCATAAAAAGTTTTTAGTTTTTGGGTGAACTAAACAAGGCCTAAATTGTGCTACCAGAAATCACCAAGCCAGGAAATAGAAAAGTTGTTCTGGTAAATTTTTGGCACATTGTGAGTGGCTTTTTGAACTGAGAAGCGGGAGAGAACTAAGAAGTGCTATCCAAAACTTTTTTGAACTGTTATAAGGCCCTGTTTAGATTGTAGATGAAAATTTTTTGATGTCACATCGGATGTGTCAGAAGAATGTTGGAAGGGGTTTTTAGAAACTAATAAAAAATAAATTACATAGCTTGTCAGGAAACTGCAAGACAAATTTATTAAACATAATTAATTTGTCATTAGCACATGTGGGTTACTGTAGCACTTAAGGCTAATCATGAAGTAACTAGACTTAAAAGATTCGTCTCGCAATTTTCAACTAAACTGTGTAATTAGTTTATTTTTTATCTACATTTAATGTTCCATGCATGTGTCCAAAGATTCGATGGGATGGATAAAAAAAATTTCGGTGGGGAACTAAACAGGGCCTAAACCGATACCTGGAGTACAACAAAATCCATGAAGATTCATGACCATATATACTCATTGTTCGATCTTGCAGTGAAACTCAGAGAGAAGATGCATCAGTCCGTGTATGCTTATGGCAATTCATTCCTCCCTTGGAAAGAATATACGATTCTAACATATTATAAAAATAAGTTCGCCTTCTCCTCATACCCATCCAAATCTACATTGTGCACCTTGCTCCTGCCTCCGGCACCCGGTCCCACATCAATGTCCATTCTCCGCATGAAGATAAAAAAGCTTCACATATGCTAAGTCATTAATCCAGCGTACTCGAGAAGTACTTGAAATACCATATTCCTGAAGTGGCATTTAAGTTCTATTTTGCTGCGTCTTCCTATGGTTGGTTGATCTGTAGTCATGACAAAAACTGTTTGTTGTGGATGTGTTCACTGGTGCCAAAGTTTTACCTCCGCAGCTCCCATTAAATGTACATGACATTGTATTGAACTATGCAAAGTGATTTTTTATGAACAACACTTTTTGTAACCATTTTCAGTAGAGGGGCGCGAGCCCCCCAACCCCACCAAAACAAGGTCCACCTTAGTTGTGTTGTTTAGGAGGCAATGAACATGAATCTAAAGGTTGAAGACATACCAGGCAAACAAGGTAATATGGACCTTTTCTAGCTTCCTTATTCCCTCTTACCTCATGGTGTTTAGTTCAACCCAAAACAAGACCTAGGTGTCAACAACATGATGAGGACAGTATTTAGATGCACATGACACCCAAGTGGCTATACAAGGGACAATTCCTAGAGGCTTGGGAGCTTTGGAAATCGGGAACAAGTTGGTATTTGATGGAGTTCAAGATTGCTTCTATGACTTAGGAACTTCGAGGAGGAAGTTGCTCTTCAGTCTCACTCTCACCGAATCAGATAGAGATTTAGTTTGTCTCTAGCTGGACGCCCTGTAATTTTATTCTTCCTTGCTCTCAGTATAGTACCTTCGTGTTTGTACAAATTTTAGTTTTCTCCACTCTCTCTCCCCCTCTGTTGTAAGTATTTCCCTAAACTCTTGTTGCTGGTCCTTTTTATAAAAGTTTGTAACCCACCATTGGGAGCTCCCCAATGGTTTTTGTGTCAAAAAGGGACAATTAATAGAGTGCAGCCACAACAATTAGATCTCTAGGTGAGCTCATTTCTAAGTGATTTTTTCATGAAATTGAGAACAAATACTTGTGTTTTGCAATGCATGGCCGTGAGGTTGCCTGGTGGACTTCTCATGGGGTTCAAAATTCTTTTTTTTGCTTCATTTGCATATTTTGTAAAACCATTTATAGAGGTGGCTAGAATTTAGACCTCCCCTAGGATCGATCTTTAGGAGTGTTCTAGGGGCGGTTAGAGAGCCACCTTTAGATATCGACGCACATATAGAGAAAGATGAAGTAGACAACTCTACAAATAGATTTCGACCACCTTTACAAATGTTTCTTATAGTAGTGTAAGTGTCCTTAGATTTGTCATGAAATATATTTTTATAATATACCTATAATGATTATCATTTTGTAGTTGTTATTATAAGGTGGATGGGTTAATGGTTTTGTCTATAATGATTCTTATTTTCTATTTGTTATTGGCATGGCATGTTGATATAAGTAGGTGGGAGGGCAAAAGTGAACTTTTGCAATCAATTTGTTGCCGGTTGAGATAGCTAATGGGATGGGATGATTTATACATGTACAACCAAACAAGTTTGAGGATTGCTAGTAATTTTTACCATAAAAATAATGTATAGTTCTATGTATTAACTTGGACAACAAGTTTAGGATAGCTATATTCTTTTTTTGGAACGAAAGGAATAGTCCCTCCGCCCCACGTTATCTTCATTTCAAAGAAGTTAAATATTTTAAATTTTGACCAAATATATATAACAAAATATCAATATTTACAGTGCATATAATTGGTATCATTAGATAAATCAATAAATATATTTTTAAAATAGATTAATGGAGATATAGATATTGCTAATATTTTATACAAACATAGTTAAATTTAATAAATTTTGATAACCACGAACCTATATAGAGACAATAATGTTTTTGGGACAGAGAGCTTAGGAGCCTATTTGATTGGCTCATGGACGAAACTGCTTTGGACCAGGTAACACGCCTAGACGTCCAATTTCAGCACTATTTTTTTTCTCTAACAACAAATCAACAACAGCATGAGCATCAGCAACAACTTTTTTTTCCAACCAGCCAAATAGGGCTAACAAGGATCAGAACCTAGCATCGATTGATTTGCTCGAGCCTGGTAAGAGATGGCTGCATGCCTACTCTGCTCCGCTCACTGCTCTGCATCCTGCAGTTCCAATCAAACAAATGTAATGGCACACAGACACACTAGCATAGCGGGCGTGCTCGTACACATTCACAGGCACGCCCAAACAAACACACCACCAAACCCCAGGACACTCTTACCTCTACCTGCATGCATACACATTTTCCTGCACAAACACACACACGACCGAAATAAAAAAAAAAAACTGATGGTCAAGCTACTCTTCTCTAAACTAAACTGCTGTCACACATGACATACATCAAAGACCGCTGTTGTATGTAAGCTCTAAGGCCTTGTTTAGTTGGCAAAAATTTTCGTTTTTGGTCACTGTAGCATTTTCGTTTTTATTTGACAAACATTGTCCAATCACGGAGTAACTAGGCTCAAAAGATTCATCTCACAAATTACAGATAAACTGTGCAATTAGTTTTTATTTTCATCTATATTTAATGCTCCATGCATGCGACCAAAGATTCGATTTGACGAGGAATCTTGAAAATTTTTGGGAACTAAACAAGGCCTAAATCACGCAACGACATGCTGCCATGCTTGCTGCTGCAGATGGATCATCAGGCTGACAACAGGTGCTGGCTGCAGACTTTCCTGACCTCCCCTTTCCTGCCCTTCTTGATCCGGATGGAGCCCATCCTGTCGATGCTGGCCACGAACGCCTGGAAGAAGCGGGTCTTGTTGCCGGCGAGGTCCTGCACGAGCGGCCTGGTCCGCGCGTCCAGGAACAGCGCCTGGTCGGAAGCCAGCAGGCCGAGCCTCGCCTGCAGGTTGCCGTAGTAGGCGTGGTCGAACTGGAACGGCGTGCTCACGTCGAAGGGCACCACGACGCGGGCGCTGCCGCCCGACGACGGGCAAGACATCCGGAGCGCCTTCACGAGGCGGCCGTCCATCAGCGGGTCCGGCCGCCGCGTGCCCCGGAAGTCGTAGATGCGGCCCAGCACGTGGACGCAGTGCGCGAAGCCGACGGTGTGCGCGCCGGACAGCGCCACCAGGTCCGCCGCGCCCAGGCCCTTGCCCGCGAACACGCGGAGGAGCTCGTCCACCGTCGAGTTGGCCCGCGGGAGGCTGCCCCGGACTTTCCCCGCCAGGGACACCTTGCTGTCCTTACGGCCCTTCTTCACCGCGTAATACGGCCCACCTGCCTGTAATGGGCCACTATTGTTTAGGTTGGGTCCATCCATTACAGAGTTTCTCAGCCAAATAAATGCTTCTTTCTATAGGCTGGAAATAATGAATAAAGTTGTTTCTAAAATAAATAAAACTTTAAAAATATAGAACGAAAATTACGAGCCGTGGACTTTGGCCGTTTGTATCAAGGCAGCGTGGTCTGTTACCAAAAATAAAAAGAAAAAAAAAGAGGCAGCGTGGTCCAGAAAGATGCACGAGACGACTCCAAAATGGGCGGCCGTGGTACTACGCAACAAAGCGAGGGACAGGTTGGACGCTTGACTTCTGCGGGAAAGGGAGGAACACGACACTTGACTCGCTCAGAGGCTGTGATGGACGACACTTACGACCACCTGCCTGTCAAGTGTCACCTGACGCACTTAAAAAACACGACGTGGCCCTAAATTACTCTCGTTGCAGCACCAAATCAGCTGCTCTTGAGTCTTGACATGGGCGAGGCAAACTTTGTTGGCTTGCGGCCATAAGATCCAAGCACGGAGTGCCGAATCCCCAAGCTTAGACTATATATAGCTCAAATTGTGTTACCCGTTGAGGCTGTCACGTAGTTGTCACCCTAGCTACATTAGGAAATCGTACAGACAATATAAATTAGAAACAGTTCAGGCTACACTCCGATCCATCACTAGGGCGCGGTAAAATTGCCGTAACGTGACGTGAATTAAAAGCCACTGTGTGATGGGCGACGGTGCTAATCTCAGAAGCAAAACGTTTAAACAAATCAAATTAAAATTAACCTACTACTCGTGTCTGCACGGGCGGCCACACTTGCAGGCTTTGCAGCCCACTGAGTACTGACCCACCATAATTAGCAGAAACAGTTCACTGAGCAGATCACCGACCACGGAGCACTTGTACTACTACTTCCACTACTACGATGATCAATATAGCAATTGATCCCAAAACCTGAGACGAGACAACACGGTTTGTTTCTCTTCACGGTCATGTAATCATCATCGCCGCCCTTGCTCGGCCTGCTTAAGCTAAGCTAAGCTAAGCTAACAACGTACGTAACGCCGCCCTGTTCCTAATCCTAACGACGTTCACATGCCGGCCGGCCGGCCATGGGCACGACGTGCGGTTGCGCCTTTTTCGGTTTTTCCCGCATGCAGTGCAAAAGGCAGTCCAAATTAAAGCAGGTAAAACCTTTTCTTCCCCGTCCCCGGCTTCGCCTCTCTTTGGTCCTGACTTTGCCAATGTAGTGTACGGTACCCCCCTACCAACTTTTAACTGTCAGTTGGGTTTCGGTTGCAAACGCGAATGCTGCACTAGAGTCACATCGCTTTATTTCTCTCGCTGAAACCCAAGGCTCTGCTGCATCTGCTCGTGCTTTCGGTTGCATAATGCTGTGCTCAAAACACATACAGTTATGTTTTTTTTCGCGTGAATCAAGCTAGCCAGAGAGAACGAAGACTGGGAAGATGAACGCGAGCTACAGTAGTACTAGTTAGCTTGCGTTGCGGTAGGTACAGTACGTTACGTACCAGCTGGACGTAGTCTCGGGCGGCGAGGGCGAGGACGTCGGCGCAGGAGACGATGCCGGGGCACTTGCTCTCCACGGCGGCCTTGGCAAGCTCCACCGTGTCGAACGCCTCCTGCGGCAGGTTCCTGTTCTCCTCCACGTCGCGCTCCACCCTGGGCGGCGAGCGCGCGGCCGCGTCGGCCGTCGGCGCGATCAAAACGGACGCGTCACACCCCTGCGTGCGTGCGTGCGTGCGTGCGTGTGTGCGTGTGCATTCACGTCGTCATCGAAAATCGGCAGGACACCAACGAACACAATGCAATGATTTACAAAACAATTAATGGGTCGGTTACGTACTTCGACGAAGCAGTCGTGGTGGAAGAGGCGGAGCACGGCGGGTCCGGCGGCGGGGAAGTCCCTGTACCTGGCGGCGGTGACGTTGCCGACGATCTGGTCGACCGCGGGGCACGTCTTGGCGTAGAAGTCCAGCGCCAGCCCGTGCCGCTCCGGCGCGCGCCTGCTGCCGAGGACCGTGGCCGCCGCCGCCACGGGCAGCGGCTGCGCCTCCCTGCCACGCGACGTGCCGACGAGGGACGACGACGCGACGAGCAGCAGCAGGAGCAGCACGCGGCGGTGGACGAGGAAGCGGATGGCGCCTCTAGAGGAATCCATTGGTTCCGATGTGCAATGCAATTGCAATGCAGAGGAAGCGCTGCCTGGAAGCACCAAGGCGACTAGGCGAGCGACAAGCTTGCCTTATCCCGCAGCCGGTAGCGCGAGGGAGCTGACAGACGACAGCAGCGGGCGGCGGGCGGAAGCAGCGCGAGAGCGGGGACAAGCGAGGGAAAGGAGGGCCTTGTTTGTAGGCGCGCGGACAAACAGTGGAAGGCGAGCGCATGTGGGTGCGGCGGTGGCGAGCTTGGCGGCTTCCGGGCGATACTGCGCTCCCGTGAAGCTGGCGGGCCGCCCAGGCATTTCATCAGCATCCACGGTATTAGTAGACTGTAGACAGTAGTAGTTCAGTCTGCAGGTGTAGGTGAGCAGTAGTCTCTGTCTCGGCCAAATTTTTACTGCACTCTACGCTGGCGAATGCAGGCATATGAATCTAAATAAATATTTGTTCAAATTTATAACTAAACTAACATTTTTAAACAAAGGGTGCACTCCCTCTATTCCTATTTAAGTATAGCCGTGGGATTTGTGCTACTAAGTTTGAACTTCAGCCATAGCTTCAAGCATTGGTGTTGGGTGTAGAGTTGAGTGAATCAGTTTCAATCCTACCAATACCTTGTATAAAATATAAATATAGAAAAACAAACAGAAGTAAACCTGCCAAGTAGAGGTGACTAGCAACAACCAAATCATTTACTAAGTATTGTTTAGACAAGTTTGATTAAGTTTGTAGAAAACATTAGCAATATTTGTATCTCCAAAAAAATTTAATAAATTATCTAATGATACTAATTATGTATATTTAATTAAAGTTAAGTATGTTTGATTTTTCGAGAAGTGAAAATGATAAAAAAAAGTGACGGAGTACCAGTAATAGTCACATAATTTTCTTTTACCACTAGACCTATGATTCCCTAAGAAGTGGAAACAGAAAATTGGTGCGTGTGGTTATTAGGTCAGTTTCAATGCATGTTTCATGAGAGTGTTATGCACATTAAATAGGGTGCCACATAAGCAAAATTGCTGACTTGGCAGGATCATTAAATGAAGGAGTTTCATCAGATGAGAGAGGAGTTTCATCCCCATAAAACTCCTGTGGCTCGGTTACTTATAGTTTATAGTCTTGGTAACTATGTCATGAAACTATGCATTGAGACTGGTCTTATGCATCCGGAGATATGGAGATAGACATGCTTTGTCCTTGTCCATCGTAAAAAGAAGGTAACTTCAGAATAGTGTCAGATAAACTATCTTGAGTTTGATTAACATACTAATAAGTGTATCATTAGAAGGACGTTTCATGGAACTTTTCAATAATAGACCTCTCAGCTTAGCTTTCATTGAAAGTTTAGAGAAAAAGCTAATATGAGGAATCTAGTTTTAAGGCACGAGTTCAGGCCTTGTTTACTTCCAAAAAATTTTGCAAAATAGGAATAGTAACACTTTCGTTTGTATTTGACAAATATTATCCAATTATGGACTAACTAGGCTCAAAAGATTCGTCTCGTCAATTCCGACCAAACTGTGCAATTAGTTTTTATTTTCATCTATATTTAATACTCCGTGCATACGTCTAAAGATTCGATGTGCGGAGAATCTGAAAAATTTTGCAAAATTTCTGGGGAACTAAACAAGGCCCAAGCCACCTCTACAAAACAAAATACCTCAAGGCATCGAAACAGAGACCCCAAAATCTAGAACAACTACCAGCTAGCTAAGCACAGAGCAAATGAAGACACCAACTCCAAAAGACAGGCCCATACACCACGGCCCACCAACTTCTCCACCATGCTAGCTATTCAGGATAACCTCAACCATTTCCCTCTCCTCCGCGATCAACTTTTTTTCAAACACCATCATCTCGTTCTTTGTTTTCCAAATCGTCCACATCAAACCTACGTAGCATAAAATGGTTACTAATTGTGTTCTCGGGTGTTAACCTGAAAGAAAAGACGAGTAGGAACTACTGCTCCCATAACTTGTGGCAATGACGCAGCACCGAAAAAAACAAGAGAAAAGCACCAAGCGAAAGTCACTGCATCGTAGCCATTGTAGCTTGGGCTTTGTTTAGTTCCCAAAAAATTTTGCAAAATTTTTCAGATTCTCCGTCAGATCGAATCTTTAGACGCATGCATGAAGTATTAAATATAGATGAAAATAAAAATTAATTGCACAGTTTGGTCGAAATTGACGAGACGAATCTTTTGAGCCTAGTTAGTCCATGATTGGATAATTTTTGTCAAATACAAACGAAAGTGCTACAGTGTCGATTTTGCAAAAAAAATTTGGAACTAAACAAAGCCTTGGGTACTCTAGCGTCATCCAGGGACGAACCAGGAAAAAATTTAGGAGGGGCTGAACAAAAGTTCTACATCAACTTAGCTCTACTATTACTCCTCGTAAATATAGATTAATAATGAAATTTACAAAATATATCTAAAAAATAAAGTGTTCAGCCCACCCTACCTTATAAATTTATGTCTAAAATTAGAAGGAAAGCACTAAAAATTCCACTGGGCCAGCAGCGGTAGGGGGGGCTGGAGCCCCCCTAGCCCCACTGTTGGCTTCGTCGCTGGCGTCATCGTCATCAGCGCGCGCGGCTAGAACCAGTCGAAGCTAGCACCATAGCAAGGGTCTTGTTTAGTTCACCCCGAAATCCAAAAAGTTTTCAAAATTCCCTGTCACATCGAATCTTGCGGCACATGCATGAAGCATTAAATATAGACGAAAACAAAAACTAATCACACAGTTTGACTGTAAATTACGAGATGGATCTTTTGAGCTTAGTTAGTTCATGATTGGATAATATTTGTCAAATAAAAACGAAAGTGATATAGTACCCAAAATCCGAAATAATTTCGGAACTAAACAAGGCCAAGGACGAAAAACAGGCCAAAATGGTACTGTAGCATCGTTATTGTAGCTCGGACATTGTAGTTTGATCGAAACTAGTCAGACATGGTACTGTAGCGACACTGTTGTAGTGTCGTTACCGTAGCATGGTTGCAACCAAACTACAACACCACTATTGTAGCTCGATTGGAACCACCGAACCAGACAGAATGGGTTCTATATATAGCGTCTGGAATCCGTCACAACTAGCATTGTAGCGTTGCTACTAACATCTATTGCTTTTCATGTAAAACTACTTCTTCACACATTTCTCTTCATGCAAAGAAGAAGCAACCCTAATCAGTTAACAATTATGACTATCTAGAATGTACTACTACTACCTATTAACAAGATTGGAGAAGAACAAATAGAAATTGAAGCCTGTTCGCTTGTTAAGCTTATCTATCGAATCTGTCAGTCATTTAACAGTATTTTTCTTTTACAATAAATCAGCGAACAGTAGTTTATCAGCCAAGAGAACAGGCTCGAAAATAGAAGATTAGAGCTGGGGACTCCTGCTTGCATTGCTCATTGTCACGACATGAATTTGGATTGTGTGAGGGAGAGGAGCTGAAGTTTCAAGTTTGAACTTTGAAGGTGAAACCACTGCCCACTGTGTCATGTCCCAGTGTCACGAATCACCTTTGCCTTCCGTGTCCTCGACAGTCGATGGCTTGACACTCTCTTGATCACACTCGATCGCAACTAGGAGACTTGAGAGTTGAGACCCTTGTCACACACATAGATGGGAATCATGGGATCATAGGGAGTGAGGGAGTCAGAACATGGGCTCTTCTCTTGAGACTCTGAGGTGGATGCGAATGCATGGTTCCATTTCTTTGACCACTGCTTCACTTCGCCTTCGCTGCTTCCTCTTGGGGTGTGCCTGGGAGTTAGGCTATAGGGTTGGGGCTTGTATTCTGGGTCTAGGCTCCTGGAGTGGGCCCGAGGCAGACACACCCATTGCACCCCTAACCCTATATGCTTGCCATTCATCAATGGTAAATTTGAACACGTGGCACTCATATATGATGCATGTCAATTATAGGCCAAATTCCTTGATGTGGAAAGAGATGTATCATGTATTATTAAAATTAATTATAGCTAAATTGGTTATGTTCTATTAGGTCAGTCTCAATGCATAGTTTCATGGTACAGTTACCAAGACTATAAACTAGGTAACCAAGCCATATGAGTTTCATGGAGATGAAACTCCTCTCTCATCTGATCAAACTTCTTCATTTAATGACCCTGTCAAGTCAGCAATTTTGCTTATGTGGGCACTCTATTTAATGTGTATGACACTCTCATGAAACATGCATTGAGACTAGCCTTATGGTGATAACTTCCCACCTAGATTCGAGTCTGACTTGAGATGGGTGCTCATGTTTTTTTGGCTAATTCTTCTTCTTCTAGAGTGTGCGTCAATATCGAAACATATGTAATGGCTTTGTCAATTTTTACGATATATATGCTTGCCTAGTCTCTTGAAGACGTTCATAAGACTATAGACTATGGTGTATTTCTATGTTCACACGGTGTGAATGTATAGCATACGTACTGTAGGGTATATGTTTTTGCTTTATTGGATTATGATGTTGGGCCATGTAAACTTTTTTGCCCGAGGATCTAAAAAAGCACGGCCTTTGGCTCTACATACACATAACTTAAAGTGAATGAAAATGTGCCACATTAACCTTGGGTATATAGGCCAACCACTCGAGTCTTAGGCCTTGTCTAATCTCGAAATGTTTTTAGATTTGACTACTGTTGTATTTTTGTTTGTATTTGTTAATTAGTGTCTAACCATAAACTAAATAGGCTTAAAAGATTTGTCTCGCGATTTACAGGCCAGCTGTCCAATTAGTTATTTTTTATCAATATTTAATGCTCTATGCATGTGTCACAACGTTCGATGTGACGAGAAATCTTGAAAAGTTTTTGGATTTTGGATGGAACTAAACAAGGCCTTAATAAACAACTGCGCCTTGACCACTCGGCCCGGTCAAGCTTTAATTCAACATCTCTGGTAAAAAAACAAAAAATAATTAAGCATTTATAAAAAAAATAATTAAGTGAAAGATGTGTATCGATTTTTCGTAGATCCTCTGACATTGTGTTGGTGGTCGGTGAAAAAAATAGATAAGGCACTTGCCTGGAGTATACATCTGTTAATGGCCTTGTACGCTGCCGCCTGCAAAGTTTTCTCACGGAAGGAGATGGAATGCCTGCGTGCCAACCTATATTAACCTAATTAAGGTGCCAACCGATCATCTGACTTGAAAAAATGTTGTCAACTGTCCAAGTTCCGTATACGCAGCTACAGAAGTAGTAATTGTTTGCTGATCCAAGGACCTTTTCCTTTTCGGCACTGCTGGTAGTATGCACCTGAACAAGTGCGTGATTACCCGGCTCGCTTGATCGGACAGCGAAGCTAATCCATTGGCATTCATCTTTGGTGCCCTATCAATAAGCTGACTCAAAAAGGTCGAATCAGACCAAGATATACGTTTAAAAAAAAATTAAATTGGATGCGCAAGCGATCGACATGGCACCCACGCGGCAACTGTACTGTATAATAATACGCAAAGATGCCCTTAAAAAAAGAGCAAAGATGTCACAACTCAGGCCCTGTTTAATTTCCTACCCAAAATTTTTTCATCCATCCCATCGAATCTTTGGACACATGCATGTAACATTAAATTTAGATAAAAAAATAAACTAATTACACAGTTTAGTTGAGAATCGCGAGACGAATCTTTTAAGCCTAGTTACTCTATGATTAGCCTTAAGTGCTACAGTAACCCACATATGCTAATGACAGATTAATTATGCTTAATAAATTTATCTTGAAGTTTCCTGACGAGCTATGTAATTTGTTTTTTAATTAGTTCCTAAAAAACCCTCCCGACATCCTTCCGACACATTCGATGTGACATCCAAAAAATTTTCATTGCCAATCTAAACAGGCCCTCACAAGAACTACTACTGTCCGGTATCCTTTCGGCAGTAGTATGTAACCCATGATGTCACTGATCACTAGCGTTTCATGGCATGGCTCGTGGTTTGTCGAATGCAAGCAAAGCTGACACGATGCACAGCTGCACCAAGACAAGCTGTGCTACCTGCTTCTTCAATTTCATCCAAATGACGACTACTCGTGTCTATTTTTGGCCAAATTACCTGTATCCGCATCTACAGTTTCAAATGACTGTCGATTGCTCGGAGATTTTTTTCCCCTAAAAGATTATCCCGTACAAATTTTGAATTTTGGAGGTCCGATCGAGTTGAATGGACTACTACTGAACGACAGCGTTTGAGCTGGTCGCGATAAGATGCCGATGCGCAGAAACCTCGTCAGTTTGCGGCGGGCAACACGTCCCCGTCGTCGACTCCTCTCGTAAAATCTCCAGGCAACGCTACTCCCCCCGCCGCGGTTTTTCGCCTCGCCGCCGCTTCCTGCCCTCCTCTCCCGGCGGCACCGCCCTCGGCGAACTCGCCACATCCCCATTGCCCCCATCGCCCGCCCGAATTCTTTACTCAAATCATCCATCGTCGGCTCGTCCCACTCCCACCTCCCAAAGCGACCCAACCACGCCACCCGCGAGGTCGACGATCCCGTCCAAATCCACGCGATTACAACAAGGCCGACCCAGCGTCCCCCCTCCCTTGCTGCTCGCAGCCAGTGCCTCCCAGTCCCAGTATATAGCAGGCGAGGGGGGGCGGGGCAATGGTTCTCCCGCTCCGCCTGATCCCGCGCTTGGCTTCCGCAGCCAGGTTGACGCCCTCGGCCTCCTGCGCTCCCCGGCTGGTCCTGCGGCGCGCGCCGTTACTACCGGTGGCCCTCGCGATGGCGTCGGCGTACAGCGCCGGTTCCGGCGCGGACAGGAGGCTGCTGTTCAGGCAGCTGTTCGAGAAGGAGAGCTCCACGTACACCTACCTCCTCGCCGACGTCGCCGACCCCGACAAGCCCGCCGTGGTGAGTCCATCCAGCGCTTCATAGTTTGGGTGGGATTGGTTCAGAGCTTCAGGCTATTTTGGCTCCTGGAACTGGACTGGCATTGTTGGCTTGGGTAGTTAATTTTGGTGGGAAGGGATTTGCTATGCAGATTGATCGCATGGCCAGTATTGGGTTTCATGTGCCTGCACTCGGTAAACTGAACTGTTACTATTTTGCGTCGAGTTCAAACCATAACCGTTGTAGCATCGGAATGTAGATGCAGTGGGTGCAAAACACTGAACCAATCTGCAGCAGGATTAACTGATTTGCTTGTCATCTGCGCAACTGCTACTACTCCCTGTTTGTAATTCGTGGCCGAATTTGATCTTTGGTGATCCTTTTACCTCTCAATCTCTCATGAGTATGTTGCAATCAGTGAGCGTTTGTAATTCATCAATTCAGAATCTGCAATTTCAGTTTGTTCAATTGGGTTGCATCGATTCAGTAATTTTGTAGTAGTTGGGTGTTCAAACTGCTTATCCTACATCCATGGTTGATTTCAGTACTTTGTTTCAACGATTCATGTTTGTATCTGACTAGTGTTAACGGTTCCCATATTAGAACTTGAAGCCATGCTTTAAATCGTTTGGAATTTCAGGATTATATTAGCTGAAGCAAACTAAGGGAGATTTTTTTTTCTTCCCTTTTCCTTTTATCATATATTACATTGGAATTTCCTGAGGTGCATGTTAGTTTATCTGACAAACACTGTGAACCAAAATTTCAAGACTTGCCATAGGATACGCCACATAAGTAATTAACTATTAAATAAAGCAGAAGCAATTATTGACTAAGTTTTGAGCTACAATAATGTTATCCATATAAAAAATATACATTTGGTCAATGCCATGATCCCATCTGATCTTTTTTTTTTCTGTGTGATCAGCTGATTGACCCTGTCGACAGAACAGTTGACAGAGATCTTAATCTTATCAAGGAATTGGGCTTGAAGCTCGTGTATGCTATGAATACTCATGTACATGCTGATCACGTCACTGGAACAGGACTAATAAAAGTAAGCAGTTTTTTCTTCTAGGAATGTTTTGATGGCTTTTGCTTTTCACAGTTAATGCTTTGTTCTCCTTGGTAATATGGTTAGCTAATGGTATGAGCTTGTAGACTAAGCTACCTGGAGTTAAGTCTGTTATTTCAAAAGCTAGTGGAGCAAAAGCTGATCATTTTGTTGATCATGGGGACAAAATACACTTTGGCAACCTTTTCCTTGAGGTACAACCACATTCTAACAGGCTACTTTACTCTGTTCTGCTTTATTCATTTAGTATATATAATATAAATTCCAAGATTTAAAATGTCGCATAAATGGAGAACACTATAACCAGTTCTCTTAAACTCTTTGATTTTCTTGAACTTAATGGGTGAGTGGTCCTGATTTTGAAAATGGTTTGTCTTGTGTTTCATGAAATGTAGAAGTTGCAGTTGGTAACTTTTGTTAAAGATTTTTTTTATTCTTCCGTTAAATACAAGAATCTGGACTTAGAAGCTTTCCCCCCCCATGAACACCAGTTGGCTTTGAATTCTTAAATTGGCTTAGCTCTACATGGTTTCTTACCTGACTGTTCATACTAAAATGTTTCTATAAAACTATTCTGTATGTTTTCTGTTCATTTTTTTCTCCCGAAATTTTTTACTGCTTTGTAATACTTGTAAACTGATCTGTTGCTTATACACAATTCACATTTGAAGAGTGTAATGTTTGACGGTAGACTTCTATAAATATGCTTTTAAGTTAGTTCATGAAAATTAAGTGATGTTAATGTAAATGATTAGTTAGTTGTTATGTAATATATTTAATGTAGTTTTATTGTTGTCCGTCTTTTGAATCCATCTATCATTGTTTTTACATATATTATGGCTCGCAATGGAATTCTGTGAAAGTTTGTGCTTATAAATGTATTGCATTCTTCTCACGTCAATAGCTGCTAAAATATGAACAAAATCCATGCATATATGTGTTCCAAAAAAAAACCCATGCATATACTGACATGCAAGACAACCCTCAGCGGAGAATGTGCATTAAAATAGATTGACTTTAAGGAATTTCTTGTTGCATTGGTGGATATGGAATTTTATATGGAAATAAAATATTCCATTTCAGGTGCGAGCTACTCCAGGCCATACCTCTGGCTGTGTGACGTATGTTACAGGTGATGCTGATGGTCAACCTTCACCAAGGATGGCTTTTACTGGTGATGCCTTAATTATCCGGGCATGTGGAAGGACAGATTTCCAGGTAATATGGTTAGGTAGTTTCTTCACAAGAGCAAACAGGAAAATAGTAATTGTGGTCTTTCTAATCGTACGAAGCTTAAGGAAGCGCCATTACATACAAGTGTCATGTCTGAAGTTGCGAGGCAAATATCTGAAATCATGTTGGAGAAATTTCGGTTTACCGTAGATGTGTGATTTTCTATTGATAGTTTGCATTTATTCTATATTATTGCAGGGAGGAAGTTCTGATCTGCTGTATCAGTCAGTGCATTCACAGGCAAGCATGCAAAATCTTGTCCTGTATAATTGTATTTGTATGACAAAAATGAACTTAACTAAATGAAACTTTGTATCCTGATCAGATTTTCACATTGCCAAAGGATACACTGTTGTATCCTGCTCATGACTATAAAGGTTTCACGGTGAGTCGCTTGGTATCTTGAAGCTCACCAGCCAGGCTAGCAGTCACTCGATCTATGTTGTTGCAGGTAAGTACTGTTGAAGAGGAGGTTGCCTATAATGCTCGACTCACGAAAGATAAGGTAATTGGTAGCTTCTATTTAGGCTGAAATTCTTAAATAGCTCAAAAGAAAAGAAATTCTTAAAATTTCACTTAACAATGTTTTGTTTTGTTTTTCTAATTATTATTATTTTCTGTCCAGGAAACTTTCAAGACGATCATGAGTAGTAAGTTCTCTCAAGTGGATATGTACAATTGGTTCATACCGAATTCACACATTTCTGCTGACATGCTCACTTGCTTTGCCAAATTAATCCTCTTGTTTTGGGCTGAAAGAAACAAGTCTGATCATTTGGTCTCGATCTTGGGCAGACTTGAACTTGTCATATCCGAAGATGATGGATGTAGCTGTACCTGCCAATTTGGTCTGCGGTATCCAGGATCCGCCACCGAAGATCTGAGCTGTTCCAGTGGAAGCCTGCAGCTGCACTTCTGGTTCTTTATGAACTCCGAATCGACACCAGAGCTGAGTTGTTCATTAAATAATTTGTTTGCTGCAGCCTGTCAATGGCCGGTGTAGCCTCTGGTTGTATGTGGCAAGGCACTACTGTTTGGTGAGATCAAAAGGAACAATACTAATAATAAATACAAGGTTCTCATAAGCTGCGGATATTATTAAGCAGCCTCTCATCTTGTGCTGCACAAGGTTCTCTCATCTTGTGCTGCACAAGGTTCTCATAAGCTGAGGATATTATTAAGCAGCCCTTCTGAAAACATTTTGCGAACCGCAATCATGTTATTTGGATATTCTTTTAAAAAAAGGTGAAATGATATCCGTTTTAAAAAGGGTAAAACAAAATCAAGCAGTCTGTTCTGCTGGATGACGACCATCAAAGCAGAAAACGTATACCGTGTCCGTGTGGAAACTCTCTGGTTCTCTGCCCAGCAGCCCTAGGTTGTGAAAAACTAGACCAGGCTGAAAATAGCGTGTCGGGAGCTCATTATTTTTTGTTTGCACCTATATACTATGATGATAGCAACATTTCAGCCTGTTAACTTAGATGCTAAGGAACGAGACATGTTTGGTAAATTGCAATTTGTTTGGTTCAAATTGACCTGAGCAGGATTTCCTATGAGCAATGAGAATCCTGCATGTTCCTATCAATTTTGGAAGCTGGCAACTGGTTGAAACTACTATTGGCTGATTTATTGTGAAAGAAAAATACTGCTGAATGGCTGATAGATTCGGCTAATAAGCTTAAACGAATGGGCTCACTGCAGCAGCTGCGGAACATTAAATTTACTCACTCTCAGCCCACGCCCGCTATAAAAGAAGAGTAAGACAGCTGATATAAGTGGGTGGATAATGGTACATACGTAGGTCGGTCATACATAAACCACTTATGTATGCACCATGTACCATCATTCACCATTCACCCACTTTATATTGGATGTCTTTTTTCATGACCGTCGTTGGAGTGCTACAGTGAGTAGATTTAATGTTCGTAGCTGCAGTAGCTAGCCGATCAGGCTGTTGTTTAACAAGGACCTAAATCTTTTCATCAGCATGGTTCTTTTGAAATTTGAAGTGAAAAGGGCAAAAAAAATGTGCTGATTACCTGCTCCTCAATCCTCATGTAGCACGTTTCAGGCTTTCAGCTGTCAAAACTAAAATGAGATCCGACTCTACAAACTGGCACACAGAGAGGTTAAGCACCAACACCTCCATCCGTCCAGGCTGGAGGCACACGTTAATCGTCTTTCGTCAAGAAATAACAACGCGCAAATCCTCCCAAGTTTTTTAGTGAAGAACGCCTCGCCCTCTTCCCTCCTCTCTCCTGCCGTCGTCCTGCGTCCCAATTGGGCAATTCCCCAAACCTAACTAGGCTTTACCACCGCGGGAGCTGCCATGGGTGGCCAGATGCCGGACGCCGACGAGAAGGCCCGCTCGGCGGACACCTCCTCGTCCTCTTACGGCTACCCGCCGTCGGCGCCGCCGCAGCACCAGCACCAGTACGGCACCTTCGGGCCCCCGTCCGGGGCCTCTGGGCAGTTTCCGCAGCCGGCGGTCGGGTTCCCCCAGCCGGCGCCGCCGCCCGGTATGCAGCACTACCCGCAGCAGCCGCCGGCGTCGTATGCGGTCTACCCGCCCCCGCAGCAACCCTACGCGGCCGCCGCGCCGTACTACGCCCAAGGCTACCAGGTCGCGCAAGGTACGGAAGGTCCTAATCGCGCCTTACGATGCGAATTCTGTGCTGCATCTCTGTTGATTCCTTCCATAGAATTGATCAACGGAGGCGTTCGTCCGTGGAGTCTTGTGTGGTTGATTCCTCGAGTAGATCTTTTCTATCGCCTAACCCCTGTGCTCACTAGGTCACATGGCATTACAGTGCAAGCTCAAAATTTAGGTGTTGTCCTTGTCCTGCTCAGCTGTCTTCCTGTGTATCTGAACCTGCAGTTCCTTTCCTTCTGCATCCTTTTTGCTCATCCCAAATTAGAGGTCATTTGAGATCGGTAGCTCATGGAGCTCGAGGGAAACTGAATTGATATTTTTTTGTCTTTGAACTTTGAAGTGTTCTGTAATTTTGAAGTAAATGAGCAGGAAATTTGATTTGTTGGAACAATCAGATAGATGCAGGGTAGTTCATTTTCAAATAGGTTCAGCAAAGGATTACATAAATAATTCAACTCTATTTCATCCAAAAAATAATAATTCAACTCTACAAATAAATATATAAAATGAATAATTCAGTTTATAATTTTGATCTATGTTCAAAATGGAGGAAGATACAGAGTCACTAACTACACTGGAACTTTGACTTAACTTGGCTAATTATTTTTGCATTTTGGTGTTTTGTAGGTTATATTCCTGTTGTTGAAGGAAGGCCTGTTAGAATGCGACCTCTTCCATGTTGTGGCCTTGGCATGGGATGGTTTCTGTATGTTTTTCTAAATATCAATCATCTTGCAATTCATATATATGAACTCATATTGGAACTGATATTTACACTGTTCGCTACAGGTTTATACTTGGGTTCTTCTTTGCTGCCATTCCATGGTATATTGGAGCTTTTGTGCTGATTTGTGTCCGAGTACATGATTACAGGGAGAAACCAGGATATGTTGCTTGCACTATTGCTGTAAGTCCTTCCTAGCAATGTATGCATTGCTCTTATGTCTCCTCCAGCTATATTTATGAGTTCCCTTGTATGGTAATGGATTTTAGATGCGAACATTCATTAATCATGTGAAGATTTAGGGCCAATATCAGGTTTTTTAACAGTTTTACAAACACGAACTGCAAATACAGCATCGACTCCTGTCACTGAACTCTATATCATTTACATTTCACTAGCTCCTATAAAGTTATTGGTGATGGATATTCAAATGAAAAGACTTACTGCAAATTGTGTAGTTGAAGAAGTGCATCCTCTTTATATTTTTTTAAAAAAGAGTTTAATCGATTTCAACATAGCTTTTGGTATCTCTTACTTGGATGGAAGCATATGTCAGTTAAACTAACAACAATTCTATGAAAGCTGCACAATTTAGCTTGGCACTACAGGTGTTTGTTACTACTTGACCATGTGATGTGATATTTAGTAGCCATGGTATTGTAGATCTGTGCTTTCTCTTGCAAATTAATGCACAGAGGTTGTGCTAACTTTGCCCCCCCAAACTTTTTGGTGCCATGAACAGGCTTCGCTTGCTGCAATTGCTGTGCTGCTTGGCGCCACAAAAGGAGCGGAGGTGTGGTGAGAATTATGCCTTCAATCACCAGCGGTCTGTTTAATGTAAATGTTTGTTACTCGGCTACTTTGTTATCTGTGTTGTACATGCCGTGTTGTGCGTAGAGGATAGGGTGGAACAAGATTGATGTACGCTCCTATTCGTTGTTTGACATATAAATTTGTAAAATGGAGTAGTATGAATGCACCTCATTTTAATTGTTTAATGTAAAATTGCCTGTAATGCCACTATGTTCTGATTGCTTGTGCCCCTGGTTAGTTGGCTACGAACTTGTCGTCCCGATCTACAATATTTCCATGAGTATCATTGAAATGTTTCGTTGTTTAGACCTGGGAACGCATGCCACTAGCAGGTTATAGCTTGTTTGTTTATCTGCAATTGCATCTTGTGAGGGCTGCTAGTTTCGTCGAGTTACTACGGAGTTAGTGACTTACCATTGCAGGTCGTACTTATATGCTCTTTGTTGTTTGTGTGTCTTTCCGTCTTTCGTGCTGACGAGACACGAACCGCACTCGTGCATGAGGTGCAATTGGCAGCGCCGTCCAAACTGGCTTCTCCGAAGTTGCTGTGCACTTGCGGTTTGTCCGACCATCTGCGCTTTGTGAAGTAGACAAGTAGTGAGGTGCTGTGCGCTGGCCCGTCCATCTACGCTGTTGCCAAATAGTGCCTTTATTTCGGGGTTGTTAGGCTGCGCCTTTTTCCGGCTGCAGTCGCAGCCGAACAGGCCGTCATGGGTGATTTGAAATTAGAATAGACATTAGTAAGGAACTGCTTGGCAAGGCTTGATTTGAAATTAGAATAGGCATTAGTAAGGAACTGCTTGGTAAGGCTCCTCAGAACAGATTTCTCCATAAGAATCGCTCCTCGGTCAAATAGCAAAATCTTGTCCAGATTCCGATGAGGAACAAAAATCATTTCTTCATTTAGACTAGAAGCTAGGAACTAAAAAAACCCTGCTCCTCTGCTCCATCAACTAGAATCACTTCATAAGAGGATCAAGAAGCTGGAGCTAAAAAACAAGGAGTAGAGCTCTACTAAAGACAAAGGGACATGTCCTTTGGCACAAAAACTAGAAATGATTTAATTCTCCTTTCGGAAAAGGGACATCCTTTCACTACACCACTTTACTTATGTATATATACTCAATCATCGGATGAAGGCAATAAACCACTAATGTCATCGTGTTATCATGCATGCTCTCTACCGAGCACTAAGAATAGATGGAATGGAAAAAGGTTAAGTCCACATTATAATGGCGGACTGTACCGAAGGCAACTTTATCTAAACGGATTCGGCAATTGTTCACTGGCCTTCATGCTATAAGTAGAAATATATCACATTTCATTGCAAATCATATAACTTGCAAATTCATCGATTACATCTTAAATATGCTACTGAAAGAGAGAATAGGTCTAAGGATCTACTCGTTCATCACTTGCCTCACCTCGAAAGAGGTGTGGCTTCTCTCTTCACTCACTCACTCACCTGTTCGCATGCTTCAATAGCATGGAAGAAGGTATTCTAAGAGCATAGCCACATATATATGGGGTTCCTTCCATTCTTTTGATCAATAATTCACTTCTAGAAAGTAGAAAAACTCTTATTTCAAAGATCCATATATAATCCCACTTCATTCGTAGCGACCGCACTTCCCATGCGCGCTCTACTCTTCACTCTTGCTCACCTCTCTTCTTCAACAAGGATTTATTGTTCCTATCTGCGTTTTTACATGATTGGGCTCCTTATTATTTAATTGATGCCACTTTTTTTTATCTATGTGATGTGCCACCATTGCGACCCCTAGGGTGGCACGGGCCATCACACCCTCGTTGGTCTCCACTAATGTTGTCGTTGGCGCTTTCATGTGTCTGAATGATGGCACCTATGTCATGTTGTAGTCCTCCACCAACCAAACCCACATGCTGCCGAAAATCATGCACTTCACTAACACTCATTGTCGAAAACCTTGTGTCCCACCGTTGATTTGATCATCACTGTTGTCTCAACATACAATCCATCAACCTTTGTGCCTCTACGCGTGCTTTGACCACCATAATAGCAAGTTTAGAGTCAGGTGACGAGGACATGACACCTAGCGATATGACTATTGAATATAAGATGAGCTCATTTCTATATTTGCAAAACGACATCAGTAAAAAAAATTTCCTACCTAGTGTCGGTACTTTTAGAAACAAAGGTGATGATAATGTGCACTCTGGAAAAAACACTATATGGTCTCTACAATGAGTGACATAGTTAACTTGCGCCTCATTGTAGTCCCCACTGGATATGGCACTCAAATGGTTACTAGGGCAAAGTCATTTCTGGCCATGAAACAATACCATCAGAACCATCTACCAAGGTCAACACTAACCTCTGGTGAATACTTAGACTGTTTCAAGTCTGATCTTGACCAATTTAACTTCTTTGAGATCTTTGACTTGAAACTGTCTCAATAGGGCCACTTACCATCATCAACTTGACTTGGAGTTGGCCTCTTTGTGCATCCACGTTACAAAAAGCATCTCCATGCACACATCCAACATTTTCTCCATGTATTGTTTGTCTTCTCACGAATATGTACCATTTGTGTCATGCTTCAATCAACGAACCATGTTATTGTAAAACATATGTTAGTCAACTACATATGCTATTCTCACTGTGACTAACCCAACTACGTATGCTATTGTAAAACACATGTTAGTCAAAATACTTATGTTTATGGATCACTAGAGACCACCTAATTGACAGGAAGGAGGCTAAAGCCATGCCTGCTTCACCACCAGGAAACCACCACTGGGGGTGTGAAAGGCTTAGGTAAAAGTCTATTTTTCCTCTTCCAACTTTCACAAAAGTTTGCTTTTCCTCCCTCAACTCCAAAACCAGACAAAACCACCTCCCTTAACTTTTAAAACCGTGCATTTTACCTCCCTAGAGTGGTTCCGAAGGCGGTTTTTCTACAGTGAATGGTGGTTTTGTTGATGGTTGTCTTTTTTCTTTTTTTAATTATTTTGGCTAAAATTTTTAAAGAAATCATAGTAAATCACAAAAAATCATAAAATAGAAAAACTAATTCTTTTGGACTCCACATAAGTAGATTTATATAGTAAACATATAATATGGTATGCTTTAGTACAAAGTTTTTGCTATAAATGTTTTATCATTTTCTTTTATTTATTTATTTGGCTGGATCTTTGAAAAATCATAGTAAATCATAGAAAAAAATCATAAAATAGAAAATCTAATTTTCTTAGACTCCACATGAGTATATATACACAATGAACATATAATATATGTATGCTTTAGTTCGACAAAATAATTATAGAAGTTGAAGCTACGAATTATTTCAATTAATTACAGAAAAGCATAGATCTAAAGCAAAAGCTTATACATGGCCATCGGGCCGTGCCGTGCCTACCTCGGGCCGCGCCGTGCCGTCGTGCCGACCGGGCCGTGCCATCACCGTGCCTCGTGCCGAGGGTATGGCCCAAGGCACGGCCCACGGGCCGTCGGGCCGGCCCGAAGGCACGGCGGGCCACCGGGCCAAGGTCGTGCCAAGTTAGTAGCAAGCCTATATTTTCTTTTTTTGTTTAGAATTAGCACGCTATATTTCTTAATAGGCCAATTTTGTTTAGAATTAGGCCAATCAGGATGGATGGATGGACCAACAGACCTACATTTTCTCTTTTTTTTAGATTTAAAAAACTATATTTTTTACTGGGCCATTAAGCACCGGGTCGTCGGGCCGTGCCTGAGCCGTGCCACGGGCCACGGTGGCGGCCCAGGCACGGCCCGGTGCCTCGGGCCGTGCCGTGCCGTGCTCGGTAGTTGTCGGGCCGTGCCGTGCCCGGGCTGGGCCAAAATGTCGGGCCGCGGGCCGGGCCAACGGGCCACGGGCTGCATGGCCAACTATACAAAAGCTATAACAAAAAAATTATACTAAAGCATACTATATTATATATTTACCGTGTAGATATGCTCATGTGGAGTCTAACAAAAATAGATTTTATATTTTATGATTTTTTAATTTACTATGTTTTTTCAAATATTTAGCTGAAATAAATAGAAAAGAAAAAGATAAAACCTTTATAGCAAAAAATTTGTGCTAAAGCATACCATATTTATGTTCAGTGTGTAGATATACTTATGTAGAGTCCAACAAAATTGAATTTTCTATTTTATAATTTTTTTATGATTTATTATGAATTTTCAAACATTCAGCTGAAATAATTTAAAAAAACAAAACCACTGTTACTATAGCAAAACCAGTATTCACTATAACAAAACTGCCTTCGAAACCGATCTAGAGAGGTAAAATACATGATTTAAAAAGTTGAGGAGGTGGTTTGCCTGATTTTATAGTTGGCAGAGAAAAACGAACTTTCGTGAAAGTTAGGGTTGGGGAAGGAAAAATAGACTTTTTTTCAAAGACTTACGGCCTTGTCGAAAGAAGGGAAGCCCAATCATAATTTGTGCAACAAATGGGCCAGGACGGCGAGAACTTGGGCCCATTAGGGTTCACTTCCATAATCGGCACCTATAAACGCTCCTCTCACGCCCACGGCCGCCGCCTTCACCCGCCGCCGCCTCCTCTCGTCATCTTCGTCCCCTTAGGCTAGGTTAGGCTAGGGTTTCGACGAGCTCGCGGAAATGGTGGCCTTCAGGGTGAGTCTTCTCTCGCTCCGTCACTCCGACTGCTGTGATTATAATTTGATCCATGGGTTTGATTTGCCCCCTGTTCTCGCACCTGTGCAGTTCCATCAGTACCAGGTGGTGGGGCGCGCGCTGCCGACGCCCGGCGACGAGCACCCCAAGATCTACCGCATGAAGCTTTGGGCCACCAACGAGGTCCGCGCAAAGAGCAAGTTCTGGTGAGCTGCCATCTATATCTGTGCTTCCTTCAGGATTTCCTTCATTTTCGGTGCTGGTCGTCGATTAATGTATGACTGTTTTGTGTCTGCAGGTATTTCCTGAGGAAGTTGAAGAAGGTTAAGAAGAGCAACGGCCAGGTCCTTGCCATCAACGAGGTACGTCTGCTGTTCCGATAGGGCACTTTTGTTTAGCACATTGGGCTGCTACATGTGAACCTTGCCATCCTTTAGCTGCTTGTTTAGTGCCTTGCGATTGCCACTATGTGCTGGCTGCCTAACCTTATTTGTGTCAATATCCATTTGGATGATAGTAAGAGCGATTTACATATGTAAATGAGTGTGAGCTTCATGAAAACAAGAGTGTTTGTGATATATTCTTTGGGATTGGCAAACAAATGTCATACTTATTCGGTAGTTTTTTCACCAAATGCTAGTTGAGTATTGTTTGCTAATTGTATTTCTGATCATTGCCTTCGTATAAAGAACAATCTGTGTATGTGCAACAATCAATTTTAAATTTGTTGGGATATCTGAAAATGAGTTTGTTTTCCTTTACTACTACCAGTTTTGCTGTCTTTCAATGTTGCTTATATCTGATCTTTGTGACTCTCCTGCACTGTCAATAGTGTTGTGGTTGTGATCTGGATCCAGATGGGTAGTGGGATTGTCTTAGATGAAAGATGCTGGTCCCTTGTCCTTGGAGCTGAACCTTACTATTTGAAAGAATCCTTTGTGTTGTGTCATTCGCTAAAGTCCTTTATTCTGTGTCAGATCTTTGAGCGCAACCCAACGACGATTAAGAACTACGGCATCTGGCTGCGCTACCAGAGCAGAACCGGCTACCACAACATGTACAAGGAGTACCGTGACACAACCCTGAATGGCGCTGTGGAGCAGATGTACAATGAGATGGCTTCTCGCCACCGTGTGAGGTCCCCCTGCATCCAGATCATCAAGACCGCGACAGTGCACTTCAAGCTGTGCAAGAGGGACAACACCAAGCAGTTCCACAACAGTGAGATCAAGTTCCCACTCGTGTACCGCAAGGTCAGGCCGCCGACAAGGAAGCTGAAGACCACGTTCAAGGCTTCGAGGCCGAACCTGTTCATGTGATTTAGCTGTGGTCAGTGTATGTGATCGTAAGAGTCGGAAGTGTTTTGTTTTAAGTTTTGACTTGCTAAGACCTCAGTGGTTTGATGATTCAACTCGTTTTGAAACGTGCTTGGTGAACCATTTGTGCATCAACGTATTGCGAGTTGTTCGCACTTGGCACACTAGAAGTGATAATGTTGATCTATTTGCGAGTTTGATTTATTTTCTTGCCTCAGTCATTGCTTCTCCGTTACTGAATAAACGAATGGTCATGGTAACCGTGTAAGTTGAGCACTGGCTGGATTCCACGGTAGATAGCACCGGGCGCGGGCAGTGTTCATCTAAGCCATCGTTTACACGTGTGTAAGGCCTTGTTTACTTTCTAAAAAATTTTGCAAAATTTTTCAGATTCCCTGTGACATCAAATCTTTAGACGCATGCATGAAGTATTAAATATAGACGAAAATAAAAACTAATTACACAGTTTGGTCGAAATTGACGAGACGAATCTTTTGAGCCTAGTTAGTTCATGATTGGACAATATTTGTCAAATACAAACGAAAGTGCTACTATTCCTATTTTGCAAAATTTTTTGGAACTAAACAAGGCCTAAATCATAAACTGTCGCGTGTAAATCCTAAGCTGTGAATGTACGTGTCGTTAATGCTCTATAAACAGTGAATTAAACAAGAAAAAAACAGTCGGTTAAAAGAGTGAAAAAGTTTAAACAGTGTGTTTAAATGTGCATTTAAACTCCACTTGGGACGTTTGAACTATAGTATTTGGTGACAGAAACGACTTTATAAAACTATTTGATATTTGTTAACAATTAAACATTTATCTATGCCATTGTGTCTGTCTAATTGTTTATGTTTTACTCGTGCAACTAAACAGTACTCTTTCCAGAGCTTGTTCGCTTGTCTTATAAGCCGTACTGTCAGCTAGTAGTGTTTTTCTCTCACAATAAATAAGCGAATAGTAATTTTAGCCATAACTTTTTAAGTAGTCAAAAAATAGATATGCATAAACAATCATTCGCTTGGCTGATAAGCCATAGTTGAAAGTATTGTTCGCTGATTTGTTGTGAGAAAAAAATACTATTGAATGGTTGACAAATTTGACTGTTGATAGTCGCTCTCTTTTCATTTAGTCTTTAGTCAGAGTAGACGATAAACTAGCTCAAAGGTTTCGTTGTAGCAATAAATATGCACATAATATAAACACTATAATTTCATACTCCATTCATCTAGAAAAGGATACAGCTATAAGATTTATGTCAGTCAAACTAACTTGACTTTGACCAAATATACTGAATAGTATTCATATTTATGTCTCCAACTAGATTAATATTTATGTCAAATAATTAATCATTTGCGCTGTTACTGCTATTTGTAGAAGTTGAACATGCAGCATTTGAAGAGTCCTCCAGTAAGATTGAAGCTGTATATAATGGATGGACTAAATGACCTCTGTCTCTTATTCCTTTATCGACGAATGTTGTCTCGATTCCACTACTAGCTGCACAAACACATGTTTGGATTGAAGCCTGCCAGGGTGGCGACGCAAGCGATTCTGCACAAACACATGTTTGGATTTGTTAAGTGTAATGTAAATGAAACAAAGATTTTGGGAACAACTGCTGCTTTCATTGATCTTGTTAGATTATATACAAGTGAGAGATCACGTCGTACGGACGTCTCTTCGTAGTCGTACGGACGTGACTCCTTGGTGTTTGAGTACAGGAAGAGCAACTGCTCTTGGCCAAAGGACATGCCCCTTCGGATGGCATGCTAACTGCTAGGCTAACTGCTAATCCTATCACCAGATGAGATCACCGATTAGATGATGAAGAGGTGTCTCTTTAGAGGAGACATCGTTTCACAACACTCCCCCTGATCGAATCATTCTTAAGATCAATGTAGCTGTAATCTTGGATTCCTCGAAAAACCCTATAGGAAAAAACCGAGGAATATGTATATATATTGATATGTTATAAAACTCCTTTAAATCTTTATAGGAAAATAAGGAGAAGGTAGCATATACTTGTGTGATTTAAACAAACCACTATGTCATTGGTATTCCAATTAAAAACCCTAGTGGGGAAAAATATTGGAGATACGACATAAAGATAACTCCTCTAAAACCGATAAGGAAAAATGTGAGGAGCTATATTAAGAGATATGTCGCTAAAACTCCTATAAAAACCCAGTGGGAAAATCAGGAGAAAAATATGACGACATACTATAAGTATTGCCTCTTGAAATAACTCTCGTGAAAAACCTTTTTCAAGGAAAAACCATGGATGAGTTGGGAGGGCAATGTGTGTCTTTGATATTTCCAACAAAAACCCTGGTGGGGAAAATAGAAAATATGACACATGCTTATGTTAATATTACCTCATTAAAAACTTTAACAAGAAACCTTTTAAGTAAAACTTGTGAAAGAAAAGAGTATAATATGATGCTGATACAGGTGGCGTCTAGGAGATGTCTCCCCCTGATTCTGGCAAATCTCGAAGTCGCCGCATACCAATTCCATGTACCAATTTTTGAAACACAGAAGTTGGTAAGGACTTAGTAAATAGGTCAGCGAGGTTATCACATGACTTGATTTGCAAGATGTTTATTTCCCCACTTTCTTGTAATTCATGGGGATAAAACAATTTAGGAACAATATGCTAGTGATATTGCTCTTTATGTAACCTGTTTGCATCTGTGTAACACAAGCGGAATTATCTTCATAGATAATTGTTGGTGATTCAATTGAACCAATACCACATGACTGTTGTATGTGGTTAATCATTCTACGAAGCCACACACATTCTCGTGATGCCTCGTATAGAGCAATAATTTCAGAATGATTAGTAGAGGTGGCTGTCAGAGTCTGCTTAGAAGACTTCCATGAAATAGCGATACCTCCATGTAGGAATACAAATCCTGTTTGGGATTTTCCGTTATGAGGATCAGATAAGTAACCAGCATCTGTATAGCCAATCATATTGGGATCATGATTTTTCGTAAAGAATAAACCAAGATCCTTTGTGCCATTAAGGTATCTGAGGATACACTTTGCTCTCGTCCAATGACGGTGAGTCGGGTCCGCACTATGCCTAGCTAGTAAGTTCACTGCAAATGCGATATCAGGCTTGGTGCAATTTGCAAGATACATAAGTGCGCCAATGACACTGAGATATGGGATTTCATGTCCCAACGTCTTCTCCCCAACATCCGGTGGTCTAAATGGATCTTTCCCTAATTCTAAGGAACGAACAACCATCGGGGTTTTATTAGGGTATGATTTATCCATATTGAATTTCTCCAATATTTTCTAGATATAGGCTGATTGATGCACTAAAATCCCTAAAGGACGGTGCTCAATTTGTAAGCCTAGGCAATATTTGGTCTTTCCCAAATCCTTCATCTCGAATTCCGTCTTTAGATGTTTGCGTGCTTCTTCTATATCCTTTGGACTGCCAATGATATTTAAATCATCAACATATACAGATATAATACAAAATCCCGTTTGAGATTTCTTAATGAAAACACATGGGCAATCATCATTATTGGTGTATCCTTTGTTTAAAAGGAATTCACTCAGTCGGTTGTACCACATTTGTCCCGACTGCTTCAAGCCATATAATGACTTTTGTCGTTTTACACAATACATGTTACGATTTGCGTTTGGATTCGGAATTTGGATTCCATCGGGAACCTTCATATATATGTCCGAATCAAGTGACCCATATAAATATGCTGTCACCACATCCATCAACTGCATAGATAGATGATTTTGAACTGCCAATGATATTAAGTATCGGAAAGTAATTCCACTCATTATTGGAGAATAAGTTTTATTATAATCAATGTCGGGTCTCTGCGTGAACCCTTGTGCTACGAGCCTTGCTTTATATCTCACCACCTCATTGTTCTCATTCCGTTTCCGGACGAAAACCCATTTAAAGCCTACAGGAAAGACTTTGGAGGGTGTGGGCATAGCTTTTGTGAATACCCCTCTTTTAGTGAGCGAGGCTATCTCAGCTTGAATTGCTTCTTTCCATTGAGCCCAGTCTGAGCGCTTTTTGCACTCTGCCATGGTCTTAGGATCTGGATCATTGAGAAAGATTTCTGCAATTGCTGCGGAGAAATACATGTCTACAACAGTAGTCTTACGATCATATGATTCTCCAAAATCAATATAATTGATGGAAATTTCTTTCACCCCATTATTTGACTCAACATTTCCCAAAACTATGGAGTCAGGGTGTTCCGATGTCCCAGGATCAGAATTTGGATGCACCGTTGATCCGGGTTGTGGATTTGGTCCTGGTGTTGGATTTTTATCCACTATTGGGTGTCTACCAACTTGAGGTTGGCTTGGATTTACTGATTTGGAGGATTTACCTCTCGATTTCCTTGGACGCTTACTTGGAGCATTATCCTTAGGAGCGGCCGTACTTCTCCCCCTCTTCTTTGGAAGTGGGAGTTGAATGGTTTTTATTGGTACCTCCACTCTTTCGGGCGCATTGCGAGCAGGATAAGAGGATTTAGTGACACCCTTATAATCAGTAAATGCATCTGGCAGGTTATTTGCAATATGTTGCAAGTTTATGATTTTCTGAACTTGTTGTTCAGTTTCTTGAGTACGTGGATCTGAGGGGGAATTGCCTTGGGCATTCCAGTTGATTTCCTGGCATTCACTTTGGTACTTGAAATCTCCCCCTAATGCTGGGAAATGGTCCTCATTGAATATGCAGTCAGCATACCGGGCCGTGAATAAGTCCCCTGTAAGAGGCTCGAGGTATTTGATTATCGATGGGGATTGATATCCCACATAGATACCAAGTTTCCTATGTGGACTCATAGAGGTACGCTTAGGTAGTGAGATCGGTACGTATACAGCGCAACCGAATTTTCGCAGATGGGAAATATTTGGCATATTCCCACGTACTAATTGCAATGGGGAGACAACATGGTATGCAGTTGGACGCAATTGAATTAAGTTGGCAGCGTGTAAGACTGCATGACCCCAACATGAAGTTGGTAGGTTGCAATTTTGTAGTAGTGGTCTTGCAATGAGTTTAATTCTTTTAATAAGAGATTCTGCTAAACCATTTTGTGTATGGACATATGGGACAGAGTGCTGAACTTGAATTCCTAAAGCCACACAATAATCATTGAAAGCCTTTGAGGAAAATTCAGCAGCATTGTCTATTCGAATTGATTGAATTTGATGTTCAGGATTATGTGCTCTAAGTTTAATAAGTTGAGCAATAATTTTTGCGAAAGCATGGTTACGTGTGGATAAAAGACACATATGAGACCATCTAGTAGATGCGTCTATTAGAACCATGAAATACCTGAACGGTCCAGACGTTGGTTGTATATGGCCACAAATATCTCCTTGAATGCGTTCAAAAAATTTTAGTGGCTCATTTTGGATCTTGACGGGCGATGGACGTAAGATCAATTTTCCTGTAGCGCATGAAGTGCACATAAAATCTGAAGATTTCAGAAATTTAACAGTATTTAACTCATGACCATTTGAATTGCTAATAATTTTCCGCATCATCCCTACTCCAGGATGGCCAAGGCGTTCATGCCAAGTTTTGAATGCATCAACATTCTGGAAAATTACCTTATACGCAACATGTGGTACGGGTTTGATGTATGTGTAGTACAATCCGGACGGAAAAGAGGGAATTTTCTCAACAATTTGTTTGCCATATCCATTGTTTTTAGTAACAAGGACGCTCGAAAACACTGCGGCGCTGTCCATGGTGGCCGTGGTGACGGATCGGGCCACGACGCACTCCACCAACGTGACGAAGAGCGAAGAACAATCCACGAGCAACATGTGAAGGTAAAACGACATTGATTCGCGCCATAGGGCTTACCGGTGGTCGGTACAGAGGCATGAATTGCCTCTGTTCGTTGTTCTTCTTCCTCAGTTCCTGAGAGCAACGTGTCTGATAACGTGTTTAGTGTAATGTAAATGAAACAAAGATTTTGGGAATAACTGCTGCTTTCATTGATCTTGTTAGATTATATACAAGTGAGAGATCACGTCGTACGGACGTCTCTTCGTAGTCGTATGGACGTGACTCCTTGGTGTTTGAGTACAGGAAGAGCAACTGCTCTTGGCCAAAGGACATGCCCCTTCGGATGGCATGCTAACTGCTAGGCTAACTGCTAATCCTATCACCAGATGAGATCACCGATTAGATGAAGAGGTGTCTCTTCAGAGGAGACATCCTTTCACAACAGGATTGAAGCAGGGTGGCGAGGCAAGCCATTCTGGCCGAAGTCATTCTCTATTCTGGCCCACGCAACTTTTTAAGCATCAAACAAACATGCACTCTAGAGCAGAGAATGGTCATAGTTTTTTTTTTTTTAAAAAAGAGAATGTTCATGACTTTTGGGATGATCTCGTCAGGCTAAATATATAGTGGAAACCAAATCTTCGGTGAAAAAAAAAACTAATTCAAAAAATTGTATATCTATAACTTAAAATTTTTAATATTTAAATTTTTTAATATTTGACATATAGTTCATCTAAATATGTACTCACCAAAAGTCACAATGCAAAAATCATTTTTGAAAAATTAATACAAAAATGAAAAATAGTTATTTTCGTGAGATTTTTCAAAATTATATTTGCATTTCAATTTCTACATATGTGCTAAGTTTCATTTTTTAAAGTTACAAACGTGCATTTTTAAATTAGTTTTCATGTTTTAAAAAAAATGCTCCCATCATATATTTCCGTGTCTCATTGAGTCATTGTGCGCTGGCCAGAAGCGAACAAAGGAGTCACGAAGGCGCAGCTAAGGGATGTCGGATGCAGGCAATATGTACTCCATCCTTTTCAAATTATAATTTTACATCCATTTTGCTATGCGCCTAAATAAATAATATCTAGATATAGAGCAAAATATATTAACAAAAAAAAATCAAAACAACTTATAACTTTAAACAAGGAAGTATGTTTGATTAGCTGAACGAGACAAGCAAGCTTTTTTCATCTAGTTTGAGGGACGAGGGATGTGACAAAAGCAGTTAAATAAATTATCACTTATATTTTTTTATAAATAAATATTTACCCATGGTTTGTTCAACACTTGTCAGTTAATCTTGTTATAACAAATATACTAATTAACAGTGAAACTGCTAATTGACTAAAACCGGTTCCATCTAATTGTGCATTTATCAACACACTAACATTCATTAACCATAATCTAATAAGAATACAGATTAGTAATTCAAAATGTTATTTCTCATTCAAAAGTTGGCACACGGGGTGTCCCAAACGGGGGGCAGAAAATTACCCGCGCCACTTCCTTCGTCCAGCTAACGGGTCTACGCATCCTCGATCCCAGAAATCCAAAATGTCACTGGTGAACCACACGTGCTCTCGCTGTAGAGTTCTGTGACCGGCAATTTCTATGGACATCTATTCACACTGAGGTTAAATCTTCATACATACAACAGAGCAAAAAACAAATAGAAGGCCGATCTGCTCAAAACATAAAGGCGCACATCCGGGCCTACAACTACAACACAACCACGTAGATCAATACGCTCCTTGAAAAGATAGCCGATCCCGCAATGTGTCAAAAATGGAGGCGGCAGCACTGCTCTGTGCAAGTGTAATCTTTAGGCGGCCAAATAGCTCATCACTATCTTTAGCTTGTGAGGCTGCTTCTTCAGCTTCCCTTGCCATGCCCATCCGAGCATATGCCTACACAAACAATCACAACGTTGTTACTGCTTCACAACTCCATTTTCTAAAATCGGAAGTCATATTAATCAAATATTTGGTTATACCTTGGTTTGATCTATCAAGTAAAACTAAGAGACTATGTGTGTCTATCAATATCAATGTTGCTGAACAGCTTTGCATTCTCGTAGGTATATTCTTCTTAGGTTTTTACATAGAACAAGCAAGCATGGAGTTCTACTTCCACATAGTACTACCAAGTTCTCCCTCCATTCCAAATTACAAGACGTTTTGGCTTTTCAAGGTACATTGCTTTTACTATGTATCTAGACATAGTGTATATGTAAGTGTATCGCAAAATCTATGTACTAAAAAAGCCAAAACGTCTTATCATTTGAAATAGAGGGAGTAGCAACCAAATACTCCGTACTTGAGCTTTCTTTCTTTCTTTCTTTCTTTCTTTCTTTCTTTTTTACTCTTAAGGTAACAGCAATGTCTGCCAAGCTACATGAAATATGATAGTGGTAGAGGCCAGCAACAGTTTCTCCAACAAAGTTTATATTGACTCTTGTAGATAGCAAGTGAATTAAAACATACCTCAGATCTTTCACGAGGATCTGCTAACTTTGGAATATATTTGACAGCTTCATTTTTTTGACCAGCATCAATGCATGCTTCCACAAAAGGTTTATAGCCTGTATGTTGAAATAGAGACTTAATACTTCACAATATTATTATCAATTTACCATACTAACAAAGCATCAATGACGTGAACGTATTTATTATTAATAATGGAACATTACATTTTAAAGTTCAAATTTAGCCAATGAAGATAACCCAATGCTGAGAAGTGAGAACTGAGAAGTTTGTGTTTACATCATTGCTGAAGGGTTCAGATCAGGTTTCAACAAATCAACTTTTAAGCAGAAAGAAAAGAAAATTTCTAGTGGGCACACAAATGCTACTTTCGAAGGATAAGAAAATGTTTAGTGTAATGATTAACACAGCCGCTCACATAGAAGAAGCATGCATTTAAATATCCATTCAGTATAAATTCAACTTTTCATGTAACGAATCCATATCTACAAACTCACCTCCTGGTGGCCTTTTCTCTCTTGAAAATTTTTCCAAAGCATCCCAGTTTCCAACTGTGGCTAAAGCGCACGTTTTAAGCCAGTACCACCTCTTATCAGGAACCTGTGTAGAAACAGGACTCATCAGAAAGACAAAAATACAATATTAATTGAACAGGTCCACATGTTTCGAGGTCATTTCAATACCTTGAACTCGGACTTCACTTTGAGTGCAGCTCGCTCGTTTCCCATTGCAATACATGTTTTGATTGTATCACTAACACTAGAACCCACAAATATTGGCTGCTTTGTGGAAACTTCAAGTTCATGCTGTGATCTGGAATGAAGAAACAGAGTGACTACGAGGAGCCATAGCATAGCGAGTTTGAAACAACATTTCACCGACATATCAACGATGCTTCAACTTTATTTTTCACAGCAGCATGTAAGCTTAGTTCATACAGGTTAATAGAAAAGGAAAGACCACAGCTGCTTCCTGACACATGCATGTTTTTCTCCCCATTCACGAGCAGGCACGGCAGCAAGAAATCGTTCTTATTTACTTGAGATTGATGAATGTAGAGGCATCAGGCTAGCATTTTTCATCTAACCATTGTGGTTTCGCACGCTGTGGGTGCTCTAAGACATAATTATTTAGCAGTAACCTGCACATGGTTTCACCCTAGAACTATCTTCAGAAAGGAATTCAGTAAATGACAGCCACATCTCTCCTGATTTTCACAATGAAGTGCCAACCTATATGAATCTAGTACCTTACCTGATTGGCAAAAAAGTCTAGTAAACCTAAATTGCCAGTTCACCAAGAAAATAATAAAGGAGTCCCAACTCCCAATAGAACAATCAGCACTAGCCAGTTGTAGGTCACTCAAAAGAGAAATCTGTATGCATGAAGTTGCATATGACTAAGGCTTATGAGCTGACAAGTGACAACAAAACCCACACGGTGAAGCAAAAATGTATGTTCCGTGCTGATTGAATTGATACGCACTGCCACTATCTCAAATAAACTTTGCGACATGCAATTCCATTGTATGGTTTAGTTGCATCACATGATTTAGATTTTCCATGTAACAAATCACGCATTAACCTTACTCAGAAACAAATTACTGTAAATTTTCATCATTTGAATGTCAAGAAAGAAGCAATAGTATACTCACACTCACATGACAAATTTGGCATCATAATCATAATAAATCATCAAATACCTTAGCAATTTGGCATGCTCTTCAGAAGCTTTGGATTCGAAAACATGTTCCTTGGTCTCAGCAAAAAGTCTATGGGCCTGCTCAATGAGCCTCACTTGTGGACCATGGAGAGGAGACCCCTTGCTTGCCATGGGGTTCTTATCTAATTCCCTTGATTCCTTCAACAAAAGGAAGGCGGCATCCTGGAAGTATTCTCAATAGTTTAGGCAAGTGATTTGTGATGAAAAAGTAATTTTAATCTAGTACTTCCTGCACTTGTAAAATATTGAAAATTTATCTGGTACATCTGCCAGCAGATTTTGTTAAAGAATTCTACATGATGATGGAATTAGCTGCCACAGTGTATGTATATAAAAGCAGAACAGCAAGCCAGAAAGTACTGAAGTGCAAACAATTTCAAGGACAGCACTCATGTAATAAATAATCAGATATACAAGAACCAACAAATCGTTATGTATGCAACCTACTTGAAGTCTCCCAGTCGATAAAAAGAAGTCCTTCAAGTCTTCATGCTTAGAATGTCTGTAAGCAAACTAGAGGCTTTCAACTATGTGCAAGCAAATTATAGAGTTGAGGTAGCAACAGCAAACCAAAAATATATATCACCTTGCATATGCCATAAACAAATCTCTAGCCACAGGCCTTGCATTTATAACACCGAAAAAATCCAAAGGAGCTTTCTGTAAAATAAGATCATTGTTACAGAACATTAACAATTATACAAAACTTAAAGAGACTTTCAGCTATCCTTCCAAAATTTTAGTTAAATCGTAAGTCAAAGGATTACATGCTTGATGTTGGATCCTTGAAAAAACTACTAACAAATGTAAATTAACTGGAAATACCAATCTCTTAAAATGGACAGAGGAGATTTACCTTCTCTACAGCTACCTTCTGCCAGATATGGAATAACACAAGGTACACAAGATCAGTATCGCCACTTTCAATTGCCTTTGATAATGCTTTGTCTTGTTCATCGATGCTTAGCAACAAGGGAATCTGTGAAGGTGAAAAAAATTTAGACGATTTTAAATGCATGGTGCTTTCCTGCTAGATATGAACTAACACCTTCCCTTTTCTTTCAAGTGTGCTAGATTTCCAGTAATTACTAAAGAATATCTCACATCCTACAGATTACTAAAGAATATCTCATATCCTACAGAGTCATGACCTTCTGGCATCTAGAAAGATACAGTACAAAACCATCTTAGTTATCCCAGGCTCAGAGAATCTCACTCATATATAATGCAAGTCAAGCATCAACCTAATTGAGTATAGTATCTTTTACAAAAGGTTGACATTTATCAGAACTGCTAGTTTAATTACTACTCCATACATTCCAAACTGTAAGTCGTTTTGGCTTTTCTGGGTACATAGCTTTTGTTATGATATACATTATGTCTAGACTTTAGATACATATTAAAAGCTATGTATCTAAAAAAGCCAGAACGACTTACAATTTGGAACGGTGGGAGTGCATCCTAATGAGATCATCACTTCCACCAGTTAATCAGAAAGACACTGTGCTGTTTGACTAGACAATTTCATGTGTGGTGTACCAATACCTCAATATGTATATATTTAGGAAAATTCACTGAAGAAACCATATATTTATTTTTTTTAATATACCCTTTTTTCATTTAACTTCACTGGAGAATATCATTATTTATGCCCATCATATCTGCCCGAGTCACAAGCACAAGAGTAAACTTGCCTGCTTAGAGGACTGTGACTCATGATCAACGAGCATTGCAGCCAACCTTCGCCGACCACTGTTATCTGCGTGAGCTGCCACTGCAGCATATGATATCCCTTTACATAGCCTGAGCTGTGACAGAAAGAACATGTAATGATGTAAAAACAAGGAGACATAATTGCAGTAGATGTGCATTTACCAGGTAGTAATATCAAGTATAAGCCTGATTGTGACTTTGGTAAACACAAACCTTATCAAGCAGACCCTCAAGAAGGACTGTATCCGGAAGAGTTGTTGATGCTGTTATCTTCTCACATGCCCAATGCATGATCACAACCTCCTATAAAAGGTTTAAGGCGTAAATGGAAATAATATTGCTTTACCAAGTCAATTTATTGTAAACTAGTGAACATTCCACCCTACTTTACAATATCGAGTTAGATTAAGTGATCCAATTTATCTGAAGTAACCTTGTTGTGAATATGACAAGTAACTTAGAACAAAAATATGTAATGATAGAACCTAACAGTGCCAACTTGCGCAAGTTTATATATGCCAAGGGCAAAGGCACAGTGTTTGCCCACAGCAAAGTAGATTTTTCCAATTAAAAAACAAAAGACAAGAAAAAAGACGTTACCGGGTTCAGGTTAAGGTACTCAGAGATGCGAAGCGCCAAAAGGTGTTGATTAGCATTAATGAGACGTCCAATGAGCACCGTTGCAGTAAGCAGCTAAAGAGAACGGATATATTAAGATACAGCAGGTAGCAATGATAATATGAGCTTCATCAAAGAATGCAGAGGGTAACACAAACCTTGAACTGCTGAATGGTTAGTGGCATCCCAATCTCAGGATCACGAACAGCATTTAGAACTCTCAACATTTTGCACATTTCTTGAAAGCGTTCATGTGGAAAACGACTGCCAAAGCCAACTGGGTATCAATGCCAAGTTCAAATATCAGCAATAAACTATTCTATACAGAGGAATAGCACTACTCAAAAAGAATAATCACAAGTAATTGTCAAAGATACTGGTTAGTATAGCTCCAAACTTTGGTGGAATAAAAGAATTGAGTTGAGCTATAACAGTTAAATATTGCAACATGAGGTACCATACTAGCAGTAATGTGTAAGACTATGGTCCAAGTTAAAAGGCATGGGCATACAGCATTACAGCAGTTGCTGTTAGCCACAAACCATATGCTCAACTGATCAGCAAAGTTAGGGTCAGAAAAGAGCAATATTATTTATGATCTGTTTGAGCTAATTTTTAAATTAGAACCTTCCATAATCTTGACCAAAAAAAAGCAAGCTACATAGGCAATAAGAAAAAACTTGGTAAATGGAGAAGCTTATATTGTAGCAGGAAACACAAACAGTGTCAACTAAACAGAATGTTTTTCCCTGGGTATTTTGAAGCAAAAACTCAACCACTCAGCTATCTTATTATATAGTTCTGTTTTTCAACACCTAATGCTGCCTTCTATTCAAGATCAGATTTGGCTGAAAACCATACAGTAGGACTAAAAGAAATCTATCAAGCATCACCCCTTTGTCTGCACCTATCCAGGGCCTTGCCCAAATTCTCAGTGTTTGCAATCAGGAATTTCATCTGACAACCTTGTTAGGAACTAATTGCACAATTTTGATGATATAAGTGGCAGTTCACATGAGTTAGACAATTAGTAGCCTGGACTCATAAAACTGATTCACATGTTTACTCCAGTTGAGAGGATTAACTGTTTAGTATAGTTGCACAGTCAACTTATCACTAGGCTTAAGGAGGCAGCTTCTTCAATAAGTTTGTGGACCTAACTTTGTCCTTTGCAAAACTAAATTATACTAACTATACTAACAACTATTGGAGAACAAGCTCACATATAACTTTCTCTTGCATTGTTACTCTGTGAGTCTTTGAAACCTGGTGATCCCATCTACTTGTACATACTCCCTCTCCGTCCCAGAAAACATGTCACTCTAGGATTTAATAAATTTGTTCCACAAAACATGTCGTTGTAGCTTGTGGACAGCTAGTGGGGCCATCTGCATCAATTCCATCCATCATGCAAGTGTGGGTAATCATATGATTTGTTTCCTTTCCTATTGAGTAGGTCATGAATGTGTGTAGTTAAGTAGGGAAGGTTGTATCCTTTCCCATTAATTAGTGTGGCAAAAAAAACTAGACCCCAGGGGGGAGAGGAGCCCCCCCCCCCCCCCCCCTGGCGCCAAGGTACCATGCTTCAAACCCGGGTGCGATGGGAGTTTCAATGACTCCATGAACTCAACACTTAAATCATCTTGACCAGTAAACTTTCTTAGAATTGCCAGAGTGACATGTTTTTTTGGGATGGAAGGAGTACTTGGCAGGGTACAGATACTTAGGGCAAAATTGTCTGCTGCATGAATATTAATCTACATGTCACCATAGATAGACACTTAAGAAATAGTAGTCCTATACTTTATCCCACTTAAGTTAAAATTTAGAATGTGTACCACAGTAGCAGTCAAGGATACAAAGTATTCGCCATCAACAAACTTATAAAATTAGTAGGGTGGAAAAGAAAAAACAATCAAACATGATGACTGACAAATAAGAAAATTAAAATTACTAAAGAAGTAGTCAAATATAGCATCCTAAAAGGCAGAAAAGAGAACCTGCAGAAAGCTAGGCCATATGTAGCGGCTCTCAGCAATGTTCGCTGGCGTGAAACATCAAACTCATGGCCAGCAGCGTCAATGCAAGCCTCAATTGCCTCAGGCAATGAAGATGATATTAGTTGATAGTTGTCATAAGCCTGCAAGTGTGAAATATTGTTAATGTTCACAAGATAAGATGAGATTAATATCCCAAATGACTACAAGTATTTCTATGGTACTCGTCTACTTGAGATATTGACAGACTCTGAAATAATTTGCAAGTAGCATGTGTGGAAGGCAATAAGGTGAAGCATAAGCAAACAGGTCAAGCTAATAAGCTTACTATAGATACATACGGTCTACCAAGCTGAAAATATGATATGTAGAATCATTAATGTTGTACGACCTGCATTGCTACCAACTAACTTGTGCAATAAAACTTTGATGTTGCTGTGGTCTACCATTGAAAACCAATTTCAACTATGAGTAAAAACAGAAGTGAACAATGAGTAGAAAAAAGCGTCAGAAGGAGTCACTTCCCAATTTGTTTAGCATTTTGTGTGGGAATAGCCATTAAGGCCAAACCAGTTGGCAATCCATATTTTGAGGCCATGTAAAGTGGTTTCTTCCAGTTTTATTATGTTTGTTTAGCGATCTTGTGTGTGTGAACATACAAAACGGTCAAAGGAGAGTATTATCTTGATAATAACAGAAATTAACAACTGAGGCATTTCCTAACTTCTTTTCAGCGTATCTAGAACAACTTAGAATCGTAGCTCATACAACATGCATTTAGTGGATAAAATGTAGCATGCAAAAGGTCTAATCACTAAGCTAGCAACAAGTGTGCAGATGTATACTAGTACTCCTATAAGACAAAGTACAACGATGAAATGATGTTTACCTCCATTCATAATTTAATCACATGGGAAAAGGAGCTAAAAAAGTTCCTTGGATTATAGAAAGTACCTTTGCACTTTGCCTGTCATAGTGATCACGAGCATCATACAGTAATGCCGCTGGAGACATGCTTCCAATGCCAAAAATTAATGTAGTAGAGTCCGGCACTCGGTGTAGAAATTCCATACTTGAGTTAGAGAGGATTCTTACACCATCGCACTCAGGAATCAGTTTTATGGGTTCATCATAATTATATTGGACAGGATCTCCATTTGGACCAACCATCAACAGCACCTCAGGCCAGTATACGAGTACACTGTCTAGTCCACACCAAGCTATTTGCTCTGGTGGCAGTGCAGACTACAAGATAGCCAAAAGAGAAGAAAAGGCAGTTAACAATGAACAAATGTACAAGACAGTGCTAAAAAACAACATAAAGGGCAGAAGCATATCTAATCTAGAGTACAATTCAGTAACTCTTTCTCTACTGCTTAAAATGCAGAGATGAAGTTCCAAATGAAGACAAAGCAAAAGAGCAAAACCAAAAAACAAAAGAGAAAAGTTCCAAGTACAGTTATATTTCTCTTTTGTTAGGGAGCTGTTAGATGCTGGGTATAAAGGAGGCACCGAGCACCTACATGCTCTATTCTAGAGCAGAGGTTGGGATTTGGGAACTGAAAGTTCAAGTGGTAGCAATATCCACAGCCAAATAAACACACTGTTCATCATAGACAGAGCTATCTGTTTACTAAAGTCCAACAGTGATCAATCAACAAGAGACATAACTAAAACTGTTGCTTCTCAGGAACAAGACTGCAAAACATAAATTAGCCAAAAAAAAAACACATTCAGTGCCATTTTTATGTAGGAACAATCATCAGTCAGAACCTCCCTCAGCTACAATGCAAACTAATCTAAATGGCTTGATATTATATATTTTCAGAGTTAGATCTAGCAATTCATGCTTGGAAGCTCAACAAAAGCACTAAGTAAGCTCAGACATAGATAGCACAGTGCAGTAGAGCCAAATAACTTACATCGCACTCATACTCGAATATGATCCTAGAGAAATCAGTGGGGATCACGAGAAGGCGCCCATCATGTGCAAACGCTGCAAGAAGCTTGCCATTGGGTGACACTGCCATCTTCTGCACGGGTCCAATCTCCAGCTCCACCCCAAGCACCTGTACGCCATCCTCGTCAACCGCAATGACCCGGTCGCCAACCGCAAGCAATACTTCTGGGCTCCCCGACATGACAAACTGTGGCTCCACCACGGCCATACACAGAACATGCTCCTCGTCACCGATGTCTGGGTCGGCGAGGTCACGGGGGTGAGGGTCGTCGGCCTCGATGTCAGTGGCCACCACGACGCGGTTGTCTTCCGTGAGGATGGCTACACCACCGCCCCAGAATTGAGCATCGGCGACGCCACCTGAGTCCGGCGGGAGCAGGGGAACCGGACTGGAGCTAGGGCTGGGTTGCAGATCGGGGAGGCGGAAGCGGAGGAGCGAGCCGTCGGAGAGGAGCGCGAGGAGGCTGAGGGAGCTGGAGAAGGCGAGCGAGTGGAGGCGCGGGAGAAGGGGTGGCCAGGGCGCGGAGGCAATTGGGTGGGCGGAGGAGGAGAAGAGGAGGAGGCGCCGGCGGGAGGGCTCGGAGTGGAGCTGCACGATCTTAGAGTCGTCGCGGACGGCAGCGATCGGGCCTCCAAAGGGCGCGGCGGCGACGATGTGGGTGGACAGGTCGAGGCGACCGATCACAGCACCGCCGACGCCGGAGGAGGACGAGGTCGCGCCGGCCGCAGCTGGGGCGGACCACGGGAGCGGGGAGTAGAGCGTGAGTCGGCGGTAGAAGCGGTCGGAGAGAAGGTCCCACTCCGCCGCAATGGAGACGGAGGAGGACATCGCCGGGCAGACGTGGGGTCGGTCGCCGGCGGCGAGGCGAGGCGAGGCGGGAGCGCGGCCGGATCGCCGGGCTGGGTGAAAGAGGTGGACTCGGGGATCGAGGTACGGTGGCTTGGGCGCTGACGTGTAGGAACCGGGCGTGGCCGGGGTTCGCTTCGCGGCCCAGTAGTGCTGGCAGGTGGGCCTAGTCCAGCCCATTCTGATGATGAACTCATCATGGTCGTGGTGGAAGACTGGAAGTGGACTCATGTCGACGACAAGGCCGGAGTCGAAGAATTTTGCAGGTTTTTGGCGTGCCCTTTGCCTTGTTTATTTCTAAAAAATTTTACAAAATAGAAATAGTAGCACTTTTGTTTGTATTTGACAAATACTGTTCAATTATGGACTAACTAGGCTCAAAAGATTCGTCTCGTCAATTTCGACCAAACTGTGCAATTAGTTTTTATTTTCATCTATATTTAATACTTCATGCATACGTTTAAAGATTCGATGTGACGGGGAATCTGAAAAATTTTGCAAAATTTTGGGAAACTAAACAAGGCCTACCAAAGCCTATGCACACAAGTAGCCATTACAATCAGTGCGTGTGACAGAAAAGCAGCTATGATCTAATGCTAGTTAAGAATCATTTAGAGGAACAACATGTTTTCTAGATACCTAAGGGAAAGGTCATGGTTGCCTTTCTAACTACGAAGTATATGTAGGTTAAAGCACTCCAGCCAAAAAGAGCTCTTCTTCGACGTTCACGGGTGGAGCAGTTTTTTTCTTTTTTTTTTTTTGCTACAAACAACTCGGCTAGAAGAATGTTTAGTTCAGCAACTCACGTAGATAAAAAGTGTACAATGGTCATAATATCTTTATTACTTTTTTTCTCTTTTCTTTATTTACTTTTCTCTTTCCCTGTTTCTTCTGCCCCATCTTCTCTCTTTCTCTTTTCCTTTGTCCACTCATGCTACGTCCCTCTGAGTCGTCCATTTTGCCTAGCTTATTTTGCCTCCAATGCCCCAATGACGCCTTGTACACCTCCATCCACTTCCGCCCCTGCATCTCCATCTGCTTCAATTTGCACCTCACTCGCGTGGAACTAGGGCATTTTGGGTAGGACCTACATGAAGAGTGGAGAAACCAATTTTTCTTAGCTCCCACGAAAGCTTCCTCCTCCAAAGAGCATGAATCGTTGGTGGAGGCCCATGGTGTGGAGCCCTTTGACCCTGTTTGGTCGGCAGAATTCATAAGTTGTGCGTGAAGTGGCTCCGAGAATGCTACCAAACAGGATCTATATACATCAAAGATTTCACTTTTGATAATAAACACTATGATACACAAACAATAAGGTAAACCATATATGGTTAGTTGTGTGCCACATGTATATCCTTCGATCCTAAATATTGTTGTACATTAGTTATCAAAATACGCATACAATTTCTAGCACAACTCAGTGTATACTCTCCGCACGTACTTCACTTATGTGTCATAATAATCAGCACTTTGTTGACTTTTTTTTGTTTTTTAATAACAACCATCCTTTAGTTTTGTTAGACAGTGAGACGTATGTGGTGACTTTATCAATGACATGATTTATTGGCTTAGTACTTTAGAGAGACGCATAAGAGTAGGATGTGTGTGCGTGTTCATATGAGTGAGTGTGTGTGCATGTAAGTATTTACATTTGTACAGTGATTTGTAAAAAAAATGTATCTGTTCTACCATCAACAATATGTGAACTATGGCCTTGTTTAGTTTGGGAAAAATTTTAGATTTCGCTACTGTAGCACTTTCGTTTGTTTGTGGCAAATATTATTCAATCATAGACTAACTAGGATCAAAAGATTTGTCTCGCGATTTACAGGTAAACTGCATAATTAGTTTTTGTTTTCGTCTATATTTAATGCTTCATGCATGTGCCGCAAGATTCGATGTGACGGGGAATCTTGAAAACTTTTGGAAACTAAACAAGGCCTATGTCTTGCTCTACAACTTCTCTTACAACATAACCTCAAGCTATATGGTCTAAACTTTGTATATCATCTTACATGTTGATGTACCATTCACTTATGTGTCATGCTTTGCGATTAATGGACTTATCAGCTTTGTTAATGTCGGTACGATAATGCCCCACTATTGACCTTGATGGTATAAGACTCATCATTTTTTATCTTTACTCGTCTAGTTCCATCAACCATTACTTTGAGAAAAATTCTTAACTACTATTGAATTTCTTTCGGTATCCCATATACCACTAAAAAGTTTTGAGTCCCCTAATTTCCATCCACCTTAACTTTCTTGTTATACTTGCCACTTTTGCCCACTTCCATTCACTTTGGACTCACATGGTAGCTTGGGTTTGTGTAAAAGGTCAAAACTACTGATTTACTCTTCTTTTATGTTTATTTGTTCCCTCCTTTATGGCCAAAATTGTATCCCTATACCAAGAGTGGGGTGAATTACATGTCTAATATAAACTTAAAATTAATGTCGAATGTAAATTTAAAACCTAAAACTCACTACAAAAATCTTTAACTACTCTAGCATGATACACACTTAAGGTTTCTAGTGCGCTTTGACTTACCCTCAAACCAGAAAAGTTTTGCCAGCTAGAGCCAATTCTATTAACTAGTCTATAGCTAATCTAAGAAGGTAAAGGCCACACAAGAACTCAAGTAAGATATGGTGGACTCCTAGAGGCAGAGTATGCTAAAACTATATATATAGCCACGTTTTTGGTCATGGATAACCCTGTGTGCTATACTCAGAATAGTGTGAATTGTTGCTTTCTTCTCTCGCACCTAATGGATTAAGGTTCAGCTCGAGGCCGCTAAGATGAGAAGAGAAGGGAGCTCTTCTCATCACTTAGTGAGCGAGACGAACATATGAGTATAGAAGTATGGTGATGTTCATGTGAGTCGATGTTGAGAAGAGGTGTGAGAACCTAGATCCTCGGATGGATTTAGGGTTTAGAGATGATTCATGGATGAAATCTCACTATTTTTGTTACTATTTATTTACACAACCCATTGTCTCGAATATTATGATCGCTAGATCCCTTAGATATAGATCATGTTTGGCATAGATCTAGCTCTAGAAAATCTTGGATCTGGAGCTATAGACATTGCTCTTTGGATGTGGAGACATTGCCAAGCATCTCTAGTTCTCTACTACCATGTTTTGGTGGACGTTATTTTCTGTTTTTAATCGATTTATATTTATGGATTCGATCTCATAGTTTGTGGTAGGTTATATCCAAATGACTTTGATTTATGTAATAAAATGAGCTGTAATGCTATGTATGGATATGATAGTTTTTCATTCATGGGACTATTACAATTGTGTAGAGCTTGAGATTTTTATTGAGGAAATTGTAGTTAGTTTCAATAACCGAAGCGAAGATGGTACACTCCATTGGTTTTTTTTTTGAAAGGAGGCAGGTTGTGTTTTTCAATACCTTTGTTAGGTCCTGCTGCATTGCTCCGTAGGCCAGTGGTGTTTAGGTCATGGTATTAGTGTGCGAGTCCACGAATAAACTAGTACAACATGGATGGTTAAGCTTTTGAGTGCCTTTTGCTTTCCCTTCACATAGAGGAAATTCAGCAACGGTGGTTGGCATATCAAATCGCCTCAACGTCTTTGGGATATGCAGAGAAAAGGTCAACTGACGCAATGACAAAAGGGCTATACTCATCGGCAACTGAATCGATGGGACTTGCAAGCAAGAGTCTCAGCTAACTCGAGACCTCAAGTTTCTGATTCAGTGTATGCAGGCATGCAGCATGGAGGCTCGGTATAAGTCAACTTTTTTTTTGACGATTTTAGTATTGAGAGATTCGAGAGCAGAGAGATTGTAATAGGACCGTGTAGTTTACAGCGACAAATTACCATGTCTTCATAAGATAATACAGTTTCTAGAAAACATGGTTGGTAGATTTGTTCTGCAAAGCAGTGGACAAGTAGATTTATAAAAGGAAACATCTCGTTCTCTTAATTAACAAATCCTTTGTAACGTTCCTTTTTTGCCTGTTTTTTTTTTCTTTGTGTAGGGATAAAGCAAAATGAATCTCTCCTCTTTCTAAACAGATCTCGTGTCACTTCATGCAAAAGATATACTAAACATTGCATTGTATGTTTATCCTATTGGACAAAAATAAATAAAATGTGGTGAAAAAGTTTGGGGAATAAAGGCGCATTTCCGGCGGGAAATAATTAGGTGCACCACACAAGGATATGCCATCAGCGCAACTAATTACATGTCACAGGTAATTAGAGAAATTAGGACAATGGAAGAAAGAACATGCTGACTTCATTGCTTAAGTTTATGCATGCTACTGCCAGCTGAAACAGATCGATTTGATTATTAGACGAATGGATGGCTTGTGAGCTTTTGAGGTGCATGATTACTAGCTTGTAGAGTTGTGATTGTACTGCTACAAATTGCTTACAGTATCTCATACTAATTTCTTGCCGGCAGATGGTTACAGACTCACAGGCACCACATGCTAATCAGGAGCCACTGATGCGATCCTGCACCCGGTTTGGGCACTGAAGCACTTACTGTCCAGTTTATTTTGAGCCGAGGTCCCAAGCAGGAACCGATGGAATTCCGGTGGAGCTCATCAGATCATTGGTGAATTGCGGTTGTTGGAAAGGAGATCGCAGCCATCATTATGCTTCAAATGAACTGCATTTCCAAATCCATTAGATACGTAGCTCGCTGCCTAGCCTGCTAGCTACTTACTGGCTTATATTCGAAGAAAGTAAGTAGGTGATCAATCGTCTGTGGAGGATGCATCAGTGCTTGCAACGACTTGTTGGGCTCAACTGTATCAGTTTCTGGTTCTGCAACCACATGCTGGTATCAACTGCCTCTGTTTGTGTACACCATACTGCAAGATTGCACGTTTTCAGAATATTTTATTCTTCAGATTCAGAAGTAGGAGCAACTGATAGAACTCTGTGGTGCTGATCAGTGTTGTTGCTGAGAAGAAACATCCACAGCAGCATGAATACATGATGGTGGTATGGAGACCAAAGGCTGCCACAGTTGCATGCATAACTGATAACTCAACCTTTCTCTGCTGGTCTGGTCTCATCACTGGATTTCCATGGACAAACCGAGCATTGGTCCAGGATGCAGCAGGATCTAATGAGTGAGACTGCTGCTGCACAAGTAGCAACTCATAGCATGCCTGTCATTTGGAATTTCGGTCTCCTCGTGAGTGTATAATTTGGACACCGTGTGACAGGATTTCAAGAGCATTATCTCATTGTTTATCGGTACCACCTGTCGGGTTACGAAGGCATGGGCAAAGGTTGGGAAATTATTTTGTTTGGGAGAATAAAATAAAAGTATAAAATGGCTTATCATTATGAGAGTGTTGGTTAAATTTCTGTCGTTATTACTATTATCGCTTTAATTATCTCCCTCGAAAAGCTCATCATTGGCAATCTCGGGGTTAAATATTCAGAGGGAAAGGGTGGCATGGTCCAGTTTGGTTACACATTTTTAAACTGAAAAAGGACTGTTCGCTCCATTACAAGGTGGTTATCCAAAAGGCAATAGCATCACACATTTTTCACTCGTAGAGTTAGACCTACAAGCTACAAGCCTACAACCTTGCAAGTTTCAGTGCTTATTAAAGGGTACGTACAATTTGCGTTAATGTAACTGACTGAGCAAAATGCACAATATATATGTTCCAAACCTCCAAAGTTCTGTATATTCAGCAGATGGTGCAGAGTGAATGAGTGATGCTATCTAGAACAGTCTAGGTTTCGCCTAGGACGAGTAAGCGTTAAGAACAATCAGTTAGTCCCATTAACGGTAATGGATGTAAGATTCGGAAATGATAAAGACCTGTCACATCATCTTGGTAATACAGTTACCACACGTTGGACATAAATAAGTCACATTTCTGCATCAAGAAACCTATATAATTTTATAAACGGCACATTGCTCTGTACTGTTTCATGACCATCATAGTATTATTTCTGCAGTCTTGCTAGTATACTGAAACCTTAATAGCGCCCAAACAATGGAAGCAAAAGCAATCCATAGGTAGATTCAGAAAAAAAAAGGAAATTCTCCAGGTTGAGATGACAAGGACTCGTTAACAGAATCTCCCATTAGTAACGACTACTAGCTTTGCGGACTCTTACGCCAAATCTGCCGAGCCCTGTCACCTTTGCCTAATCTTCTGTGCTCAACGAATCAGGGAGAATCACATGAACCAAAGCGACAGCAACTCCAGATCTGAGTTATAGCTAGCCAGGAGCAGGGGGTATCTTGGATAAGCCCATGCATGAACACCAAAAGATGGGACATGGAGTTGGTGAGAGGGGAGCAATGGCACATTACTGGCAAGTCCAGTATCCTGGCACCGACGGGCACCGGGCGCCGGGAACAGCTGGGCGGCACTTGAGCTGCGAGCACCCAAACAAACCAAACCGTGTGCGTTTCAGCTGGAGGCGCACACGACGGAGAGAGAGCAAACGAGCGATCACTTCCTTGCCGTGTCCGGCGTCCCGCACCACTGCACCGCGCCGCACCGGACTACCACACAGGAAAAGCCAGCCTCTCCTCCTCGTCGCCCTACCACACCATCATCACACCTCGGGCAGGGCTGTAAAAGGCTCGGCGAAATGCGCTCAAAAGGCCTTGTCCCTCCTCCCATTTCGCACCGTCCCCGGCGCGGTCGGTCCCCCCACGCACGCAGAGCTACCGGAGAGCGCACCATAATATATTGCAGGGCACCGAGCAAAAGGGAAGCGAGCTTCTTCCATGATCATCATACCATACCAAAACCTTCCACAAGCCACAACAGGGCCTGTGTGCTCCGTCCAGCTCGCTGTTGCTTTTGTTCATTTTCAGATTGCTTTGTTTTGTTTCCCTGATCCTGCTATACTGGGGCTCTAGAGCGTTTGCAAGGCAAAGGAGCATTTCAGAAGTTTGGAAGAAAAGGATGCATCTGAAGTTTGAGGTGGCATGAGTGGAGAGTGGAAGACAGAGATACAGGTTCAGCTTGCAGCTCCTTTTCTCGACTTCTCCTGCCATTGTTCAGTACAGGCAACAGGCGTTTGTATTTGTGCCTTCTGAGGGGGTGGTCAAATTGGTTAGCACAAATGCTACAGCCTGGGAGACGAAGGCTTCTCCTTCTGTGCGCAAGCCTTGTGTTTCTTTCACTTCTTGTACCATCCAATGGCGCATCGAATTCCACGGAGAATCTCAGTGAGAGCCGCAACAAGACCAGTCATACTTTGGAGGTAACCACTAACCAGAGTTAATTACCGGAGTTCATCTTTAGGTCTTCCAGTTACACACTAGGATTTCTGGCTCTGAGTCATATTGGGAAGCACAAACCTTCGTTACTGATTGCACAGGTTGCTTTTCTTCCAGGTGACACCGAAAGTATCGTTTCAGCTCAAGCTACACGCATTGTTCCACTGGTCTTCGTTTGGTTTCTTGATGCCTCTAGGAATAATACTAGTTAGAATGTCAAGCAAATGTCACAATGGAAGATGCATCAGAGCTCTCTTCTACTGCCATGCCATTTCACAGGTTTCCATCTTCTACGTGGCATAATATTTCCTTACAAATCATTCTGTTTTACTGTTTCTTATTATAGAGCATCAGAATATAAACATTATGTACTCAACTGAATTTGCAGACTGTGGCTGTCCTCCTTGCTACCGGCGGTGCTGTTCTGTCACTGATGAACTTCGAAAACTCCTTCAGTAACAGTCACCAAAGGGTGGGACTGGCACTATATGGAGTCATGTGGCTTCAGCCAATTATCGGTTTCTTCAGGCCAGAAAGGTAGAAGGAAATAACTTTCCATTTTATATTTCCAACAAAGCTTATACCTACACCATTTCCTTACTCACATTTCTGCAGAGGCGTTAAGGTGAGGAGCCTGTGGTATTTCTTCCATTGGCTCCTCGGAATCTCAATCTGCGCCACGGGGATCGTGAATGTCTACATTGGCCTCCGCACCTACCATGAGAGGACCACCAAGAGCGTGAAGCTCTGGACCGGCCTCCTCACGGTTGAGGTCACCTTCCTGGTTTTCTTCTACCTCATGATAGACAGATGGAGCTACATGATGAAGCAAGGCCACGCCACTGTTGAGCAGCTAAGGCCAACCGATAATCGCAGAACCTATCCGACCACTCTTCGGAAGGAGCTGGCTCTGGTGCAGGAGTGAATCTCCAAATAGAAAGGCAGTGCATGAAGGCGAGGTGCTTTCAGATTTGCTGAAGAAGATGGTAAATGCTCTAATGGTTTGGTGACTTGTTTGCTTTGAGAGGTGTGATGTTCTTTAGAAACATGTGAGAGTGTGCATTCCAGAATATATATTGTACAGCTTTTTACAGTTGAATTGAGAATGCAGAGGATCGGAGCCTCTGGTGTTGAAACTTAGCATGTCGCCTTTTGATTTAGTTTGCATGATACTGCCATGTTTTCAGGACGAAATGATCAGAACTGTGCTTAGTGTCCATGTTCCATAGACACATACATTTTTTCCCCAGGTTTGCCACACATCAGAAGTGTAGGATATGTGAAATTTCACTGTGCTAAAGACAGGAAGATAACACCTTAAAAAATTGTAACACATGGCATCTTTTTATCGATACAGTTGCACCTCTATATAACTCTATCCTTAATTCCTTATCTGTATTGGTATTCAGTATTCTGCATTTCGTACTGACCCCACATACAAAATATTGCTATGTATATACGATTATATATATACAGTCCTAGTATTGCAGAGCAAAAGCATGTTCCTATATGCCAGTCTGGAGATAATAACTAGTTAAATAACACACATCTTCTTATCATGGAAAGAGCTGGACATAACCAGTTATGACAGCAATAGCTAGAATGGCGAAAGGCGGGACGAGCACAAACGCCCCAACAGTCGCGAAGAACACCGAGTCATTCCGCCCACTGACCTGGGTAAGCAGGGCCTGCCTCTTGATGTTCCTCCTCTGTGACACGGTGAGTTTGTTGAGGCTCTTCAGGCCTTCCTTCAGCTTCCTGCCCAGTGGGAGGGTGAACTCGTCGACCACCTTACCATTGGCTAGTGCTGACAATTGCTGACGGATAGTAGCACGCTGACGCGATTCTGTAGGCACGCCATTCTCTAAGCCTGATGAGCAGTTGTCATAAGAATTGATTTGGATCAGGTATGACACCAAAGAATTATAATCTTGTGTGCAATATATGCTTACCAGCAATGCCATCAGGTGTAGGGGACGTCAGTTGTTCCAGGAGGTCCAGCTGTGCACGGGCCGAAGAAACTTCAGAACACAACATGGTAACATTAGCCACTTCATTCAGTAAATCAAAACGGCAATTGACATACTTCAAACATCTGACATTAGTAAGTCGCAGCAATAACCGCACTGCAAACATCTGTCACTTTGCTGATGTGTTTTTTTTTTCATCTCAAAATATAGCTTTGAATGGCCAAGGAAATGAATTCATATTCGATGAGTAGCACGATCTCTACTCTTGAATTCACATTATTTCTTCAGTACATCGTTAATAGCAAAATCTCATATTCTAAAAAAACTAGCAAGGTGACTCGCGCAAATAGAACAGGTAGCTAGGATTTTTTATTGTAGATATTAGATGATTTTACGTTATTTATTTTTTTGAAAAAAATTGCTTATTTATTTTGATGGTAATTATTTTCTCTTGATGCTTCCCAAATACAACATCAACCAAATCTTTGCTCAAAGGTTTCCCCTCTTCCTTTTTATTTCACTCATATCTAGTGCCCAAATGCAATTTTTGCTATGGTGAGGTGCTGGTATCCTTCAGTTATTTGGTTAGCTCAATAAAACTGTTGGCTAAATGTTCGAGAAAAAAATTGTTGCCTAAATCTCTAACGATATTTAATATTCTTTGGCCCTCTTATAAATTTAAATTTTGATGTACCTAGCTCACATATTTGTAGTTGCCCAAACAGCAAGGAAGAAGGAAGGATTCAAAGACCATAATATTTCGTTTATTATTTATTTTCTATGTTTATAAGAAAAATGGAAAGATACTCACGAAACGAAAAATAACATGCAAAATAGTCACAGAATAGGCAGGAAAAAAACAGATGGGAGATAGTTCGTAGAAGGAGAACATATTCTTTTACTTTTTAATTAATCTCAGAATTTTTTAATGTTTATTAAAAAATTGGAAGATACTAAAGAAACAAAAAAATAGTCATGGAATGGGAACCGAAAAAAAAAACGACGGGGGAGATAGTCTGTATAAAGAAAAGGAAAGAAAACTGGGGGAAAAAGTCACGGAAAGGGGAAAAGGGGGAAAAGGTGAAACGGTTACGAAAAGGGAAAAAGGAGAAAACATTCACAATTTTTTATGAACTTTTTGGTTAAATATAGACTGTCATAATCCAATGGTGTCTTTTTCGATTAATCTCATAATTTGTAGACAGAGGAACGTCAGAGCTTCTTTTGATTCTGTTGTACTATTAACATAATAGAAGTTATGATTCCATACAATTGAAAGAAAACGTATATTCAGATTTCCAATATCCTCACGTTGTGTTCAACTTCAACGTGTGATACAAACAGAGCTGTACTTGCAAGCTTTCAGGCTTTCATTTGCTCTCTTCAAAGGAAACAGAATTCATACTGAGGCACTGGTGTACTCATGTCGGCACGCTATATAGAACTTATAAAAGTACGTCGAGCATGGAAACACTTTTATCAAGTGTAAATTAATATCCTATCTTCTATGCAGACCATGCTAAGCAGTAAGCACAGATTACTGCAATCAAACGACAAGTTGAGTGCAAGAAGTACCTGCAACATTGGGTTCCTGTGTAGCCCCTTCCTGTCGCGCGGTCGCCCTGCAGCAACCGAGTCCGAGTGACCTCTGGGCGGGGGCGACGGAAGCCTTGAGGTTGAGGGGGACCCTGCCGTTCTTCACCCCCACCGCCGCCGCCGCCGCGGCGTCCACGGCCTGGAGCCTCGTGGCGGAGGAGGAAGGGGAGAAGCTGCACGCCATGGAATCGAAAATAGGATCGATGAACGCGCTCAGACCGCTGCCGCAGGTTGCCACGAAGAGACGACTAGAGACTACAGAGACCGAAGAACGCTGAAGGGAGTAGAATAGAAAGAGTATTTAGTTCCTCGTGGGCTATATTATCGAATTAAATTCCCCCCATTTTTAGCGTCACCGGTGGCGCCGCCTGTCTCCGCCACAGAAATGCCCGTGGCCGGCGAGCGGAGAGTTGGCACGGCCGCGGCGCCACCACATGTTCGAGCTCCCCGTTGGATCTAGCGGACGGCGGGGCCACGAAATATTTCTCTGGAACGACCACCGTCCTTCTCGATTGGATGCGCCAAGTGGGCCTAAAATCGACCGAAAAGCTGCGGCCCAACTAATATTTGCTCGCTCGCTCGCTCGCTTTAGGACTTCAGAAGCCACCAGCCCAGCCCATACCGACCTCTCTCTCTCCCTTTCCCCACCGGTTCGTTCCTCTCCCCTGCCGGCCGACGAACCCACGGCACCGCGGCGATGTCGTTGCCGGCAGCGACCGCGCCGTCCTCCTCGGGCGCGACGCAGCCCCAGCCCCAACCCAAGGAGCAGCAGGGAGGCTCGAGGGAGCGGCGGATGGAGTCGCTGGGGTGGCTGACGGAGTCGGCGGTGATGCCGAAGAAGCACAAGGCCATCGAGGGCGTCGGTGCCGCCTCCATCCTCGACCTCAAGGCCCAGCTCTACCGCACCCAGGAGGAGGCCCGGAACCCCACCGCTCCCGGCGCCGTCACGGCCGCTGCTTCTGGTGGGGAGTTTCGCCGCGCAAAGATACGCTCCGGACCCGCCGACCCCCTCGGGGCCAAGAACTCCGGCGTTGAAGCCCGGGCCTACAAGTATGTTGTTCGTCAGCTCTTTGTATAGATTTGCAGTCAGTTGGTGCAGATGTTGTATGACTATTTGATTGTAGTTTTGGGTGGAATTGATTAACCTGTGGCGATCTCTTGGTTTAGGAATTCGATGCCCTAGATTAGATTGTTATTATGAGAGCTTTGGTAAAAGATGGGGAACAAATAGCCCCTTTCAGGATAAAAACATATCCGTAATTTATATCTGCAAGGACTTTAGAACCCCCCAAAACAATATTTGGTTGCATTTTGCAGTTTTTGCTTGCCAAAGATTTTATATGTAGCATATAGAAAACTAAGAAAATAAGTATTTCTTCATATCAGTATTAGATGCTTGTTACCTTGTCAACTTGTGTACTCCAATAGGATGGTCGAGCACTAATTAGCCTGATTACTCTCGGCAGCATGATGATTTCAGGCAATGTGATTCACATTATTTATTGAATGAGAACTGAACACTTTTTAAGAATTTCTTAGTAATAAACACACAGTCCAGTTTTTCTCTGGCAGTTTAGAACACCCTGTTCAGCTGGCCGGAAAAAACGGCTGATGCTGATTTGTTGTGTGAGAAAAATACTGTTATAAACTAAGGAGATAGAATGAAATATTTTATATCTTAAAAAAAAAACTGATGTCGTTCTCTTTCTCCGTTCCAGTTAACTGCTACCCTGGTCACAATTTTTTGTTGCTTTGCAGTTAAGCATTTCCATTCAACATAAGTCCTGTTGTTTTTTACTCGTTATACAGCATTTCCATCTGCCATAGTTTCAATGCAACTGTTTTTCCTTTTCTAATTTAGTTTTCAGTCTCATGTATCATAAGTCTTTTTGCATGGACTAAATGCCTCCTCTGTCATGTTTTTTTGGGGCACAGAGATAAGCTGGAGCTTAAAGCTGTGAAAGATGGTTCTGCAAGCTATGCTGCTCTAGAAAAGAAAGCAGAGTTGTATGAAAAATTATCCAGAGGCGAGCTACCTGATGAAGAAGACAAAGAGAAATACTGTGTGGATTTCTTCCAAAAAAGTTTCGATCGTGTTTATGATCCTCAGATGCCAGAGAGTAGCCACAGAGCCACTGATGCAGAGCCAGTAAATGATCATGAAGATTCTATGCCTAATGCGAAACCATTGGGCCTTGGCCGAGCAGGCACTACAATCGACAGAGATGAGCACAAGCGCTTTGTGAGGTACTGTTTTCTATGGGCACTATCTGCCTGACACTCTTATCACGTCATATTGCACGAAGCACTTCTATTTTTCCCTTTCTTATTTTATAGATGTAGAAATCAAAGTAATTTAACTTTCTCTAGGACAGGTGAAGAATGAAATAAAAAATGGTATTATATTCCTAGCACCTGAGCTTCTCCTAGCACCTGACCATTTAGGGCATAGGCAGAGACAGCACGATGAATATGAATTGAGCTTTCATCATGAGCTATTGAGATTTTAGGTGTTGGGTTATTGTATACTAGTATGTCATCTGCAGCCCATTAGGGCGCATGAAACGGAGCAGCCCTACGCTATGCCAGTGCCAGCATATTTTCATGCTGTGAGGTACTGTTCATGGTGTTCTTAGGATTAAATTTGTTATTCAAAGATAAGATTAGATTGAGTTGGTTCCTTGATTTTAGAGATTGGTTTCTTAAAAGACAAGACACTCCATCCATATGAGGATGGGATTCTGGTTAATCAAGAAATGAACATATCTAGACTTTCTATCTCCCTCTCTGTCCCTGTCCTTGTGGTGCAGCTGCTGGGGATCGGCATAGTTGCACTGCTTGGATTAAGGGCCATATAATTTATGCCCTTGACATACTATCTTTTATGTTCAGTCACTTCAAATTGATCTGTTAGGTACCTAATTTGAAATTTCAAGCCAAAAAAACCCATGCATACCTATTTTTGATACTTGCTTGATATCAGAACAATAATTGTGACATGGTGAGATCAATGAACACTGAACCACATTGCCGCTAGTGATGTCAATATATCACTGAACTTCTTGGCTTCAGCGCATTTTTCCTCTCTTTGTAATATATTTTTTAACTTCTCGACTTTAACACCTTGTGACCTTTTGACTGTCTTGCACGACGGTACATCTACAGGGAAGTTCATGAGGAAGTAACTGAGGCAAGGCAGAAGGCCTCAACAGTAAGATCTCGACGACAAGAGCAGGATGCTGCTCGTAGAGAGAAACTCAGGCAAGCTTACCTGAAGAAACGGTTGGAGAAGTTGATTGCTGAAAAACAGGCCTCTTCAGCCAGTGATGACCTGCCCAGCTAGAGGTTGTATATGTCCTTGTATGTTCTTCCCAAGTAGCAGGCTAGCAGCTGTAATAGTCCCTGGTTTCATTTCATGCAATCATGGTACGGTTACTGCAAGTGTGTTTTGATCCAGTACAGTCAAATTCAGGAAATAGCGTTTGCAAGTACAGTTGCTGTTGGAGAATATTGTTGTACACAAATCTAGGCAATGGCATCATGATTTTCCGAGACATTCTCTAGACCATCAATCCATTTTTTTCAGCTTTATTCCCATTACATGTTTGGCTATTTTAGAGGATATATTCCCATTACGTTCGGTGTGTCTCCATTTTAGGCCTTGTTTGGATGTAGTGTGGTGTGTCTCCATTTTAGGCCTTGTTTAAATGTAGTCGGATTCGCATTGATCCACATGTGTTGGGGTGGATTGGAGTAGAATTTGAACTACCCTGATTCACTCCACATGTGACATGTGGATTGAGGTGAATACGATAACATCCAAACAAGGACTAGAATGGAGACAGGTTCTAATCTAATCGTCTGAAAGTTGAAAATTGATGTTGAACTACCCCAATCCACCCCCAACTGATGTTGTAGGCTCGCAGAGCTGTCTTGGTTCTAGTCGTCTGAAAGTTGAAAATAACTCACAAACGAGTGGAGGAAGAAGCAGGTTCTGTATTCCCTTTGATTGGATAAAAAGCTCATTCGCCCTTTCTGTGATTCTTCTCCAACTTGCTCAAAGCAATTCTTGCTGGTCTGCATGTCATGCCGCCTCCAAACTAGTATTCCTCTTCGCTATTAAAGCCGAGAAGCAAAAACCGCGGACCGCGACCTCACCGGAAAACGATGGCCAATGCACTGTCAGGCCAGAAAGCCGGCGAGGTCACGGCGACGCCGAATCCGTTCGAGTTCCATGTGTACGGCCCGCGACACCTGTCGTCTCCCAGCTGGTGGGATCTCCTCCGTTCGAGCTGGTCAGTTGCTCTCATTCACCTTCGTTTCTGCGATGGGCAAAACAATGTTCGCTGTTGTTAAAATTCATGCTTAAAAATACTGTTTGCTGATTTATCTTAAGAGAAAACACGATAAGACAAGCGAACGAGCTCAAAAGCTCTGTGTCACTCTTGGCCTTGGGTTTTCTCAGGAAAGATCCCAACTACCGGCGCATGGTGATCGCGTGCTTCATCCAGGGGGTGTACCTGCTGGAGCTGGACCGGCAGGACAAGCGCGACGAGCGCACGGGCCTCGCGCCGCAGTGGTGGCGCCACTTCATGTACAGGCTCTCCCAGACACTGGTCGACGAGCGCGACGGCTCCATCTACGGCGCCGTGCTCGAGTGGGACCGCCGGGCCCTGCTAGCCGGCTACGCGCCGTTCCGCCCCGCCGGCGCGCCGGCCGCCGTCGTGGCGCTCCGCGGCACGCTGCTGAGCGGGGCCACGTTCCGGCGCGACGTGGTGGACGACCTCCGGTTCCTGGCCTGGGACAGCCTCAAGGGCTCGGTGCGGTTCGCCGGCGCGCTGGCCGCGCTGCGGTCCGCGGCGCGCAGGCACGGCGCCGGGAGCGTGTGCGTGGGTGGGCACTCGCTGGGCGCCGGGTTCGCGCTCCAGGTGGGCAAGGCGCTGGCCAAGGAAGGCGTGCTCGTGGAGTGCCACGTGTTCAACCCGCCGTCCGTGTCGCTGGCCACCAGCCTCAGGGGCTTCGCGGAGACGGCCGGCGAGGTGTGGGGCCGCGTGCGCTCGTGGCTGCCCTACGTGGGCTCAGCTCCGGCTGCGGCTGCGGCTGCGGCTGCGACCCCGGCCGCGGCGGACGCGAAGGAAGTGACGCTGGAGGGCGCGGGGACGGCCAAGTGGCTGCCGCACCTGTACATCAACACCAACGACTACATCTGCTGCTACTACACGGACGCGGCGGCCGGGACGGCGACGGTGACGGCGAGAGGAGGAGGAGGAGGAGGAGGAGGGAGCGGGAGCAGTAAGGCTGCTGGAGGAGACGGTGGCATGGGAAAGCCGGGGCTGGCGAGGATGCTGACGGTGTCCAAGGGGCCGACCAGTTTCCTCGATGCGCACGGGCTGCAGCAGTGGTGGGCCGACGATGTGGAGCTGCAGGTGGCGCTCAACCACAGCAAACTCATCGACCGCCAGCTGAGGTCGCTCTATGCTGCGCAGCCGGCATCGCCGCAAGTGAGCCTGTAGGCTGTGTGCCTGTGTACAGCTGAGAAATAAAAAGCAACGCACCACTGCGGCTAGTATGAGTATGATCCTAGCTGTTGATGGATCGGTCATTGGTGAATGATGCTCCGCTGAGCGCACTGATGATGAGCGTTCCCAAGTACTTGAACATTTCGGATTCCAAACACAATGGTTGTGGCAAAATTTTAAATTTCACGCGCGCACGCCACAAGTAATGTAAAGCCTGTGCTGATGTTTTTGGACGATGAACAGGAGCACCAAAATACAGTAGATAAAATGGAGGATGAAAGGATGGACATTGAACGAAAAGAAGAAGTGATGAATTAAAAAAAGCTACTCCGCTGGGGATCACGACAAAATATACTTGTAGAAAAAATGGGATTGTGAATGGAGGATAAACATTGAACGAAAAGAAGAAATGGTAGGTTAAACATTGAATGAAAAAGAAGAAGTGCTGAATAGAAGTTGAGAAAATGGAATTGTAAATGGAGGATGGATGGTGAATAAAAGTAGAAAAAATGGGATTGTAAAGAAGAAATGGTGAATAAAAAGAAGAAAGCAGAAAAAATTAACTTGACCAAGCGACTCCGCTGGGGATCGAACCCAGAATCTCTGGTTCCGTAGACCAGCGCCTTATCCATTGGGCCACGGAGTCATTGTTGAAAAGGTTTCGTAGAGAGCATTGTCAAGGCCTTGTTTAGTTCCAAAAAATTTTACAAAATAAACAGGCTCAAAAGATTCGTCTTACAAATTACAGACAAACTGTGTAATTAATTTTTTTCTATATTTAATGTTACATGCATGTGCCGATCAAATTTTTTAGAAACAACGCCTAGGAGTCGTTGTTGAAACAACTTGTTGGTTCATTTTAACGAGGATCTCATCCAAACAACAATTATACCAATCTACATATCACACAGCAGCTCAGACTTTTGGATAAATGAATTCAATGTAAGTGTGCTCCGACTTTTGGATAAATGAATCCAATGTAACTATGTAAGTGTGCTCCCTATCAATATCTGCTATAGTATATTTGACAGTAGAGATGTCATTTGATTTACCTGTGATAAATTATTGTGTTGGAGGACATTACTATACACAAATACACAATCATACACACAACTTCATAATAAGGAATTTAACGAGCTGTTGGCATGAAACATAAATTATGTCCAGATGAGAACCACCGGTAAAAGACTCGGTGTCATCCAAATACGTCAGTCAACTACAAAAGATACATATCTGCATGAGCTGAAGGTTCCAACTAGTAGTATGTATAAATTTAGTTACAAATCACAGTTCCGTAATATACAGTTGATTGATTCATCCAGTTACGGTGAACCATCAGGAATTTGGAACAGATAAATATTCAGCTAATCAGCTCTAGTCGTAATCTGATTCCTCAGACATTTCTCCGTTTTTCTGCATACGAATATGGAAGATGATTATGCTTTCACCCAAAAGAAAACAGGAGCTGGGGAGACTGTATCCAAGAGGGGGAAAGTATAATATACACCTTTTTCTTGTTATATTCAATCATCGCCTTCTCAAATTCTGCACGTTTCTCAGTAGCTATATCATAATACTTGACCTTTTCCTGTCAAATGGATTAAGTGAAAACTATTGTTTTCTAGAAGTCAAATTTCATTACCATATAGAAGGCAGAAGCACTTAGTAGCATGGTTGAGTGAAGATATACTGTACAGAAACTAGGGCTCAACATTCCGGTTTGTTCCGAACGGCTGAAACCATTCAAACATAGTACATGCTAAGCAATCTAGCTGCCCAGTATCCACAGAGCAGCGTACACACCAAGTTAATTATGAGTGTTGATCTGCTTTGACCAAACTGGTCAAACTTTCAGTGAACACCCCTAAAGCAGCTCACAAGTGGGGAGCTCAAGTACTGAGACAGTAAGTAGCAACTATACACTGACTGTAAAATACAAAATAATAGCAAATGTGCAATGATGTACCATAATCCAAATGAACCAAAGGTACAGTAGTCGGCTAGTCGCAAACCTCATTTTGATTTTTGAGAATGTAGGTCAGAAAAGTTCACAGTTAATACATCCATGCCAATCTGTCCCTTCAAACTCTCTAAAGTGTAAACTCATGAAAGAGCTTAAATAAGAGATGGGCATGGGCGTCAAGGGACATCGCTTGTTCACCATTAGAATAAAAAGGTAGCAATAGCTCATGTTCTTTGAACTGGATATTAACCATTAAAGCATAATACCAAGAGCTTCTGATCCCTAAATACTGTGTTTCCCATAAAATGGCTGATCAGGAAAAAAAAAAGAAGTATATGCAAAAACCGAACTACATATACAGTCTAACTTGTTCAAATTCGCACCAACATTGTGGAATCAACCAATTAACATCAGCAGGCAGCATAAGGGGGTAAATAAGTAGTGCAACACAACTATCAGGCTGCAAAGAGGAAATACTGACCTCAAATGCCATTGTATTCCATTTTTCGCCGCATGCCTTCCCTATCTGCAGGGCAAGGCATATTACTACAAGATTAAAGATTTGAAGGTCCAACATTCAAGTAATGAAAAACCTTACTTCCTGCATTGATTTTACACTTGGTTTTTCTTGCTTATAAACCTTCCGAAAATCCTCCCTTCAGCACAAAATAGAGCTTCATTATAGAGTGGTATATAACACAAAGGCAAACAACTGAAAGAGCTTTCACATTCGTGTTACACCTAAAGATGTGGGAGAAACCTCAAGGAGCAATCGATATGTTCAATGATGGTGTGTCGATATGGTTGCAGCACAAAGCAGTTATGTTAAATAAGAATTAGATAAGTAACAGCACATATGACTTTTTTTACAAACCTATGTAAAGTAGACCTGGACTGAGTACAGTAAGCTGATTACTTTGGTAAATCAAATGTTCTTCACACCAGCGTCATATGGAAAGTTCAGAAATGACATTAACCGATAATCTCAATCCTAAATGGAACTGAAAGACAAAATCACAGTGCACAAAAAACATAAACCTACTTGACTCTTGGGAATGTAGCACAAACGAGCAAATCTGGCCATGAACCAGGAAAAATCAAATTGCTTCACCAAAGGATGCCTTGAAACCTAATCTCCCAGCATCCCAATTCCCAAATCAAAAGCAAGAAATGGCAGTTTATTAAAAGAAAAGAAAAGAAACTAGGAAAAGCCTGATTGCACAAGCTGAGCTACAATGGTGAGCCCATCCAGCGGCTAGCGAACCAATACACATCAGAGATATGAAGTAGTACCTTGCACCTAACACTAGTATACACTAGAATTTCTTGATAGGTAAGAGCTGCATACTGGAACCCCTAACCATTTAACCAATCAATCGCTTAGCTGAGGCCGGAGCAGTAACACCCAGCAGACACGAAATTCGTAGCAGGCAAATTAACAGGGGAGGGAGAAGGGCAACACAGAACATACATGAAGTAGAAGAAGGCGGTGGGCGGCTTCTTGGGTGCGCGGCGGTCGCCCTTCCCCGCCGGCTTGGGCCTCGACTTCCGCTTGGGGCTGCTCGGTCTGGGAGCCATCGCCACCGTCTTGAGAGGCTTCGGCGCCGTCTGCGACCTCGTCTTCATCCGGCAAGGCAAACCCCTTTCGTCTATGCGCGTGGAGTTGGGGGGTTTACGCGAGGTTTGGGGAAGACAGGAGGCCAGGAGACAGGAGCGTGGAGAGCGGCAGCCAGATGAGAGGGAGGAGATGGGAGCGGGGGGAGACGCCGAGACGGGTAAGGGGAAGACGAGGTGGCCGCGGAGCTCAGCTCTCCGCCTCTCGTGGGCCGGACGTGTGACCCAGGCCACTAGCCCATAGTGCTGACTGGGCTTCCACTCGGCCCAAATAATGGTTGTGCGGTTGATGACTGATGGTTTGGGTGATTTTGCACCACATCGACGGGCGACGAAGGAGCGAGAGAGGGATTAGTGAATAAGATGAGGGGTCAGGGAACAGGAGAAACTCGTCTTTGCGCTTGGGGCAATGACGCAGCTTATGAGGTCATACCGAGGCGCGTCAATTGCTGGTTGAAAACTATTTCCAAACCCCCTCATTGGCCCTCTGTGCCTTTCGAGAATTATTGGAAGGGTTCCTCCTTTTCGAAGGTGGGAAAACCCTACAATCCTAAACAAAAAAAAATGTTACAACGACAAAAAAAAATCAGTAGTAATAGATTCTTTATGGGTTTGATTTGGCAATCATATGGAAAAAGATTGTTCCGGAGCATTGCAGGGTTGTCTCCAGATGGTATTGATAAAAGGGCATTGCAGCGGAAAACAAAAAAGCTGTAGGGATCTAGATTTTTCTAAAGTGCCTGTTTAGAAACGTTCTTTGTTGAGATAGAATCGCTTTTGTTAAACCGTTTAGTTAGATTGCTAAATAAATTATTGAAACTAAAATTAAGTCGAAACTAAGTTTTGGTTATTCCTTATACCAGTAAAAAACTGAGAATCAGTTGCTATCGGCCTACGGCAGTCACACTCACACCTCAATATTACTAAGTTTGCTCCTTAGATTTAAGATCTTACAACAAACGGTAGCACACTAAAAAAAAATGCCAGCTATCTCACCTATACGATATGCCTGTCATGTAGCCTGTATATATTCATGGTTTTAATCATTTGTTTACCATGTTTAAACAACCCTATGCCGATTTAAGTGGTTGTTTTGTCTGAATAATGGCTAAATGACAAGTTGTCATCTATTTAGCTTTTAGCGTAGTCATAAGACCATGGTTGTCTCGCTAATCAACTCATACTACCAACTAACACCAAACAATCGAGTTAAATAGACAAATGTACTATGGACATTAACATCTTTCATCTACTCCAAAAAAAAGAGAAGTTATTATGCGAACAACTTTTTCTAAATTTTTAGCTCCACTAGAGGAGTTGCTTCTTCAAAGAAGCCAAAGCGCTACCATAGAAGCGTTAAAAGCCCTGTCCATCCTCGATGATGGAGACCCAACACTCATTTCGATGACCCGTTCATCACTCTATGTCATCATTTCGTCAGCCCACCTCCATCCACTCCTCCACCCTCATCTTGATTGGAATTGGAGGGGGCGCCACATCATCCTCAGTCAATAACAACTTGTCGTGGGTTGCGTCACCCACCACCTTGTTGCTTGCCCCCGCATCCCTAATCATAACCAAAGGTGAAAGATGTGGACTCCTCGTCCCTACTAGTCGTGACACTGCCCTTCGAATGTCTCTCACTGCTTTGCTCGTAGAACTGTAACCATCATGGGGCCGGTTGCTACCATCGGGCCTCCTCTTTCTAATTCTTAAGGTCGCAGACGCTCTTTCTCCCCTAGCTTCAGTAAGTGCAACCGATAAGAAGAAGATGAGAGGGAGCTTGATGCCTTTGCTGCCTCTAATTCCATGTCAACACATGTCGCGAGTGTCGACATCTACCACGTCTTCAATAAAGATCATGGCTAACAAGTGACGTAGCAACAAAGCTGTTACTTGCTCCTGGGATTCAAGATATTCTACCTAGGATGATCACATCTTAGGATGCTCACTAGAAGTGTGTCGTTTGTTTTCAATCTCTTCTACCTTAATTAAAATGACATATAGATCTTTTGTGTATTCGAGAAAAAAAAATACCCACATCCATTTCGCACGGCTCTGATGATTAAGGCCTTGTTTAGTGCCAAAAATTTTTAGGAAATCGACACTGTAGCACTTTCGTTTGTATTTGACAAATATTGTCCAATCATGGACTAACTAGGTTCAAAATATTCGTCTCGTCAATTTCGACCAAACTGTGCAATTAGTTTTATTTTCGTCTATATTTAATACTCCATACATACGTCTAAAGATTGGATGTGATAGAGAATCTGAAAAATTTTGCAAAATGTTTGCAAAATTTTGTAGAACTAAAACACGACCTAAAAAACGACGACGTTGGGAGACTTGATGAGTCAAAGGAGGGTCCTTTGCAATTGCGCAGAAACCTGAGAGCTGATTCTATACAGTGGCAGTCCCATCGAACGTGTGGGGCGCGAACAGCTACCCTGCCGGTTGCCGCGGTGCGAACACGCTCTGGACGCGGTGCCACGCCACCAGTACCTCACCAACTTGCGTAAGACCACTAGCGTAACAGGCCGCGCTGCCCGCCCCAGTTACCAACTTACCATTTCTACGTACGCCTACGCGGCTACGCGGCCCGCGCGCGCTAAAGAAGTTTGTCGCCCGAAACCAAAACTCACATGCCGGTCTCGATTCACGTCAATAAAAACTATGTATAGGCAGGGCGTAACTGCACGAGGAAACTCCCCAAGCAATTCCCCCAAATCAACCACCAAAACAGTTGTCCGTCCCCAACGCCGCATCGCATTGCCTCGCATTGGATCAGAACTGCTGGGCGTCTATATAAAACGGCATGATGATGATTCGTAGCCCAACGAAAGGATCCAGGAGCAGCAAGGTGAAGAAGAGCAAGCCAACGACGACGACGACACCGGCGCCGCCGCCGGCATTGCTCGATCTCGCCTCCTTCACCGGCTCCAGGTCGTCGTCGGCGCATTATTCGTACCGCGAGGTCCCGCGCGAAGATCATCATCATCGACCTGCACCTGCACCTGCTGCTGCTGCTGCCCCCCTGGAGATGCAGGCCTCCCATGATGATGGCGCCACCGCCGCCGCCGGCCCCGCGTCGTGCTCGTCGCTGCCGACGATGCCCAAGGTGGCGCGGTCGCACGCGTGGGACTGGGTCGCGCTGCTCCTCCTGGTCGCCGTCGACGTGCTTCTCAACGTCATCGAGCCGTTCCACCGGTTCGTCGGCGCCGGCATGATGACCGACCTCAGATACCCCATGAAAAGCAACACCGTCCCCGTCTGGGCCGTTCCGGTGCGGCAAACAAATCCTCCTCTCTATCTCCGACCCGGCCTCGTTCAGCAATTTTGTCAGGGTCAAGGATTATATATATATATATATATATATATATATAAATCGTGCTGTTGTTTAATTTATCGCAGATCGTCGCTGTCATTGGGCCCATGATCATCTTTGTCATCGTCTACATCAGGAGGAGGAACGTGTACGATCTGCACCATGCCATTCTAGGTAACTTCACTACTGCCATTGTCTTTTCCGGCCTATTGTGAACACTGTGTTCTAGATCTAGCCAGGGATACATTACACTATACACACATGGTGGTGGCCTTCCGGCAAAGTGCAGGTATCCTATTCGCTGTGCTGATAACGGGCGTCCTGACCGACGCGATCAAGGACGCCGTCGGCCGGCCGCGCCCCAACTTCTTCTGGCGTTGCTTCCCTGATGGAATAGCGGTCGGTAACAAAGTCCCAACTTCTCTCTCGAATTCACCTTAATTACTAATAAACGGACTTGTTTTCCACCCAAGCTGAGTACTTCTCCTGGTGTCCCATCGTCTACTAGGTGTACGACAACATTACAACGGGAGTCATATGCCATGGTGATCCTAGTGTGATCAAGGAAGGACACAAGAGCTTCCCCAGTGGCCACACCTCATGTGAGTCATCATTGCAACTCGCAACCACATAATAACTAGGTGAAAACCCTGCTTATTGCTGCGAAAATTTAGAGATGGTTTTAAATATGAAGTTTGATAAACAATACAAACTGCATTGTTCTTTTTTTAAAAAAAAAGAGAGAGAGAGTGAAAATCAAAGAGAAGTTAGTCTTTGCTAGTCCAAAGCAAGACAGATCTGAGATTGGGAGAGAGAATCAGACGCAATGTAGTTGAAGGTGAAGAACAACGGCTGAAGCCTTGGAGGGACTGGGACTCTGCAGTCTACTAACTGGCCGTGGTATAGCTCGGCAGTCGGCATGGTGGCTTCTTGTTGACATTCTACCATCGTTGGGGAAGGTGAGAAAGCCACGGACGAAGGAAAACAGGCAGCGCCTATATATTCGTCTTCCTTGGTGCGGCATGGAGTGGATGCTGGCATGCGGCTGTTCCGACGTCTTTGGAGGGTGCTTGAAGTTAATGTGTGCTGTGTGCGTCAGTTCAAAAGCCAATCGCCAGAGCGTGTAGGAAGCCAAGCATGACTGGTTGAGGATAATGGACGGCAAGATGAGTCTAAGACACATTTATCTAATGGACACTATTTTGTGATGAAGTGGCACGCTGAGGATTCAGCTTTATAGCAATCAATGATTGCTACTAGTGGCCTCCAACTATACAAGTAATATAGATGACATATCATTATCAATTCATTAACTAACTTTCTTCACAAAAAAACCCATTATAATATCCTTATTACTGAAGAGTACTGAACTACTGATGAACACTTGCACTAAAAACCCATCTACTAGTTTCAAATAGCATAGTGAAGTGAAAAAATTGAATAAGACGAATTGTCAAACAAGAAATATAAAAGTTAAAACTGACACTTTCAGTAGGACAGAGGGAGTACTACATATCCTTGATACCAGAATGTGGAATTGCTTACATGCTCGACATACATGTTGCACCCAATGACCCAACACTATCGCTAAATGTACTGAACATATCACAAGGAGAGCAAACCCTTTGCATTCAGTGAACATAGGCTCATATATATTCTTAGTCCCTTGTGCTGTTGTGCAGTGGCTAATAACCAACATTGTCCATGTTTCTTCCGTGGGTGTGGGTGTGGGTGTGGCAGGGTCATTTGCCGGGCTGGGTTTCCTGTCGTGGTACCTGGCCGGGAAGATCACGGTGTTCGATCGAAGGGGGCACGTCGCCAAGCTCTGCGTGGTCCTCCTGCCCCTGCTCGTCGCGGCGTTGATTGCCATCTCGCGGGTGGACGACTACTGGCACCACTGGCAAGACGTCTGCACTGGCGGCTTTCTCGGTACGTGCAGTGCTACTGCTTCGTACGTGAATGGCGTTTAATTAGGGGGGAACCGACAAGCCTTGCTAACTGCTTCGTAAACTAGCTGTCTCCTTGGTGCTGATGATGATGAGTTTTGTGATGTTCGTTTGTTTAGGATTGGTGGTCGCTTCAGTCTGCTACCTCCAGTTCTTTCCAGCCCCGTCAGACGAGAAAGGTACTACCTCGTTCATTTCCCATTTTCCCTTTGCCTGAATATAACGCAGTCGCTTCACATTTCACAAATATATAGCAGACCTCTGCAGACGAACAAATTGGCTAAACCAGGGCATCTGATGAAACGAATGAGACTCTGAAAACATAATAACGACCGCTACATATGAGTCGAAACGCAAACCCGCCTGAGTTGCAGAACTCTGAAACTCCAGTGCGGTTGACCTGTGACTGTCTAGTGCCTGTGCTTGAGGTTGCAGCACAGACCGACTGTCTGTCAAAACGTAAACCTGACTTGGAAGTGCAGTTGACCTGACTGTCAAAACGCAAAGCGCCTGGAGTTGCAGCACAAACACGTACTCCAGTGCCTGTGTGCTTCTCTAGTTGCATCGTCTGTATGCAGGCTAAGGCCCTGTTTAGTTACTCACCCAAAAAATTTTCATCCATCTCATCGAATCTTTGGACACATGCATGGAATATTAAATGTAGATAAAAAACTAAACTAATTACACAGTTTGGTTGAAAATCGCGAGACGAATTTTTTAAGCCTCGTTACTTCATGATTAGCCTTAAGTGCTACAGTAACCCAAATATGCTAATGATAGATTAATTATACTTAATAGATTTGTCTTGCATTTTCCTGACGAGCTATATAATTTATTTTTTTATTAGTTTCTAAAAACCCTTTCCGACATCCTTTCGACATATTCGATGTGATACACAAAAAAAAAATTTTGTCCTCAAACTAAACAGGGCCTAAAACTAACGCATGCGCTGACCTGACTGTCTGCGTGATGGCATGCAGGGTTCTGGCCGCACGCGCACTTGAGGTTCGTCAGAGAGCGGGAGGCAGAGGAGAGCCGGGCAACGCAGCGGTCTACGGAGACCGCCGGAGCGCGCACGAGCCACGAACTGGATGCGTTGGAAGCCGGCAGGAGAGACCAGTTGTAGCAGCACGATGTAGCAGGTGTTGCGTGCGCACTACTAATGGTGTACAGGAGTCCCCGTGGCTTGTGGTTATCTGCAGGTAACACCTGACGCTAACTACTGACGCGATCCCTCTTTGTTCGTACATACTCCACGCATGCCCTGAAACGCTGTGTAAATACTTCTGTACTCTTTGGAGTCTGTATATATCTGCTTTTATGTGCAGCAATAAGCAATTGAAGTTTAATTACTTATTACTTTAATCTCCATGCCCCTGATCAGCGGCAGGATGCTGCTTGTACTGCAATCCGGATGGATTTT